>NC_088171.1:99639939-101002312 GCF_028769735.1 Zonotrichia leucophrys gambelii | reverse complement strand
TATCTCCAAGATTAGAGTCTGAAAGACTCCACAACCTCCCTGGCAACCTGTGCCAGCACTCAGTCACCCTCACATTAAAAAAAGGATTTTTTGAGATTCAGAGGGAACCTCTTCTTCTTCACCATGTGTCTATTGCCTCTGCTCCTTCGGATGAGGGCCTTGCTCTGCTAGAAAAGTGTTGTTTCTACTGCCAAAGTTTATCACTCATTTTATTTCCTATTTAATTTGTATGACAAAAATAGATATTCTAATATACTTGTACTACCTGGCAGCATCATCAGACTGTTATCAACACACAGAGCAAACTATCACTTCACTGTATGACATGTAAAATCTCCTCAGTTAGTCACCAAGGTTTTGTTTGAGCCACAAGCCTGTACTACCCTACATCACAATGGCATTTAATTTTTATTAAACAATGAATACTATTTTAAAATAAAGTGTTTCCACTCAAGCAGCTAGTAAGATTATGCCTCTTTCTTCCCTAATTTTAAGGCAAAATGCCTACTGTGGGTTTTGTGTTCTTCTATATAAATTTGCATGCAAATAGGAGCTGTGAATTAGGTAATGAAGTAGGCCCTAGCATTATTTTTGTCATTTCCAGCAAATCCCAATGGCAGGCAGCACATTTAAGGCAACTTTTTATCTGAAGTACAAGTTTGGCTGGCACGAAGGCTGCAGACTGCCATGAAAAATGCAAAGTAAAGAATACAACCAGCAAAGGGCAAAGTCAGAGGGCTCTAGATGAACTTCTAGCTGGAGATATCCACTCCCATGAATCCCCTGGTGCCAACAGAAGCACACTGAAGGAAGTGTCTTGAGGTTCTTGAGTTTAGATGGGAGGCTCCATGCAATGAGAGAGAGGAGGGGCCCAGCTGTGCAAGCCCCCTGGCACCGTAGCACTGAAGCAAACACTGCTGATCTGCCAACTGTGAAGTTTGTCCAGTTGCTAAACTGATTTAAACAAGTTTGGTACGTGTTAGTGCTTGTTCACAGAAGTACATGAGGAGAATTTGAATGTTTATAATGTCACGCTTGGCTAAAGGCATCTTCTCACTGCCTGATTGCCAATGACCTCAGCACCTCTACAGCACTTTGGGGCAAGAAACCCCCAGAGGGCAGATGGGCTAAGCTCCATGCAAATGTGAGGAAAAAGAGAGGGAGACATCTTTCTCTTTAAATGTCCAAGGAAGAGTGGCAGTAGAAGGAAAAAACATCTTAGGGCTAAGAAAACATAAAGAACTTAAAGCCTGGCAGACAATTACATCATGAACTATGCACAGTGACTTTGATGGGCAAAAACAAATAACATACTGAAAATACTTCCCTTTTCATCATTTATTTAGGAAAAAAAAGTAATATCAAGAAAACAGTTGGGCAGTTATTAAACAGACCCAAAAGAACAATGAGAATGCCTTTTTTTTTAAAAAAAAGAGTGGTTGAATGGGGACAAATAAGGTGAAAAGTCAGTTTCTTCCCTTCAGATGAGGGAAAATTAGGTCAGACAAAACTCCAGAAAATGTGCTTGAGGAGGCTTATGAGCTGCCAGAAGAATTGGCATTAGCTTAATGATTAATTGGAAGTCAAATTATTCAAAGTCTTACTTAAAAGTACTTGAAATTAAACAAAATTAAAGATCTTGGGACTTATTTTCCTTACACTTTGAGTACAATTGTAGAGGGGCTGACATCATGCACATAATCATCAAAACAATTCCTGTTCTACCTATTTAGCTGATGAAAGAGAACAGTTAAAGCAACTTAGAATGATAATGAAATTCCTCACAAAAACGAATGGAACATATGTTAAAATGTGGAGTACTACAAACTAAATGGTAAAGACAACAATATCAAAATTAAGCGGTAATTCTGACATGTTTTTATGTATCATAACTAAAATATGATTGCAACATTTAAAACAAGAAGAAGATCATGTTTAAAGCACAAAAGCAGAGACTGAAAGATGCCTTTAATTGTTTAGAGTAATTTTGGTTTGGTTTTTTGGGGTTTTTTTGTGAAGTGAATTTTACTACCAGAATTTCAGAAAGAAATATCATATGTGAATGAATACTACATTCACATAGAACTACAAAGAACAGGAACTCATCAATCCAAAACAGTCTTAGAATGTATTTCAATAGTGTATTTTAGAATATCACATACTGGTTTTTAACAGAAGAAGTTGAATATTGAACTGATTTTTCAACAAAAAGTTAGAGGGTGGGCCATTTTGGAAATGAATTATTAAAAGTATTCAGCAAGAAATGTTATTTCAAAATTCTCTCATACCAACTGTAATGAACTAATAAATGTTTATGAATATTAATAGAAAACACTGGGGAACCTTTTTTTTAAATCTATCATCTACCTTTCCTGTGGCACCTAAATCACTAGAACACAGACATCTTGTCTTGATTAATGACATATCCAATATGGGAACCCATTTTTAAGCCTTGGTTGCACTCCATTGGATGCCTGAGACATCTCAGAACCCTCACTAATGAAGCAATGTATGTTATATAGTATGATATGTTGAATCATTTCAGTAGCAGTGGACAACTTTTCTGAAAAAAAAAAAAAAGTTATCAGGAAATCAACAAGAAATTTATAATCGTCACAGAATTTTACCCCAGGGTAGAAAAGTGAAAATACCAGTTAGAATCAGGCAAGTTAGAAATAACAGGACTAAAAGTCCTGAGGCCTGAAAGGGCCCTATATGCCATTTCTCAAGTAAATAGCAAAGGAAACATTTATAGTTTGCAGAAAAGTGCAAAACAACCATCCCGAGCCTTGCTGGGATGGAGTTAACTTCTTCATAGTTACTAATATGGTGCTGTGCTTTGAATTTGGCATCCAAACCGGTGTTTTGGCTTTCTCTGAACAGTGCCAAGGCTTTCTCTGTTTCTCACACCTCCACCACACCTGCAAGCAGGCTGGGGCTGCCCAGGAGGCTGGGAGGGGACACAGCCAGGACAGCCGACCCCAACTGATGACATCACGCTCAGCAATAAAATAGAGAGGGGGGAATTTTGGTAGGTGAGCCATACCTCATTGGGGAGCTGACTGGGAAACTTTCTAAACACAGGAGTTGATGCATGATTACATTTGTATCATCTGTTTTCTTTTCTTTCTCTTTTCTTCCTCTTCTCCTTTACTTATGTAACAATTTTTATCCTGGCCCATGAGTCTTCCTGCTTTTGTCCTTCCTTTCCTCTTCCCTCACCCTCCTGCAGGATGTGTGGTGCTTCACTGTCTGTCAGGATTAACCCACAACAACAGCATAGTTTTGTATTGGAGAGGTGTCCTTCTAAAAAGTCATTTTGTAGCATGAGTCAACCTGGTTTGCTGCCAGAATGATTTGACATTTAAAAGAGTTTATACCAAAATGTGCCCGTGTGCCATGTCTCGGATGACAAGACCTGGCTGCCTGCCCATTCACATCTGTTCCAAATATGTATCCCCAGAAAGCAGTTAAAATCCTATAACCACAGCCTCAATATTTATTTATTTTTCACAGCAAACAACAAGCTTTTTGATTAACTGAGCAGTGACTTTAGATCAAATGTGTTCAAATCTAATGAGTTCCTGTCATGCAGGAACAAGCATTACCCTTGACAGATAAATTCATATAAAGATTTGTAAACCTTAGTAAAGAAGAGGGAGGTAGAAAGAACAGATAAAAGGAAAAGAAAATATAAACAAGTATTAAGACAGTTTGCATTTTGGCTTTCACCTCCAGCTGCATATTTAGTTTCAGAAGGATTAGAAAGCATAAACAAAGTGTCCAGACATAATGAGTTCTCAGTTATGAAAGTAGATTAATTTTAAAAAAGTAGAAAGTAAGCATAGCCATCTCCACCTCTAGGACAGCAGATTTCTGAAGACAGGTTAAAAAACAAGGATGAAATTTGGACCCAAGTTAGACCTGCTCTGAATTACATTTTTTCTACATGCTGACTATCAACATCTTCCATCTATGTTCTTTCCAAAAGGACTGACACTTGCAAGTGATGAGTACTTCCCACTTCAGTTTAAATCTGTTACTTATTCATGCATTTAGATGTCTAATTTTAGACTTGTGTGGTTAGCAAATATCAGCCTTGGACCATATTAAAAATAGCATCAGGATTTCTTTGTTCTGCTTTGAATTCTCAATGGAAACAAAAGAATGCTTTTCAGTTTTTAAGCCTCAGACTTTTAAAAACACTCTGAGGTGTATGGAAGTCAAGGGTGCTTGTTTGCAGAGCATTGCTCATCTTCTCCATTTTCCCTCTCCCACTCCTCACTCCACTTGAAGGCACGCTCCCAGTTCCTGCTTTGTTCTCTGGAGAACTGAGGTGTGATAATTCACCATCCTGCATTGCTACAGAGTAGCAACAGATTTAATTTAATTACATACCTGACGACCAACCCAAACCTTTCATCCACACACAAGGTGTGCTTTTTACAAACATGCATCTTCTCTAACAAAGCAAAACATATATTTTAGAACAAATAAAAGCAAAATGGTTCCCACCTTCACCTCTCTCTTAGGAAGCTGCAAGTGGTGGCTCTGCGATACAGATATTACACAGAATATTTGTTATACTCAACCTAGTTGATTAACAGCAATATCACACACAAAATCAGGGTTACAAAGACATATGACTTCCCCAGGAGATCTAGAGACTTTCTGCTGAGCAAAAGCCCAAAAACTTTCAAAGCCCTAAAGAAAGGGATTCATTTGGTTTAAGATCACATCTGTCCTAAAGCAGGAGTTCACTGATACAACCCTCTAGTAGCACAGTGCAAAACTACTTCTACCAAACAGAAAAGAAAGAAAGAAACCAAAAGCATAAACAAACCAGTAACTAATGTCTCAAAAGCACCAAAACTGGGAGAAGTTCATCACTTGTTCTTTAAAATTTTATAAAATTTTCTTGAGCAATTGATGTTCTCCAAATTTTCATTTAATATTTATACAGAGATAGAGATACAAAGACACAGATGTTTGATAATAAAGTATTCAGTTAGGAGTAGTGTTTAATCTTACTAAATCATTCTAAATCCAGGACTAAGCAAGATGCTTCAGGCGTGTTCTGCTTTTTAACCTATAAAACAAGAAATTCTTCTGAAAATTCTCTTTTTTTCAACGCTAATTTATGGGGGGGGGGGTAATTGGGAATTATTGGAAAACAGTCTCTTAAGTCATCTTTTGTTTTGTTCTATCAGTTGTCCAGGTCCCCTAAATGCTCAAGAAAATGCTTCAATTTTCCCTCATGCATCTTTAATAAAAAGAGTTTTGTTTTGAAAAATACTACTTGCCTTGGTGCACCAAGTGTTTTTCTCTGACATGGATATATTTGCAGTCTGAGTAAAAACCTTCATTCTCTCTAATTTTAAACTTTGGATTTTTCTATAATAATCAATATCATGCCTAGATTTGAAGTATACACATTTTGCTATTTGCAATTTCAGGAATATTTTCTAAGCCTCATCTCTAAGCTCCAGCAGTTGCATACTAGAAAAATCAGGCAGAGGCATGGAACAAGGTGTGCATTGTGGATTGTACTGAAGCATTACCTATGACCATGGCTCATCTGGCTGCTGGGTTAACAGGTCACTGGCATGGAGCCACCAAATTTCAGAGAACAGCCTCTCATGGTATTTTGATATTTCCCTTTCTGGATTTGTCCCAACAGGGAAGTGCTGGAGCATATGAAAACTGGGAGTGGAGCTGGGAAGCTAACCAAACTATTTCAAACCTCAAATGTTTAGGTTAGATGTTTATGTGGTCTTAACAGACTCACCCATCCCTAAATATTAAAGCATCAGGAATGATAATTTAAAAATACAGGAATGATACAACAGTGCCTGCCACTGTTAAGAGCATTTCACATTTCTTGCAATCAGTTCTGCACCACTGAGCACACTATGTGAGTACTTTGGGCATAGTTATAGAAATAGGATTTTGTCTTTTCCTAACTCTTTCTAAGCTTGGCATTGTTCATTGCCTGGATATGCTATCCATTTGCTGTGCTTGCTCCAGAGCTGCTGGAGTAGCAAGCTAAATAGGATCTGCTAAGTAGTCAGGTATCAATGCTGAGGGGTGAAAAAAAGCCAAAACAAAAACAAAATAAAACAAACAAACAAACCCAGCCCTATATTCCTGCAGAGAACATGGTAGTATCCCATGCATGGTTCAGACCTCACTTGAGACAAAAAGACACAAATAGTTCTGTGCAAGATCCTGGATTTGGGTGTATGGGATTCATGGCTATAAAAAGACAGTAATCATTTCTCTGCAGAGGGGGAGATCTTGCAGTGCTTGAAAGGGTCCTTATCACTGCAAAGCACATTTACCATGGGGCTTTTAGGGCCGTAACTGTTATCATTATAGTGCAAGAGTTCTATTGTCAGTACATTGCAAGGGTTCCATATTGCCAGAGTTTCATATCTCCTTATTGTTTCTTGCATGCACTAGAAGAAACTCTAGGCACTGACTCTTCCTTGTCCTCACAGCAGCCAACTGAGTCCAGTTCCCACCAATCCACTCCTTTATAACACTTCTTATGGACTACAGGTGCAGCCTGTTAACATCAGGCCTGCTCCTAATCTTTAGTAATTGGTTCAGCTGCAACTCCTTAGGGGATAAGATTACATTCTGCACCTCTTTCATTTACCCATACTGTATCCCCCTACACATAACTACATCCTTTGATTTCAGAGGGGTTTTAACCTCAGCGCTGAACAAGACAAAGCACTGAAAGACCCAAGGGTCTGTTAGCTGAAACAGATCAAACTGTGTTTTTCTTTAATTTTACTTACAGTTCACAGTGATGGCCTCTTCGTTCACCAGTTTATTGTCCTTTTTTTGTGCTGGGCACAGGTGCCGGGGCAGCCTCTGTGAGGGGAGCCAGGGCTGCCCCACAGCCGGCTCCAATGGACACTACAGGACACGGCTGAGCCCCACAGCCCAGATGGAGACCGCTGGAAAACACACCTAAACTCGGGGCAGAACCCTGCCCGGGAGAGATAAATGGGGGCGAGGAAGGTGCTAGAAACAGCCCCCGAAGGCGGAGGAGGGGGAGGAGGTGCTCCAGGCACCGGAGCAGAGACTCCTCTGCAGCCGGGAGGGACCGAGCTCCCCTTTCTCATTTATATCACTCCTCCGTTTGCTGCTCTCTCCTCATGGCTCTCTGAACAGGCCCGTGGGTGCTTTACACACCACACCCTGCATGTGCACGCCTGGTGGCGCAACCAGAAAATGAGAGAGGAGGAAAAGAGCTGACAAACCTCCAGTGTCAGCTGTGGGTGATTGCGGGGGGGGGGGGGTAGGTGGCCCGAAGTTCGAAGTCCGGCTAGCTGAGGGCGAAAGGCCGACGCCCCTCTGCAATTCCTGGCCAGCACCCTTCGGCGTCTGATGGCCTCGGGCTGCGCTGGCTGCGGACTGGCGTACACCGCTGGTATTGGGGAGGAACAGAGCTGACCATTTCACCAGGGGTTAAACGTCGGTTTATTGAAGGTGTTGCGGGATCCAAACCCGGGGAAACCAACCGGGAAAAGCTTTCCAATAGGGGGTGAAACAGGATTAAAAAGGAGGGGGGGGTGGGTACAGACGGAACCAATCGGGAAAGGTGAGGGGATGAACTTCACAGAACTGACACTCCATGGAGACCAATAATCAAAAGGTAAGGGAGGTGTCCTGGGACCCCAGCCAACCAACACCTCCAGAGAGGAGAAGGTTCTCGAAACCTGGGAGGAGAAGGGGGTGATTGACTGGGCCCAAGGAGGAGACAACTTTCACTTATAAGGGAAACCAGGGGAGGAGCAATTACATATCGGCAACTATGAATAGCAAAGTTACCATAGCAACTTATCTGACAGGGTAGCAGTGGTGGGAAAAACTGGGGGAACAAAACCATTTTACACATAATAGGGGAGAACAATACATAAATTGGGGGAATAACACAAGAAACTTAACAACACACTACAACAGGTGATGGCTCTGGGCGAGGGACGCCCTGAAGGACCCCAAGTGCAGAGCTGCCATGGCTGCCGCTGCCAGCGGGCCTGCACAGCCCAGCCCTACACCCTAAAGGGGCTCAGAAGGATTTAAATGTATAATTCCTTTCGCTCTGTTTTACCACGAGCATTTTAAACTGCATTAAGAGGCTTATACTAATGTTTTGAATCATTACGCTGTCAGACTTTCAGTTTGACTGGCCACTGAGGGCAGACCTGAAAGCATTCAATAATGTTTCAATATTTAAGTGCATGATGATGAACAAACAAACGTGTTTTATCAATAGAGTATAAAGTATGGCCATGAACTGTGCAAAACAAATCTGGGATGACAAAGCTCAAGCTAATCTCATCAGCCCAGCAGCCTGCTATGTAAGATTTCTTAATGTCTTTGGTCTCATCTCTGACATTCTGCAAAAGTGATGTAAAATCCTTCACTGTGCAATATTGAAAAATCTGGGATGGGCGTCATAGCAAGGTGTGCGAGCTCCTTGGAGGGCTGTAACTCAGCATCCAGCTTGGAGAGGGAGTTTGACCTTGGTTTGCCTTCTTCACTCCCAGCACCTTGAAGATTTACTGCTCATATCATAACTGATCCTAAAGGGTCATTTTGGAGGACAATTATTTTAGAAAAGATAACTCAAGAAACATATGAATGAATTTAGAAGAAAATGACCCACCTAACATTAACATAAAACACACAAAACATTACAAGTTTTCAGCCTAGAACAGTGTATCCTTTCAAATTTAAGCCAACCTAGGGAAAAAGAGAAAAACAGACTATTCAGATAAGATGGCAGGTGTCTTCAGACGTATTGTCAGATGTCAAATAAAGGTTTAGTGGGAATGACACTGACATTCACCAAAGACAAATATGGGTGCCATACAGTGGAAGAGCTAATGACTTGTGTTTAATATTGTTTTTTTTAAATCCTCCTTCTACAAACCACTCTTCTTTCATTAGAGACCACTTTGACCAGACAGCCTTTCACACCACCAGTTACTTACTTCAGAAATTGAAGGAAGCTCCTAGTAAAGGACAACAATGGTGTAAAAGTAAATGAGGAGCAAAATTTTTTTTGTTTCTTGATTTTCCATGCACTTAAAAAGGCAAATTTGCTGGAGTGGCTTTGTTTACAAGTGTAGATTGAACTACTTGACCAAGAAAATTGATGATTAAGTATTTGCAGAAACATTTAGAAGTTAACATGTTCTTTTTTATAAACTATTGTGTTTCTGTTTTTCAATCCAGGAAGTGCCAGAATTTCTTTTGAACATATTCTATATTCCCAAACAAAATTTTCATGAGTTAATAGCTTAAAACTGAAGACAATATTTTATTTATTTAGTTTTCCCCATAAGAATTGAAATAAAGTCCTATTCAGGTATTCAAACCAGAAACTATTAACAAAAAATAATATCACCTTGTAAATAAAATACCCACAAGAACTGCAAGAGGGGAAATTGATGGAAACTAGGGAGGAGGGAAGATACCTAATCTAACAGCCATGGTGCAAAAGCAGCACTGGTTTCAAAGCAATGATTTTGATATAGCTCTATGGATGACTGGCCTTTGTGGAAGTTTTTGAGAATATAGGAATATGAATGCTATGCTGCAGAATTTAAACCTCAGTAAATAACAGGAAGAACCTTCAGCTGTTTATCAAAGCTCTTTGATCTGTAAACCACACAAACAAATTTTACTATAAATTTTATATTCTACTTCTTGAGCCTTCTCCACAAAAATAATGTTACTAGAAATTCATATGCCAGTAGGAGTTCAAGTATATTGAAAAAGAAACACAGAATAATTAGCTATGAAAATATACTTTAAATGTTATCTCTCCACAGTAACCCACATGACTACAAATAAACAAATAATCTCTAATTATCTACATGGAATTTGTTGTGTCATCCACAATCAGGAATGATTAAATGTTCTCCTTTCTTTCTGCATTGTTTATTCTGCATTAGATATTTTATCAATGCAGCATGTCTTACCTGAAAGGCTACCCTGCTGTATAGCCTTGACTTTAACATTGTAGAAAATTAACTGTCTCTAGAAAGATATATATTTTTGTTATGCTTCCTTGAGCAGAGACAAAATTTCTTGATTTCTGGTTTAACACATTTTCTTACTAATTTATGTACACGTGAAACTGAGTGACTGGTGAGTAAAGAGAAGATAAATCCTCCCAGCTACAATTCTAAAAATAGATTTTGCTTACAGCAGATATCCATAGTGGAATCATCAACTTCTGTGTGTGCCATTTGATCCAATAGGAAATAATGTGAGTATGCAAAACAGAGTTGAATGTCAGCAACAGTACATAGTTTTTAGGTGGCAATCAAGAATAACGCCTACACATACTGTGCAAGGAATTTTGAGGGGCCTCAGTTAACCATATGAAATTGTAGCAGAAGGAGCCATTATCTTTGTTGTCCAAAACCAGCAGGTTTTAAGAAAAAATTTAATGGATGAGGCTTGGTCTTATTCCAAAAACCAAAGGGTCTGGAAACAAAAAGCTTGAGACAAAGGACTTTAACAAAGATTGCATAAAACTATTTGCATGTGTGCATCACTAAATTTTCCCAGCAGAAGGATAAGTAAAGTCTCTTTGGTCCTCCTGATATACTAGTCCTTCACAGGAGAAACTAGAAATGCAAAGCAATGAGAAAAAAAAAACCGAGATGCACATTAAAAATTATCCAGTGTCTAAAGAGGAAAATATTGAGGACTAAATATATTTTTACAAACAAAACCTTTTAAACTGTCCTAATCTTTATATGTGGATTTTGATCTTTGCTGTAGGGATTACACCCATTTTACTGCTTCATGTAACATTTTTTTTGGTACAGAATCTTTGTGGACTTGGAGTATCCTTTACTAAGACTGATAGAAGTCATCTTTCTCTTAGGAAACAATGGGATGAAGGAGATAACAGTAGACATTTCAGAGGCATGGTTCTTCCAGAAAGTAGATGTATGAGCAGTGGAACAGAGTTAATTCTTTATGTCTTTAAAAGCTCAGCTAAGAAAAACCAAACCGCTTCAAAGATGCTCGACTGTGCCTCTGCTAAACCACAAGCAGTTGCCAGTAGAAAGTATATGCCTGAGGAAAAAAAGCATTTCAAGCTTTATGGAAGGTAAGCTACTGTGAGAGATTCACAATTCTTTTGGGACTCAGCTTTGAAAACAAAGCTCATAATGTCAATATAGAAAAGCCCTATTGCTTTTAAACTGTATTTGAAAACACTGTAAGGGAAGGAGCTCTTTGTTTTGTTTTCATATGTAACAGTGGGATTTTTCAAGCATCTGTTTATGACTTTTACAGTCTGAGCATGGCTGGAAACAAGTAAGCACAAGTAATCAATGCACAATATTATTTTCTTTATTCCATTCTTTTATGTCTACCTTTCTCTTTAGGAAAACTGGTCATATTTCACACTCTAGAGGATAGGTTATATAAAAATTTGTCCCATATAGAAAGCAAGCATCCTCTGAGAATATAATTTTTTCCTGGCTAGCCAAACAATATTTTTATGCCTTCATATAGTTAAAAAATCTGTTTGACATTTCTGATTTAATACTAGAAAAGCACAAGCCAATTTAAAATATACAAAATCAATTATTATAGATGAGTTCTCTTACCATGGCCATGTTCTCAATCAGTAGAATTACATGACAGTTGTAACAAACTTCAATTCTACTACACAAAGGATATTCCATTTCAGAGACCCTGTCTACTAGTCCTCTGGAAGTAAAGCTTATTGTTCTCATAGCATGATTAATAGAAATAAAATAAAACACTACCAACAGCAAAACAAACAAAAGAAACAAAGACAAAGATAACTGAATTAGGTTTTTGAATAGTAATTTGCAATTATCATTTTGTTATGTTTGCATATCAGGTTACAGAACATAAATATGTTTTCAACGTAATCCTTTTTGGTATGATGCCATTGGTGTTCTTTCCTAGTTAATTTATGCAACAAAAGTTATGTGCTTTGTGTAGCAGGACATCACAAATGAAGAATTATCATCTCATTATTTCAATTCCAACCCATTTAGAGATTTTTACCTCAGACTGTGATTTTCCACAGTCCCAGTAGCCCCCAAGTATTTTCTGAACCTCTTAAAATATGGAACAGAGAGGTACACAAGTGCAAGAGTTGTCTGTATGGTCACACAAATGGAAATGATGGCTGTGTAGTGAGACAATATTGATAAAGTAATGCTTTTTCTTCCATAAGTCTTTGTTTCCCTTTAGAAGATGAAGGATAGCACACCATACACCCTGCTCTGTTTGCAGGTGCTCACGTTTTGTGATATTTATCAGAATATACAGTCTAGCTTCCCAGCAGCAGGCGAGGAAATCAGTTTTCTGAAAACCTCTGCCAAAGGCTTAACATGTGTTGAGTGTTTCCAGCTCTTGAGATCTCTTCTGGCATGTGATCGGAGTCTGGTTAGATCTGGAGGCAGCTTTGCAACAACCTATTTCAAAATCCACCCCTTTCTTCTCCCACAAACTGCCTGTCACACTCATTCACATATGAGATGGATGATGACCAAATTTGGAGCCAGCACCACTGGAAGAAGTCATCAGAACTCCCCCATACCTTTACTTCTGAGCCCACATTTCTTCAGGAAATGAGGCACACAAGCAGTTGGGAGAAGCTTTTCTCTCTCCTTTGCCACTCCTTTTTATTTTAGGAATTAAGTAGGTCTTGAGTTCTTCCTTTAATGTGCAGCCTGCCTCTAAACTGAGAGCTTCTGGACTGGTTCATCCCAGCCAACAGTAAGAGGTTTCATACAGGGTTGCTTCTTTGATCCAAAGCCTTATAGAATGTCTTCCAAAAATACAAGAAGTTAGACAGAGGGTTGGTCTGAGAGCTCACATAAGAGGTTCAGGCTGGCTAACCAGAAGGTTGACAAAGAAAATATAAATTTAGGAGAACAGTAGTTATTGAGGCAACTAGGATATAAACAAGGCATAAAGAAACACACAAACAAGGCAAATTTTACCAGTGACATATAAAAAAAGACAAAAGCGGTGAGGAGGGGGACATTCATTGAAATACTCCCTCTTGTCATTCTCTGCTGTATGTTCTTGACTTTATCAGCCCAGAACGTGGACACACCTTGGAGAACTGAGTCACTTACAGAAGTCACCAATTCCCTGCAAGATCTCTCAGGCTGACAGAAAGAACATCTAGAAAATGAAGCTTTCAGTTTTCAGGATGTTGGAACAAATATGGGAATCCCAGTACGCAACAGGGCAATCCCAGGAGTAGAGCTCTGCTCTCAGAAACATAATATTTGAGAGACAGAAGTCACTAAAAAAACCACAAGTACAGTATAATCTTTATTTTTAAAAATCTGGGTCAACTATCAGATCCCCTCTGATTTATGGCGTTGAGCCTTCGGATTGCTGAAGCATACACTGTTGAGTGATTCACTGTTGTACTCTCTCTCTGCACATCAAAGGAAGCTGCTGCATAAATACTTGCATAACTTATTCTACAGGACAACTGAAGTCATAAAATATCTACCATAGAAGGCAGATACACAACCATAAAGTGTTCCAAAAAGCTATGAAATAAGCATAGCTTTAGAACTCTGTATATATATATATGGCTCCAAATATATTAAATACTTCATCTTCAATGAAGTAAATGTCTTTTTACTTTTCCATTTAAGATTTTTTTTAAAGAAAGACATTTTTTCTTTAAATGTTTCTAATTTTTCTTTTAAAAATTTCTGTTTTCTAGAGAATAAAAAATAAATTTCTTCCTAGGAGTATTTAACTTGGGACATGAGAATATGAGGCACAAACACAATGATTAATTTTGCATCTTACTAGCCTTGCTTATTTGCAACATACCTTGTTAATGCAAAGGGACTAAGTGGGACTTAATAGGTGTTTAAAAATAGGTGTGAAAAGTAAAATTAAGTCACTTAGTAAACATTGAGAGGGATCTTAAACATTAAATATAGGAAGTACTGGTTTTATTTCTGCTCCTCATATAAGAGAGAATAAGTTGTTTCTGTTTTATCCTTAGTCTCCACAGCCCTCTTTTGACACAGTGTCCTGATACATTAGGGAAGGTACTCCAATAAGTGTGCTAGATTTTCTGTTGGTGATTGCTTATCTCTCCACCTTGTCCTTCTCTTGTTACTTTCTTATTGGTTGCACAGAATCTTCTACAGAAAGGGCTTTTAGTGTTCTCTTCCTTTTGTTTTCCACAAAGAGAATCTGCAGTTTCTTTCATACCCTTGAAGGGAGGCAAGGTAGCAAACATATTGGTGTCAGCCCTAAAATGGTCTGAATGCAGATTTAAAGCTGCCAAACTGACAGGAGACACAATAGCACTTTGTGATTTCTCTGGTGGGAAAACTAGCTCCAGATATATTCAGTTTGCTGCACTCCCAGTTTTGCTGATTCAGCTCTCGGCAAAGGAGACTCTAAGCAGATCAATGAGCCCAGTAAAAAGTGAGACTAGGAAAAGTCTGTACCTGTGTATTTCAAAGGCCGTGAAGCATTCAGGGAAAAAAAAGTCTTGGATGTAGACAGGACCTCAGCTTGAAAATCCAATTCTTAACACATTATATAATGATCTCTAGTCCTCAAACTCATTGATCAGTCAAGGACAATGCGTGAGATGTGTCAAATATGTCATTTCTCAAAAGAAACTCAAACAGACAGCAGAAACAACAGAAACTTACTAGAACAATGTCCACGTGGATGGGAATAGTACAAGATAGACAAGGCCATATGACAAATGAATAAGCAAGATAAACAATGTTTTACGTTATTTGAATTGGGGGTAAGCTGCACTGTGACAAACAGAAAAGGCATCTATTTAATATTCACAGAGGAGAAGTTGATTGAAAAAGCAAATCTAGAGAGGCAGAAGATGAGTGAAACAATTTAACCAAGGGTTCTACAAAATAGAGCTTCACAATAATTTAACTGAATTTATCTTCATGACATCTTTGTAAAGGAATATTCTCGTTTCACTGATGAAGGACCAAACCACAGAGGAAACACATGGCTGAGCTAACTACCAAACTCATATCACACATTCCTTCAAAGCTAAACTGGAAAATACATTTTGTATGTATTTCAGAAAGTAAATAATACAAAAGGGAATGAAAAGGAAGGAAAGAGATACAATGCAGAGTGTTACTGAACAGAAGTGTGATTTTCACTAATCTCCCAATATATTTAAAACTTACTGACAGTGTTGCTTTTTGCACACACATCCAACAAGAACACTAATTTAAATATCCTTCTCTATTGCAAATTCAGCACTGTGTCAGATAAAAATCCTTGAGTTCCTTGTCTTTGTGTACAATTTGATGCTGTAACCTGGCTGAGAGCAGGGAATTTGGGAGATCTGGTCTTTGAGGTGTTACTGATCCTCACTTTCTGTGGAGCAGATTCAGTGCAGGAAGACATATTTACCTACAGCATTCATGATTATGCAAATTGGCTTGAATGCACAACCAGACTTGGTTAGCTTAGCATGCAAATTATCCCTTAGGGATAGAAGAGACTTGCCTACGAGAGAATAAATCCCACACTTGCCTGGAATCAGAATGCTGCCAAAAGAAAAAAATCCCACTAAGAACTAAAATCTCTGTGGCCTTCCTCAGATATGACACATATTCAGTCTATTCCAGCCACAAACACACATCATTATTATCTGTTGAGGGACTGCATCAAGGATTGCTTTTGTCCAAAATTTGAAGGCAAAATTGGTTAAGTATTCATTAATGCTTCCAGGAATGCAGTGAGTTACCTTAGCAATTTCCTTCTCACAATGATGCAGACAATATCCCATGCAATGCCTCTAAGAAGAAATCATGGCTGTCATTTCAAAGTTAACATCTTAGACTATTAAATCCCTAATTCGGTTTATTATTTTAAAGACTTACCTTGTAGTCATTTAGGCAGGCCTTGGAGAGTACTGGGAGCCATTCCAATTAGAAATGAAATTAGAATCTAAGTCTGTAAGAGAAATCTCAGTGCATTTCCCGATCAGCAGACATACCCCGTTCCAGTTCTTCTCCCATAGTCCAAAAGATCCAGGAAGGGAAAGGATCTGAGCATATCCTGTGATGCTTACTGTATCTCTGTATTCCAAAAACGGCTGACTTCCAATAAGTTGTAGATTCAACAATAAATGCTCTTGACCAAAAATAGTTTGGTGTTCAATTACCAAATGCATTTTCCTATATTGAGGGTTCAGTTTTGCTGAATGCCCTGAACAAGATGAATAGAAAAGTGATGGTTTCCTGTTGATTGCTGCAAACTGATTCAGGATAGTTAAAAACTGGCTGCAAGGAGTTGCAGAGTTGTACTGAGTGGTTGGGAAATAAAAAGGCAAGTGGAATTCAGTGTTGATAAATGCAATCTGCTGCACATGAAAGAAGTGTTTCTAAATAAAGATGATGGGTTTAAAATTAGTATTATGATTAGTGTAGCCATGTCTTGAATACCAGTCAAAGTTGCTATATGGAAGCACATAATGGATAGTAGAAATAAAAAGTTTGGTGAAGAATGTATGATTTGGACAAGTTTTAACCATAATAAGATTAGGTCTCTTCAGCCTTGAAAATAGATAGCTAATGATTAAATTAAATTTACTCAGGTAAAATTTCTGCTGTCCCAGAAAATGCTTCCATCCCATGATCAGTGAACAATGCTGAATCCTTCAGATTCTCCAAAGCAGTTAAGCATGAAATGGATGGTATGCTCATGAGGCACAATTATTTCATTAAACTGAGACTAAGAGATG
Source organism: Zonotrichia leucophrys gambelii (assembly GCF_028769735.1). Taxonomy (NCBI): domain Eukaryota; kingdom Metazoa; phylum Chordata; class Aves; order Passeriformes; family Passerellidae; genus Zonotrichia; species Zonotrichia leucophrys. The sequence goes on along the minus strand of NC_088171.1, from coordinate 100,985,505 downwards.
TCCCAACATAATATTAGCTGATATAAAATATGACAGGGTGAACAGACTTCCAAGTTCTCCTCAGCAGTGTGTACTTACACAACCATATATACTGTCTCAGTCAGATAGGGAATTAATGTCCTTCCAAACTCTGTGTCCCAGTGTTAACTCAGTCTTCACTGGCATTTCTTGTTATGCCATTGGTTTCTAGGAAAGCTATTTTTTCCATTTTAACTCCCACCATTGTCCTCATTGCCAAGTTCTTAAAATTTTACCTGTTTGAGTTTCATATTTTAGCACAGTAACAAGCACATTTGCAAAGGTTAGTTTGGTTCCAAATGTTAAATAACGAATGGTTATAAAGGGTGTTAATGAAAGTTCTTTCAAAGGACAAGTGAACTTTAATTTTGCTAAAAATTAGAGGACTCAAATGCTAATGTTAAAATAATAGTAGCAATTTTTTGTATGAATTCAGGAGAGGTTTACATTGTTGGCAAATGTTTTATTGCAAGCAGACATTCACTATAATTATCTTCCCATTTTCCTTGCATTTGATATTTGACTATCATTACCTCTATTTTTAGTAAAAGTATTTATATTTAAGTTTTCAAACTACTCAGAATGCATAAACAGGCCTTTGCCACAAAGTACAGAGTGAGACACAAGAAGAAACTGAATGTTGCCAGAATATCATCTTGTTTCTCTACATGAGTAGAAAAATCAATTTCAGTCATGCAGCTGAAAGGATGGAGACAACATGTTGAGCAACTCAGCTTTTCCCACAGAAGGCAGCCATTTCAGAGGCAGACCTCATAAAGACTATGTTAATAAAACACAACTTTTATTTTGTGTTAAATTATGGAACATTAAATTTGAAGAGCAAAAGTTTCAGACTTAATGGTGGAACATGAGCTAGTTGGAACAGTTCTTAGCCAAACACTGATTGACCATTCCTGAATATCGCACAGAAGAAAGCAAAGCATTTCATTGCCTGATAACCTTCACACGTACATGGAAAGAAAATCTCACTGAAGGATATTTAAAATGATAAGATTTGTTTCAGGACAGGATTGAAAATCTGGAAAGTGTGCAAAGAGAAAGCACTACAGGAAATATTTCTCCAGCTGGTAACAGAGGGGAGTGTTGGATGTATGGATCAGGGCTGGTCATGACTGGAAGCAGCAGGGTGTGATAGCAAGAGGCACAGCTGCACATCAGCCCCTGTTTCTCACAGAGAATGAGGTTCTGTCAGTCAGCACATAGCTTTCTATCCAAAGGCACGCTGAAAACTGGCAAATTAGAATTTGAAGCTCAAACCCAAGTTCACTTCTGGTTTGGAGGTTGTAATTTTCCTACTGTTACATATCGTATCCAGGGGTGAATGAAGGACTTGGACATCCTGCACACTCTTCTGGCAAGCTGAATTATATTTGCACTTTTCAAACATAAAATAATAGTTATGCTTCCAGAATTCCTCTAACATTGGACAACAAATTATTAATTTTTTTTAAGGCATTTGTTCTTCTTTCCATACAAAATCCATTCATTCAGTTCCATAGCAGAGCAATTTTTTTGAAGGATTATGTTCTTAATGCCAGAAACAAGGCTGTTACAGAGTATCTGGAAAACTTTTTTATTGGTAAAATAATCTACAAAAAGCCTATGACTAACAGATAAAGGCTAAGTTGTCTAATGAGACGCATGGAGCAGAATAGAAGTTAATGCAGTTTCCAGAATCAGGACCTGGTGACAAAATGCAATTTACATAGGGGGTTTGTCTGATTTTAAGATACAGTGAAAGTATCAGAGCTCACCATGGCTGGGTCGAAATGTGATAGCAAAATGGTTATTAGAAAACATATTATTTCTAGTATTCACAAGACATAGTAATGTGAACATAAAAACTTTGGTGCCTGTGTGTTTTCTTTTGAAGAGCCACATAGTTACATATGGAACATGCAGACACCATGTAATACTTCTGTTTCTTTACAACATATAAACGGTTTGATGGCTTTTTCCATAAAAGTAGCTTTTTTAATGACTCTGTTAAAAATATGTTTTATTGAAAAACAGTGGTGTAATGAGGCTTGCCTCTGCAGTTTGCAGTAGAACAGGACCAGAAGCCCCAGGCTCAATGTTAAAAAAAAAAAAAAATGACAGAACTGCGATTCAATGTAATGTTAAAGCCATAAAAAAATCAAATGTAATGCTAAGAATTTAACCATAAAATACTAACCAAATTGTCATGTCATGTCCAGTAAATCAACATCAGAAAATTTAGATTTAATTTGCTTTGATTAGAAAATAAGCCAGCAGAACAGAATCCTAGCACATTGCACATGATTTTTATAGTCATTTGTATAACATTGCCTTCCCCAGCTGATTGGAGACGGACTTTTAATACAGCTGATTGTCTTCTGCAAACAGGATGTGAAGCAAGTACAGAGCTGGGCATTGCCTGACATATGCTGGCATTTTACAGGCATCAAAACAAAGCACTGTGCTGCACCTGCTTCTGGCCTGTGGGGAAGCGAGACCACTAGAAACATGATAGGCATGCAGTAATCCATCCTGAGAATCTGTGCTGATATTCCAGTTGCAAAGATGTTTCCAGAGCCTGTGTAAATGGAATGTGTCTTGAGTACAGTTGAACTAGCTTGAATTTACAAGAGAGATCTATAAAGGCCTTAGGGAAACTATATATTAAAACTCATTTCTGAAAGGAAGACATATAGCCTGCCCAGCCAGCCACCTGGAAGGTCTTATTCACCTCAGCAACTGACAGTTTAGGGTACGTGATGCTCCTGGCAAATTTCATCCTTTACTTAATGACAAAAAATATGAGAGCTACTACTGGCTCCAGGAAGACTCCTCCTGCTTTTTAGGTAATAGTTCAGTCACCCAGCTGGCCAAAAGAAATAGCAAATGCAACAAAACTGATGGAATAAGATAAAGGCAGTTCAACAAGTAAAGGGAAGGTAAAAGGAGGGGAAAACAAATGCAAAGGCACTCATCACTCCCACGAGCAAATGCTCAAAGCAATGGCTACTTCCTCCCAAAGCCCTGGGTTTTTATTGCTGAGTGTGGTGTTGGCATGAAATAACCTCTCAGTCAGCTTGGATCAGCTGTCCCAGCTGCATCTCCTACCAACTTCTCTCCCACCCATAACCTCCTCCTCTTAAGGGACAGAGTGGGGAACAAGGAAATCCTGAGAAATTTAACTGTGGCTTTGATAGGTCATTGCCTTGGTACCACATTTCTTGCCATGAGCACTGAGATATATTGCAAATGTGGACAATGTGGACACTCCACGTTTGGATACTGATGAGAGCACTTGCTCTCCCCCATTTTTCTGGCAATTTTAAAGTAAAAAATGTTCTCATTTATATTGTAAGAAATTGAGAAAATTTTCAAGCTTTGTTTCAAAGTATACGTAAGGTGTAATGGAAAATCACTAATACCTTATTCTTCACTTGCACTGACTCTCCATTCTAGTGGGCATAATGGGTTTTCAAAATGAAGATGAAATGTACTGTAGGTATCATTACAAAATCAGAATATATTAAAGTTGTGCCAGCAACATGCTGTTGGAAGTTACTATTGCTCCTTCACAGCAGTGATATATAAGCCAGCATTTCTGGGAAAAGTTCTCTGTGAACATCTCTGAAATGCTTTTTGGAAAACTCTTGAGATGCCGCTAAGTTCCTAATTTGGGTCAGCTGTCTCCCTTTTGGTTTCAAACACAACTTGTGGAGTCCCACATTTATATAGTACAAGAGCAATTCTGCTGCAGCTCAGCTTTTCCAATAAAGCTACCACACTTTTTGGAGCATGAATAGTGTAATATTTCATAGGGCTCCTCCAAAGAGGGAGCTCAGAAATACCTCTTATTTTTGAAGTTCTATCCATCTTCAGCCTATTTTGCAATGATAGAATGAGCCCTTGGTCCTGATGCAGGGCAGTGTGCTCAATAATAACACTGCTGTTCTCATGGAAGCAGTTTTATGCAGATCATACTTTGGTAGCCACTTAGAGGTAAACTAGCAGTGCTAAAGTCTTACAGAGAGTTCTGTCTGTAAATGTCATAATCAATACAGTTTCCCTTTACTAAATCCCCAGAAAGTAGTTGGGTCTATGCTGTAGGTAAAGGTCACTGCTCTAGTCAAATTTACTTCCCTGCACTCAAAGAAGGAAAATCAGTGTCTATTTCATCCACTGGGCCATTCTCAAAAATCCAGACCAAGGGATTATAATGGTGAAGGAGAAGATAGGTTTTCCCCTTCAATTAATTGTGTGGTCTCACTTTGTTTTATGACTGGCTTTTACTCACTGCTGACTGTATTTTTTTCTTCTATTCTTTATATAATTCTGCATACTCCTTATCAGCATGCCTGACATCTAACTTTAATTGTATAGTTGTATATTTGTATATCTACCTCATGTGGAAATATATGAAAGGAGTGCTAAGCAGGTTAGAAAACATGAGGAAATTATAATAATATGGTGATAATGTTGGCATGTGAGGTGGGCATTCAGAAGTGTACTGTCAACACTGTAATGTTTCTTGATTAATGTTTCTACATAATTAACTTCACTTGATTTACATAGACAAGCCTGAACCAAAACAATCAAAACCAGGTAACTTTTATATCATGGAAACAGACTGAAGAAGACTATTTAGTAAACCTGAATAATAACCTACCCATCTCTGAGAAAAGTAGATTTGATCTTTTTGCTCCCCAATAGTACATCATTTTGGATGAATATGAATTGTTGCTAGAATATAATTTCAGAAATATTAAGGCTTGTATAAATGTATATATTTGAATCTAAAAACAAGTCAAATGGAATAATTTTAATTTCCTATTGGAACTTCAATGATCAGATGTGTAACATAAGCAAAATGACCAATCTGTTTAATACAGAAACCACTAAGGTCTTGATCTTGCAAATATTTACGTCTGCAAATTCAAGTAGAGTTTTAACTGTACTTGACTTCCAGACCTCTTCTTCAGCTCTCTTTCCATGAAATGAAAAACCTCTTTTGATGGCAATTCAGACAACAGCTTTAATGACCACTTAGCTTTAACTATTTAATCTCTCCCTTTGTTTCTCTCCACTGGGACACTCCTTTTCTGCAGCATCAAAATCTGTCAGTGATTTCACCTTAGGTGTATTTACAAAACAAAAACACTTAAATGTCTTCTATATGAGTGCAAACAAATTATGCTCATGTATAGTTTTATTTTTCCTGTGTTATTTTGTATGTGAGAGGAAAAATATTTTTTAAAAGTTCAAGAAAACTGCTTCAAAACCTGCCATTCTTTTTGTAATGTATCTTACATGTAAGATAACCAGTTACTCATATACTGCTTAAAGCAGAAACATTCTGGTGAAAAGTGTGCCCTTTCTAATTTTACTGGCATTAGGTTTGCTCTTGTGTTACATTGTCTTTTTCTCTTGGTTCGGTTTTTTTAAAAATTTCTGGTAATTGCTTTAAAAGAACAAAGCTCTTTGTTTAAGGGTAGCTCGGGGACATCATAATTGCTGTAAGGTACAAGACTGTTTCCAAGTATTTCTGAATTGCTTCTCTTCTGTATTAAATATTTAATGTCTAATGTTTAGCCAAACTGTAGAAATTCCCTCTAGAACATGGGTGATGACTTCAGGAAGAGAATCAAGACCTGTCAATTCAATTTTCAATATGACTCTCTTTAGAAAACCACAGCTATTAAAGAGTGGGTTTTTTAAAAAAAATAATAATTCCAGGAGTACATGAAAATGTCCTTGGTGAAAAATATCAAGCAATTAATTCCATACTATAGATTCACAGACCATGAATTTAAGAAAGTGATAATCATGCTTTCCCTGCTGAAGGTTTTTGGTTTGGGTTGGATTTCTTTAGGACTGCTTTTAACATAGCCTGGTTGGTCAGGTCTTCCCCTGCCCCTCATGCACCAGTTCCTTATGGGCTTTGTCAGACAGGCCTTACTCTTATCTCCAGCTAGAGCCAGGAGTGACGTTATCTGGCGGCATCCGGCAGCAAGGCCATAACCCAGCAGCCCAGGAGGGAAGTGTGTCAAGGCCTCTATTGACCAGCAAAATCCTGCTGCATCAGCTAAACAGCACCCGCTCCTTGCTCAGATGTTCCCCTTGCAGATGGCCTGTTTTCACCTAAGAGATCAGTGTGTCCCAGGAGAGCTGACTACTACTTTTTCATTGTATGAGAACCTGACAGCGCCCTGGGAATAAACCATTTCAAAGCCCAATGAAAACAAGCATGTGCTTCCTTCCTAGCCAGTGACACACTCTGATGTGAATGTTGGTGATCACAGAATATGGGCTGAACATTACAATAGCATTGTACAAAATTACACATTGTACATGGTACAAAATATCAAAAACATTACATCATTTTGATACTCTGTAAATCGCTTTACTTTCCCGGGCTATTTCAGCTTCCATCAGGACAGATGGACACCATTGTCCTACCCACCTGTGATCACTAACATATCTTCACCATGCAGCTAAATATGGGAGGGACTGATAGGACTGATTCAAAGAGCCATAACATCACCTTATTCCAACTGCTCAGCAAAGCCTCATGAAGGGCATATAACCCAATATATTGAACTGGCTTCCAACAGTTTAGGAGAGAAAAAGATTAAAAGGAAAGCGAGTAGCAGAAGAACAGAACTTAAGTCAGTCAGAATAGTAATAAAATTTCAATACTTAGGAGTAGTATTAATTAAGATACATTGCATGTTGCATGTTAAAGTTTAATTTCATACATATCACTATTTGTGGCATTAAGTATATATGAAGAGATGGGTTTAGCGTTGCTGTTTTACTGTGCTCAAAACCATCTATTAAATATCTCAATTTTGTGATCATTGTAGGGTGTCCTCTAATAGCTTATGAAAATAGCCTTTGTATTTAAACTTACAGTGTCCCTTTTACACATCACTGGTCCTAATACAGCAGCTGCTCACAATAGAGAAGAAGAGTAGGCTCCTGCAGGAAGGTTTGGTCGTTTCTGAATTATCCAGGAGGCAGTTTTCCACCTTTCTTCTCCCTCACCTTTCTTTTGCATATCCAGTCCAAGTTACCCAAAAGAAAATTCAAAAGCACATTCAATGCACTGTCAAGAAAACTGACCACAGGTGAGGATTAACACACTCTGGAAATGCATTTCTTGCTTTAGAGGAGAAAGGTGGCTTCTCCAAGAGGAGCCATTCTCCAGGGCTTCTCCAGGGCCCCCAGACCTCAGCTCTGTATGAGCTCTCCACAATCCAAGAAAGGAGCAAGATGGGAATCCTAAATTAGAGACCAAGTTCAGCTCTCAAACTGAATTCTGTGGATCCAGTAAATTTTAGTCTGAGATTCGATTTCCTCACACTGAAGCATGCCACATGCAACTGCCAAGCCACAGGCTAGACCCAAAACAAATATTTTAAAAATGGTGAATGAAATAAGTAGCTCCTAAATTTAGATTTAAAAGTCCCCAGTGTTGGCACATTCCTTACTTCTGCTGGCAATGAATTTTAAAAGTGAGTGTCTGTTCCATAATCTAAGTAACAGTTAATAGTTTAGTGTCTACTGATCTTTACTAGATATGCACAGAGGTGGGAGTATGTGTACACATGAAAGGAAAAATTAAAGAATGAGAAGCAAATCAAACAAGGAGTCTTCTACATTTGCTGAGATGATCTGTTGACATAAAACTGAATCTTTGGGAGCTTCATAAGTAGTCAAGTATTATCAGGATCTTGGAATCATTGTAGCACAGTCAAGGAACAGGATCTGGAGTAGGTTACTGTTCAGCAACAAATTAAAGGAGCCCCTCTGACATCCAGAGGGAGCTGACAAACTTGGGTCTAACACATTTCCTTAATACTTGGTCTCAAGAGCAGCTAAGGGTCCTAAATGCTTCTGAGAACAAAGTATCTCAGATAGGTCACCCAAAAATTGTGTCACATGAAACTATCGAACACTTTTGGAAACTTGGCTGGGCTGTTGGAAACCAACATTCTTGACAGTACGCAAGCTAAAATAAATACTGAGAAACTCAAATGTAAAGCTATTATTAAAAAAAGCCCACCTAAAAGTTCAAGCACAAAGTAAAAACATCTTTAACCAACCTAATTAAAATATAGTAAAAACTATTTTTAAATACAATCTTAAAATCAGAAGGCTGAGCCAGCCATAGGAGAAAGTAAAGCCAAACCACAATCTTGCTAGAAGACACCCAAGTATACAATGCCACACACTTTTTCCATACTTGAACATAAGAAATTTGGACTGCACTTCTCCAGTTTTGGTACCTAGGTATTGAACATGATTGTTTTACCACATTGCTTAAGCTCTCTGCCAACAAGCCACATAGCATGGGAATGGTTGATGGCAATTCAAAACAATTCGGTACAAAGCATATTGTATATGGCACAAATGTCATGTCAGCTTCATAAAACAAAAAGTAATCTTCATTATATACATATGCCTTTGATCAGCAACCAAGAAACTAAGTCTGTAAGTTAAACCCAATTTCTACGTAGTGTTATCACCTGTATAAAGGTTTTCCAGCATGATTGGAACAATAGAATCCATTTTGAACTGACCCGTTATAGAACAAGTAGATCTTTTTTTTTGTTTGTCTAATCTTGAATGGTGGGACACTTGGTTACGCTTTTATAATCACAACACCAAGACTGCTACAAATGAGGATTACACATCTGTCTGATCCAAATTTTATCCAGACCAGAGCCATGGGGAGGTAAAGTCTTTATTTCTAATGAAATAATAGAATCTGGTAAAAAGATGTTCTATAAATTTAAGTTTCCTCCTGGATTTTCTTCTTAAATATGAACAGAGATGGTCACTGTTAGTGCATAGGACATTATTGGAAAGAAAGTCCTTTGTGCAACTTACAAAGTTTTTAAACTGTGAACCCAAACTATTAATAAAGTTATCCTTCCTGCTCTTTAGATTTCTACCACAACTGCTATTCAGATTTATTCATGACTTCCTTTTATTAAAGACATGCCAAATCTGCTAGATTGTCCACCTGGAAAAATGCCCACTGTTCACAGCTACTGAAGTAGTCAGATATTAATCTTAATAATTTGCCTTCTAGCCATCCAAACTGTTTTCACTCTTATGAAAGTTTTAGAAGAATATATTTTTTTAAATTGATTTTAAAACACTTTCTTATGAAATTAATTTCTGAAACTCAAATGTTTTGGCTCATTTATACAAATGACTTATTTACAAATCTTGTTTTGCATTAAAAAACTGTGGTTGCAAAACTGTCTGGTGTCTCAGAGCACAGAATTCCTTTTAGGGCAATCAGAGATACTTTTCATATGTGAGCACTGGTTTTAATTAGATCCTGCTGGGTGGTGACATAAGTACGACAAAACACACACGCAAAAAATCAACTGAAAAATGAGAAATTATGTTTCACAGCTCTAGCATCTCTACTGAAAATTGAGAAGGTTTGTGCAAATATGTTTAGTCATATTGTCTTTCTTTTCAGTGCTGATCTTTTCCAGACTCTTAACCATATCAGCATTCAGGCATAGAGCTGGTGGCATAAACAAGTTAGAACCAAGCTCTTAAGAGTCCCTTTCATGGCGACAAAGACAACTTCTGGAGTTTATTAAAACAAAAGAAGAAAACAGACAGTAACTGTAGTGCTTTGAGCAGCACAATACACATACTGCCACTACTGCTATTTCCCTTGTGTGGACCCAAATCATGGTTAACAGTAACTCAGAAAATGAAGTTTAAATGCAGCAATGCTGTATTGAGGGGTTAGACCATCACAGAATCTGTAGAAAAAAACCACAAGTGCTGCTGTACACAGCCCCAAATAATCACCTGGCAGGTCAAAAGGGACCTTGAAGAATCAGGGTTCATGGTGTAGGCAGGCAGACAGAAGGAGCCTGAGGATCCTATGAGCAGCCAGACAGAGTAGGCAGCCCACTCCTCCAGGGAGAATAATTCCCCACATCCTTTGAAGTCTTGTCTCTCCATAATGTGTTTCAGCTTCTGGACACTTCCATCCACTTATCCATGTGCTGCCTGATGCTTGAAGATGCCATTTTCCCAAGCTGCACCAGGTGCCTTGTCCTACTCTCAGTTACATTTTATGGTTTCATTGCTGCATTTTTTCTCTTGTTACCGCCTAACTCTTAAGAGCACTCTGTGTGCAATGCTTGACCACCAGGGAGTTACTGATTTTCCTGAGACCCATTTCCATCCTTGGATCATATTTTCAAGACCTTTATAATTGCCCCACATTTAAACACCACATCATGGTGGGAGATACTTTGTGTGTTGATTGACAAGCAAGTCCATGTAAGTTGATTCAAGAACACAACAGACCCAGAAGTTGGACTCTGTGTTCCTTGTGGATTCCTTCCAGCTTGAGACATTCCCTGACTCCATGATTTTAGGCCAGGATGGAGACTTTGAATGATACATAATGAGATTTTCCTCTGAAGTTTAAGTGTATTCCTTCTGCTAATTCACAATACAGCAAATCCAATGCATAAACGTTCAACAGGAATTTCTTAACTGAATAAAAATGTCCATTTTTAAAGTCATTTGCACTGGATATTTTTCCCACACAGAATCTTGGACCATTGGATAAAAGCCTTTGCATGGGAAATGGTCTACTGTCATACCAAGGAGTTTCCTTTGAGTTCCAGGGTGCCCATGTGGAGCAGGGGGGAGGCACTAGATTATTGTTGGAATATTTCTAGGTCATGGTGGAATAAAACGAGCTTCAGTAGAAGCCAGCAGCAGTAACTAGGATTCTACAGTATGTTGTATAGAGATTTGCTTCTATTTTGACATTTATCCAGAACATAGAAATTCTCCCTGGCAGGTTCTCAGACTTGGGCCAGTAATCCCTTATACACTCACAAGAAACATACAAAAGCTTCTCCCCATGTGTAGGCAAAAGACTTTGGCACTTTGCTGCAGCAAATGAATTTTTTTTTTTGATAGCAGCACCAGGACACTTCAGTCTGACAAGTTCATCTCACCTATAGAAGGGAATCAAGGGAGACTTTCAACTGCTTTGAAAATTATTAAATATTTTTCCAGATGGAAAGCTAGACAGAGACAGGAAAGCAGTAAGAGATCAAGCCACTTTTATGTCTTGTATTATTATCAAATGTTTGAGCTAAGGAGCAGAGATTTCTTTCTGCCTCTGACAGGATAAGATATAGAAGAATATGGATATTGGTTTTTTACATCTATGTCCATTACTTTTAAATAGGTCCCAGAAAAGTAAAGCTAATTCAAAAAGAAACTGTGAATTAGAACATATTTATGAAATCTGTTAAAAAACATCACAATATATTCCCATTACCCCCAAACCAGCATCAAAGAGCAAGAAATAATCACAGTACATTACTAGTTCTTAGAATAAATGGAGCATGAATGAAAAAAATTTAGTTTGTGCCCTACTGCAGATAAAAATGTCATCTATAGAGTCTGAACAAAAGCGTGTCAGGGTCTGGGAAACAAAGGGGGCACTCAGCAAGGTGCTGAGGTGTTGCAGAGGACAGCATAGTGACAGGCAGCAGCTGAATAAAACAGTAAAGCCAGTTTGATTTCACCCTCTCTCCTCCAGCACATTTGCACAAGTCAAACATACATTGGTGGGACCAGAACTTACTCCAGCATCGTCCTGTCAGCATTGGCTACCCTATCATTATGGAATTACTTCACAATTTGCAAAGTGATTCAGTCCAGACTGCTGGGGGGGAAAAAAGGAACAAAAAAGAGAAATAGAAAGAAAAAAAAGAAAGAAGCAGCAGTGTATTCACAACAGCATTTCATTCAAATGTGATCACTGGTGGAGTCAGCATGAGAGCTGAGAGAAAAGAATTTCTGATACATCACTTGGTCCTGGGTCCTCTAATCACACCAAGGGGGGAGATTTTAAAGCTTTTTGTTTGGACTGTCCTAATTCTAGCTAGAAAATGAGACAAGGGTTGCAGAAGTTTGGGATACAACTTCCCTTGCATGAATGCACATTTTCTTTTTTTTCTTCCTTAATAACATTTTCACTCCTATCAATCTCTGTGTTTCACAAACACAGCCCCTAATGGCTCATGAAAAAGTTCAAAGTGGGTCACAGACTGCTGTGAGGTGAGAACAGACTGTATTAATTGTCTGCAATGGGGAAACTAAGTTGCTACCAGCAATTCAAGGAGGCTAATAGCTCTTCAACTGATGTAAACACTTGCAGCCAGCAATTACAGCTATTGCATATTCCCCAGACCTGAAAAAATTGAACTGATGCCATCTTGTCTGAAAAGTGGTAAATGACAGCTTAATTGACTTTTTAAAATGGAGAATGGGAATTCAAGCTACATGAGAGCAGTAAAGTTACTAAGTGTAAATCAACATTATTTTTAATTGTAGAGAAGTTTTTAAAAAGAAACAAGTGCAATGTGGATTTAAGTTCAGGGGGTCTCATACTCACGAGACTGGCAGCAAGACTCAAGGAAAAGAGCTTCTCTGCCATACAACCCACCACACAGAAAGCATTACCTCCCTTGTCCTGCTGGCCATGCTACTTTGGATGCAGCCCAGGGCACAGATGGGTTTCTGGGCTACAAGTGTACAGTGACAGTGCATGCTCAATTTATCATTCACCAGCATCCCCTGTTGTCATCTTATTGCAAAGCTCCCATACCTTCTCAGTGATTTCTTATGGGCATCTCCTTGCAGCACTAATTCCTTCTTCTTCACAACACAGCCAACACACCCCAACTCCCTTCTCCAACAGGTAGCCCACTCTTTCATAGCACTCATCCTTATTGGACACAGCTGTGGCCTGTTAAGGGCAGGTCTGTTCCTAATCTTTGGTGATTAGCACAGCTGCAACTCCTCAGGGGTGAGATTGTCTTCTGCACTATCTTGATTTTCTTACATTCTATCCCCCCACAATCCCCAAGCCCTCCTCCACAGGGCTGCAGTCACTCCCTTTATTCCCCTGTCTGCACTGATATTGCAGATTGCCCTGACCTGTTTGCAGGACCTTGCACTTGGCCTGGCTGACCCTCACCAGATCCCCATGGGACCCCCTTTCCCTCCTGTCAGGTCCCAGTGGATGGCCTCCCTTCCCTCCAGTGAATCCACTGCATCGCTCCCTTGGTGTCAGTCCTGCTGAGGATGCTCCCAGTCCCACTGTCAGTGTTGTTAGACATTAAACAGCACTGGGATGGGAACAATGAAGGGATGAAGGGATCTTGCTTTAAGGGAAAAGCCTTTAGCTCCTTCAGGACAATAAAATATGAAATTGTAATGAATGTGTCTCTTCTGTGACAAGCCTTTTCCTGCCAGAGCCCAGGGACCCTGCAGCAGGATATTAAGGAACAGAAAATTCCACTTCAGGTGACCCCTTGAGTTTTGTTCAATAATACATATAACATCTAATAAAACTAACAAGAAAAGATACCCCATATTAATTCCCACTTCACTGAATATATTTCTTTTTTTCCTATTCCTGCCTACAAAATAATAATAAAAATAGTCATAGGGAATTTTTTTAAATAGTAGGTCAGGTTTGGTCAGGCAGCACAGCATTAATACAGCTGCAATATTAACCACGGAGTTATTTTTAGTAGACAATTTCCTTTGCTTTAGCTTTGAATATCATGCATGTGAAATCTAAAAATCGTGTTTAGCTGAACGTGCCCTTGGAATACCTGAGCTCTATTTTGAAAGTCTTACATCTTGTTCAAAGACCCCTGGTTTCACTTATTAATGCTGTTAATCACAGCCTAGAGTTCTGGCATATTAGGATCTGATGAAACTGGGAGCTGAGAACTACATATGCAAATGTTAACTCTAGGAGTTAAGTTGCACAGCAAGAACATAAAATATAGATAAATATGCGTTAAAGAGGTGCAGCTGGGCATTTTCCAATGTTTCAATATGCAATATACAGTCTAGGTAGAAGCAGTGGTTCTGAGATCCCGAATGGTTACTAAATTGCATTTTATGTACCTAGGGAAGAAGCCTGAATTTAGTGATGATTTAACCCAAGATCTGCGACTATCGTGGTAAATTTTCTTAGTCTAAGAAATATCCTCAGGTTAGGAAGACACAGCACAGGCAGAGACTCCAGAAATCATGCAGAAGTCAGCTGCCAACCTGAGAATGGAGGAAACCCCACAAGTTAAAAGCATAATCAGAAAAGTACTTGATAGTAACAGCTAATTTAGCACCAGATTATTGGTGGATATGTAGGATTGGTAATCAGCCTCAGATTTTAAGCTTTCCTCCTTCTGCCACACTTGAAGTTTAAGCTGTTTCTTATTTTGATAGCAATAAAATGCCTTCTAAAGCTCTACAAGCTGTTTCTTGTTTTGATAGCAATAAAGAGCCTTCTAAAATGCAAGATCATCAATCCATAGCACTATTTCCATGCCTCTAACAATAAGACCGTGGCAGCTAAAAATGCCAACATGAGCTAATGAAGGTATGCAATATAATGGATCAAAAGAGGTGATAACAGTAACAAAATACTGAGTATTTCCCACCTCATTGACCACTGTAATGGTAGCTCCATCTAGCTCAGCATTATTAAAGATCAAGTGCTCTGATCCACTCCATTTTATTGTGTGAAGAAGGGAACGTGGCTGGTGAACAAAGTTGCTGACAGGAGATGCTTTTTTATTATCACTTGCAATTATTTTCATTTAAATAAATTTTGGCATAATGAGCCTTCATCCCTTAATGGCTGTTGTGCCTAATGGAATCACCAAGACAGCAATTTTTATGGCTTCAAACTTAGGCCATGAGATTCTGGGACTACCATTGGAATGTGCATTATTTCTGGGGTAATCTGATAATATGCATAAAAATAACAAGAGAAAATATTAAGTTAAAAATATAGGATGACTGTATAGGAAACTGCAACACACAATGTCTTTAGCAATGCAATACTTGGAACAACTCCTGCAAAATGAGTTTCACAGAGCACCTGGAACCTGGGAATTCTAAAAATTGATTAAACACAAGCTGAAAGTTTCTTGTCACCAACAAAGAACAGCATCATGCAATGACATTTAAATTTTTCTTTAAATATTTATGACATTTCAGAGTAAGAACAGAAGATTATCTGCAGGACTTTTGTGAACAATGGTTGAAGAAAGACCTGATACAGGAAACACAGTGGAGACCCCTACCCAGGAAATTGTCAAGGTTCATCAATAGTTTTATTTTCCGTTACCCTACTCTAATTTGACTTTTAATAAATTAAATTAATTAATTTCCCCAAAGAATTTGTCTGATTTGCATGTGAAAGTAGTTGCTGAGTGATCTTTCCCCATCCTTATGTCAATCCATGAGCCTTTCTCATATTTAATCTCTCCTGTCCAGATGAGGAGAGAAATGATAGAGCAGCTTTGGTGGCAGGGAGGAACATCCAGTCATGGTCAACCCATGACAGCACATACCAAAGAAATTGTTCCTCTTCACAAATTGAATGTAATGAAAAAAAAAAAACATCCCCCAAAAGGTATGAATGTAGTCATCTCACAAAATTTTTTTTTGCTGTTGAAAATGTCAGAAATGCAGTAAGATTAATCTGCTTACAAGTGGGCATCTCAAAAGATGGGTACTTCTAGACATAATATCTTGACTTGAAGTAGATATTTTAATAGCAACTTAAATTAAGACAGCTTCTTCCAGTGCACCTTGGAAATCACGAAGATAGTCTCAATACTAGACCTGTACAGTAAAATATTACTGAATCCCACTTTAAATGTCACTGAGTGACATTTAAGAGCCTTGTTTTTACCCATAAATATGTATTTAAAACAAACAAAAAAAAAAGCCCAAAAGAGGAAGCTATAGAATAATCTACCTCTTTGGTAGATCTTCAGTAAAACCATAGCATAAATTTGTCTCTATATTCTGTGAAAATGCAACCAGATTACTATTATTATTATTATTATTATTATTATATTATTATTGTTATTGTTGTTGTTATTGTTATTGTTATTGTTAATGTTATTGTTATTACTACTACTAACCAGAAACAGAATTATTGGAGAATACAGTTGCTAAATTTTCAACTCAAGTTGGGGCTAAGCTGAAAAATCAAGTTCTTCATTGGTTACTGCAGTATTTTTTTCACAAAAGGCTTAATGTATTATTTGGACTGAGACAATTTGCCTGTGTGGTCACTGATTATGAAAACAGAGGTATCAAAAATTTTCCCTAAATCTGTTTTTGTGAGAAACAGAATGCATATTGTAAGCAAAAAATAAGTTTTTCATAGAACCTACATCTATATCACTGCAAAACACCACCAAACAAAAAATATTATTTCTAGTAAAGTTTTCCCTTGCTTTTGAAATCAAAGGCAATTTAGTACAGAGGCACAAAAGCTACAAAAGAATAAAAAAGACTCCTGTCCTTTTTGTTTGCAGAAACACCAGAAGAAAAGCATGCCATAGGAGAACCCATGGATTAGAGAGCAGGAAAGAAAAGACTAAGGAGAACAGAGTAGACATTAAACCCTGAAAGTATTTTGAGATCTGAGTGTTGAAGTAAGCTGACTGAGGAATATACAATGTGGCATTTTTTTTTCAGAAAAATAACATAAAGCAATAGCAACAGGCCTTTTGAAAGTGGAAATCTTAGATGCACTGGAAACATGCTTGGGGTGTACCATGCACTTAAATACAGAGGCCTCTTCTCTCCTGGAGAAGCTCTTCTCTCTGATGCTTGCTCAGCATTATATTACCATAATAAACGTCTATAATAGCTGTAAGCTCAGATCTAGATTTTTCACTCATCACTACCTGAAAACAATCCCTTTGTCTTTTGAACCCTCATTATAGCAGTTCAATCAACAACTTTTTAACCTGAAACGCCTTTCAAAACTCTTCCAAAATTACGTACATTTTTATAAAAAGCAAATTGAACAGCTTTACAGCCAATTTTGTATATGCTCTGAGAGAAGACAGTAGCTAGAGGGCTTTACTAACAAGGGGTATTAATAACAAGCTGAAATGCTCCCTCCTACTGAGGCCTCTAAGAGCCCTCTCTGCATCTCCCCATAAGCTATGTTGGTCCAGACTGATGGCATGCCCAAGTTAACATAAAGTTTAAGACCTGCCTAGGGCTGCAACACCAAAAAGGAGTAAGAGTGCTGCACAGTCCCACAGGAAAAACCTGAGGGGATGAAACTGTGCCCATAACGATGGAAAGGGCCCTAGGAGTGTATTAGGTGTGTCCAAGCTGCCCTAGGGCTCTGTGATGGAGAGCCCCATTTAGTCACACTGATCTCAGACTGACAGCCAAACTGCCAGTGGGGATGCTGGAGAAATCCACTGGTGGACAATGGCAAGGTGCAGCACAGAGGTGTGCCCAAAGCTTTTCCACAAACAGGTGGAAATGTAGCTGCACTTGTGGTCACAGATGGGACTAGATAATGGTCACAGACATGTTTTCTGAAAAATCCTTTCCTTAGGATTTTTTCTCTTGAGAAGCTAAGAGGCCTCAGGAACAAAATGTAAACAATGGTTATCTGCTGCTGTGGGATGCAACAGGTGCATCTGTGATTGGCCCATGTTGGTTGTTTCTAATTACCGGCCAATCACAGCCCAGATGTCTCAGTCAGTCACAAGCCTTTGTTATCATTCTTTTTCTATTCTTAGCTAGCCTTCTGATGAAATCCTTTCTTCTATTCTTTTAGTATAGTTTTAAGAGAATATATATCATAAAATAATAAATCAAGCCTTCTGAAACATGGAGTCAGATCCTCATCTCTTCCCTCATCCTTGGACCCCTGTGAACACCACCAAAGATAAAGTGTTGGGGAGAGAGCCAGTGACAGAAAGTTGCATCATCCCCTGAGAAGCAGATGATGGGAATCCATGAGAACAGCATGGGAATCATTTTGTTCACACATACATTAGCACAGAACTTCTCCTCTATGTGTTTTCATTTCTCTTTGATTCATATCTTGCAACAGCAACTTTCTGTCCAGCAAGTGGGCGCTTTTCTGAGACGTGCTGCTTCCTGACCTCACCCTGTGTTCACTCTGTTTCATCTGCCTAAATTTACTCACTGAGAACAAAGGCATCATTGTACACCACTGGCCCATCTGTTCTAGAGAGCTGCTTCAAGTTGTAGTTAGCACCAGATGTTTCCTAAGGAAGCACCCTCAATATTCTGAATATCCCCAGTGAATGTTCAAATGTGTTAACTGCAAGAAATACCATCACATATTTATAAGAAAGGCCTTTTTTGCATGCTTTGTTACTGTACTTCCTTAAAGATACGATAAGAGTATTTCACAGTGAATTGTAACACATTTTTACATTCTGCAGTTGTCTGTCCACATTTTGAAATGTTTAAGATGCTGTTTTATTTCACAAAAAAAAAAAAAAAAAAAGCCTTAGTATTATTTCTTGCTGCATAGAGCACTGTACTCATTCCTCTAATGCTGAGAACCTGCAATAAAATGATGAATGCTCTAAGTCCTTATATGCCTCAATAAAGGCTTTGGGAAGAATTCCTGAATCTGTAGTCCTGAAACTTTTTAGAACCCGCATTTTTCACCTTGCTCCTGTGACACTGCCACTGTTTTCAACAGTTTTGTCAAACCTTAGTGAATTTTGTCATTTAATTGTGCAAAATTAGTAAAATGTGGGCTATCATCTATAGCTGTTTGAATACTGAGTGAAGTCATGCCCATGCACTTCAGACTGCAGGGTAATTTTTTATTTTAATAGGAAATCAAGAAGGAAAACTTTTTCATTATACATTTCTTCAATTTCTATTTGGTTTTTTTTTCTGAGTTCTATTTCCACTTGTTTAATTGTCCACTGTTTCTGCCTCTTGAGACTCCCAAAAGCTATTGCCCTCAATTGTAACACATATATGAGCTGTCTCCTGAGCCATACCTCTGTGCCAAATAACTGTTGAGGAGCTAGTATAAAGTCCTTGTTTCATTCAAAGCAAGTATTAAATTTTAGAAAATGTTCTGAATTACATGGAAAATGTCTCTGAGATTACTTCCTTTCCTAAATTAATCTATTTTTTTTTCTGTAAAGTATTTTTACTTTTCAAAAAGCATGAGAAATTACAAAGCCAGCAAATGAAATCCAAATAAGCAGAGATGGAGCACATGTTCATTTTAAAACAGGAGGCAGGTCTTTCTTAATAATTTTATCAAGCTGTCATCTCAGAATGGCCACCTCTGAGAAGCTGTCAGCTTCACTGGTATAAATGAAGTTGGAACAAGGGAAGATTGCCAAGCACAGGCTGCTCCAAAGGACCAACTGCAGCCACCAAGGGGTAGTGCAGTGAGCTTCAAAAGAGTATTCTGGGCATGCCCCAGCACCCTTCAAAACTCTGGGGAAACCCTGCAGAAAACAGTGGTACTGGTGAACATGGTGGTGGTATGCTAATTATAAAATTTCATTTTGTACAACCAATAGGAGTCTGGGCCACTCCAAGTGTTTTTAACTCTTCTGAAGGCGTATAATATTTATTTCTAGTTAGAATTAGACTGCTTCCTTTTTCCCACTGGATCCTGTTGCAGTTTGGCCTGCTAGCCAGAAGAGACAATTGTTAAATTTCTATTTCTCATATGCTTTCCAAAATCTTCCCTTCATGAACATATCTTTTTTAAACACGTTTCTTTCTGTGAGAAGGAACAACTTGATAAGGAGACTCATCTTAAACTTGCTATTAGAAAGCATGTTTTCCAATTCTTTAATAAATCCTATAGCTACTAATAGCCTTCCTTTGAAAGTGGATATCAAAACCAGAGCTAGAATGCCAGTTATGCTGTGCTAAAAGCCAAATGCTGCATTACCCACCTGCCTATGCATCTAAAGATTACATTAATCCTTTCTCCATTGCAGTGCTCGAGGAACTTCTGATTCACCACAAGCTCAATTTTTGGTCCCACTCTTACCACCACTTCCACATTCTTTCATTTCTTTCTGTTCATAAGCCCAAGCTCCATATTTCCAGATGTCTGACTTCTCTAAATTCAGGGATTCAAGTCACATGGATCACTCTTCCATTCTCAGTCTTTCTGTTATTTTTTTTCCAAGTTTATCAGTAAGTAATCATATGCCTTGTGGTCAAAGCATTTTCTCTCAACATACAAATCCCCACCAAAATTTAAAAAATAATCCACCAGGATTCCTGGTATGTAATACTGGAATATGTCATTTCATGTGCATTTTGAAGCATACTTTAACAGAAAAGTAACAGATTTCTAGAAATATTTATATTATCCCTTTCTTTTCACAAAGTGATGGCTGTTTTTTGGTTTCCACTGCTTCAATGGCTTTTTTAAAAAGCACAATTGGAAACCGAGGCTATAAATGATAGGAGTAGAGAGCTGGCAGAGCACTAACAAAATAAGACAAAAGCGTTGAGTGACCTGAAGGAAGGAAGGAAAAACACTGGAAAATGTTAAAAATAACTGAATTATGTCTTAAAACAATTGGAGACATTACCCCAAAGTAACAGACAAGTTGAATTATAAGGAGGAAGAGCATGTGTTAGGAGGTTACATCCTGAGGTAAATGTGAATGGAGCATAACTAGACAGCTGCATGAACTTACCACCTTTCGACAGGTGTTAAAAAACCTACATACAGATGAGTGGTTTCATGTTAGGGTACACATTTAGCCAGGATGCAAAAGAATTGAATATTCGTACTGCTACACATCACATGTCTACTCAGTCTACAGATCTGCACTGGTACTTCACTTTGTCAAATGCAATCCCCAATGGTGTCCTGGTTTAGGGCAAATTTGTTAAAGAATCTGCAAAGGAGGGCCCCTCCAGAAAGCAAAACCCACATGGCCCATCCCCCCAACCGGTTCGGGAAAAAAATTGATCGGAGAGAGGTGGAAAGAACCTGTTTATTTGACTGGACCAGCACCCCCCAGCACACAAAATGAACAATACCCAATGACACCGCTCTGAGAAAGATGGCAAAATCAGAAAGTCTCTTTCGGGGGTGGTTGCTCTGTTCTCAGTCCCTCCGGCGCTGGGCCAGCTGCTGCAGCCGAACCTTCGGTGTTCCTGGGTCCCAGTCCGGAGCAGGTTCGAGATGGTCACAGAAACAGGAGAGGAGAAACAGTCCAGGAAGGAATGTGGACTGTTTAGCTAGAACTAGCTAATAAGCAGAGGCAGAAAGCAGAGCAGAAGCAAGAGCAGAAAAAGAGAGCAAGCAAAAGCAGCAAGCTGAAGCTGGAAGTGAAAAAACAGCCTTATGTACCGCTTTCCTCTGCGCCCCTGATAAGAGAAACCCAAACAAAACTTCCACTCTTCAGAGCCTGTCTTAAAGGCACAGAACAGAGGAATGGGGATACAAGCATCATAACGTCACCCCAGGACAAATGGGCATAACCCCAGTGGTGTGATGACAAGCTGAAGCAGATTCATGCATTTTTAGTACCTTTGCTGCATGTGCACAGCCACACAGTCACCCAAGACGAGACCCTGGGAGAGGTCTGACTGACTTCAGCTAAGTAAAACCTCTGTGGTGTATCTAATTATTTCTTTAGAGACTTCTGAATAAGCAGCCATTATGTCATTTTTTGTTTGTTTTCTTATTTTATGGGCAGTAAAATTGCACCCATATACCTAAAACATCTTTGAAAAAAGAAGTGTATCACCACTATCATTATAATTTCCACATGCAAGGTGGAACATTTTTGGCAGTTGTCCATGTAGTGTTAGCCCACAATTCTTCAACAAGTAAATATTTTCCAGATTATGAATGATTTAGTGAAAAGCATATAGTGATGTCTGTATGTGTCAGTATAGAGAATCTCATCACTTTGCAAGTCCTGAGCATCACAAAGGGTCCATTAATAAAATAAAGTCACAATCAAAGAAATACAAACAAAGTATCGTAACAAAATTAACAGCAAGTGCTGGTAGATATGGAGTAAGAGTGAGGCAAATGCAACATTAGGGAGCAAAGATTATTGTAATAATTAAATCTATGTTTACAGCTATTTTTAAAGCCTTTGAATTCTGGAGAAATCATTATTTACCCATTTACACACAGATCTTGACTTCAGATTACATTTGTTTTTTGTGGGATCTTCTAAGTGCCCCCCAAGAAAGAAATTTACAATATTCACATAAAAATGCCTAAAAAGGCTCACAGAATGTGAGCATTTTGATAATTAGGATGGAATTTTGAAACAGTATAGCTGTAATATTTCTATTTTTGTGGCTGTTCAAAAGACCATGATCAAGTCTATGTTGGATTCAATATTTATTTAATGTAGAAACTTCAACAGTGAAATGAATTGTTTCATTTGTTAAAAAGGAAATACTAGCCATCTCTGAATCTGCATTACACAGTTCCTTCATTCTTCTGACCTTTCCTTGTAGTGACAAGGAAAACCCCTTCCTTCCATGTATTTATTGACTAAACTAAGCAGCAGGATTTCTCATCTGATAAAATGTCAGCTGCAACCATCTTCAAACAATTCCCAGAGCTCTCCCATTGTTTTTTTTAAGAAACATTTTAATCACTCCACCAAAATCAAAGATCTTAAATAGTTGATTTTCTGCCTGGATTAAAATTTGTCCTTTCCAGGCATTCCATATAAAGGATTTGCACTTGTATGGGGTTTAGATTCACAGATTAACAATATTTCATTAGAGCCACATTTCTTACTGATTTATCAGTATTTCAGAGGACTACTGTTGCTATATTTGTTTTAATCCTTTTGCTTCAAATGCAATTCTTACAGAAAATAATTTCTATAAATGTATTCCAATATTAGATTGCTTAATTCCAGAAGCTTTCACAAAAAAAAAAAAAAAAAAAAAAAAAAAAAAAAAAAAATTAGTCCTGAGGTGTCAAAGAGTGAATGGAGAAAAACTTTTTCTACAGACCAGAGATGAAGCAACACCTCTGCAAAAATGTGTGAATAAATGGAATGTGTTAACAGCTGGGAAGGAATATTGGCTCTGATTTCAGAGAGAACAGGGTTTGAGAACGTGGCACACAAAAGCCATTGCCTAGCTTGGAGTTTGTTCCCTAGCTCGTGGTTTTATCCCTGCCTCACCCTCAGACTTCCAGCTTGATTTATTCCTGCCTTTATCAACGTTAAACTCAGCAAGAGTGAACTTGGATATTTATTTTGTAGAGAAATTAGATCTGAAGGGTGGCAGGGTGGCATGAGACAGCAAAGTGCTTGGAAAGTAGAAAAACTGCTCCAACTCAAAATTTAAAAAAAAAGGGGGAGGGGGGGTCGAAAATACTTTAAAAATAGGGACAATAGCAAAGTGATGCCTGTGTTAGTTTTCTCAGGGCCACGGAGCAGGACTGTGCTCCCCCTGGGGCAGGTGCCGCTGTCCCGCCGAGCGCGGCTCCCGAAGGGCCAAGATCCCACCTGGAGCCTCCCAGCTTGGATATCGCTTCTCTTGGTTGTTTCTGGTTCGTGAAACAACCAAAAAAGTCAGGAATAACTGAGAAACTGCTGGACTCTCGAGTAGGAAACGCTTTCCCCCGCAGTGTTAGCTTTGGCCGCCTCAGCAGGACAGCTCTCCTTCAGTGCCGCCGGTCACAGTGTCCTTCCAGCAGGGTCACACACCCGCTGGGCACTGCCTCCAGCGGGAGAAAGTCCTAGAAATGGGATCAATTCGAGCCGGCTTTTCCTATCCTCATCCACCCCTAAAGCTTCAAGGTCAAAAAGGCTGTCCCCCCTTACAGAGGGTCTCTGGATACAAACCCCAGGAGCAGCAGCTCTTCCCTGAGGCCGCGCTCCCTGCAGGCCCACGGCGGTGCTGACCGCCCTCCCCTCACGGACAGCGGGCAGCGAGCTGAGGCTGCCCCCGTCGTGTCCGAGGCTTTTCCCTGGCCGTGAGCCCTCAGTCGCTCCCTCCCTCCTCTCCCATTCCCAGCCGGTGTTCCGGCAGCTCCGGGGCAGGGCACTCGCTCCCTCTGCTGGCAATGCGCGGGGCCCGCCGGAGACAGAACTCGAGAGATGTTAAATACATTTGTCCGACCCTCATCCCTGTCTCTGGCTGTCATACACCCACTGGCTGCACGGATGAACAACCGGTTTTAAGGAAATGGATCAATAAATGAGATTTAATACATATCTTTCTAATATATGCCCATTTAAAACCACTTTTATTTAAAGTGTGTTTTTATTTTAAGGTCAAAAGGAAAGGAACTATTCAACATCTAACGTGGAAACAATAACATCCGATTTCAAAGGCATGGCAAAAGTTTCTAATATTCTTATTTTTGTTTTAATAAATAAACTTTTTAAGTATTTCCACTAATATATTTTACCACAAGAACTTTACATCTGCTTTATTACTTCCAGTTAACTTAGTAGAAGAAAACTACAGGAATAATATTCCACAAATTCCCTGTACTCCAAGTGACACATACTGTTATGGATCATATTCTATAGTAGTAAGGCCTATATAAAAAGATGCCCTCAAGAATTTCCTGCACACTTTCTGGGACAAATCTTGGAACAGGTTGAAAAAAATCCAGTGAAATCAGCAGGGTCAGAAGCTTCTGCCTCATCTTTTTCTTTGACAGAAACATCTGAGTCTTCCTTCTCAGGGTTTGTATGACTGCATGGCTGTAACCCAGAGACAAACTGAGCAGAAGCAGAATCTTTCTCTGAATGGAAGCTCATACAGACTGACAATCACTTTTAACCAGGTTCATGAGTAAATATTTTACATCCAAGAACATCCCAGGTAGTGCACCCTGACACATAAGTAAGACTTTCATTTTTGGAATTCTCTGGTCAACAAACACAAGAATAATAACATATTTTTGTTAACCCTTCCACTTCAGAATGAACATTGATTCACATTCAGTGGTCTCTCTAGTTACAAAGAGAGTTTAATATTTCTTTCAGCTGAAACATATTTATATTTATTTTGAATGGTTCTGTTACAAGTTGAACATTTCATGTGTAAGTCCCTAAAGAGCCACCATATTTCACAAGTGACTATCAC
This sequence comes from Zonotrichia leucophrys gambelii, assembly GCF_028769735.1. Taxonomy (NCBI): domain Eukaryota; kingdom Metazoa; phylum Chordata; class Aves; order Passeriformes; family Passerellidae; genus Zonotrichia; species Zonotrichia leucophrys. The sequence goes on along the minus strand of NC_088171.1, from coordinate 100,960,503 downwards.
ACCCCAAACTGGTTTTTACATTCTCTGAATGTAAAACGTTCAGAAGTATTTGATGTAAACCTTCAGAACTGGCTGCAGTTTGTGCTGTGATTGTGAAAGGCTCTGCACAAAAATGAGGCTGTTGTCCTCTGTAGGTCATGGCTGAGTTAGGAGGGTGAGAGTGGAGTGATCTCTCCTGTCCCCTTAATTCAGCCCTAGCTGGACTCCAGGAAAAAGCTGTTGCTGTTAAGGTAGACAGCCATACTAATGGATAAATGTCTCCATGGACTTTCCTGTCACACATAGCCTGTTTTGAACATAGAACTTCTAGACAAACCTTCATAAAGTGGCTGCTTCCAGAAGAAGACTTGAAAAATGACGTCAAGGTCATGTCATGTCCTCATTTTTCCTTTGCTCTGAGCAGGTGCTGCTTTCAGCTTGCCTTTGATGCAGACAAGTCAGGGAAAGGTTTGGGTTTTTTGTAATATATTGCATTAGCCCTGGTCTTGCCAAGAAAATGTCAATAGTCCAGAGACTGAACCAACAGAGTTATAAAGAGGTATTACTAATGCACCTCTCTCAGTGGCATCAAAGCATTTGTCTTTATGATCTAAATCACTTAAATCATTACAGCCAAGTCACAATATCTACTATACTGTAAAACAAAAAAGTATTAACCTTTTGGGAAATTCTGTTTTACACAACTCCAAAACTCAGAACCTCTTGTTTTTTTTCAGTGAAAATTCAGGCTTGGTATTTTTACTTTCTATTCTACTCATCCGTATTCCCAAGCTCAATAGGGAAAACAAAATATTAATATAATATTTTAATATTTTAATAAATTGTAATAATCTTTGCTGCGTAAAGATATTTTTCACCCCCAGTTTTCAAAAGTAAAAGAAATCAGACACAGACACCTGATTAAAATTTTTGCGTATATAAATCTTTAATAATTTAAAAATTTAAAATAGCCTCTATATTTTAAAAGTTTTGAAATGGATAACCATTAAATTCTATTATGTCATTCACCAACATGTAAAGCTGAATTTTTTTTCCAGATAAGAATATGAATATTTTTAAGTCTTCATCCATAGACATCTGTGTTTTCTGGTGGTGTGGTTTTATGATCTTTGCTCACTATCATTAATAAATGAAAAAGAAATGATAGATGTTGAAAGCAGATAATAATGATTGTTTCATTTTACATTCCAGCGATTTGAGAAGTACTTGTTCATAGTTGATGTCAAACCACATCAAGCATTAAAGAACAGTGTGTGTGTACTTGGGGAACACATCTCTGTGATGCTGAAAATTAGTCTTTTGTCACGGTTATGCAGGTCAGCAATTTCCAAATCACAGGGGCCAAGGCTACTATGCTAATGCTCATCATTTCTAACACTCTTCTGCTGTAGCCACATTTAACTGACCATTTTGTTAACTGAACTTCTCAGTGTGATTCTCTGCTCTGGGTCATAAAATTGTCCAAATGAACAATGAAGGCAAATGAAGCATCCTCATGTGCCCTTCAGTTCCAGTGGGTGCCTGTTTCCTCAGTGACTTCCTGACTCAGTTTGAGAGCATCCCAAGACTGGCAGCAAAGGCCATTGTGCCTGTGAGAGTTCACATGGACAAGGACTAGAGTACAGGGCTGAGGCTGTCAGAGCCAACACCTTCTTGTCCTCCTTAGGCACTGTGGAAATACAAACACAAAATACAAACCATCTTCAGTCAAAGAAAAGGGCCAAGTTAATGCCTTTTGGTGCAGCCGCTGCAAGAGGCTGTCATTCCAAATATGTTTGGTCTGGAACATAGAGAAATTCAATCTACCCCAGGGGCAGAAGAAACATTTCAACCTACACAGCATCATAAATAAGTTGGTAATGTGCCTACCTGCTGGTGGAATGAGGTTATGAGTATTTAAGTGATAATACAGAGTACAAAACGGAGTAGAAGACAGAAGGAAAGTTTTCCAATATCTATGCTTTTTAATATGTAGTGGAGGAAATTGCAGTTCTTTTGATGCTATTTTTTGATGGAGATGGATCAGTTCTGCATTTTTGCTGTGCTTTTTTTTTTTGTTTATTTTTCTGAATAAGACCATTTCTCTGTAGTGTTAAGTAATAGGAGACCAATTACAAAACATAATGTTGTGTCAGCAGGTTCCTGGATCTATCAAATAAAAGATTCGTGAAGACAGGGCATGATGAGAAAAGAAGTTTTCAAAAGAAGACAAACCTTTGGATCATGTTACAAAGCCCTCCTGAAGGACACAAATGGGTTTTTTTCAAGATAAAACTACACAGGGAGATTCATTCAGGAGCACAGAAAATGCACCCCTGCTGCTAAGTGAAGGGCAGACTGAAGGCCACAGCCTTAGTTTAGTTAAGCTCTGTCTTTTTCATGCCCTGTTTGCTGTCATGGAGTCATCAGCTCTGAGCTAGAGGAACATCTGCATCACTGGAGACTTCTCCTGGCCTTCAGCACTACCTCTCTTAAGCAAGGCACATCTCTGAGCTCAGAGACCTTCTGGCTGTCTCAAAGACCTTTGAGCCTGGGTATCTGAGCACTTTCCTAACCAATTTTGTTGGCTTTGGCTTTTGATTGACAGTTGAGCAATAAGCCCTGAGAACAAATACTCAGGAAGGCACAATGTTTACTGAAATAATTCAGGCATCTTCCACATGTGTTTAGAGTTCAGGGAGTTGTTAGCAAGAGTGGAAATGAGAGGGTGGCCCTGAGAAAGGCAAAGTCTGGATGTACTTTCTCAGAAATAAGCCAGGTACTGAGTGTATTTAGATGTTTGTGGCTGAAGTGGGTTGTCCTGTTCTTACCCAATTCAAATACAATCATTATAGTGGATTTTAAGTAACACAAGTGTTTATTTGAACATAGAAGTATATGAAATATAAAATTGGTATTCTTGAAATTGCCCTTTACCCTCCCATCTCAGCCCTGTATATGAAACAGTAGTGCTCTGTTTCTAAATTGGCTTCAAATCACTAGTGTGTTTCTCATTTATAAAATACTTTTTACAGCCTAATTGGGAGCAGTTTAATTCTCAGATTCTCAGCTCCCTGCTAGACCAGTTAAGACTCCAATTGACTGTAACGATTCAGAAAGAGGCTCTTTTGGAGCTTTTACAATATGTCATGGAAATTGGTGTTCAGGGACTTTAAAAAAATGATTTATATTATATTTAACTAGAATATTATTCACATGATAGGAGCCCCATGACATAATGGATGGTAGAGGCTTAGAAAATTGGTCACAGTTTATGGCCTCAAGGCCAATGAACATTTTACCCTGGAAAATTGTCCGCAGTGTAATGCATAACCCCAATTCCATGTCACCAGAAGAACCTAGAAATCTCAGATGCTCATTACTTGTCCAGTCATTGAATTCTGTTCCCTACACATTTATCAGTGTTCATGAGTGTCCCACCTTATCTTCCTATAATTATGAAATCTTATTTATTCATCATTTCCCTTTGATGACTGGATGAACTGACTTCCTAGACAAGACATAGGAATAGATCCTTCACAGATCCATTCTAAAAGCCCTGTTAAAGTTATTTCTTTCTAAAGTAAAATGGCCAAAAATTGTGAAGCTTACCCTAACAATATAATTACTACACAGTTTTCAGCTGTGGCTATCCAGTCACACAATGAGTTACAACTGGAAAAAATATATAAATGGGTTTGGGGGTTTTTTTATAACTACTTCTAAAATAATTTCTTCACTAACCCCTGCACTTCTGCCCTCATGTGGTTCTTAGGAGATGTGTTACAGATAGAGGAACTTTTGCTGCATGGGTCAGCTGCCCAGTAGGGAGAGGCAAAACTTTTTCTGTAGAAATATTTAATACCAATGGCCTTTCTCTTGAAGTGCTTTTAATCAGAAATAAAAAAGATGCCTGTAGGATTCAGCCATTTGAACTGAATGAATCAAGATTCCAAGAGGTACCAGCAGCAGGATTTGGTGGGTTCTGCTGCTTTGAAGTGGCAGGACTGGACTTTTTAGCTCCATTCCCACTGTTATTAATCAGCTGGAAGGTTGTATTACAAAAATGCCTTCATCTCTCACTCCTCCAATTCTCCACATCCACCATCTGTTTTGTTTCATTGGATTTTTAATTCTGTGGAACAAGAGTCTGTTAATCTGTATTCATGGTTCCAGATTTTTACAGAGGCTTCCAGTAGAACTTAGTAGTATTAGAATTCATAAATAATAATATCTGTACATTTTCTTGGGGATTTTTCTTGACATTGCTAGTCCTATATACAAAAGCATTCTTTATTGAAGCAAAAATGAATGTTTAGAGTACCTATGAGAAATAAAAAGGAGATGTTATGTATTTTCTGTTGTGGGAATTTCAACCCAATCCTCCTCCCCTCATGCTGATAGAAAGTCAGTCCCCTACTTACTTTTCTGAAAGCAGATCTAAGTCACATATTTCTTTTATAAATAAAATGCTAGCACCATGACTTGCTGCATGAGGTGAAATATGCAATGGATTGATGGAGTGGCAAACTGATGAGCTGTACCTAAGAAGTGCAATCTGATTTCAGAAAGCCCAGAGGGGCTGCCATGCACAAGAGGAATAAAGAAACATTGTTTAATCACTTCTTTCAAAATAGACAGCTGTGAAAAGAGGGTCACTTATTTCACCACAGAAAGGGCAGAATTCAGAGTATATGTGCAGGCAAAATGCTGAAACTAACCTCTTCATAAAAGGCAGCTTTTCCTCACAAGTTTGTGAGCACCTTCTGCAGGGACAATTACCTTAAAATGTATCATATTGATCTGCAATATACTTTGCAAATGTCAATATATACCTCGTCTTGCTGCCTACAGCATATGAGGAAGTGAAATAAAAATGAGTCTGGACTTAATGACATGTAACCATCTTGGATGAATAATGTATATATGGTCAATCCCCAGTCCTCAGGAGACCATCAGGCTAACTTTAATGTTTGAGACAAGTAACTGTATGTTTTAGATTTATCACTTGAGTCCTAATGCACTTGCCAAAGGACATTAATATTTAAATATTTGAAAAATATACTATCAGCAGGAAAATAGGCAGATTTACAGTTAGGGAGGTTTTCTTTGGTTAGCCTTTAAAACATACCTTTTTCTTTTTCTGAGAGAGTTTATGAAAACTACTACTCTTTTAATCTGATTCCATATTATGAAAGATATTTAACTTCCTATTTTAACCAAGAAATATATGCAGAAGCCAGTTTTTAGGTAGTTCTTTTCTGAGGTCCTCTGTAATCTCCCCACTAAAGTCTGGTATATGTATATAAAATATGTTTTAGAAATACATGAACATGACAAACTTATTTTGAAGTCACAAGACCTCAAAATATAGAAAAACAGAATAATCCAAATCAAGCAATAATTAGATGAGAATCTCTTGTAATACACTCCTTACCAAATAAGCAATGATTTTTATTCTTCTTCCTGAGTCATCCCAGAAGTGTTAAAAACACAAGACTTCCTACAGATTGGGTTTGGTTTCAATCTTTGTCTCTATTTCCTGACTACTTAGTGTGGTGCTAGATTATATACTTGGGAGGTGAATTGCCACCTTGTTGCTAGAACAGGTAGAGAGTGGGCAGCACCACTGTGTTTGTTTCCAGGCTGCCTGGCGGACATTGATTGAGATTTGTTTAGGAGACATTGTCATTGCTGGTGAAAATATTCAAATTGTGAAGCTATTTTACTTTTGGCAGTACATTAGGATTCATGGTAGAGACACTGTTTTCATTTGCTCCATTGCTCTTCGAAGACAGTAGAGACATTGATTTCACATTTAGAATATGAGTGTAAATTATTATGAGGTACTTCTTCACATTTGAATTGCATGATAGAAAAATGTGCTCTGCTATGCCATGAAGTAAAAAGAGATCTTTTGGTTTGTTTCCCAATGTGATGAGTATAGTTAATAAACAATAAACTTTCTGATAGCTGACAGAACCTTCATTAGAAGCTGAATGTAAAGAAATACTGAGAAAAACCAAACATCTTCAGTGCTAGCTCTAATAAATCAAGGTCTCAGAAAGTTCATAGATTAATTCTATTCCCCTGAGCTCAATAAGAAAATGTTTGACATTAACAGGTGGCAAACTCTCTTGCCCCACTGTTTTCCCAAAGGTGATCTGGGAGGACCCATGAGCTACAAACCTCACAGCAGATGATGTTGCAGCTAAGTAGAAACAGGGAGAGTTCCAGGCAACTGGCTAATCCCCCTTGGAATGAAGACAGAGGAAGGGATCAAGGGCACTCTCAGCAGGTTTGCAGACGACACCAAGCTGAGCAGTGCAGTTGACACACCTGAAGGGCAGGATGGAATCCAGAGAGACCTGGACAACCTCCCGAAGTTGGCCCAAGGGAATCTCATGAGGTTCAACAAGTCCCAGTGCAAGCTGCTTTATCTGGGTTGGGGAACCTCCGGTATCAACACAGGCTCGGGGATGGACAGATCGAGAGCAGCCCTGCTGAGAAGGACTTGAGGGTGCTGGTGGGTGAGAGGATGATGCTGGACATCAGCCAGCCATGGGAGCTTGCAGCCCAGAAAGCCCAGTGTCCTGGGATGCACCCAAATAATCAGCAGCAGCAGCTGAGGGAGGGGATTCTGTCCCTCCACGTTGCTCTGGTGGGATGCAGCTGGAGTGCTGCATCCAGCTCTGGGGTCCCCAGCACTAAAAGGACATTGACCTGTTGGAGAAGGTCCAGAGGAGACCACCAAAATGACCAGAGGGCTGGAGCACCTCTCCTGTGAGAAAAGGCTGAGAGAACTGGGAATGTTCAGCCTGGAGAAGAAAATGCCTCAGGGTGACCTAATTGCAATCCCCCAGTACCTGAAGGGAGCCTCCAAGAAAGACGGAGGGAATTCTTACAAGGGCATGTAGAGACAAAAGAAGAGGGAATGGATTCAAACTGAAAAAGGGCAGGTTTACATTAGAGATTCCGAAGAAAATTTTCACTGTGAGGGCGGTGAAGCATAGGAACAGCTTGCCCAGAGAAACTGTGGGTGCTCCATCCTTGGAATGTTCAGTTCCAGGCTGGATGAGGCTTTGACCAACCTGCTCTAGGGGAGGTGTCCCTGTGGAAGGTGTTGATGCCCATGGCAGGGGGTCGGATCTAGATGATCTTTGGGGCCCCTTCCAACCCAAACCATTCTGTGACTCTACAAAATTTCTTAGAGATCATTAAGGGGCATGGCTATCTAAATAATGTCTGTGACATTATGCACTGGTAAAATACTATCCAAAGTATATTAAAAGTATATAAACATTAAATATATAAGTATATATGGATTTTATATAGCTTTACAGAGCACAGCATGGTTTTTACAGTCTATTTTGTCCAGAAGAGAGAGATTTAAGACACCCTTCAATTCTTCCAAAGCAGGGAACCAAGCCTGTAGCATAAAATGAACATAGATGGGCTACTACTGCATAGAACCAGGCCCATTATGGCATTTGGATATTAGCATTCACTAAGATTTCAGGGCATTCACCAAGTTATATGGGATCTCTGTCACCTTTCCAAAGGAAACACTTTCATTTCAAAACCCACATTTTATTCTCAAGCTGTCCTTTTAAAATAATCTAATTTGTAAAGACTCTAGATCAGCTTTCTGACATTTCAGAACATATTCAGTACTGAGCCTTTCCTAATAACTTTTATTCTAGAAATTACTAAAATGGCTGATGCCTCCTTTCAAATGTTGAAATACAGAAGTGCAGGGCTATAAAAGTTTATTTCATAATAATTTTTCATTGTAAGAATATTTAAATCAATCTAAAATTGATGGGGGGAACTTTTATCCATGAATGTTTAACTTACATCACATCTTTTGGGAAGAGATTAATATCCACAGGAAGAAAGATAAGGCAATGATTTATCTTATAGCCATTCAAGTTTAAAGACTTTTTAGAGATGCATTCTGAAACCCAGAGATTTAGTTATAGGAAAGAGGAATGTCTGGAGTTATCTGTAAGCAAATCTTAGATGGAACTGCAGAGGTATTTTATAAAATAAGCTGAGTAAAGGACAACTGGCAATTTTTATCAAATATTTTTCTAGAAAAGATCCAGTCAATAATAAAATTTAAGAATTACAGGAAATTGAGTTTGAATGGGAATGTGAGGTTATCCTGTGAGTTTATAGAGTCATAGAATCACAGAACCATTGAATGGTTTGAGTTGGAGGGGACCCTAAAGGCAATGTAATCCTAGCTACCCTGCTGTGGGCAGGGACACCTTCCACTAGACCAGGTTGCTCAGAGCTCCATCCAACCTGGCCTTGAACACTTCCAGGGATGTGGCATCCACAGCTTCTCTGGGCAACCTGTGCCACTGCCTCACCACCCTCACAGTAAAGAATCCCCTCCTAACAGCCATGCTACTTCTGCCCCCTTTCAGTTTAAAACTCCTGCCCCTTGACAAATCCCTGCACTCCCTGATAGAGTCTTGCAGGATCTCTGGAACAGCCCCTCTTCCAGCTAAAGTAGTAGGAGCTATCCTCCTAAATAGGCTTTAAGCCAAACATTTCCAACATTTAGACCTTTTGCAGGTGAAATTGATCCCAGCACCATAAAAAACACCCCTTACCCCATGTAAATCTTGCTAGCCCAAGAGTTAATAACTTTCTTCATTGCTCAAAGCTTAGAAGAGGGAGAGAAGGGAATCAGACACATTTAGTGATGACTAAATAAAAGGTTTTAAAGAAACCCAACTTTTCACTCATACTTGGTGTTATTTTTAGACTTACAAGAATAAAAAACTCTTTTCACACAGTCCAGAACTCAAGACTATAGTTAAATAAGCACAGTTATACAGACACAGATCTTTTAAATAAGTTAGCTCTGTTCCTAACTTCTGAAGTCTCCTGAGGGTTCTTTTTCAGTTCTCAGGGACGTCATGGATGCGTTAATAACACTCTCATGTAGCTTGGCTGTATTTCCCTTTATTAAAGTTATATCATCCAATTTAGGCACAATTCACTCTAAATCCCAAACTTAAACCTCTACAAAAGGTTAAAAATATATGTTTAGAATTAATGAAATCCAAATTACACAGTTTCTCAAAGCCAGTGTACTTGTAAAATGAACCCTCTCACTGCAGCAGGGATAAGTGAAGCTTAAAATGACATTATAAAAAAAAAAGCATTTTTGCCCTGTATGGATCAACTGTTTTATAAAATATTGCCTCTCTTCTGAAGAGAAGCTAAAACCTGCTGTTCCTGCAAAAAACACGAATGATTTCATCTAAGACAGTACAAGATGGAGCCAGTGAGGGAAACACCATATGAAACACCAGTATGGCATCATCTGAGTGATTCCCAACTCACAAGAACACTGACTGCAAGGAAAGGAGATGAAATGAGACACAATAATTACAGAACTTAATCCTGTATAAATGAAAATCAATGGAAGAATGCCTTAAGCTTCCTTGTTATTATTTTTTTAATTTCCTATTAGTAATTGTTTATGCTACTTTTGTCTTATGAAACTCTCCTTCATGTTTAGGTTGGCCAGTCACCAGGGTCTCATTTTGATGACCCTCCAAATGGAGACTGGGTTCCTGTTTGAGATCCTAATCATCTCTGCCATATTTTGAACAGAATTAGAGTCTTTCTGTCTTCTCATGTGTTTTTAAAGCAGTTACCATTAACTTTTAGTTAAAACTTTTTGGTGTATTTCCTTAAAGTGCATGAGAGCAGTGAAGTCTATATAAATTTTGCACGGGGTAGAACAAGCAAAGAAAAATTTTAACATGGAAACATGCAAATAGATATATGCAACATGATCAGGGGAAAATGTAACATTATCAGGGGAAAATAACCTTACCTGAAAAAAAAGTAATGAATGAAAAATGAAATTTAAAAAATCTACAAAACAGTTCTAGAGGAATCAAGAAACCAGTAAATTAGACATGAATTTGTAATGAAATAAGGTAAGAGAAAATTAGTTCAGTCTTCTCTGTATAAAGCATTCATGTGATCGACATATTTAATATTTTCCTCTCTCTGTCATGCTCTCTTTCTAACTCTGGAAAATAATTTTCAGAACTAAATGGCTCTATAATAAAAAAAAATAATTTAAAACCCCAGAAATTTGTGCAGAAATACAAAAATTTTTAAAAGGTGAAGGAAAGAATTTTTAAACATTTCAAAACTAAATCAAGTAGAAAGGTTTATAGGATATGACGAAAGAAGAACACAGCAGAGAAATACAGATACAATTAGATTTTCTGAGTGCAAATTTCTAGAATGTTAAAAGGATAATGGCAGTCTTTGAGGAGAACCATTTATTCAGTAAAGTGTGAGTAAGAATAATTAGAAATCAGGATGGAGAAAAACTGGGGGCAATGCTCTTGACAAGAAGCTGTCCAAAGGTGGGAAAGCCTCTCCAAGGCAACTCTGGCATCTCAACCCCTTAACCTGTGCATTTGCCCTGGACAAAGCAATTGAAATGGAAAGAACAGCCTTGCAGTTTCAGGGGAAAAGTAACTAAGGGGTTACTAAGGAAAGGGTTGAGACATCAACTTCTTAACCTGTCTCAGTAGTCCAAGCACAGGAAGACTGTGCACAGACTAGGAAATCCATATCCAGGGCAGCAGAAGACAGTGCACATTGGAAATAACTTCATGAGGCACATCTAACACCTTCCATGCCCGATATTCCAGCCCTGCAAGACTGGAGCCCCTTTACTAGACCAAGAACTGTGGATTGACTTTCCCTTCTGGTTTAGGTCATGCACATTCTTATCATTGGTCTAGACAGAAATTTAAATTTGTATTAAATACATCTTTCATTAAGATTTTGAAAACATTGTCCTGGGGAGTGAATCAATGGTTAAGCAGTACCTTGCAGCTAACATTTTCAGCAGCATAACATCATTTGTTTAACCTATTGTTTAAGTAGAGGGGAGCAGGGATAGGTTCCACATCTGGTTTTTTATCAGATACATGCTATTGGAAGTTTTAAAGTAAGCCCTTTTGGCTTTGACTAATGGGTTTTAAATAATTTCCAATGCTAGCTTGAAGCAAAGCACCTTTCTTGAAATACACATTTATGGTTTTTTGAATGACTAACACTGACTTAAACAGTGATATCAAAATAAAAATCTAATACTCAGTATGAATTTATAGCAGTTAAAACAATGTTAGCTAAAATTCATCACAGCGGCTCAGCAAGAGGCCTGTGATGACTACAGAACTAGTATACAATCAATTACAGCCTGACTGGCAAGTTGTGGCACTCATATTTTCTGGGAAGATCCCTTCACTCAGAATTTTGCTCCTGGAAAGCTGAGAAGCCTCAGAGAAAAAGGAAAACAATATTTATCTGATTTGCTTCTCCTGTGTTTTGCTCCTTTGGGATGTGTTTGGAGATTGTTTACCAACAGGTGGTTGTTTCATTGGTTTCATGTGAATTGTTTTCACTCAATGGCCAATCAGGGTCAAGCTGTGTCGAGGCTCTGGAAAGAGTCACGAGTTTTCATTAGTATCTTTTTAGCTTTCTGTAAGTATCCTTTCTGTATTCTTTAGTATAGTTTAGTATAGTATTCTTTAATATAATATAGTATCATAAAATAATAAATTAGTCTTCTGAGAATATGGAGTCAGATTCATCATTTCTTCCTGCCATGGGGCACCCAGCAAATACAATAGCAAGTCCCCTTGCAGTGAATTTGTTTTCATGGAAGTTTTCATAGTTAGTTTCCCTCCATTGAAAACAAAATATGGAGTGAACAAATTATAGCTGATAGAGCACTCCAGAGCAGAATGAATGCTGTAACACCACAAGCAAATTTTATCTAAATGTCACAAAGTCTCAAAGTGATTTCAGTAGAACTACTTCATTCCTCTGTTTGTATTTCCATATGCTCACAAGTTAATGGAGGAGTTATAAACACAATATCCTTTGGTTTAGTGCATCTTCCAAAAAGCTTTAATTGAGAGGGCGCCAGTCCTTGAGAGCAATTTGAGCATTTATTCCCTTCCAGTCTCCTTCATTCCATTATATTTTAAGTACATATGTGATTTTCATGAATGATCTTATTGCACGGGTCAGGTCAATCAAAGACTACCACATTAATGATTAGGTCAAGCATTATTACTGGCAGGTAGTTTCCTCTTTTTCTAATTGGTTTTAACTGATGAATGACGAGCCTACTCAAAGAGCTTTTATATTTATTGCTATGATTTTTATCCAACTCTGCTGTCTTCCCAAGTATCATTGACTATTAACAATGTTCTCTACACAGAGAACTGTAAAGGGCAGGCAGTGATTCACTTTAAAATATTTTCTTTTCTTTTACCAAGAAGAGATGTAATCATCCAAATAATTGTATTTATATTGCCTCTAAATCTGCTATTTATGAAATAATTCTATGTTAAGGGACTTTCATAGGGATTTCATCCATTTTAAAAGAGGTAAAAGCTGAACTAATTCATAGATCTGGCTTTAGTTCAATAATAAAAGAAGCCAAAAGAGTCCAGTTACAGAGTACTTATCCAACTCATTGGAGAAAGTGACTGAAGGCAGAAAGAAAAATTCTAACTCTTTCCAACATTTGGTGCAATTTCATTTTTTAGAATTGAAAGCAGAAGCCAGGCTACAGTGATACATATTTTTATATACCATATAAATACAACTGTCCTGCAGTAAAATTCTGTAGATAATAATTTGGCTTATTCGTAAATACAACCTCGTGTTGTAAAGCTGCATTCATAAGCCTGACACCACTTTAAAGGCACACCAGGTGCTTGCATCAATTGTAAAAAAGACATGTTTACACATTAGATAATGTCACGGCCTTCATAAGGAATGAAGAACAGCTTTACTAAGCAGTAAATTAAAAAAATACAGAGCATTAAAAACATACATTCATGTATTCATGATATGAACCTGCCTCAGAGAGCTCTTTGACAAATAATTGAAAAAAGTTGAAATACAAACAGACTAACAAAAGCTCAATTTCATACAAATGGTGTTTCTTAAGTGGCTGATTCATTGACCCTGTAGAACAGGCAGTCTCACAAGTAATCTTTTCCTTCTCTCTCTCTATTTGCCATTTTTGCAGTTTGCTTATCTTACAACAATGTTGCAAGCTATCATCCTCTTAACTCTAGAAAGAATTAAAAAATTCAAATAAATGTACAAAAAGAAAGGAAAGCTGGTATAATTTCAACAGAAGACCTGCTAGTGGGACATAATACGTAGGCAGAAAAGAAGTGCAATAAAAATATGGAAAAAAGAGAAATAGAGTGATCTGCAACTGTAAAACCAGTGAGATAACTACATTTCATAAGACAGACAAAATTCAGTCTGCATGGAGAGCTAAAAACAATAGAAAATGGAAGAGTTAATAGCTCTTGGAATGCATTTGAAGCTAATTAAAGGGAAAAGAGTAATAAACTGTGCTGAAAGCAAAAACTATTACAATGTGAGGACATTATGAACAGCCTTCTGGACCTGGTTATTTCATATTTGCAGTAATCACTCTGGCCAAGAAAAAATTTAAAAAGCTAGTTAAATGCAGTCATTAGAAAGTTAAACTTTAGTGCAAACATAGAGCAGGACTGCAAAATTACATTAAAATACAGATTTGAGATATTAAGCTAGAGAAATCCAATACAATTTAGTAAACAGTGGCAAGCATCTGTGTTATGAAATAATAGCTCATAACCAGGAACAAACACAGTAAAAGAAGATAAGTGCTCATTGGATCCACTAAGTATCCAACCTCAGGATAGCTTTTGGAATATAGAAACACATGTTAGGGAAATCAGGGATTGTGGTACACCAGAATAACACCTACAAAAAGATCCTGGTTTGCTTAGGCCAGAAAAATGAAGGCTGGCAGCAAGTGCAAAATGACAAAGGTGGTTTGAAGGATGTTAAATAGAGAACATAGATGTTAAAGAGAGATCATGTAAAGAAGATCTTGTAAAGAATGATCATGTAAAGAACAAGTTTGTCTTAGAGAAAACAGATAATAAACAATCCATAAAAATAGAGACTAGTAGGTTCTTTCCATCAAAATGAAATCTTCCAGCAGGAGAAATGAGGAAAAGCAAAACTCAAATTCTGTTAGAGCCACCACCAAAACTTACATCTAAATTATGGGGGTTTTGTCCCTACCTTGATGTTTAGATGTTTACCAGGAAAGGTCACTGTTAGCATATTAATTCCTATAACTCTGTTGAAATTCATAGAATAAGATTTTATTGTACCTAATTTTAAACCTCTGTAGTAGAAGTTTCCTTATCAGCTAGTTGTCTATTTTCATCACTAATGAAAAGAAATAAAAAATCCTGGAATAAGACATATCTGGTCAATTTGAGTGTTTGTGTGAGATAACGTTGCTCCTCAAAATTATTATTCCTTTCTCTTCTCTGAAAAGAGTCTGGGTAAATAGATAGTCTAGAGCATAGAAATGTATATAGGATACACAGCAACAACTGTAAGGATCTATGGACTAAAATGGAAGAACTGTCTAGCAATTTACAGGGCACCACAACAAAATTTAGGAAGATAAAGAGAGAAAAAAGTAATTCCTTGTATAGAATCTGTTTCTCTCTTTGTCAAGGTATCTGCTTTTACAGCCGGAAAAGGACACATAATTTTTGTCATTTTACCCACTAAGGCTATATTGAACTTGGAAGTACATTGTGCCACCTCTATGACAGGGTGCAAGAGAAAGATCTGAACAAGTGACTGAAGGCTGGTTTCTACAAGTCTCACAAATTTGTTTTTCTTGCTATATTTCCAGACTCGATGTCTTTTTCACTGGAGCAAAGACTTCATCATAACTTTTATAGCAAATTTTTATCACTAACTTTTAAGAAGCTTGAAACAAACCTTTCTGTACCAGAAACTGCTCAGCTGATTTAATTTTGAAGAATTTAGAAAAAACACAGCACAACGTCTTCAACATGCAAACACAACACAACATCTTCAACATGCAAGGTGCTGTCACTTGTTCACCTTTTAAGTGAGAAAAATATTTTAAATGTACAGTCTCTTTAGCTTGACAGTTCTTATTTCTTGGGATGGTTCTAGGGACTAGAATCCTCACATGGAAAATTCATTTGCCCCCAAAAGATTTTCCTAGGAAAAATGATCTCCCAAGTGTATGTGTGAAGATTCCAAAAGCACATTTGCAAATGTTAGCCTAAAAAGTCAAAGTAAAAGAAATTAAAGCAATGTGGTTAAAACTTCCTCTTCAACTAGTTTGAGACAACCCCAATAGACTGCAAAAGATTCCATGGGCAGTGTTAAAGCAATCAGGGTTAAAACAAACCCAGAAACTATTTAGTTTGACAGTATTTCCTAAGCAGCTTAATGGGTTTGTGTAGAGAGGATATTGGCTTTTGACATGCAAGCATTTGCTGAGCCGGTTTGTCATCCTGCTGCTTTGTGCTGGCAGATTGCACCTGGCTCTCCCTGCTCCAGCACTGCCAGCTCCCACTGCTCCAGTGGCAGCCACGGGTTTAAAGACAATAATCTCAAAGAGGACCAGTGACCCTGACGTGTTTGAAACTCCTGTGACACAGTGCTACACAGCACTGTCCCACAGGGTACACGGAGAGGAGAAAGGCTCACACTACAGAGCTACATTAAGTTAATCATCTGCTCCAAGACTGTGGGTGAATTTGCTGAAACAAAGGGTTTCCATGCTTCTTCAGGAACACCTTGAGATTATTTCAGTGCACATAAATGCCTGAGGACGCACCTACCTTTTGTCTGTGCACTCCACCAGAGAGCCTTGATTCTGTCAATGGCCCCTGGTACAACTGCTATAGGAGTGTCACACAAATCATCACAACCTGGACATTTTACAGGTGAAATATCAATTAGTGGCAAAGAAAGAGGGAGCCAAGTTCAAAGTCTGCTTGTGGGACATCCTTTTGAGTCTCTGCAGAAAAGACCACCAGCACACTGATTCACACAAGCCTTGGTAGTAAACAAAGGACTTTCTTTGGTACTTTTCAAATTCTGAGTTAATTCAAAGCTTATTTCAAGGCAAATGCAGGAAGGAAGTACTGACATTGATAAGCAGTACTGTTGGAAAAAAAATTCATCCTAAAATGGAATTTGAAGCAAAGGACCTTTTTGTTCACTCAGCTGCTGGGAAGAAACTTAGAACTAAGTATATGCAAACTAATGGGCTTTGCAGGGATTTAGAACAACCAAAAAGTCAAGCTCTAGAGGTATGAATCCATCAAAAACAAAAAGATTTTCTACATGTCCTCTCCCTCTGTTTTCCATTGCCATTTTCAAGGTTATACTACATCCTCATTGACGCATATATAAGCATAAAGGTAATATTTCAGCCATTTTCTAAGTAAGCTTAGATTCTATTCCATCTCACATCCTACACCTTTGACAGTCAGAGCAAAGCTCCTTCCAAAAGCATAACAAGGAAGCTGATTTTCTTTTAGTTTTCTGATTCCTGAACAGGTAACCAGGACGCATTTGTTTCAATCAGCATATCAAATCTTAGGTGCTGCTAATTGCAGAATAGCATGGAGCAGAAAGTACAAAGAGATCCATGATGATCCCCCAGTGTAGCCTCCAGGGGATTCTTTGTCTTGTATTATTTTCCTGGATGGAACCTTGTAAATTCTGTCCAGCGAGTTCTTAGGGTTTCCTTACATTTCACAGGCTAATGGGATCAGTGGCTAAGCCCAGTAACTCCTGCCTGTTACCACACTCTGGCATGCCTGGGGTTATAGTGCACAGACCCCAGAAATGCAATTTGTTCAGGAAAACCTCAGGCTGCACACCACGTACTCTCTTGGAAGCCCTGGACCTGCTGTGCTCCCGCTGCCTGAGCATGAGCTACGTGTCACTGCAGGATCAGATTTAGCACAGCTGCAGGCCACCTGTGCTGTGCACACACAATGAGCTAAAAAGAAATCACAGAAAGCTCATTTCTTAGCCATTTAACCCATGCTTGTGACGCTGATAGCCACAAAATTATGCTTGGCAAATGTTTTCAGTGTGCTGAGAAAGGGGGGGGAAGATTTAGGTGATAACACACCTTCTCCTGAGGATAGTATAATGTATGGACAGAGGGTAAAAAAAGAGTTAGGGCCTCATTAACACTCCTCAAATGAAGGGCCTTTGTTTTTCATAAAAACCTGCCATCTCAAAGTGTGTCACACAGGTTACAGCATGGGGAAAATACAAGAAGGTTCACAAGATTTTGAAGACGAGTTCATAAGCACAAGTTACCTGTGGTTAGGAATTCAATTGCAAACAGCAGTTGCACCCTGGCACCTCTGCAGGTTGAAATGAGAGCAGAGATGCCAGTGCTGCCTGTCCTGCCCCGTGTGGCTCCTGGGGAACAGAGCCTCGGGTGCTGCCCAGAGGTGGCAGTGAGGAGACCAAGCCCCCCTCCTCCTTCTCCTCCTCAGGGAGGACTGCTACTTCTGAAACTGGGGCTGCTGTACTCCAAAATATTCCTTGGGTAAATCATTTACACACCTTCCTTAAATATCTCACCTTCCGTAACTGTTAGCATATTTTTCTCTCTATTATAGCATCTATCTCTATTTCTTTTCACTACAGCACAGCCACTACCAGAAGTTATGACTTTTATACACTCCCTGGGGTTAGGGAGACTGTCCTGAGGAGCAACTGAAGCCTCAGATCAGTTGCCATTTGTGCAGTGGCACATAATGAAAGAACAGTCCCTGAGAGTTAAGGAGAGCAGACCTGACTATCACTTTGAAATCTTCCTGCTGAAGAGAATTCCTGTATTAAAAT
The DNA here is from genome assembly GCF_028769735.1 of Zonotrichia leucophrys gambelii. Classification (NCBI taxonomy): domain Eukaryota; kingdom Metazoa; phylum Chordata; class Aves; order Passeriformes; family Passerellidae; genus Zonotrichia; species Zonotrichia leucophrys. Next base: position 100,942,728 of record NC_088171.1, on the reverse strand, counting down.
ATGCAAAATAATGGCCTTAATTTAGAAAATATTTCTATTGATCACATTTCTGCAAAATGATGACAATTATTTAGACTTCAAATAATTCAATAAAATTCTTTCTAATTGAATCTTTTGTTCTTTGTTAAGCATTAAGGCCATTATGTAATTTTGTCCCATGCAAAAATAATTTTTTTTTAAGTAACATTTCAGCTTTACTATTTTACTACTTACTTTCAGCTGAGGCAGCCAAGCCTTTTAGTAGAGAACATGTTCATGTCCAAAGGTAGTTCAGGAGTTCATTAGCAGATAGGCACAGGTGTAGACCATACAACGGCTAAAATTACATTTTTAAAGGGCAACATAGAGCAATTTTTTAAACTTTCTGAGGCTCCCTCATCTTCTAAAAGTTCAAGTTTAAGGGACTGAAAAGTGGTCTGGTCATTTTTTTGAGAAGATTGCAAAAGCAACTATGACTAAATTTCCAGGAGCTGTTACATGTGGAAAGCCAGACTTGACAATACCTGAGTTCACAGTAACTCTTTATTTATCTGAAAGTCAAACCACCACTGTATCAATGAGCAAATGCTGCACATTTTTCAATATTTAAAAGAACAACAAGGCAAAATAGAAAACAGGATTCATTGCATTACTTCTCAAGAGGCTTCTATGGTACAGTGAGAAAAAACTTCAAAGTGTGGGCAAAAATCCTATTTCTTGTGAAAGGTGCATTATAACTTCCCAGTCTACATCTATGCTGTACTTAATCTGGTAGCTGCAGGGAAGGAACCTAAAAAAACATCTTTCCCAAAACCCTGCTTCCAAGTTCTTAGTTGCCCTGCAGCCAGCCTGGATCGATGCGCTCGCTGGGTGTTTATTTTCCTTTCCTGAAGACAACACCACAGCCTTTCAAGAAATGCTGCTGGGGTTTTGTGTGCCTGGCGTCTGTTTTCTGCTGCTGTCAGACACCAGCACAAAGGCATGCAAGAAAACAGCTCACCAGGCATGGAAAGCCACGGCCCAACCAGACTGGAAACAATCTGGCTTGAGCAAACTGCAGGTGTGCTGGAGGCTTTACCCCAAAGTGCACAAGTTTGCTGAGAGATACCCCAACAGATAAGCAGTGCAGATGTCTGCAGGTTGTGGGATCTCAGGATTTGAGTCCTGGGATGCAGGGCCCCCGAGACCACCCTTGGGGGGCCCGGGAGTCCTGGAATGTTGCCAGAAGTGTCTGGTGGCAGGACTTTGACCCTACACGGGAGACGACACCTTTATGAAGATAAGAGGGCCTCACCGGGGTGAAGGGTGGAAAGATTAGCTAATTAGAGGGTGAGAAACAGGGTTTAGGATTTATGTACAGGGGGGTTTAAAGGAGTAAGATGGAGGAATTGGGGTGTGTCCTACCCTCCTTCTTCTTCCTCCTCTCCTCCATCTTCTTTGGCCACGGTGGCACCTTTGGATTGGTTATTACTAAGAGTACACCGAGCTATAAGAATAGATGGTATTGGGGAAAAATGATAAATATTGTATACGTAGCAAGGGGTATAAAGATACGTGGCGGTCAGGGGGACGGCACAGTGTGCCCATGGCTGACTGCTGAGCAGATCTTTGTTCGGCTGAAAGAACATCTTTTAGATAAACAATTAATAAACATAAAACCAGAAAGAAGAACTGAAGCCTCTTCTCGTCCTTCGATACGCGGGCTGCCCCAAGGCCACCTCCGGGCCTTCCAGGCCCCTCAAACAGCCGAGATAAACCGGACAGCAGGTTAGTTATAAATCTTGTCCTCAGTCCTAAAAACACTACTAAAAGACACTGCAGGCTTCAGCATACTCTACTACACACATCTTTTTTAGATGTTATCTCCATTCAAAGAACATGTGGACACAATTTGGAAATTGTTCTAAATCTAGAAAATCCTGAGAGGCTTATGGTGTAGGAGGCATTTTGTTTCCAAAAATTACTGTAACTTATTTCAGGCATATCCTGAGACGTAATAGCAGTCATGTTGAAATGAAATTGTCTTAGCTCCAAAGGACAAAGGTGTATTTTTTGTATGAAAAGTGTAAGGCATATTGACAGTGCTGTTGAAAGCAACTAAAAGAGATTGAGTCCTGAAGTCTCTGCTCAAGGGAAGTTCTCTGGGATTCCATTATGTACTATGATATAGTAGTTCTATAACATTTATTCACTGATTCCCAGCTTTCTTTAATATTATGTATTTGAATGCATTTCTTTATGTTAACTGCATTTTCTAATTTTGATTTTGACCAATTCTATACAGCCCCTGAACTATAGCTTGGGGATTTCCAATATTACACATTTGAGGAGGACAAGAAAAATGAGACTTTAACACCATTTCATCAAAAGTACTTCAAATAATGGTATAAAAGAAAGCTGAGGCTGGTCATTTACCTATCAATGAAACAGGGGTAGAACTGAGTTAGAATAGATTTTTTATAACCAATTTTTACAAGGCTCTTTTAGAAACCCCCCAGTCAATCAAACAAAACAGGAAAATATTTTCCAATTCAAACTACCTGGAACATGTCCTGCAGAAGGCAGGGTATAATTATTCAAATACACATTTGGCCAGTTTACAGAGTTAACACCCAGTGCCATGAAAAGAGCCATGGAATTCTGCTGAAGCTGTGAGACCTTGGTTTTAACACATCTCCTGACACACACAGCACCTCCCACGGCAGCATGCTGCTCACTGCAGAGCTGGGTGGGCTCCAAGGGAAGAAATCTGCCCCCAAACCCACATGATCACCCTCCTAGCATCATGCCTCATGGTGATTTGTTTGAATATTGGTATATTCAGGGTTTTTTTACAGCAATATCATAAAACAGAAGCTTCAAAACCTATCAGGCTAATGTTTTTGTTTGCTGCTCACTGTAAATGACAAAAATCACAAATGGTTCATACCCTTTCCTCATAATATCATACCACATGAGGATCTCAACAGGACACCCCACGGAAAGCATATCCAGATCCCACTGGCAATATCGCAGCTTAACAATAAAAAATTCAATCAAATAAGCTCAGTTTTCTACTTCCCATTATTCTGCTTCTCTGGGTTTTTTTTCTCGTTTCCCTACCAGCCCTTCCTAATGCTGACCCCTCTGTGCTCCCTCCTCCCCGAGCTTCCTTTCCTCTGCAGATGAAGTGGCAACCTCCTTCACCTTCTCTTCACACCACTGGGGGCTTCTCCTGGAATTAGCTCTGTTTGCTTTCCTCACACTCCTGCACTGCCTTCCTGAATTTTTGTATCATTTCCTCTTTTTAGAGAACAAAATTCTAGCAGCTTTTATGTTCAGCTAGGGCCAAGAGCTAGAGGAAGGCTCAATTGCTTCTCCTTCCCCTTCCTTTTCTTTTCTCTGTGTGAGTCAGAAGCACAGAGCAGGCAGCTGTAAAACTGGCTGAGGGAGTATTGAGAGTTTGAAGTCAGAAAATGTTAATCAATGAGGCTTTTTCAATCAAAGCAACTTTAAGAAAAACAATTAGTTTTATTTGAAAACAGTACTGAATATTCCCAGTGATAGAGCAATAATAGTCCATTTCTTTCTGTTTTCCGAAAGTAGGTATAAATATGTCAAATTAATCCACAAATCCATAAATAAAGAAGTATTTTTCATTATGTATGGAGGATATAATACTTTTGATGGAGAAAATAATTTCATTAACTACTCATCTACAGGACTCCTTGTTTTCGTAGCACTACATTTTTTACACATTATTCAGGATATTGTCGGACTAAAAATTCAGTAAGAGACCTACTTCCATTTTAAAAATTATAATTACACCATGAAATTACTTTCTCAACCAATAAAGCTTTGTTTTAATGATGTGCAGCTCTTCAGCATAGTATCCTTAGTTCAACACACATAAAGCAATAAGGAAAAATATTTCTATTAATCTCAAGAAGTTTTGGCTAGCCCTGCCTATTTTTGTAATTTCTGTAGTACAAAACAAGTATAACAAACACTATTTTTTCATTGTTATTCCTTTATTGTTACTACTTGCTTATTATCTATATTTATATTTTATTTTCTCAGCTATTTTCTACCACCTTGGTAGCATTATTTTAGTTTGATGAAACAAAATGTTTCTTGAGAACAGACATGGCAGTTTTTTAATAGAGTAAGAAAAGGGGGTTTTTGTTAAATAGTTGTAGTGACTTCATCCAAATGTTTGCCTTACCTGCATAACAGTGTGAAAGAAAAGGAATAAATAAAGATTGTTTGTTTGTTTTGTCTGTTTCTTAGAAGGAATGCAGCATTTCATAGTGGAAATGTTTATATCTCATCGAATCCTGGAGTGAATTGGAAATTATAAGGCATAGAAAGTGTGACCTAATAGTTGATATAAATCTCAAAAATCTCGCTTCCTAGATGACTTCATATTTCTGATATAAATGTGAATTTTATAAAAGCTATAGCTTATATATAGCCTGACATAACTGTGAATTTTATAAAAGCTATATGACGTGAAAGTTATGATATTCCTTGGGCTGGAATCAGGATCAAAAATCCATTAGATATCACCTGATAATCTCATATCTTTAGTTAAGTAAACTGATGAAAAGTAACCTGTCCTGTGAGACAGCTCTGTGAAAAAGCAGTTCTCAGCTCCATACGAAATCATTGTTACTTCTAGCTCAGGTATGGCATTTAGACTGGAGGCAAGAGAAAAATTCTCTTTCTAAGGCCAGCATTGCCCCCTTGTGCTATAAAGGAGCCAAGGCATGTAACTTTCTGATTCCGAAGTTTGGAAAGGGTTTGGCTTATCCACACACTAAGGTGAAGTTCATTTTAGTAATTTTTTTTTGGCCTTCTTTGAATTTTCCATTTAGAAATTTTAGAACAAAATTTCCTTCTCATAAACATTTATTCCCTTTCCAGATCACCTATATTCTCTGTCTTCAGAGACTACTTATACAGAAAAAGTTTTCTATACATTTCTATACATCTCTAAGGTCCACTATTAAATGGCCATTGTAAAGATACTGGAGAAACAACAGTGGAAACTCACAAAGATTTTATATGAAAGTGAAAAGAAAAGTACTCATAAAACTTTTTGAGATTTCACAGTTGAAAAAGAAAAGCCTCAATATTCTAGAAACAATATTTTAATACTGGACAATAATAGCTAAAACTATGCTAACACTTAAAAGAAAAAATCTTGATTCTGTGGCTCTTTCAGTTTAAGAAATTTGACTGGGCTCAAGCTCTCAAATATCAAGTATCACTCCACTGGAAAAAGTCAATAAATATTTCAAAATAATAAGAAAAAGTAGCTGGAGCTATTCTAATAATGGTAGCTATTAAATGTCAACTTTCCTGACTACTTTTCTCTACTTTCTTCTTACAGAAGCCAGGAAATCTGTCCATAAACTTCCTAAAAAAGGAATTATTTTTCTTTTAACACTAGAAATAAAACACAAAAAGCCCAAGGTTCCTCTAGATTAACTAGACTGCAAAGGCAAATTAATAGAGGGAAAATTCAATGAACCATAGAAAGCCATTTGCTTTCTTCTAAGAAGTTGATGGAGTCATCAACCCAATGTTGTTGACTTATTTTTTTAATAAGACTTGATCATCCTGCTTGTGTGGGTTTAATTTAGCTAGCAACAGTAGGCTTCTCCAGATCTGGTCATAATTGTTTTAAACCTTCTCCACCTCAGATATTTTCAGTTGGTGTAATTACTGGTGTATTTTCATCTGCATAAGGAGGAAAACTAGGATCAAAATGTTTTGTACCGCCCAAACCCAGATGGAGAATTTTATATTATAATACCTGGGAGAAATCTGAATCTTTATAACACATTTTAAAACTGGGGTAAAAGATAAAAAAATAAAATTGACTTGCAGTTACTTTTGTAAATAAAAAAACTAGCAACTCACCTAGAGTTCAATAGCAAATATTTTTCCTAAATCCACAAAGGGAAAGGAAGGGTTGAATTTGCTTTTGCTGCAAATGTACTGATATTTTCTTTTTCTTGTCTATATTTGGTCTTCCTCAAAGACATGTAACATTCACAGCATATTAATATTGACAATTTGGATGGATAAAGTTGATCCAGTGAATAAGTATACAATAACTTTTGGGAGTATGGTTTAATCCTGTTGCCTGAGCCTTATGACTAGACAAGTATACCTAAATAATTACTTCTCCCCATTTGTTATTTAATAATGACAGCTGCCAGTCCACTCTACCAATATTGTTCCTGTTTAGCTTCTCCTCTTTGGCTGTTTAGACCCCCCATAACATTATTGAAGCCTCTAAAGGCAGATGTTGGATCTCAAAGGCAATTTTTAAATCACTTGGACATCACCAATAAACTCTGAAAATCTTGCAATTAGTTCATACAGAGGACTGCCATCATGAACCTGACATTTACATGAGAGTGAAATTCAAGCTAAACTGGGTATTCCAGAACTGAAACACATTAGCTAATCACCTAAAAACCTAAAATTTAAATTTTAAATGTGGTTCCAAATTTTGCACGTGTATCCAGTAGGTTCTGCTGGTTCTCACTCACATAGCTTGCCCCAGCATGATTGCTATTTTTTAGCATGCCTTATCAGAGAGCGAGAGAACACCAATATATGGAGATGAATGTTTCCTACCTGAGCACAGCACAGAGCACTAAGTTAACAAAGGCCAGTGTTTTGTAAATTTGCACATTCTATTCTTAGACCTGGGGTTAGGTCAGAGTATCAGCTATGTTCCTTGTAAATAACCAAATCACTGGAGCTACAAAGCACCAAGTAAAAGACACCATTTTAAAACAGAAGCAGATCAAAATGCTGAGCATGATGTAATCAATGAGTTGTAAAAAATAAACCCATGTGAAAAATGGAAATTGATTCTTTCAGTCAATTAAGAAGCAACAGGGGTAATGACGTACACACTTAACCCTGTTCTTTCACTGCAGTGGCAGAGTGATTACCAAGATAAGAAGCTGTGATATGGCATATTATGTTACAATACAATCCCTTAGTTTTGCCCTGTGACAGCACTAAGTAGTGCACCTCAATAGCTGAGGTGGACAGACCTGCACCAGTAAGTTGACAATTCCACAAAGATGACATAATCCAAGCTGGAAGAAAGCTGGGATAGAGATATGTCCTGAACAGTACTCACAGCCAGCCATGGGGGGTGGCCAGACAGCACATCCCAAAACAGATTTTTTGGCCTCACTGACTCAAACCTCCCATTCTGGGTGGAACAGAGAGGCAAGAGAGCAAGACTAAAACAATCCCCAGCAGAATTCCAGCAGTTTTTTTCCATGTAGGATCGTACCCCCGACTTTGGAACCCTGCTGCTGCTCCAGGAAGACTGCAGGGTGCTTGCCGCTCCATCAAAGCTGAGACAGGCAAAGTGCCAAAGCGCAACAGGGAGCCTTTTTTTTTTTAAATTTCCTCTCTGAAATAAAAATAAACACATTTTCTGACACCAGCTTTCAGCATGTACGAGGTTTGAAAACTTGCAGCTATCCAACTCTGGTTCGTTTTGCAGTATATGTTGGTGTGCCTTGTCCTTGCAGATTTGTTTGAATTTAAGAAATTAAATCCCAGGTTAATGGTTGCTTCTTGCACACCATAACAAAAACAGTGTTATGGTACTGTGCCCTGACAATGTCTAAATAGGTGAGCTAAGTTGCTGCAACCAAGAAAAAAGAGCAAAATAGCACTATCCCTATTTTCCTTTTGTGGTACACCAAACAGGATAAATTGAGAATTGGGCCCAAATTCCTCATGGTGTCCCCAGGTGCCATATGCATATTTTTATCACAAATATGCTGTATACAAAATGACATTTGTTCTTAGCAGGTTTTCTACTCTTTATTGAAATCTTCCCCAGAAGCTTTGCATAAATTACAAGCTATCATAATTTTCTCTGAAGCTGATCAAAAACAGCCCAGAGAATATAGAGCATGTTTCCTGTGTCTTATTTGAGTACAGGAACGGCCAAAACCAATCCCATCGCTGTTGTAACACCTCTCCAGAGCAGAGGTTTGTCATCTGACACTGCTGTAAAGCAGAGGTTTCTAATCATTGCAGCAGAATTTGGCACCTCAGAGGCTCTGGTCACTCACACCCATGGCACAGCTGTACAATGAACATCCAGAGAAAAGATTTTTTCTTGGGCAGTGATCAGAGGCCAAGTAGCCACCTTGCTGGCACAGGAGCACAGACATACATTCTATAGCTCTCTGTGGCAGCCTTGTGCCCCACAATAATTTAATCCACAAGAACAGAAGAAAAACCTGTCCTGTGTACTCTGCCTCAGTAGAGGCGGATGGTAGAGTTTTATTTATCAGAGGCTGCATCCTAAAAATAACATATTGTGTCTAATGAGACATGGGTGATGGCTTTTGTCTTCTCTAGCAAGGTTCTCTCAGAAGCTTTCTCTGTACTCGGGATGTTTATCTGTACTCCTCATTCTGCTGCCCACATGAGGTGCCTCCAGAGGTATCATACAGTGGTTTTTTATGTCACCAATACAAAATGACCCCCAAAGCTTAGTAGAGACGTCCCTTTCCCTGAGGAGACTTTTGAATACAAAGTAAATGGTGTGGTTCAGAAGGTTTACAATAAGTGAGTTTGACAGAAAAAACCAGCAACGCTTGCACCTCCACCTGTCACTGTCAGCTTTCTCTTGTCCTTCAAATTCAGCTGCCACAGGCTGGATCTGCCTGGCTATTGGACCCTGTTTCCCATGTCCCTTCTACACCATTAGCTAGCCTTCATAAAAGGAAAGCCAGAACCAAATGCCCCCTCTTGATTTTGTGGTCCAAATCAACCTTCATCAGTCATTCAGGTTCAGCTCCCTCCTTATTACATTTAACCTAACCCATCAATTCAGCTTCTGCTCTCAAGATGGTAAAATTCACTTGGCCTTGTTCAGGAGTGACATTTAGCAAACAGGAACTTAATTTTTTGTACTGGATTTAACCAGTATGAAATAATATTAAGTCCTCAAGTGCCATGGTGCTTTTAGTCTTGAACTTGAAAAATATTCACACTTTATTGTGGACTCCCTGCATTTCATACAAACAGGCTGAAAGGACACAGTACAACAATGCTACTTTACACAGACATAGGAATAGGATTAACATATATCAGATTTCTGACAACAAGCAGTCATTTCAGAGCAACAGTAGGCTCTGGAAAAACTGACCTCTTCCCCCTTATTTTAGAGATATCGTGATAGATTCAAAGAAACTGTTTCTCTTTACTTATATCTCAATAATGCTTCAGAAAAAACATCCTATGCAGAATCTGCTGTTATCCCAAGATAACAGCAGATACAAGACTTACCTTGTAAATGCACTTGTCAAGAAGAGATACTTGCTGAGAAATTAAGCAGCCCATTAATCCATCTAAACAGACTAAATTCTAACTAGCAAGACTGAAAAGTGCATTATGATATTACATCTACATAGTATGCATGGGCATATTTCTGGAAAAGGCTGTGTATTTGTGTTGTGCAACATGCTGCAAAAAATATGTGATCAAAATGAGAGAAAAGTGTGAACATGAAGGGCCATTCTCTACATGTTTTTGAAAATTATCTCACAGATGGCACTTTCACTCCATAATGTATTTTTTTATGCATCAAAAGAAACGAGAGATAAGGACAGCTTGGTAGTTTAGAAGCAAAGGGACTCATTGCCTCTGACAAAGAATAATCTCCAGTTAAGAGCACAGTCTATCTAGGCATTTCAAATAGGAACATACCACCCTTCTAAAGAAATGACTTTCCTTGCCATTCACAGCTTGCATTGACTGGCACTGGGCTAGCTATAGTCACCACCCCACTGTAGAGAAATGCACATGTATAATTCTATGTCCTTCATTCTACACAGGCCTCTCTCAAAACTGGCATCATTTAGAAGAAGAATGCACCACTAACAGTATAGAAAGTTCCCTCTGTCAGTTAGGGAGATGCAGTTTTAGAGAGTTCGTTTGTTTGTTGCCTTGTTTGTTTGATTGGGTCTTTTTTCCCAACAAAAAAAAATCTCACATGATATGGTGTCATGGAAGATTCTGGCTTTGACAATCAGGAAATGATATCCAACAACCTTGACAATAGCCCAATACAAAGGGAAAAAAACCCCACAGGATTTTATTTAAAGTTCTGATTTTGAGCTCTCTCCTAATTCTCACTATGGAAGCAATCCATAGGTATGAAAGCACTGCAAGTTTCTGGTAAGAAATGTAACTTTAGTCTTGAGATCTACACTAATTTTATGGCTTTCAAAACCTTCATATCTATTCCAGCCTCCCAAATCAGTGTACCCACACAACCTTCCAGAACACCTTTACTTTCCATGTGCCATCTTTCTTCCTCTTTCTTTGGCCCTGTGTTTGGAGACAAAGACTCTGATAGTATCCTCCTTCATTTAGTATCCAAAATCCAACAAGCAGTACTCGGTTCCCTGTGCTAAGAACTTGCATATATTTCTCTTTCATCAAAGGCCCTACTCTTTGCAGGATGAAGAAAATGGATAATTCAATGAAGCCCAGAGAAACTATATTATAAAACAACTGGAAAAAGACTAGGTCTGTCTTTCATAAAAGACAAGGGAAACACAGTTTTCCAATGCTATCGAGTATCCCTTACAGATCTGGAACCTCACAGAAATAGTATCAGCTTCTTTCTTTCTACAAGCATCACCAGGCTCCCAAAATCATGGAGAAAGGAAGCAAAAGATCTCTGACTATCGCCTTTGGAGTCTATGACCATCTGTTTTTCCCAGAAGCAGGGAGATAGTGAATTAGAGTGCTTTTCCAACATCAACACTTCTAAAACTCTCGATGCCTGTAGTTTCAAGTTCCAAAGAGACCAACATAATTCCAATCAAAGTTGCTGACTACAGTGATTGGCAAGTGCACAGAATCTTCAGCTGCAAAAAGAAGTCTATCATTGCCACAGAGGCACAGAAAAACAAGCTCCCTCAGATAACTCTGACAAACTTTAATTTGCAACCAAAACCAATGCCAAAACAAAGAAGAGGGATACCAATGATATAACAAGTTAGCAGTTTGGCATGCCAGTTGGAATATTGTCACTGCACGGACACTGAACAGATGATCAAAAGCACACACACAGTCACTCACACACAAGGGGGGTCACTCACCTGGGGTACCCAGAAGCTCAGTTTGCCTCTCCCAGAGGGTTAAAGAATCACTCAGGGGTATCCAGCAGTAAAACAGACACTCAGGAAGGAGAGGCGTGGTATGGGTGAGGGCACTCAATCCCAGGAAGTTTCCTTGGGTAGCATCCCATCCCAAGGGCAGAGCTTCCCCTCACTGAACTACTGCTCCCATGAAAACCATATCCAGTGCTGGCAGGTCCCTGTTTGCAGTCCAGAGAAGCACTGTGAAGCTGGCGAAGGGTCTGGAGCACAAGTCTTATTATGAGCAGCTGAGGGAGCTGGGGTTTTTTTACCTGGAGAAAAGCAGGCTCAGGGAAGACCTTATTGCTCTCCAAAGCTACCAAAAAGGTTGTAGCAAGCTGGGGGCTGGCTTCCTTGTCCCACGTAACAAGTTATAGGACAAGAGGGTATGGACAAGCTGCACCAGGAGAGGGTTAAATCCTTTGCTGAAAGGATGGTCAGGCTTTGAAACAGGCTGCCCAAGGAAGTAGTTGAGTCACCAATCCTGGAAGCACTAAAAAAATGCATAGATGTGGCACTTGAGGACAAGGCTTCATGGTGAACATGACAGTGTTGGGTTAATGGCTGGATTTGATGACCTTAGAAGTCTCTTCCAACCCTAATGACCCTGTAGTTCCATAGCCTGGTTGTGTCAAGGCTCGTGGTCATACCTGGTAATGGCCCAGAAATTTTTCTGGACCAAGGCTTCTCATGAGGACCCTGCCTTCTCCATTCCTGCTGCTGGGTGAGGACAGGGCAGGGAAGTGGAGGTTCTGGTGTGTGTGCCACAGCCATGGAGTGGTGCTGCAAGGGCAGAAACACTGGCACCAAAGGCTGGCAGCCACCACATACTGGCTGGGGACAAAAGTTGGGGTGGATGTGCACCTGCCACAATCACAGGTGTGAGACCCTGTCCCAAGGCTGCCTCTGAGCCCTGAGGGCTCTGTGAGGAGTTACAAACTTGTTTGAACTTCAGATCTTGCCGTCATGCCCAAGTACAGCCATGAAGAGACATCAAACAAGCCTGGCCAATCCATGCTATCCATTCAAGCAACTGGGCAGCTTCAGAAACATATCCTAGAGGCAGGAGGGGCAGAAAAGCCCTAGCCCCATTTCTGCCTACATAATCCAGGCAGCAGATCAGCAGATGGTGGAGTCTTTGCTCCCTAACTGTGTTTTTAACAGCCAGATTCTACCTTGCTACCAGGAAGAATAAGGTAATAATCATAACCTATTTTTTGAACACATATTAATAATTAATAAAGAAAATAAATGTGTTTGACAAGTAGAATACTTTCCACCTGAAACTGATACATGCAATACCTTCACTAACATCTCAGGAAACTCTCTTGGGTTTTTTTGTAGTGTTCACAGTTGAAAGCTGGCTTGGCTACTTGTGACTATTTAGAAAAGAAAATTCTTGTGATAGCACGCTATGGCTGTGAAAGCCACAATGCAAGAAATAAAACGGTGAGTCCTGCCCATGTAAGTACCACGCTTTTCACCCACCTTTTCCTCCCTGCACACCCTGGTTTCAGGGTGTTGACAGCCTCATGCTCTGCATGATCCTGTAGAAGAGAACAGTGCTGAAAGCTGTGCACTCTGCACTAAGAACAAAACCAGACCTCTTTTAGAGAAGAACAGCTGAATTCTACATTTGCATTTACATAACATTAAGGCTGTCACTAAGACCATTTATGCATGAATAATGGAATAAGTTTTTGCAGGTTACTACTGCAAGACCCAACCAAAATAATGGTTAATTAAATCTCTCAAGCTGGACCTGAAGTTCCTCATAACGGCCACTAGAGGAAAACTAATGTACAGAAAGCAGAAGTCCATTGTTATACAATTGAGAGGCTCTGTTTGTCGCTGCACTGTTTTTTAACATACCTTAAATGAAATCAGATGGCAGCTACCTGACACTGTCAAGTAAAGCAGAGTGAAATTCAGGTATAACTTTTGTGTTCTTGAAATCTGCCTGGTATTTCTACTCAAAGAAGAGAATGAAGGCTAAAAGGAGAGAAAAGCAGAAGATGAAGAAAGCAGATGATCCTCTCTGTTTACATGTTGTGAGGAGAGGAAAGCTTGTGTCACTCTAGATTTTGGGATTGGCATAAAGCTGCTTGAAAGGAACAGTCTCTCCCTAGAAAAGAGAAATCTCGAGGTATTTAAACTTCTCTGCAGTGTCAGTCCTGAGAACTGTGGGAAGGCTGCTGAGAATTCAGGTTCCAAATTTATTTCCTTGATAATGAATCAAAAATCAATAAGAGTAAGACAAGGGAAGAAAGGAATGGGAAAGTTTCTTCCGTGTTAATTAAATTAAATTAGTCTTGGGGATCTAGAAAACACAGGACTAAGAAATTACTGTTATAATTATAAAAATTGCTCTGGGGTTTCCACTATCAAATGGATTTCTCAGTAAAAATAAATAATAATTAATTTCACTAGTCATAAAAATCCAAGAAGATTTTTCTCATCTTCTGTTAAAACTACTTCAATATTTTTAACCTAAGACAAACATCATGTCAACATATTTTTATAAAGTCTGCTCTTAATTCAATATTCTTTCCTGCTTTTTCTCTTTGATTTCTCCAATAAGCACTGATTAATTCTTTCCTATTTTCATTGCTTTCCCGAGTGTAAGCTATTTCAGTCCTGTTAAGTGGCTAGTCTTGGAATGAACTGTCAATCCTGATGTAGCCTAATTTAATTTTTTGATTGAGTATTCTGATTTTAACAATTCTGTCAATATTCACCAAAAAATGCGCTGCAGAAAATATTTATTTTGTAAGCCAAATTTTGTCATCGATTCCTGCGTATATTGTTGTTCTCTCCTTGTATTAGCTTCCAAAATTCACATTTGAACTACAATACCCAGAATTACCTTCCAAACAGCACTTTTCCATTATTTTATTATTCAGTATATTTTTACATGGATTCTCAGTTGAAATAGAAAGAATAATTTGCTTACTATTAAAATGAAAGTTAAAGTTTGTATGATGGCCTACGTGTGGGCCTCAGCTCATCTGTTTTCTGTTCTCTAGCCTTAATTTAGTTTTTGCATTTAAGCAATAATCTAAAAGGATCTTCTAAAATAAAACAAATTTTCCAGTTATTCAGAAGGTTCTAGAAGTCCCTTTTGCTTGCTAAGACTTTTTTTACAGATCTGCTGGCTGTTCACATCAAGAGCTGGGAGTCTCCAAAACAAACAGCTTAGTCTGGAGAAGCTGTTTGTGTGAAGTTGAAGACTGCATCGTGATGAATATTTATATGGAAATGAATTGAGGTTGCACAGATAAAGCATGCTTCCCTGACTTAAAAGAAATTTGGTATGCGATTGATACATACATTATTCACACGCAAAACAGGAACAGAATCTTTTAATAGAAGTGTTCCCGAAGCCATGTCCTTTCCCTCTGCCTAGATCAGGTCTGTAGCAAGTAGGACTCTTCCTCGCTGTAAAAGCAAGCTGAGATGGCTTTTTGCTCTGTATTTCAGATTGTGCAAGTCACATTTGAAAAGTGTCACAATTTAGTCAGATTCGATCAGATTTTCTCAAAGCAAAAACCCCTGTTCAGAGTGCAAAAAAATATTACAAACCCCTGATTCAACACCACGGGTCAGCAGTTATTAAAGAAATCTTTACAAAGATATTTTTAAGAGATATTAGAAGCCTTGTAAGTTTATTGTTCAAATTCCTTTAGAAGTAGCAACAAACTAAACTAACATGCTACAGAGACAGCAGTAGCTATGCCTCCACAACAGTGCATGTTATGTGGTAACACTGATAGGTACACAAAAACTTCAATTTTATGTGTTTTCCTATCACTCTTTCCTTCCCTGCTTTATGCAGTACCACAGAAAACTACTTCATCCCACAATTTGCATTATAAATCTCTTTCTAACTGTTTTCTTACTTCATTTGCTCAGAACCTAGTTTTCCAGCAAGTTGACCTACTTTATCTTATTTTTGGTACTTGCAGTAAATTCCCTTAAGCTTGTCTACTCTGACATTGCTTAAAATGTCTTCTATATCCTGGTAATCACTTCTCTTAAAGCAAAAAGATCTACCATGACTGATACAAGAATGATAATCTGTTGGTCTTTCTGAAATCCAGTAAGATGCTTTTACATTGCAACAGTATTTTTCTCACTAAACTCTTTGTGAAAATGGCTGAGGTATTTTGGAAGGTAAACCAAACAAAAATATTCATCCTGAGACAGATTTCAGCAGGTGCTGCAATTTAGCTGAAATCTCATTTTTATACAGTTTTAAGCAAGGAAAAAATAATGTCTAATAATGGGAGATACAAGGCAACTTTACTACTGGTGTCACTAATGGCTTGATTTTAATAAACTTATATCAGTTTTTTCAGCAGGATATTTTATAGAGGATGCTTTAAGAGCTGCTAAATTGTTTACAGTATTTACATGGAAGGAGCTTTCCAAAAGAAGTGGTAGATGGCTTTACTGCTATCATGCTCAGATATGACAAGGTGCAAAAAATACCATGGTGATGAGTGAGAGATGATTTGATAAAATTAGGTTTGAATCACTGTTGCTCTACAACTATTACAGTTGTAGCTGAATTCCCACTATAAGGCTTGGTTTTTTCCCTCTTTAAAAATCTTCAAGCAGCCAGTAAAAGTGGCATGTAAAATCTGTGGGGAAGGTGAAAGTTCTGTGAAAACAGAGTGGGGGGCAGGGAGAGAGTTTGTATCTGTGTCTCTGCGTGTAGGATGGATGGGTTATAAATCCTGCAATGTCCTGTATAAAGACCAAGGGAAAATACACCGTTTTCTGTCTTTTCAGTGGTCTTCTGTCTTTGGACAAATTGAGGCTGAGAGGAGATCAGGACACTCATCTAATCTCTGGACATTTCACATAGAGATTTGTAATTGCTGCTGGGCTTACCAGCAAGTTTTCTATATAAGCGGCAAAGGTTTCAGCTTTTAGAGAGAAAAGCATATATCAAGGAGGACTATTTTCCTCTTCCTGTATACCTGCAATGATACAGTAGGGCAGCACAGGCACACTAGTGTTTATTGTAAACTGTAAGAACAAGGATAACAGTACTTATCCCACAAGAAGCAAGTAGATTTTTGACAAGTGTCTATCAAAAAAGATAAAAGATACTCATTATCTGATGGCATTTGGGTAAATCCAAGACCCTTTATCCATGAGGGATATTAATCTCAACAGGAGTTTTGAAAATATCTAGTTATTGTCATGGCACATGACTTTCTAGTTTTTTTTTTCCTTCCAGCATATTGCTTTCCTCTTTAATAATCCCAAAAATCTTGCAGCACTTTTCACTAATCATCACTGAGGCTCTGAAAAATCTCAAGGAAAATATGTCAAAACTGTTAAGAGATAATATCCCACTGCAGGTTCTGAATTTATAGTTTCTGAATTCATAGCAATATTCTAAGATACAGAAAAACAATATGGCAAAGCTGTAGTCAGAATATGGACAAACTCATTCACCGCTACAGTGATTTATCAGAGGAAAAAGAACATAAACAAATGTCCAGCCCCAGAACAGCTTCTCCTTGCCTTTAAGATCCTTGCCTTATCAAAATTCTTACAGATTCATTTAGCTGGAGTCCCTTCAATTACCACACAGTTATATTTTCAAGGCAACTGCATTTACTATATTTGTTTTGGTTTGATGACAAACACTCATTTCTTGGTTAAAACCTGGAACATTGTATAAATCCCAAAAAGTCATGTCCTGTCAATAAATATTGTTAAATCAAAATTATTATAAAACTAGGAAAAGAATACAATTTATTTTCATATGAGTTTTCAAGAAATGCATATCTTGCATTTCTTTTCAATAAACAGTAAAGACACATCATTTTAGGAATAATATTTATAGATTTTCTTACTTGACTTGTATTGCTCCTTGAAGTAAATAAAGCCATCTCATGGACCTACCCAGCTCCTGCATATGACTGGATACCTTCTCTAATCAGTTATTTCTTCCATAGAACTATACACGGAAAGCAAAAAAAAAACGAAGAAACAGTTTAGAGTGGTTGACTAGAAGTTCATATCCAAAGCTATTAATTTATTAATTATCCCCACAATTTAAAAAAAATGTGGATGGACTGGAGAAGGTCCCAAGAAAGGCCAAAAAGATAATCCAAAGGCTGCAGAACCTACCCTGTGAGCAGATTGAGAGTTAGATCTTTTCTCTGTGGAGAAGGCTCAAGAGTGACCTTCTCTTCTCCTTGGAAAATAGAACGCTCAAGAGAAACCTCATCACAGTATCCCTGTATTTAAAGGGTGGCCACAAAGACAGAGACATTTGTAGCCACAAGAAGCTATGGGGAGAAGACAAGAGGCCATGAATAAAACAGGAAATGCTTTATTTCAATGCAAGAAATAATTTTTTACAGTGGGAGCAACCATTCACTAGAACAACCTTGCCAGGGCATGGTAGAGTCTCCGTTGCTGGAGGTTTTTCAAGATGCAGCTAGACAGGGTACAAGGTGATCCCATCTAGGCTGCCTTTCTCATGAAAGGTCAGACCAAAAGAAATTCTGAGGATCCCTTCTCCAGAGAACAGTCCTGGGCTGTTCTATGATCCTATGATTCTAATTTCACTTAACACAATGACACTTGCGGCTAATTAGTGCTGCTGAAAAACTGAGCCTGTCATTAAGTCCTGGTTTGGATGACTAACCTTTGAAAATTCCATGAAAGATTCTTCAAAGACTATTCAGATCAGAAAATTGCACCATACTGACTTTTTCCCTTTAAATTCTTGAAAATCTCAGTCCATGGTAATCCGGAAGTAGTGATGATCACTATTCCTCTGGGGAAGAGAGAAGACAGGCTGCTTATTGTTCTTTATTAGAAGTTCTAAGAAAAGAATTATGGAAGCCTCTCAAGACATAGTGTGCTCTCGTAGGTCACTGAAGGATCTTTCAGTGAGCATACTTTGTGTGCCACTTCATAAGGCAGAGCATTTATTTCAGTGTTTGGCAGAGTGGTCAGTTTTTTTAAGGATCCTAACTATACATAGTTGTTATTACACGGGCTGCTATTTCAAAATTACAAAGCATGGGATTTTACAGTGCCATTATTTTTTCTGCCAGGTCTCTTTTCTGATTGTGAATATATCATTCACCTTCCTTGTTACTCACTCACTGAGCACACACTGTACATGCCCAGAAGCACTTTAGCAAGAGAGATTTTACCTGATCTGAACTCATTTGGCCAGGTTATGGCACTTCTGCTATTTGGAAAGCAGTTCATGGTTCTGCAAATGCTGTTGTATGCATTGAGCTCTAAGGATCACCTTCACAAAACTAAGTATGTCCATCAACATTTGGACCCCAAATATTAAATTCCTAACTTTTGCCATTACTTGGCTTTTGCTTGTTGTTGGGTTTTTCTCATGATTTTATTTTATCATTTGATGAGTAGCAAATTCTCTGATGTGATCCAATTACACCAGAAAGTATACAGCTACTAATCCCAGGATCCCAGCTAGCCAGTCCATTTAGATTACTCTTATCCAAATTCCTGTTTGTTTTCAGCCAGAAGCTGAAATCTTTCATTCCCAACCTAAGAAATATTGTATCCTTATGGTCCATAAAGATTTTGAGCCAAGGCAGACAAGCTCTGCAAAAATGGTGAAACATCCTCTGCTGTGATGTAACTGCTTACATGTTTTGCAAGAGGATTGCAACCAGGACACTATAGGGTCAGGTATTAAAACAGACAATAGAAGCAAAAGCTGTGGGGTGGTTCCTCAAACTGTAGGGTCAGGTATTAAAACAGACAATAGAAGCAAAAGCTATGGGGAGTTTTCTTGGAGCCACAGCATCAGCCAAAGCTCAGTTGGTGAGCATTTTGAAGTGTATAAGAGAACAACATCTAGCGTGTGCTGGATCCTCCTAATATTTTCAGGGGCAAAATTTCCTTTGTGTGGTGAAATTACAGACAGTTGATACTTCCAGTTAAAAGGAATGTATTTATTTTATGCCTGTGTAGGGTGTTGGGGATTTTTTTCCAGTGAATGTTAACACACAACTCACTGCTTTGTAAATACATATTTTATAGGATATTTGTCAAACCGTTTGAACCAAATAGATCTGTCACAAAACCAATTCTGTTTCCCATATCCAGGAACTAAAAACTGCATCCAATTTGCTTTAATTCATTAATTGTAAAGAAGTCTGAGAATTTTACCTCCCTCCATTTCTTCATACCACATTATATAAACAGTGGCATCTATTAAAAGAGTATTGGTCACTGCAAAAAAATAGGAGACAAAATCAGTGACCTAATACAACAGGTCATTGCAGAATCCAAAGAGATGCAGCATGAATAAAGATGTTCATGAACACATCAAGGTTACTGAAGTTAGAGTCTCTAAATCATGCTAAGGTACATGTCAGTCGTTATAGTGAACACATGACATGACCTTTGCTTTAAGATTCAGACACCCACTTTCATCCACTAGCCACGTGTTCCTGAAAAAGGACTGCTGAGATCATGAAGAACACGGAGATGCATGAAATGGAAGGAGAGCCCATTTGAGACACATTCCAAGTAACTTGAATTTTTCCAGGTCTTCTCTTGAGAAGGGCTGCCACCGCCTTGGAACTGGGTTTCTAGCACCAGCCTTTCCTCCACAGCAGCACGCTGCTGGAGTACTACTGCTGCCAACACTGACTGAGACAGCGAGCAAACCCCAACATTGCCTATTATTTTCTCCTACCGTCGCACCCAAAGCCTTCCTCCCACGGCATCCTTAGTCAGCGCGTGGGCGCGGAGCCGCATGTGTGTGCACAGGGCTCAGAACCGCGTTGTGGCTGTGAGGAGGATGCCAGGCTGCCGGGGGCTGCCTCGGCCTCTCCGGGGCCGCTGTCACCGTGCGGGGTCCCCCTCAGTGAGAGGCGTCCGCCTCGGCCTCTCCCCCGGGATGCCGGGGGAGACGGTGTCTGTCAGGGGCATAGCCCTGCAGGGCTAGGGCTGCGTGCAGCTCTCGGGGCTCGCACGGGCGGCACGGCGGCCCTTCCAGGCAGGGAGGAAACAAGGAGTGCGGGAGGAAGCAAGGAGGGCGGGTGGCGTGAGGGGGCGAGGGTCTCCGGGCAGGGCGCGGAGCGGGAGTTCCGGAGACCCCGGCGGCGTCGGGCGGGGGGCGGGGGGCTGCGCTCCGTGTGCGCCTGTGTGCCGGCGCGGCGCCCCCGCCCTTCCCCCGGCGGCGCTGCGCGGTGGGCTGGCGCTGGGGTATTTACGGTAACGTGGACCCGGCGGTGGCAGCTCGGTCGGTGTCAGGTGATCGGCGCCGAGGAGCCGCCGCCACAGCCCGGGAGGAAGATGCAAGATGGCCCAGCGGGGCCGTGAGGGGCTCCGCGGCGCCCCTTCCCCGCCCGCCGCCGCCGCCTGCCCGGCCGGCGGGAAGCGCTGAGGCCAGCGCCGCCGCGCCACAGCCCGTCCCCGGCGGGGGCACCGAGCCATGGGGCTCTGCTACAGCCTGCGCCCGCGGCTCTTCGGCGACGCCGGCGGCGGCGGCTCCATCTCCAGCGCCGGCGCCGCCTCGGAGCCCGAAGCGCCGGCGGAGCCTCACGCCGCCCCGCAGCCGCAGCCTCTCGGCGTCCCGCTCCGGCCCGGCGGTAAGCCCGGCGGGGAGACGGACGGGCCGCCGCTGCTGCTGCTGCAGAACGGCGGCGGCGGCAATGGGGCGGCCCCCGAGCGGCAGCCGGCGCTGCCCAAGGCCGGCGGCCCCGGCCTTGGCGGCGGGGGGAAGGCGGCGCGGCAGCAGGCGCTGCACCAGCCGCCGGCGCTCCAGCGGACCTGGGAGAAGCTGCGCCTGGAGGAGCGGGAGGCGGAGAAGGAGGCGAGGAAAGTCAGTAAGAGCATCGACCGGGCGCTCAAGGAGCAGAAGCGGGAGTACAAGCAGACGCACCGCCTGCTGCTGCTCGGTACGTGTGTGTGTGTGTGTATGTCTGTCTGTCTGTGCGGGGGTGTGCCGGGGCGGGCAGGTGCCCCGCGGGACTCCCCGGCAGCGCCCCCTCCCCGGCTTCCCCTGTTTTCCTTGGGCACCCTCCATCCCTCCTTTGTCTCCCCGCTGCCCCCCCCGGCCCTGCCCTGCCCTCCCGCCCCCCGGCCGTGTCCGTGCCCGGGCTCTCCCCCAGACAGGTTTACACCTTCTTTTCCCTTCCTCCTCCCCGCGGTCTCTCCTCCCCGCTTCTGGCGCTGGCAGCGGTTTTGCAATGGAGAACACGATCGGCGCTCGTCGGGCGAGGGCGAGCGGCTCCACCCAGGCGGGCGGGCGGGAGCGATGCGGATGGGGGAGCAGCGGGGTCTGCCCGGCCGGAGGAGCCGGGCCCGGGCCGGGGCTGCCCCATCGCCCGCGGCGGGAACTTCGCTCGGCGCCCTCGCAACGCGGAAACGTTAACGGAATCAAATAAAAATAATAACAGGTTTTTTTTAAAGCACGGTAGAAAGGAGGAAAAATGGCCATGCGTGCATGAGGTGTGTGTAGCCTGTGGATGGTCCTCCTGTGCCGCGTGTAAGCAGGGATGGTTTAATGAGGAGCGGCCTGAGGCTCCTAAATGAGAGGAGTGGTGATCAGCAATAGGCTCCTTATTTAAAGAAGCAGTGAGCGGAGTAAGGGGAAATAAGAGGGTGTAGATATGTACATTTCTCAGACATCGCTTCTACTACAAGATGTGTTCTTCAGCTGCAGGCTCAGATTTTTTAGGGACGATTTGCCAGCTTTTGTCCCCTCTTCTCTGAGGTGCTATGTGCGGTCTGCTGTTGCCACTGCTCTTTCTAAGCATTAGTTAATAGTCCTCTCCGGAGGATTTGTACCAGCTGATACATTTACAGTATGAAAACCACAGGGGTATCTAATACAAGCATCTCATTTCCTGCAGGAAACAGAACAGTCATACTGCAGGGCTTTTTTTTTATGGTCTGAGCAGAGGGCTTATTTGGCCTCTTAGCTGTGCTCATAAATATCTGTTTTCTGTTAACATGAAAATACTGATTTGCTTTTGCATTAGCTTCTTTGCCTGTTCTCGTAAAGTTGCATGGCACAGAGTTTTGGTGCTTATCTAAGTGCATTTCAGATTTGGGGTAACTCCTACATCTTTACATCCTTCTTTATAAAAACTCTGTTTCTGCTTTACTGGATTCCTTCATTCCTCTTGGCGTGTAAGGGGAGGAGGAAATATGAAATTCAGCAGTGGACAAAAGGTATGCCAGAACTGTAGTGCTCGGTTTCCAAAAAACAAATAATGGGCTTTATTATTGCCCATAAAATACCAGCTTGTAGGATACTAGTGCAGCTGGTAGAAAGGAAGGAGGAAGAAGACGTAATTTGTGCTGTATAGAATTATTATTAATAGTAGTAGTGGTAAAATGTTTCTTCTGATTCTTGAACTGTTGCAGTAATTAACTCTTTGATACACCTGTTTTAATGAAATATTGAAAATGTTAATTATTTTTTTTTTCTTCCTGAAGCATCTGTTTTGGCTAGTATGGCTGCAAGAAGGCAGAGATCCCATTTGGTGGCCTTTCTCTGGAGAGCATTGTCATTGAACAAAAGAATTCTAACAAGTAGATACTGTGTGTAGTCTATAACATAGGTGGTTGTCATAGTAAACCATAGCAGTAAACAGCTGTTCAGAAACAATGACATTTGAAAAATAAATCATCTCTGACCTTTGGCTCCCTAAAAGAAATTCAACACTCCTAAGACTCCCTGTGTTGAATTTTTTAAAAAATCATTGTCAAAATAAAAAAAGAGACCCTTGATCTCTGTTTTGCTGGGAGGAAATGTTGGATTATTGTTTCAGGCCTTGCAGATCAGGGCTTGACTTAAATGTTTCATTTGGATGTAGGGAGAGCTGCAGGTGCTTTGTATTGTTTTTGAAAGTAGTGGAAATGCTGCTGTAGATAATGGGAAATAATTTAGAGTAGGGAAGGGTTTATTTGTCAGAGAAGGAGTAAACCGAAACTGCATTGCACAAGGTAATAGGTTTCAGTCTCACACAGAGGAAAACACTTAAATATACACAAAGGTCTTTTAGAATAAAGAATATTACCAGCCTTATATTTTATAGCATTTCAAGTTGTAAATGAGTGGATCCCTGCCCCTAAGGTCTTCCTGGCAGAGTGAACCTGAAAAGCGTACCTTTGCTAGAGAGAGGAGGAATATTTCTGTACATCAACATGGAGGAAATGCACAGCAGAGGCGAAATGGTGAATGCAGTGACAGCACAGCACCATCACAGAACAAACAAAGTTGAGCAACAGCGTTGGCGTGGGCTTTGTGTTTCTTTTTTTAAACACAAGTTTGTAAATAATAGCCTCATTTTGGCTTGTCCTTGTATATGTCATATGTTTACTGGGGCAAGTTTAGAGGATATTATTGAATTTTGAGAGAAAAATACAGTATATTTTAAGGAGCTACCGTTAGATATCAAAAGGGTATGCAAATAAATGCACTAATGTAAGAATACTAAGAATCCTTAGAATCTAAGTAGTATATTAGAAGAGAAGCTTATAAATGTTTGAAAATGACCTTTCCTTAAAAGCACACTTACTCTTTTATTATGTCAGATGAAAACAATCAGCTTTGTGATGAGCTGTGCATATCAGTTACCAAGATATTATGAAGTCTCAAAGGCTTTTCATAGTGTATGTTGGTAAATACCTCTCAGAGAGCCTGTTCTTGCCTGTTACAGCTCACCCCAACTAATGTCTCGTGGTGCACGTGATGTTTTGACACTCTCCCCTAACCTACATTCGGGAGCAGTTAATGTGTTTTGTCATAAGCAGTGATTGTGAAAGGGAGGGTGTGCAGTGAGTGCTCAGATCAGCTCTCAGTCTGTGCCTCCCCCATAAATAGGTGTGTAGGTATCAGGTGGCTGGAGCTAAGGTGCTGGGGCTTTACTGGTGCACTGGAGTAACAGCAGACATGCTTTGGGTCCATTTGTTTTTCTTCTTATGAAAGAAGAGCCCACATAAAATGGAAACTGGCTTTCCATCACAGCTGACTGTTTCTTGCTTAACATCCACTTTAAAAATACAATAAATTGATTGATTGTTGAATTGATTATTGGGTTATGTATTATTTGTAGGGGGGTTTATTTCCATTTCTTTTTATAAGGGAAGTGTTCATCTGTGCAGAATTCTTAGGATGCTTTTACTAACCCTGAGATGAAGTGGTGGGTTTTTTAAAGCATATTTATTTATTGAACATATTTGCAGGGCTTGGTCAGAGTTTCGTAGCTTTGGTTTCTGTCTTGTTTTCTGTTTGGTCTTTTTTTCTGCAGAATTGCAGCCACCTCTTCTGCAAGGCTGCTTTAGCTGCTGATTTCCTAGAAACTGTAGAAACATTACAAATCACTTTATAGAAGCAATTTACATTCTCATTTGCTGTCTCACATTTTAAACTATTTTGTGAGTAAGTGAGGTGAAGGGGAATTGGCTCTAAACAGAATGTTAGCCATTGTGGTATAATTAAGGCTCATGTAATGTTGAAGTAAGCTATAAACTGATTTTTTTTTCCCAGATAGCTGTTGTCTTCTAACCTCTGACTCCTATTTTTCCCATTTACCCTCACTCCTGGTTGCTATCCTAACTTTGGATGACTTTCTCAAGCAGAACACATTCTTTTACACTTCCCTGCTAAATTGAAACTGAAAGTGGTCTGAGTAAAAGCTTTTCTGTTCAACAGAAACTGAAAGTGATGATATAGGGATGAAGGCAGGGGAAAAAGAAATAGTGATTTTCTTCACTTAAAAGGTACTGGAACTACTTATGTGATATTTAAGTACTGACTTGATAGTGAAATTTAGATATGTTTAGTGATGTTCATGTACAAAAGTATAGAAAACATATAAAAAATGTAGTTCCTCTGAACTGATGGAAATCAAACACAAAGATGCCTTGTCAAGCTTGGGAAACTCCTACACAGGAGAGCCCAGAAAGCTCAGAAGTGTGCAACAAGAGTAATGGGTTTTTTTCTTTTCCTAACTATGCACCAAATTACTTTTGTCAGAAATGAATTTTTTGTGCAAAGAGAGTTTCTATGGCTTTTAGACTGAAATTGCAGTCTCATATATGTTCTGCATCAGAAATCCTGAAGTTCATCATGCATCCTCAAGCCAATTTTAAATCTTAAACCTAATGAATTTTATTTTGAAAATAACTTTAACTTTTATATGGTGTCAACTCATGCTTTTTGATAGATACCTGAATATAGTTTAGCTTGATGTGGTGATGCCTTCCTTGTGTCTGCATAAGGTTGAATGCTTGAGGTGTTTTTCTGTTACCACCAGAGAGGACTCCTTCCCTGGTCTGTAAGGGAGCTTGGCATATTTAGGATCCTTACAGCCAGCTATTTCTAACATGGAGATAATGCACAGATCATTGGTAGGAACAGAGATCTTCAGGACTTTGGAATCCTGGGCTGCAAATACTGAACAATGTAATAATGCAAAAGCGTTTTATAATCCCTAATACTTTGCGTAATTTGCAATGTCTTTTCTGAAGCTCTTCTGCTTTTGTTGTAACTTCACAGGAAGTGGGATATGCACTCCTTGCGCAGAAGGAAACAAGTGGGCAGGAGTCATAAGGATATTTGGGACCAGTGCTTAACTTCGAGGGAGTTTTAAGTGTATTGAAAACAATCCCTGACTTGCAATCCTTAGCTTTTCTTTCTCTGTAAAATAAAAATTAATTATATTTATCCAATAGTTATGTGTTTTAACTTATTTCCATTCTTTGATTGATTTTGCTTATCTTGAATCACTTGATATTTAAGAATAAACAACTAAATCATTTTTCCCAGTGTTAAGTGTAGTAATACTGGGATGCTTTAGGTGCTGTGGAAGGGTGGGTTCTGCAGCTGTTAACTAGAACTTTTGGTCATTTTTGGTCATTAGGCAAGTTTTGTGTATCAGTGTGTATTCCATGAATCTTCTTGGAATGCAATGTCTTAGCTAAGCAAACTTTGGAAGTATGTTATGGCATGTTAAGGTCCCATTACCACTGCAGCTTTTGACTGCTGAAAATTTGAGGAGTAGATAAAGCTCCTAGATTTTAATCTTCGTTTTCCCTTCTCACCCCAAACAGTTTAGAAGAAGTATATTGCTACTATGTTCATCCCTTTCCGCTGCCCAACCCACACACCCAATTGCTTTTTCTTTCATTTTTGACAGTGCGCCTACAAATTTGGGGAAACACATAATGGTGGGGGCTTGTCCTACAGTCATGGCTTCCCTCAGCTTTTTCAAGTCAGGTACCATTTGAGCTTGTAAAGTTGAATTAAATTTTTTTAAGGTTTTTTTTTGTTTGTTTGTTTGTTCTTCCCTTTTTGCTTTTTTTAAGCAGCAGTCTGTCCAAGCTGTGGCAGAAACCTGGCCTGCCTCCTGCTTACCAAGTTTAACTTTTTTGATAGTTATGTTCTAGAAATGTTCTAGAAACATTTTGCCTTTGTTGAGTGGTGTGGAAGTGATTCTTCTCTGTGGATTCTTGAATAGCAGTAGAGAAACAAGATGGCATAAATAAGATAACAGAGGTATTGCTTATTCTCACGTAAAAGGGATAGAATTTTATGACTTATGCAGGATCTGGAGGAAATGCAGCCTTGTATCTGGCCTGTGCACATCCTATTTATGCTTTTTCCAAGAGTGGATAAGCATGTTAAGTACACTGACTAGTATATTTCATATTATCCCTGTAGCACTGTATGAATGTGCATTTGAAACTCCTGTGTCTTGTGATTTCTCTGCACATGAATATTAAATTAAAGTTTAATAACTTAAAGCCTTGTGGAATAAGCTCTAGGAAGAAAGAAATGTGTGCTGTTGTGCTGACCAGAATAGGTAAAAACTCCTTAAGAAAGGATTTATTATTTTCTTTTTCTGTGTTCTTGTGCAGAAGATGAAAAAATCTGAGAAAAAGCTGCCAATTAATGTCTGTAACATAAGACGCAACATCAATCACCTGTAGTGGAACATCTAGGCTGATAAGATCCCTTTGAAGTAAAACTTGAATTGCGTCCTCAGAATCTGGTATTTTATGTTTCTTTGGTTTTAAACTTAGGTTTGAAGAATTATAAATTCCACTTATGTTTAAGGTAATGTTAGGTTTCGAGAATAATAAATTTGTCCTTTTGAAAATACTGTTACTGTAGTAAGTCAGCTCCAGGTAGAATTATAAATTCTATGCTTTTATCTTTATTTTAGAGAATTTACATCCTGTGGGAACGACATGCATTTTGCAGCTTAAAGCTGTTTAAAAGTAGAAGGGTTTTTTTTTGTATTTAAAAGTATTTAAAATAAAAAGGAAAAAAAAAAGAAAAGTTTTGCACTTTTTCTATGATACACTATACACTTTTAACAGTTTCTTTTAAGAGGACTTAATTCCTTTAAAGGGCAAAAATAAAGCTCTTCTCAGCAGTTAATCCAAGAAAATTATCTAGTTGGTCTTCAGAAAATGAGACCATTCCTTCTGTGATTTGGGTTCGTGTATGCAATGGAGATAAGTAGCAGGCTGAAAATCATCTGTACTAAAAACACAACAATAAATTGAGTCCTCATTCTCTATGGGTATCATTTCCTAACCCTCAGCCTCTTTTTCTTAATTTGAAAGTCTGTACTTTTTGATACATGTAATTTGCTCTGTGTTTAATTTGTATCTGTAGATTAAAATGGAAAAGGAAGAGTTGTATTTTTCCATCATGAAGAGTGAAGGTTATGTTAACCTGCCAGAAGTGTGAACACAGATCCTTAGTATTGTGTGCAAGTGTAATTTATATTAAGCAACTTAATCTTTTCTTGAAAACTGTTGTGAGTGTTGCTGAGACATTGCCAACTCTGCTATGCTGCAACTCTGTGAACTACAGGGAATTAATCATTCTGTATCTTGGAGTAAATGCAGAATGCACTTCATGGTGTTAGGCAGTGCCTTCTTCAGAATCATCTTGATTTTCACATGTGGAGGGCAAAACTACAGCAAAAGCAAGGTGTTTTTTTTCCTTAAGTGAAAGCACTCTTTCCAGGTTCATGCTTGAATTGATTTCGTGTGTTGATTGTAGAATCATTTTCTATTCCAAATGATACTTTATCACATAGAGGTGTGCTCATCTGTCTGTGTGTGCACATGGCCACTCAAGTTCTTGTAAAACTGAGGTGATTGCTGTGGAGTCCAGGTGAATAAACCAACCACAGAATATGTGCTTGGATTATGTCCTGGCATATCTCATAGCCTTCAGTCTTCATAGGCATAGGGCAAGTGTAATGGATTCTGTAACAAGATTGCTTTTTTTCATCCTTTGACTCTCTGGACGTCTGAATTACAAAACAGACCTGTGGTGTTATCTTCTGCCTGTTCTGAGCTTCCTGTGTTTGTCTAATTCACTGTCTAGCAGAGACAGGAACATGATATTAAGCACTTCTAATGTGTCAGCCATTGCAAAGATGTATATAAATTTTATGTTCTTTTTTAAACTATAAACCCAAAATGCAGAAGAATAATTTGTATAAAGGACATACACAGAATTAAGCACTTCATAATCTGAAAAGATATGATTAAAGAGTTTGGGGGAGGTTTTGGGTTTTTTTGATTTTTCTAAGGTTTTGGTAGGGGTTGGTTTGTGTGCCTTTTTTTTTTTTTAATCAAATTTTTAGGTAGGCAAAAGGACTGTCTAAGTGGCGGGATGCTGTGGAAGGTATTTACATCTCATGATGTGTCTGCTTTAATTTAATTTAGTCATTTCACCGCCTAATACTAAAAAATGAATAAATTTTAAAATTCCTTGATGTGTGGGAGACATTCTTCTGCTTCAGCTGTGCTAAAGAACCTCATAGTGCATTGTCAGTCTGGTACTGTTAGGTGTGGTGCTGTGCAGCCTGGTCATGTATAAAGAACCAGGAAAATGGCATGAAGGACAGGCTATGACTTAAGAGGGCTTTCAGATCCTTTTATTCATTGGGTCTACTAACTTGTGAGCGTGGCTGAAGACAGAAGAGTTCACTGTTTTTGCTTTTATCCCTTGAAAAATATTTCCATGAATGAAAACATATGGGAACTACAGGACAATAATTCTGGTTTAGTTTGAGTAGTTGATCTTCCTTTGATTTAACATTTTGAAAAATGAACAGAAATCGCAAATTCTTTAGAGTATTTTCTCACGCTCGGGATGGGATGAGTGGAACAAAAATACCCAACCAACCAAGAAACCACCCATCTGTCATGTAAATTCTGATAGCATTGTTTTGTTTAACAGAGCTCTACTTCAAATTCATATTAACCTGGACTGGCCCTGCAGGTGAAATAGCACTGAGAGGGGAACACAGGCTTTTGACACTTAGAGAAAGACTTGATAACAAGCTGTATTTAAATAACTGCGAATGCATCATTCCTTTTGGAAATGTATTTTTCTTCTTAATTTTTCATTCTTTCTGTGGTTCTTCAGTGTTGGAAATTTTCTTTTGCCTTAATGGAAGACTAATAGAGAAACACTAGAGTTGAGTTTGATGTTGTCCTTCCAGATCAGGAGCCATATCAGTCCCTATTGCTGCTCCCTCAGACTTTCTTATTCTGTTCATTGTAACATTGTGAGCTTCTTTGTTCAGTAGTGTCTTTCCAACTTGGTTACTATTGAAACAGTACAGTTGGTGTCTTGTTCATTTTTAGATTTTGGGTTTTTCTAAAATGAGGAGAATACAATAATATTTTAGAGGGCTGTATATTCACTGTGAGGGCCGCCGCCTTCTTAACTCTGTGCATAGAGGTAAAAATGTTTGCTCAGCAGAGGTGAGGGGAAAAGAACAAAAAACTGCTTGCAGTGGTGTTTGGCTTGTGATATGCAAAACTCTCCTCTGTCAGGCAGTCCTGGCTCCAGGTGTATGTCAGCTATTGAACTACCAGCAGTGGAAGAAAAACTGTTTCACAGAAAAGCTGAAATGGAGAGAGTAGTTTTTTGATACTTGAAGTTGCTCATAATTTAATGCAGAAAGGATCACCTGAAGAGCACTCGACTCCCTATCAACTGCCATTTGGCAGTAGTCCTTGTCTAATTAAAGCAGATTCACAGATATGTGATCTTTCTGCCAGGGACTGAATTAATGCTTTCTAATATGTCAGGAAAAGTTAAAGCAGTGCAGTAAAAGGTCAAACAGCCTTTCAGATG
Organism: Zonotrichia leucophrys gambelii; assembly: GCF_028769735.1. Lineage (NCBI taxonomy): Eukaryota > Metazoa > Chordata > Aves > Passeriformes > Passerellidae > Zonotrichia > Zonotrichia leucophrys. The sequence continues at coordinate 100,912,401 of NC_088171.1, read as the reverse complement.
TGCTGGAGAGGAATTTGGAGGGTGGGCAGGGAAGATGGGACTATTTTTTCGTGCTGCTTCATGCTAAGTACCACTGCTTGTGCTCCTGGTCCAGCTGTTTCAGAAAAAGCAGATAGAAGCTCTGATGCTCTGAAGGAGAATGAGAAGTTGTTCCACACTTGGTCTGATTCCCTATACAGTGTTGAAGAGCAGGTACATGTTCATACCTTGTTCTGCTCCAGGGGGAGGCCGTGCATCTTAATGCCACAGTTTCTCTGGGTTTGTGTGCATTGGTTGTGTGAGCAGTGTCACAATCTGCCAGGGTTCTGCAGCACCTCCTGTTCTAGTACATGTAGATTGTGTGCAGGACGAAACAAATACATAACCTTCTCAAGCTGAAACAGCGTAAGATCAGTACATCCTACTGTGCTGGCTGCCACTGAAATGTAACCTCTTCTGAGTGACACTGTTTCCCTTAAGATAAAGATGGCTGGCCAAGTCTGGGAGCAAAAGTTTTCTTTTTGTTTTTCTGTTCCTACCCTTACTCTTAAAAGTAAGAACTTCTGCTGTTTTGAGATTGTTGGTGGAGGTTTTTTTTTTTAATTTGTATTCTGTATCCTGATACCCTGATAAAAGATAATTAGATAACCTGATTAAAGAGTAATTAGAAACTTGAATTAATTGGCTGTTCACATAATGTGCAAAGAAATGTTGAATTAATCTTTCTTAATCTTGTGTTGGACAAAAATAATTTGAAGATATATACTGAGTCCCACATAAATAAATAGCTTGTTTTGAGTTCAGTTCTTTATTGCCTAACACAATTCTCTCTCTGAATTTAGGCTGATAAAGACTTTGGTATTGGTAGCTGCTTAATCAGCTTGAGGTAAGCAATCAGACAATGGATCAGACTTCAGGAGTTTATGAATAATTAGGCTAAAGTCCAGAAGTGACTAGTAAGATTTTTTTCATTTGACTATTTATGTAACCAAGATATCATTTCATTTCCTCATAGTCTCTGTGCTCTGAACTCATAGCTGCTTGAATTTGAACATGAATATTACACTATTACTCCATACAAAGTGTTCAAGCGGTGTTACTGTTTTGAACACTACTTCAGAATAGGACACACTGTTCCACCCAGCCACTTCAGCTTCTACTGAGAGCTGGAATTCAATACTATGCTTGCTTTCTCTGTCTTGTTTTCTATCTGTAACTCACATAGTTGCTCCATTCCTTGAAAGAAAACAGTCTGGAATATATTCTTTAAAAGCTAAATGTTCTCATCACCTATTGCTGTTGTCTGACTGTTTTTTCCAATGTGTCTGAAGTGGGCAATGCCTGCTTTAATGGTGTTTGTATTTCTTTTCTGCAGGAAGCATTGGTTTTATTTTTTGAATTTGTTTATCTGACAATTCATAATTAGTATTTATCCAAGGATTTCTGAAACTGGCCTATAAAAATCTTTGTACTCTGCTTCTAGAGATATGACCTTGCAGTGGCTCATGTAAGACTATTACTTGATTGTACCAGTTTTATCATAGTTGCTGTTCTCCTGCTTGTCCACACTTGACTCTTTTGATAAGCTGGCCTTATTCACAATGATAGCTTTAATTAGTGGGTAAAAGTTTACTGTAGCTAGTTGATGGTTCACACTTCATTCTTGAAATCCATGTATTATCTGATTCCTGATTCAGCTTAAAATGTGTTGTATCGATTGTTTGCAGAGTAACATCAGGCATATGTGTGCTGCTTATTTATAATACCAAATTATATTGACATAAGCCTTCAACTTAATCAACTGTGTTTGCTATCAATATCCCTCAGATATTTATTATTAATTAGGCAAATAACTTATTACTGATTCATTGGCATTAGTTAGTAGATACAAGTCCTGTGCTTGATGGAATGGGATTTTTCTCAAACTGTGTATAATCTAAATAATGAGATCTTATATCTGGAAAAACCTTGATTTTCTGATGCCTTCAGGTTATCTCACAGAGTAACAGTAAATGGGATTGACATTCCTTACGCCGTTATCTGTTGTGATTTGCAAGGCATGTTCAGATCCTTCTTGTAGAGAGTTATCCTGTAAATATTGAGAAAATAACTGTTTAGATCACGTTGTGAAGACCAAGGGCAAGAATCTCTGTTTAAAGAATTAATTGTGTTGACACACAGGACAATTTGCTGTTACCGTTTTAAGGTAAAAAAGCTAACTTGACATTTCTGAGTGACTATGAATGTTTTTGTTAAACAGTGAAGCTGATAAACCACGTCTTGGTCTAGCGTGGTGCAGAAGAGGATGCTGCTATTATGATTTCTTGTAAAACAAATCATTTTGTTAACTTGAGATACTTTAGAAACAGCAGTACTTTGCTCAGACCTTTTCATCTCTGTTATGTAGTCTGGTTTTAGGGTATTGGAAACTGTTCTGTCTTTTTCTTAACAAAGAAACCAGATGCTTATTTAAATTTATGTTTTCAACAACCTGAAAATGCTTTATCAAGATGAAGTACTAGGCCAGTTAAATACTTATTGCTACTACAGACCAGCACAGGAGAAAAAAGATAATCTCATGATGTTGTGTTTTTTGTTTCCTTCTTTTATTTGTAACTGACTGTGGTCCAGAAGTGTCTTCTGTACTATGTTAGGTCTTGCAGGCAAGTGCTTGGACCTTTTATGAATGCTGTGTTTCAAATCAGCTGACTCTTGTTACTTTTTGCCTTCTTTGTTTGTCATTGAAAAATTACTTACTCAGATTTTAAAACAATCTTTATCATAAAGGAGGCCAAGTCAAAAGGTAAAGCTCTTAAATTCAAGCATTTAGTAAACTAATACTTTCATTTTAGGTCAGGTTTTTGGTGGCATTTTTTTATAGTAGTTAGGAAGGGTAACATCTGTTGCAAAACCTGATTATTGCCAAAATTCTGATATGTGTTGCATGTAGGAAGTCAATTCTTACTCTAACCTTTTGCTAAAATAAGGGAAGTCTTCTTACCTTCATTGTCCTTTTCTTTATTAATAGGTATTTGATTGATGAATTAAAGTCTCTCTGAACACATTGGGGTAGTCTCGTTTTTTAACTCATCCTAAACATGTACTAACAATTATCTCAGTTCATAAAATACCTGACCAAGTTTGTCATCCCGTCATAGACAGTATGGGTTGATTGATTCTGAGGTGTACACATTTTTTTGAGAGCATCAGATGGCTTGAAAACCTTTCTTGACCCCCATCCCTGATTGACAGTGTATTTAACATTTCAAAGGGTAGCTCTTCCTCTGTGGGTGTTCTGATAAATGTGACACTGACTGGAGCCCAGACTTCTAGCATTTTAATTAACTCTTCACACAGGGACCCTTCCTGTGGAGAAAACATGCATTTTCTTTTAAAAGAATTTCCAGAATAGATTGTGAGCATAAACTGTGGAGGAGGAAAATTTACTTGCAAGTATAGGAGCATTTGTGTTTCTGATTTTGCTGTAGTATATAAAGATCTGAAATCCTAAGTTAGTGTAATGTGGAAGTACGTAAAACACATGCTTTTACACTAAAGCATAGTAAGTTTTGCTGTGACTGCAGGAATCCCAAATGTGAACTTTATTTTGTAGTATCATCAGTCTGGAATTTACTGCTTAATTTGGAGGAGGAAGCTGAGATCCAGAAGCATGGCAGAAAATTTTCTTGAGTGCCTGATTTCCCAGTTTGGTTTTGGCACATGTCATCAAAAGTGCGTCAGAAGAACTGAGTTGTTCTGTCTTCTACCAACTTCACTTGGAGTCAAATGGTCAGCACTGATGAAGACTTACAAAAGTGTTTTGTTTCGCAGTCTGAGTGTATCAATTCCTTCAAGGAGAATATTCTTAATTTTTGTTGTAGTGGTATTTTTGACACTTTGTACTTGGCTCAGTCCTTGAATATGTATTTAAGTGATGTTAATAAATTAATTCATTTTTTTATTTTGAGTTGAATTTCTAAGGGTACTCTTATTCTTAGCCCTAAAACTGCAGTATCTTTCATGAAGCCTATAGAATGCAGCATGTAACTTCTGGCTCAACAGCAGGATGCTGAAAAAATGAGGGTAGATTTCAGAACAACAGATTTATTAAAATATTGACAGAAACACTTTGCTTGTTTTCCTAATTTTCCCTTCAGATCATAAGTATCCATTGGTATTCATGATGGAAAACTTTAAGCTGGGAGATTAAAACATAATAGAATCAGCTGGATAGTGTCATATAATGAATATCATTAGGAAGACTCAACTATAAGGATCCGTTGGGTTTAACTGAAGCCAGACTGTCAAATATACATGCAAAAGTTGGGCATTCCATCATGAAGGATAACTGTCCAAACTTTGGTACATGTGGTTATTTCAACACGTGTTTTGTTGTCTTGTGTGTTCCTTTCTGTGTTCTTCATTTTATTTTCATTCCTTACGGCATAGAATAAATAATAGTAAATGTGTGACATGTTGACTGTATGTAATTTTTTTTTTTTTATGTGGAATAATTCTTGTACTGTATACAGAAGTCTTTAGTGTCTAGTGTGGATTTTTCCAAGGAGTGAACCACTGATATATTTCCTCTTGTTCAGATGGAAAATCAAAGTAGAGGTGGATTGTTTTCAAATTTACATATGATCTAATTTTCAACTATTAGTTTAGATGTCTACAGCCTGGCCTACTTCTAAAACTGTTGTGGAGAGCTGTTAAAATAAGCTGCTACCTTTGGTGTCCAAATTATTATGTTGATATTTACTCTAATTTCTGAAAACTGCTTCTCGAATTAAATAAATTGCATCTTGAAAGTGGAGCAACATCGCAATAATGCTGCAGCTGCATGACCTCCTCTGCTGGTTACACATCCAAGATGTGAAAGCCTGGCCGTGAAGAAACTGAACTTTCTGGTACTGTTTTTATGTCCCTATGCCACCATGATTGTCTGGGCCTCTCAGACTCTTGTCAGACAGGTTCCCTGTCTTGACAGCATGGAAATGTCTTAAAGATTGCACACAGTTCCTGGCTTTCCTGTGTACAATCTCCACTTCTAGTGCAGTGGAAATTGCTGACTGGTAGCAACTGTTGGTGTCCTCCTGTCTCACTTCAGATAAGCATGAGAGGCAGTGTACTGGAGGGTGTCTTGGCAGCAGCATGCCAGCTTGGGAAAACTGCCCCATGTTGCAAAGATTATCAGACTGCATTGCTGCTGCAGATTTCCATAACTGAAAAGTCTCCATCAGACCAGCTTTGGCAGCCAGAGGCCAAGCAAAGAATGAGTCCCTTACTGCACCAAGTAAAAGGTCTCTGAACCTAGACAGAGGGACAGCTACACTCCTCTGAGGGAAAACTTTGTCCCTGCCCCTTGATGCTAATGCATGACAAGAGTGCATGGGAAAAAATTTAGGCAGAAGCTCATTGTTGCAGTCAGTAATCTGATTTACCCAAGATACAGCAAATTCTTAGTTAATGAATTGGAGGTTACCAGGATTTTCTTGTATGGTCAAGTTGCTGCTTCATGCTCACTGCTTAGGTTTACCTTCTCTGGTCATAGAAGTGCTTATGTAGTGGTAAAACTTTTATTACAAAGCTTCTGTGTAATTATTAGATCTACCTTTTTACCTTAGAAAATGTGTGCAACTGTAAAAGTAACACTTCACAAATATTTCTGTATGCAGTACAAGTTATTGAACATGTCATTAGTGAGCTTGATAACAGTTTAGATTGGAAATCCTGTATTCCTTTATTGGAACAAAATGGGATCCAAATCCCATTCAAAGTATGATGCAATTTTATCTTACTATTTTAGATCACACACCTGTTCTGTTCCTCAGTGCTTGTCTTCTACCTGTGGTACTATGCCAGAACTAATGAATTCTTTGGGATCTTGTCTAAACTGAGGTCAGTGTTGGATAAACCATGTCAGTAATTCAGAAAAAACTGAGTCGCAGGGTGTTGTAACTTCCAGCTATTGCTGCTTGCTCTAAAAAGCCAGTGAAATTACAAAGAAGGTTCAATAACTTGTTTATAAATACAGAGTAAATTAGTAAATTTAAGTTTAGAATTTGAATGATTGTCTAAGCAGATACTGTGTTCTCAAAATGAAGCTGTGATACTCAAAGCTGTCTCCACCTGCATTCTAGTTACCTGGTTCAGGTGTGAAGAATGATGCTGCTGAATAGGAAGGGATTTGTGTGTGTGACCTGCCATGCAGTGAAGCAAACTTCTCTGTGGCAAGAAGAGGCATAATGGTTCTTGTTTCTCAAGGAAAACTGTATCAGCCTCATAGCTGAGCCAAATGTCTTCTTACACCAGTTTCCCCAGTTTAGAGGTACTATTCTATCACCTGTGTTTGCTCTTTACTCACCATTTGCTTTGCCCTGAATGAAGCAGGATTCTGTAGCTAAACTGCCATGGCTTATCCCACAGCATGATTAGAACTGTTAATGCTGTCTTTGCAATTTGGCAAATTGGGAGTAAACTGGGAAAGGAAACTTGCGGTTATTTCATTTTGAAGGCAGCATGAATTTTATTTTTTTTAAACTTGGGGGCTGCGTGATGGTTAATTTCAAGGTCAGCTCATGAAATACCATATTCATACATGATGAAGCTTCCGGACAAGACAGAGGCTGGTCTAGCATTTTTATAATGGTAACTGCAGACTGAAGTAAATTCTCAGATTCCTAATGGCTCTTTATTAAAGAGTTGCAAACTTGACATGGCTTAGTAGATGTTCTTTATCAGTTTCCACATCTTGTCTATGAATGAGAATATGCAAAAGTCAGGTTTTGTTTATGGGTGTTTATTTTTCAGGCCCATATATTTTCAGTCATCTTCTGCCAGATGTAAGTTAAAACTTCTGCAAGATGTTCTCCCCACTAATGGTAGGAAATAGGTCCTTTTGGAAAGCCAGGTGGTCTTTAAGAGCACTTTGATGGAGTGAGGTGCACTGGATTGGCACTCATCACACCCTGTTACAGTAGAGACAGATGATGGAGCACTGTGGCTTTGCCCCAAAAAGGCTGGTGCAGTTTTCATAGATACAGGGATGTGAAGGCAAGTGCCAAGGACTTTATGTTAGATGATATCTCACTGTGTAATACCCACAAGTTAGACTCACAACACTGTTAACTCCTTTAAATATTTCTTAAGCTATTTTGTGACATTATATGAGGAAGGCTTTCTTGCATCTCAAGTCACAGATAAACCCATTGCCACCCAAGCAGTAATTGCAAAGGTCACTGTGAATAGTTTTAGTGGAGATGTATTCTACAGGCTGCATTCAGGCTTTGTAGTTAAAGAGCAATAACTGGTTTAACTGTAGACATGGCAACAGCAACTCTGAAGATATTTGTCAAAGTTTATTAAAGCCTGTGCTTTAATTTTCTTCAGTTTCCCACTCCCACCATGCCCTGCTCCAGTTTACACCACATTTGGGATGAAATGCATACATTTCTGTGTTGATGCTTGGGTGGCAGATAACAGACATGCAATTCAGTTATTTCCTTCCTGTCTCACAGTTTCTCCAACTTGGCCATTTTATTGGAACCTCTTATGTGGAGAATCTTCTCTAGTTGAAGATAAATACTGAAGACATTGAGAGCTTTAAAACCAGTTCATGTACCCTTCATGTTTTCCACAACAAGGAGGGAGGGTGACTACCCCTGACTTAGTGTAAATGGTTTGAGTGGTGGCAGCATCCAGGGTTACTCAGGATTACCCTAGGTCAGCCTCACCCTATTTTTCTTGTAAACCAGTAAGTCTCACCAACTTTGTCTTAGACAAGACTGGTGTTGATTCAAGGTGCATCTGATTCTTCTTTTGTCAGTTGTTCACGTTTCATCTCTTGAGCTTTCCTCCTATTTTTGGGTTGCCAAACGCATCAGACATAGGTGAGATCACCTTTGCTCATCCAGAAACTTAGTTACTTAGACAGACCCTCGTGCTGACTGGTGCCTATGCTGCCCTTCTGATACCCTGGTTTGAATCTCCTACAAGTGATGGGATTCACTGAAGGAGTTATCCATTCTTTAGAGATTGAGAGATTCTCATCTATTAAACTTTGTGTTGCAATAAATCTTAGCCAAGATGTGGTAGATGTAGATGTGATTCTAAGATCACATCACTTTTCAAGACACATGACTTTACTCTTCTGCACACACCAGTGTGTTGAGCTTGAGGAAAGCTTGAGTATAAAGTGTTCCCATAGGTTCATCCTTTTTCTTTTTGAGCAATGTGATGTGCACATTTACAGTACTGGTGAGCATATTAACTGCATACACCAGTCATTCAAAACTCATTCATAATGAGCAAATAATAAACTTTGGGTGGGTGTTCCTAACCTCATGAAATCTCCTTAAAAGGTTTTCATTAAATGCTATTTTACCTTGAATTTTGAGATAGAGCTGGTTCAAACTCAAAAAGGGATGTCAAGTTTTGAGAGAAGAAGCAAAGCTGAGAAACCTTGCCATTTCCCATGTAGAAGGGATAGCATATTATAACTGGTACCCGGATTAGGAAAGTTTAAATACAAATATTTGAGGGAATGTCATGTTTCCCTAAGGATGTTGGAAAGCAGCAGTCTGCCTTGGGACTATGAATGAATACTGTCATTACAAGTTCTTGTCTTCTCAGGGGATCACACATCCTTAACTACTACAGTTTTGTGTATATCAACTTACCAACACTATAAATAGAAATGTTCTGATGCAGGCTTGTTCTGCTACCAAAAGAGGTAGCTGAAGAATTTAAGAAAAGTCTGTCCACCCTGATAATCTATAAAATTACCAGTGCTTTGTTCTTCTGATTTAAAAGAAGTAAGATGTGCTTGTCCTGTTACATTTTGAGAAAACTAATGACTAATTGACTGCTTGAGACTTTGTTGTTGTTGTGAATTTGTGAACAGATTTGTTTATAAAAACAACATGCATGACATTTTAATGGTGATGTTAATAAAGTAGTGCTACTGTCACTAGGAGTACTGGTATCTTTTCCAAATTTTTTATGGTTGTGTGGACCACTAAGATGATTAGGAGGAAGCCTTCTCTTTCAATAAAACTTGGATGCATAAATTTTGTGTAAACATGGCAGGAGGAGTGAGAATGGTGTGGATTCTCAGCTGTAGACTCTCAGCTTAGGACATCTTAGCCAGTTTGGAGAGTCTCCCTGCTTGATTTGCCCCTGAATTCTTCCTGCTTTCACCCTTTCGTGGCTTTCAGAGGGGGTTAAGAGTGATAGGCTGGAATGCGATAAAAAACCCACAAGTGAGACTGACCAGAGAAGGGTTTGCAGTTGAGTGTTGCTCTTCACCAGGTGATCTTGAGGAATTCCTGCGTTCTTTGCATTTTGTCTTTAATCCTCGTGGTGGCAGCACACACCAAGAGAAAGGGAGCCAGCCGAGTGCTGCTGACCTTAGTTACGGTTAAAATGAGCGTGCTCGTACTTACACTTTTAGCTTTTGTTTCAAGTGAGGCAGCTCAAAAACAGAGGGTCAAAACTTCATCATCTGCAATGTCAGTTTTTATGAATTTCTGAAAGACATTTAGTTGGGAGAAATATTTCCTCTTCTCCTCTCCATCCCCCCACCAGCAGGTAAAGGCAGCATTTGTGAACATCGTGAGCAGCTGAGGAAACTTACATGGCAGGGTTAAGTTTCATTGTCAAAATGTTATCCAAAGACTATTGCAGTTTTTGAATGGTGAGAGTTTTTGTTAACACCAGCACTAGTGTCAGAACTCTTATTGTTCAAGGCACTACCTTGCTGAATTCTTTCCTAAATTTGCACACAAAGTCAGGGTCTGTCTGATGGATTCCAGCTGGAAACAGAGAGACAGTGTCAGGCATCCAGTGAAACCTATCAACACAAGACAAAGAAAGAAATACCAAATGTTAGTAATGAGGTACTGGTAACCAGATAACTGAAAACTCAATAATACACTGAGAAGTTGGCTGCAGATTTGACACTGTGCTAATTAAAGAAGGTAGATAGAACTAACTTTTGGTATCTGAAACAGCCTTTTCCAAAATAGCATCATAAGCAATTCTTTTACTGTAGACTGACTTGATAATGTGAGCGAACAGTTATTTCAGGGAGAAGTGTTGGTTTGTAAACCAGCGCAGGGATGGATTCATTTCATGTCATCTGCCTGACCTCAGAATCACACATCAGTTTCTTGAGATCTTTTTTCACCTGACCAAAAGTGTCAGCATTTGTTCTGTCTTCAGTGCTTCCTTGCCGTACTGTGGAGCTCTCATCATATATACCAATCTTGTGGAACTGAAGCCAGTATTACTGAAATTCATAAAGCACCTAGAAGGAAATAAGATAGGAAAGCAAACAGCAGTTTATATGGAAAACAGGTAAATGTGGTCTGTACACACCTTTTGCAGGACTGCTTCTGGTATCTGACCTAAAATTGTTTAACTTTAGGAACACTTTAGGTGTTTCTTACTCAAGGAGGAATGAAAATATGCTCTGCTCTGTATTCCAGTTAGAAGATTCGAGAACTGGAAAATGGGTAATATTTTAGTGAGGGCATTTTCAGTATCTCAGAAGTGGGCTAAAAGGCCAATTTAATGGCTCTACCTTGCTGAGCTGTTTAGATATAATGAACTTTAAAAGAAATACAAATTGAAGGGATAGACCATTGTGCCTATAGACATCTGCTTCTTTATCTTTATTTTAGTTAATTGCAGTCTTTTATCACTTAAATTTGAGCGCTCAAGATGGAAGTCTTTGCAGAACTAGTTATAGGACTAGAATAAATTGTTACTGTATGAGAATCAAGAAGATTCTTTGCTTCTCATTCCAGAAAGGGGATTAAAATACTACCAGGAAGAAGAACTATATGTTCTCTGTATTCATATTGGTCTTACAGGGAGCATGCATCAAGCCCAACACAAATGAAACAGGAGCATACTTTCTAATATGAGCACTTGTATACAAGCCTAAATTGCATCCGGAAGAGGGCAAGCTCATGTGTGCAGCTTTTCATTTTCAGTCATGCAAATTTAAGAGCTACACCAGAAATTATCCAGAAAATCACAGTGTTAGATCTTAAAACTACAGTGTTACTCAACAACTGGCAGATCACATTACCTTTTTCATAATACTTATTTTGCCTTCTTGCCACTGTCTCATTCAAGGAAATTTTTGAAGCTCAATAGCCTTGTTTCATGTTGTTAAATGTGGTATATTTATGAACTTCCATTACCCAAATCACTACTTGTATTGTAAGTGTTAATGATGGGATTGCTCTTTCATGTAAATATAAATATAATACAGTCTACTGACCTTCACTGCTGAAAAAGCACTATTTGATGCAGTGTGGTTATGGAACAGAGTACAAATAAATTACTCTTTCTTTCTTGGTGACTGAGATGGTTATTCTTTTCCTTTGTTCATCCTGTTAATTACACAGTGTAAAGCAAGTTTGTGGGAAAAGAACTTACATTAGACCTATCAGGATAGTTGGAAGTGGGCAAACCGTTGTGTACATAAGGATTTGTGTGTTTTATGGTCAGAGCATTGCTTTTATTCTACAACCCAATGTATTGCAAAAGCTGAACCACCTTTGAAGGAATGCAATGTGGTTGGTTTTTTCTGTATGATCAGAAAATGACTGATGAATGACTTGATACTGGGATTTTTTTTTTTCTTTGAGCATGCTGTTTGGTTTGCTTTTTTTTTGCTGAGAGTTTTGAAAAACCTTTGAAGAACTCTGCAGGGTTCTACCTGCAGGGCAACCTAAGACTGCATTCAGGAACAGATATGGTAATAGAAAATGCCCTGTTCAAGGACAGTCTGACATGCAGTGTCCTAGACTGAAAATTCAGAGGGAAAATTACAAGATGTAGGTGTTCAGAAAAGTGATTTCTAACATGAATTTTGGGAGAATTGATTTCTCTGTGAAGCACCTTGGTGCATACACTCTGTTACTTGTTCTGTAGAAGGAGCTGCTGCTTTCACTTGTGAGGTGGGAAGGGGAGTGTTGGACACTTGTGGATGCAGTAAAACTAGGCCAGCAGTCGGTGCATTTATCGAATAGTGGGGTGTTTAATGAATGTTTGGTGTTCCATGCAAAATTGAAAGGTGCAGAAAATAAGTCATAATTGCTGCAGTCATTTATAGGTACTTGTGTCTATATAGTCTTTGGAAACTATGGTTTCTGTAGATGGGCCTTAGCACTTCAGCCTTTTGTATGAAATTGCATACTTTCTTTTACTACCATCAAAACATGACTTTATTGCCCTGTGATGCTTTTATTTTAAGACTGTGAAAGGTATGTCACCTCTAATTGTTTAACAGCAGCGATTCATAGAATATGTAAGATGGATCAGATAAGAAACAATTCCCAAGTACAGTATATACTACGCAAAGAGTAATTGCTTAAGAAACAGGCTGCTTGCTTCATCTGTTATGTATTTTGCATTTAAAACTTTGTGGTTTTCAAACCACAATGTTTCAGTGGTATTGGCAACATTCAAAGACTGATATTGCTTATGGGTGGAGTAAAAAAGATTTCTGAATAAAATATTGGCAGCTGAGCCTGGCATGATTCACTTTCCAGACTAAGTAAGCAAATCCATTTTAATTGGCGTATAATGTTATGTCTTTCATCACTTACAGAGTGTTACCAAAGAGTTAAGGGCAAATACAATGATTCCCCACTTTGGTACTGTACAATAAATTGAACATGGGCACTTTTTACTTTATGGGATCTTGCTGGGCCCAGAAATAAGTTTTTGAATATATTATCCTTTCTTGTGTGGTGTTGCATGCTGAGGAAATCTTTTCAGCTGTTGAGAGCTTTGGGGAATAAAGGTCTAAACTACATCCTTCTGCAGCATGTCTGTCACTAAGTCGAAAATGCTTTTATATACAGCCATTTGACAGCATCTGTTAAGATCTCCATCACTTTCTTAGGCTATTCCTTTGGAGAGGATGAGTTGGAGTAAGTAAACAAAGATTTTGGGTCTATTTTGAGATCTCTGTATAAACATATGGTCTTCTGTGTCTTTAAGATTCTTTTAAGCATGAGTCAGGACTTTAATGTAAGAAGTGAAAATATTTTTATTAGGTGGGAGTGGTCTTGATTTAGAGTTGGAGTATTCTTTTGCCTATGGTACTGATAAATTCACTTTGTATGTCTGTAAAAGATATATATGTGGAAGTGTATTGAATATAGTAAACTAATTTCTGTTTAAAAATGTAATGAAATCCTTAAAAGCCCATCTAGCTGCATCATTTTTGAAGGACAAAAAAAATACTGACTAACATTAAAAAATCTGGTTTAGGTTATCTGTGTCACAGTCACTGAGCTCATGTCCTTTCCCCTTCCTTTTGTTAATCATTCCCTCATGAACTCCAGTCATCCATTTGGTTCCAGGAGGGATCGGTCAATTCTCCCTGAGTTAAAATGCGGGATCTATAAACTGCAGCTCTTAACGTCTGCCTTGTGTCCAGATTTTTGAGACTATGTTCCTTGTAGAAAAAAGAGGATTCCTAACCCCTGACTGAAGAGTCTTTGTAAGGCACAGCATTGTCTGTTGCAAAGAAAAAAAAATCCTGGAGAATGTCTTTTTAAAACCGTGAACATACCTACGAGTCTGCTCGTCTCTCTTCTGCTTCCCTTCGCAGCCCTCTTCTTCTATGATAAATCTGTTGGGGTTTTTCACAATCAGCACACATCATCCTGTTTTCTTTTTTTTTAAATTTTAGTTCAGTTTTCCTGCAGAGGAACTTCTCAGCTCCAGACTCTGCTTTTGAATCTTTTTTTTTGGAAGAGTGCCTTTTGCAAATCCACATTGCCCTTTGCTGGAAGTAGAGCAAGGGTAGAGCTCTACAGCTTCCTTGGCACTCCTTTGGCTGTGTTTGAATATTTGTATTTAGTAAACCATTTTGAAGTCTTGTGAGCAGGCTAGAGCACTAGAGCATAAGAGGCTGTAAGAATTAGCAACACAGGATGTTTTGAGTAATCCATCAAAATTTACCAGAACCTTTACCTTTTAGGGCATTATATGCAGTGTTCCTAAAAATGCTGTGGTTTTGTGTTTTTCAGTTATGACAGTACTAAAGCAGTCAGACTGGTTGTATTTCTCATTAATGTTGAGTCATACATTTTAATAATAGCTGTATGTTTAGAATTTCCTAGGATTTTGTACTTTCTAAAGTAAGAGTGAGGTAGGCGAATTAATCTTTAATTTGATTATGTGGCTATAGACCTCAGATAAATTTGTTAGATAAACTGCGTGTTACGAGAGTGCTGTATTTGTCTTATGTAATCATGAAGTTGCTATTAGTGCTTGTTACAAAAAAGGTATTTTAAAGACTTGATGTCTGTAGAATGAACATTCAAATAAATACATGATAAACACTGCAGGTGCTGTTCAGCAAAATGTGAAAGTCGATGAAGAAATGGTACCATTTTAATTTTTCTAGGTAAAAATTTTTCATTAAATGCCTTCCTTTTTTTCCCCTTTTTTATGACACCTCCACTTTCTTCCCCTCTCCCCAATATTATAACACATGCATTTAAACTTTTTTTGGATCCTTATAATTTGTGAACACTTGCACTATTCACACTTCCCACACTTGTCAATCTTCAGTAAAAACGCCTTCGTAAGGTAGATATTATACAATTTAAAACATAAAATCCCCTTTACAATTATTTGTTATAGCTGTCTTCAGTTTCACTTGTGTAGCAGCAGTGAAATAGTTCCCACTTACTGATTTTTCATCTTGCAGCTCTAGCAGTATCCTCAGGTCCATATTTAGCATGAGTGGCTGAGACTGGGGGAAGTGGGGGAAAGGAAGATGTCCAAGGAGCACCTGGGGTTGTAGGAGACAGCAGTGCTTCTTCATTTGACTGAGGGCGTGCTGCTTTTTTTGGTCTTGGAAAGACACAAAATTCACAGTAAATAAAATGATAGTAGAGGAGTGAAATAAGAGCCACTTAGGTAATATTAAAAGCAGGAAAAGCCAGTCTCGGCTTTTTCACAGGATACTGCTATGTGCTTTGTTCCTATTTCTTCACATAATGAGAAGGAGGTGAACTGTAAGCAGAAAAGTCTCTTCTACCTAAAAATGGTATTTTAAAAATCCTGGTTGGCAACCCTTGAATTCATTGTAGTTGAGAGGAAATCTTCACTGGTATTGGTAGAGTGAGCTCTTTTCTCTACTGCAGCCTGGGCCTTTTCTTGTGCTCACTAGAAATGTGACACTCATTGTAATGACTAAGTGAACTAATCTCTTTAATCAACCAGTCAGATGAAATCCTGACTACTTAGGGCCCTTGGGAGAATGGCATGTGCTGAAGCCTGTTTGTGAACGTGCAAAAAGGTGCAGTTTATATGCTTTCCTTCATTTCAGTCCATGCCAGTGATGCAGGTGGTGTCACCCAGCTTCTTCCTCCTGTCATAAGCAGCTGAGCAGTGTAGTTTTAGCAACACGGGTAGCGCTGTAACCAGCACTGTGGGAATTCAGACTGTGGATCAGCTTTCCCTTCCAGCCTAAATGACAGGCAAATGTATTTTCCTGAAATCTTAGCATTATCTTAGCATAGCTGTAGGGTGTTGTTCTTTTTTTTTTTTTTTTTTTTTTTTGTGTGTGTGTGTTTGAATGTACACCCCCTTATTTTAAATACACTCCCATAGCATTTTACTTCACTTTCTCTGCTATAACAGCCCACCTCAGGGGTTTAAAAAGGGATTTCCAGAACCAGGTTTTCTATCTCGAGGATCTTCTGGCATTCACTGCTGCAAGAGAAGTGGTGTGATTGATCTTAGGAAGCTTAAAGACAGTCTTGGAGCTGAAGGGGAAGTAGGTCTGTTGCAATAATAGCTTAGATACTGCAAGAAGGCCCTGAAATTGTTTTATGTTCCTGAGAGCTTGGCACCAGTGATGCAAAACTGAAGGCTTAAGGATTGCAACAGCCTTGGAGGGAATGGTGTATGTGTATGAGTAGGTAATAAGAGGATTTTTAAAAGGTCATGGGAAACCCAAGGCAGTCCGTCAAACAGCAGTGACGAAGGACTGCCAGGAACCCTCTGTGGAACTCATGCCTTAGATGGCTCTTAACTGCTCTGCCTTCTACCCAAAGTTCCCTGAGACAGCTCAAGATGGGCTGTTAGCAATAAAGTTATTCCCATGCTTTGATAATTAACTCTTGTATGCAAGTGTCTGGGGTGTGGGGGTAACAACCAAAAATAGCAGTAAGCCATTATCAGGATTTCATAGCCGGTTTTTTGAGGTGCTCCACTCTGTGGAGGGCTGGCCATCCAAAGCACCCCTTAAGAAAGGCACTGGCCTGTGGTGAGCTAGGTACCAGCTGAAAACGAGATCACATTGCACTACGTGACACGTGACATGATTTGGGTGTACTGGTTGTGATTAAGCTTTCATGTTTCACTGAAAAAAATACTTTCTGGCCATCCAAAAATGTTCTGTTCTGCCACAAATTAGTGTTGTAACTTTTAATGAATGGCTGTGCATTTGCACAGTATGTGAAACTGGGGTGTATCCTTCCATGAATTCCATGAGAAAGATATTATTGGTACCGTTACTGACTTTGAGTTTTGAAAATAAGTCTAGGAGCCATGTCCAGTTATCAGCACAATGGTACATTTTCTGTTTATGAGGGACTGTTCTCAGGTACCAGTCCTTTATAACATTTTGAGAAAGTGGCTGAAAATGTCTCATGGAAGTTCTATGAAAATTAATCTTATTTAAGCTAGGGTTTGGGGTTTTTTTGTGAAATGGTGTGTGTTTGGAGGCCCTGCATAAATGTGTGATATGTCAAGTGCTGTGGTTTTGTCGGTTCTTGAAAGTGTGGTATCAGCTGCAACTAATACTCCTGTTCAATACGAAATAAAATCCTCTTTGGTACACATTTCTACTCTGATGGGTTCATCTTCATAGTGTTACAAAATGTCACTTAGAAAAGCAATAATTTATAAAAAGACTGAATAATTACAAACCTTATGGTCATATTTTGCAAAGGAGAAGTTGCTAATAGTGCTCCAAGTTAATAGCTGGGGTTAATGTGTATTTTTTAATGGGACAGATTTATTTTCATGAGAGCCAAAGTTCTTTCTTGCTTAGACTGTGAATTCCATAAGGGAATAGTAAGGAGTTAAGAAGGAAACATGATGAAATGTTGGTCTTTGCATCCAAAAGAGGATTTGAGTCATGAACTCCTGACCTTGTGATCCTCAATTACTTACCCTGGGTGAGGGAAATCTGCTCTACTTTAATGTTGTTATTAATGTGACTTGGAATGAATGCAAGCATTCTTTCCTCTTAGAACGTGTTTAAAGAAAGTACCTCTAGATTAAAAAATACTAGATCTTTTCATTTTTAGTCCAAGTTTTTTTTGCATAGCCAGTTTCTAACAAAAAAAGAAGAGTTTTTAGAGAGGATTGGTTGTTGTTTTACAGGGCACACTGAACCTTGACAGTGGTACACTGAGAGCTGATGGCCAAGTATATTAGAATGTTACCTAATAAATAATACATTTACGTCACTGTTATGACTTGAGCACTGTAAAGGCTCAGTGCAAGGGCTAGCCAGTGGTTGGTTGCATTAACCCATCTTCTGCAGGTATTATAAACCATCCAAACACACCACCAATTTTGACCAGATTTCCTATGGAAAGTAGGTCTTGTCTTTATTTCTAATGTATCTTCTCTTTTACCAAAAGACAGAGACAAATCAGCCCCATGTTTTATTTTCCTAAGTGTCTCGCTGCTAACCATTTTTGAACATCAGGGCTGTTTCCATGTACTGTGCCATGTTTGTCTTTATTATTTGAAACATGGGAAATTTCTGTGAAGTGTAGGAAAAGCAGTGCAGATATGTTGATGCAATTGCAAATTAGTCCCCACTTTAGAGAACTTATTTGTAGGTCTCAGGGTTCAGAGCTTCTTTAGTAAAATGTGAACTCACAGGAGGATGAAGAAGGCAAATGGAAATGAGTGCTAGAGCAATATACGTTAGTATGACTGAAAATTAACTCCTGACCTATCAAAGCACCCAGTTTTTAAATCTTGTTTTTCAAATGATAAATCATGCTGTTGTAAAAGCCAAATATATTTTTTGGTGTGCTGTAGCTCAAGGTCTGCTTTAAGTTAAAGTTACTTAAGTTGTCATTCTGGATGCTTGTGTAATGTTTCATTAAGTGTTTAGAATTCACAAAGCATTGCATGCATTTGCTTTACAGAGCTGTGGAAATCTCTGCAGGAAAATAAGTGAAGAGAGAAGAGGAAATAAAATTGTCACATCCTGGGATCTGACCTGATGTGACCAATTGCTAGTTCCATCAATTTGGTTGCAGATAGGATTTGCAAGGCAGACTATTGGATTTTTGCTGAGGACTGGGAATCTCATATTTTTGTGTCTAAGATAGCAAAGAATTCTTGTGTTTGGATTCTTTGTTTCATAATATTAATGTGGTAGATCTGCATGTATTTTAGCAAATATCACTGGTCTGAAAGCTATTTTTGTCAAATGTTGGAAATGTGTTTTAACAATTCCCAAAGACTGCTTTGGGAGAAGTTTATATAGGCTGTCATAACTCACATGTCAGTTAACAACTTAACATCCTTGAAGTCTTTCTTTAATAATTTATGCATGAAAAACTTAACTTTCATGAACAGAAATAAGTACAATTATTCTCATCTGGAAAGTCAAGTGAACATAAGCATGAGAAACAGCTCCCTGAGAGGCAGCACATCTCTAACAGAAGAGTGCCAGTATGCTGCTGTGAATACTCAGGGCAGTGATAAACCCTTCCTAACTCATTTTCCCATTCATAAATTGAAGTTAATGACATTTTCTCACTTGCTTTTTAAAGGAAAGTGCTAGGTCATTCATAACCGTTAATATTGTGTGCAGGGAGCTGGTGCTCACTTAAAACACGTGAGGACTGTTCTTCGTGTGTCCTGGCTGATGCCTGCAAGGACACTTGTTTTTATGCTTTGGCTTAAGCAGCCTGTGGCCTGCAGGCCTACTGCTGAGTCCACTCTTGGCTGCCCTTTGAATAGGAAGCTCCTTACAAGCTCCCTATATTGCTGTAATTCTGGCAGTTTGATCCTCAGGCATCTTTTGTGGGGGATCTTTGGCAGGAGCCAGGGCTGACTTGGTTAGGATAAGCTCCTGTCTGACTTTGCACACCACTGTTTGCACAAGTGAAAGGTGATGAACATGTGCAGTAATCCTGCTTACACAGTGAGGAAAGGTGCTACATGGCCTGCAGGGCTGGAAGGCTGGGATGTGGTGCTAGGAACCTTTTAATGGAGCTTTGAAGACTGATTGGAAGTTCTGAGGTTTCTTAGAGCACTTGCCTCCACCATGTATGTGGATTTCACAAATACCAATAAACTGATGTGCACAGCAGCTAACTGAGAGGAGATTTTAGAAGCATAGGCACCTGGAAACTGAATCTCATAGACTCTGATGATCAACTGTTTGTTAAACTGTGGTATGGGTTGAGTTGTTTAGGGTTTTTTTGATATTTATCTAGTTTAGGGCTCCTAAGACTTTCCATGCTTTCTGGTAAGCACTTTGAATTACATGTATTGAGTTTATGATACCTGTATATAAGTGGCGTGGCTGCCAAGTCCAGCATCTGGGACACAAAGCAAACAAAACAACAAAAAAACAAAACAAAAAACCCACAACCAACCAAAACAAAACAAACAAACCCCCCCCACACACACAAAACAGGAAAAACACCCACATCCCAAAAAGCTGAGATGAAGGCTTGATTTAAAATAATTGCTTAAATTCACACTGAAATCCTGTGAAATTAGAAGAGAGAGTATATTTCATGCTCTGTTTTGTCTTGAAGAAATGTTCAATTGCTTTAATGACTTTTGCAGTTCATAAACTTATTCATGACAGCATTGCAAGAGAGGAGTCAAGAGCCCTAAAACATGTATCCCTTACAGCATAACACTTGTTCATTCCCAGAGGAAGTCACTTTTGTGCTTAGCATGAGGAAGGAATCCTGATGGGAAAAATAGGACATTGTCATTTAATTGAACATTGCATCATAAAACAGATTCATCAGGGAGAATGGTGTGGAGGGAATTAGAGTCACACAGGTATTCTTGGTTTAGAAGAGTCTATGTCTTACCTGGTTTTTGTATTTGTATTAAAATAAACTTATGAGACATGCTAGATCTTACATCACCTTGACATGAGCCACCAGAATGGTTCTTGATATATAGCACAGTAATGTCAGTGTGACCAAAATGCTTTCTGTTTCCACTCCTCTAACTTCCTCCTGCACTGTGGTGTCTGTGGTTGCCACAAATAAATTCCATCTCACAGGATCTCTGTGAGCTGATGTTCACTGCTTAACAAGATACTTGTCAGTCTCAGGTCCACAGTTTATCAGATTCAGTTTCACTCACTTTTCCATTAGTCTCTCCTTCCAGAAATAGCCTGTCTTTTTCTTTGACCAAGTTCTGGCTGACATCACTCCTGCCTGATCTGTCCTCCACAGTTACCAGTTCTAGGTTTTCTCTACCTTTTTCAACTAATCTACATTCCCAGGTTTTTTTTCCTTTTAGCAGCCCCTGTTCTGCCTATGGATGAGACCACTTCTAAGTCCATGGCTTTTGAACCTTGCACAGAAGACATGGGGAGCATATGTTTTCTCCAGACTATCCTGGTCCCAAATCAACTGCAGTTTTGGGAATACAGAATTTCTCATGGGTAGAAGCATTCCACCTAGGGAAAGCAAGTATGTACCAAGCAGGTGCAACATTCTTCTCTTTCTTGCCACCACTTCAGAAAGAAAAGGCTTGGAAAATTGACTGGCTTTGGCAGATTTTCACATGGATAGCAGATTGGTCCCATTATCTTAAAGTTTACATTGTCCTCTGGACTTCCAATTCTTGAATTAAAGCATATGGATGCTCAGACTTGATTATATTCTGTTCGTGAGCTTTTTGTTTGATTTTAGCATGTCATCAGAATATGTTAAATCAGGCAAAGCAAACTATTTTCTCCATGTCCACAGAAATGTTCTGTTTTGGGTAAATTTTCCAAAAGGTTCAGTCTGCTGTGACTCTCAGCATAGAGCACTTCTGCACAGCAGCTGACATTTGTTGAAGTCACAAGCAGTTGATAGCAGGGTCTTCTAATGGAAGTTGTTGGACAATCATATTAATAGGCAAGCTTGGAAGCATTGCTGCTGATCCATCTCAAGAGCTCCTTAATTTGAGGTGCCCTAGGTGTTTTCCACCCCAATATGCATATTTTCTATAAAACTTAGGTAGCTAGTCATTGGTGAGAGTCACTGAACTCCACAGTTGCAGTGCTTATGCAGCACTATGGATTTGTAGTGCAGTTGTCTGTCTATTTTTTAAAGCCTCAGCACTGGTAAGGTTGTCAGACTAAGGACCGTAAAAAGTTTAGGAGCTACTTTTAAATGTCTGCTATTAGGCAGTTCACTGAAATGTTCAAATTGTTTTATTGTAATTTGGTGATGAATATGTTTCATGCAGTACTGTTAGGAAGTCTGGATTAAAAAGCAGACATTATTTGGGCTGAGATGTCAGCTGTAACTTGTCAATAATGATGACAGCCTGCATATCCCCCTTAGTCTAGGAACCACAGTCTGAACTGTTTTAAGCCAGGACAAAACTTCCTGTCTGCAGGGGAATTCAGTCTTGGAAAATTTCAGGTTTTTGTCAGTATTTAAAATAATTATCTTCATAATAAACTTGAACCTGAGTTTACATCAATCAAAGTAAAGGAAAGATCAGGTTTGTTGTTGGAGCAGGGCAGATTAGGCTTATGATGATGGGCTTTCTTGATTAACTGTTGAAAAGTTCCATTTGCTTGACATATTCCATACACTATTATGAAATTCAGAGTATGCTCTGCAAAGACATTTGAATTACCATGGTTGGACTTAGAGTAAAATAAGGGTGTCCCTTAAAATAATGAAAATGCGGTGTTAGAGAAGAGCTTTCAGATGGACCTCCCTGATAAAGAGCTATATTTAAGCTCTACCTGACAAACATTTTTCCAACTTACTCTTGATAATCCTCGAGTTGTTGATCTTCTGAATGAACCTGTTGCAGTGCTTATGTGATTCTTGTAAGTAAGCCTTTTCCTGGTATCAAGCTGAACTCTCTGTTGTTACAAATTAAGGTAAGTATTTCCTGTTCTCTCTGACTGAACTGATCGGTATCTTCTTTGCAATAGCCTCCTTCATTTTAAAAAGTATTTTGTATTTGTTTCAGGTTAATCTCTTCTATATTGAACACAATTTGTTCAGTCTTTCTTTACTGGTAAGGTCCTTTGTACATGCTACAGTTTTTGGACACTGTTTTCCAGAACTGATTTGAGAAAGTCAAGTTCAAACATGAGCATCGGCTCATGTTAGTAATTCCTGTAAAGTGTATTAAAGAGCTATATCCTCTACCTACTGCTAGGAAGATCCTGCTTTCTGTTAAAAATCTGTATTTAACAATCAGGATTAAACTTTGGGCCCTATCTCACCTGTTACTACACAACCACTCCAGTATTACCTAGATTATCCAAATGCTATGTAAACAGTGGTTTGACCTGTTGGCTCTTATGACTCTTAATTTTTGACTGGCATGTTAGAGAAATTGGAAGTGCGCTGATCAAAGTAAGTGCAGAATAGAAACTGAAAGCTTCTTACCCACATGAACAGTGTTGATTAGGACAGCAGTCTAGGTCACAGTGAGCTTGAATTACTGTCTATTATCAAACTTGCACAAAACCCTTTATGATGGATTAGGAAATTCCTAGGAGGAAAGAGCCCTCTATCTGTAATATGGATCCTTATCTGTGTTGACATATTCAGTGAGTTTTGAAAGATAGCAGGACTGTTCATTATAGTCCTTGCCTGTATCTGACATTAGTTCAGTTTCAGTATTCTGGACTGTGGAGGGGATTGCAGGAAACTTGTCTTTCCTTTTTTTTAATTACACTTAGTGCATAATTGGAGTTCAGGCATGTAATTTTGTCTTTTAAGAAAATCTTTGTGATTATGCAGAAGATTTGGTTAGAGACAAAATATAAATGTCTAACATGCTGCTGTTTGTGGTCTCTTGCCTTACTTGAGGTACCCAGCTGGTGTGTGCTGCTTGCAAGTTCATTAACACATTTCCTGCCTTGGCAGGAACCTCAGGCACCGGTGATACCCTTGACCTCTCTGGAAGAACTTAAAGAGTCAGGACTTCTGCTCTTTTGTGCCGTGCTCTCGTAGATCAGCATGCCATGTTTATTGCCTGTGGAGCAGAGCGAGCGCTAGCAGTGTACTCTGGACTCTCCTGAGCTAATTGCCTTGAATGATTGTCTGTGATTACATGAGCTTGTAACGTTGTTCTTGCATTGCAGTCCTCTGCTCCTTTAGGCACCATGAGATTCTGTCTAACCACCCTTCATTAATCATCCCTGCAGGTGGTTTTATCTGATTTCTGTTTTCTTTTAGAGTTATGACTTTTTTTTTTTCCCTAGTGGCACTTCTTTCTTCATTGACCCTGTGTCCATATCTTGAAAATTTTCTTACTCAGAACATTTTTGATATTCCATAATTTCATGCCAGTGCAAAGAAAAAAAAAAATAAACACAAAAAATCCCCACCTTATACGAATCTGAAACTTTCAATTTTTCTTTCGTGTTCTAACTGGAAATAGTCCACCACATTTTTTAAAAAAACAAGATTTGAAGTAATTTTCCTTAACTGAGCAGTGACTTCCTTTATGGTTGGACTTGTTTCACATAAAACATTCTGGAGCCTAGCTATAGATGCTGCTTGAAAATTCCTGGGGACTTAGCATTGTTCCCTTCTTATTCATATTCCTTGCAAACCTTTTTGTCTCCAACTGATGATGCAGAGCAGTGAAATGCCATTCAGTGGACTGAAGTCCAGAGTGTACTTTAGATACCAACTTAGACCATAAAAACATAGCATTGTCCCTCTACAGCAGAGCCAGATCTTCATATTCTGAGTATCAGAAGTGGTCACGTGTTTGTGTTGCAGATTTAGACAATTTATGCAGAAGATTGTGCATACCCATTGTAGGATCTTTGTTTTTCAGCCTTGTATGAATAGACTTTATTTACACAGCACACTTTTAGAAAACATATTTTTGAAATTACTGTGGAAGGTCTTACTGATTTGCAAAAAAAAAAAAAAACCAAACCAACCCAATTCAGAAGTCATTAAACCTGTAGGTCTACATATATGTATTGCTCCAGTCTTACCCACTGTGAAACAGAACATTTCTTAATGCTAATATGTTGTCCAGAAGTATAATCTTATTTAAATTTTGTGGAGGTTTTTTTCATTTCCTGCAATGTCACCCACATTCAGAGTGAATACTGATTCTAAGTTTAAAAAGTAACATTAGTATCTGGATTCCTAAGTGTAGTGTGAACTGTACTTCCTGGTAAGATGTAATGTGTGGATCTGTGCAAAATACTGTAGCACTGCAGTTTTAGGCTGAAATCAATTTAAAAATGAACTCAATTCCAGAATGGGCTGTTCTTAGCTATACCTTTGAAATTTATTTTAGTTCAGACTGCATTTACATTGTTAATGTCTGTCTTGAAATGCTTAGCAGACTTTAAAACACTTCTGTCCTTCCTCACTCTAATTCATTTGGAAGATCATGTGGCTTTAGAAGAGATTTTTTTTTTTTGTTTGCTTTTAATTTGGGGGAAAATGCTAAACATGTTTTTGGCTATTTTTAAAAGAAGCTATAATTATGTCAAAAATATCACAATGAGGAAATATTGAGTATGTATAATGGGTTTCTAATGTATTTAGCATATGGTAAAAATGGAGCCTGAAAAGATTTGTACAAGGACATATTAAATTAGTACAGAAACATGCTAAACTCCTTAAAATGGATAACACTAGAAGTCCTTTCTATATTTTTCCAAACCATAATGAGTACTTGGTAAAAAACATACTTTGCTTGCACAAAAGCACTCTGAAGTGAACTAAGTATGCTAGAACTGTAGGGGATGAGTTCGTCAGCCAGACTAGTAAGTACTGGCTTCTTGGTCATCATGTAACTTACTTGTTCCTATAACACTTTAAAATCCACAGTGGTAAAACAATCAAAATATCAGGGCATGTTTGGTAAATGGTAAAATGTGCAACTGTAATGTTTGGATTATTAGAAAATAGCTGTTTGTCCGCTTTTCTGTCCATTAAAGTTACTTTGCAATGGATCAGAGCTATTCTAAGAGGGGAAACTTAATTCTGCTTTCTAAGAATTTTGAACTTGTGAGGTCAAACAAGTTTAAGCTCTTTTAAAATGCATTATTAAAAGACAAGGCAGTATCCATAACAGCATCACAATCTAGCAAACTTGAAGGAGTTCTAGTATTCAAGATAGACTTAATCTTCAAAGTGTACTCATGTCAAGTTGTACAGATATTTCAATAATAAAAAAAGTATAAGTCTAGAAAAGAAAGAACTTGAATATTAAATGCAGTGAAATTTCTGCTGAAGAACACCACAGGTGACAAGAAAAAGAAATTAGTAAAACACTGCATCGATACCTGTCTCCAGAAAAACTACTGTAAATGTATTAAATTAACAGAACCAATTTTACATAATTAGTGATAAAATCATAGATTAAAGATATTCACAGTGCCCAATTTTAGACTCCTGCAATATGATATAACTTTCTCAACCATGAACAACAGCTTTTATGAAGCAGCTGAAGTGGCTGTTTCAAAGCAGTAAATGTTTCAGCAGTAGAAGTTTAATTTTCCTGTGTCACTCTTTCCCATTCTGCAATACCTCAGGAGAAATTTCACTCTTTGTCGCCAAGAGAAGGAACACAGGGAGAATTGCCACATCACTGGGTGCCAGAACAGTCCTGCCAACTGGCCTGAAGTTAGGACCTTTCCTCAGCCAAACTGTGTATATGATTTAATGTCCTGTTACTATGATCCATAGATGTGTGACCACTTTTCTTCCAGTGCATTCTCTGACCTGTTCTAAGCAGGGTGCTGTCTGTGTTGCACCTCAAGCAGAATCGCCCTCATGCTGTCCTGGGGGGCACCAGGCACAGCATGGCCAGCTGGACAAGGGCAGGGATTTGCCCCTCTGCCCTGTGCTGGGGCAGCCTCACCCCGAGTCCTGTGAGCCCTGCTGGGTGCCACAGCGTCAAAAGGAGGGACAATTGTGGGACAGCATCCAGAAGAGTGACACAAAAATGATGAAGGGCCTTGAGAGGAAGCCGTGTGTCCTGGTTTAGGGCAAATTTGTTAAAGAATCTGCAAAGGAGGGCCCCTCCAGAAAGCGAAACCCACACGGCCCCTCCCCCCAACTGGTTCGGGAAAAAAATTCCTCGGAGAGAGGTGGAAAGAACCTGTTTATTTGACTGGCCCCGCACCCCCCAGCACACAAAATGAACAATACCAGCTGACACCGCTCTGAGAAAGATGGCAAAATCAGAAAGTCTCTTTCGGGGGTGGTTGCTCTGTTCTCAGTCCCTCCGGCGCTGGAGCAGCTGCTGCAGCCGAACCTTCGGTGTTCCCGGGTCCCAGTCCGGAGCAGGTTCGAGATGGTCACAGAAACAGGAGAGGAGAAACAGTCCGGGAAGCAATGTGGACTGTTTAGCTAGAACTAGCTAATAAGCAGAGGCAGAAAGCAGAGCAGAAGCAAGAGCAGAAAAAGAGAGCAAGCAAAAGCAGCAAGCTGAAGCTGGAAGTGAAAAAACAGCCTTATGTACCGCTTGTCTCTGTGTCCTGATAAGAGAAACCCAAACAAAACTTCCACTCTTCAGAGCCGGTCTTAAAGGCACAGAACAGATGAATGGGGATATACAAGCATCATAACGTCACCCCAGGACACCATGATCTGTTCAGCCAGGAGGAGACTGACAGGAGACCTCATTGCAGACTGCAGCTTCCTCATGACGGCAGGAGAAGGGGCAGATACTGATCTCTGCTCTGTGCTGACTGGTGACAGGGCCAGAGAAAATTGCATGGAAGTGTGTCAAAGGAAGTTTAGGCAGGATATTTGGAAAAGATTCTTTACCCAGAGAGTTACTGGGGACTGGAACAGGCTCCCTGGTCACAGCACAAAACCTTTTGGAGTTCAAGAAGTGTTTGGACAATACTCAGGCAAATGGTGTGATTCTTGGGTGTCCTGTGGAGGGCCAGGAGTTGGTGTTCAGTGATCCCCCCAGGTCCTTCAGGATAGTCTATGATATTTTGGCTCCAAAAAGAAAGTGCTCTTTAACATATTCTGCTCTCAGGTCTACCCATGAATGAAACATTTTGATGTTGGGGTTTTCTTTCTCATCTGTGTTTTCCCATTGAGGATGTTTTGAACAGATGGCTTCAGTTTTACGAAATGTGTGGCAGTACCTTCCGTTAAACTCTGTGAACTAATATTGTGAACTAACATTGGTTATATTTGGCAAATTGTTTACTGTGCTTCTTTTATCTGTACAAGGCATTATGTTTCCTTACTTGAGGAAGTTTAGCCTCTGTCTGAAGCTTAAGATGACTTTTTGCATTACTATCACTGGCATGCACTTTTTTTTTTCTAGATTTCATTTGGTGTGTCTTTATGAATCTCAGTTATTTGTGTTAATGCCTAAAAGTTTCAAATAAAGGGCTTAACTCGCATTGTAGGAATGTGCATAACAAAATTGATGGCTGTACCTGCTTTTATATATGGCTACCATAGCAGAATCCTTTGTATGTTGCCCCCTTCCTTTTTTTTTAACTTATATTGGGAGAGGTGTTTTATTAATTTTAGGCAGAAGGTTGAAATCTGTATGGGCTGGCCTGTTAAGCGTAAACTTTGTCTTCTAAACTTATTATATTAGAAACATTTTGGTACAGTGTAAAATGGATTTGCACCTCTTACTTAGAAATTTACTAAATATGGCTTATAATAATGCACTTTATGTAACTTTCCTACAAAATAAAAATCATGTTTATGAAGGAGAAATGTATCCCATCTTCAAACATGCTCTAATTTTTTCAAATATCTAAGAATAGATTTTGGCAGCTGCTGATCCTCTGAGGGGATCAAAATCACTTTGAGGGCAGTGTGAAGCACTGTTCACTTGAGCAGCCATTTCATCTGTCCTCTGCCTGTGTTCTGGGGCTGGATGGTTGGAGAGCAATAGCTTTTTTGGAGATTGCAGGCTTTGCTGTGTAATTATGTTGACATGCCTGGTATTCTTGTCTTTAACTCTTCCCCGTGCAGAAATTACGCCTTTGGGCTAAAGGATGGATGTGGAATTTCCAGACCAAGTTTGCTTAGCTGCTGCTGTCAGCAGCAACAACTATGCATTCGTGCCTGACTTTGAGAATGTTTTCCTTAGGGACTTCTGGAAACTTTTGGAAGCTTGTTCAAGCTATGATACAGTATTCTAAATGAGCTGCCATAAGCTGCAAAATGCCAGGCATTTCTGTGCATGGGTGTGAATCAGCTGTACAGTACAGCTGCAGTAAGACCAGCAGAGGAGGAAAAGCCATGTGCATTTATTTCTGTTCAGGAAATCCCAGACAAGGATAGTAGCCCAGCATACTCATGCAACATCTCTTTTCCAAAGCAGAAATTGATCCTCCTCGGGATCCTGTTCATCTCCCTGATCTGGAATGCCTGTGCCAATATCATAGGCACCATGCTTTACTGTCGGGACCCAGAACATCCCTCTGGCTGCCCTGAGCAGCCAAGACCCCTGCCAGGGGTCTCAGAGACCCTGGCACAGAGCCCAAAATGTGGTTTTGATTATGACCCATGGAGCAAGTTACCAACCTTATATGAAGATCAGCAAGCCATGACAAGTTAAGTAGAATGATAGCGAATTTATCACAAGGTGAAAAAGTAGATTTTGGGGTTTTTAGAATGGGGATTCCAGGGGGCAAGATGGAGGGATCTGGGCGTGTTCAGCCTTTCTTCTTCTTGGCCTCCATCTTCTGCTGTTATGTTGGCACTTACAGATTGGTTTAGAGTAGAAGCTCACTATCTAACATAGGTGATAGGTATTGGAAAGTAATTGTAAACATTGTATACCTAGTTTCTAGTATAAAGACATAACACCACCCCAGGGCAGGCAGAGTGCCTCAGACTGTCAGTGCTGAGCGGGTCTCAGCAGGACAGGAGAAAGAATTTTATAGATAAGATACAATAAACAACCTTGAGACTGAGAAATGAAGAGCCCTGACTCCTTCTTCAAGCACTGGGTTGGGAAAAGAGACTTTCCAACTTTTCTCGGGGTCACTCTGACCAGCTAGAGGCCCCGACACTTTACTACCTCTGGCTTCCCCAGATTTGAACCCTGTTCAAATGTGCTCTGTCACACATGTCAGTCTAACCTTGTGCTCCCTCCCTTCCCACTGCAAAGCAAAACACAATCCTGCACTTGTCCTTCCCTTTCCCACTCCCATCTAATTCATGTTGGGAGCCAGGAGCAGCACATGCCCTCTCTGCTCTCCTGTGCTGCTCCTGGCTCCCAACACACAAACAAGGTCCCAGCACAATTCCCACCCTCAGTGGTGGCACAGCCCTGTAGCACTGCCCATATCCAGGACAGAGCCTCTTCCCGTCTGCTGAGCCACAGGTGTGGATCCCAGGCAGGCTGGTTTGGCCTGGCCAGGTGGCTGCAGGCACAGGGCGCTTGGGGCAGCTTCTCAGAGCAGGAAGTTTTGGTTGGCCAAGTAATGATCTTTATCTTGCTGCTCCTGTGGAAGGCTGAGCCTGCGTGGCTCTGTGCCCTGCCTGCAGAAACGGGACAGGTAGTGCCAGCACAGGGCACCAGGCACTGGGTTGATAAGATTCTAAAATCACATTCTGGTAGATTTTGGTATTTGGAACTAGCTGGGACAGGACTGTGCTAAACTGTTGTTATTTCACCTGCTAAATTGTTAGAATTGTAGAGAAATAAGTTTCTTTTTCTTTGTAGAAAGTAGGGAATGGGATTTTGCTCATCGCCTGAAGTGATCCATGAAATGATTCCTGTTCAAGGAAAGAGACTTCTAAAAAAATAATTGAAAATGGACATTTGAAATATACCATGGAAACAGGTGCCAGGCATTTATCTGGAATGAGATTAATTTTGGCAAATGGGGAAACTCTCAGCCAGCTGATTTTTTGAGGCGTGGGTTTTAGATTGCTAGTTTGCTCTAACCATGACAAGAAGCAAACTTTGCTTCTTCATCTTTAAAAAAAAAAGTCAGAAAGATAAGAGTTCTCAAATGTTTAATGCCAACAAAATATAGTTAAATTAGACAAATACTGGAATGCAATTTTTACATGGCAAAACTGTTCTTGGTGCACTCTGCAGTCTGTCATATTCTCACAGAAGTGATGAGTGGCATTTTTGCCTTATCTTCTGCAACTTCCCATATTTTCTTTTCCCATCTCTCAAATAACATTCAGGTCTTTCATTAGCTTCAAATGAAGATAAGACAGTGAACAAATTTTCTGAAAATAGTATTAGGATGGAGATACACACCTTGATTGAAATATTTCCAAAAACAAACTCTCCTCATGGTAAAGATCAATGAGAAAGGTGATTTTGTTTGGTTGAGGTTTCTTTTATGAATGCTGTAACAGACACATATTTAATATAGTTTCTTGAATGAGAAATTTATTTTTTCACTAAAGAAAATTATTTTCAAAAGTGTTTTCAAGCACCAAGGGTCTTGGATCAAGTCTAAAAACAACCCTTAAAAAAAGAGTTCAAACTCCATATTTAAATTTAAAAATACTAAATTGAGTAACTTCTTTTTATAGAAGATATGATACCTAGAGCTTAAGTTAAACTTTGCCCTCTTTGTTGCAGTGAGAGTTTCTCTTACCTGACAGTGGTCTAACCATGTTAATATATTAAGCCAAATCTAAAAATACTGAAAAGAGAAGGTAGTTTGGTACACCTTATGCTTTATATGACTTGTTATATTTATTAACTCTATATATAGTTTCTAAATAAGTAGAAAAATGTGGAAAGCAAAGCTTAAGCAGACCTAAATTCCTTGGAGATGGCATTCCAGTGAGAAAAAAATACCCTACAAATCCCTGTCCATAAAGGTAAATATTCATGAAATGTGCAGAAGTGGAACCCAGTTTACCCATAGGTCTGCTCTCTCAAGTTTTGTGAGACTCTTTGAGCCCGGATTTTCCATGTTGGCACATAAGTTAGCAAAACTGATCTTCTTGTATGTTTAGGCTTGGTTCCTCTTTGCCTGGGAAGCAGGAGGAGTTATTAATAGCGATTACTACTAAAATGGTTTGTGATTTCAGGCTGTATCAAATGTGTGACTGCCTTCCTGCTGTGCTGCATGAGGGACCAAAGCATAGGCAGGGCTCAGAATCTCCTGCTGCGGATGTTGCCAGATGTTTGTTGTTTGCCAAATTTTAAACAATTACAAAATTTCCACCATATCTTCAGAGCACAGCTTCCTTCCCTTCCCCCTCAGCCAACTTTGCCTCTCCCCTCCCCTTCCCTTGGCTTTGCTTGTAGCTGTGAGTGCTCGCTGTTCCTGTGGATCACAGGCACTGGTTTCTGCTGACTAGGAACATTTATTTACGTTCAGGTATTTTGCACTGTTGGGTCTGCAAATGCAGACCAGTGAGCAGGAGGTTTTCTAAAAAATTTACCTGAAGCCTCTCAGAGTGGAAGAAATAATTTAGACCTTGAAATATGACTGGAATATGTATAACAGATGAACACAAAGTTCCTGGGTCTTAATAATTAATTGACATATATTTCAAATCATGGTAATTTCAGTGTTCTTACAAGGTGTATGTTAAGTTTGGCTGGGCTTTTCTCAGAAATTTGTAAAACAATTTCAGATCACTGTGGTGTTCTGATGATAAACAGCACAAAGGAAGTGGAGATCACACTGTGTAAGGTGCATGACCTTACATGATGTTTTAAATGTATTAACATTTTTTCATGAATGAAATTATTTAGTGTTTAATTAGAGCTAATATCCAGGGAAGAGGCTTCTAGTATGTGGTGTTACAGAGCCAGGAGGTGATTGCAAAGTACAAGAATTAATCACTGCTAATTTTGTTAGCAAATTTGAAGTATTTTAATAATAGAACAAGTGCTTAGATGCTGTCTCTAAATTCAGAACCTACCAAACAGGTATTCAGTCAGACTATTTTTATCCAAGTGTCACTGTTTCTCAAATCAAATATCTATCCAAATACAAGCTTACAAATGGATCTAGAGATGAGGATAGACTCCAATTGTCCAAAACAATGTTCAGATGTTTGAAATAAGAGAAGCTGTTTTCATCCATCCACAGTCCTTCTCTTGTCCACATGTCTGCTCATATTATTTGACCAGGAACTTGCTTTGTAGCCTTTTCCTTGCTGCTGTCTTTGTATTGTACGGATGCAGTTCTACACAGCTTCTGTGATGATGAAGCAGGACTCTCAGAAAAGTCTTTACCTTTGCTCTGAATCACACTGAAAGCAGCTGGCTTGCTCACTGAAAGGAGTTAGATGACCTTTGGAAAAGTTGATACTCTAACCTTTAATTACAGTCTTTGATCTTCCTGTCAATGCTAAGGACCAAAATAAGATTGTTCTGGCATCCTCTTTATTTTTATAATCCTTATTTGTTGCTGCTTTGTTTTGTGGAGTTTGTAGTTATTATGTGAGTTTAGTTCTTGTAATTTAATAGTCAACTGTTATAACCAAAGGCTGTTCTGTCTGGGACAACAAATTAAACTTTTCCAAGGAAAAGTGGAAGAGTATGCAAAAATTGCAAGTTATTGTATTGTATTAAATTTTCTGGGTGTGCAGTTATCAGTTATGTTGTTCTGGTTTTGTTAGCCATGAATTGTAGATTTTCAGAAGCATAGCTTTTGTTAAGACCTGAAAGCACCTTGTGGGGAAGCATTGTTACCGCATTCCTCTTCACTTTTAGACTTTTTTGTTCCTATTCTAGCACCCTTGACTGTCAAGTAAATTGGATTATTCCAGTACATTTCCCTCCCACTAAACCTTTCTGTTTCTTCTTAGGTATTCTATACTCTCAATTTAAGAATTTGTTTTTTTCAGTTCTGAGTTCAAGATTTAGATGTTAAATGTATTTTCTCTGCAGGTACTTCTATGACTTCTAGCATGTGTTTTGAAACAAGCTTTGAAGCATATGTGAGAAATACCTTACTGGTTGTTAGCTGTATGGTTTCAAAATATATATGTCCCAAACATTAACTTTGTAACAAAAGTAGACATTATCAATACTATCTGAAAAATAACTACTGGACAACTTGCAGTGTGACCAAAATCCTGAGAGTTCAATGTAGCAAATTTCCTTTGGCTTTTAGGAGTTGGGCTTGCTTGCAGCTGACACTCTCACAGTCTCCTCTGTGACTAAGTACTGTACCTTGAGATGTCCCAAGAAGCTTTTTCCTAGAGCCTGACTCTTCTTGGCTGCATGCTTGGGCAGCAGGAAATCCTCTTCTCAAAGATGCCTCCAAAATACTCTGGAGATAGTGAGGAGGCAGTGGAAGCTAGCCCTTGGAATCTACTTTGATCTTCCCAACAACTATCTTGTGGTACCTATCAGTTGACGTGCAGTTGTTCTTTTCCTTCAAAAACATGAGTGTATGATAGCAGTGCTTTCTTAGGCAGAGAAACTCTAAAAGAAATAAAGAAAAAGAAGAACTTTTGTTGTTTTCCTCTCTTTTGTCCTCTCTTTGGCAGCTACGATAAAAAAACAGAAAACCAGATAAAAAGGTATCTGGGGATCTTAAATAGATGAATTTTTTTAAGCTATGTTAACTAACTACACACATTATTTGGGGGGTAATGAGTGTTTATATGTTTTGCCCTTCTCTTGGAAGGTAACCAAGAGCTTGAAGTTTTTTCACACTTTGTGTTGTGAAATCAGTAAGTGTGTAGTTCCTTAATGACTACCTAAACAATACTTTTTTGTGTGTCGATTTTACTGTAATTTTTTCATCTTTCAACATTCCTAATGCACATCCGGAGCCTGGTTGCTCAGATGCAGACTTTTGTATTAGATCCCCTCCCTTTTTGAGTGAGTCTCCGCTATCTCTGGCACAAATGCCCATGGGACTTAGTTTTAGCTCACAGACCCCTCAGTTACTCAGTGATTGTGGCTTTAGAGGTGCAGTGTGATATGTAGATGGCAGAGTACCAATAGCTGTGCACAGATGAGAAATTCTTAATTTAACAGTTCCTCTAATTTTGGTGTGTATAAAGGTTAAAATAACATGCACATTGGGATTATTGTTAATCCAGAGACTCTAAACGTGGTCTCTTAGTAACCTGATGGTAGTAGGGAAGAAGCTCGGAGTAGAGCCACTTCAAAAATACACTGGTTGCCCCAGTTGAACTCATGTTGACATTTAAATAGGGTGTCATGTTCCACAACAGATGAGAAACAATGCTTGGCAAGAAGACCATTGCAAGAAGTGTACAGGAAAATGGGTCTACTTTCTCTTTTCCCAGTGGTGGATGAGCTATTTTGGTGCTGGACACTGTTCCTGTGTGAAGAGTATGGGAAAGAAATAACAAAAGTACGCTGAACCTGGAAAATGAAGTTATTTCACAGAGGGTAGCACAGAACAACCTTAAGCCTGTACTTTTACCTGGGGAAACCAAAACCTGGCGACATGGCAAACAGCAGCTTTCCAGTAACTAAAATCTTAAAAAGACTGAACTTTTTGAAAGAAATCACTTGGAGGAAGTAGGAGCAGTAAAAGTAGTAGCTGGACTAACTTTTGCTTCTGGAGGAGTGCTGGTGGTATTCCACAGCCAGCTCGTTGGCAGCAGTAGAAATAGCAGGGATTAATCGTTAACTGCTTTGCTTTGCTGTTTGTCTGATTTTAACACACTGCTGCCAGAGCAATGAAGTATATTATGAATAATATAACAAAGCAAATATTTGTAATATTTTTACTGCTAGCCCAGGTGTGTGTATATATATATAGCTATTCTATTACCTGCATGTGGAACACAATACTTTAAAACTATATAATTAGCCTATCACTTTAAGTAATAGCTTCTTTAAAGCGGCTTCTTTGTTTAGATTGCCTTAGATATTCAGTTGAGAGACTGGTAATTTAAAACTTGATTTCAAAACATGCTATTTTCTCCTTGTTTTCTAAATAGATCAGTACTAAGAGTAAAAGCTTGGCACATTGTGGTCAGTAGAAACTATTGTCTTGGACTATGGATCCTATTTATCGAAACACATGATAAATCTAAGCAAGCTGTGGGAAAGACTGAAGAGTCCTTTTCAAACTTTTCTTAGAGGAGTATTTAGCCTCCTTGGTCTTGCATTTTGTGATCTAGGAAAGCATGATCATTAGTTGGGAAAATCTTCCCTGAGAGTTAGAAGAGTAAGAATTCAATCTTCAGTGATTTAAGAATTCTTTTCCTGTGTAAAAAGTATGATTCTCATTCTCATTCCCTTCTGTTTTAAACTTACACACCTTCCTGCCAGGGAGGGCAGGAAGCTGATGTTCAGGTGATGAGTCCATGCCATGCTAGAGCATCTGTTGTAACTCTGCGTGGTGGGTAAGGCATTCCTCTCTTTCTGCAGGAGTTACTCTGAGCTTGTCACAGAAACAGGAGTCACAGCTGCTGAGTTCTGCTCAGTAATCACACTGGGATGTTTTTAACAAGATTTAATAAACTTTGACAGGAGCAGGTAGAGGATAAATCAGCAAGACATCCAAGAGCAGGGCTGTACGATTGTGAGAACATACTATTTAGTTGACCTGTGGTAAGAGGCACCTTTTCCATACTGATGCCTTTAAAACCTGCCTGATTTGAGGTTATTTCCATTACCAACGAGTTTAGGGGTTTTTTGTAATGCTAGCTTTGGACCATGTTTTCTGCACACCCCCTACATATAAGGAGTGTTGTTTCAAGTGTGGATAAGCACAATGATTTCATTTTCAATTGTTATCCTTCATTTTTTAAAATGGATTGTATCATCTAAAAAACACAAACCACAAAACCTCGGTTTGAAAGTATATTTTTAATATTTTATCAGCCCTGCATAAGGGGTAATATTAGGATAAAAAGGGGGAGATTATTCAAAAGAAGTTCAGTAACTTGAAATCCCAGTGTTGTGAAAGTTTGCTTGATTTGTTTTGAAAGCCAGTCCAATCAAATTAAAAGCAGACAAAACTAAATTTGGTTCAAAGTTGGCTCACCTCAGGTTTCAGCAGGAGCTGTGAAAGCCAAGTTTAAATTGGGACAGGAAGGGAGGGAATGTGGTCAATAGCCTTAAAGTTGAGCATTTTAAATAGGAAGTCTGTTTATGACTCCAGTGGCACTTGCTGTTCTGATTTGTTTAGAAAAGCTAAAACAATTCAGGACAGTGGAGTTGCTTGAGGCTTTTCTGGCTGGGATTGAACTAAACTTTGTCAGAAATTTCAGCTCATCTCCAAGCTTTGATTTGTCCAGTTAAGTGGTGTGATTCCAATTTATACTCAAGGCACCATCCTGGCATTACTTTCCTCATTTTGCAATACTGAGCAGAGCATCAGTATTTCCTTGCTTAAGAATAGATTGTAGAACTTATTCCATGTGCTTTGCTAAGAGTAGGTCTGATTTTATTGTAAATATTAAAATACTGTTTCAAGGCAATAATATGGGATCACAAAAATTTTTGGTGGGATATTGAGGAATTTTTGGAGCAATATTGATATTGCTCACTGCTGAAATGTGGCAGGGTTAGTGTGTGGCTTGTATTTGATAGCAGAAACAGAAGAAAAAGTGTTCACTCAGAGAGGTGAAAACTAAGGATAATTGCTAGATTTTGTCTGGGATCCTCTGCCTCACAAAACCTGTACAGAATTTTCTATAGGCAAAGCCTTTGCATTATTTATTTTATTTCTTTTCATTCCTGAGCTTGACCTCCTTCTTCTCCCCTCATACTTACATGTCTTCTCCTCCTGCCCCCACACCAAAGTGCCAAGGTTTTCAACAAGGCAGTTCTCACATCAATCTACTGAACCATTGAAACACCGGTGACTGAAAGCATCATCTTTGCTGGTTCACTGGTGCTCCTAGCTGGATAATTTACTGATTTATGTAATACACCATATTTCTATATGTACAATTTCTATAATTTGTGCAATACATTGTATTTATAGAATTCAGGCAAATAATGGGGACAAGAATTCTATTCAAATTCCTGTATTAGAAATTCAGGGGCTGCTAATGTGAAAGAAAATAGCCACATCATTTGCTCAAATAGCAAAACTCTTAAACTGCAACAAACAAATTTAACAGAAATAATACATGTATATGCAGTTGGAATTGATACATCCTTAATTTAGTTCATACCAAGTTGTTATTCATACATTTACTACATGTGATGTTCTCAATCCAAATCAGATCTTGCCTCTTTGGGGTCACTTTGCAAATTACTGGTTAGAACATTTTATGTATCTGTAACACAGACAGATCTCAAGACTTGGCACCTCCTTTTCATCTGACAGCTGTAATGGGAAGATGTGCTGCATGTTAGGAGCTGTAGCCCAGAATTTGCAGTCCAGATGTGGAGCATTCAGAGGACTTGTGATGGTAGCTCATAGTTTTCCAGAGTGGTGAGTTTTATAAAATTCACTGAGAAACATGTGGGACAGGTACACATGCCACCTTTGCTCTGTCCCTAAAAA
Organism: Zonotrichia leucophrys gambelii; assembly: GCF_028769735.1. NCBI lineage: Eukaryota > Metazoa > Chordata > Aves > Passeriformes > Passerellidae > Zonotrichia > Zonotrichia leucophrys. The sequence continues at coordinate 100,874,765 of NC_088171.1, read as the reverse complement.
GTGCCAGCAGCAGTTTGAACAGTTTTGTGAGAATGCTGCAGCCACCCTCCAGCCCTACTGAATGGTGTAGGGAACAACTGGAATATGTTGGCAGAGCTGGAATTGTAATGTGATGCAGAAGATCATGCATATGTTATGAGAAAGATGTGATTTCATAATTCTGTCAGCTGTGAAGGGGAGGTGATGGTGGTTTGTAGGCTTAATGAGACGTTAGTGAACAGTTATTGTTAGTGGCATAGGAGTGAAGAAACTGTGGAATTTGTCAGGTGTTTCATTCTACAGGGAAGAACCCAGTACATACTGACAGCATTTATATTTGTACTCCAGAGTACCAGGACTCAAGCACCCGGATTTTCTTTGGAATTACCCTAGATCATGAGACACATTGGTCAGGGAAGAAGTTAAAACTACATAATGGTTAAGGCTTTTCTAAATAACCAAATTGCTTATATTCCCTCTCCCCACCACAGCTACAAGCTCTGCTCCCTCTCCTGGTTTTACATAAAGAGTATGACACTCACATTTGAAGAGCAGGGGAGCTGATCTCAAAGAAACTTAAAAGAAAACTTAAAGGAAAGGGTTACTCCAATCTTGAATTCAAGGGAAGGGAGTATGGAGCTGACAAGCATTCCTCCCACTAATATTCCTTTTCTGTCAAATACCTATATTATTTTCTTTGTCATCTGGATTCTCTGCATCTGGATAAGGATCTTCTCTCTTCTCCTTTCTTCTCTCCACCTGCATTAAATTTTGCTGCTACTGAGCAGCACCTTTTTATTCCCATCGTTCTTTCACTACAGCTCCAATCCCCTTTTTTTATTAGCTCTTTAACTTCACTCTTTAATTTTCCTGGCCCTGCAATCATGCATTCATGTATGAAGTTCCTCTTTGTTTGATTCTTAAGAACTCTGCTAACATTTATTCAAAACAAAAGCATACAAATGCCAGTTGTAGCATTTTTCTTACAATTTTTCAGTTTTCTGCCAGTCATGTTGTGTAAACTGATACCGTTGGAGCACAGTTTAAATTCAGTGCCTAGCCTGTCTCTTCTATCCTCTCTCCTCAAGTGAAAGCTAATCAGCTAGAAATTAATTTGGATATATATTTTTTTCAGATACACTGCCTTTTAAGCATAAAACATGTGCCTGGGCTAACATTTGGCTTGAAATCTGGTGTTCCCTTTGCTTTTTTGACTGTACAGTGAATGGTATACTCTAAATCCTGGGGAAAGTGTTGAGACAGAGAATGTTTTCAGAGTCTAAGCTATGTTTCGAACAGTCACCTTTATATTGCAGGAAAAAATAGCAACATTTAGAAAAGCCAGTGTGGTATGGGTGAAGAAAAATTTCTCTCTATCTCAGATTTACATATGCATTTATTTACAGGCGCTCAAGTTGAGAACATTAATGATACCCTTTTCCTCTCCTGCCCCTTGCCCCTGTCCCCTTATGGTCCCCAAACTTCAGAGCAATCTGAAACAGTCCTTATATTTTGCTTTGTTTTCTGATCTGTTGAAGTACCCTTTTACATAGAAAAACATTATATGTTTACATATTACTGTGGAAATTTGGTTTTGGGGAGACAATGAGGAGGCATTTTCATTCTGGGGGGGTTGGCAGCTGCTAAGTGTGCAGAAACACTCTTAGTTCTAACCAAGAACAATCTCAAAAGTTTCTCTTTGTGTAATTGACTTAATGATGCTTTGTTCTTTCTGGTTAAGCAATAAACACGAACAGATTCCAGCTTGGATGTACTGGTCTCTCCTCTCTAAGAGATAAGGGCTCGTCTAAGCAGCACAGTTTCTGCAAAGGGAAATAGTGTCTCACTCATTTTCTAGAATTCTTTGAATGTGTTTGGGGAGTAGTGAAGTAAAGACAATCAGCAGACAGTTTTCTTCCTGTTTCAAAGGCCTTTCACAAGTTTTATTTGGGGGGGGGTCAGCTAAGCACTGAAACAGTGACAAGGGAGACTGACAGAGTATTCTCATGATATTAATGTGTTGTCTGTTTATCTGTGTTAACAATGGATTTATGAGAAAGTTTTATGTCTTTATATATCTGTCAGTAGGCAAAGAAGATATTTTGGCTACACAAATCTAGAAAAGGCTGAGGAACTTGGAAAAGGACCAAGCTAGGGGTATCAGCTGGAAGATTTCTGCATTTTTGTCATTGGAAAGCTTATATTTTGGCACAGTTACAGAAAATAAGGACTTCTCCTTTTTGCTTTTGAGACATGTAGTGGTATACTTGTGCTTGTTGGGGTTTTTTGTTTGTTTTTTATTGTAAGAGATTTTTGAGTGTCCAAAAGCAGTTCAAATACCTGTAATCCCATATTAAACTCTTCCTTCAAGAGCTCCATTTGCTTTTTACAGCTCTTCACAGGTTTGCTTTGGGCAGATCTCAGGCTTGTTTATCTATGCTGATCATCACTTGCAGAATTTTAACTTTAACATGTGTAGCAAATGGCATTTCAGCTACTCTCTCAATACAGTGTTCCCACTTCTGCTTCTTCAGCATCTCACTTGTTGCACATCTTCCCCAATTAATGCAGTTCTATCTGCTCAGGTGAAATTTCTTCCGTTCTTCTTGATGTGTTGCATTAAACCTCCCTCCATGCCGCTCTTATCTACTTACTTACCAAAGCTTAGTAAAATGTTGCCTTAAATGCATATTAACAGTTGCCTTCATACCGGTGCTCTTGAGTAACACACAAGTGAGAGCTGAAACAAAGAATCAGTAAATACATTAGAGTTCCCTCTTAAAATGTCAGTGGTTTAAAATTCAACACAGATGCATCCACAGATTGAGAAAGTTTGGAGACTTTCTTTCATGTCAGTACTAGAGCTCATAGAGATGGTATTTGTAGAGACTATTTTGGGAGAGGGGATCAAAAGAATGTTGAAATAAAATATTAAATGGAATCAGGAGGCATCTAGGAAAAATTCTGCCACCTCCAACCTCAATGGTTGTCACATACTCTTCAGAGATTGAGAAAAAAATCTGGTGGCTGATGAATGGTTTCATTTTTTTAAATTATGAAACCTTGATTGATTGCAATGTTGGTTGTCTTCTTATGACCTAATTTACCTCTCATCTTTTCTAATTCAGATCTTAGTCAGAATTGCATAATTTACTAAGTACTGCAAATAGATTCAAGATAAATTTTTAGGTGGGCTAGCTATGTCATAAAAAGAGATGGGAGAGAAAAATGCACTTCATCAGGAACAGGGCAAGAGGACACAAGCTGTGCCCGGGGAGGTCCAGGCTGGAAATGAGGAAGAATCTTTTTCACAGAAAGGATGATTAGGTTGTTGTGGACTCATCAACCCTGGAAGTGTTCAAGAAACCACTGGATGTGGCACTTCACACTGTGGTCTAGTTGACAAGGTGGTGATTAGTCAAAGGTTGGGCTTGATGATTTTAGGAGTCTTTTCCAACCTTATTGATTCCATGATTCTGTGATCAGTGTATTAATGAGTCCATGTTTACATTAACTTGTCTTCTTTGGGTCTGCATGAGATTCTTCATATGATGCCTTAATTCACCTCTGAAAATCCCCTGCCTCACCATCAGTTCTTCCCCTTCTGCATTCTCATGCTTTTTAATGAGCTTTTGTTTAAAAGGAAGTCACTAGGAGCAGTGGATCATAACCTGTTTTTTAGCTGAACATTGGTTGAAAAAATTGCCATGTCTGTTCATTTGAGGCATTTGGGCTGTTTTAGCCACAGAAGAACACTTTGCAGAAGACTTTACTAAATTCAAAACAATTACATGAACCACATTTATGTTCTTTAAGAGAAGTCTGTACCTACCTGGCAGCTCTGAGTGTGCCAAATCATTGTCATCATTGGACACTCAGGTGACACTGGAGATAAAGGATAAACCCTGAGAGGTGCTGCATGTTGATAGGAACATTGATGACAGATACATTGTGCAGATTTTTAAGAGATGGATGCATTGATGGCAGGACAATGGACAACATTAGTGGCACTTTAGAGCATTATTTGTTGCTTTCTCCTCAGTTCTTTCCATGGTATTCAGCTTTACTATTATAACTGAAGAAATTGCTTTCAAGCAGGGGAAAATTGAACAAGAAAACAAAAACATTGCATGCAATTTGAGATCCCAGTTTTGTTATTGTGATCTACAACTTGAAGCCCCTTTCATGTGTTCCTCAGAAATGCACACTGCTGTGAATGCTGATGCTCATCTTCCAGCTGGAGCAGACCACATGTCCTAAGGTGTCTGTGGAAGAGTCTTGGACAGTATAATCCTTCCCCATCAAACAACCAAGCACACATCCTCTTTGGCCAAAATGCAGCCTCTTGCATCTATCTCATCCTAGATGCTTTTGGTCCTGTGAAGGAGATGTGTAACAGCTTGCTGCCCTCTAACCAAAGCATGCCACACATATGGGGGAGGAATCCTTTTGGACACATAAGATGTGTGGTAGTGGAGTCACTGTGAAGGAAGAAGGGAGAGAACAGCACAGAAGGGTGATGGGAGCAGGTCCTTTCTGGTTCACTCCTTGCTCCCACGTAGGGGAAGAGAAGGGAGAGTTTCAAGGCTGGTGCCATCGGATGTCTTGAGCTAGGCCTTTAGAGGAGACACCCCCCAGTTCAGCAACCCTACCCTTCCTTATTAGTATGGCTTCACTGAAACTTTTGCTTTTAAGACAGCTTCAGAGCCTGATGTTGCTCTGGTCTGAAGGCCCTTGTTAATTTTTATCATAAGTAATGCTTTAAAAGAATGATTGAGACATTTTGTGTTATGCATCTGTAGCAAATTAGTTGATGCCATTTTGGCAGCAGCCTTTTGTGCATGAATTTGAGGGAATCTCTCATCTTCTTGCTACTGTTCTGGGCCTTGAAACTGTAAAGAATGGCACAGCTAGTGATCTGCAATAAAATTCAGGTCAGCCTTTCCTTCTTTAGAGAAATTATTTATAAATGTCCTTGTTGCCAGGCACTTCATAACTATATAAGTGGGAGAACCTCTTAGTGATATACCTTAATAGCAGAATTAATGATGTTTGAACTTAAGTCTGTTTGTTGAGACTTCATTAGCTTTTCAGCTGAGAAAGTGAGTGGGGGAAATGTGCTCCAAACACCTGAGTTGTGCACCGGGGCACAACTGCCTGGAGACAAGCAGCCAGCTAAGGCCCCTATAGCACTGCTTTCTCACTATGAAACTGCTCTTGTTTCTTTCATGAGTTATATCTCTTGTGGGTTCCTTTCACCTTTTAGTTTATGTCTGTGCTGGGTATCTTTTGTTGTTTTAAATTCTACATGTGTGTGATTACCATCAGAAAAGTGTTTGTGTGTGTGTATATGTACACCTTTTTTATTTTCATGTTTCTGTAAAGTGTTTTCATGACTGAGCATCAAACACATGAGCTATTTTTACACAGTGATGAGTCTTTAGATAATCCTGTTCAGGAGTTGATTTTGCTTTGATTTTGGTTTCAAACTGTCTGAAGTGGGACTGCTTGGAAGCCTGCTAACCACTGCCCTGTGTTGATGACGGGTAGTCCCTCTGTTAAACCTTTAATGTCCTGCAGCAAACTTTTTCAGTTTCTGAGAACAAGAGGATCTTCTTATAATCATAAGTGTGAAACACAGTGCTGTGTATTACAGTACTGGATTTTTTTTTTTGCAGAAGAGCTTCCTTTTAATGAGTGTGAATTCCTAGTGCTAAGAGGCAAAAATCATGTTTTACTGTTTTTACTACTTGGCATGTCCTCAGACAATTTGTTTGTTGTGCTGGATCATCACGGGGTCTGTTAGATCATCTAATTGAAAAAAAAGGGAGTTTGTAGTCCTGGAACATCTCCAGAAGTTGTTTGTTCCACAGCCAAGTCCCTCCTATGCTCTAACTCTGAGGTCATCTCCATAAGTCATGTTTATTATGTTTAATTTATTTTCCTGTTGCACACTTGGAATCGAAAAGTTTGTAATGAAATATATGACATAAAGTGCATTTTAAAAATAACAATGTAAATATGTCTCTAAGGTTGGTCACGTGGCCTTCAGCTTTAGGTTGAAGGTTGCTGGTTCGGTGCTTCAACTGAAACGTTCTGATTATCAATGCTTCTAAGATATAGATAAGGTACTGAACAATGCACAAAGTTTTTTAAAATTAATATCTATTTCTTTGTGGGGGAAAAAATGAACATGTTTAGCTTTCCATATTTTCACATCTGATTTTTCAGGAACAGTAGATACCTTACAGCATGTTCTATTAACATCAGGCCTGCACAGTTTATGCCTTTGTTTCTGATCACAATGTCCCAAGTTCTTCCCTCACCAGCTTTAATCAATTTTTTCTTGAAAAGTATATTTGAGGGTAGGGTGTGTCTGTTTTTTTGTTGTTCAAGATCATTCAAAACCTAATCTGTTGCATAAAAGAGGCACTGAGAAATGGGGTGGGACTTCAGAATTTTATGTACTGATCTGTGAGCAGGAGTTTTTCAGGAAACAGGAGTCTTACAGCTTCTTTTGAGAGAGGTTTTTATGCCCTATAAATCAGGAAGGAGAGTTTCAAAGGGCTAGCTCCTATCTTTATGTAATTACATATTCAGTGCAGTCTTCTGAAATGTGTATCATCTGTACCAAAGAGGAAAAGAGACTGTTGCTGACAGCTCTTATAAGCTTGAAAAGTCAGAGGGAGGGGGTTTAAAAGTTTATACCATTCTTTTATGATGGGTTTTGGCTTCTCACAGAACTTTTTGAAATCATCTATATGATTTCCTGCAAAACTGATGCTGCTGGTGTTGATTGTTGCAGTGGATGGAGGGCAGGTACTGAAGAGGCCCCAAACCAGAGAGTACAGAGCAGAGGAGTGGTTTGGGGGGCAAGGGGGAAGTAAGAAATTTATTAAAGAACACACCTATAATAATTAGAGAATGTAATTGTTCATAAAATGATGGGTTAGTCCTGACAATTAGACTTGGAAAGCAACGAAGGGAGATCAGGGCACAGAAAGAAAAGGAAGGTGGTATTGCTTAATGCACTGACTTCCTATTCTAAAGATAGCTATCTTGATAAAAATGTCAGTGGTATGACAGAGTCATTGTAGACCAGGATGCATTCAGTTTGCTCCAGCTGCCTGACCTTGCCTAGCTGTTGTCTGAAATGAAACAAGCTGTGTTCCTATCAGCACTTTCTCTGGGTTGCTGTGGAAAGTTATATGAACCCCCACTGGTGTCTGTGTAGGTTTTGTGAGCTGTGGCACTGAATCCTGTTTGCTGCAGATTTTTCAAGCTCAAAGGAAAATTGTTCTGTGTGCCCAGCTCTGCCATGCCTCTCAAAACACCTGAAATAATTCTTATTTGGGCTGTCTGACCTGTCAGGAGCTAAAGATTAAAACTGGCATGCAACCCAGTGAGGAAACAGCTTCTTCATGTAGCTCATCTAATCAACTGGGCTCTCATTTTGCAGTGTAACCAGTCTTGCTCAACGTAGATTGACTTTGAGTAGCTTGAACCTAAGTCTTCTGGCATTTTTATGTGGAAAATACAGATCTTCTCCTGCCACCCTCTTCCCCCCAGAAAGGGAGTATCAAAGAGCAAGGTCCACCTTGCACACTGAAAAAACCTGTGGCATTTGCAGATGGATTCCAATAAATTGAATATATTAGCAGATTCTGCAAACTTTCATGTTGGAAAGTGGTGTGTTATCATAAGTTTGCCTGCTCTTGATTTAAAGGTCTGTCTGTATTCTGCCTCTCAGGATTTTTGAGGATATGTATGTCTGCTTTGTAAATGGATTGATATGGACAGCTCTTTAATACAAGCTGTGGAAGTTGGCATCAACAGTGAAAAAGAGCTCAAAAATAAAAGTACCAAAAATGCAGCACAAATAGGGGTATACCTGCAGAATGATGGCTAAATTCCATAATGTCAATTATAACTTCATTGCAGCACTCTACAGTGATCCTTTTAAAGTTTCAAGCAGGTGTTTACCTAAAACAGTTTAGTTTAGGCATATGCATGATCTTGTTCACTTTATAGAAATATGTACAGATTTTGAATATTCCCTATCTTGCATAAGGTCATTTGGAGAAAAAAAAATCTTAAGTAAGGCAGTCTTTATGGGCCTTAGATCTTAAGGCAGTTTGATCAGACTCCACAGAAACTCAGCCAGTAAAGGTGAATGCTATCCACATTTGGATGGTGAGGAGCCCATGAAAAAGTTGATGAATTGGATTATATCACTACCTTTAAATGGAGAGGTAACTTCCTACCAAGAGACAGAAAATTTGTGTGTGTGCACATAACATACCTATTACCTTAGGTTTTAAATTACATAATTCTACATGGAGAAGAGGGAAGCTCTGATATGCTGCTTGCTTTTCATTTTTATTGTAAGGGAAATTCAGGCTTGCCTCAGTGGGTTGATAGGTAAATGCTAATTTTCATATGTACTAGCATCAGTACACATAAGGCATTTTATTCAAATTGTCCTAGCTTGCAGTTGTGGTAGAATTTAGAGGGGGAGGAATTTAAAATACCAAAAAAATAATGCAGAGCATAATGTATTGTCACAATTCCTGTAGTGAATAGATACAGAGTCGTTTACAGTTGAAGCATTTTTCTTCTTCCATCTTTGAGAAGCATCACAGAAGCTGGAGCTGATTTCATGATATATTGAAGATATGAATTGGTTGCTCATATGGGTTTTCTCATTGCTTGAGGTCATTGGATGCCTTATGGACTAAACTGTACAGCACTGTATTGAAAGAACTATTCCTTTTAAGTGAAGAAAAGCATTAAAATGTATTAGCATTAATTCTTAAGAAAAAAGTGGGTTCATTAATACCACTAAAAATGATTAATCATCCCCAGAGTTGTTAAACTGCATGCAGTAACTCTGTCACTTGCTGGTGACCAGCAAGTTTGATTGGTCACCAGCTCTGCACCTTTGCTTTCCAAGTTATTTACACATCAATGAGAATTCACTAATTTTGGCTTGCTGCCATGCAATGCAGTTGCTCAGCTGTATTTCCTGCTAGTAACCTTTACTTCCAATTCACAGTGATTTCTGGGCACTGATTGTTAGATCTCTAGATAAACTTACCTTGAATCCATTTAGAGTTTGGGAAGAGAAAAAGGCATTTCAAGGGAGGGATTGATCAGATAATAATCTAATATTTTTTGTAATTAGATTTTAAACATCTGTGTCAGAATTATTTTAGTTGTGGCATTGCACCCCACATTTGATTACTATAAGATTCAGCTCTTTGTGCTGCAGTTGCTTAAATTGTTACTGATGGTAAAGTTTTGCATAATGTGCAGGGTTTTAACTCTTAGTGCATGTAACATCATGTAACATCACTGTGCATGATTATAGCAAATTTTCTGTGTGGCCCACAGCAGAATTTTCTCTTCTTATAATTGATCTGTAAACCCCAAAATGTCAAAGTGAACAGATTCCAAGCATAAACTTGGAATATGTAACAAAACCCTAGGGTAAGGGTTTTCATGTGCCAGGTAAATAAAAAATTTATATTAGAAAACACTGTAGTGTACACTTGGAACAGAGGAAGCTGTAAAAAAATTACATTATTTTTGTATTGTATATGGATAATATGACATTGGTTTGTTTAGTATATAAGTAATCCAAATACTTCCGGAGTATTTTTCAGTATAAAGCATGACTTTGTAAGTTACCATCATGGTTTCAATAACAGTTAGAACAATTATCTGCTAAGATTTATTTCTTAAAATCTGATCGTATAACTAAAAACAAGCCAAACTTTAATAGTTATGTAGTGTTTGTTTTTTGTTTTTTTTTTTTGTCTGTTGAGATTTTGAATTTTTGAAGCGCAGTCTATCCATTCAGTATTTTCCAGAAAGGCACAGAAAAGAGTCATAGAATGGTTTAGGTTGGAAGGGACCTTAAAGACCATCTAGTTCCAACCCCCATGCCAGGGGGAGGGACACCTCCCACTAGACCAGGTTGCTCGTGGCTCCATACCCATTCAACAGGTTCATGGCAACAGCACGCCATAAATTGTCCATTGTATACTAACACTCATTCAGGATTCCACAGGCAATTGAAATTACTAAGAAACACAGATTTTGGCAGTACTGGAAGTATTTTGCCACAGCACCAGTTTTTTGTTAATCTTTGGCTGTGTGCTCTGTGCAGTTAACAGAAGACAGCCATTGGCTCATGCTGCAAATCACATAAAATTTTCAGAGACAGCATATGGAAAGTATCCAAGTTAAACTGGAAAATGTGGGCATTTGACTCAGTGACATCTTTTTCTCTTTTCAACTTACCTTCTTGCAGGGCGAGCAGAGAAGCAATCTGACTGTTCAGAGAGCTGTAAATAGCAGAGAAGGTAACTGGGGCTGGGGAAGCAGTATAGTAAAGGCATGAAGGGAGCCTGAGGAGATTCACAGATTAGCAGGAGGCTATTGTTTGCTGACACAATAGAAGGAACAGGCTCCAAAAGGTGTGTGGATGCCTGCCATCTTCTACCTCCTTTCCCTCTGCTGGATTGGACTTCCACAGCAGAAACAGCAGCTCACCATGATAAAGTGGAAGCATGATGAGAGGGATGCCCAGGTGCCCTCTCTCCCCTGAGACAGTTGCACTACTCTCAGCTGGAATTGGGTGATGTTTTCTCCAGTCATGCTCTTACCAGATCCAGGCTCTTTTGGCAGCTGGAAACTAATTTCTTTTTCTGTCTCATTTACACATGGCTTGCAGCATCTCAAGCCAGAATTATTAAATTAGGTGAAACAGTTCAGTTTGGAATATACTAAATCTTTTTCTCTAGTCATGGGAAAGCTCTCTGGTACTTCTCTGGAAAGCAGCAACATGCATTTTGATTTCCGTAAGGCAAAGCCAGTGGTCCTGACCCGCAGCTGTGGATACAACATTGCCTGCAACAGCCCTTGGCAGTGCTCCTGCTGTAGTAGGAAGCTGCAGCCCTTGTGCCCAGGACAGCAGGGGAAGCCATGGTGTGCTGAGTGCTTCACCTGGTCATCAAGGCAAGCACAGTGATCCCAGTCTGATAAATCCTGCTCCTCCTAGTCTCTGATAGCAGCCATCCAGTTTAACTTTCTTCATCCCTCTTCTCTGTTCCTCTGCCAATTTGTGTTCCTTTATCTTTAAGGGAGGTGACCCATGTTGATTGTGTTTTCCACAAATTCCTACAATGTTAATATTTTTCTCTTTGTAAGGAATACCTTGTTTGATATGTTCTGGGCCTCCAATTTGGCAAGGTGGGGAGGGCATATCCTTGTTTAGTTTTGATTTGTTTTCATGGTCACTCTGACAGCTCATGGTCATTATGAGATGAAATATTTTGAGAAATTAGGCTTTCAGAGGGGAGGACTCTATGACACATGCAGAAGAGCTGCATCTGAGGTGAATATGCAACTCATATTTAGGCATTTGCTATTTTTTCATAGTTCCTGCAGCTTCAATAAAATTATATGAAAATAATTACATTGAATAAATTTCTGTCATGCACTCTGTGCCTTCTACAGATACAAACCTTGAATCTTTCTGAACATACAGCTGTCCACTCCCAAACACACTGTAAGTTGTTGCATGGACACAAGCATGTGAATGGTACTAAGGAGTTTTAACCTAGCTTAATGTAAGTCATTTGCATGCTCAGACAGAGCATCCTTGTGTCCTTCTCCCAAGCTCTCCTCTTTGTATACAGTGTTACAGTGGTTTGTATTTCTGATAAACATTTTTCAGGGTTAGCCTTTTTATAGCTGGTTTTCCCTACATCAGCAAGCAGCACCCTACACTGTCTAAAGGTGAAAAACAGATTTGTCAATGAAAATTTATAGTACTTGATTTTATTTAAATCAAGTGTTCTCAATTAGTGTCCATGTAAAAGAACTATGTAATAGAATACAATAGTCATAATGTATCTAATGATCCTTAAGTGGCAGATTATGATCATATCTTTATTAGTGGTAGTAATTGTGGTGACAGTGTTGCTGACAGGTTAAACCATTTCTTACGACAATAGCTTTTGTGCTGTTGCATTGGGATCAGAAATGCAGCTCCTGAAGATTTGCATAGTGTGAAGAATAGGCTGCAAAGACATGGAAGCATAATCTTGTCATTGTGTTTAGTGATGTGGGTGGCAGATTGTGTGTAGCTGATTCTGAGCAGGAAGAGTCTGCATATGGGTAGGTTTAAAGCCCTTTAAATGTTTTAGGATTGGTAGGCAAATTGGTTGACGATGTAAGTGTTGTTGTAAGTTGTTAAATATTCCAAGCAGCTATAAGCTTTCTAAAACCTTCTCAGTGTTTTAAAACATAACGGTGCAGTGTCTGAGCAGCTGCATTAGCTGAAATTGCTGGATTAAACCCCTTTTGCACTTGTGCTATTCCTACTCTCTCTATTCCTAAACTACTAGTTTTGCATAGCATTGTGCTGCATCATTGGGGCATTAGGATTTAAAATTTTAAGGAGGTTGTGAGGCATCAAGCTAGAATGGGTCTCCTTAAAAAACAAACAAACCAGAAAACCCCAAACCAAAAAACAACCAAAAGCAAGCCTACAATTATGCAGATTGTACAGAAACATGGCACCATTGTTAATAAGTCTGAAACTTTAAACCCAGCGAAAATGTTACCATAGTATAGGAAATTTTCTCACATTGTGTGTTTTTATTGTAAAAACAAACTACTTCTTTCCCAAAGTATGTGAGAAAATACTGATTCCTCAGTAACTTATTAAATGGCTTGTTCCAAAATGTCTGCAAGTTCTGTGGACTTTTCAACCTTTCCCCCTTCTCCTTTGTGCACGAATGCTTTTATCACCTTTCACCCCAAGTGAAATGATCCTGTGAGAAATATTTACTCCAAAGAATCTACTCCATGTTATACAAGCAGCCCAGTAGATGCTAGAAAAAACTTTTGGGTTTTAGTAAAAATAAGATCAGTAAAATCATATGGGTTTGAATTTCATTAACTTATTCTATCAGAATAGTATTTGAGACTAGCAGCGAATAAAGTGAGTAAGTAAACAATAGAAAAAGAGAAAAAAATAGAGTTACTTTCCAGGAGATTATTACGCTTAGAGATTGTATTTCCCCCTCTGCCACATAGGTATGCAGATGGAATAGTGTATGTCTAAATATGTAATGTATCTGCTTAGTCTTCATATTGACCATTTTCTCTCTCCAGAGAAAAAAATAAATTCATGTCATGAAAGCCTAAAGTTTAATTGTAACATAAACCTTGTTGGAGAAAGGACCACTTGGGTCAACAAGCCATGTCTCTTCAATTATGAGCAAATATGTGAGAGCTATTTAATCCAGAGATCATCGGCTTTGCACAAATATACCCTAGAAATACTTATAGGAAACTTAAGATCTAAAATCACAAAAGGCCAAGCAGAACATGACTCAACAGGTATTTGTTACAAGCAGATGTATAGTTTAAAAAATTAGATACATAAGGAGAAAAATACTGGGTTGTTGTTTATTTAGTAAGTTTTGATATTTTATCTGGATTTGCTAGTCATGCAGTCAAGCAAAAGCTGTATTTCTGTGGTAAATATTATTTATGTAAATCAGATTGTGAGTGCACAAGGCTACCAACTTACTGGGAACATTATTTCCTGAAGCGAATTTTTAATGACTGCTCTTGTGTGTAATTGCATGTTGGGATCCTTAAACAGGGTTAAGAACCAGTTACAGAATTCCCCACTTCATGCTAAGGTACTTGTATGCAGTGATTTTCTATATTTGTAAGAATTTTCTATGGAGAGATACCACTAACAATTCAGGCACTCACAGGAATTAGAGCATAACTTTTTTAACATGTACTTCCTTTTTTGTTTTGAAAATCAACCATTTCTTGGGGTAGCTAAAACTTAATTTCTTGAGCAGAGAAGTTAAAACAACTGAGAAGAAGCTAGAAAGTATCTCTGAGTTTATATCAAGATAGAGGGATAATACAAGGAGATCACAGGTCAGATGTGTTTGGGGTAAATGTGGAGAAAATGTAGCTCAGCAGAATGTTGTCTAAAGAGCAGGAGTGGAGGCAGGCACGCTATGACTGTGAAAGTCCTGCTCAGAGGTGTGCCTTGGAGTTAAAGGTGAGGTTAAGGCACATCACATGGATGTTCAGTGTCTCACAAGTTAGCTTTCCTTCCAGTTTTTGTTCCTGTCCAGCTAGTGAGATCACGATAGTTGACCTGAGCATTCATTATTAAATGCAAAATTTTATGTGACATACAAAAGCTTTTACAAGCTGCAGACAAATTATCTGGCTTTGCTGTTACAGCTGTGCAAGATGTTAGTCAGCATGTTGCAGAGAATCCAGGACATGTCTCCTGTATAGGTTTTACTCCTTTTCTGAAAGTGCTAACTTCAGCTATAATTCCTATAATTCTAGCTGACTACTTTATTTATTGATTAATTCATTTCTAAATTAGGGCAATATTAGCGTGTTTTGCTTGGTTTTAATCTATTTAATTCTAATGACTCCCCTAAACAACTGATTAGAACTAATTTTCCACTGCCTTAAAATGGGAATGCATTACTTTGTTAAGTGGGTGGAAGGGAAAGTTCGGGAAGTGCCCTTGGAGTGTCCATCCAAATAAAATTCTTCATAAACTGGGATACTGACAGAAAAGTGCCTCTTTTTGCCAAAAATGTAACATATCCTATAATACTGTTGTCTTGCAAATTCATCAAAAACTTATTCCTTTTGCTTATTGCAAATGCATCTGTGTCATTTTGTTTAACAATGTTATTTCATTGTAATATGTAAGAATATTTAAACCACAGGAGATTGCTGAGTCTTTTAAATGCTATTAGGACGTTGCTGGATTTGTGTTAGTTTCAATCATCTGCTTCTGCCTCTGGTACCAACAGATGGACCTGTGTGGAATGATGCCATGTGAGTCTCTCTTCACAGATAAGGAATTTTTAGTCAGAAAAGACAAGAGTAAACACTGAAATTATTTTACCAGTAAGGGTCTAAAGGGAAGCCCTGAGCTGATGGGATGGCCATAGCAGAAGTTCCCTGTTCCCTCTGCTGTCTTTGGGACATGGATGAGGAATAACTAGCTTGGATGAGGAATAACTAGCTTGAATCAAAGAGGATTGTCTTCTTTCTTTAGTGTAATCATACTACAAATCTGCTTTTCACCTGATGCTTTTCTACACAGGCTTCCCAAGGAGCATCTGGCTCCTGCTAGATCTAATCCTCCCCTTCACAAATGCTTTCTCAGGGCTAAAGGCTATCATTGTCATTTCTGTGGACTGCTGCCTGCAGTTTTTCTGTGAAAACCTTTTCTTTTTCTTCAGACTATTATCATAAGCCCACAGCCTTCTACTCTATCATGTCACCTGCTTTCTGCCTTTTGCTGCTTTCTCCCTTTTGCACCCTGTGCTGCACAAAGATGGGAGAGGAGTGGGCACAGGAGAAGTTGGTTTGTCAGGTGAGTTACACAGTGGCAGCTGCCAAGTAAAGGAGTATGGCTTGGGAAACAACTGTGTCAAGGAGCCAAGGACCTGCTCAGAGCTTTGCCAGGCCTGTCAGCGTTGCCTGACCCTCTTCTGCATCAGTGAATTTGTCCTTAATCAATGGACATGAAGGCAATTTGGGATCAGGTCCACAGTCACTGTGCAAATGCATACCTCATCTTTTCTGGCATGTCTCCCATCCTGCTTCTTGAAACAGATGAGCCCCTCTCAAAAAATTGTAATTACTTTTTTGAGGTCATGGGTTTAAACAAAAGGATGAAGGTTAGATTTGGTTTTGAGTGTGATATTCACTTCTCTGCAAAGTACATGCTGGTTTTTTCCTAAACCCTTAGTCAGTATTTTTAACACAGAGCCATACTTTTTTTTGGTTCCTGGTTCACATATCTTATAAAACTCCAAATGTAGCCTTCCACAGAGTGTGTACATTTGTGTTAATATTTGACATCTACAGAGAGAGAAACTTACCAGTAATTTATTACTAGAGAGAAAGAATTATTTTTCTTGCATGCCTATGCAGTTACAATTCATTTTTCTCTTTTTTTTCCTCCCAAGTTTGATGCTGAGGTGGAGTAAAAACTCAGCCACTAGTGAGTTGCATATCCTGATTTGCCAGCAGTAGGCTACATAAAAAGAGAGGTCAGTGAGGAGAAGCGGAGATCAGGGCACCAGTGTTACTCACCTAGTACAGTGCCCATATATGAGGATAGTGTCAGCAGAGAGTTCAGAGATCCCTGTGAAAGTTGAGGCAGGAAGATTGGCAAGCTGGAAGAATCTCTTTACCAGTGGCTTAGGTCCCTCCTATGCTTTTCATTACCTCCATCTTTCCATTTGTTCTTTTTTAAAAAATGGATCCAAAGCCTCAAAGGAGGCCGTGTAAAGGGAAGATGGACTGCAAATGGTCTGCAGGGTTGCTGTACAGAAACTTTCTCCACTTTTACCTACTGTTTGCAAGAAAAAGCTCTGCATCAGTCCTGCTCTGGATTGGAGGGGCAACCAGAGCAGGACTCTTTAGCTGCATCTGTGGGAGATCCACAGTAATTCTTTCTGGGGTTTTGTCCCTTCTTACTCCAAGCAGAAAAGGCACAAGAAATGAGACTCACTTTGTGGTAGGGGTGGCCACCCTGTGTGGCTTCAGCTGAGCTGCTGTCAATCCTCCTCCATACAAAAATGCAAATATGGCCTCAAGCAAGCAGCTTGTGCTCCCCAACATTCAGCCTGAGGCTCACAAACAGTGCATCCTGAGGTGGGAACTCAAAGAGGAAAGCAGGAAGTAAAGGTGTCTCCAGTTTCCCCCCAGGAGGGCTTATGCCGTATTGCCTGGTTGCATGAGGCAATAGCGCCAAATTTAGCACAAAAGTAGAAGTCATATCTTATTTTTTTCACACAGATATCCACTCCATGCATACTTATTTTTATAAATATATGCATATATAAATGTATGTATGTATGTATAAATATGTTGCCTGATATGAAGGGGCAGAAGCAATGTGAAATAGCTCATCCTTCAGGAATTCAAGGAGGATCCCACATTGGTTGCCTCGGAAGAGAGGGGAAAACCAGGAAAAGTCTTCTTTCCTTTGTCTGGGATTTTGTTTTTATTCCTGTGTACAGTTTGTACTGGAAGTTGGTTTAGTGATGCAGCACCGCTGCAACCTTTTATAGAGTTTTAGATTTATCTGTATGCAGAAGAGACGTATTCATATATGATAGCTAAGGTTTCTCTCTGAAAAAAAAAAAAAGAGCTGTGTCCAAAGGGGTGAAAATTTCTCTGTTGTTTATTATTGCTTCTAGGATTTTGTAGTTCAATTATGTTGGGATAAGTGCTGTGTTTGGGAAAAGCAAAGGGAGGGTTGGGAATATAATTACAGCTAGAAGTACTTTCTGGGCACAGGTTGCTTGTGCATATCATTCGTGAACTGTGTGATCTTTTCTCAGGAGGAAGAGACCCAAAGGGGTCATGGGGTTTTTCGAGGGGGAGAGAGGAAATGAGAAACACTTTCCCTCTTTTGGAGAAAGGTAAAAGCAGGATATACCAGGATCCTGTAAAATTCTGTTTATTGGCACTGAGCCGTTTCAAAGCTGGGAACAAGTCTCCACCAAAAATCCCAGTGTTAGTACATGAAAGAGGAAAATTGCTGGGGGAGAGGAGGGGAAGAAACAAGGCAGACTCCTGCAGACTGACTGACACGAGCCAGGCTTGGGACTTAGGTCTCAAACTGAAGTATTTCCCCAGGTAATGAATATGGCTGCACACATCTTGGGCATCATAAATTACGGCTTCTGACACTGAAGGACTATGAAAATTCAGACCCAGTCAGTGATTTCTAACCAAGCCATTCAGTGTAGGCTCTCATAGTGCTGTGGCAGGGAGCAAACATGACTGCTCTTCACGAAAGCTATTCATCATATATCCTGTGTCTGACAGCCTCCAAAACCAGCAGTCACCCTGAACTGTACTTCCAAACCTATCTGTATCTGTGGTGCTTTTTGTCTCTCCAGACAGAAAAATGTCAATAGGAAAAAGAAGCAGTCTGTCCTAAAAAAATGCAGCTCAGAAACACTTAAAAATGCATATTTTGACTTGGCAGATCCTGTCAATCCTGTAGTGTGTTAGCCCAGCTCCCCCCACCTATGTAAGAGGGAAGATGAAAACAGCTTCCAGGGTCAAGATCAATCAGTACCATAAAACCACATATCTGGCACTTGAATTCTTTAGTCTTCTGAAAACTCCGCATACCCAACCACAGGTGGAGCAGTACCTGTTCATTTTCTTTCTCGGTTCTGCCCTTTTCACCTTCCTCTGATGTGTGCTCAAATTAAACAGTACCAGTTTCTCTTCCTTGATTCAGCATTTCCCAGCTGAGTGAGGGAGCCATTGAAAAAAACCAAAACAAACTAAATCCTTCTGCTTGTAAAATCTAGTTTCTTTTTGCTACATACTTTTCAATACATTTTAGATTAGAATGCTGTTTTGTTTGATTGAAGTTGATGGCAATCTCTTTTTGACTTTAGTTGTGACCAGGATTTTGCACACGTATGTATCTATCAAAATATTAATTTTTCAGTAAGCCATCTTTGAAAGTATGGGTGACTATTTGGACATAAAAGCTGAAAGTATTTGGGGACTGCAGAGTAACATCAGTTCTTTTTCTGGTGTTCTTGTGTTCTTGCATCAAGCATCACATCTGAGCAGTGCAGGTGGTTTCTATGCAGGGGGAGTTTAGGACGAGCCAGGTGCTGTACTGCTGCTTTTGCACTGAGGTGCCAGTTTGCAAGGCAAGAGATTTGAAGCAAAAAGGAATACCTATAGGGTTGTCTAGCTTGAAGTTTCATTTTATGATCTAAAATGGAGGCAAATGAAGGAACAGAGATACGGTTTCTTGTTGACATTTGTTGTTGTAGTGATATTAGACGTGCATATTATCATGTTCGTATTGCACATTACCATGAGCTGTTTGGATAGCTTTATTTTCTGGTTTAGCTGATGCGGTGGAATATTCAAAGGGAAAAGACGGCCCATGTGCTGCCGTGACTACTTGTGTGGCAAGGGACATTTTGTTGGTTAAGCAGTCGAGGCAGGGTGTTTGTGCACACGCGTGCTCTGTGTGTCGGGGTTCAGGCGGGCAGACCCCGGCCGCTCCCACACGCCGGTGCCCGGGGCTGCCTCCCGGCGCTGCTCCCGCAGGGCGGTCACGATGGCAGCCATCACCTGTGCCAGCCTGGGCACCCGGCAGTGCCAGCCCTCGCTCCGGTAGCGGCCAGGCCCTTCCAGTACCGCCGAGGAGCGCGGGGAAAGGTCGGGAAAGCCCCCCCGGTGCCCGAGCGCGGCGTCCCGCAGCTCGCTGCCCCTGCGGCAGGCCGCGGGCGGGGGTCCGGAGGCCGCGGCTCCCGCGGCGGCGGTGCCAGCTCCGGGTTTTGGCGGCAGCAGCGCGGCCGGGGCCGCCGGGCGGGGCGGGCGAGGGCGGCCCGGGCGGGGGACGCGGACCCCGCGGCGCCGCCCGGCCCCGGCCCCGCAGGATCCAGGTAGATCCGTCCGGCTTTTACCTTTCTCCTTCGGCTTCCCTGCGCGTTGGGCTGGTAGCGGGGCTGTTTCCTGGTCTCGCAGAAAGAGGCAGTGCTGAGTTAGGAAGACAAAAATAGACCTTTACAGAGAAATATAGGGATTGTGTGCGCGGTGGGGAGGGAGAGCGGAGAGCGGCACCCGGCTGGTTTCCAGGAGGAGCCCTTTTCTCCCTCTCGTTGCATGTTAGGCATTTTTGCACAGCTTTCTCCCCCCACCCCCTCCCCGCCGGGGCAGGGTTACCTCTGCCGCCTGCTCTCCGCATCTCTGGTGGGGAGCGAAGCAGCCAACTCCGCTGCGATCGGAAAGCGGCCAGAGACCATTTTATGTGAGCGAGCCGGGTGGGAAGAAGCGGAGAGAAACCGTCGCAGGGACACACACGGATATAAAGACTTGTCTTCTGCCTCCCCCCCGCTCCCTCCCCCTTGTAAATACTAAATCTGAGAAGGCAGCGATTTGACATCCACCCTGAGCAGCGGCTATGGGGTGTTTGGGCAACAGCAAAACGGAGGATCAGCGTATCGATGAGAAAGCGCAGCGAGAAGCCAACAAAAAAATAGAGAAGCAGTTGCAGAAAGAGAGGCTGGCTTATAAAGCGACACACCGCTTGCTGCTGCTGGGTAAGGAGGAAGCGGCAGAGGTGGGGGCCGGGGCGAGCGGGGCGAGCAGGGGGCAGCAGCCCCAGCCCGCCGGGAGGGGAGATGCGGCGTGCGCCTTGGCCATGGAAAATGTGGGCTTCTCTATTGAGCAATAAGCCAGGCGTCCACAGATCGCCTGAGCCACATGGATGCACACATACAGAAATGCTGCCGAGGTGGGAGATGCTGTAGCGTCCAAAAAAAAAAAACCTTAAAAAAAAAAAAGAAGCAAACCAAAAAAACTCTCTGACCACCCAGCCTGAATCGTGTATCACAATGTTCTCCCTTTCCTTCTTTCTCTTTTAGGGGCTGGTGAGTCAGGAAAAAGCACTATTGTGAAACAAATGCGAATCCTACATGTCAATGGATTTAATTCAGAGTAAGAATTATTGACACTTTGTGACTTATTTTTCCTTAAATGTTGGAAACAGATTAACACACAGTACGCTAGGAAATTTCTCCTCTCATCCCCTGTGTTTTGGTGGCTTG
Organism: Zonotrichia leucophrys gambelii; assembly: GCF_028769735.1. Lineage (NCBI taxonomy): Eukaryota > Metazoa > Chordata > Aves > Passeriformes > Passerellidae > Zonotrichia > Zonotrichia leucophrys. The sequence goes on along the minus strand of NC_088171.1, from coordinate 100,854,099 downwards.
ACACTGTGTTGTGCGGGAGGGAGGGGAGTGAGAATAAGGAAATTGCTGCTATTGTATGTTTGCATTTTCTCCTTCTGGCCCCTTTACTGTATTTTACACTGTTGCTACTGCAGCGCTTGACAGGCCCCTGTGTAGCAACAACATGGCGACTACTTTTTACATAGAAGCAAATAACCAAATATTGCATCTGCCTGTAATATAAAAATACATGTCAAATCATAATCAGATGACACTGTGTGCTGTTTTTCCGGTGCTGGGGTTAGCATAAAACTGAAACTAATTTTGCCTATTTGTTAGAAATCCTCCTGTTTTGTGAGGCTACATAATTTTCTCTCTAAAGAACACTTTTCCAGAAATCATTATTAATCCATAGCATTCATTTTAGATATTTGTTGGCCTTCACCTACATGTTGTTAATTTAGAGCATGTTTACATCATGCTGTAGAAATGAAAGAATGACTTCCAGTTCCATCAGGGGAAGCTTTGCAGATGTGGCTGTTATTGAATGATTTAAAAAAATATATTAGGGATGAATGTGCATTGCTCTTTATGCTATGCAAGAAAATGGATAAGGGTAAAATGTGTTTGTCTTGCCTTTTTTTTTTTTTACTATTAGTATGTTTTAATGTTTGAAGAGTAGATAAACAAGCGATCAGTGAAAAAAAAATTCAATGAAAGTGACTGAACTGCTTTGGAAGAAAAAATCAAAGTGTACATATTTCTGTTTTAATGCAGAGAAAAGAAACAGAAAATACTGGATATTCGGAAAAACGTGAAAGATGCGATTGTGGTAAGAACACACTTTATACTGTTCTTACATGCGTGTTTGTACTGGAAATTATAAGGATTATGCTTTCCAAGATTGATGAGAGAAATCCCATTTTGCTGATCAGATTGGATTATCTTCAATCGATCCTGTATCCAGATTAATGTGTTTGTTTTTTTTTTTTTTTGTTTTATCCAATTCTAGACTATAGTTTCAGCTATGAGCACTTTAATACCCCCAGTTCCATTGGCCAACCCAGAAAACCAATTTCGAATGGACTACATCAAGAGTATAGCTCCTCTTTCTGACTTTGACTATACACAGGTAAGAATAGAAACCACTGATTTATTCTGCTTCGAGGGGGAATATGTTGCTACACTTGGATTTACTGAAACATCGAAGTTATTTACTTTTTGGAAGATGGTTGTAGAAAGTTCTTATGCCAGCATCACATCTGTTAACTTTCCTACAAGACTGTGGTGGTTGCACCTGTTTTAGTGGTGCAAGGTTTTGTTGTTACAGATTTATTTGCTAATGTTTCTTCTAAATGCTGTTTCTGCATTTAGTCCTCTTCAAATTTTCTGATGCAATCTTACATATTGACACATCAAATAAGACTTTGTTGAAAGCTGATTTCCTACATGGAATTAGATGCAGGATGTTAATCTGAGGAGTTACTGTCTACCTGCAGAAAAGGATATAAGAGGAAATAAAAGGCTAGAGTGGCCTCAGTGTTGTTTCCCATACTTACTGCACTTCAGGGTGGAAACCTGCGTAAGCAGCGGTCAAGTGAGGTGCTTTGCTTCCTCATCTATTGTAGTTGGCATGGGTTTGCTTGTATGTAAATGTTGCTTTAATTTGATATGGAATCAATGTGGGACTTGTGTGTGGAGGGTGATCTTTTGTGTACAAATGAGAGATACTTTTCAGATGAACTTGCATGGGCATCGTACATTATTTTTATCTTATTATGTTATTATTTATAGGCACATGCATAGAATGTTTCATTTTTTATGCATGACAAGAAAGCAAGTGCATAGACATTCTGAATTTTATTTTTGCTGTAGCACAGTTTTAATTTGCCTTAAAATGGTACTGAAAGCAATTTGTTATGGATACAGTAAGGACTTTAAAATATCTTTGTTTGTTGGCTAAATGATTGAGTTGTACATGCTATCAATACTGCCAAAGAAGCCATTTACAGTAGAGTGTCTTTAGGTTATTATGGCTTCAGGGTGCAAGGGGGAGAAGGGGAAGAGTCCTTTCTTTGTTATATGACTCATATTCTCTGATGTGTGGTTTTGCCTCTGGTAAACCTACCACTTTGAAGGTTCAAGATAAAGAAAAATGATCAGGCATCTTGTACAGTTACAATTTAACACAGAATGCAGATGTTAAAAAAAAACGACTGCAAGGTACACCCACATATTGCATAATTGCTCAATTGGTGGATGTAAGTTAGTGAAAATGAGAAACTCTTTTTAGAAATGGAATGTGAGCTTGACATGAAGTATTTGTGTTATGCAGGTATTACAGTTCTGAGGCATTTGTTGCTCATTTTATGTGGATTTTTTTTTCTTGAATTTTGATCCTTAGAGGAGTGAAAAAATGATGATACATATACTTTGCAGTTCTCTATAGTACATATGTTCTTTTGAGTTTCTGGGATAAAAGAAGGCTAAACTGGAGAGCTGGAGATGTTTTCATTTTATTATTGCTTTCAAATTTTCTCCTTTTTCACAGAAGCTGGCTATATCTAGTCAAATTTGATTCATGGCTTGGTGTTTTCTATAGAGGAAAATTTAACCTTCTTGGAGGGGAAAAGAATAGGACCCAGTGGACCTTGAAACAATTAATAATTCATTTGAAATCTCAATTCATAGTCCATTTAGGTTTAAAATAAAAATATTAATAAGTGGTTTTTAACTAAACAGGTTTTCTGAAAATACCATCGTGTTATTTAAATAGTGTCAGTTATTAGTCCTAATTTTAAAAAAATATTTAAAAGGTTGTTACAAGTTTAAAAGAAGAAGAGAAATCTAATGCTGATTTAGAAGTAAATATATTTCTGTGTCACTTTCATATTTTCCCTTCTGTTTTCATCTCAGCTCAATTCATAGGTTTAATATTTGTAAAATGTGAAATATGCCAAGATTTCTGGGGGCTTTTAAATTTTTCTTGGTTTGAATGTTATTTATCTCCAGGAGGATTTGTGAGCAAGGCAGATTGAAAAAAATGCTATTGTGCTTCAGGGCTTGATTTTACTCCAGTTTAAGCCAATGATAAAGTAAAATTAGGTTTCCAGCTGAAATAAATTTTGACCCATTTAGTATTTTTGGATAAGGACAGATATAAAAATAAATACTTGGATAGTAATCAGTCAGGCATCCTCTGCTAAGCAGTACTGATTCTGTAATTAATAGCTGATGTATGGAGTAAGGCCTTCTGAGCCCAAACCAAGAGTCAGCAGCAGACATGCAGGACTTTAGGGCTAATCATCCTTACTTCAGAATAGTTGTGAAGGGAAAAATGCTGATGTGGGCAGCTCAGCATTTTGGCACATTCTGTAGAGTGACAAAGGTTACCCTCCTTTGAAAGAGGGAAGAGGCAGCTTTAGGGTTTGTGACAGTATGAATGGTAATGAGTTGTTAAAGACCCTTAGTGTTGCAATTTGAATTATGGATGTGTCATTTTTTTGGATGACATTAGCCATGTAACCTTTGTCATAAAAATCAATGTGTGTTAGTTGAAGATGGATTTCAGATGCATTGCATGCCAAATGTGGGGAAATGACTGCACCTTATCAGGAGTCTTTAAAGAGAGATTCCTGATGAAATATAGAAACTTCACTGATGGCACAATCTGACCGACATTCCTGCAGTGCTAATTTAAGCATATTTATGACATAATGGAAGTGCTTGGACAGACATTCTTAAATTGAGTACAAATTAACTAATACACATTTAATTGTGAAAATTACCCTTAAAATAGGTAGATATGAAAATACTGATTTCCTGTGGGTGAAATCATACTCTTAATTGCAATTTATGACTGAAATTCCAAGAACTTGAGTAAAGGTGGGGACTTCATATTTAGACTGAAATATTCTGGGTCTTTGTCTGGTTTTTTAAATTACATACCTCTCTATAAAATGTAAGCAGAATGTTTTCTTTAGTAGTGATACAAATCTTAAAACAAATGGTTTTCTCTTTACAGTGTTTTAACATTACTTTGGGAGTCTGTGGAGTACCTTCCACAAGAGTTTTACTTACTTTGAAAAATCATTATATATAGGTTCAGTTATATGCAACCTTGATGGTTCTTTTAGTTGGTATATTAAAAATTGAAAGCTTTCTGGATTTGTTTTATAATTTTTACATGGTCTTTCATTAATTTTATAAAAGACTGTACAATTTTTACAAAGTATTTCCTGGCTGACTGATGTTTTCTAATTCTATAAATCATAAGAGCTAGAGCTAGAGTTTTCACAAAATTGATAAATAGAAATGAGTCAAGTGTCCACTGTATTTTATTCCTTGAAGTTGTGACAGCAATCAAGATAAATTTTTGTCTGACCAGATTAGGCATTATCTTTGCTCAAAGGTAGAATCAGTGGAAGTGCTTTAACACTGGAACTGGAGCGTGCATGCCCTATCAAAAAGGATTTTTTTATTATTTTTGGCAATGTGTTGATTGATATTTGCTAAAGTTAACAGGAATTGACCTGCTGCAATTTTAATCCTTTATTGATGGGGATTTATTTTGTCCTTTGTGAATCAGGGTGAACATATCAAGGCCATGTTATGCTGGTAGCTGTGGTGTATGAGCTAAGTTGTGTTTACTCAAGGCCAGTTTTCTCTGTTAAAGTTTTTGAATTTTCTAGGAACTACAAAGCTGATCAGTGTATAATTCCTTTACCCCTTGTCATCCCTGAAAATGTAGCCAAATGAAGTTGCTTTGCATAAAATGTGTCTTGAATGAAGCTCATCTGATCAGTTTTGTGTGTATAGAGGGTGATGGTCACCTACCCCATGGCTGCATTGTCAAGTGTTTGGCCGTAATAACCAGTTACCAGCAAACATGAATCATCTGATTAGTAGAGAACATGTAAACACTTCACAGGTTTTAGGGAGCAGGGAGAGTTTTCAAAAGATTCATCTTCTTTTGCAAAGAATGTTTTAGGGAGGCAAAGTATTTTTTGGAAACTTCATAAGTGGTGAGTTGTGTGAATGCAGTCCCTTGTGCTGATTTTAGTGTGTGAATTTAAAATATAATTTTTAAAGCTATTTTATTAGTCAGGCAAGCTCTTTAATTTAGCTGTTAAGAATGAAATGTTAATGTGGGCATTGACAGGGAAAGTACTTTAGATTAATCAGGTCTGCAGTTTGCTTTACATTTGCAGATATTGCAGTTTGAGTTCTGTCTGATGGCTTTAATTTTCCTCCAGGTTTTCTTTTTAAAAATCAGGGCATCGCATTCATAATATAAAGACATGATAAAGGAAGATAAATACTTCTGCTCAGAATTTGAAGTTACATAGACTTTTGTTAAGCATTCCAAATTTTTCTGATACCTGGTGTTCAAATTCCATCTTGTGTTGATTCCTAGAGGTGGCTGCTTTTCACAGTGTGCATCTCAATGTTTGAAGCAGCTGAAAATCTTGCTGAGGTGAAGTGTAGTGTTGGGCTGTAGAAAGTCTTTATCCTGTATTAAAGAAAACTTGATAAGTATGGTTTATATATGGTTAAACTTGCTTGGGTTGTACAGTTAATGCTGTCACCTTACTTGACCACAAATTGTTTAAGTTTCCCTTGGATGTAGCCCAAAGGAGTTACAAAATAGCATCACCTTACATTTTCTGATTTTCAATTATCTCACAAATTTTCCCATCTTTTTTGTGAGTGTGAAAATATACCTAAAAATATTTTATCTGAAAATGAAATAAAAGCGAGAATATTGCCACTCAAATAGCTTCGCTTGATTTTTCTTTGTGAAAATTTTACTTTAGGGCTTTGTTTACCATTTTGGGTAGAATGAACACAGGTTTTTATAACTACCTGTGATTGCAGTACTTAACATTACTCTATATTAATATCAGTATTAACTTTTTAAAATCAATTAGACTTTTAAAAATGAAGTCATTTGTGGTGTTCTGTGATCCAAGATGCCATTGGTGGATTTTCATATTTACATAAAAATATATTTTCATATTTAAACAAACACAGAAAGTTTTTGAAAGGCCAGGCAACAATAAAGTTGTGTTGGTCTGGCAACCTTATTACTGCCCTGAATTAATAACTCCTGAAGAGCTAATGAAGAAGGCTGACAGAGAAGGACAACTGCAAACACATATGCTGTCACAGCTGTTGGCAGCTCCTTAGTCTTCATACAGAGGTTAAAATTGTCAGAAGTGATGCTGAAAAGCAGAGGATATATGGGAGAAGCAGCAATCAGGTAACCCATGAAATGTTTTTATTGTGATAGCAGGTTTTTTCATGCTGTACACTATGCATTAACAGCACATACTGAATTTGAGCTATTTTCATGCAAAGAGCAGATTCTGCTAAAGCCCAGCAATAGCTTTTCTTCCTTATGAAATACCTGTTTGCATGCAGATGTGGCTTAAGTTGTCTGTTTTTCATTAAATCAGCAAACTGAGTCCTTAATGTTCTGATTAGTCAGTGTTAAAGTTACAAGCATTTCATACATGAGGTCTAAAAAATACTTCAGTGTTACTTGTTATGTTGTTTTTGTTCTCTGTAAGCAGTGAGTTTGCATTTGATGGATCAGTCAATCCAGTTGTGCTTTCAGAAATAATCAGTTATTATTTTAACTGTGTAGTTTCAAAAATATGAGACTGGAACTGGGATCATACTACAAACAAGTATAGAACAGTTTGGGAGAGGGAAAAATAAAAGAAAAAAAACCCAAATCAACAAATCTCAAAACATCTAAACTTCTCAAATTTATAATGTTTACTGGAACTGTAAAATTACAAACGTGTACCATGGTTTTCTTTAATTCTTTTATCTCCTGAATAAATACTCTGACTTTACTGAAAACAACTGGAAGTTAAAATTGGAGTGGTTTGTGTATAAAGTACAGCTCTTGTGTGAAGCTCAGGACTTCTTGCTTAAAATACACAGTTTGTGTTTGGTATGGTGCTTGCTTAAGACAAAAAACCTAATGTTCAAGCATAATATCAAGTAAGTTTTTTTGCTATAGTAGAACATTGTTCTGTAATAAAAGTGTAACATATATCTTCCATCCCTTGTTCCAAACTCACTGACCCCAAACAGTTTATAGCAATGAGAAGTAAAGAATTAAATTTGTATCCCAGGAAAGGAGCTCAGGGATCTACTTAGGCCCCCAGCAACTAGCAGTAGAACTACTGGGGCTGAGAGAATAGGGAATCCTGTACATGATCACAAATGATCCAATGTTAATAAATAGGAGTTGTATTCAGAAAAAAAAACAAAGAAATTTTTTAAAATTTAATTTTTTTTAAAAAAATCTAAAAATATTTTAAAAAGTTAAATATTAACTTTTATTTTTAAGCCTTCCCATCTCAATATTTTTAACAACAGATTCAACTTTGAAATATCTGGAAAAGGTTCACTATTTTCATAAGTACTTTGCATTTTTAGAATACATATTTTTTCATAGCTTACAGTGTAAAATAATTAATTCCATTCTGAAAAGGCAATTGTTTGAGGAAGTCTTATGAACAATGGTGCCTGTGAATGAAGTTCAATGTTACATTAAGTATTACATCATCATAGTAACACCAGATTAAATGTTTGTTGTCGTATACAGTGAGTCTGATTTCCCAGATAGTGAGGTGGTATTCACATTTTATCCAGCCTGACTTATTTGTTATCATCACACAACACAGAGACTTTCATTGTGAAACTGGAAAGATATTATCATTTATTATTATTACTGCTGCTGCTAAGTAAAACTTAAGTTATTTCTGTGGTCTCCAAACCTGTTGACATTTTCTGGTATTACTTCCAAGTTTTGTACCTATTAATACAAATTAATTAGAGGGTTTTTGCAGTCAGTCCAGCATCCAGTCAACTACTGCAAAGTATTAATAATAAATGCCACATTCTGCCCTTTTTTGCTACAATTTGAGATTAAAAGTTCATATACTTATATTGCATTTTATTAGGATAAAAAGATTTTTATTTCTAAATTTGGATATTAGATTTGATGGCAACAGGAAGACTAATAACCTGAATTATCATTTTAAGTAGGAGTGACTGATTCTCCTCACAAAACCAAAAATGTATTAGAGGATCATTTCTGAACATTAGAATATTTTTGTTCATCAAGTATTTTTCAGTGTACACCCTAATTTTGAATTAAAGAAAGGCAAAATCAATAGGTTAAAGCCTGTACTACCATTGTCCTGGCCACAGACCTTGAAGGACAATGATTTATTTTAAAGTGTGGTTGCTATTGGGGTTTGCTGTTTTGAATTCCTTCACAAATGTGGCTGCTGCCCAGGTATCTTCTGAAAGCGATCCCGCGATGCTGAGGTGACTGGGAGACACAAACTGATCCTGATTCCCAGTCTTTTTTTAAGGCAAGAAACAAAAGGAGTCTTTGTCATTTTTACCACTGCTGTTGAGGTGCACTGAAATCTCAGAAGATTTAATTACCAAGGAGTTTATGTATTAAGATTTGACATGAACATCAAATGACAGCAAGAAATACACTTGTTTTTCCACTTATGTCTAAATCAAACTGAATTAAAATGGAATTAAATGTAAATAAGTGTGAAAAGTAACCACACTCTTAGTAAAGACACGTTGTCCATTTAGTTGAAGTATATTGACATTTCAGACTTTCAAAAGTGGCAGTTTTCAGAAGAAGGATATTGAAATTTTTTATGAATTGCCACTATTTATAAACTACATGAAAGCATATTTTCCATCACAGCCAGAGAAAAGGTAGACATAGCAGAGTATGTTTCAGAATTGTCTTTATTATCTATTAATTCTTATAATCTCTTAAGCCAAAGATCACAGGTTGATTTGCTGTTTTTGCCATTTTTGAGTGCTCTGCAAAAGTAGTATGTTTACTAGTCAAGGGAGAATCTTTGTTTTTTGCTTCAGTGACCATGACAAAAGTACACAGATCATGGATAAATCATTGCATGTATGCACCTTGTCACTGAAGCCAGTGGAAACCTATGGAACAAAGACTATCACCTACTCAAATAATATTATTAGTGTCATTATTTAGTGTTCCAAAGTGAGTGTTCATCTGCACAGCAGCAAAGAGCTGCGATCCCCTTTCTTCAGCACCTGATGAGATCACAGCTTCTCTCTGCAGCCATGTTGAGCTTAGCCCTTTCTTGTTTTTTTCATCACCTCCATAGCTTCATCCGTGGCTTGTACTTATTGTCAACAGCAGATTACCTCTTTTAATGTCAACAAAGACTGCATACACAGACAGGATATTTTGTTTGCAGAAGGTAGCAACCTGAGCTGAGGAACAGAGAACAAGCTAAATAATGTGAACAGAAGATTGTATGTATACCTTGCATACACTGAAATAGATAGGTTAAAAACCAGAAGGTATTATGAACAATTTCTTTCCTCTGAGGATCTAAGAAGCTCTTTATAATAAATATAAATAGGACTGCTAAAAAGCAGATAAAAGGCGAGAAAAATGCACATTTGCAGTTAACTGCTAAAAGTTTCCATAAAATGTTTATGGTTTTGTTCTGTCACTCTTGTCACATAATTTGTTTTGCTGTAGTTAAAGAGATTCAATTCAAGTTTCAGGGCCTTCTCTTTAAAAGGAGTCAGGAGAAGAATGTAATTTGTACAACACAGTTTCAAGTTCATATTGCCTTTTACTTTGGAAACTGGTAATAATTTCTTGGAACAGAGCTACCTCTGGTTGTAAGCATGCCAGCTATCACATGAAGCATGCAGATTAGGGTTTCTTGCTTTAAATCAGTGGATTAATTTTGGCTGGTTTAAAGTGTACTCTTGTAATTAATCTACTAGTATTTGTTTTAAAAACCTATGCTGGATGTTTTGAAAGGATATTTATCCTTAGGCAAGATAGAATATTGGAATTTTTTCTGCTATGTCGACGTTAGAGATGAACTTTACCTTTTAAATCTTTTAAAAGTAAACATTTTTTGACACTTCTGCCAATTCATTACATTTGAGTTTTCTTGATGCTGTCAGTAAGACTTAAATATATTTTAATGCAAATAATTATCCCACTGTTTTGAACTGAAATTGTTTAGCAAGATGAAATAGGCTAAAGATATGCAAGCCCTCTTATCTCTGTTAATTTGGTGAATGCTTTTTGATCACGTCCACCCTCACTTCCAGAGGATGTTAAGTGACAGAGCTGTGCAGATCATTCTTTTCTTAACATACACCCACATACTTTCTTTCATAGGAGCTAAATAATACCAAATTTAAGAACTGTCAGGTAAGAAAACAAGAAAAGGCAAAGAACAGTGAACTAAAATAGGGGAAGGTGTGTCCTTGCTGCCTTCGGTGCAGACAATGAACTGCCCCTTGCCTGCAAACCTCCAGCTGCCACAAACAGCAGCAGGACCTGGTTGTCAGTCAGCTCCAGAGTGCCTTTGGTGCAGGCTGTGTGCCATGAGGAGTTACCAGCTCCAGGCAAAAAAACCCAAACAAGCAAAAAAAGGAAAAAAAAGCAGAGGAGAAATGTGAATGGAAAAACTATGTAGCAATATGTGGTCACTAGAGGAAGAGGTCAGTTGTCACCACGTGCTACTGAAACCATGTCATTAATTATTAGATTTCCAGCAGGTATCACAGCAGAGTGAGTCTTCATGGTAGGATTTGTAGCTTTTAAAATGTACGTGAGAATATTCTTTCTGCCAGACAGGTGTCCTCTAACTTTAGCATTTCTTTTCATCTCAGGATGTCAGTGGTGCCTTTTCCTTTTGGGATAAGAAGACTTGCTTATTTAGGATAGCATACTTTTAGCTGAACAGTAGAGCATTTCTTTTACCATCCCTAGAATTAACATTTCTAATCACTGTTGTTATCTGCTGAATTTCTCCCCAGATTTTAGCAGCAGACTAACTTAACAAGCTAACCAACAGCAGTGTGGGTATCTATGGACCAAAAGAATAATTAGTCAGGGAATGTGTAAGTGAGAAATCATAATCAAAAAATAATTTTAGGGACTAAAAATCATGTCAATAGAGTAAGATGGCTGTTGACATTTCTGAGAGCCAGCTATTCAAACTGCAGAGGATTTTCACTGGATTTTAAAGAAATGAAGTATTAAATTTCGTCCTTGGCCTTCAGTTCTGTAGAGCAGCTTTTGATTCTTCTCACTGATGAATGAAAGGCTGGCAAGAACTATTATATTCCATAAATACAGAAGTCATCCTAAGCAGCTATATTCCCAAGGGTCTAATGTTGCAAAGGCTTAAACAGTTGGATATATATGGACCTAAATGCACAGCTAGTACTGCCAGCACAGCGTTCATGCAGCTGAGCTTCCGGTTATGCAGTGATATTAATATAAAAATCACAAATACTTTCAATTGAAAAACAAAACAAGCAGATCATTTTTCCCTGTTAATTTTATATTTGGGAGGTCGCTGAGCACTTTTATGGATTTTCTTGGGGGTGGGTAAAGTTGTGTAGGTTAGAGATTGGCACAGAACTTGAAATAAGCAAAATCCTTTTCAGATAAGTGACAGTTCTCTGGATGCTATTAAGCTGTGAACAGTAGGTCTTTTCAATCACCGTGATTCATTTTCATATTGTGGGGTTTTTTAATAATAATATCTTTAAAAGTCTTGCTGAACAGTAGGCTGCAGCAGCATAACTTTTTGTGCAGAAGGAAAGGTTTTATGCACAGTGTCCTAGATAATTTACCTTAAATTGATTTGCACAGCTCAATAAAACCATAAGAATACTGTACCAGCTCAGATCACGGGTTCATTTAGCACCAGATCTCATCTGTGATCGTGACTGATAGTGAAACAGGAAAAGGACCCGCACATAGTAATGTTTCCCACATTGGTTGTCCTAGTCTCTACAGATTAATGGCTGAGGTTTTTTTGGCTGGGAGTGGTATTTCTGGATTTAATAATTTTTCTGGATTTAATAATTTAATAGCTTTTTCCTCCAGGAATTTTTTCCCCCCAACCTGTGTGAGCTTTCAGTTATGGCAGTGAGTTCTGCAGTTTAAGTATGTGTTGTATGAGGAAGTGCCACTTGATTGATTGAATTGACTTGGAGGTTTTTGTTTGGTTTGTTGGTTTTTTTCCCTCCAAGCCTGCTGCCCACAAGTCTTCCCTAGTTTCTCTATTAGAAATATTTCATCTTTCCTACATTGCCCCCCTCATTAGCTATCATGTGCCTCCAAATATTTGTCTTTCCACTTAAGGAGTCTCCTTAACTTCTCTCACAGGGCTTGTTCTGTGTCTTTGCTCATTCTTGTTGCCCTTCTAGTTTTACTAGACCCTGTTGACAATGAGAAAGCCCAATTACAAATAGTGTTCAAGGTGTTGTTTTCTTTTTCATTATCTAGTCTTTTTTTATTGTGGGGTGGGAGATTTTATTGGTGTTTTGCTGTTGGTAGGGTTTGGGGAGTTTTTGACACTGACTTATAGTAGATTATTTTACAATTCTATGAGAGCTTGAGCACAATTGCAGGTAAGCGGAACGTGTGTGAAGTCCTCTGTCCCAACATATTAGCAGAGTCCAAAGGGTACTGTTAATGATAATTATCCTTACCTCAGATATTTTAAGATCTGTTATACATGTTGACTAGTCTGTTAAAAAAATCCATTGCATTCAATTTTTTCTATTCTTTCATGTGTAATGACATGTCTTCTCATTTGCTTTACTGCCATGCATAACTTATGAAGATGCATTTTTAAAATTGTGTGCCATGACTAATATTTTCTTCCATACAGATGGAGACCACACTTTATTTTTGTTCTTAAAATGGAAAATAAATTGCTCTTCAGCCTGATTTTGGAGAGGCAATGTTTACAGTACCACAAAGGACGTTTGTGCTTTCAAATCTGCTCATAGTTCCTTAATCGTTCATTATGGTTTGCCTGATTTAGCAGAAAAGAACACCATTGTTTTGCACCCCTTCCCATTAGAGAAATAAAATGTTTAAAAATACAAAATATCATTTTTTTCACAGTTCCTAATGCTGTGTGTCGCTAAGAGAAAATGAACTTTTTTATATCCCTTGGGGAAATACTGCAAGTAGCAGAATTTTGTTATTTTTATTTAAACTTAGGTCTTACATGATTCAGCACTTGTGGTTTGTGGGAAAAAGTGTTGTAGATTGTGATTAAAGTAGCAAAAATAGTGAGGAGTGGCTACTAGCGAAAGGCTCTTTTTACTGCTAAGATACTTCTTTTTATTGACTTATTTAATTTTTAAATCTGTACCTCTCTTCATCATATTTTCTCTATCAGTTGTGACTAGCACATTTCAAAGAAAATAGTTCAATTCTGTTTCACTTTTCAGGCTTTTTTAGTAGTACAAGCAATTAAGAACAAGTTGCTATAGGATCTGTGCATTAAAGTCTGTCAAACATGTTTGTCTCCAGCAGGTCAACCAGTCATCCCCTTCTGGTAGCCTCTCAGGAATAAACAGAAAGTCTCTAGGGAAAGGAAAGGGAGAGGATACAGGATGCAAAGAAACTGCTTGTAGTGCAGGAAAAATTCTATGTTGTAGTAAAGGACCACAAACAATAAGTTAACTCATTCTGGGATACATTAACAAGGCATGAAGTAATTATGCCATTCTCTTTGGCAATGGTGAGTCCTCAGCTGGAGTATTGTGTCTAATTTTGGGAACTGAATTTAAAAAGAAGTACACAAATGGAGTCCAGAGGAGAGCATCAAGAGTAAGAGGAGACAAAGTAAACTGGATATGTTTACTTGTAGAAGATCTCCAAGATCTTTTGAAGAGAAAAGGGAGCCAAATACAAATTTTAGTATTTAAAAAGCTGTAATTACATATTCTTGTGCCTTTCTGTTCTGAGGGAGGAAATGAAGTTGAGGAGAAAATTCCTCTCTTCCGTGGTGTATGGCAGTCCACATGTTTGGGATATTCTGCAACAGTGAATTTAACAGCCACAATCTCATAAATACACACTGAGATACGACTGCCCAGTTTTGGGCACTTACATCTGCATTTTCAGTTAGATGAATCAGCTCATGCTCAAGAAGTTAAAAATTTCTGGGAAACTTTGGAAGATACAAGGTCATGTCAGTTGGTCTTACACATTTGCCACTTTCTTTTCACAGAGCTTTTATGGGCATATTGGTTGAAAGCCTCTGGGACTTCTTCTCCAAAACCAAATCCTCTGCAATCATGTCTTGAAGGAATCTAGGGTTTCATTAGTTGTCTAACTAATTTTGTTATGGCCATAGTGTATAAACAGACAGTGATAATTTCTCATAAATAGTGCATGTTCCTCCAGGGTGCTATGTCAGACAGCAGACTATAACATAGCATACACAAAGTTCTCTTGTGCTTCCACATGTTGATTGCTTTAAAACTAATTCCTGGCAAGATGCACATGATTCACTTCTCATGGAGAAGTGAATTACACATATTTCCTAATTCGACAGGGCCTAACATTTTCCTCCCTAAAAGCAGAAAAAAATGGCTGAGAGAAATAATGCAGTCAGGAGTATTATCTCTAAAGGCTCAGAGGAGTAAATTTTCAGCTATTTTCAATTCAAACCAGCAGGCAGAGGTATTTGTTTTACACGTGTGTGCACTGGCATGCATATGTGCATTTATATATAAGACTTTTCCTACTTCTGTGCAAAGTTCTAATCTGTTCAAGATCTAGAACATATGGTGGCTAACAGTGGGGTGAAAAATCCAGTTCTGAGGCTGTTAGCTGTAGCCCCTGGAGCATATGGAAATGAAAACAGAATTTGGAGGATAAAACAAGTCTTTTTCAAGTCTGTGGCATCAGTGAGAAGGTTCTCCAGGTGGAGGGTGGCTTTGAGTAGCTTTGAAATGTTATGGGTAGCTCCCAGCCACCACCACCAGGAAGTAAACTCATGAGTCCTGTGGCACGTGCCATCCTTGGAAGTCTGCAGGCTTTTTGGAGAGTGTGTTTTGCATTTGCCTTCAAAATAGGGGTTTCAGAGTAGAGTCAGCTGTTGACTTTGCTGATGAGAGGTTTCAAGAACTACAGACACAGATTACAATGTATATTAGTTTTCCTGCTTGTGATAGCAAAATCTATAGGGAAAAAAAGACTACTTCCATTTCATATTCCCACTAGGAGTAGTTCCTACTTTCCTAATGAAATTAATTTGAAGGAAAAAATGCTGACATGGATCTTGCTATGTTGTTGACTCAAAGGACTGTTACATTGAAAGGCATATATAACCATATTTTTTTTGGTTCTGTAATTGTTAGGAGTGATGGGCTTATTATGCTAACACCATTCCTGATCCATGCTTACATGATAGATGTCAACATACTTAAACTTGAGGAGCTGGAATCCTGGGGAAATACAGAGATAAAAAATATGTAGTAAATCAAAGTTTTCTTTTCTTTTACTTTTTCCCTTTCCAAAATAGAAACAACAAAACATCTTTGCAAATAGCACAATTAGGTGTGTTTGTTTTGTGTTTTTTTTTTTTTTTAATATATGGTTCTGCATGCTTCCAGGCACCAAGAGGGAAATTTAAAATAAAAAATTTCAGCACTTTGTGGAGAGTTGCTCTATGGAACGTGAAGATGTGGTAGGGAGAAAATTGTGACTAACAGTTGTCTTGACTTGGGGGGAATTCCAGGCATTTGCTCCTAGCAAGTTTGCTCTGAGCATTCTTTGTTTGCTGTAGGTGAGGTCTGGCTCAGTTGTGTCAGTGCATACTCTCTCTGGGCAGGTTTTTCCAGTGTAGAAAGGTTGGGTTCTTGTTGGGACCTGATGTTTCAAAACTGAAGGGTCTATCACTGGCCAAGTGACTTTGGAATTCATTTACTTTTTTGAGATGCTTAGGCACATTTGATACTCTTTTCATGGCTCTACATCAATTATTTTTCTCCTCAGCTTTTATAATTTAAGCAAGTCATCAGTCTTTGAGTCATGTCGCTGCTCTGGGCACCTAAGGAGTGCCTACTGCTCAGTTTCATGTGCATTGTTTCCAACAATGCTGCCAGGCTAAGCCATTGTCCTCCTTCCTCCAGCCCTCCCCCATCACTATCCACTCCACTTTCCCATTTTTATGCACTGTGCCCTCAGCTGTGTCCTGGTAAAGCTGTTTGTTTGGCCTGACCAAATGAGGTGGAGGGAGAGGTTATTTTTAGTGCGGATCATTTCCGTGGTTTTAACTGAGGGCGGGTGACACAAAATGGAGAAGAAGAAAGCGGAGATGGGAACCAGCAGTAGGATATAATGGGAAGGTGATGCCTATCTAAACTAGCAGGCTTACTTCCTCCACCTCAGGATCTATGGGCAGAGATTAGAGCCAGACCAAAAGCCACTGAGAATCTGTGTGTCAGGAGAAACCCTGCACAGTGGGTTGGTTTGGCTTCTTCTGATGTGAAGGCTGACGTTCCTTGCAGAGGTTAAATGGTATAAGAACAGGTCTGTCTTGCTCACCCTTGCCCTTTTGGATAAGTAAACACAGCAACATTCACTGTGGTTATTCCTAAACTTAACTTTGTGGAATGGAGCTTTAAGGCTTAAGGCTTAGTCTGGTGCCTTTCAAAAGCAGCCGACTCACATGAACTTGAGTGTACAAAAGACTTACATGGCTGTTTGAGCCTTATGTCACAAGAACCCTTTTCTCTTGGTTTTGTTGTGTAACTGCAGGGCACTTCCACTCTACTACTCTATTATTTTTACTGAAAATACGCTGGATAGGTATGCAGAAATTCCATAAGGGGTCATTGTGGTCTTTGACCATAAAAGACGTGGCAGGGGAGCATACCTGTATGTGTATATATACACATTTAAATTCTCTTTACATTCTCCCATGGTATTGGATCAGCCAGCATAAGTGTTCCTGTGGTTGTAAAGTAAGAATGAAGCATTGTTCCAGTGCACGTCATGTCAGTGATAGTATGTAGAATCAAAGCTGTTTTATGAAATTCACGTGGCCTTTGGAGGAGATGGGATGAGTTCAGAGTTCACAAAACAGAAATCACCTGTGGGCTCCTGAGTATGTAGAAAGTCTGTTTGGCTTGAGTTCCTGAGAAGTGTTGGAAGAATTTTGTTATGTATCCTTGTCCTGACCTTGCCCATTTCCTTTTGGGCATCCACTGTTGGAAAAAGGACAGTAGGCTAGAAGGAGCTCTAGTGTGACCTTGCCTTCTTGATATAGGATTTAAGAAGTCATTTCTAAAAGAGATTACTTTCCAATCTATCCCATATCAGCAGTATGCTGATTCATTTTTAAATAGGTTAACTAAAAGAACAAATGAATCATAGCTGTTGAGCAGGTGAAAGTTTTGGCTTATATGCCAGTGAGATTCCCTTATTAACCCTTACTTAATTTTTCCAGTTGCACCATAGCAAGTGTGACACCACATTGCCTTTCTTGCCAGAATCCATAAGCTGAGAGGGACTTCTGCAACAAGAAAATTGTCAACTCTTTTCTACCAGCTTGTCCTTGTAAAAGGTGTTATCTGATGGTAACATGAGGGAGCCTGTGGCTATCCAGAAGGAAAGGGCTCTCCACAGGAGCAGTGAAGCTCCTGAAGTTTCACAATACACTTAAAAAGCCCGAGGATCAATTCAGATCTTAGCTAAGCTAAATTGTGTTGTTTATGAGATAAATGGAGAGCAAACATGATAAGATCTAATGTTTTGTCTTCATCAAGTCCAGTGAAGTTTTTCAGTTGAACTTTTCAACTCCTGCTAAAAATGTTAAATACAGCCCTGGTATCTGTGCCTGTGTTAACTCAAGCATTAAATTATTTCATCTCTTTTCTCATGGAGGTAAAAAGAGGGAAAATAAAACTACCTTTGCATTTCAACCTGAATTTATGTAACCAGAAAAAATGGAAGGAGAATATGTCAGTCTTTGCAAAAATACAGATGCCATCTTAGCTGAATATTTAAAGTATTAATTATTATAAGCTGATTTCTTAATAACAAGTACTATGTGGAGACAATCCACATAGTACTTCTATGCATCTAGCAGTATTTGTAATTTGTTTTAAATAGTATTACTGCCATCCTTTACCTTAGTTTCCATGTTTAGTTCTCCAAAATCAGAATCCTCTCTTATCACAGGGAAAATGTACCAGTGATGTTTCCTGAGCATGTAAAGAGGCACTTGGAAAGGAAGTTCACATTTTTATTATGTGAAGTAAAATATTGGCATGAGCATGTTTGTCACCAGGTTTGTTAAAAAAAAATCAAACCACTTTAGACTAGAATAAAATTGCTCTCCATCTGTGTCTAAATATAAATTATCTAAAATATAAACATATTACATGGTCAAAACTAGAACAATGTTCTATTAGTAGAAGCCAGTATTAATACTATAGTCTTCAAAATAAGTGCAGAACAAGAATAATGACATTTTACTCAAAGTTAGAGTTTTAATTTAGGAAGGTTTTTTTTTTTTAAGTTTAGGATAAGTTTCCAAGGAAGTTTACAAAGTGGTAGATAGAAAATGTGATTGAGAGCCAGCCAACTTAGAATTAACCTGTCCAGCCAACTAGAACTGAAAATTAGCAGTGAGGATGAGAAATAACTAGCTTGTTTTCTTATTTACCTGAATGGATGTGAAAAATACATCAAAAACAAACAGAATAAGACTTGGAACTGAATCATTAGTATCATTTTTAAAAATATCTGAAACTTATGACTTTTCACTTTACAAGTAGATAATGTTCAAGGAATGTAATACAATTAGTTTTCATCAGTTGCAAAAAAGCAATAATATTTGGGGCTTTATTTTTTTTCTGATTTTCCAAGAGCTGCATACCTTGTATGCATTAGTAAAGTGTTTACTGTAAAAACAGTATTTGATCATTACAGCAAATGTATACACCTGAGTATTGCACCAGTTTTTCAGATGTTGTTTATTATGCTGTTTATTTTATTTATAGTGTTGTTATATTGTCTTTCTGACAGTAGTCTAAAAGAAGTGTCAAAAACTTTCAGTATTATCATTTAACAACAGGAATTATGTCAGTTTCTTCCTTTTTTCATGGATGCACATAATCATCACTGCATACTTGAGTAATTCATCAGAATATTTTCTTTCTTTATTAGTGCTTTTCGTAGCATCAGAAAGGCTTTCCTGCTCTGCTTTCCCAACTCTCCATGAGCATGCTAGATACTCTTTTCCTGTCTAGGGACATCTGCTCTGGGATGGCTGAGGTGAAGGAAAGAGGATGCTGAGGAAGTCACCCCAATATTTCCCCTGGTTTCCTCTTTCCTCGCTATCCTTGACTTGTCCTTTCCTCCCTGGTGGGACCTGGGCAGTAAACTCCCCCAAAGATGTCTCCTCAGCAGAAGGCCTCTCAGGAATGGCTTGGCTGTTTCTGCTTCGTGCCACCTGGGCAGACATCACAGGAGGCCGAGTTATATTTTTACCTAACACGAGCTCTCTGACGTGAAAAATGAACTTTTGCCCTACATATATGTGATACTGTCCTGTTGAATTGTTTTCTGTCTAAAGTACATGTTTCTCAGTGGGAAACACTTCCAGCTAATCAAAGAGCACTGAATAAATACACTTGGGTAAAAGGAAGCATGTTGGTAATATAAACCCTATATCAGTAACATCTGTATTTTAAACCTGATTGAACAAAGTAAGAACAAATAACTACTGATATTTACAAAAACCTTTTATACCGATTACATAAAAGCAAACATCTTAGAGAACATAGTCCCTAAAAATTAGGAGATTTTTATTAATTCTTTAAACCATTTAAATATAGCTTTAAAATCATATGCACAATCCAGGCTTCTAAGCTTTTATAGTCTTCCTTTAAGGCTGAGATTAATTAAAGGTCAGTGCCACAAACATTTCCACAATGCATAGTAAAGCCCTGGAATGAAATAAGCCTCACTTGAACATTTGATTAGACAAGATAATGTATTTCCCCCTGGAGTAGTTTGTTATTCAAAACAAGCTCTTTAGGGAAGGAAGTTCACATCAGTTGGTAACTGTTCCTGTGGATACCAAAGAACTTTGTACAGTACACACTACAGTAAATTGCACTGCAGGTCATTTAGGAGCTGGAAGCATGTCCCATGTCTAAAAGTATCAAAATGTATTTTAAAAAAAAACAGCTAGATAGCAATATCAAATAAACAGCAGACTGTGATACTAGAAAAAAAATAGCCCCCCCATTTACAGAGATATTCGTGCTTTTATCTAGTCAAGAAATTGCACCTTTCTAGCAGATGAATTTTAGAAATGCTGTTTTACACCTTGTCAAAAAGAAAACCATTAAAAATTGACTGTTAGTTGATAACTTTAGATATAATATGGAATTGAATAACTTCCAGCTTTAATTTTCCTGTAAACATATTTGTAGACTTCAAAATTATTAGTTATTCTGATATGTAGATGACATCTTTTTTTCTGTCATTGACCTATTTGGACCCTTTTTGTCTTCACTCATTATGTGTCTTGAAAGTTCTAGTGACTGATAGCAAGCTGTGTTCATTAGGACTCAAATAATTTAAATTTCTGACTATTTCTGATTATCCATATTAATTGACTTTAGACAGTAAGCACAAATGTTTTGTTTTGGACTCCTAAAGATGCTCTAAAACAAAAACTTCTTTTCATGGAATGGGAACATTCCATCCAGTTAATAAATGTTTGCTGCTGGAAAAGCAGTTTTCAAACACTTTGCACTATAACAATAAAGTCTGCTATATCTCTGGTGGGTACTTGAGTTTTGAAATACAATTTAAAACTAATTTTGACTTTGTCTTGGACTGCCATATTTTTTGTGTCTTTGATTACAGAAGTTTCTGGTAAATAGCCAGCCCGAAGAGTTATTGTGCTCTGAGGTTGTTGAAGGTGCTACAAAAGCTGTGGTTTGTATCTTAAATTTGTTCTGTGGAATTATGATGATGATTGCCATCATAAAAGTTTCTTAGATTTGGGGAAATTCTTGTGCAAGATTTATGTAGTATGTGTTATATTATATATAGTATTAAAGAGTGACTCAATATAGCTATATGTGGATATTATACAAGTGAGCTAACATAGATTTATCTTGCCACCCTTGGTATCTAGTATCAGCATTTGAACTACAGTTTGAGTTAGTAAATAGTCCCTAATGTGAAAAATAGGCATATTCGGGCAGCCAGCTTGGATCTCTGTACAATTCCTGCAAGAAACTTAAATCTCATTTCCTCCATCCTTTCTCCTGCCTTTCTTCCAAGCTAAAGCAGAATGGGGTATGTGCTTGGCATAATCTGCTTTTGATCTTCACCAGGAGCTTTAAGTGGTTGGTTTCTTTTTTTCACTCCTGTAATTAGTTCTCTAAGTAAAGGAGCTAATGAATTCTGGTTGTCTAGTACCCAGTCTACTTCTCTCTCCAGTGACAATAAACAATAAATAGCCCATTTCTCCTTCAGGTCTATTGCTTGATTCTCCTCAGAGCAGGCCTTGTCCCCTTCCAGGTGGACAAGAGGCAGAGCGTGTCAGGGCATTTTTGGTGAGTAAGTGCTGGCTGGCTGCTCAGACCATGTGTGTCCATCAGCAGCTAATTCAGCACAAGCAGGTAACTTGTTAGGATCATGCTGAAAACTTCCCTTCAGTGAGGAGGTGTCAAACCAGCCCCTTTCTCCAGCCAAGGGCAGTCTTGTTAGACTTGGAGGCCTTCTTTGAGTCCTCTGCCTTTTTGTGGCATTTGTTTGGAAGTGGCCAGTGGATTGCAGAGTTAGGTGAAAGCCGTGATTGCTTGTCAGACAGGTGATCCAACGGTAGAAGTCATCATTTCTTAGAAAACTAAGTTGAGACAGCATACTTTGGCAGCAGGGCTGAAACAGATTGATAAATTAAGTTACAACTGAAATTTAAATGAAATTTAAACATACATTTTATGCTTATGGTTGCATTTTATGCTTATGGCTGCCAATAACCTTTCTCCCTCAAGACAGTATATTTTTAAAGAACTATGGAGTGCTGCATAATATTTTTCATTCTCAAGGAGAATGGAGGGTTTTCTGCTCATAAGTTAAAATAAATGAATTCTTGTGAACAGATGGGTGTAGTGATGGACCCAGGTGCAGAATGTTGAGTGCAGCGTTGCCCCAGTGTTTTGATGTGAGTCTGACTTTGCTAGATGTACAGAGTCTTCTGAATAATGTTGTATATAAAAGTGGATCTTGTGTCAGCTTTGTTAATGCATCTTCTTGCTTTTGCAACAAGTTGTAAAGTGTTTGTATCAGCTACTGAAACTTTCATTTCAGTCCTTCTGGTTTTTTTGTCCGGACTTTTCTGCCAGCCTGTTTCAGTCAAGCATAACACATCTTGATTTCTGTCCTTCTAGTGGTGCCCAGAGCACAAGACTGATTTTCACAAGTATGTGCGCATTCAAATTGTGCATGGCTAATTGAGATGGAATTGTTTTTAACTATAAAAATAATTTTAAAGTATGTTTTAGATGAGGAAGTTCATTTCCCCTGAGTGTGCTGTGGAAGAAGATGTTCTATGTCCTGTACTTCATCAAAAGATCCTGTCTTCCAGTGTCAGTATCATCAACATAAAGAGAATGATTTGCTGGAGCATTGGGTTTGGGGTGGATATCTATCATCTCCAGTGCCTGTCAGATTTGTAGTGATTGTCTCATTATTGTCTCATCACTTCTAAACAACCTTTAAAATACAATCATTACAGAAAATAACTTTTAAAATAGAAAAATGGCAGCTTTTTAACTAATTTTACAAATTTATGGTTGCATACATTTTAATTGGTGTCCCCTTTAATATCATGTCATTAAGTCCACGGTAAGATAGCTTTTGATGTATATACAGCCACATAAAAGAAGTTCAGTTGAAGTGTGTGCTGCTAGCTAGAAATATTACATGTAGCTTTTTCTTGTAATTCATCAAATGAATGTAACAGGGAAGGAGGATAGCTATTGTGAAAATCTGTTACTACAAAATACAGAAGACATGTGATCTAAT
The DNA here is from genome assembly GCF_028769735.1 of Zonotrichia leucophrys gambelii. Taxonomy (NCBI): domain Eukaryota; kingdom Metazoa; phylum Chordata; class Aves; order Passeriformes; family Passerellidae; genus Zonotrichia; species Zonotrichia leucophrys. The sequence continues at coordinate 100,831,193 of NC_088171.1, read as the reverse complement.
GGTGTGTTAAAACAAAAATAACCTTCAGTAGCTGTTCTAAATTAGGCAGAGCTTAATGGCTAAACAGACATGCTTCAAGTTTTTATTTGAAAAATCATAAACTGTTAAGGTGAAGTTCAGCTATGTCTTGTAGTTGGAAGGCTGTGACAGCATCTTCCAATGACAAACCTGCTTGTGGCATCAGGAGCCAATACCTTGCAACATACCCAAGCTCTACTTTCATCCAAGAAAAGATGCACTGCCGTAGGTCTTTCGTGTAGTGTGAATTCATCATTGCCTTGGGCTGGCCAAAGGGGTTGTGGGTGGTACAGAATGCAGAGTTCTGTAGCCATCATTTTTATACTATGCTGGTCAAAGCAGGGGAAAGTTGCTGTTGCTGAAGGGAAATTTACAGAGGGTTCCTGATGTCAGAACACTTTAAAACCTCTGTCCTGCACGGTACTGATGGTTTGATATTTTAAGTACATTGAACAGTGTTTGAAAGCTTGTTTTGATGTCTGAAATCCTACATTAATACCTTTTTAATTTTTTTTTTAATTTGACTGTTTTGTAAGTGAAAGTAAATAGCCATTTTACAAATAAAAATGTAATATGATATCTCTGTGATTCAGTGAATTACAACAGAGCTCTGCTTTTCCTTTGTGCAGATAAGACATGAGCAGCGTAGGGCTTTTCAGATTACTGAGCATTTAATGAATTTTGAGATGAGATTATTCAGTTCATAGCCAAGTAGTTTGAAGGTATGCCTTCTTTAAACATGATAGTTCTTCATTAAAAATTGCAGGTATCATTTCAATTTTCATATTGTAGTATTAAATTTCTTATGGGCAAACCATATTCTGAAAACATTCAGAACAGCTAGAAAAGTGAAAATACTGATTGAAAACGTGAGTAAATCTGGTGATAACAGTTGAGAGTGTTTATTCAGTACTGTAACTAACTTAGCCAAAATCACAATAATATTTGGTGTGATTTATTTTTTCAAGGTGGACAGTGGAATTGCAACTGAACAGAGATGGAAAAAGGAAAAGTATGGGTTTTATATGTTTGAGCCCTTATAATATATCAACAGTAAATGAATAGTGATTTGTAGCATTTTTTTGCAGTACAGAATTACTTCACAAAATATGGAGATGGATTTTCACATGCACAAAAATCTATTGCACTTGTCTTAGTTTAGCAGAGTTGAAAATACGTACATTGAACAATTGTTATCTTCCTTAATACGATCTTACTGTAATGTATACAAAATATATTAGTATAAACAGACTTTAATGTGTGAATTTAGAAGTCCTTTAGAAAAAGAATGCAAGCAAGCAGGCAGTTAATTTTTTTTGTTGTGTATGTCCCTAGTAACCTCTTAATGACATTCCATGTCACATACTACTTTTCTCAGTCCAGTGAGTGACTAATAAAGTGATTTCCCCCTTCCTATTCCCTTGTCATCAGGGTTGCATGAATTGTAAAGCTGCCTAAATAGTTTGTAAGTATATCCTGCCATACTTTATTAATCTCTGCATGAGATTGCTGGGATACAAGCATTGTGAAATACATAGTATCATGCAAGCTCAGGCAGTCCTGTGATTGCAGTAGAAGAAAAGAGATTTAATTTTATGGGTTTGTGTTATTCTCCCATTGAAATACTTTCTAAGCAGTATGCCTTATTTTTGTTTTGGAAGTCTACTGCTGACTTCCCAGGACTTGGTTTAGTTGCTGCAGCCTCTGGCTATTTTTATTCCACTTCCTAAGAAATGTGGCTCTTGACACAAGCCTTTTTCCAATCCACACATTGTCTGGAAAATCTTACATACTATATAAAAGTTAATCTGCTTACCTGAAGACCCAACTTCTTCCTGAAGTATCTTGGATCTCTTCCAGCATCAGCAAAGAAAGCTCGTAATTTAGGGCTATCATATACAGAACTATTGTTGAAAAAATCACTTGGTGTTTAAATTTAAACTTCATTGTTATGTGTTTAGTTATTGACCTGTGTATCTGTGAAAAGAAGTGCATTTCTTCCTTCCTCTCTCTCTTCCTCTCCCTCCCACCAAGGGAGGTCAGGTCCTCCTGCTACCTTTCAGCCTTTGTCCCCCATTAAAAATAGAGCTCCTCCACTTCATTATCATTTTCCTGAGCAGCTCAGCCCCAGTGCACTTGGTCACAAGATTCACTTTCCACTCTTGCCAGCATCCCTACAGACTTCTTTGTCCTAGATAGCACTTCCCCAGTGAGACACCAGATGACTTAAGGAGATTAGGCAAGGGTGACCAGTTCTGTGGGAAGAAAGTGGGAGGTGTCTGGGTGCTGTTTGCGTGGGAACGCTCCTGTAGGCAGAAGCTCTCTACTTCCGCTGTGTTAGCACCTATGGGAGAGTCTGACAAAACACTTTCAATGGGGATAGCAGGTTTTTGCTTGCTGCAGATATTTTCTTTTTGGCTTGAATCAGAGTCTGGATTAGTGCTAGTTTTTGTCATCTGGAGATTTCCTCAAAGAGCTACTGTTCCTTGGTGGGATTTTTTTTGTTTGTTATTCCTCCATCGGGTTGGTTTTGCATTATCCCCATGGTAAACTATCAGCAGAGTTTGGAGAAAAGAAAGCAAATCTAGCAATATATCCACCTACTGCTACCAATCTGAAAGTCTGTGGGGCTGAAAAGATTAGACTGGTGGTGAAGGGAATCAGCATGTCTTGTAGATATTGATCTGGTTACTCAATTGCCTTGGTTCCCTACAGATGTTTAGTTAAAGGTTCAGCAAAATGGTAAGAAATTCAGAACTCAGGAGTATTTTAGATTATACTTTCTACAGCTCAGTAATGATAGTGAGCATTAGGCTGAGTGGGGAAGATCCAGTAAGATGTACCGATCTTTTCTTCACGTGATTAATACGCATTTTCTTCTGAAGGAAAAAAAAAGGATTTCTTTATTTTAGAAATGTCCCAGTTAAGAATACTGTCCAGCTTGTTTTGAAATTATTTTGGTTTAACTCCACATTATGTACTACCTCCCTTGACATGGTTGTAATCTTTTTGTTAATACAAGGGGCAAACTCAGATTCAAAAAATAAAATAATAATTAACTCTAAAATTATTATTAATTATATAAATAAATAATCATACTACTGAAACAGTAGTAAGTGTGAATTCTTACTGAAGTATCAAAATTTCCTAGAGAAGAGAGTAGCTTTTTTTCCTGATTTGTATATGGGCAAACTGAGCCACCAGAGGTCACAGAGAATAGTTGGCAAGAGCCAGAAATAGAGCTCAGGCATTTCTACTTTCAGCTCAATGTTCTTGTCACTGGATACCACCAGATGGTCTCCAGATTATTCAGTAAATAAGCCTCTGCATCCTCCCTAAATATTCCGCCAAAGCCAACTGGCTGTGTCTCTCGCTTGCTAGCTCCCAGTCTGTGAGAGTGGCTGACTTGGCAGGTAGTGCTGTAGCTGGCCCCATTGAGCAATCCTCTACTCTGCAGGTTCTCTGGTTTTACCAGGCAGGATTTTACTAGGCAGGACAGTCTCTTCTCTGCTGCTGCTTTTAGCAATTCTTCTCTTCATCTCAAGGAACTTTTTCTTTTTTAGTGTAAGACTTTTCTGTGTATGCTTGAGGCAAACAATCTAATTTAAAGAAAGAAACCAAACTGATAACTGCCTGCAGATGTCAGAAAAGCATCTAAATAAATATTTTATCTGCTTTTAAAATCTAGGTGACTTAATTGTTTCTGTGTGCCTTGAAATTCAGAGGGTAGAAATATATATGCATGCACTTGTGGCTCTGTGTGTCTGTGTGTGTGTAGCATAAATACCAGATGGGAGAGAAGGTTAATGACTACAAAACAAACTGTTTTCTAGTCTCTCTTAAATCACTTCTTCACTTCCCATTTGTAGGCCTTTTTTTTTTCCTATCTGTTGTGCTGAGGGTTTTCATGGCTCTTCAGTTCCCCACAATTTTGCCTATACAATAATATGTGCCTCATATAGAAGTGTCCGAACTAAACTTTATGTGCTGCTGTTCTGTTGGCAAATTTAGCAGCAGAAATCTAAATGCTGGCCAACAGCAGCTTTCCTCAATTTACACTGCTGCCATTGTTGTGCTGCCAGTATTTTGAAAAAAAATCCATTTTTTCCAAAGTAAACAGCTGCAGGAGCACATTCACTGCAGGGTACATGAGCCAGTTGACTGGAATGGACCTTTGACTGGTATTCCCCAAAACTTGGTAAAGCAGTTGACTGGCTGGAGACAAGGCTGCCATTCACAAGGACCTTGGTATACTCTGCAGAAATAGGCTCCAAGAGCTCAGCAGTGAGAGTTCAGCAATGTGTCAAGCACCTGGGACAAAAAAACCTTGGAGTATCAGTGTGGACAGGAGACCAGCTGTCCAAGTAGCATCTCCACTGAAAGTTACCTTGGAGGTCTGAGGGAGACAGTAAGCATTGAGTCAGCAGTGTCTTGTGCATACTGAGCAGCACTAGGAAGAGTGTCACACAATACTCCTGAGATCTTGTCTAGGGGTAGTGTCCAATACTGCACCCACCCCAAAATATCAGAAAGCTGCAGTAAGTCCAGTGGAAGAATGACTAACAAAGTTAATGAGGAAAATTATTGAGCCTGGAAAGAGAAGGCTAAGGCTGGAGTTAATCAGACCCCATTTAAAAGAGATACAGAGTTACAGAAACAGCCAGACCCCTCTCAGAGATGCACAGGGCTAAAACAGGAGATAACAGACTCATGCACAACAAGGGAAGGTCATATTAGGAAAAAAAATCCACTTTGGCCAGACAAGAACAGGTGGCCCAAAAGGCCGTGACATCCCCATCCTTGGAGTCTCGTCGAGACTCAGCTGTAAATGTGATACGAGTCCTGCTTTGAGCAGGAGGTTGGAGTGGGTGATCCAGAAACCACTTCCAATATAAATTTCTCTGTGCTTCTGTGCCTGTGTGTCCTCATGGGGTGACAGGCTTTGGAGCACCTGTAACAAGTGAGATTGATCTGCATCTTCCTTGTAAAGAAAATACAGCTATATATAATGCACATCACACAATCAAGAAGTCTAAAGCAGTAAGCAGTCTGCAAATTTTTTTGTTTGTTTGTTTTCACCTGAACTTAGAGCTTGAACAACTTGAAGATGGAGCATGTACTCTTGGTTTATAAATTTTCCTGATTGTGGTAAAAGTGAAAAAACAGCTGAATGTGAAAAAACATTTGAGTTATATGGATGGAATCACCAACAAAAGACATCTAGATTAGGATTGGATGAACTGTTGTTAACTCAGTTGTGTAGATCCCAGCTGTTCAAGAGCCAAGTACACCTGTGAAGAAGCAGCCAGGATGGTGATGGTATTAGGTGGTAACAGAAAGAGAAAGCATTACCTGCGTCAGACTTGTTCCGCTGTTTCAAGTAGTGTGGTTGAAACTGTTTCCCACTGCAAGCACATTTCTTGTATCCTCCCTCCTGTTGTGTAGGTGTTGGCCACCATCCTTAACAACCTGAAGACAGCTCACCTAGAAGTAAGAAGCACAGTTTTACAGGGCCAGAACAATATAGGAATCACATACCACAGAAATTACAGGTCCCACTTCAAAGGACAGTGTGTTTAAAAATGTAGCATGTAAAGGTAAGAGTGAGAGAGTTAAGTATTTAACTGGCTGCTTTAACAATTTCCACATTCACAAGGTCTCTCCAATGACCTGTTGCTTCTGCTGCAGCTTTTCCAGGAATTTTTGTTCTTGTCTGTTGACTGGTGTTGTCCTCAACCACTGTTTTTGTGTCTCTACAGTAAAAGAGCCCAGCTACTCTGCTATGAATTCTTCCATCTCCACAGGCTTTAACTGAAACTTGGAAGATAGAGCAGTTTATCTGCCTTTGTATGTGAGCTTCAGAGTTCATTTGGTGTAAAAATAAGTGATAAGATGGAAGTCAGCTGCCTTTTCATGCAAATCAGCGTCATGGTTTCAACTTAATAATTTTGGTACTGTGCAAATTGTTCATTTGTTGCAGTCTGCTTTCTGCAGTTCCCTGCCTGACCATAGGTGCCCCAAAAAGTAAATGTAAACTGAAGGGAGGAGGAGGAGGAGAAGGGAGGGAGATGCTTATTGAAAACTCTTCTCAGATTTTCACAGTTTACCAGTGTTGGTTATGCAGTCTTAATATTTCAATTTTAAAAATCCTCAGTAATTGAGTTCACTTAAAATGTGAGGACAGCAAGGAATTCCATGGAACCAAATCAGTTGTTTCTTGTAGTGAGTTTCTTTGTAGGTACAGATGTGTATCACCATGCTTTGTGATTATTTTATATATGAAATCCGTAGGAACAACAGGTAGGGATTTCTTATCACTATCATCAGAACTGGCTCTGGAATCTGCCAAATGTGTTGACATTGGAAAATGTAGGCTCAAGAGAACAGGGATAATGTGTTTGTGGAATGCTACAGAACTTGCTAGCCTTAAAAGTAGACATTTTGATGCGTGATACACACACCCACCTGACAAATTATATTGTCCCCCCAATCTTTCGGGTTTTTTCTAATGGCAGAATTGAAGTGCAATTTGCAAGTTACTTGGAACTTCTGGGGAAGAGGATTATTCTACATGAAGGGAGAAAAATACAACCCTCAGCTACTTAGAGGACTGTGACAGAGAAAAGTGTTTACACAGGCTTATGTCATGCTCAGCTGTACACTAAAACAGCTGCCTTCTCTAATTTAAGACTAAGAGCATTGGCAGTGTCCACTAAAAACACTGGACCTATTGTGTTAACAGTGCAGATAACCAGTAGTTGGCATCAAGGCTACTATTTTCTCTCTTTTTTGTTTTTCTTTTCCTTTTCTTTTTTCTGGTCCTCTCCATGATCCTAGTTGCAGAGCCTTTCAAAAGCAGTTTTCATTTTCATGTTTTTACACAAATATACACATGCATGCCCTATTTGCCTTACTTTTCACTATTACCAAACATTCTTAATCTGGGGCCATAAAGAACTATGGGACCATAACCTCACTGGTTTCTTCCTACAACATCTCGTGGATTTAAAAAACCCCTTAAGGATTCTAAAGTATTCTTTGTTTTAAGCACAGAATTTTGGTTTTAGTGGTTCACCAGTTAGTGTGAGGTTTTATTTCTAGAGAAATGTTAGGAGCATAGTTTCAGGTATTTTCTCCAGCTACTGAAATCCTATGCCTGATTTTATATGGTCAAGAGCTACTCACCTTTTTGAAATGTCAGGTTCTGCGTGGCAGCTGATGCCTCTGCAAAATACACAGGCTGGCTTGAAGGAGAACACTTCACTGAAAATGCTGAATTCACAAAACTTTGAGCAGAGGGCACAAAGCTCAAAGTGTTGTTTGTGAAAGAGGTTTTGACAGCAAAATCTGCTTCTTTACTTATGTCAGCCACATTCATAAATTTTTTGCTTCTTTTCCTTGAATATAATTGAGATAGTACAGTTGTTTGCATAGTTTCTTCTTTGCTATTGATTTCCAGAGATCGCAAAGATCTCCTATCTGACAGGATCTGTGTATGCTGCATATGAAAAAAAATCTGGGGGATTCCAATGACCAGCCTTCAACAAACGAGAACTCTCCATCCAAAACTATTAACTTGTCATGAGAAACTGAGCTCTTATCAGACTGAAAAACAAACCAATTTCCTCATGCGTCTCATGTAAAATAATAATATTTTTAAAAACCTCCTTAGAAGTACTTTCCTTTCATTGCAGCAGTGGTAGACTACAAAATCTCATCCTAACTTAAAGGACCAGACAGCCTTAAAAAAAGAAATCCCACTTCCCTCATCCCCTTGAAGGACCTCCCCTGCTTTTTAGGTTAAATGGAAAGAAAATCAGGTGGAGTTATGGCTCAGTCTCCAAGGTTTGCCAGTCAAGGTGATCCTGGCTTCTAATTCCAACACCAACATCACATTTTTGTTTCTGGAGAAATGCAAAAAAGTAGGGAAACCAATCTTTTTTCACTCCTGCACATGAAGAGAAACGCAGATAAATAATAACAAATACAGTATATTAGTTTTCCTTTCCCTCAGATAGTGTGGCCCTAGTTGATGTGCGTGACTGTTCAGAGAGGGAGGTGAACTACTGGAATTTAAACCATTGTGTACAGAAGATACTTTACTAAGAGTATTGGTTAGAAGCAGATCAAATCTTTTAAGTCGTGGATTATACTTTTGTGTGGCCTTCAAGGGAAAAAAAAGGCATTGCAAAACTCTCAATAGAACAGAGCAAAAGAAATTTAGCTAATGCTCTCATTTTTGCCTAGTAGACTTGTTGCACAAGATGCCCTCAAAGTGTTTCAAGGTTTTCTGATTCCCACAAGGTTTTTTTAGTATAAGTGATGGGTTTGAGGGCTTTTTCTGATAGGTATCATTTTTTCTGAAGTTATTTTGCTTTGCAGAACCTAAGATAGATATGAGAAGTTCCATTTGATGGACATGATCTGAACAGCAAATGCATAGAAAATCTATAAGATATTATCAAAAATTAAAAAAAACCCTATAAGATATTATCAAAAATATGTAAACAATAACAATTGTAAATAACAAAAAGAGGTTCAGGAGCAGTTTGCCAAACGAGGCTGCAGCAGTGATCAAGAGGGTGTCTCTGTAGCACCAGCCAGAGTGAGCACTGAAATGGACAGCTTTAATGTGATGTTTGCCTGAAGTTAAATAGCTGGAAAACAAACTGTGAGTTTATGTCAATGTGTTCAGGATACCTCCTGCTGAGGGGGGTAATCTGAACTGGGTGGCAAAGGAATGCAAAAGAATATTTTTAATTCTAGTAGAGAAAGTTCCTATTCTAAAATCAAAAGTTTTGGACAGTTGGGCCATCTGGAGACTCCATCCAGTGATAGGATAGGTGCCCATGAAGACAGAAAATCCAGATGCTTTTTGAAGACATAAGAGAACTGTCAGTGAAATATAAAGTTATTAAAAAAATTTCCCCCTGCTCTCAGGTCATATATGCACCTCATGATATTCTGCTGCTTCAACAAAACTTAAAAGAACTAGAGATCACATACAACTGAATATAAAGGAGAAAAATGGAATAATCTATCACCATTATTATTTTAGTAATAGTGAAAAATAAAATTAAATTCTTGCCCAGATCATAAAGATACAGAGATCAAAGACAACACTTACTTGGAATGCTTTAATTTATTTTATACTATTATATTATTTAATTCTTCATGGTTCTGTTTAATTTTGTGTTTATAGGACCTTAGTGTTTAAAGTCCAGAAGCAGTAATCAGATTATAAGTATGAACTGTTGGGAAAAGAAACTCCACCTCTAATACAAGTATTTTTTTAAAATCACATCCTTCCAACATAGCAAATAAGTGCAATTTAAAATGTGTTGGTGACAGAAAAATATTGACTGTAATTGTTTATTACATTTATCCTTATGATAAGTTTCCATTTACACTGAGGGATGAACATAGAAGAAAAATGAAGATGTTTAATGATTTAAAGATGTATGAGGTAAAAAACAATGTAGGTACTGGGCAGTACATTTGTACATACTAGCACAATAAAAGCATGTTTATCCTGTGACATTCCCCCTTATTTCTGTGAGATGATTATTAAGTATTACCAAAAATAAATAAATTCAGCTTTAAATCTCAAAGCTCCAGAACACAGTAGGTGAGGCAGGATTCAGTGGATTGGAATGGTTCAGACGGAAAGTGCAGAGCAGATTCTTGCAGAGCCCTAAACCTGCAAAATGCTCAGGGATCCTCCAAACAATGGAGACCAACTGGTTCTTTAAGGGAAAGGCCCTTCCAGTTTGAACCATTTGCTGTTACTCACTGGTGCTGGCACCCAGACAAAGTATCCCTCCCTCATGCATTCCTTTCTCACTAGATATATAATTATTCCTTTACATGTTGTCATAGTTTTAAGCTTCTGACTCAGATTTCTTAAATGCCATCTAAGACAACTGTGTATTCCCTTCTCAGAAACAAGAGTTAGGGGTAGCCTGGAAGGAGACACAGTTGCTCTCCACTCTTCTTTGTCACCAAGCTCTGTGCACAAGTAGATGTGATTTTCTTCAAGAGAAGGTTTTTTTAAGGATTTCTTAATGATACAGATTTCTGTCAATAAGAAGTTCCTTCTTTTAGGCTTCAGTGGGACTTTGCATCTGTGGAGTCAGATGGTCACTTCCTTTGAGGCAGGATGACACACTTGGTTCCCAGCTGCATTTTAAGTGTTACTTCATTCACGTGTCCTGCCGCAGCATTTCCAGCCTTGGCGAGACTTGAGAGGGAGCTGCTGCCAAGTCCAACCTTTTGTGCCTCATCTCTGCCACTGCAGAGTCTGCACTGCTGTGGGCAGCCCCAGACACCAGTACATGATGGAGGTGGCCAGGCAGGAGTGTCCCCACTCAGCTGTGCAAACAGAGGCTGCTGTGCTGGACATGGCACACTCCTCAAGACACAGAATCTACGTCCTGTGAACTGAGCACTCAGGGAATCATGCCCAGATGCCCAGATCAGTAGCAGCCACTGTTCATGTGACCGTGCTGTCGGCCACACACCTCTGCACACATGGAAGTACAAGTTCGTTCTGTTGTTACTCCAGCTGGAAAGAGTTCATCTAATTCTTTGGAATTCCTGACAGAATATGGGCAAAGTCTTTTACATGCCTCTTGCTGCCTTCTTATCCACCAGATATCACTCTTTCAAGTGATTTTTCTATACTTCAAGTCTGTTCCTCTATAAGAAAGAGAAACGGGACTTACTGGGCTTTCTTAGAAGGATTTTTGTGAATTAGTGGATTTTAATTAAGGATTCATTAGAAATCTGTGATAAAGAGTTTTGCTTATTTTGAAAGACAGTTTATAGTTGTTCTGTATTAATGCTAACATTTTGAAAAGGGGCATCTTCTTCCTCATTGTTATTCTTTTATTTTCATGGATTTGTGTTCTTTTTTAAAGCTACGAGTATGAGTGAGATGGAATAAAAAATATATAAATAGATTAATTATTACAGCAGCTCTTAGGACGAGAAATTTTAAGTTTATTCTGAAAGGCACAATTATGTGGAATGGCACAGCCAGTAAAAGCTGCGTCTGTTTTTTTGAGTTTATATTCCTTTCCCTTATCATCTATATTCTTATTTAAAAAAAGCAAAAACAAAACCACTGACTATGAGCCCTCATGTCTGTGACATGTACATGCTGAAAGGTTAGAGGTGTGGCAAAAGATATTTTAGTCAAGTCTTCAAATTAGGAATTAGGAAAGGTTGAGTTGTGGTCATGAGTACTGGGAGTGTGCAGCCTCCTCGCTGTTCTGAGCAGAGGTTTTGGGCATTTCTCATCAGGAGCTCTGTGATCTTTTGCTGGTGCCCACGGACACAGAGCTGCTTCTGCTGCTTCCAGGTTCAAGAGTTCAGCACTGGCGTTCACAGTGTGAGGCAAACGGAGTCTCTGAACTCGGAATTGGTCTGGAAGCTGGCTAGCCAGCTTTGTCATCTGACTTCAAAAGCACCACATGGTGCTTGGTTTGGGACGGTTTCTTTGTTCATTTTTCTCTCCAATAAAGGTAGACTTCTTTGGAATTGTTACAGATTAGGTTTCAACAATATTAAGTGCTTCATTTTGCTTTGCATTTCTCCTGGGCCAGAACAATTTGTTTTAGGCTTTGAAAATGAATGTATGATAATTTCAGTTGTTTCTGTATACCTGAAATAATCTTATTTCAATTGTTTGCCAAAGTGTAAATCTCCAGCTTTCATTTTGATTGTGAAGAAGTTTGCTTTGGTGGTCTGCATGGGTATAGTAATTTTTAGTGATTATTTCATGTTCAAGCACAGTTTAAATCTTTCATTTTCAAATTTTTTTTAAATGTGCTTAGGTTTAATTAATTAGAGCTAAATTCTGTATTGTTTCTCTTTAAAATGGAAACTTAATTCTCAGTTTGAATTCTGTTTGTTGTAACATTATTGGCCGAGTACAGATGTGGTGGGATCAAGTATGAAGCCATTTAAGAAATTAGGACTCACGAAAATTGAACTGTGACAGTTTGCCAAAGAAAATATTAAGATTTGAGCATAAATTTTTGCAAGTTTAACTTCCCTGGGAAGTTGAAAACATAGGAAAATCATGTATTGCTTCGAATGGCCCTTTTTCACAGAAATCCATGGAGTACTCCGTGGGATCATTTGAAAATCAGATGATGTATTCATGTTGGTTAAGGAAATCTGTGTTACGGATCTTAAGAAAACATTGTAACATTAGGAATTAGAAAAATTGCTTCAGTCTGGTAACTGCAGTTAGATCAATGAAAGCAAAACCATATATGTGCTTTTTTTTCCTGCTACATCCATCAGAACAGAGAGGAGTTGGATAGGAAGGAGTTTTTAGAAATACTCTTGAATCTTTCTAAAATAAATTAAGTCTTTTATTTGTGTGTGTATGTGTGTGTGTTGGGGGAAAGGGGAGGAGTACTGGGCTTTTCCATGGTACTTCTCTAAATGACTTTTCATTGTTTTCTCAATACAACATATTCCAGGTAGTACAACATCTGAGCTGGTATCTTCTGTGTGGGTACAGGGCGTTCATTTCAGACTTAAATGTCACTTAAACTTATGTGTCACACTTGTGTTGTGCAGACAGTGCATGCTCTGAGAATACTTCATAAAAAACAGTATGTACCACTGCAGCTGAAGGAGGACACTTGAAACCTGGACATGATTTTGCTGCATAAGGCTATTTTAGTAGTAAGGAAACCTTTGTAAGAAACTGTGGCTTTGTGTTCCTATATTTGGTTTTAGAAATTCAGCTGTTGAGGAAACATTGTGCTGTCTTGACAGGGCAGTCATATGGGAAAGTGCAAGTGTTTTTATGTTCCGTGGCACAATATCAATTTTTTTCTTCTTTCCTCTTAAGTGAAGTGTAAGAATAAATATTTGTACTTAGAAAGATTTTTTCCATAGAAGCATGTTGGACAGATTTTGGTTTTGTAGTAGTGTAGTCCATGTTTCTGAATATACAGATTTAATATATAATTAAAAAACATATTTAAAAGTTGTGTGAGGGCAGATGTTTCAGAGATACATGCTACACTTAGCTACTATAACCCGATTTAGCTTAGTTTAAAAGGATTACTGTGGCTTAAGGAATTGGTTTCCTATGGTAACATCAGGATGCATGTATTACATGCAGTTACAATTTACCAGGGATTGTGCTTATCCATGTCCATGGTAGCAATAATGGAAAAGTAATTCTGTAGTGACTTTGTGTTCCTCATGTAAAGCACCTACCAATTTCCAGGTAATTACTGTATATTCAGTGTGGATAGGACCCTATAAAAATGTCTTATCTGTGTGCCAGTCATCACTAATTTTGAAGTGATATTTTAAAATTACTACTTTTTTTTTCTTCTTGAATTAGTCCTAGCACAAATAGTGGGTTTCATGAGCTGCAGGTGTAGAGAGGTGGGTTTGTTTCATGTTTGGAGGTGTCCATTCTTGCTTGCAATTGTAATTTTAAGTCCATATTTACATTGCTCCCTTCTTGCTGCAGTAGACAGGAGCTTTTGCCTGAATTTTCAAAGCAGCAGAAGGATGAGTGCTTTAATACAGTCTCAGTGGATCTTTTGACAGTCCACAAACGGCATTTTAAAGTCCACAAAAAGTTATGTTTCGGCTTTATCTTCAATATTTACAGAGGCCTTTGGGCATAATCAGAAAATACTGCTCACTGTATCTGAAATAAACATTTTATATTGTCAAGTGAGTAAACTGAGTAAGCATTCTTCTGTGGATCTTGATTTACAGTAGCAACAAGAAGTATATATACTTTTAATGAAGCATTCTAGTAATTAAAGTCCCTTACAGTTTATCTGTATTTAAACATTACAGAATGAAATAGTACAGTTTGGTAATTCTAAATATATCTTAAGTCTTTACCACAGTGGGTTATCTTCTTGTGTGAGGTTCCTTATTTTGCAGCCATGAGGAAACTACCAATTTGATATTGAAGTTGTAGTTCTCTCCTTTTCCATAATGATACAAACACATCAACATTGTGAGAACACACATTCTTGAAAGAGCAGTTTATTTGAATCAGTAACATTTTAAAGTTCTTAATAATTTACTGATTTAAGTCCTAAGTGCATTCGGAGGGGAGGAGGGCATGTTCTAGTGGTCAAGTTAGCTGCTGATACACAGCTAACTGTTCGGTCAGAACTACAAAATTGATAAGTATCATCTCAGAGGTTGTTATAAATACAGCTGCTCATTAATTTTTCAGTACAGCAGCTTTTCGTCTGGAAATGCTGATTCATTGAAACCAAAAGTTTGTAATAATCCAAGAAAACTTGGAAGAGAGTTTCCTAACAAAACTGTCTGCTAAATGTGCAGCCAGGGAGAGCTTCCATGGCAGACAGTCAGAGCACTCATCTGGGAAATTCTGATTTCTGCTCTGCCTGGTTCTCAGTCAGAGGGCAAAGCAAGATATCTCTTTTCCCAGAGGACTGACAATGAATGGCCACCAACTCACTGGATTTGCAGGAATTCTCTTTAGTTTAGATATTAAGTGTAGGGTTAAGTGATGTATGTTAAGACGTACGTACTGGATTTTTAAGTGCATGTATCTTAAAAAACTTTGCTGCTGGAAAAGTGAACAAACACAGCAGCAGTTCATGTTGTTGTCATTTTGCTGTCCAAACAGAAAACAAAGGTCGCTCTGTAAGGAAAGTTATCTTAATCCATTAAAAATGAGACAATCTTGGCTCGCTTGAGCTGATGTTGCTAAAATGCCTATTTCCTCAGCACAAAGAGCAATAACCAGGAAATAACAGGGTCAGCTATCACGCTCTTTGTCCCTTTCACTTGCTAGAAAACACTTTCACCCTCAGCTTGTTTCCTCCCAGAACCACAGCCGGCACACCAGGGCCCTTGGTTGGAAAAGGGTGGGATCTTGGCTGCTGTGCTGCATGGCTGGATGCTGATGTGCTGTGCTGATTTGTAATCATTGACGTGCTGCATACTTCCATACGTGATTCCATAGTCCCAACTATTATTCTATTAAGTACTGTAACAACTTGCAAAGGACGGCGTGAAAAACAACAATTCTCAACTTCGTTCTTACAGAGAAGTTAGAAAATTAGGAGTAAAAGAGCATCTCTGCAGGGAGGTGGAATCATCGTGGTACGTTTTTCAGGATGAAGCTGTGAGCATTGGATCTAGGGTATGCTGGGAGGATAATGTGAAAAAATGTAAGAGCATTCCTTTTTCTGAATCTCAAGAAAAACATAGCCTTAAATAAAACTCCTACATAAATAAAGTCTCGAGTCTTCTCGAGAAATTGAGTAAAAATAAATAAGTTGTGTTCATATAAAGAATAGTTTCAAAATTCCTTGACTGTAGAAAATATTAATTCTTATAAACGGAGTATCTCTTAGGAATTTTGTTGAAATAAATAGATGCCTAAAATGGAGATTCATGACTATATTTGACAATTGTACCAGCTCCTCGTCAATCCTTTGAGGCAAAGCCAGAATCAAGTTACAGAAATCAACCTTCTATTTATCTTTGCAGTTTAATCATTTGCAAATTATCAATCTTACCGATAGCATTCATAATAATCTACTTGTGTAAGCATGTGTACATTCCACTGAATGCATTTTTGCCGTTCATTTAGGATGATTAGAAATTGCTGGGTTGAGTATTCTGTGAAGGTTTTACAAAATGTTTGCCTGGTCTTTCTGCAAGTATGTATAGAAATCAAGATATTGCTTACATTCTTCGCATGTGGTGATGTTACTAAATTGAGAAAAATGTCATTTTTGGCTGCAGCTGAATTTCGATTTATTTTGTATTGAATAATTCTAACTTTTGAGATGGCAAGTCAAAAAGGGAAAAATAGTTCAGTGTTAAATAGTTATGGAATATTTTTAAATTAGTATTTCAGGAGTGAGATAAAATTTGGCAGTAGAAAGAAAGCATAATAGGTACGCTTTGGCTTTTTGGATTAGTAACAGACTATTGTGTAAAGTCATTCTCTGTTATCTCTATTGTTACAAAATCGAGGATAATTTTTTAATTTGACTAATGATGATACAAGTTAGAAAGTCAAAAATACCTTAAAGCCCAAATGACAAAATGGAGATGCATTAAAATATGTGAGCTAAGGTGAAATAAAGCTTCCTTAAAAAACCCACAGCTCAGGGAGAGCAGAGCACTATGGGTAGGGATATTTGATTTTGTTGGATTTTTTAACACTTTTAAGAGTCATAGCAGAAATGAATGTGGATCTTTTAGTCTCTCTCTACTGGAGTGCTTTCCTTAATAACACTTCTTTTCTGCTACTTTACCATAGAAGAACTAGAAGACAGTTCTAGTGGTAATCTCAAAGATCAAACACCATTCTTCCTCTTACCTGCCATACTAATTCCAGACGACCAGTGGGTCCCAGGAGTACTTTTCCCATAGCTACTATGAGGGTGGTACTCAAGTGCTGAGGCTGATTTACAGAGCAAAGATTCACTTCCATGATAAATGTTGGAAATTACAGAATGTCTACTATTTTTTTATATTCTCCATTTTAATTACTGCAGATTTTCTCCTTTTTTATCACTGAGGAAACAGAGTTATGACATTCTCTACCAGATTAATTGGATGTCCAATTGGAAATTGCGAATAAACAGGAAAAATTTTCAGTAACTACATTCACTTCCTACATATTCTGAGATGCTTTTGCTCATCTCTTGCTGTTCATTTGTTTTCTCCTCAATACTTCACATTGTTAAAATCTGGAGATTAACCATCATAGCCAAATTTGCATACTTGTTCCCCTGCCCTTTAAAATAATCAAATGTCTGCTGCAGATTTTAGGTGAGTTTCACACACTGGTGTGGCTCAAGTGAAATACTTTCCACATTGAAACTCTTTGTTGATTGAGAGACCTCTAGGATATCAGAAATCCAATTAAGAAGGTAAATTTTTTAAACTGCCAGAGAAAAATAATTAAAAATCACTCTTTTATGTAATTTTTTTTGCAAAACACAGTCGAACTTACAAGTGAGCATCAGTCAAGGCATTTTTATAATTGCCAGAGGGTTAGCTGTAATGGTTGTGAATTCTCGACAAGTGAAGAAATTAGTCACTAAAACTGACCTTTTTTCCTTCAAGTTTTGAAAGTTTCTCTTAAGAATGCCTAATTTCCTTTAGGAATATTTATTTTATTCTTTTCCTCCTATTCAGATTATTCTCTTCAAACTCTCCCTTCTCCTCTTCCTCCTAGCTGTGTAGTGGAATAGATAACCAATTTAGGATAAAAAATAACCTCCCATTTACTCCTTATAGCTGGTTTAAGCTGGTTTTAACAGTACATCAAGTGAAATCAAAGTCACATCAAAAATGTATCTTGTTAGGGAGCTAGCATGATAAGGAGAGGGAGCTCCCCTCCTGAGGATACGTTCAGGGATTTATTTTTTTTCTTTTTACCCCCTACAGTTTGACTGGAAGGTCAGAGTCTCTTTTCTCGTGCAAAGAATCTAGTCATAGGCTAGATCTCAACCATATCATAGGAGCTTTACAAATAGGAGAGAAATTAAATGTTCTGGAGGTTGAAATATGCCACTGATTCAAAACTTCAGTGCCCCTTGAGCGTGGAACCTAAGCACATTTTTGAGTAGTGTTTCAAAGATGTCTGTTTCTTTAAAGGTGAGAGTGCTGCCTCTGATTTAAATTGAAGTACAGCCATGTTCTTCAGGCAATTTTTCAAATTGCATCTGCAGATCCAAGAAGATTTTTCCCCACAACCTGTACTTTTAGCATAGAAAAAAACCTGACCTAGACTAAAACAGTCATTGTAGTGGGCACGTTCCCATCACGTGTTCTTACTTGTTCTGGAGGATTTGCTCAGCTGAAGGCAGATGATTCTAGGGTTGTTACTTATCCTTCTGCTGTCCTTGTTGGTGGCTTATGCTCCAGAAAGGAAAGAATCATTCCCCCAGCTCCTTCCTTGTTTGCTGTTTCTCTTTGTCACATATGCTGCCTACCCTTGTCCTTTACAGCTGCTACCCCTTTTGTCAGGCGAAATCCCCGTTAGGCAGTCGTCCGCTCCCCGGGATGTTTGGGTTAGAAAAGCTGATTTATCTTTGGCAATAGCTGCTTGTTTTTGTCTTAGAACACCACAGTCCTAAGTGTTATGATTCCCGTTCATTCGCCTGTTGCCCATAGTTTCAGTGGTTTGGGGAATCTGGCTCAAATAGATGAAGTTTAATACAAAAAAAAGTTTCATAAGCAGAACTTGTTTTCCAGATCATCTCCAAAAGCCATTATTGCTACATTTGAAACTTTCTTAGGTAGTTTGTTAGGATTATTGCATGAAAATTTGCAGGCAAACCAACAATCACAGTGTACTTCATATTTTTTTCATGCTGATATGGCTATAATTGCTTTTTTATGTTTGTAGGGGAGAAATATTCCCAGTTCATATTTGCACTGTTATTGAATTGCAAAAAATAACACAGCATCTAGCCATATGCTTGACCTGCTCATGTTAAATGTGCCAACAGGGATTTGAATAATATCTGTCCAAAGCATTACCCAGTTGCTCAATCCAAATCACCTCCAAAAACAGGTATTTCCAGTAGTGTGCTGTACTTCTGCCAGCATGATTGGCTTATTACAGTATTATTTATGTTAAATACTGATATAGGAGTGTTACAAAAATCCCCCATTTCTTAAAAAATCATAACAGTAATATGACAAATTCATAGACTGCATGGTCCAGACTGTTCAGAAAAAGTAAGATGGAACACTGGAACTGATGCCTTAATAGAATATTTAATAATTTTCAGCTAACATAGAATAGTTAATAAAATGGATAGCAACACACTGGTTTTCCCTCTTTTTATAATTCTACAGTGATCTTGGTAAGACTGATTGGTTTTTTTAAAAATAATTTTTAAACAAAAGTCTCAAAGAGAAAATAAAACTCTTGAAGGAAAGGCAAAGGCATGCTGTATTTCTTTCTTTGGACTCTCTTATATGCTTGCCCTGGCTCTCCAAGTGGTGTAAGCAAGATATATAATCCCAGATAAATGCAACCATCTGAAGTGAGCTTAATGATTAAGTCTAGAGCTATGACATGCTTCAGTTTCAGCAGAAGTACTTTGTGACCTGTGCTTGAGTAATTTGGGAAGAACACATGAGTTTTTCTTACTGTTTATACTTAGAAAGAGATATGGAAAACACTAGTTTTCCATGGGATATCAGTGTAGAACTTAAATAATTTAGTAAAAATAGATATTTTTTCATGCATCATTAGAATTCTGACAAGTTTTGTAAAGCCAAACAGAATGGGATCTCTTGTCCCACTATTTAGTGATGTGTTTGGCTTATCTCTGCTAAAAGTTTTAACTCCAAGTCAGTTAAAGCATAGTCTGTGCATGTGCAGCTGGTGGTTTTCTTGAGCACCGGCAGTTCCCAGGGAAAGCTTGGACACCCCATCCCAGTGGTGTCTCCATCTCTCTCCTGCTTCTCACCCTGGCCCAGCTGAGCTCCCACCCCAAGGCTGTGGCAGGGAGGGTGTCGGTGTTGGGCATTGCCTTTCCTGGGCCGTGGCCCTTGGCAAGAGGGAGAGAATGACCATTTTCATGCAGCTGCTCCATGTGAGGGGTGGGTGACTGCCTCCAGGGAAAGCCAGGAACGGCCTCTGTCATCCTCTGGCTCAGACATCTCAGTGGTTTGGCATGGCAGCATAGGAGCCCTGAGTTAGGCAAGAGGCGACTGGTCTGTTTTACAAACCATTAGAGAAAAGTCAATGCATCCACAAATAAAGTGCATGCTTTTCTTCAAAGACTTTTTTTAGCAGGTTAGTGCTGAAACTAAATGGATGTGGAAGAGCAGTTTGGATGCTGAATATGCAAATTGATGTGCTAACTTCATTTTACAATGCGTTTCATTTCTGATATTTCTTAAGGCCCAAGATGAGTAGCAAATTATGAATGTTGAGAGAAATACTTTCAGATTTCAATACTTTTTCTGTTGACTTAATGCCTTAACTTAAGAACTCAAAGATGAATGTGTCTACATCTATGGTCTATGGCATACAATCTTATACCTGGTTTATGACGTGTAATCCAGTGATACGGCCACACAGCAGCTGTTTTCTGGGAGGTATGTTAGATTATCTGTAGTTTTCCAACTTTGTTCCTGGAAAGCTTCATTATGAGCAGGTAAGTGTTAGTTACTACATGTGAGTGCAGTATCTATAGCAGTAAATTACAGCTGGAAGTTGCTGATGTGGCTGTAAATCTGCAAACAGAAAATTCCTAAGTCAGAGGATTGACTGCATAGTGCAGATTTGTACTGCACTAATGGAGAATAATTCTATATATTCAGAAGAATATTTTAATTGTTCTATAAGTTGCCATTAGAATTTCTTGATTTAAATTAGCAGTCAGGTACACAGTTCAATAATGTTTAAAAACTGGTGGCTGTGGATTATGTTTTCAAAGAGATATATTTTCAGAACTGAAATCTAAGAAAGATCAATTTTTTTATATGTTGATATATTAAAACAATGTATAAATATGAAATTTAAATTGCATGATGTAGAACTGATGAGTGAGGTTGATAAATGTCACAATTTCACCAAAATATTTAATAACCATTTTGTTCTAGTTACAGGGAGCAAATATCTGAAAATGTAAGGGCTATGAAATTACATCTCTTAAATTCATATAGCATGTGAATGCGGTGTATCTGCATTGATCTATCAAGGTTGAATAAGTATTCTGACTTAAGGGTTTTTTCCACCATTGTAATCATGCTGTCTTTCTGAATGATGCAATTAACCTATCAGAGGCTCACTCCTATGAAATATTTGCTTTCACATTAGGTTTTTGCTCTTACACTGCTGCTATTCACAGATTTGAATTTCTCACACATTGATCAGGTGTGATCAATCTAAGGAAGAGACAGATATGAGTTGTATATCTGAACTGTTTATAAACAGAACTGTTTATAACAGCTTTCCTATGAAAATTCTTGTTTTGTTGGGTTTTTTTTTAATGTGTATCAGCTCTTGTGGCTGTTACCTAACAAAGATAGCTATTTTATTTAATGATATTCCCTCATATCTTTGTTGTCCTCTTCTGCTGAAAATTATTTTCTACCATATTTTTAGGAACTTAATGCAATTTTCCTTTTGGAAATGTTTAGTTCAGTCAGCTTACCTGGAGTAACATGAACCACTTAATATTTTGGTGAAATATATTAAATCAGTGCAGCTAGCTGTTTAATCTTTGGTATCTAGTTTAGAATTAGTCTTTATGATTTATATAATTGAAACATGGCAATACAATATTGCTGTTGCTTTTCCAAAAACCTGAAATGTCTCTTGAATCCTGCTAGCCAGTTTACTCCAGTAGAAGCAGATATGTTTATCTCATTGTTTGCTTCTAAAGGGAAAATGACTTTTCAGTATTCTCTTGATAATAAATATCTTGCAGTTTACTAGCTCATACCATTAGAAGTATATGTAGTAATGAACCAGATAATAATTGTGCATCAAGGGGCTATTAGCACAGACTTGTGATTTAAAAGTGTATCATAAACAAGATGATCATGGATCAATTACTGACAATTGGACTATGTTTATTTATGCTATTTTAAGGTTTGCTTGCAGACCTACATTTCATCTTCTTGTGTGGTGTAGCTCTATGGATCCTGTAGCTATTGTTAATCAGCTGGGGCAGTGTGTTTGCCATCTTGTTTCTACTAAAAATGTAGAAAAAAGTATTCCTAGTTGTCCACAACAGTCACTATCAACAGAAGTGCAACTGCTGTTGTACTAAAATGCTGTTTTTTGAAGCCAGCATTTTGTCTATGTTTTTTTTAATTGTTCAAGGGAGCAGCAGCCTGCTCAGGCTGTGTTGAGAGTACAGTTCTGCCAGCCTGTTCACTAGGAGCAAAGGAAAGGTTAAAGCCTTGCCCCATCTGGGATGTCTGAAGATGCTGATGGCCACTGGAGCCTTGCACAGTGATTATGTACTTTAAAGGTTCAAATTAACATCAGGGTCCCATTGCACCAAGTACCTGGGGGTGCAAAAGCAAAATATCTTCTAATCTTGCTGAGATTTGCTGCAGCCTACGTGTGCTCAGTGCAGTCATTTTGTGTGGGAAACATCTGACACCCAAGGACAGTGCTAAATACTCAGCTGTGGGGGGAAGGAAACAAGAAGTAGAAATTGTACAAATGCAGTGCATTGAAGAGCCGGCGAATTAAAATACTTGCTTATTTTCATGTTTCAATATGGTCTCTAGAAGTCAATGAATGTGTTGGGGAACTAACTTATATTTTTTGATTTTGAGCAACAAAAATCATACCTTATATAGGGGATGTGAGTGTCCTTTAGTTTTCAATAAAAAAGTCACAAAACTTTGGTTTGTAGATCACTATTCTCTTGTGAATATCACTCTGCTCTTTATTCACATTTTATTACAGTTTCATGTAAAGAAATCTTTGTGAAAAATTATTACACTTGCAAAAGTATAATAGGCAAAAGGCTTTATTATTTAGTTGCCTTTTTAATTGTAGCATAAACACAATTTCAGATATGGTTCTGTGGAAGGCAGATCCTGAAAAGCAAAGCTCTTACATTAATTTCCTCATCTTACACACTGAATCTGTCATGAACTTATCTGTATTAAGAGATTAAAAATGTATATCAAATGTTTGTTCAATTAAATTATATTGCATTAAAAATAAACCTCAATCTTTAAAACGTAGATAAGAAAGCCACAGCTAAAAAAAAAAAAAAAAAAGCTCCATATGAAGAAGGCATTTATGTTTAACCAAATGTGTCATACCCCAAGTGTGACAGATTGAAGTACTGTTCAGAGTCTTGAGTTCTCCAAGTCAGTGCCTTTTTCCCCAGAAACAGACAGCTTTTCCAATGCATGTTTAAATGTTTACTGTTTGCTTTGAATGTAGATATTGGATTATTTTGCAGTATTAAGGTTTGGACTTGCTACAACTGATCAAGAATTTCACTTCTGGTGTTTACATATGTTTTCTGGTTTAACTGCCAAAAATCTTTGAACAAATCAATGAAAAAGGGCTCTTTCCCTTGCTAGTGTATTTTAAGTTGAAAAATTGAAAAAGCTATGGACTAATAAACAATGGATCAGTGGACAGGTAGAGAGGAAGAGGAGCTTGTCTAGAATGTGTTTGTTTGTTTGTTTGTTTGTTTAATTAAAAGTAACTACTGGTGATTAACTACTTTCAGTCCTCAAAAATCCATGGTTGCTTAAAGGCTTTTGTCTACAATGCACCTGTTCCTGGTGTTCTTCAAGGAGATACTTCAAGAGTTGGGAATAACCTGTACGCTTTTGTTGCCCAGCCATCTCTTTCAGTCTTTCACAGGAGGCAAGAGCTCTGAAAAGGCTGAATGTCTCTGGAATGGAGTTTCCCAAGAAATTCACAGTGGTCACTGCTAGAAGTAGTTATTTATTTCTGTCAGGTTTTCTCTCCAGATCCAGCTGAATTAAATTTGTTCACCAGGTGCAACAGCAGGCAGATTACCTTTTTGTTCATGTGCAACCTCTCATCTTGCAGAGAGGTTGCTGATCGCCCTGTGGTGGCTCTGGGAGGCTCTTTAGCCAAGTAGTACCTGAAGGAAAGAGAAGGGAGAGGAGGTACAGGGAGGCTCCTTGGAGTCTCAGCTCAGTTGTTGCAGGTTGGAAGGGTCCAGTATCAATGACCTCAGACTCTAAAGTTCTGTATTTTACTTCAGGTAGGCAGTGCTGTAGTTGGTGAGAGTTTGATTTTAATTAATACATAGAAATGGATTTCCTACCATTTCTGTGACAAGTGTAAATAATTTCTTTCTCTTTAAGGAGTTCTGGCAATATTTGCCTTTTAAACTGAAGGAATTATCTAGTTTTATTATCTCCCTCAATTAAATTATTTTACCTCACGTCCCTGTTCCAGCATCATTTGTTGAGATTCATTAGCAGTTCTTTGGCAGTCACAAGACACTAATCATCTGTTTACAATATTGATCAGCAGCTTTCCTGTTAGATTACATTTGAAGTGAAAAATAATCCTGCAGCAAATAATAAATAAAAGACTGGGAAGAAAGGGAAGAAGCTATCTTAGGCTCTATAAAGTATTTTTTTAGGTACCCTGGAAACATCTACATGTCAAACAGTTGGGCCCCCTTAGTGGCTTTCTGCTCTGAAATTCCAACAAAATTTCCCATCCTCAAGTTGTACATTGTCTCTAGTCATCTATATTTGTAAAGACACAGATTATTATGCCTATGGATATACATTTGTGTTGACTTCTAAGCAGTTTCTGAGTGGTAAAAATATTTACGGGCTGACAAAAAATACTTAGCTTCTGATGCCTTAACTATTTCATTTGTTACTGTATATACTTTCTTTCCATGTTGTACTTAATAGGATGTTGTTATCATACTTCTTGAAAATTATGTACTCTTCAGAATGAGAATTGAGAACCAAATAGTAGGAATTAAAAAGTTTCCTTTCTGAAGTTGCTAGCTAAATTTCTTCTAAATTAGTCTGAAAAGGCTGATTTCAGCAGTAGATTTGTGTGAATTGGCATTAGAAGAATGCTGAAAGTTATATAAATTGCAGCAAAGATTTACTTGCATTTACTTGTATTACTTCTCAGAGCTTTATTAAGGTGCCTTAATCTTACTGAATAATAAGGTAGAGTGATTTTGCACCCATAAATGTTGTAAGCACATCTTCAAACTATGGGGTTCCTTTAAAATATATTACTTTCAGATATTCGAAATTACTAGTTCATGCAGTTGTATCCAGTCATTTCCCAGAACAGTTCTAAAAGGCAACAGCTATCAGATAGAAAAGACAATGAAGTTTTTGCTTTTCATAGGAAATCCTTACTCATATACATATATCTATACTTGTGGTTGTTAATTAGAGGAAAAAGTTTCCTGAAACTCAATTCAGTTTAGCCATAGAGATATAATAAAGACTTGCATTGCCTTTTCCTACTATTATAAATATTTAAGAATGAGTAAGTTAGTGTGGTTTTGCACATGGATAAGGACAGGAAGAAGTGTCAAAAGAAGAGAGATAATGCTGAAGAATTTAGATAAAACTTGGGCAGAGGAACAGGACACTAAATAGATCTGGCAGCAGCAGACTGGCTTTTCCATTACTTTCTGATCCAATTATGAGAGTTGCTCAAGTTGTGGATGCTGCCCATTTGTCACGTGATGTTGCCAGCATTTATTTCCGAATCAAATCTATAAAAGGAAATGAGAGTTCCCTGTCCTTTCAAACCACTTGTCTGGTAGGAAATCACTTACAAATAATAAAGTGCATATTAGGGTATGAAATAGTTCCTTGATGTATGACCTTCAAAACTGGTTTAAGGAAAACAGTTGAAGCTGGGAGTAGCAGAAACTTTTCTTACTCTGAAGAATCACAGGCTGCAGTCCTGTGTTTGTACAGCTCGCTGCACGCTTGTCTTCACTCTGAAACTGTATTTACAGAAGCAGCAGGGGTTCCCTATGGGCAGGGCAGAGAAGTGCCTGGGAGCAGGGAAGAGCTGCCTCCCCTCAGCGTTGTACTCCAATGGTTTGACTTCTTTGGGGGAGTCCTCACCCTCTGAGTAATGACAACAGAGGCAGACTTGTAAGGAAAGCATGCAGGAGCAACTTGCATTTTAGTCAGGTTCTCAGGGGCAAAAGGTGACAAAGTTACATTTCATCTACATTTAGATTTATCCCTTCAAAGCAGCGGGTGAGAATTAACTTCATGATTTTCACTTCTCAGTGAAATAACAATCCACTGGAGGGTCTCCAATTTTTTGTACTGATTTGTGCCCAAATATATTGTGGCATGGAATAGAAAATTACCCTACTATACAGCTAATACAAAATGTGATCTAATACAAGGCTACTTGAGATTTATAATCAGGGAGGATTCAGATCCAATTTTGATGTGTTACAGCATGTAAGTTATTGTTGTTGGCCAGTGTTTTGAAAATAAAAATCTTGGTAATATTTCCTGCCATGAAATGCCTCAAGTTTACTATTTTATAATAAATGTCTAACAGCAGCACTTCTCTATTCTATTGCACTCCCTTCGTCAAGGATTGCAGAGTGGGTTGTACATACTCACTGACTGGATGTTAGATTGACTTAAAATTGAATATGATGTTCACTGCAAAGGCCCAGGAGTTAAATGATTGCAGAACCAGAAGCAGTAACAAAAGTGTTGTGGGCTAATTTGCCATCCTTTATTCCACACGGACTCTGTTCTGCTTAGTCTTACCTAGTCAGTTTAAGAAATAAATTTTGGCATACAGAATCTGTACACTTTCATGGTGCCATTATTGCTTTCAGTAAATAAACAACAAGCAAACCTCTCCCAGTACAGGTGACATACAGATTATGTGGTTTTCAGTAATTTTTCCAGTTTCAAGGCTCAGTGCTCTACAAAAGACAACTGTGTAAGCAGCATTTTGATAACCAGGATAAATCACCTGTTCCCAATTTTTGTCAAGTCATTATATATTTTTCATTCTTTTTGCATCTTGTTCAGTACTTACAGATTAATTTCATGTTTGTTATCATCTGTTGTCCACAAAAAAAATCTGCTTGAGGGAATTTTAACAGTTCCTACATTTTTATTTTCGCAACTGCTTCAGGAATACAAAGGGCAGCAATGTTGTAGGATTGTGTAATGCACCTTTAATTACTCTCACAAATATTTTGAGAGGTGGTTTTTTTTTTTTTTAATTAAGAGCTTTTATGTACATTCAGGGAGAGGTCCTGACTCTCCAAAGCCACCATGATTTCAAGGAAAAGAATGGGTGTGAGCTTTCCATCCTCAACACATTTTTTAGGCACTATATACCATAAGTAATTTGCTTAAATTATCTCTCCTTCTTTTCTTAGTTGAGAGCTTGGTGGCCCCTTAAAATAGCAGGTAGGCAGCAATGTTCAAGGATTTGAACAGAGTGAAACTTGAAGTACCCGGTTAAAATGGAAACTGGAAGACTGAATCAGAGGTTTTTAGTTTTAGTATGATAAAAGCTTTGTTATCTAGCTCAGAAAAAAAGCTCCACTATTTAACAGGTAGTGAAGGAAAAAATGTGGAACTGTCCTCTGACTTATAATGTATTCTTATTTGCCAATCCTATCCAAACCGCCTCAAAATATTACGAAAGCACAAAATCATGTTATTATTTTTGCTAGTATGATCTAAAGACCTTTCGGACATTTTTTTAGTGCTTGACAGATACAAGTTTGAAGCACGTATTAATATATTTCTCAGACCTTGCAGATGAGTTTTGTGATCTATGAAAGTTGAACTTGTTGATTTCTATAAAATAAGATGGCAGATGGAACATGTTTCCAGCAGGCAGAAATAGAACTGCTAGGGCGATCAGGCTGATCCCTCAACTGCACACACTTCTTGGAAATTTAGTGTAGAGTAAGAGCTTAAAAGTGAAGTCACAGAAATAGTTGAAGAAAGGGATGTAGAATATATCTGTGCTGGTCGTACGCGTGGTTTGTGAACACTGTCAGCGAGCTCCACAACTGATGCATTTTTGTCTAGTGGTGTTACACAGGGGCATGTGGTGGCTCTGTGCTTTTATACATTTATAAATGCTGTTTGTTGCCCCAGCTTCTTCCCTTATACTTGCAAGTCAGATAAGATTCTCCTAGGAGTTAATAATGTACTAGTTTTGTTTTCTTGGAATATGAGATGCCCCAACACAGGCTGTGTTCTGTGAAGGCGGTATTTCCCATCCTCCCATGTTCAGCTCTAATGAGCTCAGGTTATGCTTAGTGCAGACTGATTATACTTGAAGACTGTTGCACCTGGCCTTAAAAAAAGGCAAAATAGGTCCAATGAAAATGAATAAAGGTAGATCTGGAAGTATTATCCTATAATTCTCTTAGACAGATCTGAAGTTAGGTTTTGGAGGAGGGTTAGAGGCCAAACTGCTGCTGTGCCTATCAGAATGAGTCACTAACTAGCAGAGTAATTGCATTGATTATTGCACACCCACAAATTACAACAGAAAATACTTTGCAGGGGGTGGAGGTTGTACTTTTCCTAAAGGTTTCTGTATAATTAATCTACTGTAAGTGCTGGTTCTTTAGAAACATCTGAACCCTACTGTAGAGCATGGTCCTTGTGTGCCAGTTGGCCACCCCTCCCTACAACGTCATTGCAGTGTTTCTTGGGCTATTGCTTTGGTGCTAATGAAGGTTTTGACAGTGCTGCTGTTGGGGAAATTCAAGTCATGCATTCTGCTTTTGTTTTTAAATTGTAACTGTTTGCCTGTCTTCATCATGGGCATTAGGAGTTTGAGCAGCTGCATTTTGTATACCTACAGCAAAACAGCTCCCTTGTTAGGCAGAACATTTCATAAAGGATTAAGGAGAGCTGACTGAACCATAAGGGACACTTTTAACTCGTAAACAAGAGGCTGATTATCAAGAGGCTGTGCTTGTTTGTGGAAGAGGTAGCTGAGCAGGTTTCCTTCTCTCTTGGGTGCCTTACCTTGTACTTCACCAGTCATTAAATCCATTTAATTTTTTTTTTTTTTTTTTTTTTTTGTTGACACAGCTTGCATTTGCACTCAGTAGATGTTTGGGGATGAAGAGCAATTTTAATAGAAAATTAGTTGCTACACTTGGTACAAGCAAACCAGTAATAATTGGAGTCACTGGGGCAGATTCTCACTCACTGTCTCCTGTGGGTTTCTTGGAACATCAGTTTACAGCCACCTCAGTTAAATGCTGGGTTAGGATTCAAGTTTGAAGTCAGGCTCTCAAAATGGAGACTGTCTACAGTGAGTAGAGACTAGAGGCTTGCAAGAGAGTCAGGGATTGACAAAAGTAGTTTTTGCTTCATGATATTGAATTCCAGGTGTCTACTTGGCTCAAATATAAACTTTTTCAATTGCCATTTTTCTGTTACTTTACAAGGCCTGTGCTGCACAACCCAATAGAATACTGAAACACCGATCAGATTTGTGGCGTGTGCCAGGGTGGCAGCGCAGCCCCAGGAGCTGTGAAGTGTTCTGGAGCATGAGGAGGAGCTCAGCTGAGCTTCCCATCACCCACGATGCAGTCGCTCTGATCATCCCCTGGGCACCACTCACAGCTCTGTGGGAGGAGATGAAAGTGCTGGGTTAGAGATCTTCCTCCCAGTCACCTCTGCCAAACCATGTTGCTGTCTGTCCTCTGCTGTACCAGCACAGCATCCTGCTGTTCGCTGTCATGCTCCAGGACTTGGGCTGCAGGCTGATGGATCCAGTTCTGTTTTGTCCTCAGATTTGGTACAGAAAAGGATGCTTCGAAGGATATTGTTTGAATTGCAGAGTCAAACATGCCACATTTAGAAAGCCCTGCTGGTAGTTTGCCTCTACACCCTTCATTTGACTCCACTGGATGCCATCCTTATGATATTACAATTTTCCCCATCAGTTGTCACTCTTTTATTCCACAAAATGTTTCCATGGTTCCATAGATGGGAGACTGGAACTGCCTATATGTGTATATATATAAATATACACATAAGCCCTGTGCTATGCATTGGGAGGTACAAGTACCTTGCTCAGTAGGGAGGCACATACCTGCCTTTCTGTGTGAATTAATTCTCTGGATCATCCTGCACAGCAGTTGTTGTTGGGAGTTGGGGAGGTGTTAGGTGGGGATTTTTAAGGCATTTTGTGATTTACTTTTTTGTTTGGTTAAGTACTTGAGAGAAGAAGTAGTAACTGAAATTCAGAATAGAAGTGATGACTTCATTTCACACCCACAATGGCAGAACTATGAAAATGTGTAACGTTTGCCACTTCTTTAAGTGGTTGTCAGGTAATCAGACAGATTTAATCTGTGTTTTAGATGAGAAATTGTCTTACAGTCCTGTCAGTCCTGAAGCTTAGGAGAATAAGAGCATAAATTTTGGCTTGAGGGAGATTGATTTCACATTGATCTAAGCAGTTGTTTCCATGTTTACAGTATTTTAACAGAAGTAGAAAATATGGCTCTGGATGGAGCCTTCTACATTCCACTTTCTGGAGACTGAAGGTGACATCAGGATAGCTACTAAATGTATGCTCCATCCGGAAGAAAGGCAGAAAGAATCTTAGTAGAATAAAAATTGTATTCCTGACCTAACATGAACTTTTGTGGTTTGTAAATCCACAAAACTGTTTGTTAGATGAAAACTTCTTTTTTCCAAAATACATAAAGATCTGTTCATGAAGATACGTAATTGTTTAATCATCAATAGTATTTATTCCAAATTTAGGTATCTGAAAAGTGAACTAAGTCCATTTCTTAGCTACTTGAATTATTTTTTGTAGGAGTTATAAGGGGGAGGAGGTTTCTAAGGTAACCTACCAATAAATAAGTTTATTTCAAAAATAAGGGAAATGGAATTTCTAGACCAGGCTGTAACTTCTAGTAAGACAAAGCTGAAAAACAGTGCCCTGAGGCTTGGCTGTATTACATTGCATTTGTTACCTGTATTGTTTTCTTGGAATGCTATGTATGGGAATACATTGAATCAGGACATTTTTCCCTGAATTAGGTGAGTAAAAATATTTTTACAAGACCTTTTAAAGCACAGTAAAAATAGCCTATTGTTTAGATCAGTAGTATCAGCTCAGGGTGTTTTTAACCTGCTTTTGGCTCTTCATGATTTTTGGATGATGTATGATTATTTATAGCAAAATGTATCTGCTAGTGAGAAGGAGGTTCAGGAATGCAGGTCTGAGGTTTTGGATTGTCTCAGGAAGAGTGGAAAATTTCCAAACAGTTCCATATTAATAAATATTTGAGGTGTTGTGTGTCACATCTTCGTTTTAATGACATCCAAATATCACATCAAGGTTTTGTAGGGTCTAGTGATTGCTATAAATTCTTAGATAAATGGTGTAAATTAATGTGTGCAATGTAAAAAGTACCTGCAATTCATGGCACCTCTAACTCATGAGATCTAAAGCATTATTATTTACTTCTTTAATACTCCAGTTTAAATACTAAATTAAAAATATATTGATTGCTTTATTTTATATGTATATTAATAGATGCCACTCTTTGCATGCCTCCATCCCTAAGAAAGAGTTTGGTTGAAGCAACTATTCTGTTTGATCATGACGTAGGTGGTTTTCTGCTTTCAACCACACTACATTATTTCCTGGTTCTCTTCAGTATGCTAAATATTTTTGGTAGATTTTGGTGACTTTGATCTGATAGAAGTAAGCAGCATGTGCTTGCAAACACAGTGCATCAGATTACCAGAGTGATTTACCATCTCCCTGTTTTATTCTGTCCCAGTCAAGGTTTCTCAAGGGACCTGGCTTGTGACTTCTAAGAACTGAAAAGCCACTTTGCAGGAGTCACACCTTTAAGTCTTAGTTTGACCAACTCAGAATGTAAGCTACTACAGTCACAGCCTACTCTTAAAAACTTGATTTGTCTTTTCCTGACCTAATGTAACATTTTATAATGTTTTAGTCTATCTCCCCTTACCAGCTGGAGCAAAGCTGAATTCTCTGTTCTTTGAATTATCCTGGCTCTTCCTCATGACAGGAATTGCCAGCTGTGGCTGCCACCCCAAGGACAGTGCAGCCCCAGGGGGATGCTGCAGGGCAGGCAGAGCCCAAAAGCCACACCAGGGCCTGCTTGCCATTGAGGTGGCCACAACGTGGCCATGGTGGGAGGAAGGAGGAAGGAGTAACAAGCATTGGGATCCATAGCAGTGAGTTGTAAGGATTGAGGGGAGGGGAGTGATTGTTGGAAGGCTGGTCAGGCAAAAGGGGCTTGATTGCAGGGGTTGAAGCTGACATGGTAACTGCTGTGTGGATGTTGTCCTGGGATGGAGAGGGGCTGGCATCCAGATCTGTTTGCCATATGCAGAATCCTCCTCTGTGCTTGCAATGGGGGGCCTTATGCAGGTGAGCAGAAAAAGTACTGAGGAACTTACAGCAGACAAGAGAAGGGTTAAAAACAAGTGTGAAAGTTGGATCATGGTACTTGGCACCTTGAAATGAAACAGGATTTTTCTGGAAGGCTTTAGTCACCTGGGAAGGAAGGATCGAGTAGCTAGCTGTGTGGGAGGCAATTTGCAATCAAGTGTACTCCTCTGCAGTAGATTGGTACATTTTAATGAGGGAAGTATATTTGCTCTGTTTTATATGATTTGCTTAGGACTAGAAGTCTGGAAGTCATTTTAAATAGACTGCTTTGAGACATAATGGTCAGGTGGAAATATTTGAAGCATATATGGAAACCCTGTATTTACAATGTGTTTGTAGGGTCTCAAGAAGCTGAGCTGAAATGATTGCCTCTTTTTCAGAAGAGATTTTTAAGAGTAAATAAAGCTCATACAGAGGATGTAAAGGCAGTAGTGAGGAACTACTATGGCTGTGCAACTTTATTTGTTTGTTTGCTTATTTACTTCATTAGTTATATTTTCAGCTGATCTCTCAATCCATGCCACCCTTCAGAAAAGGATACCTTTACACTCACCTTCTCCTCATCCCTTCCCCTTCCTGTAGGCTTTGTGGGGTTGAACAGAATGGTTTTTACCTGTTTATTCTCCTTAGAGATGGCTTTCGGGGTGGGTGGGAATTCCCACCCCCAGATGGGGAGGAGGGGAAGGCAGCCACCTGTAGCAGCGAGTGCCTGTGGGAGGAAGGGCTGAGTTGGACACTGCTCCCGTCTGAGGGGATGGAGAGAGCTGGCTCCTCTGCCTCAGGCCCTGACACTGAGCCACAGTTCACTCCATCCACTGAAGGCAGTGCTTTTCTTTGGCCAAAGGTGCCAGCAAGTGAGAGGCATTCAGCTGATGCCCCAAGTATCAATCAAATATAAGCTTCATATTTGAGGAATGTTCCATGATATTTATCATTTTGGCTTTTCCAGTTCTTCCTTTTTCTTGTAGTCATTCTCTCTGTTATGTGTGTCCGCTTTCTACTTTAGTTTGATATCTTGTCCTTGTTTCAGCTTGGTTTTGCTTTTTTCCTGCTGTAGGAACAGAGAGTTTATAATAGTTTGTAGCATCACTTCAAAAGGTGGATCTACAGTGTTTAAAACAACAATTATATAAGTAATTAAAATAACAAAGACTAAATAAGCATGTCCTCCCCAAGTGAAGAAATAAATTCCAAGGGCAGTATAAGCATCTCTCTATATATATGTTTGGTTCTTCTCTTCATCCAAGACTTCCTGCAAAGGTTTCTCATAGGTTTCTGCTTTAATATCTTCTTTTCTCTAACATTTTCAAAACTTCTTAAAGAATGGAATTTTCTCTCTCTCTGCACAGTGCATAGTATAGCTGGGGAGAAAAAAAAGGCAAAAGGTTTTATGTCCTGAAAAGATGTGGGGAGAGACTGGCAAGCAGTTTCAGAAAAGTTTCAGAATTTAGATGTTTATGCAAAATTTTGGCAGGATCATGAAGTGAATAGTGGTATTACACCCATTTTACACAGAGCCAAATTGAACTGTGGAAAAGCAATTTGTTAGGTTTCACAAATTTGTGACTAACCTAAGGACTCCGCTGATTTATTAGCAGGGTTGAGGTGTTAAGAAAACAACTTCTGTGTTTGAGTTGACGTATTGCTTTAACAATTTTGTTCAAGGGAGGAAAGAGCCATATAATAAAGGAAATACTAATTCATCTAAACATCCTTCATTTGAATTTAGAACGATGTGACTGGAAAAACTCCGTTACAGTGTCATTTGCCAGTAATGATAAAACATAAAATGGACTCCCAGCTTTAAAACAAGCTGGATCCTTGAGTCTCTAGAGCTGGGGCTGGAGAAAAGAAGGAGCCAGCAGGCAGGGTTGGACCTACCTCTCTGCCCATGTGTGGCTGTGGCTTCACTGACACCAAGAACAGCTTTGGTTCCTCTTTCAAATAATTCTGAATTAAGCTTGCTGGCAGACATTTCTGGATTGGGTAGCCTGGGATAGCTGCTAGGAAAAGCACTTTGTGCTGCCAGGCAGCTCTTTGGAGGATGCAGTGTTGAGCAAAGACTCTGAAAGTCTTGCAATCAAATTACTATATTGCATGAGAAAACACCAAGTAGTGGAAAGTTGTGTTTTTCAGGAAAAGTTGTGCAATCTTTTTAAAGTTACAGGCTGGTTCTTTCTCTGGAAAGCTAATGTTTATAAGCTGAGCAGCTTTTTGCATCACTTTTATGCCTTTTCCATGACAGAAGCATAAATTCAGTTAAAAATGAAGTGAACATTCTTCTAGGTAACTTTCATACTTACGGTAAATTTTATATATGGACTGGCATGAATTTTGAAGGCAGTCTTCATTATATATCATGTGCTGGAAACTCTCAGCAGCCATATTTTTTGTATATTTTATTGCAATTTTGCTAATAAATGCTTATAGCTTTTCTTCTGTAAGTGTGTAATCTATCATTTTGCAAAGCATAAAGCATGAAAGTTGGGGGAAGGAACAGCGCAGATTGGGGATTGAAAAAATTGAGAAATGTTCTCTGATTTATTGCATTTCCAATTTTCAGGAGTTCTTTGAACATGCAAAAAAGCTCTGGGATGATGAAGGTGTAAAGGCATGCTTCGAGAGGTCAAACGAATATCAGCTGATTGACTGTGCACAGTAGTAAGTATTTCTTTTTATCAAATTTATAGCCAAGAATGTGATCGTCTATAACAAGTTAGAAAATATATTGGTGAGATTCAGGAGTTTTGCAATGTAGGAACTAACATTTCCATTCTCTGTATAGGTGGAGCATGTATAGCAAAATTAATTTATCATCCTAGTTTGCCATTATTATACAACTAAATATTATGTCTTAAATATTTCACATCTAATAAAGAAAAGTATAAAAGAAATCAAATAACTTTAAGTATCTTTATTCCACTCAAAATTGATTTACATAAAATCATTTCAGTTGAAACTATTAAGTTGGAAAAATGTTGAGTCAATCTAAGGAGAATCCTTTGTTTAAAATTCTGAGAACTAGACAGTGCTGAAATTGCTCTGTCTTTTCACATTCTGTAAAAATTTCTAAGACATTTACATAACCAAATGCATACCTGCATTACTAATACATTTTCTAGGTGGAAAAAATTATAAGCAGTAGTTAATTAAAGACAGTGGTACATTTGGTATTCTGTCCTTTAAAGTGAAGTGGTACAGATGTATGTAACACATTCAAAATGTGTAAACAGATTCAGTCTGGCCAGAAATATTCTGAGAAGAGTAGCAGGTTGTGAAGGTACAAATCATAAATACATAGTACAGTGATAAAAACCTATTAATCAAAAAGTAGTCTGTTAACATTACAAGTGCTACAAACTCAGCTGTCCTTGATAGTAACACAGGTCTGAGTTAGTTTTCCATGGAAAATACACATTTCATGGGAACCGCTGTTGCCAGAACATACTCATGCAGTTCTATGGGATTTAGGGTTTCCAGAGAACACGCTCCAGTGGGCTACAATTTATCTCATTGACAGGATGGTCAGCAGCAATGCCACAAGTCTGTGTTTGCACTCAGTGTTTTGCTTTTCCCTCCTCCCTTCTCTTGCTGCTGAGCCTGAAGCAGGGGAATAGGTCCATGTCACTAAAAGACTTGTCATGCTTCTGCCACAGTGGGGAATTTTGGAGTTTGTTTTCCCTCTTTCCAGACCATTTTTGGGAAAAAATGATTCATCAGCACATGGAAGTGAGGAAAAATTAGATATGTGTATGAAGGAACTCATTTGACCTCAGTGCATTTACCAAACCTTGGGCATTTGCTCACAATCCAGAGTAGCTGGAAATTAAAGCAGTGGTTGTACACAGAGAGACTTAGACAGCTGTCCTAGGTTGTAATCAGTGGCTTTCCTCTCTGCCCTCACTCACCATAGTACAGATCTGAGTTGTGCTTGCTGAAAAGTGCAGACTGACTGTTTATCATATCTATTCACACACTAAAACATCAGACCAAGAAAACAGTGCATATTTAAAATACATGAATATGAACCCTACTTCAAAGATCAATAAAGGTCTCACAATCCTACTTGCAAAATGGTGCTGAAAGGGCCACACAAAATCAGGAATACACCAAATTATAGTGTTAATGGTGGTGTGTTTTCCCTTTAAAAAAATGATGCCTGTCTACAGGTTCTGACAGGAAGAATGTTGGGTCTCATGTTGTGTCCAAAACCAAAACACAAATGAGGAAAAAAAACTGGATCTAGAATTAAGTCCACTGTATTGGAACAGAGAACTATATCCTACCTTTTTCTGTAAAAGGTTAAAGCAAGTTTAAAACCTTTTTTTTCTACATTTCTTCCCTCCATAACTTTTAACTAGCTTGCTTTTCCTTTATCCAAGATTATTTGTTATAGTAGTGACTGCATTTGTATAAGTCTTCACCTTCAAGACCAGTTATGAAGTATCATTTGATATTTAAATATTCCTTGAGTGTATCTGTAGCTTTTCATGTCATGATCTACCTGAAAGTATAACAGCTGAGTGACTTATCCTTGTTTACACACCTTCAGTCTTAGAGCAGAAACTTGAAATTCAGGTACAGTTGTGTCAGTGACCTGATCAGCCTTTTTCTCACAGATATTGATGATTTCAAACACTGAAGTATAATTGTGACAGAAGGATGCTGAAAATTCACCCAGCTTTTATCTGCTCCTACACTCAGAAGAACATTTCTGTGCTAGCAGTGGATGGACATTTGTCAGGGTGGTGGGGTCATCTCCTCCACATAACTGAGAGCCTGTGAGCAGAGGTTGGAAATGCAGTTCTGGTACCTACACACCAGTCCTTTCATGCACTTAGGAAATACAGAGGGTGAGGGTGCTGTGTTCTGGCTCAGCAGGAGCGTGTGGCATTTCTCTCAGAACCTGTCCATCGTCATTTTTCACTAGTGAAGGGCAAAAGGGAAGGAGTGTAGTGCTGATACACATGCTTACTGTGGGACTTTGAAACATCTGCAGTGTTTCCATTACTCTGCTTTAGGAGAAAACATCCCATGCCATCAGCTAAATCCTAATCTTCTGTTTAGTAGTGAAGGAAGAACATTATCAGTAGGTCACCACTTCTCAGCTTAAAAACACAAAGCCAAACCTAAAAAATCCCAGCATGAGTTATAAATATCATTGGACTACAAGTTGGGTGGCTGGCTTAAGAATACTGAAAAGCATTATTAGCAAATTATAATGTCAGTGACCAAACTTGCTGACTGTTAAATGAGTTGCAAATACAGTGTATTTTGGAATAGTTTAATTTGGCTACAGTACAGGGCTTCTGTATTTTTAAAACTTAACCTAATTTTCTTTATTGCTGTGGGAGAAGTATTTTGCTGGAATCAGAGGTAGTAGAAGGACACAGAGGCAAATGTTTTATTTATGTTATGCCTGAAAGTTAATTTTCCTTGATCCTCAATGCCCTTTCAAATTATCAGGATACTGTTCCTTCATGGCAATGAGAATGGGGGTCTGCTTTTCCCTCATTCTCACTCATTTAATCATTTTAATCATTTTAATATTCTTACATGAGTCTTTATGTATCTCGCTTCTTCCATTGTTAAGGAATACATTTAGTGAACACATCATGTTGATGCATCACGTGGTATTTGTAGCAAATACAAATCTATGGCAAAGCCAGAGGTCAGCAAAGATCAGGATTGTTCTTTATCACCAGCTACAAAGACATTTATGTAATTCTTGGAGGGAGTATTATTGCATGGCCATCAACCATCTTCTTTCCTTAATGACCTTCATATATTTCTTCGAGATTAATATCATAAAATTGACAGGTTATTGTTTTCCTTGTCATCTGATTTAATATTTCTTACAAGGTAAATTTCAAGTTTAATCTCAAAAACTGATACTTACTTTGAAAAGTTGATTTTATTTAGTTGTGTCCCCATTTGACTTGGACACATTTCAGCAGATTTATTCTGTTTATGATAATAAATCTCCCATCTAACTTTAACTTATTTGAACTCTATTCAAACTGTGTTTTTTGTCTGTTTTCACATAGTTTAAATTCAGCAAATTCTAGGTCTATGAGGGACTTTCAGATTGTGATCTAGAGAAGCTTTGGCATTGAACTGTCTAGTATATAAACAATAGGCAGAAATTAAAATTTTCCTGTGATTCTAGGACAGTTTTCTAAAAGGTAATTTCCCGTATGATGAATACAGTTCCATTTTTAATATTTCAGTTTCTTTATACTGGTTACCAAATACCCAAATTTTATTGTATCCATGGATGGGAACCACAAAGAAAAATTCTATAAATGCAGAACAGAACAAAACAAATAAAGGTTCAGGTATGATGGCCTCCAATTAAAAAATGAAAAGAAAAAAGCTAGTGAGTTGATTATGTCTTTGAAAACTTCGTAAATTTAAGTCAATTAATTTATGTGGCAACAAAGAGGTATAAAATTTCAATTCAGAACATCAGTCATCCTTAGGGGGAATATCAGGCACCCCCAGTCTGGTGATGTCCACCTGTTATTTCCATAAAGTAAGCATTGAGCTAACTTAGTTTTGGCTACTCGGTTGTCAGGTGGCTTGCTAAAATTACTTTCAGTGATCAGAATAAAGGTGTGGGGATACCTACAGTGCTCAGACATTGCCAGGGAAAGGTGGTAGTGCTAGAGCACCAGAGTAGACCAGCAGAGCTAGGCACTTTGGGAAGGGGACAAAAAAGACAAAAGCAAAACGTTCAGTTCTCTTTTTAGGTCACACACAGCTCAAGTTCAAGCTGTTGTTGTTAGAAATAAAAAAAAACAACTCCTTTTAGGCTTATTAGAAAGTTTTAGAATAGAATTTTGTCTCACTGTGTTCACATGCAAATAGCAGCATGTGTGTTCATGAGTGGCCCTGGCTCAAAAGGGTTTCACTCAGCTCACTGAGATCCTTGGAATAGGAACTAGACCAAGACTTTAAGGGAACCCTACCCTCAACCAGTACTTGCCCCATTTTATCAGTCTTCTTTCCCTTACAAAATTTTCCTGACCACTTGTGATCTACTTAAGTGTGAAGGCCTAAATTGGTCTCAATTGTGTGAACATTGGGGCTAATAAAACTTCATTATACAAGTTCTCAGGAAAGCAAACACAAAGGATGTGAGCTTGGCCAAAGGAGATTGATTTTATATTTGAGCTGATACAGATGGAAAAGACACAGATTTTCTTTTTCTTTGCAGTCATTCTGTCCTGGGGAGAGTTTCAGCCAATTTCTGAGATGTCTATCCTATATTAGGTAGAGTAATAAAATAAAATTTTAAAAAACCCCAACTCTTGGCTTGTTGAGTTCTGTTGTTCTGTTCTGTTGTTGTCCACAGATTCAACTCTCAATGTGAGAAAAAAGATAATTCTTTTCTCAACAGCGGCACTTCCTAAAACCAAGCATATTTTTGCCTTGCCTTGCACTCTTCTAGACATGAGGTTTAATTCCTGGCATGCACAGTCATCAGTGAGTTCCCTCCTATAGGCTGAGGTCAGAAAAGCTGCCTTGGCATTCTCTGCTTTTTTGTCTAGTGTGGCATTGCAGTCAGGTGTATTGGTCTTTATAAGGGACAGTGAAGTAAATGTGGATAGATTTATGATGAATTAAGCTAAGCACTGTTATTATTGTTGCTGTTGTTATCTAGAGAACATTTTTTAAAGCAGTGATTCTTTTTACATTTGGTAAGTGCTTAGTAAATATAGGACTAATAATTCTTACTTATAGAAGCACAAGAAAAGTATTAGTATGAAATGTTTCATGTAATGAGATTTCAATAACTAAATTTTTCTGGTGATACAAGAAAACCATAATATTATTTTCTTCCATCTATTCTGGTTCATATATAAACAACTCATTGTGATGATAAAGTTTCTTCATTTTTTCCTTTTAAAGTTTCTCATGCAGTATCACTTTCAAACCTTAAAAATTAATTGCTTAAGTTAGAAGCAAATTTTGTTTGGTTAATTCATGAACAAGTTTTCTCCACTTACCTGGTCTAAACTATAAGACTTAACCAGCCACTAAATTGTTGTTTAATAATAATTTTAAAAAAAGAGAGAGGTTATATTTATAGAGTAATCACTTTAGCCTCCCTGATGAGTCTTCTAAACAGAGGTGGCTGCCAGATAGGACAGAAGTCATTCTCCAGTGTGTAATGCTTGCATTTTTCACTGTTTACTAACTAATAGACCATACTCTCAAGAGGCAGAATTGTGGTTTCTTAAAATATGCACTGGGAATTCTGTGAAATAACCATTTCATGTGTTGCTGTGATTTTTTTGTTGTGTTGTTGTTCCCCTTTTTGCCTTCGCTTACAAAACAAAAATCATTAGATTAACCAATTTTATCTTAATTTTGGTGATCAAAATGTAACCAAGATGTTATAATCCTAGTATTTAGAAGTACAAAGATATGGAATAAGAGCTGGAGAAACCTCCAAAGTGCATTTGCATTTTCAGTTTGGAGGATGAAGCAGTATGAAAATACCCTTCAGAAAGAGGCATGTACCCCCCTGTTTAAACCACTTTGGTTCACAAATGCCTTCCATACCTAGAGAAGACAATAGCACTTTTCAAATATAAAAATAAGATAGAAGGTAGTTTATAAACACAGCACCTTCTCTGCCTTTTAAAATTGATATGACAAATACTTTTTCTTATTAACTAATAGCCACTGGAGAACTGTTTAAGCTGCCCTCGATGGGCTGCTCAAACATAAATTTAAACCATACATTTTCCCACATGCTTCACTGTGTATGACTGGTTCTGTTTCCTGCGGTTTTAGAACAAGCAAAAAGGTTGAAAGTCAAAGGCAGAAAAACATAAAATATTCCCTAACCTCAATTTAAAGGAGTAATAAAATCTAAAGACCAGGCAGAGTCATGACAGATGCATAAAAGTACACTTTGACTCTTTTTGATGTTTTATTAGACAATGTTTTCTTCAAAAAAATACAGCAAAGCTGGCTTTATTCTGTCAAGGAAAGAGTTCTTTCCTCCCCTAGTCATCAAATTTTTCACTTTTTCCTGAACAACTGATGAATGTTTTTCCTAATTTTTTTTTTCCTGACTGCACACACAGGGCAATCATAGGTGCAGGACATGTTAGTGTAACATGGCAACTCAGCCTCGTTTGGAAATGTAATCCATTCAGCAAATTGGAGAATTGTAAGCAGGTCCATCAGCTGAGCTTGTCTGCATTAAGTTTTCTCTATTAGTATCCTGTATTTAATTTGGAGATATATTTTTTCCAATATCCTTTCTACAGAGTTAAACTACAGGCTTTTGCAATACAACAAATTTGACTTAGACAGATTTCAGCAGATTTTCAAGCCCGATCAAAAGACTGCTGAAGCACCAAGACACACAGTGTTACCCTCAGCATATCCACTCTTAAAGCATCAATATCTTTTATTACAAAGAGCCTTCTGTTGCATTTATTATTAAAAGAGAAAAGACTGTGTTTATTTTGCATCCCAGCAGTGAGGACAGATGTGAATAGGTGCTGGTACAGGGCTGAATCAGTGAGCTGGCACAGTGGGCCAGTGTGACTGGCAAAAATGACCAGACTCTGGGATACTGAGCAGCAAGAAGGGAAGGCTTCTCTGTAAGACTGGACTGCACTGAGGGACGTTTTGTTTGAATTTTGCATATTAAAATCATAGAAGTAGTTATTAAAACATAGGAAAGGAAAATAGCAGAGTTAATCAGCATACTTTGAAATTGCCTTGAACGTTTATATCTTATCAAGAGTACAGATAACTGCCAATGAAGAGAATCTTAAAAATATGTGTATTCCTATTGGCAAATTAAAGAAAGAGTAGAGTAAACACGCTGATGCAGCTTAACTCCAGAAATCCTGATTATGAATCATTGTTCAGGGTCAGCATCTCAAAATGTCTCCAAATGAAGTAAAACTGCTGATGATGGTTATCTAGAATCTGCATGCAGGATTTATGAGTGGATTTCAGAAGGAAGTTGTGGGTCATTCTGCCAATTGTGGTGTTATTTATGTGCTGTTCTTGCTTTAGAACTCTTCCAGTGTATGCGTGGGAGAAAGAGTAAACTATGACCAAAGCCAGCTTCATTATATTGCAGGGAACATTGAGAGTCATTTATATTTATTCCATTTCTAAGAATTTAATTCAATCTGTTCATTTACAATTCATTACTGAGTGTGTGCATGTTCTCAGTGGCAGAGATTAGTTGGTTAAAGAACACATCACCTTATTAATCATTATGTAACACAAATGTATTTTAAGTTCTATCTATGGGAATTTTTTTTTACTATGCTCTATAGAAAAAGTGTGTTCTAAATTCTCTTACTTTAAACCTAACCTACAGTGAAATGCATGTTTACATAATAAATTTAATATAACAATTGTATAATAACTGTGAGTTAAATGCTTAAAAAAGAAGAACATTGAAAATTTGATGGCAGATTATATGGGATACTGTCAAATTATTTATATTTTAAGTTTTCTTAAATGCCACATGCATTTTTTCACTTAGGGATGGTCAGTTTTTCTTTTTTTCAAGTAGTCAGTTTCACATGACGGGATAAAGAAAGGCCAAGAGTCATATTTCTTCCTTAAGAAACCACTCGCTGGCCAGACTGCATACACAGCCTGCTCTGCACTAATAGATGTACACAGCCTTGTTTATGTTAGGATCTACGAGAAGCCAGGGTTTGGGTGGCTGTGTTTTTCTAAATTAACGCTGCACTGACAGATTTGGAAAAAGAAAGATGGTGGAATGCAGAAGTTAAGAAATAAGAAAATTAAATACAGTTGATACTGTGTTGAAAAAATCTAAAGACTAAGCATCTATGCTTGAAAAATAAATTTTACACCTCAGACTAAACCAAAATAGAGTCATGGTATTTATCAGTTTGGTTGTAATCCCAGTTTTAAGACAAATCAGACTGGGAAACTAAGCAGTTCAAGGGTATCTCTCTACTTCTTATAATTAAGTTAAAGCTAATTTTGTTCACTTTAGTACAAGACAACAGTGGTGCTGCCAGAATTTTTTAAAGGTTTATTTTACTTTAGAGAAATTGTTTCAGTTGTGTCTTTTGTAAAAGTATTCTTTCTGATTCAATTAGAATTGTTTGTTACATTGTGAGATTCAACCTAAAGTTTAATTTGTGCGTAAATTAAGCAGTGGAAAAGAAAATACGTGTAAGACGTATCAGTAGTCATCCTGTTTAATGGACATACCAAATAATAAAATTTCTGAAAGATCATTACTTCTAGAATTGGTTCATAAATTAGTTGTTCCTCCTCTTACTACTTCCCTGATAATTCCATTAATTGTAATCAAAAAAGAGAGATGAGTTTTAGCAGTTTTCACATATAAATGCTAATGCATGGAAAGGTGAATCTTGAAATCAGCTGTATGGATTTTCTGAGAACAACCTTTCAGTTTTGGTTTTCTTTCATGAACGTGGCAGGGAGGCTGGGAGGTTTTGTTTTGTTTTTCAGATATTTGTTTGTGTAAATAATTTGGACTGAATATCAAAATAACCCTTAACTACATTTCCTGACCAAAATCTCTTGCTACTCTTTATTATCTCTTTATTCCCTGCTTTTGCCCCCATGCTGCTTTTTGTCTTTCTTTAAGAGAGGTTCACTACCTTTCATTTGGTTTAGAAGGATGAGTTTGGGAAGATCTGCATTCTGATCGTTGGCATCCTGAAATCCTACTGGTGCAGAATTTGGATAGTTATTCTTTATGAAGTTTCCTTC
This sequence comes from Zonotrichia leucophrys gambelii, assembly GCF_028769735.1. Taxonomy (NCBI): domain Eukaryota; kingdom Metazoa; phylum Chordata; class Aves; order Passeriformes; family Passerellidae; genus Zonotrichia; species Zonotrichia leucophrys. The sequence continues at coordinate 100,787,461 of NC_088171.1, read as the reverse complement.
CCAACTACATTGTGGAGAAGTTTAATTGTCAGTATGGGTGGAATTTCTTGGCCTCAACTTATTTATTGGCCCAACTATGTCAAACATGTAATTGCCAACACTACTGTAGCAATTATTTTAAAACAGTTTATTAAAGAGTAGTAGAATGCTCTAGAGCAGTGTTACCACCAGAGTTTATTCTGCTCAGGGAATGTAGAAGTAAGCTTTAAGTGTAAAAGAACTTGTTGATCCGGTATGACTTGTATATTCCTTTAGTTGGTTGTCCTATTTCCTTACATTGTCAGGATCTTAGAAACCTTTTTTCCCAGCAAGTTTGCCATAAACTTGCTTTTCACCACAAACATCGTGGGTTTGAAAAGCTTTTCTCTAAAGAAGTGTGTGCCAGGAAGCATTTTTCTACATTCTACAGAACTGATAGTAGTAAACTATATTTCATTACATCAACATTGTCACAATTCTTCAAAAAAAGGGGGTCAAATGTAGTCACTAGTTTCCCCAGGTTTCATTTTCTTTTAACAACATGGAAGTCTTTGTTTTTGGGGGTTTAGTGGTTTTGTTTGGTTTTGTTTTGCATCACAGCAGAACTCGTGTTCTGCGCTGGTTAGTCACCCCTTTCCTCTGAGGTTTGTTGGCAGCTCCTGTCAGCAGGGGCTGAGGTCGAGGTGGGAGGTTCTCCAGAGGAGATTGTGGTGCAGAGAGCACAGCTAACACGGGCAAAATTTAGGGGTTTTGACCTGATAGTAACCAGCAAATTATGTTATGTAAAAATAACAAGAGTGAGACCTCTATTAAAGCTTATTCATAGAAATTTGTTAATTTATTTATAAATATACCATTGTATACCTGTGTCAGGGAGATCATCATAATATACAGTATGTTGAAAGAATGATTAAATTATTATTAAAAATTATTTTAGGCATGCTTTTACTAAGTTGTAAACAAGTTATACCTTTTCAGAGGATGAAAAGAAGATGAAAAGAGAAGATTGTATGTGGGCGAGAATAATAAATATGGGTTCGCAAATAAAGCAAAAGGAATAAAGCACCAAGTATTTTTGGCAGGAATTCAGTCTGTTATGTCTCTTTAATGAGGCAAATGTTAAATGTATGGGATTGCACAATGTTGAGGGGGCTTAGCCTGTGTCCTGATGGAAGTGAGCAGAATGGATATGAGGAGGGAAAAAGAACAAACCATCACAAAAGATCCTGGAAACAACCAAGGAGACATTGCTAGTGAGATCTTTTATTTCCACACCATATGAAGAGCACAGTGCAGGTGAATGTTCAGAAACTTGAGTAAATGCACAGTTGGATTCTGAGCAATCAGGGTAGCCTGGTTAAAAGGCAGTTACAGTAAACATGAGATGTGGATATGGCATGGATACTGTGAGGTTATCAGAAATACACAGACCACAAAAACTGAAATATAGGAAAACATCCTTAAAAGAGGAAAAAAATAACAAAAAGTAAATAGTTATGTATTCCATTAATTTCTTTAGAAAGGAAATAATTGAAGGACAGGTCCAAAGCATTTAATTCTAAACCTTTCAGCCTGTGGGATGAGCTTAAGACAAATGTCTTTATTCACAAGCAAGACAGGTTTCTTCATCTCAGCCTCATTGTTCCAGAAGATGGGTGTTATCTGCAATAGTAGGCTAGGAGCACAAGTACACTTTTTTCCAGAGGAGAAATAGGAAAGGCTTTCCAAGCAAAAAGTCTCAGTTTCATTCTGCCTCTAATAGGATTGATTCTAGTTTTCTAAATTGCTATGTGGACCTCAGAGCACTGAGACAGGTGCTTGTCTTTTAAGCAGTGTGGTGCTGTCCTCTTTGCCTGAAAAAATGTTCCCTACTGAAATGAAGAACACTGCTTTTTAAGCATAATACTCAGTAATTCCCTGTACCTCCATAGAAATCAGTGAAAACCTGTGTAAAATGTCATGGCTTCTTCATGGGAACTTACTGGCTTCCTCCAGCCCCTGAAAGGTTCAGCATCACTGATGTTTTATCAATTTTCTCTCTTAAAATGGAGTCAGAGGCATATCTCACTATCACACTCTTTTAGAGAGATTTCAGCATAAAAGCTGCTTATTTTCTGGAGATTTTTCACCTTACACATATGTAACAGTTATTTCAACACTGGTTGAAAGTCTTCTGAGCAGAATCCAGCATGTTTCGATTTTTACTTGCATTACCTTTTTTCTTCTGTTTCAGTGCACAGACCTATTACTTACTTGTGGTTTTGATTTAAATCTGGTGGCTGACATATTTCCCTTTTTTCTCTCCACTTACTAATAATTTCAGATCCGTTTCTTTGCTTTACCCAGTTTTGTTTGTTCATTGTTTTATTCTTGAGAAATTGATAATTTTCTATGATTTGGGCCTCTGGGCAATTGAGATAGATGGTAATGTGTCATTTTTGTCAGTCACGATGAGATGTCTTGCATATCTACCTGGGTGTGTAAGATTGGCTTATCTAACTGCTATTCCCAATCCTTCTTTGACCTTTTCTTAATAATTTAATTCTTTTCTGTTTTATGTATCAATGTAATCAGACAAAGCATACCAGCAGGAAAAAAAAAAAGGGGGGGGGGCGGGGAATGGGCACTGCTTTCAGAACAGATGTTTTCATCTTATTAGTAAATTCCTTCTTCCTTCATGATTCTCAAGTGAAAAGAATCCATCAGAAGCTCCTATTGGAGCATGCTGGAAATTCCCAACTGTTGTGTATAAATAATAAAACTATTAACAAATCAAAGATTAGGCTTTATGTGCATTTCTGCTTTTAAGTAGTTTAAAAGTAGGCAGGTAACTTATTTCTCAGATGATGACAGAAATAAAGTAACAAGTAGACCCTTGGCTTCAAGATACAAACTTCCTAGAAACATAATCTTTAAAATATTTATTTTTTTGAAGACCTCTTTGTCTGTAAGAAGCTACCTTTTCAATGAAGGAGCATTCCTTCTCCAGTTATATGGCCTCAACAGAAATTTTTAAAGCCTGAACTGCCCAGTTGGATGAAGCGCTTGTGTTCATTTCTGGGGAATGTTAGGATTCCACTTATTTCTCCCTTGCTAAAAGATAAATAATCAAATCCTAATAGTTTCTCAAAATGTAAATAGAAGAGGGCATTGAAATTAGTCTTCTCTTTGTTGTGAACTGGAGACCACTAAGGAGTGCGAAGGAAAGGAAATATATGGAATTACATTGAGTTTCAACATACTTAAAACAGGAAAAGCAATAAAAATGCTTCCCACCAACAGTGGAAGGTGTTGAGTGACATGGGCTGTGCCAGGAGACAGCACAGCATGGCTGTGCACATGAGGGGCTTCCCTTTCTTTGCAGCTGTTTCATTGTCTTTTTATTCCATAATGGGGTCCCAGTTTGGGTTTTGCATTTCTTCCCAGGAGCTGCTCACATGTTTAAACTCAAGACCTTTTTTAACATTTATCTCCTTGGAGTTAAATGTAATGCAGGTATCAATTCAGATCTGTGACTCACTCATCTGCATGCCTTGCTTGGTGCTCTGAGCTAAAGTGACTTACCAGATGCAGTTTTCTGCAGCAAGGTTCTTTCTGTATATACAATTGTGTGAGCAATAGTGCATGTGTTACACGGGTGCAGATAATACAGAATATTTGTCCCCAGGGTGATGACTTCCAGATCTTCTACCAACTTGAGAAAGTAAGGGAACTCTGGAAACAAGGTGCTTTCCTTCCCTTTCTTCCCTCTGCACCAAATGGGGCTCTGCCTCTTAGCTCCTTGTCTTGCAGTGCCCTGTATCACTTCCCCTGTACCATTCTCTCCCAGAGGCACACTTTAGTCTCCGGCTTATAAATATTCCATGGGTTATTTGGGGGGAATGCCTTTCAGAAGAGCATGCTGAGATGGGATATAGAGCCAAATCTGCAGCTATACTGCCCTGTACTGCACTGACACACTGTAGTCAGATCATGCCGGAGATATTCTGCAGACTCAGAAACAAAGAATGGTGGTCCAGTATTGTGTGTATTCCTACAGTAGCACAAACAGCAGTGTTTCACCATTTAAGAAAAAAACAGTCCTTTCATGTCACTGCATGACTTTCTGTTCTTATGCAAGATGGAATTAGGAGTAAATTGGCTTTGGTTTCTTGGAATGATTGTGCCCATGTTGCATTGTGTTCTGTTCACAAAGCTCAAGGTTGATTTTTGTTCTGCCCATGTTAAGTTCTTTGATTATGGTAAGATAAAATGTTATGGAAACTGTTTTTTCACTGATCTCATTTGTTGGTTTTACAGCAGACTTATTCCTAAGCCCAGTTAGTGAAAGTATATAGGTCTTTTGGCTCTTCCATTTGTAATATTCTGTTCCATTTAAAGAGATGAGACTAAATTGAAAGCATTCATCCTCTTTTGTTAATTTGGATTTTTCTTTATCCCCTGCTCACTGTCCTTTGCAAATTATGGCATGTTGATTTCTATTTTTCTTTTTGGTAGTTTGAGATACAGTTAGATGCCTTTCTAAGGATGAGTCTGAAACTCTGTGTGTGATACAATGCACAGTGATGTGAATGGCCTGTTGTCAGCACTGGTTGAAGGAGCTGTGACAAATCAGCAGTGGAGATGAAGGGGGAGGAATCAGTTTACAGCTAAGAAAACCACAATGGCAGTTGTATTGGGCAGTCAGTGTTCTCTTGGTGCGTTTTTTATTGCCCAAATGTCAGTGTTTCTCAATGGCTTGCTCACAGGAAAAGGAGTCAAGGGAATTCTCAATGTCCAAATCACAGAACATGTGCTATTGTTTGACTTCTCCTCAATTTGTGAGCTGCTCACAGCAGGCTGTAATCATGTATCATGCTGATTTGTGGTATCTGTTATGCATTACTTCAGTTTCTTATGACTTTTGTCTTCCTTATTTACACTGGAGAAGCAAAAGGGCAAACTAGATCAGGAAGGAGAGCTTTGAAATGTAGCTTTAATCAACAGTGCATTACCTGGTTTGACCTTGGGTATTTTATACATGTCTTTCAGTTCAGCTATCTGTGAAAATAAAAAGGGTAGTGCCTTTCTTAAGACCTTGTAAAAGCTGTTACTCTGTTTGATATTAAAGGTTACTGTGGAGGAGTCATAGGCTTTTTCAGTACAGTGCAGTCACAGATATCAGTTTGTCTTTCTGATTGCAGTGAAGTAATTGCTGGTGCCACTCTTTGCCGAGGACATCATTATTCTGTCTAGAAAATATCAGGAGAGCTTCAATACTTCCTGGTGTTTGGTGTGGTACAGATACAGATCTGGTCCTTCTCAATTCTCACTGTACAGCACATCAAATGAACTCTGCTCCATTTCACTACAGCTTTACATGAGAGCAAACTAAAAGTTTGTAAAAGCTGGGATGTGAATCCTAATAGTCAGATTTTGTAAAAGTAAAATAAATGCAGCCAATATTTTTTCATTCCACTTTATAAATTAAATATTTTGAAATGTTGTTTAATATTGCAGATGTTTTCAAGTTTTTAGGAAAATATTTACCTTAGAATTAAGGACAGAAGTAAAGCAGCATAACCATCTTATGTAATCTGTGATGCAGAGATTGTTGCAAATTCCTCTAAACAGCAGAGGAAAATTTAGAAAGTGATTGAGGAACATTTTTCCCTAACCAGTTCACTTCTCTAACCAGCTCAATTCTCTGTCCACTGTGACAAAATACACCATGTTGGAAAGGAATTAGCTCACAGTTTTGTCTTTCATGTGCATAAGGACCAGTGTGTAAAATGTGACCAATTCAAACGTCATTAAGAACTATTTTCCCTATTTATAATAACAGTAAAACTGTGTTCAGTAGTCAGTGTGTTTTTACTGTGTGCCAAACGTAGACAAAGCCTGAGTTGTTCATTGTGAAATGCAGACACCAAAGAGCTTTTAAATGTGGGAAGTCTATGACCAATATTAATGCTTGTAGAACTGTCGGGAACAATGTAGATATTTATGTAGATATTTTCCAGTAATGGCTTTGAGGGTTATTTGCTTTAGACTCTGTAAAACAAACATAATACACCCATCCAAATGTCAGATGCTTCTCTTAATAGAAAGAGTATTTTCCATGGAGGATGCTAGTGAGGAGCCAAGCTAGCTTATAAGAAAGCACCCACATGAGTTTAACTCGCCAAAAAACATTATCTTCAGAAGGTTGCCTGGTAGTTAGTTCAGAAGCATTTCAGAAGCATCAGTGAAGGCAGTGGACCAGTGTATCCATCGTATCAGTTAGAAGAGTTCATGCAGGAGCTGTTTGGATTTCCAGTGATCCAACAGCTCAGGGAGAAAGTGATCATTCAGGGTTCTGAATTGTTAGATGCAACAATCTGTCTCTAAAATGGGTAACTCAGTGTAATCTGTGGTTATTGCATTTAGAATAGATACAGGAAGGCATCTCTTTTTTTAGTAAATACAGTGCAGGTAGGCAGTGTCCTTCTGTAGGATTGACTGCTAAGATTATATATGCTATTTAGTTTCCTGCTGATTAAATTATATTACAGTTTCATCTGCCACCTGGCCATTTTAGGCATGCAAAGCAATAGACCTGGGTGGACTTGCAGAAAGGCACCTGGGTGCCTTACAGAAAAGCTTGGCCTTCTCTGAGGTGTTATCAGAAGAAGAGCGTGAGAAGAGTCACACCCTTAATCAACATGGCTGCATCAATACAGAGCTCTTCCTGAGAGACTTTTCCAGAAAGGCTTTGGAGAAACATACTCAGTAATCTCCTCCAACCACAGGCCATGGTGGGGATGACTTTCTTCATTCTTAGCAGGGGAGCAGCTCCACTGCAATCCCTCTTCTTGCAACCAGTGCAGCCACTCTGCTGTTTGCCCTGTCTACTGCAGGCGGTGCAGCAAAATATTGCAGTTAGAGAAGAATTGCAAAATGTAAAGGGACTTTTCAGAATAATTGAGAAGCCTATCATTAAAGCTCAAATAATTTTCTTTATTTTGTAGTTCTGAAATAACCTTTTCTAAACTGGCTTAGTCTTCTTTACTTTTATTTTGTTAGGTCTGTTGGTTGATCTGACCTTTAAAAAATCTCTTTTGAGTGGCTGTGATTTTTATAGGGGAACCCATTCTGGGATAAGAACAAAAACAGTGTAGGCATTCACTTTCATGTGTAATACTTCATTGTCTTAAAATAAGTATTTTCTTCTAGTTGCTGTGGTTGGTAGTTGGAAGCTGTTAGAAAAAGATCTACAGATTTGTGATGTGATAGAACTGGAAGGAAAGCAATTAACAATGGTAACAACTCTTAACGTAAACTTGTTTTCCAGTGGTGAGGCTTATGCTGTTTTCTTTGTCATGCAGTGAGTAGTCCCAGCATAAATCATGTTTGTATTTAAGGTTCACATTTAAGCAGTTTCCAGAGTTGTCACTGGATTTTCAACCAAACTCGCTATTTTTAATAAGGATTTTCCAACCGATACTAGGAGGTTCTGCCTGTGCAGAACTTTGCACGTGTAGTAGCTGGTCCTCCTAAGAGGATATATTAAATTCAAATAATTTTGAGAATGATTTCTGGGGTCATAGAAGGTATAGCATAAATGGTAACATATTTGAATGACACACTAGTTCTTTATGGGAAGCGCTGATTGCACGTTGCAGAGTTGAACCAGCCAGCATTTGTAATTCACAAATATGCCCTGTCTTATTTTTAATCTCACAGCATGATACACTACCACTGTGCGTGCTGTACTGACTTGCTTTCATTTTACTGCTTACAATGTGTGAACTTGGAAGGGGACAGAAAGGGAAGTCCTTGGGCCTGCCTCGTGCATCTGCTGCAGCAGCCAGTTTCTTAACCATGTCATAGCTGCTGCCAGACTTTCTGGTTCTGATGAATGGTCCTTGTTCCTCTGGAACTGGACCCTGACAATCTCAAAGTTGGAGTAAAAATGTACATTCTCTCAGTTGAGAAAACTTCAAATAATTTCAAAAGGTCCTTGCACATCCTGGTGCAGGTGATTAAATGAGCCATGGCAATCCTTCAGAATTGCATGCATAGATAAGTTTTGTCTCTGCTTCTTCCCATGCTTGAGCCTGAGATAAACCAAGGCATAAAATTGGTCAATAAAGCCTTTTTCTGGCCCCAAAGGATAGAGATCATTAAACATGTCTCTGTTTCCCTTTTCTTCATCAACCCCAACTCTGCAGCAGATGACCAGATGGCCACAGGGCATGTTTTGTAGCTACAAGATAAATCTCATGGCAAGCAATTTCCTTCCATCAGTTACATCAGACACATGCATAAAAATTTAGATTTATTTCCCAATTAAAAAAAAAAAAATCCCTGAAAACTCTGTTCATGAAAAACACTGCTTTCTGTGCCAGATGGGAGAATGTGCTTCTCTTTTTGTAGTGCAGGGCAGCCAAAAATGGTTTGTGGTTCTAAAAAAGTTGTAGTGTTTGAGAAAGTACAAATCCAGTCGTATTGAATATAGAAGATCAGGATCATCTTTTTCTTCTGGACTTCATAAGAAATATGTAGCATTTGGACAAAGCCTCCTGTCTGACCTGAGATGGTGATGGGTGAGAAGTAACAGGCACCTCTCCAAGGAGTTACAAAAAATCCTGGCATGTGCTGTTAAACCACTTAAAAATAAAACCAGGCAAGACAATGAATAGGATTAGAGAAGTGTGGAAGTTTGTAGAACTGGTGGCAGTGGTTGACCGCTTATATCCACCAGCAGACCTTGTTCACAGGGGAAGTTGGAAGAAAGTTGGCTATTACTACAACTTTGTTTGCTCTAAAGGAAGAGGGCCCAACAGAAGGGAGCTTCAGATAGCAGTAGTGGGAATTTTGATGTATATTTTTAGTACAGCTAAGATAACATTTCTAGAAGTGTAGCTAATGTTTAAACTCTGATTTGGGGTTCTTGGTTTGTTTCATTTTGTTCAGGGATTTTTATCAGTACTTTCCATGCATTCTTTCTTTCCTTTCCATGGTTTTCTAGTTGCTGTTCTGGAGCAGTGCACTTTTGTTTAAAGGCACTTGTAAAGTTTTTTAAAAATAGTTTTTAATTGACTAGAAACATACAGAGTTCAATCGCTGCTTATCAGTGTGAAGCTGGCTCACTTTTCTTTTCATGGCCTCATGCTTTTGTTTTCATTCATCAGTAAGACAAGACCTGCAATTGGCATTGCTAGAAATGTTTCTTACCAGACCATGGAAGGTGTACATTAGAGATTGTGTTGGGGGTTTTTCCTGGGATCTTCCATAACACTGCCCATGTATTTTGTGCAGTGAGACATTTAGATAATGCATCTTTCGCCCTAATTGCCTGGAATTAAGTTCACAAAGCCAAGAAGTACCATTTAGTTTCTAGCACATTTTTGAAGGTGCATGTAAAAGATGTGAACTGTCCTGTGTTGCTGTGGGTAGGCCAGAAAATGGTTTGGAAATGCTTCCTGTGTTCCCAACCATTTTACTCCTTAGGACTAGGGGAGGGAAAAGGAAATAAAAAGTGTAATCTGGCCATATTTAAAATCTTGGCATGTTTATCCTGCACACGGTGTTAAAAACTACATTGTCCTAAAAGAACCGAGAATGCCTTTAGAGTTTGGTATTTATGGCCATATTCTTGCCCTTTATCACAGTCACAGCGTATGAGCTGGGAATCTAAGTGAGTAGTCAGCTGAATATACACATGGCTAGGTTATCTCATTTCTAGCTGCCTGCTTTGTTTATCAAGCACTTATGTAACATTCAGAATTATATTAAGGCAGGGCCAAGCTTTGTATTCCCATGCTGTTATCCTGCTGCTGATAGGGGAGATGAGCAGAGCAGGGTGTGAGGTGGTTAAAGGGATGGCTGCCCCTGCTCTCTCTCCTCTCCTAAGCTTAAGACCTCACATCTACACCCCAGCTCTCATTTGCTTTCTAGCAATTGCACTGCTAGGCTGTTGGACTCATGCTTCTCACTTCCATCAGCAGCATAGAGGCACAGAGCTGAGGCTGCAAAGGCAACAAGTGCCAGACTGTAAACATTGATTTGAATGCTATCAGACTGATTTGGGGTTGGAGATAGACCAGGGATTTTCAATACTTGTTCATAATTAAGAATGTAAACAGAATAACAGAATTTCATGTTTATATGCCCCAGGTTAAAAAAAAAAAAAAAAAAAAAAAAAAAAAAAAAGAGGCTTTTAAAGCTCTGGTTTGAGCTCCTTGAAAATAAAAGAATTCAGTGGTTAGGGTGGAAAGGAAAATGACACTCCTGCAAGCATTAAATCATATAATTTCTTCTTTTCTTCTTTTTCTTCCTCTCCCTCTGCATCACACACACTTGCACGTAAAAACTCCACTGCAGAGCGCTGTTTTTCATTCTTCTCATAGACTATACCCTTCTTCTGAACACATATGCATGTAACAGGTTTTGGTTGTCCTTTCCTCCCCCCACCAGGGCAGGATGTTAAAAAAAGAGTTTGACTAAAAAAGTTATTGAAGTTAATAATTGCCTGTTCAATTGAAGACCTTTCTAATGGTAACAGTATTACCAGTATTTTTTGCATAAGTAGGTTGATACAGACTCACTGTGACCATTACTTAGTCATGTAACTCACAAGCAGCTAACTGTAGCCAGCCTAAACTGGTTTCAGGATTCTGTTGGAATTTTTTGGTCAATAACTCATAACCTCTCTTGAGACTTATGAAAATTCCTTTTTAACTGTGGTAGTTGCTCAGTAATGTCCCTACTTGGATAACAGTTTAGACACCAATCCTTAAATTGATAGTTTGCATAAAGACTGCTAAATTTATGCAGGGAGCCTTACTGGACAAAGCCAGATAGTTTACTTGCTGGTTTTTACAAGAGAAAGCCTTGAAATCCCTGCTTTAGCTGCTCATAGCCATCTGAATTTTCCTTAAGGTTTGTATCTAAAATAAAATCTGAATCCAAATTTCCTTACAGCCTTCCTTACTCACTCTAAAAACTCTTGAAACAGGCCTTGCTTTTCAATTTTGGAATTTTTATTCATTACTTCAGTGCTTCAAATTTAAACCATTAAAAAGCAGTGCATTAATACAGATACCAGACTTCTTCCATCCCTGTTTCTAATTTGGTTTTCCCTTGAAACTAACTCCAGCTCAGCTGATGACACTCCTAGATGTGGTACTATGAATGAACATCTGAAAATTTTTGCTTTACAACATTAAAACCCATTCTTTTGTAGAAAGAGATGTAACCACTTGCTTGAACTTACTTTGATTTTGAGTTTAACATGAACTTGGATTTTTTTCAGAGAAAGCTCTATGTCAGATTTATGTTGATGCAAAATGTTTCACGCAGACTTGAGTTCTGTGGCAAAGTTTGTAAAATCGGCATTTCTTTCAGGGCATATTTACATGATGACTTTCATGGCACAGGGAAGTAGTTTGTATAGAACATGTGAAAGCTGTTAGACCAAACAGGAGGTTTGTAATCTTATTAAAAATTTCTGTTCTAAATTCTAGGCATTTTTACATTGCATAATCCAACTGTCTGACATTTTCAGTTAAACTATCATTAAAGCACCTTAAAAACAAATTGAGCATATTAAGCATTTTCATCTTTCCCCTTACCCACCATTAACTGCAGGGTAAAATTTAAAATTTTCAGTGATGCATTTCAGGAGGCCGAGTGAGATGAACAGCACAGGCTGTAGAGTCGTACGTCGCTCACCCACTAACAGGGGCCTTTTTTTCTGTGAGTTTCCATAAATTAGATGTGGAGCCAAAGCAAGCAGAAGCTATTTTTAGTGCAGCAGCAGCAGCACTGCAGAACAGAAGCTGGCGGAGCTTCACGTGTGTCAGGCTGAATCAAAGGGAGTATCCCAGCAATGCAGTGTAAACAAAACAAGGGCGCTGTCAAAAAACAAGCTTCAGGTACTGAAAGAACCCAAATCAAAGCCTCACACGAGAGGCAAATGCACCATTTCTGTTTCTTAGGAGATTTTCCTATTTTGCAAACATGGGAGCCTAATAAGAATTCCATGTTTCCTGGTGTCCCATTGTCTCACTCGATGCAGTCTTTACCATTAGGCATTTTATTTAGAAATTTTCTCTTTTATATAGTAATTTTCTATCTTTTGTCAAGAGTGTAGTCATTGTCTGAAGACACGTGAGTGTAGCAGAAGCACATGCAGCTGTCTGTAGAGCCATGGCCCAGGGGATGTCCTTGCTGTGAAAGCACAGCTTTACAGCTTGGGAGATGTTGTTTTTCAGCAAGCAGAAGAGCAATATGAGCAAATACTTCACTCTTGCACATGAATTGGATTGCTGTATTCTTCTGTAAGGTTTCCCATTCATATGGGTATTTTTATTTTGTGGGATTTTTGCATGAAATGCATTTGTCCTCAGAAATTATACATTAACCTGAGTAAATACTCAGTGAACCTTTCAAAGATTAACTTTTACTTAGTTTACTTTGGTTTCCATGTGTCTGCATGCTATCAGAGGCACAAACACAAGCCAGGTAGTTTCAAGACTGTCTTGTCAGTTACTCAGAGTCACTTGCAAAGGCCATGCCGTGAAAGCTTATGGTAACTCTGTAGCATCATCCTATTATTACTCAAGCAGCTGAGACACAACCTTTACAAAGGTTAAGAAAGGTGTTGAAATTTTTCATTTCACCTAATAGTTAAAAAAAAAAAAAAAACAAAAACAAAACCCTATCTGCCTCCCCTGCCTCCCTGCTTCCTGGAAACCACCTGTTCAGGTGATGCATCCTTGGTTGATTCTACATGTGCTTGTATTTTAGTGGACTTCAGGGCCTGAGTTTGTTGGGGTTTCTTTCAGAAACCTGGGAGATGGGAGAGTGATTGTTGCCCTTACAGTAAATGCAAATAGCTGTGGAAAAAGACTTAGGGAAAAGGTTGTCAGCCTAAGCTGAATTATATGATTTCCCTACAACAGCAGTCTATGCAAAACAGGGTCATATGAGATTAATGTACAATAGGAACATCAAGAGAAATTCAAATATCAAAGCCAGTTGTGTCACCAATGGCACAAAAGAGCTCTTGAGTGTGAGACATCCCTCTTGCTACCTCCCTGCTGCTCCTGCCTGGGTTTTCCCCCTGGGCTGGGGAAAGAGTCACTCAAGCTGGCATCTGGGTGTGAAAGGAGTAGTGATATGGGCTCCTAGGCACATCAGACATGGCATGAGCCCTGTGGGTGAGTCTTCTTGGAATTGTGAGTTTAGTAGGCTTTGATGCCAAAGAGGAACTGTAGCCCCATCTGACCCACTGGCTGTACATTTTTGTTTATTTTTTTATTTTAGGCAAGTTGCAGCCAGGAAAAAAAAATCAACATAGAATGTAATGTTGAGAGTAGGAAAAGCTAAGAAACAAAGAGTAGGAGCAGGAAATTGTTAAAGAATGCTTCATGCACTCTTAATTCATTCAATAATGATTAAGTCTTTTTTCAAGGAACATTTTGGGTAACTCAACCCTTGGAGCCAAGCGTTTGTAAACTATTTGTTCGGATGTTATTATTTCTTTCTTTTTTTTTTTTTTAAGGAAAGTATTTTGACTTTTTGAAGCCAGGTTTTCAAGTGCCCGCAGGCAAGCCAAAGGAGCACCCGGCTGAACTCAGAATTCACAGTTGCTGCATGAACTGAGAATCTGAGTGTAACATACTACCTTACTGTAAGCTACAGTAACAAGATATGGCCATGAATGTCTCAGAATAAACCCCCCTGAACTTTATAAACTTCTTTTCAGTTCCTTTGCACAGGTACGCTGCCTCCTTATTCCAGTACCCATCTCTTCCTCTTTAAAATGCAAGCTGCAACACATTCTCATGCCTCTTTTTGCTAGAATGGCTTCTACCATTGTAACTTCAAAACACAAATAAGCTGAAAACATTTTTATTTGAAGTAACTGTAAATCACAGGAAAGTAGTTGGTTGTCAGCTAGAATTTTTGTGGTGTGTTTAGGTCTCAGAAAAACAGAATTTGGAGAGCAGGAGCTAATTGTGCTTTGGCCAATACTAGCAAACAGTGTTGTTCTTTCTGTAACAAGTAATTTGCTGTTTATTCCCAGCAGATCTGCCACACCGAAACAGAAGTCAGTAATCACCTACGTGTTTGTGGCCAAACTAAGTGGCCTTGCAGTGCTGACACTGCTTAGGAGGGCTGGCAGTTGTGTGTATTGCAACCACTGCATTTCCTGCCCCAGCCGTGGGAGGAAACCAAGGCAGGCAGCAAGGCTGGGGAATCTCCTGCTCGCTGGATGCCCGTGCTGGCCTTTCAGACACGCACCTCAGTGTTATCAGGAGCAAGCAAAATAAATAAATCGGTGTGCCTGTGAGGCCGTGTGTCACATCCAGCTCACAAATTATAGCTTCTACAGCACAGCTCGCCACTAAAACACCCATAAAACAGATTTTACTGAATGAAGCATAGAGGAGAGATGGCACACTTAGGAAGTAATTGCACTGATTTCTTAGTGATGCAAAAAATTGCAAGTTGGAGTAATAGTTCCTGTGAATCTGCTTGCTACAGGGGAACTTAGAACAGATGCTACTTTACTTGGATACTAGGATACAATCTTTCAGTGGGTCAGTTATGACATGTATGTAAACAAAAAATCTATTAAAAGCCATCCTATTAACATACGGCAATGTAATTGTAAAGGAAGAAGATTTCTTGAAAATTATGCTGGGTTAACATATGACTGCTTAAATTAACTTTGGCAGATAGAACTGTTTTAATGAGGTAGTGAATTAAATACAACTAGATCAAAGCTGGAATTATTATATATAGTTGCAAAACTTTTGCAAGGACATAATATTTGTAAACTACTTGCAAGAGGTGTAATTTTCTTGTTCCACTGTCTCTGGTGAAGAAGCTGCTATACATGAGCCTTAACTTTCCACTGATTTACAAAATTCAGGGGTTTTTTCGTATTTCTTCTCTTGCCAGCTTCTTTTCAGGCTCTTTGAATCTTTTGACACAGACTACAGGTGCAATTGCAGCCTGTGTGGACACACCCAGCCTGCCATTAACCTAACCAGTCTGGGCACCTGTGCAGAAAAAAGAAGCTTAAGTACAGCCAGGTTTCTAAAATACATGGTTCAGGTGCTAAAGCCTTGACATAGCAGATATACTGCTATCCATAATTGAGCTAGCTGATTTAAATTTCAGTAGATGTCTGCAGTGATTCTCTGTATGCCTGTGGATCACCATGAAGATAATGTCTGAGGTATAATTTTCTCAAATACATAGTTATGTACCTATCCTGTGGGTGTCTTTTTTTTTTCCCCGTAATGTGAGTTTCGTAAGCTTTACTTCAGCATTTCCGTATCCAAATTGTCTTTTCTTTGATTTTTATCTCTTTTTCTTTATTAATTTCCATATCTCGCTCCATTATTTTCAACTCTCATTATTTGAAGTAATGATACTGGATTTTAATAATCATGTTTCCTAACACATTAGGAAAACCCTTCTTACTTGTTCTACAAATATGAAGTATTTAGTAGCCTCCACATCCCTTGCTGAGCTTCAAAGGTAAATTGCAAAGTGTGCTTGATTTCATTCTAGGAAAGAAGGTCAGGTTGCTGCATTAATTCCACTGGGAGTAGAATAAGCTGCATGTTTACCTGGACTCATAGAATCATCAGGGCTGGAAGAGACATTTAATATCACCAAGTCCAACCATGAACCCAACACTACCCCTGTAAAACCCTAAACCACATCACCCAGGGCTGGATCCAGACACCTTTTAAACACCTCCAGGGGTGGTTACCCCCCCACCTCACTGGGCAACCTATTTCAGTGCCTGACCACTCTCAGAAGTCACTTAATCCCTCCAGTATCTGAAACATGGGTAGGCACTTGTTTCATAAGCTAGACACAGGGCAGAAAAATGCCTGCCTCTATGAGATTAAACATCAAAAAAACTTTGTTATAAATACCCACAGGAGGCAGAAATATCCTTGTTTTGTGTAACATAATTGAGTGAGGCATACAGGTGTTTTTTCTGCTGTTGTGGATTGTCTTTTGTTTGTTTGAGTCTCTGTGTATTCTTAGAAATGCTCAGTTATTTCAGCAGCTTTAAGTAATATCAGCTGGCTTGCTTTTAGTTGTTACATCCCTCATTATATACCATGTAAAGAAAGAACTACCTACTGCATATGCAACATGCAGAAATGGAGCTGAGGAGGTGTTATTTTCTTAGTTGTCATCATGGGTACAAACTACAGCTCATCTGTATCCTCTTTCTAAACAAAACCCTTGCTGTCAGCAAAACATCCTGCAGAGGGTCCCCTCCCACAGCATTGTCATGCTTGTGTCCTGCAGCAGAGCTGCTCTTGCTGACAGAGGGCCTCCTCCTTAGGGTTAGGTTTGCCCCCCTCTTCTTAACCTTTAAATGACAGATGAATTGAAATTGGAGTTTGTATCAAGCAGCTACCTATGACTGAGGGATTTAACCACTTTAATAAAAAATGTACATATCTTGTGTTATCACAGTGGTGATTGAGTGCTGAGTTGATGCTGCTGAACAGTGTTATATGGTAATGCTTGGCAATGCCAATCCATCTCCCCCCTCTCAGAGGTGCTTCTTATGCTCACTTTCTACTTGTTGCTAGGCTGAGATTTGGGCCTTCTTGCACAAATTCAGCAACTGGAATTTTACGTCACAAAGCAAGACAGGTGGGGAAAAAACCCCAGCACTCTCAGTGCTCTCACTACCCAGCAGATAGTGCTTCTCTCATCTAGTACTTGGCAGGAGATTTTTTCTGTTCTTGGATCCAGCTGAATATCCTTCTCAACAGTCTCAGCTTAAGGTCTCTGAAGAGGATCTTGTATAAATTGTACTCTGAAATACACACCTTTCTCAGTTGTTTTTTCCAAGATGACAAAAAGTGTTGAGTTACAGAATTAAGATGCTGTAAGCAAGCAGAGGAATCCTGGTCATCAGTAGAGAAAGAGTGATATGATCAAGCAACTTTCCTAGCTGCTGGAATTTTTCTTTGGATAATGAGTGCAGGTTGCAAGGTGCAAATAATGTATTTGGATTCTAACAAGTTCTACAGCAGTGACAGAAAATAGCTAGTGGTGAGAGCTGAGGGCCTTTTTTGAAAGGATTGTGAGAGAAGGCATGAACTTAGAACAATAGCGTTTTAGAATAAGACTGTATAATGTAACTTTGAACTATTTATAACATGCACAGAGATAGTGCAGGTACTTGTGTTTAGTGTAATTATGCTTATGCAATCAGCTTTTTTAGGAAGATAACCATTTGACTAGTTTATTTTTGGAAATGTACTCCAGGGTGCTAAGATGTGTATCTATATATCTGTCTTTATATAATTTTCGGCTTCGGTTCTAAATCTGTTTTCTGTATCTGTCAGGAAATATCTGTCTACCTATAAACTGTATGAGGCTGTTTAATGACTGATGGCAGACAATTCTACAAATATCAAGCTTTTGGCATCATAAGTGAAAATGCCTTGCATTGTAAGAGGGGGAAGGGGAGAAAATAATTTCCTGTTTAATTTCTACAAGAAAAAGCCCACAGCCTGACCAGATGGAATTTCTTTTGTACTATAAATAAGCATACCTTCCTTTCTTTCATGGTTTCAATTTTTATATATTTCTATCTAAACTGCTCCTTCCACAATTTTATTTGTCCTGCTGTGTTCAGGGATGTTCCTTCAGATGCTCAGTAGATGATGTGAATAACAGAACAAAGCTCTTCAACACTGATAAAAATGTATATCAGTATATATCTATAAAACTCTAAACAATGCTGTGTGGCTACCTGGGGCAGTCCCAATCACTTGAATTTGTGCTCTGGGGACAGTCAGAATAAAAGACATCTTGTCTAGATTTGGCACTCACATAGGTAAATGGGTTTATTAACAGTTACAGAAAATATGGACTGCCTAAAAATGTTGGATTGTGGGAAATGTATTTTTTTCCCTCAAAACACTGCATGTGTATTTCATGTCATGTCATAATTCACTTTCTCAGTTGGGTGTAGTTTGATAGTATTATTTTATTTAATAATGTTAAAACATTGCTTTCTCATTATATCTTTCATTCCATTCCTTTCCTTAACAATTGTAGGTCATGTTTAATGTTAAAATATTGATCCTTTTCATAGAAGTTATGATGCCACAGTGCACTGGCTCTTTTGTAAAACTCTTACTTTGAATCCCTCATGGCACTGAATTTTCAGTGTTGTGCATGGGTACGTCTTTGACTACTGGTGTGTATATGGTAGCTATGCTAAATTTTAATTGTAGCCTGCTCATTACCACACTTCTGGTGATAATCAGTATAGTTGTGTTTGATCCAGTAAATACAAAAAAGTCTAGTTGAATCACTAATGCTGTGCTTTTGTATTCTACTTCCAGCACCTCTCTCTTCTGTCACATTTAAAGATAAAGACCATAGTCATTCAGATTCTCAAAGCAAACAAATTTAACTTAAAAATACTTTATGAAAGGATAGTGGTGGAGTAGGGCTTTAAAGAGCTGAGGTGCTATAGCTTAATTCACTTTTCTGGTCTTTTTTTTGTTCTTCTGGTGTAATTAAGCAGGGCATGGGTGTTGCATGATGTTGTACTCCTTGCCAGAACAGAAAACATTTTAAGGTGAACTGCTGAAGAAAATCAATTACACTGGAAAAACAAATCCTGCATGCATAATTAACAGAACGTCCTTAGCACTTGTGAGGCTGTTCTTCTCAAGAGGCAAGTTGGGGTTAATGATGCCAAATTATGGGGTTTTCCTGGTTTTCCTAGTTGTCTCAACAGATCAGTGTGCAGGTCTTGCTGTTTAAGCAGTGAGTGTCCTGAAACCCCCTCAGCTTATGGGCCAGCCCCTGTTTTGTGGTGGCAAATGATCCTGCCCCTGGCAGTCACCAGGGAGACAGCAGGCCCCTCCTGGGAAGTGGAATGACAGACCTAGGCTGTACTTTTGCTGCAGTGTCCCCATAGGATCATCCACGTTATAGTGAGAAGTGTTTAAAATACAATATACCATACTAAAAGGTAAAGCTGGAGCCTGCCTTGATATCCTGGTGGTTTGATGGAGGTTTCAGAGGAACCTGTCCGTGCTGGTGGTGGACTGTGCACTGGTGGTTCTCTTGGGTCATATGTGGGCAAAACCACTGTTAGGTAGGGTGTTTTTCTTGCATTTAATATATCCTGTGCTAAGCATTGGAAGATGAGAGAGGGCTAACAATCTGTATCTAAAGCTGCAGGATTTTTGAAAAATTACAGGTTACTCTTAATAGCAAGATAATTACACTTGTGGAGAATGACACAGTTGTGATCATTCCCCAGAATAAAAAGCCACCTCTGTACTTTCTAAGTACAGAGACGTGCTGTGATGTCACATGGTGTTGGGCAGTAGTTCTGACTGTGGGGTTTAGAGTTGGGCTGCAGTGAGTGAAGAGTGGGTCTTCATTTGCTTTGAGGGGGGAAAACCATTCAGGCTCCACACATCCAGAATTTTGCACACATTACTGATCTTTTAAGCATGAGTGCTGTGCCATTGAATTCCAAGGTCTTGTTGCATTGAGTAGGATTACTTACATCCTTAAAACTATGCTTATGAGTGAGTCTTGGTAGAATCAAAATTTTTCTTGCACTGAACTTAGTCCTTCTGTATATCTAAAATATTTAATCACTCTGACAAAATAAAAAAAAAGTGTAGGGAAGCTCAAAACTGCCATGTAGTCAGAATATCTTGCCATTTGTTTGTGTTTATTTTATCTACTTTTGTTCTACAGTTATTAAAATTCCCTCCTACTTGTAGCTTCTGTGAAAAAAAATGCTCACCCTGAAAATGGTGTCAGTTTTGAGGAAAGGGTCAGCAATTTTTCAGTGCACATCTATTATGCTCCAGATTCATTTTGGTCATCATTTCTTTCCTGCTGGGCTGTCCATGTCCTTTCTAGAGGAGCAGAGGTGGCCCAGGACATCCACAAAGGGTGGTGGTGGAGCCCATCATACAATTTCTCAGTGCTGAGATGGCGAGAAACACAAACACAAGGCATTAAGAAAGGTTGGAGACATCCCCATTTTCTCACTTCTCTGATTTGGCTTTTGTCCACATGAGGTTTTGACACAAATCTGCTCAGAAGTGCATTGCAGTGCTTGAGTTGAAGTTAGATCAAAGCAGCCCCAAATCTAACATGTAACCAATAAATGAAGATATATGTCCTTAAGATGTGTTGTTGTTCGTTACTTGCATGTCTTGATTTGTTGTAGGGATTTCAAGGTACTAGAAATACTTTTTAAAATACTGACATTTAGAAACCATAGTCAAAAACATTTCATTTAAATATTAGTGTTATTTGTTTTCACTTTTTGAATGAGCTGCATTGAGACCTTCTCAAAAAACATCTTGCAAAATGGATGAAGTATCAGTGTTTGCTGAGGTAATAAATGGCTTTTGATTTCAAAATATCACAGTTACGTTGTAAGTCTGTACTTTTTGGATTTACTTAAAATTTTTGTCAAGGCACCCCAAACAAAGTAATGCCCCACAAGGCAAAGTTATTATTCTTCTGAAGGAATTGCTTTGACATCCAATGCATGATGTCCCATTGCAGTACAGACATTTGTTAGGAGCAGGAGATCAGTATTTGTAGTGCTGGAGTTAGGACAGGATTATGTGTAATCTAATTAAGGAGGTTACTAACAATTTAAGGGGATTATAAGATTGGCAATTATCTGTGTGCTTATTTGATTAAAATAAATGCTTGCAGATTTAGCTACCATACCTGTGCTCTGGTGTTTGGGATCAGAAATCACATTTGGTTGGAAGTAGAAGAAACAAAAAACAACAAAACTTCGTGGTTTAATTCTGTTTCTGTAATGATTTCAATACAATGTCTACTCCCTAATTAATTCTCACTGAATTGCAGTGGACTTTATCATTAAAAGCCCTTTTGAAGAAAGTCTTTTTTAGGGGAGGGAAGACTGTTTTTTAAAATAATATACAGTCAATCTAAAAATTTATTTTTTAGGTGCTGGGCAAAGACAGTTATTCAATAGGATATGCCTTCGCTCGGGGCTGAGGCTTTGTCTGTAACTTTGAAATTTAGGTCTGGTATCACTTAATGAAGCTTCCCAGATTTCTTGTTTGAAAAATGTCCAACTCTGTGTGATTGAGAGTTTCATCTCATTGTAGAGCCAAGATCCCAGAGAATAAAATCCCAGAGGATAAAGGTTTTTCTTCTTCTTCTTCCTTACACTCCACTTTGGATCCTTCCACCTCTACTTCCTGAGGGCACCCAACTCTCCTGAGCCTGAAGAACTTTTTATTAGAAGTTTGGTTGAATTCAGACTTTCTGTGAAAGCAGTTCAGATGCTTAGAGATCATCACAAGAGTCGTTCTCGCCCTCAGGACAACTGCTGGGCACTCTCCTTCTCAGAGCATATCCCAGCGTCCCAGCCACAATGTCGTACACACAGTTGGATGAGGGAAAGGAACCTGTTAGGGAATTTGTTGTTTTAGGCATCCTTATGTTTCCAGTGAGAAAGAAACAGCAAAAGTATAAAAAGGCATCTCCTTTTCTCCCTGAAAATACAAAACTTGCGCCTGCCCTCAGAGCCTGACCGCAGAGTGACCTGCCTATATACGTAGGCAGCTATAAATCATTGCATGAACACCAGGGATAGTTCCATATTTAGAGAACAAATGATTCCTAGTTTCCCTTTCCACAGGTTACATTCAAGGTGGAAATAGTATTTTTAATCTTCTCTTTAAAAGAAAAAAAAAAGAGAGAATAGACAACATTTTGCAATCTGAACTGACATGTGGCTTTGGGTTTCTGACATTTATGCCTTATTTGTATATTCCTTTTCAACCTTCTCCAGCTGCTACTGCATAAATCTTGCACATTTTTTCCACTAACTGTATGGATGGAGAAGACAAATTAGGAAGTTCAGCTTCTTTCTCGGTGCCTGTTTTTAGGAGTTTTAAAAGTAATCCAGGATTTGAAACTGGCCTTGGTGGATTTTTTTCAATAAGGTAGCTTTTATCAAGTGTTTGCCCTTTCTTGTAGATGTGAACATGGTACAAAGCAATAGCTGCTAGGAGGTGGCAGGGTGACTTTTCAGCTGTAAAGGCCGAAGTTGTTCTCACAGCAGCACTATCATGCCCTCAGGGGTAGTGATGTTGGCCAGGATCCTGCAAGGAGCTGCAGCTGCCAGGCTCCCAGGTGGCTCCTGCAGATCCTCAGGCTGGCTGGGCCATGCTGCTGTGTGGCAGCACCAGCACAGCATGTCCAGTGCTGCTCAAGCCCCTCCTCCCCAAGCTCTCCCACCTCTGGCCATAGATGGTGGCAGCCAACATCTCAGTGTGGAGGCCATGCTGGGGAGCAGCAAGGATTGTCCATGGTGCCAAATTCTCTGTTAGCCACAAGCCAAGATCCCTTTGCTCCCTTAGCTTTTCATAAAACAGACCCAAGAAATGGCAGCTACCTGTTGGGTACAGGCTAGAGAGATTAAGAACAGAAGTGTAACTTAATCTTTAAAGTAACTTGAAGCAGGACATAATCAGGTTGTTGCATAATTATTTTCCTCATTCCTCAAACTCAACTCACTGTATGTTGTTTTAATAGTACAAATGCACTGTGCACTGTACAAGGTAAGGAAAATTGATGAGAATGTAAAGAAACTTGCAGGGAGTGCAGCATTAGGAATGCTTTTCACAAAATGCTCTATTAATAGTAAGCAGTTGTTAATGTGACTTCCTCTCAGTTAGCAGGGTTGTAGGGCTAGTTTTTACCACTGAGCTTTTAAATAGCTTGTAGCTGTTAAATGGAATTAGGCCAATTATTAGCAAGTTGGATATAGTCACTGCATTCTTCTCCTTCCATTTTTGTAGTAACAATTCATCTTCTTGCTTTAGCTCCATGCCTTCCTCCAGCTACCCGAGGTGATCACTCAGCCAAGCTGTAGGTGGTGTGACCAGTTGCTTGAATACATTCAGTGGTTAAATATATTCTGTTCTAAAATGGGCAGGATAATGGTGATTTAATGAAAACATCTCAGCAGCAGCATTTGTAAAGATACAGGATTTTTTTTATTACTCTAATGGTTATGTCTAGCATTTTTATCTGTACTGTTAGACCTCTGCTTGATGTTATTACTTTCACCTAGTAATTTCTAAGGCAGATGATCATATAGAGATATTTACCTGGTACTGTTTTTCATTAATAGCTCTGGAGTGTGTTGTGCATGGGAATAAGAAGGATAACCTGTCTGCTCTAGACTACAATTAGGGAGGCCCTAATAAATTCTGGTGCCTGGCATGGGCAAGTTTGGGAAGAACAAGCTTTGAGTCCTTCCCATTGAAGGTGAACCATTGCTATGTCACTGTGCTTTGCTAAAGGGAAGGCAACAGGTATGAATTCACCCTCTGGAATGATGGGTGAAGTGATTCTGCTGGGTGTTTGGGGATTAAATGCTGGAAGGATGTCAGCTCTCATCATCCTTCTATCCTTAACTCCTGAGCCATTGATTTTGGCATGTTGTGTAAGTTTTCTTGCCTTGAACATTGACAAGGTAATTAATATCCTATGTCAGTAACTCTGAGAAGAAGGTGGTGAACCCCACAGCAGCCCAGCACATCAAAGGATTACTCACAGAGTTGTGTCCAGCATGACCCTTACCTTTAGTGAAACATGTCCTTCACACAAGGTAAAGGTATGAGAGTGCACTGGTAAAGCTGGGACAAGGATTAAGGAGTGCAGAACAGAAATGATCTGTCACCACACTTCATAAACTGCAGTAAGGTAAAAGAAATTGTTCCAGGTGTTCTGCAAGGTCAGCATTAAGAGTTTCTTTTTTCCACTGTGCAGGAAGCTGCTTGCCTTCCTGACTTTTCCATAGAAATATTTTTCTATTTCCTTAGTTTGCACAGATGGCATACTTCAGGTTTTACATGCAATCCCAGAAAGCTCCTTCTCTGGTAGGATGGTTGTCAGGAGCCCTCATATTCCTTGAATGGGTATTACCTGCAGAAACTTCAGATGCTGTCTATGTCTTGGAACCTCCAAGATATTCTCATGAGAGCTGTGCTCCTGTGATTCAAATGTCAATCCTTGATGCTACTGCCATTCTCCTGTTTAACCCCAGCACTCACTCGGACTCCAGCCATGTCAATTCTCCTGGCTATGTCAACACCTGGCAGGCATGACAGGTGTAAGCAAACAGACAGATTCTCGTTTTGCTCAGGATTCTAACATGCTGTTCCTTTAATTTACATGTCAGCAAAACGTGTAAGTGAAAGCAAAAATTCACAGGTCTGAAAGCAGTAAGAAACATGCATGAGTGCTTTTTCTGGCCAGGAGCATTCACCACCCTAAAGAATTCACTGTTTTTCATCTGGGTTTTCAAGAGAGTATTACCATCCTCTTTGGGGAATCATCTGGCTTGATTTTAGGCCTGAGAACTTTTGGCAGCAAGTTCTCTTGCACTGAGTTTGGACTGGTGCCACAGGTAAACACAAACTTCTCGTGACTTCCTCTTCAGTCTGGTTTTTTACCTTTGTTTCCCCCATTTGAGGATTTTCTGCTTTCTCTTTTGTAGAAACCTCCAGTCAAACTGGTTTTTCCTTTTTGGCAGTCACCATAACAGATTTATTATCCCAAACCACTTCCACCAGACTAAGTGATGTTCAATTTCCAACAACCATTGCTGTTTCTAACCTGGATTTGGCATTCTCCAGGTCTCTCAGTACTTGGTGAATATGTGTACACTAGGAAAATATCTACAGTACAACTGTTTTTGAAAACAAAACCATCAACCACAATGTGTAAGTTGCGCTGAAGTAATTTTCCATTATGAGAGCAAGATAAACTTGTAAGCAACAGGGGAAGCTCTTATTTGCAACATCCAGTGCAAGTACATTTTGTTAACTTTTGACATCCCTTGGCAATGCTGTGGTATGTATCTGGTGCTTGTAAACCTAATGCATGTTATAGCTTTGAGTATTATCAAGGCTTTTTCCCCACAGCTCAGCTTTCCTGAACATAAAAGTCCAAGTCCTTTTTGAGGAGTTCACCAGAAGAGATGGAGGTGAGGTCTTCTGTGTACTTTAGGTAGTGGGACATAAACCCAGTGTTTTGATCTGTTATTCTGTCAAAAGGCGCATTTTGCAGGTCCTGGTGGGACAGCTGCATTCTGCCCACGTGTCTCATCTGATGTTTCAGGTATTCTCAACTTCCCTTCCAGCACCAGTCTGTGTAGTTGCTGGAAGATGCTAAACATTTGTTTCATTCAGACAGTGGATAAAGAGATCCTAATCTGCCATACATGAGCTCACAAAGCAGTCAGGATCCAGATTTCTCTGGATACCACAATATGAGCTTTCTGTTTTCAGGTTTTTATCTTTGGGTCCTCTATTCAAAATTGCACTTATGACTGCAGAATGTGCTCTGTGTAGCCTTTACATTGCAGAACTCAAATCTGTATCTGCATAAACACTCCATGGATGTATCAATATGCACATAACAATTGCCTGCCTAGGATTATCCACTTACAAGGAAGAAGATAACACTGAATTTACTGGATTCAAACTGGTCAGAAGGAGGGTCTGCATGTGCCAGTCTAAGCTTCAGATTTTATCAGTGCTTCATTCTTAGTCTGTGTTTTGCAGTGGCTCCACCACTTGCACCCCTGGGAATGAAACGTCTGAACACACGCAGTAGAAAAATAATGTCGCTTTTAAAATAAGTAAATAAATTACCTTTCTTCTTTATTCTCTCTTTGCCTGTCATCTTCCCTGTTCTCTGAGATCCCATGTGGCAGAAGTTGCAGATGATGAGTCTCATTTCTGCTGGAGCCTGTTAACCTTTCTGTGTGAATGACAGTTTTCCAGATTTAAGTCTTAGTCAGTGTTTATGTTAAGAAGAGGGTTAATGATGATCCCCATAGGCCTCTCGCTCGGAAAGCAAAAACATCTGCTTAGCCAAGAAGTGGTTAGTTTGCTAAATTTAGAAGGAAGAAATGCATTTCCCAAAATTTGCACTGCTTCTTAACAAATTTAGGGAACCAGTGGGGGCAAGCAGTTATGGAAGTCATACTGTTTATTCATTTTTTAGTTTAGTTCACATATTTTCAGTTAAAAGTGAGATGGTTCTTATTAAACAGAAGTGGGGTGTTACTCATATATCTGAAACATTTAATGCAATTGAACTCTTTGTGCATTTGTTTAGGTTAATAGCTGGACACATACCAAAGCCTGTGAAGCTTAGAGATGTTCTGCAGTACGTGCTTAGTGGTGGAGAAAGTGAGTTTGAAATAGATGTCTGCTGGGAAACTCCCTTAACCAAACCCATAGACCAGGAGAACTACAAGTTTTGGCCATCTTTCCATCTCCTCACCAAATGTGCCCCCAGCTGCCACCAGCAGTCTGGCTCCTTGCAGGAGAAGGTCACCTCCTGAATGGTGTATGAGCCCTTGGTTGCAGCCATCATCATCTGTCTTTGCTCTTGGTGTCTTGGCCAAAGGTGCCATCAGTCAATAGGGTTCAACCTGGGCTTCTCCTGCTTTGTGCGATGGCGAGGGAGCATTAATGGCTGCTACCAGTAAAGCCTCTCATGACAGCAGTGCTCTTGATGACTTCATGGTGGCTGGGGCCGCAGCTGGCAGCAGCCGTGGCCAGTGATAAAACGGGATGGATTATGTGCTCCCAGACATGTTTGTGCAGCAAACTTGGGTGCCCAGGAGAGGTCACCGTCGGTGGCCCGAGACCCTCCCAGTCTTGTTGCCTCTCTCCCTCTGGAGCAAGCGCAGTGGCTGGTGCTGCTCTAAGGAAGCACACAGCTTTGCTAAAGGCTGTGCAATCCTCTCGCTTGTCCATGGTCCCCAGCAGGCTGGTGGTGACCCGGCTCCAGCCGCTGCCTCCCCCCGGCCGAGCAGAGGGCAGGGCAGATGCTTTGAACCGCAGATCCTCAAGCTTCCCTGGGCGGAAAAGGAGCTGGCGGTTTTCAGGCATGACTGTACTTTGCTCTCCCTCTTGGCATCCTGTTTAACCTTTTCATCTCCTGACACAGCAGGCTCTCCTTGCTGGCGAGCTGGGAGGTGCGGATGGGTGAAGGATAAATCCCACCGGTTTCTGGTCATCCCCACGCAGCCCTTTGCCAGCCCCGGGCAGCGCAGCATGAGCTCTGTTGGGAGCCTGGCGGGCGGTGGGCGAGTACGAGAGTGAACGCTGGAAAAAGGGAATGAGCAAGGTAAATTCAGGAGATCTTTGCTAAATTCATGTTTTACCTGTGTTAGAGCAAAAACCTTACGGCGAGACCCAGCAAAGCCTCACTCCGCCTGCGGACACGCTCCGGGGAAGGGGTGGGCAGGGAAGGCAAGGAAAAGGAAGGGAGCGGGAGCCGGGCAGAGAGCGCCCCCTTCCGGCTGTCACCGCCCGTGTGTCACCGCCCGTGTGCCACCGCCCGTGTCACCGCGGCTGGAGGGATGCGGGGAGCGGGATCGCGGTGGAACAGAGCCTCCGTACAGCGGCGAGCACCCAGGGCACGGAGCAGGTGCCAGAGCCGTGTGACAAGCACATCAGCCATCCGTGGGTTCCCAATCCTGCTGGAGGCGTGCTCTGTTCCAGCAGCATCTTCAGTACTCGCGTGTCTGTTTTGGGTGTTCTGTTCCATAACAGCGGCAGCTGGTGCTTCAAAACTGGGGCACAGCACCCGTGAGCCAGGGTGGGTCCCAAACAGGTCTGGTTCTCCCTCTTCCCTCTGCCCTGCTGTGCCCTCTCACCAATGCTGGCTCCTGGTGGGAAGTGGCTGCAGAGCGCTGTGGAGGGAGACAAGGGGAGTGCTCCTCTTGCACGTGGAAGCTGTATTTAAAGTACAGTGATGATTTAAATTCAGCAGGAAAATCGTTAGCCACTAAATTTTGCCAAGCCTTCCAAGGGATTTCTGCTGATATTTTCAGCAAATGACTTGGGAAAATGAATCCTTTAGGGGTTAGAATATTACTGGAGGCTGTTTTCATTATGTCTTTCTCAGTTACCTAGAAATACATCAGGATAGTGTGAGTTTGCTTGAAGCCCAACCTTAGAGCCTAAGGTATTCAGGTATTCTCAAAAACAAAAATCTGCAGTTTCCTGTTTCAAATGTTGCTGGAAGAATTAACAAGATTGTAATGGCTCAGCTGATTAAAAAAATATATGGAGGGAGGGAGAAGGGGGGAAAGAGTGCAATAAATATGTTGGTCTTGAGAACTGCAGCAGAAACTAAAAAGAAAAAGTCTTTTCCATTTCACCTCCCTAGAGACTTGGGGTGTGTGTTTTTCTTGCAAAGCATCTGCCTCACCTGTAACTTCATATCCAAGGAGAGTGGAATTAAAAGTCCTAGTGCTGATTCCATATACATACATATATATAGTTATTTGAGCCTGGCTAAGATGTTTGCAAAGCTCTTAATGGTCCATCTGAATTGTAAAGGTTTGCTGACCCCACAACTTACCTGAAGATAGTTTTGAGATTCTTCCCTTAAAACCTTTAAGATTTGCCACAATACCTTTTCCTTTTAAAGAGACAAGCATTTTGAATGGGTTTGATTTCTTGTTTTCCTTGGGAATATTTTGATGTGAGGCCATTGAAATGTTCAGGTGAGAGCATAAAATGGTTGAAGTAGATCAAGGGTTGTTAAAATGCCTATTTTGTTGTATTGATCTGTGATTTAGCACTTCATCTTTCCAATTCTTTGGATGTTTAAGTATACTCTCATAAATACAGCATGGGTTTTCTGTCAATCATATATTCTCAAGACACGATTTTTCTTTTAATTGTCATTTTGTTTGTGGAGTCAGAATATCTACACAGAGCTGTGTAGTGATTTATTTAGTGAGAAAAGAATTTTCATGTACTATTACCTCCTCTTTATTTGTGCATTTATGAATCCTTTTTTCAGAAATTCTTATATAGCTGCTACTGCTGCTCAAATTGCCATGGTTTTTAAAGAGAAGAATGCTTATTGATAGTTCCCACATGCACTGGCAGGCACATCTAAAACCTGTACTTTTGTGTTCACAGCTTGCATAATATAAAATTTAGAGATTGCTTGTCAAACCAAGTGTCAGCTGAGTTTCCTAGGAAACTCACTGAAGATATTTATAAAACTACAGATCAGCTTAATAATAGATATAATAATGTCAGTAGCTCATTATTTTTTTTAACTTTATTGGTCCATTTTAGTTTGCTTTAATTTGTTGCTAAACCAAACCACTGCATTTCCAACCAGAGCAGAAGAGACCTTCCTTCCAATAACTTGCCTAATTAAATTAAGAGGTAGTTTCTGCTATTCCATGTAAGGAAATATAAAACACCCTATGTAAAATTTAAAAGAATATAAATGTCATATTAATTATCTGACTGAATCCTTTATAAGTAAAACCACAATTGTGAAATATAAATGTTAATATTATATCATGTTACTGTTTTATTCACTGTTGACTTGTATGTGTGAATTTGAAGTTCATTGCACATGCATGCAAAACAGTCACTGCAGAATTAACATAAATCCTGAGTATAGGTTTCTATAGAAGTTAGATAAATAGAAGACCTGTCAGTATTGTGAAAAGGCATGATTCTGTGAAAATAATTACATCCCTGAGTGGAAAAAAAATGTATCTAAAAAGAGAATAAGTGATACTTTGTGTCCATTTTTATTCATTCTTCTGTTACTATGTTTTCCTCACACGGATTCTTGGCGTTGAGACATCAGCATTGCCGCAGTTGATGTTTTTGTACTTTGGGTTCTTTAAATGGAAATTTCAGTCATGTAAATTCAAAATTTGCTGATCTGAAAGTATATATGTGTATAAAATTATCTATATTTTGTCAGAACATAATTATTCAAGACAATTAGGATTAGGTGAAGTTAACATTCTCTAGAAAGCAGTTTAGAAAAGTAATTTCAGGTTTCCCATTTTACTATGGTAATAAGAATGAAGTTAGTGTGTTTGGAGATGAGGCAGTACTGACTCCTTATCTCATGTGGAATCCATTTCTTGTACCCAGTATGTACCTTTGCCTGTCAGGACTATTTTTTGATGCTGTACTAATTAGCCAAGCGAGGAGTTCATATGAGGGATATTCAAGAACTGATTTTTCTTTTGAAAAGCTAAGAGTGTAGCTGTCTCTGTTCCTCTAAGAAATCTCATTGCACACTTAACGACATCGTTGCAGAAGAAATCTTAGGAAGCCTCTCCATCATACACTGAAAAGGTTAATTTCCTATAAAGCTACAAAATTTATCCCAATCCTAATAGTAGCTGCATGTGGATTTATTGGATGCTAGTGATACCGTTCCAGCTTGTTACAGCAAGGTGGCAGGTAAAACCTTGTAAGTCATTGCATTTATTTTAATATGGCTTACACGAAGACAGAAACCTTACAAACATAAAATGGCACAGCTGCTGTGTCCAATGATATTTTTTAAGCATGTGATATTTGTCAGAGCTGGCTCTCTCTTAGATGTGGTGTTGCAGTTTAGGGGATTCAAAACTGGTCTTTCTACTGGGACGAAGTGGAAGGTGACTTCAGCTCATAGGTAGGACATCAAATTGGGAGACTTGCCTCTTTCCCGACCTGCCATGGATTGTGTGTAGTGTAACTGCATTACTCCTCACTCCTCTGTTCCTTACTATAATTTGCCTGTTTGAAAGTGCTAACAACCAAGAACCTCTCTTAAGTACTTGTATAGGTGAGAAAGGGGTGAGTTAGCACTTAATACTGTGTTGCACCATTTTGGTAAGTTCTGCCAAAATTATCGTGATATTGTGGAGATAAGATGTATTGTTTCTGATTTATGCACCAACTTCACAAGACATGTTTCTACAAAAAAAAAAAGCCAATTCACACTGTCTTGCAGGGTTTGTGATGGAGTTGTATTTGTGCACAAACACTGACTTCAGTCCACACTCTTTAGTAGATCCCTTTCTGTGTCAGACATAGTCTGTACTTTGGAACAGACTTTGAAGAACAACCATGTTAAGGAAAGTTGCTCTGATCAGGAAGTTTCAGCCTGGAGGCATTTTTGCTTTGGGCTTTTTTGCATTCTTTTTTCATGTTCTGTGCTGCAAACATGAGGTGAGAGCTCTCTCAGTGATAGGTGTGTCACTTAAAAGTGCATCGCTCTGCTCTGGCCTCTGCATGGACCGTGGGATAACTGAAGTTAAACTTTGCTCAGTCTAGGAGATGACAATCATCTGACCAAAAGGTTCAGCCTGAATAAAACTGCTTTCCCATGGTGACTGTAGCTGACTATAAAAATGTACTTTTATATCCTCATATAAATTTATAGGGCTTTTGGCAAGGAAGAAGGATTTGTGAAATGATGCTTTTTCTTCAGAGTTTCTTCCATATAGTTTTGCTAACAGGCACCCATTGGGTTGTGCTAAACAGTGATTTTTTTTTTTTTAACCCTGTGCTTAGCTGTCACACCTTCATCATCCAGACAGGGAAGCTGGATATTCTAACTGTAGATACTGCATTTTGTTTCCCTGCTAACAATGGAGGTTTGAAAAGGAAAAACATTTTAAGTGAATATATATGCAGTGTATTTTCTTTTCCTTTCAGTTCATATCCGTGGGAAACTGCTATGAGAATTACAAACAGCTTTTAGGGGGCTATTTTTTCAACTGGCCAGTGTGTGTGACCCTTGTGTTAACAGTGAATTACATTTTAAGTCAAGAGTTCACTGTTTTTTTCTTTCTTTCCCACTGCAATTAAGTGGGACACATATTCCATGTGCACACTCAAGTAAAATTGGGGAAAATTTGCCTTTTGATAAAGAAGTCTTGATAATATTGTAGTGGGATATGTCAGCCAATGGGATATTCACTGCCAAATACCAGATAACAATGTAGAAATTCAAGAAAGCTTCTAAGTCATACAGGCAGTCTGGGGAAAATGAGCCAGCTGGGCTCAGAGGAGATCTAAGAAACGGATGGAGGCAAGAGAGGAGAACCTGCCTCTTTTAGCAATACATATAAAATCACATTTTTATGTCTGTAAGTGCTGCCATTCTAACACATATTAGGAAAGAATTAAAGCTTGGAAAATCTTTTAAATAATCATAGAATGTAGTTTCCCCCTGTTTTCTGGTTCTCTTATCTCTTGCCCTTCCCTGCAGCTTTCTTTCACTCCATGCATGTCACTGAGTTTTGGTGACATAAAGAATCAGATTCATTAACTTCCTTTTTTTTTTTTTTTTGCTTTAGTTGCAGTGTTGGAGGGCAGCAAGTCAGTCCAAAGCTTTTTGTATATACCAACAAGCATTTCTGCTAACGCTACTGAGACCATAATTAACATAACATTATACTTGATCAGCATTATACTAAATAAAGGCACCCCTTTCCCACATTTTCTATATTAAATCCCAAAATATTTTTTAAATCTTAACAACCTTATAATGTTATGATCTGTGGTTAGTCATAGTATTTTTTAGTGGACCTCACAAAATTGTAACATTTTTACTGCATTTTGAACCACAGGTGAGTACTGCATAATGGTAACTTTGAAAGTGCTGTATTGAAACACAGTCTGGGTAAAATGTTTGTTTGGCTTATAAAATATAACCTTGAGCAATATATGGAAATAATCAGGCTCCTAACTTTACTATTCAAGTTGTGTTTTACTTCTCAGCAGGACTGTAAACTAGAAAAGGTAGTGAAATGTCTTTTACTAGACAGTATTGTACATATCTAAGTGCATGTTTATTTTTCTTCCAGCTTTTTAGAAAGAATTGACAGCGTCAGCATGGATGACTACACACCCACAGATCAGGTTAGTAAAAATAATGGGGTAGGGTCTGAACTAAGACTGACATTCATCTGGATTTTCTGTGTTAATTTATTTTAGTCCCTACTGCAGCTGAAATAAGACATATGGCAGAATAGCAAAATATGGTCTAGCAGCTTAAGTAATGGATATTAAAGAAGAAGAGGCATTTTGGTGGTGCACACTTGTCTTTTACTGTTGTAACATCTAGGTCTGTGATTCTTGTTTCCCATTTTGTGTCCCACAAAAACAAGGTGAATGGAAAAAAGAACAGAAAGCATAAATGTAAAGAGTTATGGTTTCCCTCACCAGCCTTTGGTACAGAGAAGCAATGCTTTATTTCAGTGGTGGAGGTGAGCCCAGAGGGAGACTTCCCATATCTATCAGAAGGGTCCTTCACAGGCAAAAGCTTGCAGTGAATAAGGTGTCCAGATTCAGGGGAGAGCACCTGTGGCAGCAGCAGAGCTTGCACACTTCTCTGCAGGCCTGCAGATTCCTTCTTTGCAGGCTGCCCATCTCCTGTGGGTAGCAGAGTTTCCATTCAAGCCTTATTTGCCAGTACATTTTTTTCCCAGATCCTGTGGTACATCTTGATGGAGTGCTCCAATGGCAAACACGTTTATGTTAAGGCTGAACTGGTGCAATCCTGAAGTAAGGAGGGGCCTCACGATAGTACCTGGCTTCAGCTGCCTTCCCTGAGCTCAGGATGTGTGCTTTCCTTTGCTGTCTCTTCAGCAAACATTCTGAAGTTGTTATTTTTCAGTGCTGCTATCCCACTGTCATTTAGCAGTCTCAGCCAAGATTGTGGGCCACGCCATAAACTCCAAATACAGATGGCAGAAGAGAATCCCTGCACTGGATAACTCAGTCTAACTATGCAAGGCATGTAACAGGTGGATGCCCTTAAAAAGAAGGCAGAGTTGTCAAATCTCACTGAGCAATTAGGGAGTGAAATTCAGAGAAATGAGGTGACTTGCCAGAGATCACCCAAGGCAGCATGCAGAGAAGAGCCTGTTTCTTCAGACCTAGTTTAGGTCCTTAACCACAAGCATGTCCTGTAGTCTACCCAATATAGGATCAATTATTCAAGCACTCGGGACATTTTCAGACCAAAGGAATTAGCACTGGGGTTTGCTCCCTCTAGACCTCATGCTTTTAGCATCAAGATCATGCACCTGGAGAGAAAAATCAGTGAAGAAAATCCTCATATTTGCTTTCATTATTTACATTAGTGTTTGCCTGTTTGTTCCTGGGAAGCCCTTCTCTACCCGAAGTAGTCTTTCATCACCTAGAAAATTTTCCTGATATTTCCTTTGGGGAGAAATGTCTTGAAAGATCAGAAAAGGCCCTTTGTATTTGGCAGGTGGAAAATTTGCACTGAGAGGGGGATTCTGCTTTTGTTTTTGTTTTTGTCCTGTTGTGCTGTATCAGTTGCCTTGCTGAATTAGCTGGTAAAAATCACTTGTTTCTTCTCTTCCCTTGCTTTCTGCTTTTTGGGTGGGTTTTTTTTTGCACCACAACAAAGTCAGAAAGTGACAGAAAATTACAGTAGTGTATAAAATAACTAAACATATTAAATAAGTGGCCTTCAGCTGAGTGCATGCAGCTGTCTAAGCAGCCAAGGTTTGCCTTGGCTACCAGAAGCAGTAGATGGTAGGGTAGGGAAAAAAGGCAAGCTGAGCCTGCACTCTGCACCACTGACTGCCTCCTTCCATCTAGGAAGGGGGCATCATAAATTGCTTTTACCTACTCCCCTTGAGAATTCCGGAAATTATTATTTTTTAATTATTAAAGAAGAGTTGGTTAAGTTGTAAAGTATTGCTAGTTTAAAAAATAGGAAAGAAATGCCATATTTCTGCACGACCTAAATTCTGTTCCCTTGTGCTCTGTTACAGAGCTTTAATTACTCAGTCACAAGCTATTATTTCGATAGGATTCCTGTCTCATTCAGTACAAAAGAGGGCAGAGTTAAGGTTGCCTGGGCAACTGTAAATCTGGAGTTTTCTAACATTTGAATACTTGACTTTACAACATGAATAACATTTTTCTTAGTTTTATGTAACTTCAGAATTCATTATCCTCATGACATACCAAGGTGTATAACCATCAAGAACAGGTTTCAGTGGGCAGTAAAGAGAACATAGATGGGGTCTCCTGCTTTCTGAGTGCACAAACCAAGTGCAGTGATCATTATTAAGTTTATTTACCATGTCGGTACAGACAAATGCAGATTTACCAACAGGTCTGATTGAACTTTCATTAAATGAAACATTTAAGACTTTTCATGGAAAATAACATTCCAAGCTTTTAAGAACAAAATTAGGTTAGAAAAAAACCCTTACTAATCAGCTTCTCTGTTCTGATTTCCAGGACCTATTAAGATGCAGAGTGTTGACATCAGGGATTTTTGAAACAAGATTTCAAGTAGATAAAGTAAATTTCCAGTAAGTCTGTTAGTAATGATTTATGAATATCATACTCATTTTAAATAGCTTCATTCAGATGTCT
The DNA here is from genome assembly GCF_028769735.1 of Zonotrichia leucophrys gambelii. Taxonomy (NCBI): domain Eukaryota; kingdom Metazoa; phylum Chordata; class Aves; order Passeriformes; family Passerellidae; genus Zonotrichia; species Zonotrichia leucophrys. Next base: position 100,752,194 of record NC_088171.1, on the reverse strand, counting down.
CTGTTCATGTATGCATGGTGTAGCAGGCTTAGGATGGGAGTGGGTGATTTTTTGTTGTTTGATTTGGCTTTTCAGCTCTCCTTCCAGAGGTCCTAGTAAAATTACCTCATACTTTGCAAAAATAGCTTTAATTAGTTACATGTATTAGCAGTGCTCTTTAGTAGGGTTGTGTGTGGCTTCTTGTAAAAACTGGTGCATTGGTGTAGCACTATAAAATCATAAAATACCTTTGGGAATGAGAGTTCACAGAAGTCAATGGGAATCCTCCCTTCTTCCAGAGGGCTGCAAGCTCTGTGTTTGTCAAAGTTTGCTGTGTGTCTGAAACACCCACAGGCTGACTGGCTTCTCTCACCACTTCTTGCCCAGAAGGGTGGCAGTGCTCACGGGGCTGAGCTGCCTCATGTCCTCCTCCATACAGAGCTGCCCTTTCCCCACCACCCTACAAAATATCCCAAAACCTGTACTTGTTTATAGTACAGTATTACATGCCAGATGCACTACTGTGGACTGGAAAGGCCAGCACTTGTCCTTGAAGAGTGTATTTCTCATTTTATGGGTTCAGTAGCCTTCTCCTGGCAGAGCAGGGCAGGTGGAGCAGTGCAGCTGTCTCTGACATGCAGTGCAGCATCAGCAGGTCTCTCTCCTCTTCAGGCAGTATTTTACCGCTCCTGTCCTTGGGGCTGTTGGATTTTTAAACTGAACCCTCGTGCTGTGCTTGCTTGGTGTGATTTTTCCTAGTGCACATAAGTGATATAACATCCTATGGCTTTTTAACAGCATGTTTGATGTAGGTGGCCAGAGAGATGAGAGAAGAAAGTGGATCCAATGCTTTAATGGTAAGTAAAAACATTCTGTGTTTTATTTTAAACTTACTTTCTGAGGTGTGAGCAGCTCAGTGTTCATACCCACACACAGTACCTCACTAGCACAGAGGTCCAGTGTTACAGATAACTTTTTTCTGGTATTTTTGGCTGATTGGTGAGTAATGGTGGGTGTTATCCTGAGGAGTATGTGCTAGGATAACAGAGATGTTCTATTCTCTCTCCTTTCTTTCCTTCTTTCTTTTGTGTGTTCTGCCCAGATGTCACAGCTATCATCTTCGTTGTGGCTTGCAGTAGCTACAACATGGTAATAAGGGAAGACAATAACACAAACAGACTACGGGAATCCCTGGACCTTTTCAAAAGTATCTGGAATAATAGGTAAAACAAACCTCATTTTCCACCCATCCTCTCCAGTTTAATTACAGTTCAACTCCTTTCAAAATAGGACCTCCCTTGCTGTAGGCTCAGATTTATTTTATTCAGAAAATATCCAGATTGGGCCAGGTCTCAGAGTGCCCCCAGGGTGACACCCTCCCTGGCAGGGGCTGTGGCACAGGGACAGTGCACGTGGCATTTCACCACTCCTGCCAAACGATGCAGGGCATGGGAACAGCTTGGAAAGGGCAAGCCCCCACCCTGGGCTGGCTGCTGCAAGGGAGACAGGAGAGACCCTCTCCTGGCATCACTCTGCTGCTTGGCTGAGACCAAGATCCTCTGAGGAACATTTGATCTCCCCCTCCAAAGCAGCAGCAGGAGCAGCTCCCTGTGCTTGTTCCTTATGCTGCTCTTGTAAGGGTCAGCTCTGAGAGCCCAGGGTACCTCTGCCTTGGGGGGTGATGCTGCACACCTAACCTGACTGGAACTGCCATTAAATTGCCACAGTGCCTGTAAATTGTAGGTACATAACCAAATAGCAACACAAATGGGCTCCTGGTAGAGAACAAGTAAAAACAACGTGCAAAATAAGGTGATGAAGCTTTCAGCACATACCTGTGAGGATGCTCTGCACTGAGAAGTGATTGAAGGTAGAGTGAAGGAGGAATGTTAACTGCACATCCCAAGGCACATTGTCACAGTGATGGATTAATTGGGGAAGAAAAGAGACATTATTTTCTTTCCATTCATCAGGTGTCATACAGGCCACCCTAAAAGATGGGATAACTGTGTGGATGAACAGTAGCTTAGAGCAGTTTGAGGGAGGGAGCTTTCTAGCCTTTTTTTTTCTTTTTTTTTTTTCTTTATCACAACCAAATAAAGCAGACAGTAATGTCTGGTTGTGAACTGTGGTGCTTCTAGAAAATGTAGACAGTTTCCTAATTTGATAACTAAAAGACAATTTAGAAAAAAATTTTGAAAACTGCTCCCTTTAGCAATGTCCACTGCAGTTTTTATAAATGTATTTACTGACCTTAGAAATACACCCATTGTTCTGCACAGCTGCAGACCAATCAAAACAATCATTTAGGTCATTTTTGTTTTTTTCTGTTGAAGCAGGTTCTACACCATTTCACTCTCTGTCCACATAGGGATAGCCAGTAAGTTTCCTATCAATGGGATAGGTTTTTGTTGAATAACATGTCAGAGATAACACAAACATTTGGTTTGTTTTTGACAGGTGGTTACGGACCATTTCTATCATTTTATTCTTGAATAAACAAGACATGCTGGCTGAAAAAGTCTTGGCAGGGAAATCAAAAATTGAAGATTACTTTCCTGAATACGCGCATTATACTGTACCTGAGGATGGTAAGGTTTCTCCCCGTGCTGGGTTGGACCTGCTGGCATGGCCCAGCCCATAGCTCGTCTGTCTGTCTGTCTGTCTGTCTCTCACACACATTCCCAAGCACACACTGTTCCTTGACATGAGCTGCTGGTCAGGTAAGAAGCATGCCAGCAGCATGGAGCTCAGGCACCCCAGTGTGGATGGGGTCTGAAGGGGTTCCAGCTCCACTGCCCCTGCCCTCCCCTTTTGGGAGGAACCACCAGTCCCAGGACAGCAAAGCAGCCACACGTCTCCCCCCTTCCCAGAAGCTTCTGCCTGGGCCTCCCACTGTGCTGAACTTTGTTGGGGATTCATGAGACTTATTTTGCAGCCATTCTGCATCCTCCAATACTGTAAATTTCAGTTTTTGAAATACTGATGGGAAGCCCAGCAGACCAGTAAGGGAGCTTCAATGGAGGAAAACCACATCAGTGCATAGGAAGAGAGCTGTGATGATGGAGTTATCAATTTGTTATCTTCAAGAAGTGCAGTGGTTCCTGCACCACAGTAACATATTGCAGACGTAAACTCTGGTACTATGCCAGGCAGAGATCTCCCCAGAGGTCTCAGCTCTGTCTAGCAAAAGTGGTAAAACTTTCACTTTCTGACCACTCACCTCTGCCTTACCCGAGTGATGACCCTGACGTGGTGCTTGCAGCCCCCTGTTGGAACAGGCTTTCATTCTCCACCAACCACCACCCACAGCCTTGGTCACAGAGGTGAAGATGGTGATTGTCTATTTTCAGCCTTCACTGAGGTCTGGAACTTCATGAGTGTGATTCTGAGTTTCAGGTATAGAGGATAAATGAACTATCCTAAAATCTGAGTTGATCTGGCATCTCTTTTGTAATGGTGAGGGTTTTCAGAAGAAATCTTATCTCCATCGCCCAAATTTCCCCTTCTTAAACATGCATCACATAGACAGAGATTGAGTGAATTTTCAGCAGTTTTTTATAATAAGCCAATTGTCAGGAAAAACTGGCTTTTGGTATTTCTCAGAGGGATTTCACAGTGGGTATCTAGAGTGATCCAGAATATTCACACATGAAACAGCTCTCTATTTTTAACCTGTAGTTGTTCACTTATTCTTCAGTTTCAGCTGACATTATTTAAGGGCAGCAGCACTGAATTCCAATATGCTGTTGATTGTGCTGCTGCTCTATTTTTACCCCCAGCACTATGGATGAAAAATACATTTCCATATTCTGATAAAATCTGGCCTTTACAATGTTATGTTTAGGAGCATCTGATTTTGGTATCCTAGATGATAAATAACACTGAAAGGAAATAAATAGGTTATCTCTTCACTGCATTGTTACTGAGAGTAAATACAGTCATTGCATGGCCTAGATAATGACAACTTCATCTGCTGACAAACAGTTAATATTGAGCAACAAGTCTCCTGCTCAACAAGAATTTAATCCAAGATCCCTTGATGGGCAATATATTTGAAGTATTCTGCTGAACTGGGGCCGGTCTGGAATTAAAATACATTTATATATATATCAAAAGGTCTGTCAATGCTATCATTTTTTCCAAGTGTAATCTTGGACTAACCATTTTTAAACTCACATACCTGCCTGCAGAAGCTTTTTTCAGGAGACACTGTTCTGCTGCAGAAATTGAACAGCTCAGCTGCTTTTTCTAGTGATATTTTCTGATAAAAGCTAAACCCTAACTCCCACTTGGTTTATATCTATATGAACAAGCTGTGGATGTGAGTAAGCCTTTTTGTGATATGACCAATGACATTGTTGCAATGATTTCAGCAATTTTCAGGTTCCTAAAATATGTTGTTCGCATAGTCCGGTTTTACTGACTTCATTTTAGAATTACCTTCTGGGAATCTCCTCTAGTATTTAACATTTCAATTTCTCTACTGAAGGGCTACTTCCTTCTTATTAAATCTTTTGTTACAAATAGATGATTATTTGGTTTTTGTATTTCTGATGTCATTTGTTTTTAATTGAACAGCAATACCAGATGCAGGAGAAGACCCCAAAGTCACAAGAGCCAAGTTCTTCATCCGGGATGAGTTTTTAGTGAGTAATTTTCATCTTATGTGTGATTCTATCATAGGAAATACTGACAGATGGCATAGTTTATTTAGGGAAAACTGATGGGATTTTGCAGAAAGCTAGAAGGAGAGGACAACGTCTGGCAATTCCCTAGTTCTTTTCAGCTGCCCTTCTTGCAGAACCTTCCTCAGTGCTGCACTTTTTTATGCCCATTTTGTATAAAGTCACCTGCCATGCTAATTGTCACACAGTAAGTGCTAGTGCTTAGAATGGTCATGTAGAATCCATGCATAAACAAGTAGACTTTTTTACTTTTATCCTGCATTCCTTCAAGGAGTTTGGCAATGATCAGCTGACAGCAGGAATTTTAAAAAGGAAAAAAAAAGGCAGATTTTATGATTTTATGCTTAAATAAGATTTCTGGTTTGACATTTAGGAGGTTTACCTCACCTTTGGACTGGTGTCATGGCTCTACTGAAGCATCATGATAAAGTTTCCTTGTCTAGTCACATTTTTCTTGCAATTAAGGTTTCCTCTATAGCTGGAGTGAAGAAGTGCAGTTTCCATTTTGAAGGTGAAAGCGATTGTCAGGCACACAATCACAGCCCAGCCCTGCTGTTAGAGTGAAGTCCAGTATCACTTGTGGCTTCACTCATTCTCAGTTGTTCCCACAGTGCAGAGCAGCACCAGAGACCAGAACCAAAGCTCATCCATCATGCCCTACTGGTAGAAACTATATGTGTGTGTTTGAGACAACAAATTGAGTCATTAGAATTAAGAATTTTGAAGTCATTATGCATTTACGAGCATTGTTAGGATTTACAGTTGCTGACGCACCAAGAAAGAAGCAATTTACTGTATTCACACTTTGGGGATTTCCAGTTGCTGCCTTAGCCTTCCAGATCCTGAGGGGAAATGTCAGATTATGCTGTGTTAACGTAAGAGTTACCAAAAAAAATCCCTTCAAGGCAAATCTCTCCTGTGGTGATGCTGGAATCCTGTGAAGCAGGTGATGATATCTAGTCTGGAAGGAGAGGGGCCCTGAGGGATGAGTTACAGGGAAATTAGGGTGAAACTCCCCACCTTTATCTACTTTCATGATTTAAGAACACACACTGAGGGCAAGGTCCTCTCCTGCCACGACTCCCTGGCATTACAGAAGGAGGCCACCTGTGAAGCAGGGAGGGGAGGGGGCGTAGGCACTGCAGCCACCCAGGAAACCCCCGTGGGTGCTGGGGGCAAGGGAAGCTCTGGTGCTGGGGCCAGCACCTGCCAGCTGCCAGACACCCCTTGGGGCTCACCAGGCATGGGGCCAGAGCAGCTTCTCCCTCATTGCCCTGCAACTGCTGCAGGTTTGTCAGAGAGCATCTCCTCTGTAACACGTCCGTCTCCTGGCTCCGTGCTCTGAGTAACGTGGCCGTGCCTGGAGAGGGCAAGGTGGGAGAAGGCCAAGTGGAAATGGCCACTTCCAGTTCCATGGGGTCAGGCAAAAAGGCTGAGGTTTCAGAGAGGAAGTGATAAGAGACACAGGAGAAATACAGACTAACATCTCCTGGCCTTAGCCAAGTGCCAGGAAGAAAAGGCCTGTGTGTTCTACCTGTGTCTGCCTTGGCTTTGCTTTATACTTTCTTTCCCAAGTTTCTTGATTTTATGACCTTTTCCTTGCCCCGCTCTGTTAAATTTTCAGGCATGGTTCAGAGAAGCCAGTGTTTATTATGCTTTATTGTGATTTTTATCATGGTAGTAGGTCTGCATAAACCATGCATATGTGTGACAATTAGCACCATGGTGCTGCACCCCTTAAAACTGCCTGGCTGTAGGAATGGTAGTGGCAAATTAAAAGCCTGTAATTTGAGGAATTTTAGTAGGAGGTTAAAATTGACCACATTTCCAATAACTATTGCTACATAGGATAGATTAGAAAGGCAAAAGATGTCAGCTCCTGGCTTCAGGGCTGGTGTGGGGGCTGTGGCTCCTCAGGGATGGGCAGCAGTCAGGATTTCAGTCCGGGAGCAGCATGCGAGGGGTGGCTGGGCTTGGGCCTGCACCGCAGGGCTGGGCTGGCAAGCGCATCTCCCTGTCCTGGAAGTGCATCTTGTGGGAAATCCTCTGTCCTTCAGCTTGGGCACATCCTTTCTCCTCCCCGACTCTTCCTGGAGGCAGTGTGCCTTTGTGCTCTGGGGTGAGGCTGCTCCCCAGCCCTGTTCTGGTGCTCTGCACACAGGGTGCTCCAGCTGCTGATGTTTGGTTTGAGTACATCCCCAGTGTGCATACACCTCTGTTAGAACAGTGGCATGGCCCCTCTGGTTCCTGTCCTGCTGGTTTTACAAAACCTGAATCTGGGAGGTGAAGGAGCTGCTGCTCAAACACACAGGCCAGGATTCCTCAAATTTGCATGTCATCCTGACTCCTGCAGTGTAGGGATGCCAGTATTAAATATTCCTGCCTGGAAAGCAAATGTTCTTTCATCAGTATCCCAGGGGATTTTTTCCCCCTGTGAACTGATGCTGAGTAACACACTACTTTTCAAAGTGAGTGTCGAGTAGGGGTGACAATTCTGCATTTATCTTCAAATGAGAGGACTGCAAGAGCTGTCACATGAAAAAAACAGACAGCCCCCTAATATTTTGAAAATACATCCTGTGGCATGCTGTGTATGTAACCAGGACACTGTGGGCAGCTTACTGCCATAGACATGAGTGAAATCAGTGCATGATAAACACAAGTAGACAGTTCTCAGTATTTTTCATGAGGTTAAGCATCCAACTTGGTATTGAAAATCACATGGTAAGAAAATAATTTTTAGACTGTGTATGAACACCCCTGTGGAATCAGTGTTGAATGTGTATTATTTCCTAAGTTACCTGGAAAAAGTCTGCAAAATTGCTTGTTGATCTAATTGTCTAAATCATGGCTTCTAAATGCCTATAGTTTTGTATATCTATAGCTTCAGGTATTTAAAAGGTCAAACTTACACGTAAAATAAATCCTGTGTTAAAAATATATGGTGTAGCCTGAGTGAGATGGAACCCTCTTTTGTTGTTTAGCTAGAGTAATTTATAATAAAATTTCGAAAATAGTTATAGAAATCATTATCCTAAAAACTGACCTTCTGCTTTCATGACATTTCGTTTATATTCTGCAAGATAATGGTCTAGAATGGATTTATATTTGTCAGTCCTATAGTAATACAGAACAAAAATTAGGATATATTTTCTGAATATATGTTTTAAGATCTTGGGGAATTTTAACAAGATAACCATGGGAAAAATGATACTTGAAGTTAGAACCTAAGAAGGTTTGCAGTAGCCTTGAGAAAATGTAATTCTGCATGGTCTGATGTTTACTAGATTTTTGCATGTTTTATTACTCCAAGTGAACCCAGCCACTCTTGTGACAATTCCACCAAATTTTGGGCTCAGTGATGACACCAGTCCTTCAGCTGGCTTAATAGGTGCTCTAAGTGAAGGTAACTTGAGGGGCCCACACACAAGAAGCAGCAGAATGCTGTTCTCTGCCACTGCTGGCTCCACAACTGGGAGGCTTTTGGTTTTGTGCTGCTGATGTAAAACAAGAGTTCAAGAATTTGCCACATGATGGCACCAGAAAAAGAAGAGGAAACAATTCCTGGGGCAGCTGCATGGCAGGCTGCACAGCTGTCAGCAGCACAGATTTGGCTGCACAGTGATGCACAAATGGCGACAGCCTGTGCAGTTAAGGATTGTGTCCGTGGTTCCCACAAAAGACTCCTGTCCTGACCCCAGTATCCATAATGTTTTGTAATCTTCATTTCAGATTTGTCATTCAGACTGACCAGACCGCAGCCCTCCCTTCATTTTGTTTACTCTTTTTAGTGATATGTGTACAGATTTCCCAGGGCTCTTGGTTTCCCCAAGTCTGTAGACTGCTGAGATGGGAAACATCTCACGGCATGGCCCCTGATGCTTTTTGTTTTTGCCTCCCTGTTTGCACAGAGGATAAGTACAGCGAGTGGGGACGGCCGGCATTACTGCTACCCACACTTCACATGTGCAGTGGACACAGAAAACATCCGCAGAGTGTTCAACGACTGCCGAGACATCATCCAGAGGATGCACCTCCGCCAGTACGAACTCTTGTGAGGGGGATCACCGTGGAACCTGTGGTTTTAAATTCTTTGCTCCTTACTCTTTCTCTTGATACTACCCCACACAGGGTGGAAGAATATACTATAGAAAAGTCAGTCTCTTCACTTTGTTTACTTTTAATTGTTTAACCTTAAAGCTGATTTGAAGCAAGTTTGGGTTATTTTCCCTTCATGCTTTTTGGGACTATTTTTGTGCTTTATTTTGACATGCCACTTCTTCGTCATTCCACTAAGCCCTTTGGCTACCTCTGTTCCCTTAGGTTTTTGTTTTTTTAAAACTGAACGTGACCTGCTAAATTTTTTCCAGTGGGTTAACCTCAGTTCAGACCGGTATGTCATCTGGATGACACTGAAGTCATACCTATCCCTCTGTGTGGGTTTCCTTTTTAACATGACATTGAAGAGTACTTGATGGGTGAAAAAAAGATTAATGCACTTTGTATCAGGTTATTAAATACTGTTGAGGAAGTAGACACACAATGTAGCAGCACCACAATATTTATTACTCTGTCACAGTTTTTAGCATTTCTGAGTTGCAGGTCAACTGATAAAGTGACCTCCTCTTTTAAGCCGTTACTGGCACAGGAAGTAGAGTAGATAATGAGAGGAACGGTGAAGACAAAGCAATTTTTCTGGGGTTTTGGAGCTAAGTGTCTCTGCACACCTCAGGCATTTGAATTACAGCTACTTTTCAGCCTGTTGCATCTAGGCAGAAGATTTACCACCCTCCACTTATGTTATTTTTGCTGTCCACAAATGATCCTTTTAGTTCCGATCATTCTTGGACAACAGTCCTCTCCCTATATATATTTTTTTGTTTTACTGCTGGTTTATTATATTGTACAGACTGTAAAATGTAATATTATTTTGTACAACTTTATTGAAGAAAAATACTTGTAGAAGATCTTTGTGCCTTGATTATGGCTGTACCTGTAAAATGAGCTAAGATGTAAGTATGTTTTTGATTGCGCTGTACAGCTTGATGTCAACCTTACCTGCAGCAGTGACTGGAGGTAAGAACTTTATCTGTAGAGTTTAGGGGTTTTTTTCTGGTTTATATAAAAATGCTCTTTAGTATAAAAATTATAAATTATGCAAATTAACCACTTACCTTTCCAAGTAAGGTATTACAGTCACCGGATGTTGCAGCAAACATGCCTTTCTCTTTTGAAGTCTCAGCTTTAAAACATTGGAATTCTTTCAAGTGTCCAAATTGCAACCTGGTGTTGTTTTAATGGGAAACAAGGATTTATTTTATTTTCTTTTTCTTTCTTATTTCTTTTTTTTTTTTTTTTGTCCTTTATATTTAGAAAATATGTTTGGTAATTCTTTGGTCATTCATAGAACTTCACAATTGCACAGACCGATTGTGAATGTGTAAAGCACCATTATATAGAGCTCTTCAATCTTTGTACCAACAGCGGCTTTCATTGTGCAAGTAAATAGCGAGAAAGAAGATAAGAAAAAAAAAAAAGGTGTATAAACCCATGTGTCTGGCCTAAGAGAATTACAAGATGACATTTTTATTTCTCTTTTAATAAAGAGACACATTAGAAAATTATTTTATTTTAAATATTGTAGAATCAAAATGTGTGAATATTTCTCAAACTTGAATAATTTATGCAAATGACATTCTCAAAACAAGTTGTGGTACAGTACAATATATAAAAAGCAAGAATTGCTGTAGCAATAAGGCATGTCCTTTTTAGTAACTATAACACTGCTTTATATTTTATACATAGGTGTTTTATGTCTGTGACTATATACTTTTCCTGTGTCCAAGATAACCTGTACAAATGTCTAAAATTACAGTTGCAATAACAGAAACCTAGAGAAGTGTTAGACTACATTACTTTATAGAATGTTTTACCACACTTTGGACCATTCCCCCCACTTTATTTTAAATTTAGGGAGAGATGAAGAGCTAACACAATCCCCACACTAGCATATAAATCAGCAGGTTTTATTAACTTTTTACTGTATTGTTATTAGTTATAAACCCCAATCAGTTTAAGTCCCATCTTCTTAAAATCAGACTACAGTCCAATTGAGAACTTGTTTCCAGTTGAATATAAAACAATCCCATTTTAGATACTATAATATGACCATTTTCTCTTCCCAGAAATCTCTATGTTCAGTTCACTCGTATTTCCCAAAAAGTGAAAGGCTGGGTGGAATAAACTAACAGTAAACAGAATTCTCTTATTTGTCATGCCAAAGAAAGTAATAGAATGAATAACAAAAGATAGTATTTTTTTGTTTTCAAGCTAGCCCCAGCCCAGGAGTTCAGGTTAGAGCTCCCAGCCTCTGCAGGAACATCAGCAGGAAAACTGGTCCTGGTGTGTTGTAGTCCCTCTGTTTTTTCTGGGATGGGTGGGGAGCAGCAGTAGGCTTGTCCCACCTGCCCCCACACACTGGAGACACTGAGCTCAGATTTGTCTTTGTAGCACAGCTGGTGGCCTCTGCCTCCCCACAGAGGAGCTGGTGCAGTTCAAAATGCGACACTACACTAAAGTCAACGGAGCTTGTGGAATGTAAAATAAGGTGCATTCCTATCCCTGGCTGTAGACTGAGGGCTGAGGCATAGGATAATGTTACTGCAGCTGTATTTGACCTTCCTTCTTGCAGGAGATCGGCAACCGGAGGGCCCCTCACCACAGATCTCTGGGATGCAACAGGGCCCTCTTTTTTTAAGCTCATCATAGCACATCTTTTTGAAAGCAGCAGCTTGAGGTGTCACCCTAATTTTTTTTTAAAGCAGTTTTCAAGTGTGTATCAGCAAACTGGATCCTCGAGCTTTTCTTACCCGTGTTGTCTGGTAGATGGATAACTGCAACTCATAGTCAGCTAACAATTTACTGTGTCAGGAACCAGAAGATTTCTTGTCCCAAACCACAGTCCCTTACACACAACACTAAAAAGGTTATGGAAATCTGCATCTCTCAGTGCTGATGCATCCAGATTCTGCCTGACCCTAACAAACACAAGTATGACATTTGAAGGGCCACGCAGCAATAAAACAGAGAAACATTTCCAGTTTGCAAGATTCAGCCTCCACCAGGGTAAGACACAAGTGCAGACAAGTGATGAGGCTATAGGATTTACATAATGTACAGTTACACTTTTAATATACATATTTGATACAAAAATTATAGCAGGAAAAGGACTCATTTGATTGTCGAATACAGTATTTTTGTACAGCATGAAACGTTCATTTCAGTTAATTATTTATCCTGTAGTAGTCATATCAGCTGTATAGGACTTCTATGGTATGTGTAAATGCAACCTGCCTTCAGACTAGCAATCAAATTAGGTCATTTGCTGGCATGAATATAGTCTGATGTTTGACTGTTCTCAGCTTTGGTATTTCAGTGACTGAATGCAGATGTCTGGCTCTTCATACTGCTTTATGCTTACTGATTAAACGCTGAGCAAAATAAAACGGTGGAGTGAGAAGCTGAACATGAGCTAGTACCAGGATCACAAGCAGAGCACCTGCTGCACAGTAGATAGTGAAGACTCTGCTCTCAAATGGAAGGAAGCATTTTTGGAGGGAGAAGTCAGTTGGTGTTATGCTGCCCTGGAAAAGAAATGAAGACTGTCACTTTGCTGTGTTACAGTGGGTTCTGAATCAGGAGTGAACACCACAGCTGTCAGATCTCCAATTTCTAAATCCCTATGTTGGGTGGCAAGGGTTGGGGCCAGTTTCCTAGTACCAGTGCCTTCTCCGGGGGGCTGAAGAGTCCATACCTTGTGGTGCTGGGCACTAACTGGAATATTCACCAGGCCAACATTAGCCCAGAGGCCAATCTTCCCATCCAGCATAAAGAGCTGGGCTCCTCATCTGATTTGCCTTCAAGAGAAGCCTAACTTTAGCTGCTGCAAATCCACCTGGAAGGAGCCTTTCCAGGCTAAAGTTAGGTTTTGTGAATGTGCCCCTTCCTTCCCCAAGCCCCCCTCCTTACCCAGTACATGCTGCAAAAACACGTGTTGGCTAATCCAAATTAGGAATAGGAACTTGAGCAACAAAGAACTTTGTTGGGTTTTGGCTTTACTTTGCAGTTTAAATTAAAGTTTACAGCAGATTGAGGCTGAGAGTTCAAACAGTAGTGAAGAGGATGCCACTTTAATTAGCCAACCTCTTGTTTTGCAGTGAAGATGTGCTGTCTGGCGTGTGCAGAGTGTGTGTGCAGTTTGAAGGCAGCTACTCTCAGGACTATGAAATAAACAGAACTACTTTCAACAACACATATTAACAGTTGCATAAAATGAATTTAAACATTTGGGGTTACCTGTGTATTAAGCAGCCTAAACTCAACAGCAGTAAAACATACATAAAAGATTTCCCTCTCCAAGTCACAGACTCCTCTGTAAACAGATTGTAGGTTTTGCTTCTTACTCCAAGTTTCTAAGAGTTCTGTTTTGTTTTTGAACTGGGGAACTAATTGATTTACCTCTAAGGATATACTGAGCACTGGAACTGCCTGCACAAGCATAACCAAGGCACTGTATAAAATGTGAACTGGCAATGAGGAGGCTGTGGGCACGTCACAAACACTTTCACTGCATTAATGCACACGTTTGAAAACCATGATCACCGTGCAAAAGGGTTTGAGGTGGATACAGTCTTGTTTTCATAGCTGGTAAATCAGCCAAGCCAAACTGGTCTTTCTACTGTTCAGTGCACAATACTGATTATTTTTACAAGTCAATAGTTTACAGTGCACCCTCTTTCTAAGAAAATGTACCCAGATACTAATTAGGTCTTTAGCAGCATTGCTTTGTACCACACAGAACATGTGGCTCCCACAGATGTACTTTATAAAGTGGATGCAGTGTACTGAGTGGGTTGGGTGGGTAGGCAGTTTTTTTTTTATTATTTTTCGTTTTTACAGGTAGAATCAGTTTTAAAATATAGCTGACTGCCATGTTGATTTATCTATGAAAGTTATCTGACAAAAATAAAAAAAAAATTAAAACTTACCATGATGAAACTAGGATTGTTTCTATTCCTCCAACTGAATGATGGGACACTTATTTCTGGAATTTTCCCTGCATGCAGCACTTCACAAGCACTATGAGTGTGCCCACTGAGAATCAAACGGGGCTGAAACCACCATAGCAGCTAGAACACAAAACGGTAAAGCACAAAAATTATGTCACAGCTAAAAAGAAATTGAATTTAAAAACTCCTTTTTTTCCTTTGAACATTATGGCAATTCTCATATTCTTACAGAGTGTTTTCTATAAACTTCTGTCTTCCAGTAAGAAATCTGTTGGTATTGCAATATCAATCACGTCCATTTAGCCCCTGATCCCAAGTACTGGGCTTTTTTTTTTTTTCATACAGATCAGAACAAAGGCAAGAGCATGCTGTGGATATCACAGAGAAAAACTTTGGGTTTAGTAAAGCAATGCTGTTTTCTTGTCTAAGGAAGAATCTTGTAATGCCAATCTTTGAGTGAAGACATTTATGCAGAAGGAAAAAAACAATGACCATTGAGTTTTAAGGGAATACTTTAAATTTTTTGTAGTTACTAATTCAGCAGAAATAATGCTTTCAAAGTGTTGGAAAACTGTGGCTTCACACCAGGTGTGTCAATAATTTACACAGTACAGAAAGTACGGAATGCTGGAGTGGAGGTAATGGCAGCACAGCAGATTTAAGAGTGCCAAGACTTAGGAGCTGTACCTGGGAAACCTGGCAGGACCAAGGCCAGAATGGTGAGAATCCTCAGGGGAGCAGCTCTAACAAGCAGCCTGTCCTAGGCCTCATTAGACAGCAGCAGCTGTGCTCTGTTTGTCTCAGCCAACAGCCTTATCACAATTTTTTAACCTATTTATATCTACAGTCATGTCCCCCTCTCACCCACCCACTGCCACTCAAGTTCCCAAGAAATCAAACCTTTTGTGATGCCTCTTGAGACAGCACATCATACTTCTCTTTAAAGGGAATGTTTTTCTCCTCTGGAGGAGCAGAATCCTCTCCAGTGCATTCAGCATCACTTTTCCGATAGAGAGGATAATGCTGGGAGTAATTAAAAGCAAGGATTGGTTGTTAGTGATCCAGCCTTTCTGCAACAGTAATATATCCACAAAAACAACATGTCAGTATGTTGCCTCACCCCACCTCTAACACACCTGTAAAAGGATGGGTTTTGAAGCTGGAAGCTTTTCCACATCACTGCATCTTTTGTTGGAGTGATTTGGTTTCTGTGAACAAAATTAAGCCATAGAAGGGGTGACAGTAATTAAAGAATAGTTAAGCTTTAAGGGGTTAGGGAGGGTGGGGTTGTTGTTGGATTTGGTTTTTGTTAAGCAGTTCAGCTCAGATATACTACCCACTGTATGAACTCCTAAGTTTTACTGTGGACTGGTGAAACTCCCCATTCTGTACATGCTGTAAATACATTTCTGACTGTGATGCCTTAAGCTTTAGCTTTTATATTTTTCAGATTCTGTGCTGCTTTAGTGTGTACTTTTGAGCTTCATCAACTGCAGAAAGCAGCAGCAGCAGGATCTCTGCACCAACAAGGCAAAGGAGTTTGAGGGCAGCCCAGGGGAGATAGAGTCTGGCAGGTTTTCCACTGGGAGCTGGTTTCCTGATTGACTGCCAGCCCAGTCAGTCACGCTGCCTACTGTGCATCCTGTCAGCCTATGGAAAAGGGAAGAGGAAGGAAATACAAGAAGCAATTTGATATGATGAAAAAATACAATTAAAACACTACTAGGGTACAAGGAAAGGATTGCAGTAGAATAAGGAATCTAAAAGAACATGCTTGAAGGGTATAAAACAGAATAATATCCATAAATATAAATGCAGGATTATGTATCTGGAGTCAAAGGGAGAGTTACAGAACTGCCATTGCTGGGAACAGAGGAAATGACACTCTGTTGGCAGCACTGACAAGGAAGTTGACTCCATTAGTGCTAAGCAACACTGTTAATAGTTAAGTAAATATGGTTGAGAGGGATATGAGGGGGAGAAAGACTTGCTAAAAAGTTGCACTATGAATCGGAAGTAGATTTTTTCGGGAGAGCCTGGCTGTATCCTGGCTGTGCTACAGTATCAGCATCACCATTGTGGCAGAGGAGTCTATGGCTGTAATCAGATCTTTAATAATCTCTTACCTGCTGGGAGCAATTCAGTTTGTGAGAAAGTGACACAAGTTTTGCCTCTGAGGTACGGCAGACAGCACAGCCATCACCCTCCATGGCAACACTGTTCACTAGGACAAAGCTGGAAAATACCAGGGGGTGGGCAAAGAGAAGTGGCGAGGACAGGAAGGCATTTGTTGTTCATTCACAGGTATGGGATAAACTTCATTTTAAAATGCAAGTCTTCCTGAGTTGGACATAGCTCAACAAAGCAGCAGAATGTAACAGCTCCTGAAATCAGGTGTTGCAAATCCTCCTCTGAGTATCTGTACCACAGCCATGTCTCTGCCTGGTTGGCTCCTTTATGCAGTTGCTGATTAGGCTGCACAATGTAGCTTATGCTTCATGCTTACACTAAAGATTTTTTTATATTTTAATAGATACTTAAGTTGTATTCTAGTGGAACGTTAGAAGTTCATCACTAAACTAAATTCTGAGGGAAAAGAGGACTTGCTTCTCTCCCCACACTGTTTAGACCTCAGAGACAGCATTTGAGACACTGAATTTCTTCAGAACAACTGAAAAGCTGAACAGCACTGCATTTGGGTGACTCCCCTGAACAAGCTTAGTTTTGTACTTTGCAGTCTCTGACACATAACACAGGATTTTATTTTTAATAGAAGGCTTCCCTGTAGATTTCAAATAAACTTAAGTTCTGCCACAAGATTCATACCCATTTAGTCACACATTCAGCTTGAAATACATCCCCAGTTCAATTCAGTCTGTTTAAAAAACAAAAATAAGCTGAATGCTTCACTTAAGAGATACTAGTCAATAGTAAAACAAAAATTAATTCTCTTTTAGCAAATTAAGCTGCTTTTATACCATAGATTTGTTGTAAAATAGTTTATAATTTCGGAATATTTATTTTAGGCATATTAATAGTGCAGCTCTTTGCAGTTAATGGATACCAGACATACCATCTGCAACTGCATAGGAGAATTCTGCTGTGCTGTTTTATCAAAGGAGACATGGAGATGTTCTATAAGAATTATTTTTTAAACAGCTGAAATACATCTCTTGAGGACCCCACATCTGCATGACAAGCAACAGCTTTATACTGAGCATTCCTGAAGCTCATAGATCTTCCTAAAATAGATACAACTATTTCCAGACCTGTTCAGAATATTTAATTTAACCTTTATGTTTTCTTAATTAAGGGAACCAGTGTGAACCTGCAGGTTTTGAATCTCATATTTCCACAAGTGAGTAGAACGCAAGGGCACGGGTGCCAAACACAGAGTGGCAATGGGCCTTCCCTTCCTGAATCTGAGGCTTCAAGACCTTTCCACAAACCCAGCAGTGCCTTCCCTCTTCGGGTTCCTGCATGGTCTGGAGGTACCAGAGCACCCAGCAGCCAAGTGCAGCCACGGGGACAGAGCTGTGAGAACGAATGCACCGAGGTCTGCTCCAAGCCAAAACCAGCTCGAGCATCACTACCCCACCTTGTGGAACAACTGCAGACACACAACTGCTGTGTTCCCCAATCCCTCAAACAAGGGTTAAGCTCTGCAGACTAAAGAAGTTATTAAAATTAATGGAACTCCTGATTTGTAAACACAGAGGGGGTTGGTTCATGTTTCTTTATCCTGCTATGTTTACAGCCATGGCTCATTAACAGCTGCAAGGAAGTATAAAGGCACACCAGAGAAATGGATTCTGACTCCACAGTACTTTTCCATTTAAAAGGAAATTGTTACACTTTACACAGCAGCAAGGGTCAGACGAGCCCAGGCACGTTCCACCCGGTAATATTGGGATCATATTCCAATATCTAAGTTCAGCTTCCTGTCCATATCAAAGTACAGGTTTGTACAAAGTGTTTGGGGTTTAACACATCATAATGTAGGTGATTAAAAAAAAGGCCCTAAGTGAAGAATTCCCACACTATTTCATTAGAAAAAATTAAATATACTCACTTTATTCCTTTCCGAGTTATCAGCTTTCCTGAAGTAAAGTTGAAAACCTTTTCAAATCGATTTACCTTGTAAGGAGTCATTCTGTGTCACAGAGCAAAAATACAACTGAGGTAAGAAATTGCCATTGGAACTCAGCTGACCCAGTTGCTTTACAGTTTGCTGGCCATTCATGCAGCTTGCTGCTGCAATATCCAGCTCACACAGTCACTCAGGAAACTCACAGGGATGCTCTGACACCTCCTGTGTCCTCCAGCCCCTCCCGCCAGTGCAAGCACCAGCACAGTGAGGGCACTTACACTCTCCTGTGCTACAGGGAGTGCAAATATGCTCAGGTGCCTTCCTAAGCAGGAGGCCCAGTACAAGGAAAAGCAGCTTCAAGGATTCCATGTCAGTGCAGAAGGACCAGCTCTGAACAACCCTCATATGGTCAGAGAAGCATAAACCTGTTCTGTGCACAGGCCTTACTCTAAATTACAACGCTTTTTAATTTGATTGTGCTCAAAAAGTTTTCTGTATAAGCACAAAACAGGTGCCTCAGACCCAGCACAGTTACTGTGGGCAGGCTGGCACTTCATTCTTGGCACCTGTGTGCTCCTGGCACCAACAGACTCACTCGTAATGAAATCCGATGTCGTGATTGCCAGCGATGGCCACCAGCTCCGTAAAAACGGAATGCCTGAACATCTTCTGGAACCTCCTGACATCATCTGCCCAGGCCTGCAGGAGAACAACAGAAGAAATTGGTGCTGTTGCACAGCATCACAGGTTTTGTGGTAGGTTTGCAAGGCAAGGTTTTGGTACTGCAGGGGTGGATTCTGTGGGAGCCTGCCCTGTGTCCCACAGAGCCGATGCAGGCAGCTCCAAGATGGACCCACCACTATCCCAAGGCTGACAGTGCCGCTGGGATTACAGAATTAGGGAGGGGGCAAGAAAGGAAACTCTGCAACTGCAGCCAGAGAGAGGAGTGAGAATCTGTGAGAGGAAGAGCCCTGCAGACACCAATGTCAGTAAAGCAGGCAGGTCTGTTTGTACTTTCTCTCCCCTCTCCAGCTGAGGAGGGAAGTGACAGGGCAGCTTTGTTGGACATGGGCATCCAGCCAGGGTCAGCCCATCATAAGCCTATAACACAGAAGCACAAACTCAGATGTTTGCATTTTGTAAGTTTTATAGGAGGCACAAAACTGTCAAGGTACTTCCAAAAAATGAAGGAGAATCACAACATTTCAACTCCTATGTGAAAAGCTAGAAACTTCTACCAACAGGACAACTGAAGCAGTATTAAACAAAGCTTTGCATACCTAATCTGCTTCCATTTCCTTCAAGAAATCCTCATTTTTTGAAACGAGACAGGTGATGATGCCATACCTGAGGTGAGCTCCATTTTCCTTCATCAAAAACATCTCCCAGAATAAAAACAATATCTGGCTGCAGTAACCATAAGGCAGTTTGGAAAGATCTCTCCATTTGCCATTCCCTGAAAGGAAAACACAGAACCAGTTATCTCTGCCTTACTTCTGGATCCTTAGCTCAATACAGAGACACAGCCTGGTGATCGGAATGGGAAACTGGCTCTTACGCACTGAAATATGAAAATATATTATGAAATCCAAATTAAATACTTAGAAATAAGGTGTAAGGACAGTAGGTGGGTAATTCCACCATGAATCAGGACCAAGACATGCAAGAAGTAATACCAGCTTATTAATTTTTTTCATTACAATTCTAATGAAGTGCTGTTTAATAGAACAGTGAATTATTGTCCCATTAGCTACTACTAAAAACTCTAATACTGTCTAGAGATAATTTTAAAAAATTAATAATTACCTTCTTAGCTTATCCAGCCAATGTCCTTTGATTTCACCAAGCAGGTGTGTATCAGCTAAAATGATGGCCTTTAGGACTGAAGCTGAAGTGTCTTTTTCAGCCATGTGAGCTCCATCTTTCAAGTTTGGCCATCGGCATTGAAATATCACCACATAGTAAATTAAAAATTCACAAAATATTAACACTGAGCTGACAAAGCACACAAGTTTCAGCAGAAAACAGAGCCTCCTCTTCAGAGGGAGATTCTTCACAGCAGTTGAGCTAGAACTCAGCATTGCAGTACCAGCATAAGGCAATGGCTCAAGTTCTCCTCTCAGATGAAAACAGCTTGGGATACTCAAAGGATCACATTGGGCTTTTTGTCAGCACAAAATCCCTGTGGAGAAAATACAAAATAAAATATTCATTGAGTCTGCATTCCCTATGGAAAGCTACCATGCAAGCCCTACAGTGTTAGCTTCTTGTCACCCTGAAAGGCTTGGGAATATGTAATTGACCTAAGGAATGAAGTTCTCCTCCAGGCACACAGAGGCTGAGCACAGAACTGCACTCGCTCCCACCAGCACCAAGGAAAGCAGATGACAGCCAGCCAGCATCTTGGTGCATGAGGCTTTTTTTAAGAATTTCACAGTGAAAACACTATGAGTGGGGGTCAATCGTGGGTAAAGAGCTTAGGTTGAACAGCAGCTGCAAAGGAAAAAAAATCTGTTAGGATACATATAGAATCACTGAGGTTGGAAAAGAACCCCAAGACTGAGTCCAAGCCTTAACCCAGCACTGCCAATCCACCACTAAACCACGTCCCTAGCTGCCACATCCATACATCTTTTAAATACCTGCAGGGACTGTGGCTCCTCCACTTCCCTGGGCAGCCTGTTCCAATACAGAACAACCCTTTCAGTGAAGAAATTTTTCCTAGTGTCCAATCTAAACCTCCACTGGCAAACTTGCGGCCACTTCCTCTTGTCCCATCACTTATTTGGGAGAAGAGACCAACGCCCCCCTGGCTACAGCCTAATTTCAAGAAGTTGGAGAAAGCAATAAAGTCTCCCCTCAGCCTCCTTTTCTCGGGGCTGAACAACTCCCAGAGGACATCTTCTGGCACAAGAAACAAAAACAGCAGAACATGACTACATTCAATCAATTGCATTGCCACCTTTAATACGGTTCATTGTAATCTCCAAGAACCCAGGGCAATTCACTATCCCAGAACAAGTTTACAGGATGTTTCCAGGAACAGAGGCACATATAAACAGGTAATTAACTAATGCTGCTCCATTTCTGACAAGGGGAAAACAAGAAACATTTAAGCCTCAGAAAAACCAAACTTCACCGCAGCTGTCGAGAAACAGTTAATGAGCCCAAATTGGTGAGGTAACCCACTGTATTTACTGTTTTCTGCTGCCTTGGATACCTTGTAACCTAAACAGGGAATTTACTCCTTTTGAAACTCGAGTATTTTTTTCTGTTTCTTCCAAAGCCCTTGGCAGGAACATTTTTTCAGGGTAAGTGCCCCCAAGAAAGGGCCCAGCTGAGAGCACAGAGGCACCAGCCCTCGCTCTGCAATGAAATCCCTCAGTTTCCAGGGGCAGCCTCTCAGGGTCTCAGTCTGAAGAGCACTGCAGGTCTGAAAGCCTCGCTCCTTAAAGGTAAACTCTGCAGCATGGTCACAGGGAAGGGACTCCGGGGGACCTATAGAGATGCTGCTTCACAAGCTTAGGAAGAACTTCCAGAGAAATCCACAAAATGTGATCCCCCACCCAAGAACAGGCTTGCCATTACAGCACGCATGGGCTGCAGCACAAAAGGACCCTGAAGCAAGGAAACACGATGCATAATATTATCCTGTGTCTGGAGATGGTTCTGTTGAGACCATGGAGTTTGACAATCAAAACATCAAAACTTTACTGTAGGAGTCCCCCACACAGAGTTTGTGTCATCACTAAGGAAAATAAGGAACACTTCTAGCACATTCCTACATAGTCACTGGGTAGAAACTATAATTGCAGCTTTATGGAAGATCATTTAGTAAGGTAATTTCAGTGCTTAAAATACAATTTTAAATAATAACGATGTTATGTGCTCAGTCATTGTAAGTATTAGGTTGACTGATAAACTCTTCAACAGGTTAAGGTCATCTTTTCCTTGAGAGCTAGAAAAAGTTGCAAATGGCACAGTACTGTCCCAGTAAAAACTGAGGTGTGACTAATGATGACAGTAGGTTTCTGGGAAAAACACAATCCTACAGACAGCTCAAGCTCCTTGTAAGTGACCTTCAGCTTCAGCCATGAAGTTTCATTCTATTTGACAGATAACTCTGAAGTTGTTAAGAAACAATTTTGGTTTCTAAAATAGTTAAAAATCCTAATTTAGGACTAATATCCAGGATGTGAGCAATTACTCAACACAGTATTCAGTGATTAGCAGACCAAGTCTGAATTAGTTAAATCTGACTACAGCTGTGAATATTTGGTACGTTTGAAACTTTATACTCCACATATCAGGAAAACTGGGACAAAATTACAAATCCACACAAAATTATTGTGGATTGCTTCTAAAATCTTGGCCTCAGTTATATGCAGAACATAGACCAAGCTGAATTTCTTCACTGTCCTATGAACTAGCCCATTTGATGTATGTCTCAGGGAAAGTGAATACTGACATATGACTATTATATTATTTTTCCAACCGAAACCCTTATTTGATAATAGCCACTTATTTTCAAACACAAGCTTCCTATATCAGCACTACAAAGTACTTATATGAGACAAAGAGCCACTAGCCTGCACCATGAAACATTTCTAAAATGCATTATCAAACAGTAGCATGACTAATACTTAATTGCATGGAATTCAGTTCTACCTAAACTTGCTTTAGCAGGCAAAAGCCACTGGCCAAATGTCACAATTCCACAATATGTGGAACTACACATATAGACTGATTAATCTGTTTAATACTCATCTTGCCTGCCTTTTAACTAGCAAACAAAATAACAACACCTTGCTTGTATGTCTCACAAGGAGGAAAGATCAAAGCAGAGGTATCTGCTAACTGGCACAGCAACGAGGACAAAAAGACAGGCAAATTCTTATCCACAGAATGTTATTATCCACAAATTTATATGGCTTTATCCTGCAAAGTAGGAAGTAGTGCTTATTTGGAAGTAAACTTTGGTAGTCTGAGACAGTCTCCTCTTCCAACAAAAACAGCATTAATTTGAACAGAAAATGCCAGTAGGTAATTTAACTTACATTAGCCATAAAATAAATCCAGTAAATAAATAAATAAACAAATGAAAGTCACAGCTTCAAGAGCAAACTGACACCTTCAAGTTAAAAAAAAAAAAAATAATACCCACACCAACAAACCAAACCTGCAATCAGTAGAATATGAAAATATCCTCAAGGCAGAACTGCCATTTTCAAAAGTCTCCGGCAGCAACAGACACAATAGTGCCCCCGAGCCGGTCCCTTCCACACACGTTCCTCCTCCCGCTGATTGTCACTGGCTGGCAGTCGTGCCACAGATATGGAACTGGCCAGAGGTGCCCCATCTGCACCCCACACCGCCAGCCTTCCTGATAGTGAAAGGAAAAGCGGAAAGGGAAATAAAAAAAGAAAAAAAAACCGATCCCAACCTCATAGAAAGTCGGCGATGCAGATCGAGCTGAAAGACAGCTTCTGCTATTGGCTGAGAGAAATCCCTGCCCACTTCGCTCTGCCACCTGCCAGCCCACGGCTGCTCCCATCCCATATATCCCATCCCATATATCCCATCCCATATATCCCATCCCAGCTGACCCCCGCTGCCGGGTGCAGCTGCCGCTCCCCTGCACACGGCTCATTATTCTCATTAGAGCAGATTCCCCCATCAGAGCCGGGAGACTTTAGTTATGAGAAAAGACTGGAGGATTCCTCACTGTTTCTTGTTCTGTTCGACATTTAAAAATCAGCCTGTGGACGACGACAATTACTGAATCATTTAACAAGGGGACCAAAGTGTAAACATGCTGAAAGTGCAACTTTACACCCCAGCACTGTGGGTAAAAACACTCCAGTAACTGGCACTGCTTGCTTCTGCAGCATTCACGTTTATTTTACTCATTAGCAAATGTTACAAACATTTTTGCACTTACAATTTTCTGTTATACATGCTATCCTCCTTATTTTCTTCCATGAGGTTTACTGGCAACACAGATTTGCTTTGCTCCTCTTTTGTTTCCCTTTCCCATCTCTTGTTCAGATCATTATCCAGCTTTAATGTACAGTGAGCCAAGAATGAAACAAGGGAACACAGTGGCCCATAGCCAGAGCAGGCACAAGGAGTTCTGGAGCTTTACCCTATCACTTGGTGAATGTGCAACTCTGAACACCATACACGCTTTGAGGCCAATTTCTTTATTAAATTACAACTGCATAAAACTGTCCTAACAAACCAAGGGGGACACAAGAATCTTTCAGTCCTAAGGATGAAATCCTAATCCTACTCCTATCCCTCAGGAGTGTCCATGTATTTTTATGAAGCTAAAGAAGCTGTATTAGTTTATTAGCAAGCTAAGTCTTTCTACCCTAAGCACTTTTCACTGCTCTACCACCACAATGTCACAAAGGCAGAGATGTGCACCTTTCAGAAAAACATAGGTCTGCAATGTAACTATGTTAAACTTTTGTGGCATGTCATTACAAACAGGCTGAGATTCAAATCTCCCAAGGTTCTGCAAGCTTCACCTGTAACTGGGAGCTGTCTCTTTTCATTCCCTGCTCGCCCTCTCTGAAGCAACACAACATTTCTCCTCATGGACTGTGACTTTCTGCACTCCCACTTTCCTTTTCAGATCTTCAAATACCAGAGTTCTTCAAGCTCTTGAATCAAAAAACAGCTTCTGAGGAATTATTCTTTTGATGATGCAAAATGCTCTGAATACACTTTCCAATTCTGAACACTAAATCCTTCCTTCATCCACAATTTTTCACTTATTATTGGGATTGAAGAAAAATTCCAAGCAGAGATTTAGCATTTTTCCTTTAAGAAATCCCTCTGCAATAATTTAATGATATAATTAATTTCTGTTTGCATTAGCATATCCTTAGTGCTGAAATTCAAGCAGTATGACAAATCTACACAGACACTTTGATTTTATGTAGCTTACAGAAAAAGATAAATTGGGAAAATCTGAAAAATAAAACAACTCCATTTTATTCCCATACACACCCATAACCAGAATATATTCTGCAAGTGTGAAAGAGATGGGTTTGAAACTTAGTTGAATTTATGCAGATCAGAGTTTATTTAAATATATACACAAACAAACAAAATCTAGGTCACAAAATACAACATTTCCAAGCACTTGTCATAATGAGATCACATTGCTGAATCTATATTATCAAACTACGGTACCACTTAAGCAATGGTAGGTTTAAATGTTGCAGTAATTACAAAAAATATGTAGAAACTCTACCTGGCATTAAATTACCCAGTAGTTACAAATGTGCAGTAAAAGGAAATCCATACATTACACTGATTTGTTTCAAGCACTTTTCATACTCATTGTTGAGTTTCACAGATTCCTGTACAGCATGTTTTAGATCTTCTACCTCTTCAAAAAAATCCTAGAAAAACCCAGAAATATTCACCTTAAACTCTTTTTTCAAAGACATTCTCAGTGAGAGCTAGTCAGGAGTTCAGTTATTCCAAGACACTTTCTGTGATTTTTCCAGTGTATGGCTGAGTTATGCAAACAGAGCTATGGTGAGACACAGCAATCAACTACAACCTTAGGTAATAATTTAATAATTTCTGCCCCGAACACACAAGCAGAGTTCAAGTTATATTAGAGGCTGGAACACAGACTAGTAATAGGAAAAATCAGTTTTAAAAAGGAAAAAATATGGATTTACCAGACAGCTACAAAATGGCAGTCCAATATGACAAGGGAATAATGACACATTCTGATTCTTTGTAAGTCAGAAATTGTTGGGAAATAAGTGGACAGAAGAATATAATCACCCAAGACTTCAATTCACCAATCCTTGAATGTTCTATCTACCAAAATAACAATGTGTAACCATCTATATTTGACATTCTCCTCCCTATCCTTCCAGCATTTTTAAAGAACAGCTACATACATATAACACACAGCAACATAAAACTACCTTAAAAAGGGACCACAACCTGAAGTTTATGTATCTCTCTCGCAAGATGAAGCTCTCAGCCACACCTTGTTCCTGATTCCCAAACAGAGGGATCTAGAACTCACCCTGCTTAATGCTCTGCAAGTTACATATCCAATGAACTACCACCCTCTTTTACAGTTACTCCTGCAATTAATACCATAATGTTATTTAGTTTGGGAGAAAGGACTGCAAGGTAAGAAAAGAGATTATTATTTTAAAAAATCCACAACAACAAAACAAAAAGACTTGAGGAACAAGGAAAAATCAGCTTAAACAATTTGCTGCTGAAAATAAAGCCTTATGTCACTACATTAAACTGAGTCTTCTATAGTTGGGTAAGAGCTCAGCATCTTGTTACATAACTTAAAGAATTACCAAATGTTCACACAATTTTTACACCTATAGATCTAACAAAGAATTCAAAGCCTCTGCCCTCCCTAAACTTGGAGTTCTGTCAGAGGCATAACTTTGACATGCTTAAGTTCAAGAGAAAATAGTCTTCCTTAGCTGAGTGGCCCTTCAGGACATGAATGTTTCAAGGAGTCATTCATTTCCATCTCCCTCAGAATGCCATACACTGGTTTCTTTATCTATTCTACTTGATAGCAACATATGTTCAGCCTAAAGAAGTTTCAGCTCAGGCAAAAAAGTTAAGTTTTTCAAAATCACCTACTGTTAAGTTGTCTTAAAATAAATTACCTTGTCTAATCCAGCTAATTCATTTTTTAGTGCTCTCTTTTCTGCAGACAACTTTCCATTTTCTTTCTTCAGCTTTTTAATCTCCTTCAACAATAGCTCTATATTCAAATGAAAAAATGTAGAGTTCAACCATTACAGTCAACCTCCCCCTCATATGAATCATATTACAGCTAAAGAGCTGCCTACCTTTTGTGAGATTAGAAAATTATAGTTCAGCTTCTTAAGTACCTTTTTCATACAGTGATTTATTCTTAAGAACTGGTCTGCATATCCCTGTGAAAGGTATCAGGATCTGCCAGTTGGATAATCTGGATCTGCCAGATTCTTAGATGTGGAATTATTTTACAAATAATTTTACAATCCACAAAACACACATCACATGCTTTGATTATCTTTTTCTGGCACATGAGAGGGTCACATCAGCCCTTACTGTTACACATTTCCTGAAAAATATGCCTACATTATATGATCTCATCCATCTCTTTTCTATGCTTTGAAATGGAAGAGGATCACACCTTAAATTCTGGATTTACTTATGAGAGGAAGAACGTACTGAAACCAGCACTGTCCAGGCTTGTCCACCACTTTAAGGCTAAAACCAGGTTATTCTGTGACCCAGTGTCTGAAAACCAAAGCTGGTGCAGCAAACACTATTACTAAGAGATCTGCACAGATACATCTTACTAGAATAAATACCAGCACTAAATACAGCCAGCACTCCCACCTCTGATTACAATAACAGATCCATTTCAGAAAAAGAGAAAACAGCAAACATTTTATCACAAATGCAAGGAGGAATCCTAGATTATAAAATGCTATTTTTATACAACCAGTTTTCAAAAACGAAAAAAACATTTTAAATACTGCTGGTTGAAGGAGAAGAAATAGCCTGGAGTGGCTGTTTCTGGAGAAATAAAATGCATTCTCTCTGCTGGGCATACTGGAAGGAACATCATCAAAATAAACTGTACCATTACCTAAATATCTACCACAACAGGCTTCCTTCTCTGCAGAAATGTCCTTGTGAGAAGCTACTCCTCCCTCTGGGGTTTGACTTCGTTTTCTAGAAACAGCACTAGTTTTCCAAGAAACCTTTTTACATTCCAGTTGCTCAATTCTTTGCCTCTGCTCTTGAAGATTATGCTCTAGCTCATTGATTTTAATCTGTCAAGAAAATCTTTTTTAAATGCATAGAAAAAGCACAGTTCAACTGAATACCAATGGAAACATTTCCCAATTGCAAACCTAGAGCCTTCAATTGCTGATTTAAAAACTACATTCACCCAAAGAGTCCAAAAGGAAAAAAAAAGCAAAGCACAGATAAGGAAATTATACTGGCGAGCTGCAATGCTCAATCCATGCCTGAAGAGGCAATATCCTCTTGAAGCTTCTAGAACTGCTCCTGACCACACAATCCCACCTTCACTCCAGTTATGATGCCAGACTCTTTGCACAGCAGGGCCACAGACCTTGCTATCCAAAAGAACACTCTTTGTCTTCATCTGGTTTGCCTTCTGCTGAACTTCTGAGAAAAATCAGCTCATCACACATGCAGGAAAACACCAGGGCTGGTGCAAAAGAGGTCACAAGGTGCATAAACAATTGGAAGGAGGGGTAGGTGGATGAGTACAGAAAAAACCAAGGGAAGACATCTTTGTGCTACAGACACACCAATGACAGAGTTCACTTCTAAAGCGAACTACAGGCTACCCCTCCAGTATCCCTGGAGTCATGGGAAACTAAGTACAAAAAGAAAAGCATGGTCTCATTTCACAAATGTAAGAATTACTTTTCAGTCTCCCTAAAAGCTTATGTTTGGCTGTTTGATACCAGCTCCAACAAATTCTACTTACAGTGAGATTTTTAATGGCTTCACTTTGCTCCTTGTTTGTTTTGGTTTCTTTAACATAACGTTTCTGTAGCTCATTATACATCTGAAGCAGTCTAAAACAGAAATGCATAAACTGCTGTGAAACATGAGAGACAACAAAATGTGGCATCATTTATGGTCAAAGTATTAGAGATGACCCACAGAGATCACTTGGCCGGTAGCTGTGCTGCAGAGACTCCTAATAGAAATATTCAAGATGGCAGTGAATGAGATGTGACTGTCAACACAGAAAGAGAAAGCACCAGAAAATAACAGCAAAGCAACTTAAAAGAATGGTCTGTATGGATGGCAAAGAATCCTTTTTACTCAGCCAGACTGAGGCTCCCATTGTTTTTGCCCAGCACACATGGCCACGCTCTGATTAAACCTCAGTGCACACCACTCTTTGAGGGAAGACAGCAGCAACAGGAGGCTGGCAGTGATTTGCAGCGTGTCACACACAGCATTCCTCCCCCCATTAGCACAACAGGAATAGCAAAAGGACACTCCTAAAGGATTTTAAAAAGTTTTTCCAACACCTATCAAGAGCCCATGATAAGGACACATGAGGCAGCTCCCAGCTCTCTGTGTTGCACAAAACATCTCATTGCTTCCAAGTGTGTGGGTGTGAGGATATGAGTGAATGAAATCTATGTGAAAGTGAGTGGGTAAAATAAATGTCAAATAAACAGATTAGGGTTGTTAGCTTTCCCTCTGATATTATTTTGCATTGTGTTCTGCTGTACTAATTTCCTACCATATTTCATAGCCAACATACACAAGGCCCACAGTTCAGCTGATGGACATGAGCAAACATTTTCCCTGTTTTTTTAGGAATTACAGTAAGAGCTGCCATTCATAATAAGTCATGACTGCACACCACAAGCAGGATGAGCAATACCATAGTGCAGCACAGCTTTGTGCAAGAACACACAAACAAATGCTAGGAAAAAAAGCTAGGTCAGGTTACCTACGTGCAATGTAGCAAAGGCAGGTACAGCACTCAATTCAAAGACTAAGTTGAACTTCTCCTACATGAGCACCTAACCAGGAACTCAGTTTGAACCCAGAGCCAGTCACCCAGCCTTCCTATGTAACTACACAGCTTGCAAAGAGAGCCTGGCACACTGTAAACATATTAAAAAAAAAAAAAAAAGAAAATGGGTCTTGTACAGCCACATAAAAACACTAAAATCAGGGCACTTGGCCAAAGAGCAGCAGAGATCTGTGTAAGATCCACATTTATGTAAGTGGACAAAAAGCAGCCTTTGAAGGGGTGAGCAGTCTAGAATTGTACAATTTAACAATCAAGTCACAGAGGGATGGAGCAATGTTTTACATAGCTTGCCTAGTTGTTAAAATGTTCCAGTACATTTTTCTTTAAAGACAAAACTGTAGCTTTTGCATCAGAAAAGCAGTTACAAGAGTTAAATTCTATCACTTATTGGCAAACTACAGTAAGTAGTAGCTCAACTCTAAAATTATTAGACTGAAAAGTAGAACTGCTTCTTTAGCTTATTTCAAAACCAGCCAATAAATTTTATATGCACAAAACAGTGAGCAATATAAAATGAGCTGAGAAAGGTTTTATAAAATAGAAGTGAAATGACAAAATTCTAGGTCAAAAAATCTTAAAAAAAGATCATATGTGTGCACACAGACACATGAAGAAGGTTTCTAGCTCATTGACTTTCTCTCAATGAATTACTTGAGAAAGAAATCCAGTCTGCTCCTTGCTAGGTGCTATTTTCAAGGTTAACCCAAGATTTTGTAATTATTTTTAAAATGTGAAGGGCTTTCCATTGTTTCAAAGGCTGAAAGCCACTTGCATAACAGCTTTAAAAAATCAGCTGACTTAACCATGAACATTTTCTACACTACAGAGAAGAATATTTCTGTGAAGAAGCAGTTTCCAAGAACTCACCTGACACTGTCACTCTCTAGAACCAGATCCTTGCTGTCTCCACCCTTAGGCCACAAATGGGTTTCTGTTTGAACCTGAACACTTAATTGAAACAAACACAACAGCTTCATAAAATCATATTTCACCAATTTAATTTAATTGCACAGAGCAACTGAAAAAGGCCAAGTTACTTTTCAGTTTGATTTTATGGTAGAGGTTTCCAGGCAGGACCACAAACACACCAAAACTTAAGCCTTGGAAGATTTTTGTGATCTGGTGTGTAAATCCTGGCAGAACACTCTCCAAACCACTGGTTTGGCAGGCCCTTAGGTCCTAAATCTTTTAAGCAGCATGGATGCTGCTCAATTTATCTCTATCTTACTACTTTTTAGTGGAAAAAAGTGTAAAAACCTTTGTAGTTTGACAGAGTATTACTTTTTGATATGAAAACTGTTTCTTTCACTGCAATAAATTTTGTACAAGATGCCCCAGATGTTCTTTGATCCTCTACAGACCCCCAGCATTTTCCATCCCATCATCCTGTTCACAGATGGTGCCTCAAAATACACAGAGCAGACAATGCCTAGCTCATCTTAAGGACATGCAAACAAAAGTCCTGAAATGCTGCACTTCTTTTGATGCAAAAGAGAAACATTTGACAAGTCTTACTCTCTGCTTGTGCCACAGACATGCATTAACTGCTGCAGATACAGTTGTTCTTGGATCTGATCCAGATTCCTTTCTAGCTCCTTATTTTTTATATGTAGTTTTTTCACCTTCTTGACTAACTGCTCATTTTCATCAGTGAGCTGAAAAGGAAGAGAATGGATAAACAAAAAATCAAGGAACACCTTCAAATCAAATCTTAATTAAGCTGATAACGCTTCAAATTAAAACCCTCTTCCAAAAACTTTACTACATTTTTCCTGAACCATAGAAGCATCCAAAAGGAAAATGGCAGGAAAAACAACTGGCTTCAAATTTTATGAACATTTGACTACAACAAAGCTCCTTTAACACATATCTATTAAAGGTGTCTAACGTAACTTCATCATTCATTAATTCATTGAGGAATGTAGGGAACTGGTTTTGCATTTAAAATTAATCACAGAGGGACAAAGCACCCAAGTTATACTCCTAAACTATCAACACCAGCTCTGCAACCAAGCTGGTCTTTATTTTTTATTTAACCTCACCAGAAACAAAAAGACAGCCACGCTGGCTGAACTTCTTGCATCCATGTCTGCTGAACCTTGCCCAGCAGTATGCAGTCATATATATATATTATATAATATTTTATATATTATTATATAATTATAGAGTAATATGAGGCAATATATATCTATATGCATTTTGTAGATATAATTATATGTATATATATATTAATGTATATATAATATATATGTATATATATATTGTATATAAAATAAAGCTATATATAAGGCAATTTATTATACATACATAATACATATAACTATGTATTTACAGTTATATATATAACATATATAGCTACAGGGTATGCATATATATAGCATTTATATGTGTATATATATATTATAAATTACTGTATATATAATATATAACATATATATGTACATAATATATATGTATATATATACATGATGTATAAAGCTATGTATAAGGCAATATATGATACATACATAATACATAGAACTGTATTTATAGTTATATATATGACATATATAACTACAGGGGATGCATATACATAGCATTTATGTGTGTGCATGTGTGTATATATATGTACATACATATATAAAACTCTTATTTATATATACACAAACATATATAAGTGTAATGCTTTATCCTACAGGGTACTGAGCACACCCGACGCCCTGGGCCCGCGCCGAACCCCGCGCTGCGCTCTCAGCCTGAGCTCGGCGCCGAAGGCAAACCCGGCCCAGCCGAGCCCGCCGCGCCCAGGGGCGGCACTCACTTGGAGGCACCTGTGTACGACGGGCAGCGCCATGGCGAGCGCCGGGGCAGCGGGCGGGATAAACCGGGACGGGCCCCGGGATAGGCCGCCGGCGTAGGCCGGGATGAGCCACAGGATAGCCCGGGATAGGCCGCTGGGGTAGGCCGGGATGGGCGGGATGAGCCCCAGGATAGGCCGGGAAGGCCCCGGGATAGGCGGGACGGGCCCCGGGATAGGCGGCACAGGCCGCGAGAGAGGCCGGGATGGCCGGGACGGGCCCCGAGATAGGCCGGGATAGGCCGCCGGAGCAGGCCGGCATAGGCCGGCATAGGCCGGGATGGGCGGGGTGAGCCCCAGGATAGGCCAGGAGCGGCCCGGGATAGGCCGCGAGCCGGGACGTCAGAGCCGAGCGCCCGCCGGGCCGTGCGGGTGCGCTGCTGCTGCTGCTGCCGCCGTCGCTGCGGGCCGGGAGCGGAGCTCTTGCCTAGCCCGGAGTGGCCGGGCCTGTTCCGGTCCCGGGGAAACAGCCCAGTCCCTTTTCAGTTGTCATTAGTGTTATTCGCGGGTTCAGTTGGTGCGTGTCAGTCTCAGGGCGCAGGGCTCGGAGCTGGGCTCGATGATCCCGCTGGGTCCCTTTCATCTCAGCAGGTTCTGTGACTCTCTGTGGCGGACAGGCACCCGACAGCGGAATACTGAGAACTCTGCCGGCCGCAGATGGCACGGATACACCAACACAGGCCCAGTGAGGGATCCCTGCAAAAGCAGGTTCTGCGTCTCCCCCCATCACAACGGGTCCCAGTGACATCCCCCCGGCAGGAGACAGGAGTGCCTGGAAATGCTGCTGCCTCCCGGGGAGCAGGGGCTGTGTCCTCGGTGCTGGGGTGCTTGCTGTTGCTGCTTCTTGCTGAGCTTGGCCTTTTGTGTATAAATATCTAAAGGGAGGGTAGCCAAGAGGATGGGGCCAGGCTCTTTCTCGGTGGTGCCAAGCAATAGGACGAGAGGCAATGGGCACAAACTGACCTGCAGGAAGTTCCGCTAGGATTTGAGGAAGAACTTCTTTACCGTGGGGTGACCACACACTGGAACACATTACCCAGAGAGGACACATTACCATCTGGACACAATCCTGTTCCGTGTGCTCTGGGATGGCCCTGGTTGAGCAGGGAGGTTGGAGCAGATGACCCACTGTGATTCCTTCCAACCTAACCCAGTCTGTGATTCTGTGATTTGGGTTTTATTTTTCTGGGGGGTTTTTTGGCAGACCAGGCTGCCGGGCACACAGGCAGGACAAAAGCATTCCACCCTCAGGACTGCACCTTACAGACACCAGCAACAGGCACTCAGCAGCCACAGGAAGAGCAGCTATCACAGCAAGACTGACCCAAAGCAGTGACTATTGCCTGCTGGTCTTCCAGGCCTTTGTCAGTAGCAGTTTAAAACCCTTCCTGTTCCTCTCTCATTTGCTAGGTCTCAAATCTGAGTCTTCTCTTGTTCTCTGCATCTCCTGTCTTTGTACAAAATCTTGCCTGACTCATTTCTTAAAGCACATCACACTTCCTTTTTTTCCTTTTCCATTTTTCTACTTTTTTTTTTCTTTTTTTTTGTGTTTAGTGTTGCCAGATGCCACCTGCCCCTCCATCTTGACAAGGTAACCCACCTGATTGCAGTGCCTGGCAAATTTTGCATAGAACCAATCACAAAATCATAGAACACTAAGGGTTAGAAGGGACCTTTGAAGATCCTCTAGTCCCAAGCCTGCTGTCCTGTGCAGGGATACCTCCCACCAGACCAGGTTGCCATCCAGCCTGGCCTTGAGCACTGGCCAGGGCTGGGGTACCCACAACCTCCCTGGATAACCTGTTCCAGTGCCTCACCACCCTCACAGTAAAGAACCTTTTCCTAATATCCAGCCTGAATTTCCCCTTTCCATTTGTACTCATTACTCCTTGTCCTGTCACTGCTCTTCCTGACAGAGTCCCTCTCTAGCTTCCCTGTAGGCCCCCTGGATTCTGGCAGCTTGCTGTGAGGCCTGAAGAGCCTGCTGTGCCTGGGAAGAGGCTGTGGATGTGACAGGAGCTCATCACTGCCTGCTTGTGAGCCAACAGTTCACTGGAAACATGGCAGGAGACAGGTCAGGTTGGGCCGCAAGCAGGAACTGGAACTGTGATGAGATTAAGGGAAGTGTCACACACCTCTGGCTCCAGGGCACAACCTGGCATCTCTCCTCCTCCACTCTCAACCCAGTCAGCCATCCAGTCAACTTGCTGAACTTCACACCGGGGTCACAGTGAAAGGTGAAAGCCTTGTCTATATTCAGCTCAGGCTTTGCTGAATATGAATCCCAGCTCTGAGGCTGTCAGCAACCTGAGAGTCCATGTGAGGGAAGGACTTGCCATGGTGTTACCTGCTGCCAGGCATGCTGCCTGGGAAGACTTCTGCTTTGGTTCCTTAGAAGCAGCCACCCAACACTGCTAACTGCTGGAGCCTGTGACAAATCACCTTGACTCCAAATTGCCTGCTGTCAAAATTGCTGCTTCAATCAGCAACTGACATGGAATGAACTAGCAGTGGACAGTTCATGCTGTGGAAACCACAAGATCACTTCTTGGTAAAAGGACAGCTGGATGTAACTAGCTAAAGTAGCAGCAAGGAAAAAATAAACTTGGGAGGGATAGTAGCAGCCAGCAATGCCATGGTGCTGTAGGGAAAGGGAAATCCCATTTTCAGATAAAGTAGCAATACCGTGAGATGCAGTTACTCAGTTTTATTCTGGTTTATCCAACAGAAACAATGTCTCAGGTGAGGAGACTGTAAAACAGGAATAAAAACTACATAGAGAAGAAAATACAGCATATCAGGACGTGTTGAAATCAGAATCATTTTAACTGACTTTGGTTATTGTAAAGGATAGTAGTAATTGTTTCCTGTGTCTTCCAGAGGAGAATGAGCACAAATAAAGTTACTGTCTAACAGAGTAGACATCTCTCATCCCTTCAACTGGATGACAGGAAGAACTTCTTGATATCAATGAGAAAAATCCACATAGTTCTTCCTCATTATATATTTTAATAAACATCAGAGAATGATCAGGCATGACTTTGAATAAAGGTACACCTAATATGCACATCACAATGAAAAGAGCAAGTAGACAAAAAGTCTTTTCCAGGCCACTATTTCAATGAATCTATGTTACTGATTTAGAAGAAAACACACTCTGATATAACAGAGATTCTGATTTTTTGCAAAACTTTGCAAAGTTACTTCAGAAATAATTTTTCCAGTGACAAAGAGAAGCTGAAGTATAAGAGTGCAATGGAGAGAGATCAGCACAGTGGAATCCCAGAGAGATGTGGAGTCTCCCTCACAGGAGATATTTGAGAACCATCTGGACACAATCCTGTGCCGTGTGCCCTGGGATGACCCTGCTTGAGCAGGGAGGTTGGAGCAGATGACCCACTGTGATCCCTTCCAACCCAACCCATTCTGTGACTCTCATGTGTGAAACCTGCAGGCCCAGTTTCCCCAGCTCTTCCAGCAACACAACAACCAGTTCTGGGCACGCTGCTGCTCTCCTGCTTACCCAGGAGTTGACAATGCAGCTGTGCCCAGTCTTTAAGACCCAAGTGTCTTCAAAACTGTCCTGGGGTGACGTTATGATGCTTGTATCCCCATTCATCTGTTCTGTGCCTTTAAGACCGGCTCTGAAGAGTGGAAGTTTTGTTTGGGTTTCTCTTATCAGGGACACAGAGACAAGCGGTACATAAGGCTGTTTTTTCACTTCCAGCTTCAGCTTGCTGCTTTTGCTTGCTCTCTTTTTCTGCTCTTGCTTCTGCTCTGCTTTCGCCTCTGCCTATTAGCTAGTTCTAGCTAAACAGTCCACATTCCTTCCTGGACTGTTTCTCCTCTCCTGTTCCTGTGACCATCTCGAACCTGCTCCGGACTGGGACCCGGGAACACCGAAGGTTTGGCTGCAGCAGCTGCCCCAGCGCCGGAGGGACTGAGAACAGAGCAACCACCCCCGAAAGAGACTTTCTGATTTTGCCATCTTTCTCAGAGCGGTGTCATCGGGTATTGTTCATTTTGTGTGCTGGGGGGTGCTGGGCCAGTCAAATAAACAGGTTCTTTCCACCTCTCTCCGAGGAATTTTTTTCCCGAACCGGTTGGGGGGAGGGGCCGTGTGGGTTTTGCTTTCTGGAGGGGCCCTCCTTTGCAGATTCTTTAACAAATTTGCCCGAAACCTGGACAAAAACTCAGGAACTGTTACCAGTAGTACACAAAAAAGTTGGGAAATAGACCAACAGAGCTAAAATGGAAACAAGAATTCCTGATTTCTGATCTGTAAGGCAGGCCATGCAGCCCCCTTCTTTCCCAGTTTTCCATGCCTGGCAGGGGAATTGATGACAGCCAGGTTTCTCAACTATGCAGGAGTTTGAAAGATGCAGATTTCGTCAAACAAGCATCGATCCATCCAAATGACACAAAAACCCCCTACTTGTATCTTGCAACTTTTGGGAAAAGCTACAGCTGAAGTACTTGTTGGTTTAATGATGCACATTATGATCAAACATCTTCAAAATCACCATTGATTTTGAGAGGCTCCACTTCAAAATGAGCATCCATTCTTCCAAATTTTAAGATACTCCATCAATTTGTAAAACTGGCCCAAGGTGGGTAGCACTTTTTGAAAATCAAAAAGCTACTATTAGCCTATTTGTGTACAAAATACCCCATTATTTATACAAATGATAAAAGACTGATGTGTACTTGATTAGGAAATATGTTCATTTTCCAAAGATCCTAGCAATACATTATTTTAAAAAACTTCTCAGTGGAAGTGAATGTATGAAATGCCACTAAGATACTTTCCACTGTAAATAATGATAGCAGAAATATTTCCTTACACTATTATTCAGTTCATTTGTTGAACACAATCTTTTTTCCTTGCATTTTTGTTTTAATGTAATTTGGTATGAACAAAGACGCATTTCATGCTGGCTTACATAAATGAAAATGTCATTGATTGGAGTGGTGCTGAGTCTCCTATTTGCTGCCAGACAGCAAGAATGTGACCCATTTCACCCTTTTTCACCTCCATGTGCACCAAAGTCATTGATTTGTCAGAAAATACAGAAGCATGGGATTATACAGCCCTACAATATGATGGAACCCTACAGTAACTCTCAAGTGTAGCCTTTTTCTACATGGATTAAAGGTGAATATGTGTCCTTTCAACCCCAAAGAGAGCTACCATTCTCATCTGATTTTCCAGGAATGAAAATTTTCCTATGAAAATCTACATGCCTTTGTAAATCATGTACAAAATTCACCTGCCCCAAATGAATCTCGTATTCCATCCACCCACTGTGGCAGCAGTGACTTCTTCCTGAGTCCCTTCCAGGCTGGAAGATGGCAAGACTAAACGTGATTTTTCTGCCTGGTGTGTTCTGTGGCACAATCGGGGCTGCCAGTCTCACACCCAAATGCCAGTTGAAAAATCACGGAACAGCCTTGAACAAAATGGCCAACGTGGGATAAAAGGCCCTTTTTCCCATCTTGTTCAGATCTTTGGTCACAGAGTAATGATCCCATTTCTGTTCAGGAACCTACCCTGAAACAGGGAGAAGCAGTTGGGCTTTCCCAAGCCTCAGAACAACCGCTTTGGCTAAAAGCAGAAGTTCAGAGTTCAGTTCATGAACATTTCCTGCATATCAAGAGAAAAAGCACCAAGACATGATTGGATTAAAGGTGACCATTTGCAGAACTGGAAACAAAAAAATGCTTTCTCATAATATATAATAAAGTCAATTTAATCTTAAAGCTGGCAAAACCAGAGGCAATATTTATTAAAGCAAATTAGGCTACAGGCATCCTTGTCACAGCACACTGACAGAAGTTCTGTATCCCCTTCAGTGATAGGAACATCAAGTTATAATAGTAGATTGTTTTCAGTGGATAATGTTCAGTGTTTACAGTGGATCAAAACACAATACCAGCATGCATGTGGCAGTGTGCTCTTCTCCCTTCAAGGCCAGGGAAAAATACCTTTTTATTTTATACCCACAGACGTGGTCAAGGGAAAAGGGTAACAGCTTGGGACTGTATAACCTTGTCACAGAACCCCCTAGAGAGAAGAAAAACATCTCTCATTGTAGAATCAAAGGCACTCACACCTCAGGAAAATTCTTGCAGCTATACCTCCTGGAAAAGAAAATTTCCCAGGATGACAGAGCCAGTCTGAAAACTCCTGAAAAAAACCTGAAGAATGTAATTTTACCAGTAGAGCTATCTGTTGTACCTTGAAGTGACAAAATATTTCCTTGTTATAACTTACCCCCAGGGTAGATCAAAAGGGAGAGCCTTGCACTGTATGTTTAAGACATTTAAACAAACAGTTTCTTAGTTTATGGCAGGAGGGAAAACGTGGACTATGTCTAAGCAGTGATCCCTGAACCTTCTGGACATAGAGAAGAAGGATGGTCAGAGTATGGCTCTGCATGATAGAAAGGGAACACAAGAAACGTCTCATACACCACTCAGAACAGTGCATTAATCAAGCATTATGCCATAAATAACTCAATAGCGAGCATTATGAAAAACAGTGCCAGTGTTAGGAATTCCTGAGTGTCTCTGATGGAGCAGAAGTGGGATCAGCACAGCTCTTCTGGGGAGTTCAGCAAGAAGAAAGAGCATCTCCTTATGATCTAACTTCCCTTCTTGTAGGCAAAAGGAAAATCTGGGCCAAACAGCCTCTTTCATCAGGTATAAAATCTCCCATTGCAACATTAGGATTACATTAAACTACAACATTGTGGCAGTTTGCACAAACAAAAAGCTGCTCGGCTGGGTTACCACGTAAAAGCAGGCTCAAACTACATGCTTTGTGAGATTCCTGATAAAACCTCTGGGGAAAAGGACTAGAGATGGTAAACAACAATTTTATATGACTAATCCAATATAATCCTATGCTGGGTAAAAAAGCCATCTGCATGGATTCCCACTGAAGTGCACTTTAATAACAGTGCAGCAAGCCTCTGGCTGTCACACCGAGGAAACGCTCTTTCTCACTCAGGCTAATAATTCCAAAAGATTTCTTCCTTTTTCTTTTTTTTCACCCCTCTGTTTCTATTAAAGCTGTTATACACTTGTCCTCCCATTTTATTCCCTGTTAGGAGATCACCCATCAAACCCGTGAAGTGACAAAGATCCACACTGGAAGGCATCTGAGGATTCCATGTGGACGGCCGGGTAGCTACAGCGAGGTCACCCTCTCTCTGCAAAACCACAACCTTTTTTATTACATCACTGCAGCCTGCAATTGCTGTCAGAGTAGAGAATGGCAAGCTGTCTGCTGAGGCAGAATTAAACCAATTCCAGCTGCGGCAGCTTCCCCCCGCCCCTCCCGAGTGACCCTGGGTTCTGCTCCGAGCACAGCGTGGTGGGGAGCCCTGTGTGGCACACAGAGCAGCTTAGGGCAGGAAGGGAAGGAGACTGCCAGCCCCAGCTGAGCCACACCTCAGTCAATTAGGGCTTCACACCCCGGGAGAGAAGGAAATCCGGGACTAGGCTCCCTTCTCTCCTCTGAGGTCAGAGAGAAGAGGTTTTCCCCTCCACTGAGCATTCATTGTCTCAGGGAAGGAAGTCTGACATCCACACAAATGTGCCTGGGGCTCAGGAGGATTGAGGCAGACAAAACACCCAAGAAACACTTGTATTTCAGGTTCATCAGGATGGGCCCATTCCAAGTGGACGAGATTAAACACGTGGCGTGTGTGTAGGTTACGAAAGGCATGTGAGAGGAACTGGCTACTGTTTGGGGTTATGAAAGATCAGAGGTTATGAAAGACCTTGGCAGTTATGAAAGATGAGCGAAGAGTCTGATCCAGCAAGACAGAGAGCAGCCTCAACCAGCTCGGGGGTGAATGGATAGTCAAAATCAGCCAGCAGCTCACATCAGGAAGCTCACACTGCCTGGGCAGGTCCAGGCTAAGGAACCTTTGAAAAAATCACAGGAGAATGATGAAGGGAAATATTACCATTTAAAGCTGTATTTTTTGCAAAGTATTTTGGAAGGTCTTAAAATAATAGCTGCAGTTACTGATTTTGTAAGTATTTTTTACTGGCCTTCTAGTTCTGTTTTAAATCTACCTGCACAAGTCACATAGCTGCAGTGAATTTGTAAAAAATGAGGTCTCATTCAGATATTTTGGCTTCTCAAATTCAGTCTCTGGTGACCCTATTATTACTATTCTGCCACCAGAATGAAGAGAAGGCTGAGGAAATTGTCCTGTTCAAATGCCTATTTTCCAGACATCACTTAGAAAGAGGACATACTCCTGCTAAGAAAAATATTGAGGAGAGCACCTCCCCCTCTTTGTAACAGTACTCATCTGTGATGTTGTGTGTAACTTCCTGTACATACCTTCAGTGGGGTTACTTGTGTATCCTGCCTACTGCACTGTAATTCACACTGCCTGCTTTTAAAACATGCCTTAAACAGCCTTCCAAATGCCCCTGTGGCAGCCTAATAACAACAAATCTCCAGGCATTGAGGCAGACCCAAGGCATACCCAAGGGAAGAAACCATCTGCACTACATCAGAATAGGATCTAGCCTGTTTCAGCAAT
Organism: Zonotrichia leucophrys gambelii; assembly: GCF_028769735.1. Taxonomy (NCBI): domain Eukaryota; kingdom Metazoa; phylum Chordata; class Aves; order Passeriformes; family Passerellidae; genus Zonotrichia; species Zonotrichia leucophrys. The sequence continues at coordinate 100,711,361 of NC_088171.1, read as the reverse complement.
AGGTATACACTTTTATTGTTGGTAAAGTCAGTAACTAAAACTTTGTAGTTCAAGGAAAACCACAGAAAACACTTCTATCATGGTCTGAGATGCTTCCTAGAATGCAAGGTCATGATTAACTGTACATTTTCTTTTTCACCAAAGTTAAAGCTGTCTATACCACATCTCAGCAGTCCACAAATCTCACCAGGAAATACATTTACCCATCTGGCCCCACACAGAAACTCTCTAGGGAAGGTCCTGAAGACGCCTCATGCTATAGCAGCAGTAAAAAGCACAGATTCCTAGATTTCCAGAAACTAAAGGAAACTCAGATTAAAGAAGGATCCAGATCAATTCTGTTCTATACTAGTCCAAATTACACTGCATATTTGTAGGAATATTGCACTTATGGAAACTAATCTAACATAAGAACAAAATAAATATGCATTTGGAGCAAACAAGACTCCTAGAACAATCAGCAAAAAAACTGACAAACATTTGGTGAGGATTTATTTAACAAAATTTCCTCATTTCATGCTGCAACCATACTTTTACACTTTGTGTAGTTCACCTTCTCAGAGTTTGTTACATTTTTTAATGATTCAAAATGGGGACTAAAAAATAGTTCATTAAATAGACTGACAGCCTTGCTCTCTTTGTGGCATCCACTGCCAGGGTGCAGCTTAGAAATTTAAAGAATGAAGCTGAATTCCTGTGCTACAATCCACGAAGTTCAGTCCCTTGCTTTAGAAGGAAAAGGTCCAAATGTTTAATTTTTAAAAGTGTCTGTTATTTTTGTAAACTGCCTAGGCAAGAGTGTCCCTCTCATCGCAAAGTCATCTGTGTCCTACAAGATAAACAACAAAAAAAGTAGATCTAGATTTAGGGTCTGTTGCATTAAGTAGAATACCCATGTCAATTTAATGTGGCCTAGTCTCTAGGAAATTAATTAATTTTGTGCTCAGAGACAGTAAATGGTGGTGTTATGCAATTTTCACATGCAAATGTGTTTGCTACTAAAGCGTCTCTATTCTAGCCCTAAAAATGAAACTCTCAACCACAAAGCAGGTGCTGAAAGACAATAGCAAGTTTCATGCACTCTATGTACCTAATGCCTCTTCCAAAAAGCTGTGCTGATGGACTCGGTCCCTGGGCTCCCTTTTTTCCCATTCAATGCCAAGTGTGCATCAGAACAAGTCATTTGGAAAAGCCTCACTCTGACAGATAAAGTGTGTGTTCCCAACACTCACTCGGTGTTTTAAGCACAACAGTCTGGCTGCTCTATTGCATAAGCACGCACTCATCCTGGGCTGCCCTCCTTCTAAGAGGCGGATCCAGAATCGCTCAGCTCTGTTCCCTGCTCTGCCGGCATGGCAATTTGGCTTACACGGATTCTGGAACAGCGAGCTCTGAATTCTCTTCTTCTCATCCTTGACAAATCCAAAATGACACACGAAGACAAGTGGAAAACAGAAAGGGCCATGTATTTCTTACCACGCACTTGAACTCCCAAGCACTAACAAGCCGAACTCCCGGGGCCGCTTTTCCCACACTTTTCCCCTTTCCTTCCGGAGATGCCAATGCCAGCCCAGGCCAGCTTTCCCACAAAGGCCCGGCACCGCCGTTCCGCGGGATGGCTCTGGGGACACGGGGACAGCGGAGCCCCGAGGGGCCTGGCAGCGCGGCTGCTCCTCCTTCTCCCGGGGGAAACAGGAGCGCCCCAGCCCAGCCTGGCGGTCCCGGCGCCATGTCAGGAGGGGCGGCAAGGCCACGGCCATGGCGATGGCGGCGCAGCCTGCCCTCCACATCCCATATCCAGCATCCCGCACTCTGCCCTCTGCATCCCCCTGCCCGCCGCATCCCGCCCTCCCGGCGCGGCCCCGGCGCTGCTCTCCGCGGTACCGCCGCCTCTCCCGGCGCTCCTCCGCCCCCGGGGCTCACCTAAAGCCAGCGCCCAGCGCCCAGCCCGCCTTCCCCATTGACCGCGGCGGACGCCTCTCTCCGCCCCGCTGCGCTCTGGGCGGGGCGCGGCCGGGGCGCGCAGTGACAGCGCCGGGCGGTGTGAGCGCCCAGGGCATCCTCCTCGGCGGGCGCCCCTGGGTGGGGAGCCGGGCCCCCCGCGCCCCCCGGCCCCGCTCCGGCAGCGCGGCCGCCGCGATGAAGCCGTGCGAGGAGGAGGAGGAGGAAGGGCGGGCGGCGGCGGCGGGCGGCGGCGGCGGGGACCCCTGGAAGGAGTGCGCGGAGGTGGCGGTGCAGCTGGCACGCCGCGCCGGGCAGGTGAGAGCCGGGCCGGGCTGCCCCCGGGACGGAGGAGCCTCTCCGGTGTGAGGAAGGGCCGTGAGGGCGCCTGGCCGGGGCGCAGGGCTGGGGAGGGGGAGGAGGGCGGCGGGCTCGGCACCCGCTCAGCCCGGCTGCCGGCGGAGCCCTCGGCCCCGGGAGGGATGGCGGCAGCGGGCCCCATCCCGGGGGACCTCAGAACTGGGGGGGCACATCCCTCGGGGGCCCCATCCCGGGGGACCCCAGAACTGGGGGCGCACATCCCTCGGGGGCCCCATCCCGGGGGACCCCAGAACTGGGGGCGCACATCCCTCGAGGGCCCCATCCCGGGGGACCCCAGAACTGGGGGCGCACATCCCTCGAGGGCCCCATCCCGTGGGGGCCTCATGCCGCGGGGCCACTTCCCTCAGGGCCCCAGCCCTTGGGGGTGCTTCCCTCGGGGGTTGCATCCCCTCGAGGGGCCCCTTCCCTGGGAGGCCCCATCCCTTGGCGGTTGCATCCTTCGGGGCCAGCATTTGTTTTCCAGCAGCTTGTGCAGAGAAAAATAACCGTGTCAAGGAGGTTTTCTCTTGTTGGATCCTGCAGAGTCTTCAGAGTGGCCGAAATTCACTTGCTAGGGACAAATGGCTGTGTGAGGAAGGTCTGTAGTAGCTTATATCAGATCCTTGTTTTGACACAGCAGGTTAGTCTGCTCAGGAGACATCCTGACCCCACTCTGTGCAGCAGCAAAACTTCTAACAGAGCCAAGAAGTGGGATCAGCAGATTGATTGATTGGGAAACTGGGTGAAACACAAATTTATTCAGCAATGTATATTTCTCTCTCCCTTTCATTCTGCTCTATTTTGAAACATGTTTCGTACCAATACACTGTGATTTAAGAAGCCCCCTCTTCTATCTGTGAGTCCAAGACCCATAACTTTTCCTTAGGATGTGTTATTAAACATATTTTCTCCTTAGTGAAAAACAACTACACAGATGAGCAGAATGCCAGAGGAGAGGAGACTTGTTTTAATAATACAGGGACTAAATGGATAATCCAAATCAGGATGACAGGTCATGCTCTCACAGACTCTCAAAACAGGAGTTTCTCCAGCACAGTCATTCTGCCAGCCATTTCTCAAGAAGAGACTCATGACTTGCTCAAGCCTCCACGCCTTATTTCTCAAAATACCAATTTGTGAAGGCAGCTTTAAGCTTCCCCAATCATTTCACTTGCTTAGAAAATCACAGCTGAGCACCTTTTCCTGGAAGAAGTAAACATTCTGTAAGACTAATCCTTGAATCCAAAATCACAGTTTGCCATTGCTACCTTGCAAATGGCAGGAAATAGGTGATTCCTTGGCAGGCCAAATTTCAACCAGCCAAGGATGTTGTTTAAGTAGAGCTGCTATGGAATCTTTTCTTGTTACAAAAGGCACTGGAGATCCTTCTGGAAGAAAAGGTGCAGGTACGGCTCTATTCTTTTATTTAGGTGTCAGTCTGCTTCCAGCTATTCCCAAACAAAACTAGAGCTAAGGACACCTAGTGCAGTGTAACATGCATTTGGTAGGACTGGAATTTTGTTGAAAACTGACTGACAAAAATGGGTGTTATTTTGATCACCAAAAGCAGTCAATTCCACTAGTCAAGTTCATTTTTTCCTTCTGCTTCTCTTCCCATCCCTCAGACCTTTTCACCTTCACCTCCATCCCCAGAAATCTGCTTGCACTCTCTGTCTCCCCAGATCCAACTGCAGTCTCCATCCCTGGGTGAGACTTTGCCTCTTCAGCCTTTCTTTTCAGGGGCTCCATTTCTCAGGAGTGTGGCAGGTTAGAAAGGGTTGGAGTCATTAAAAAATGTCTACAAGACTCTTGGCCTGAAGAAAAATGTGCACTTCCAGATTTTGGATTTCTAGGAAAAGTCAACCATTTCTGGTCTACCCTTTTGGCTTATACAGCTACTTGATTTGTATTGCATTGTGTTTCATGACTATAGATAAAATATATTTTCTTTCCAAGAGATAGGTGTCTATACTCTAGAATAGTTTCTTCTAAACTTAAAAGGCCAATAAAGTGATGCTTCTTTATATGTATATATAAGTACATATACATATACACATGTATGTGTCAAAAGTGTTGTTGCTGGAGTAACCTCTATTACTGGGTTAAAATAATTGCTTATCCTGCTGTTTAGTTCTTATTAATTTTATGAAATATCACACGCTCTCATTTAATATATATGGCTGTTTCATAACATGAATGGTCATGGTTTTGTAATGTCTGTAATTGACCTGCTTTAAAATTCACTGTGTAAGGCCACAAATAACTGCACTTTTTCAAGCTTCTCTTCTGCTTTTTCCTGTAAGTAAGCTGCTTGCTCTGTTCATGAGAGTACACCCATAGGTTTGATATGACTTTTTGCTCAAGAAAAGCAGCCATGACCAGTCTGTGCATCTTTGATGCTGTTAAGAGCACTGAGTAATATCTGCACCATTCTCTCCAATTGCAGAATTGGAAAAGCTTCACCAAAACGAGTAAACTTACATCCAGATAAAAATAACAGTAAGATACTAACACTAGGACATAGTATGCTGAAGTCAAAGCCTTTCTCCCCTTTTTTCTTTTTTTTCTTCTCTTATTTTTCTTTTTTTCTGAAAAATAATTTTATGAGGCATAAGAGACCTAGCAGAATACCACTTAAAAAATAAAAATACAAAACTTTCACTGGTATCCTAAAAAGTCAAACTTATTTTTCCCTGATGTTAGGTCCCAGGGGAAATTTTTTGGCTATTTTCATGTAACATGGACAGATGTTTTAGCAAACCAGATAGAAATTTCCTGAATTATTTGCAGGTACTCATGCTAATTGATTTTATCAGTGAGCAAATATTTCAGGACAGTATTGCAAGTATCCAAAATCCATCTTTGATCTCCCTGAAGTGTATGGTGAGTGCAAGCAGTATGGTGAAATGAAATATCTGACATGAGCACACTACTGCAGGTGGCTCTCCTGGCAGGTACTGGGGGAAAAGGCATCTTGACCCTCTGTCTTCTTCATTCTGCTTTGTTGGAATAAATTTTACAAAGGCATTAAAACAGGAAGAGTCCAGACTGACTGAGCTCCAGTGTCTCCATTTCCCCTGCTCCATGGGAATGAAGGAGGGAGCAGGGAGAGCCTGGTCCTGCTCTGTGGTGTGGTCTCCATGTAATGATGTAAATGCCCCTTGCTTTGCATAACCCCCCAAATGCTCCCAAGCAGGGTATTAGGATAAGATCTGCATTAGAGGAGGGGCAGCATGGGCTAAGAGTGTTAAATGGCTCTGCTCTAAATAACCATGCTCCCAAAAATCAGTTGCTTAGAAATTGCTGAAAAATCTCAGTAATCTAGAGACAAGCCCTAGCACAGGAATAAAGTCTAGTAAAATACATTTAAAGTCAAATTACAGCATCTTGATTGCCAGTTTCATTGTTCAATGTGGATAAGGTGCAACCTCCTGTTTCCATTTCATCATCCTGTAGTTCCTCTGGTTTCTGCTTGCCTGCTTCCTCTAACCTAGAGCGAGACTTCTTTGGAATCCCACTTCCTTCTGGAAAGACCAGGCAATTGTAGCAGGTATCCAGAGACATTATTGTAAGGCTTTTGCAAGGAGAGCAGTTGAGTGATGCTCTCAAGGTATTCTGAGGCAGCAGGCTCTAACACTCCTTTGTAGGCAGGTGACTTTTAGGGATTTTTCAACATAAATTGAATTCTACACTGCTCTGAGCTGTTTGATCCTTTTCCAAAGAATAAAAGTTTTCATCAATTATGCAGGAAATGTGATCCTTGTGTGGGGCTACTCTGGCTTGGACTGCACACCTGTACAAGCTGCAGCAGGTGCATGAGGTCCCTTTTGTCCAACCCTTTGTAAGTGGCAGAGAATTGGCAGAATCAGAGGCGTCCATGCTGTGTGCTGTGGGTGAGCCTCCACAGACGTGGTGCCCATTTGTGGCTGCTGACCTCAGCCCCAGCACCATGACTTGGCTCCTCCTCTGCCCTTGACATTCTGCTTGCACAAGAGGTGGGCAGAAGCAGTTCATTGCAGGGGGAAAATACTGAATGTGTGTCGTGGCTCCTTGGCACGAGCCCACAGAGGAGATCGGCTACCACTTCAGAGTGCAGGCACACCCTTGGCTGCTCCCACCTCATGCTGGCCACCAGAGAAACAGAGAGGGTTAAAGTTAAAAATGATTGTGAGCAACTGGGTAAAGGATCAGAAATGAAAACATATTCATGTGCAAAGGGTTGTACTCAGACCGGAGAGGTCGAGTGCCAGCGCATGCAGTGCAATCAGCTGATTGCAGAGCACGTCCATAGCAGAGAGGTTTCATCTCCACTTTTTCTTTCCCAGCAAGGCTCAGGTATGATCTCACTGCCCTGCTGAGCAGTGACACTGATTTAAATGGCTGCAAAAATCTCAGTCTACTGTGCATTCAAACTGAATAGAAATCAAGAGCGTGGCATTGCTAAGAAGAAATTCAAATCTCTGTCAAAAAGAGGACATTCCTCATCTATTTCACTATGTGAAGTTCCAAGCAGTAAAGACAATAGGAAAGTAATGAAGAGCAAATAAAATAAAAGGTATCAGCATAGCAGATTTTTTAGAATACACAGCTGAGGGTGGTTGGAGTGTTTTGGATTTTGCTTTGGGCTGAAGAGGAGCCCAAGGGCCTTGCTGGAGTTACAGTTTTATGCTTCTATCATAAATCCTTCAAGACAACCACACAGGGCATTGAGAGGAGTAAAAAAATGAACTGTGGTTAATATTTTGATATACAGTAAAGAACTTTAGCAAGACCTCGAACTGGCAAGTACTACCTGCCCTCACAAGCTCAGTAAATAGGCACAACTGTTTTACAGCTCACAGAGCAGAAGCATTAGTCCAGATACCTTCTATAGTAATGCAGTAGTTGGCCATATCCATTATTTGTCAGATCAATTAGCTCACTCTTCAAATATAGTATTTTATACTATAAAAATCAAGAGTTGAGGTGACATTTGGGAGTTTCTGATTCGCTTTCCCGTGCATAATGCAAAAGAACCATTTTCTTTGGTCATCAAGTATTTCTGAATGGTTTTAAAATACTTTGATCAATGGAAATTTACTTAAGCAATTTTAAATGTGGGTATCTTGTTGCCATGGCTGGGTTACAAATAAGTGGTGCTTAATTTTTGCTTTGATTTGGTTTTTTAAAATTTCAAATAATTTATCATTTTCACTGATAAAAAAATAAGTGATCTCCTTTTGCATCCTGTCCCTTTGTTTTTCTTTTTAATGAAGAAATGGGAAAAAAACAGAAAGAAAATGGGGGAAATGGTAAAAAGCTTTCATTAAGTGTTTTCCCATATGTGCATTTGTACTTGAGCTTGTAACAGTAATACCCTGGAGAATCAGATAAAGACATTTCCAGAAGAGAGTCAGGGTTAAATCATTGGTTTCATATCTAGGGAAAGCTTCAATTTTTGTTCTTGTTAAATACATGGCAATTCTTTGGAAACCAGGGGGTGGTCAGCATTTAAAGTTCAAAAAAAACACAAAACCCCCCAAAAAACTATGTGTCTTTGTTGGCAAAATGGAAACCAATTATGATTGCCTTATTGCATATCTTTTAAATTAAGAGAGTACTGGGGTATTGGCCTTGTATATTAAAAAAAAAAAAAAAAAAGAAAAAGGAACAAGAAGAAAAAAAAAGCGCTTTCCTTTAAAAATGCCTGAGCCTTGAGGTTTTTTTCTTACCTTGTGTATGCTTTTGGTAATTTTCTAAATCATGATGACTGCCATCATCCTTTTATTTCCTTAGTTGCATCCCTTAATCAATCCTTTTCTGAACTGTCAAGAGTGGTTTTTGTAGAGTGATTCAAAATGCTGTGTTCCAAAAGAGTACTCATTAGCTCAGAAGGATTTTTTGTCAAAAAATTATAACAGCCTCTGGTAGAATTAGGCCTGCAGCTGTTTTTCAGGATTAGCTGTATTTTTTTCAGTGAAGATATTATTTTAGTATGCACAGGCTGAATGCCCAACAAATCTGATTTATGAACTTCTGTTTCAGATTATTAGGAAGGCTCTAACAGAGGAAAAACAAGTGTCCACAAAGACATCTGCAGCAGATCTCGTGACAGAAACTGATCATTTTGTGGAAAATTTAATTATTTCTGTTCTGAAAGAGAAATTTCCTTCCCACAGGTGAGTGCCTATAGAAACTATCAATGACCTTTTTTTGTCCTTTCCATGCTGCATCTCTGGTATTTAAAGGGAACTTTAAAAGTCTGAGTGTCCTTCTTATGTCTCTGTATCTTTCTTATATATTAACCTATTGTTCCTACACTTTTGTAGGACTCCTGTTTTTTGAAAAAGTAACATTTCCTTATACTTAATACTTTCTATTTTCTGTGTTTCTTGATATATTTATTTAATAGCAATGTTTCCCCTGTAGGGACATCATGGATGAAGGTTTCATGTGGATCTCCATGATGTTCAGAATACTGGTCTGTTGCCTACTGTATAAGAATTATGTTAATGCTATCTATAAAATATAGCAGAAATATATGCTAGCAAAGGTCCCACCCTGCAGACCTTCCTGTTGCCATCACACATATGCATTTGCCAGATCAGGAGAGGTAAAAGTGCATTTAATTACATTTACCTTGTGTTCTGTAGTGAGAAGATCAGTGGGAAGCAGAGCTGTTTGTCATCATCATCATTATTTGATGCCTACTCATAAACAGGCTATAAATTACTACATGGGGTGCAAAACCAAGGTTTTAAAAGTGGATCAGGTTGTCAATTCCTCTTGAATTATTGTGATCAACTTGAAAATAACAACTCAGCTCACGTACAGATTAGAGAGAGGGTTTGTGTTAGTTGCCAGGTTTGGTTTGATGCAGAGACTGACATTGATTTCTACATTTGACTTCAGTGGATAAAATTCATTTTCCTGCAGAGCCAGTGCAAGGCCTGTGTATCCTTTAAATAGTGTCTGACTCCCTTCTAACTGGGGGCATGCCTGATGGGGATGAGCCTTGCATTCTAGTGCTGTGCAGAAGTGAACAGAGAGCAAAATCTGAAAGGCTCAGCTACTATCTGATTGTCAGTGATGCTGCTGGGCAAAAAACCAACACCAGAAGAAGGAGCAGAAAGCATATTTTTATACTCAATATGGCTTTCTAAATACATGCTGTATGTGATGGCATACTGAAGCAGTACTGTACTGCTTCAGCATAATGTGTGGTTCTTGGCTGCAATTCTCAAGAGAGTGCCAGGCCTTACAAGCCTATTATTTGTGTAATATTCCTTCTACTATTGCTGGCTGTGCTCTTCTCTCATCGCCACTCTTATGTTAGTTTTTTTTTCCTTGAGCAGTCTGGCAGAGAACATAAAACCTACACATTTCTCATAAAATGCAAATCACCAGACACACTCGAGTTACTCAGAAGGGGAACAAAAGTTGTAAGGTCAACATGGGCCTAGCAACTGAAAAATCCCAGGTTTTATCAACTGCATACAGTTAACTTCTGACTTTAAAAGTAAATGAAGGAACTGCCATTTCTTCAAGACAATCTTATTTTGTTGATAGTGGTTGTTGGGTTTGCTTAGAATTTGTTTAGATAATTAATGTATTTAGATTAAAAAATAGATTAAAGCTAAATTTGACTAGACTAGATTAAAACACATGCAATGAGGAGTCTACAAAAACAGTCAGGAGTTAAACTGAAGTACAATTAAAATATTACAATGTCATTAATAATGTATTCAGTCTTTCCCCTAGCCAGGCTTTGAAAGCAGCACTGAAGATTTCTGTGATTTCTTTTTCTTCTAAATCATCTTGATTCTTATGTCCTCTGAATCAAAAATGGACTTTGGATGTTAGAAAAATTAAAAGGGATCCTGTTAGATTCTGCCATTTGCACTGAGGCGCTTATGAGTCTTGAGATACTGGGAATGTACTCAGAAGTACAGAGAAATATTAGGAAAATCTATTCAAAAAGTAATTCTGTCCCATGTTTCTTTTTTCTTCTTGGTTAAATGGTATATATCACACTTCATTACACTTCACTCAAGTTTTAATCTTTGCTCACTTTTTAGTACTCTGATGTGCCCCAGAGATGTTTTTTCAGGTAGATCCAAGAGTTGTGGGTAGGCACAGCCAGACTACCAGGGGCTGCTGGTTGCAAAAGGCTATCCCAACATTTACCCTTGCTATTATCACACAAACTGTCATCTTTTGTGTTCCTTGTGGCCTTAATTCTGTAGACATTAAAATCAACATACAGGAGTTTAGGAGGGTTACATCCAACTCTGGTTTCCCATTGTTCTGTCCTCAGATCCCCATATGGGGATAGGTGAGGCACCTGCCCAGACTGAGTCTCCTGCATTTGACTGGGCATCATTCCTGCTGCACATTATGGTGTGTTACAGCTTCCCTGCTGCTCCTGCAATGAATTTCAGAGTGGCATGAACAGATGTAGTCTAAAGCTTGGCTAAAATTACTAGACTCATTTTCAGTGGGAGTGAAGTGTAATCCAGATTTGAGCAGAGGTCAGCGGAGCTGGCAGGCTGGCATGGTAAATTAACTATTTTAATGGGGTGGTTACCCTTCCCACTTCTCAAGCTGTTCCTATAATTTACTCCAGAACTTCACACTGGTGGTTTTGCTTAGTTTGCAAGTTTTTACAGGACACAGAGCAAGACATCTGAGGTGACCTTGCAGGACTCACATATTTCCAGTGTTGTATAGCAGCAAGGAGGGTGTTTTGTTACCCATTAGCCCAGATTTCTTAAAATGTGCACCTAATTTGCTCTACATCCATTTTGGAAAAATTGCTCTTGAGCATGAAGGTTTTATCAGTGGCACTGCTGTGCCCCACCTCCAGGTTAGCATTTCTGAGCTCAGGGACTGCAGCATCACACCCCCACTGTGAGGGAAAGGTGAGGGACTGGCTCATGGCGCTTCAGGGCAAATCATCTTACACAGAAATACTCCTGTCTTTAATGAGGTTCTTGTTTCACCTTTCTTTGGCCAGACAGCAGCTGTAGTTCAAGCTCCAGCTGGGGGAGCTGACAGAGGGTTGAAGCAGAGGTATAATTTGTGTGGAATATGGATAATCTGAGGTGGGATGGAAGGTGCTCCACCTACAAGAAGATGAACTTCCTCTGCATCCAGCAGCACAGACAAGGCATGTTTAGGTTTAGATGCTGATTACAGGATTTGTGAAAGCAAAAGTCAAGTGATACAACACCAAAAATACAAAATAGTGGAATATTTAGAGCAAGGAGCCTGCAAAGTGTTATGTGAAACTGAGAGTTTCAAACACCTGTTCAAATCTTTCTAGTTTCTCAGTTGTGCATTAGCTCTTTGTCCTTCAGCTGTTTCTTTTAATGGAGATGAAAATAGTAACAAACATTTCCTAATTCCCTCTTTGTACCAGCTGGGCGTCTGTAATGCCATCAAAATAGTCTGTTTCTGCTTAGGTTGAGGCAGAGTAGCATTTGGAAAATTCAAGAAGTCTCCTCCTGTGCTGTCTGCAGAACATTTTAAACTCATAGCTTCAAGTGTTATCTGGAATCATGAGGTATAGGTTGAAGACATTAAATAAAATAAAATAGCTGCTACTCTAGTCCTAGGGAAGGACTCTTTTGCAAAAGATATTTTCTCTTTATTTTATCCTATTTTTCTTTCTCTTTGTGTCTTTGAAAGAAGCCTTTTTGTCTTCAAGCATTTGCAGAAACTCTGAATACCACTACCAGCTGCTCAAATGTGAAACCACCAGCAAGATTCAGTACTAGCAGTTGGATTCCACTCCTGCTGTACATAAAGGATTTTATTAAAATCTGTGAGAGTAGCACCTGCACATCTCTGAGAGAAAGAGACCTTGGGCCGTTTATGGGAAAGCAGGGATAATTAAGGTTGACAGGAAATGTGCCAGAACTGGATGTTCGTTTCCCAGGGAAAATGGAGGAAAAAAAAAACTACTAAAAGAAACTGGGACAGAACAACAGAAGAGAAGATGATCTCAGATTTCATTTTGTGCCTTGTGCATCCAAACAACAAACAAACAAAAAATAATTTGTTGGTTTTTTTCTGGGTCATGGGAAAAAGAAAGTCCAGCTTTGTAAACCTCTTCATTTCCTGAGTCAGATTACTGTAAAAAATGCAGATAGGAGCAAGATTGTGGATTTTCTAAGAGTGTATTATTTCCTTCTGACTGAATTTGACTGCAGAAGAGAAGCAGATACAGTTTGCAGTTTGTATTAGTTACTGCAAGAGACCGACCTAACCCATAAAATTATATTCTGCATAAAATAATGTTCTCCTTGAGTTCCAGGGATGCCAGTTCAGATCCATTTCTGCATTCATTTTCATGGCTTCCTTAATGGTGTATTGGGGAAGTGTACATAAATAGAGTTCATTTTTGCCATGTATAATAGTGTGCTGAAGAGTTGAGAACTCTCCCTCAAAGTCCCTATGAAAGTTACCAATTCCTAAATTTAAAAAACAGTATGTGTGTTTACATTAATACATGAATGTTTTATGGAGAGAGGGAGAAGTTCTCTCTTAAAAACCAGCATGATGAGGTTGTACTTTCCAAGTCTTGTGTCTAAGCTAATATTCTGGGATACTTGTTTTACCCTTGCACCAAATGCAGGTTCATTGCAGAAGAATCCACTGCTGCAGGTTCCAAATGTGTCCTCACTGACAGTCCCACCTGGATTATTGACCCTGTTGATGGAACGTGCAACTTTGTGCACAGGTAAGTGGCCTGGGAAACCCATTAAAACCCAAAATGTAGCTTCTCACAGTTCCTCCTGAAGATGCTTTTCCTGGTGGGGACTCACACAGAGCAGCCATCCCTTTATCTCTTGGTACCTGGTGTGGTGTGTGTGGGGGAGGCTGTGTTTGTAGCAGTACCTGAGGGTGAGATGGAGTTTGTGCTTCTGCCCCCCCGGCTCACAGCCCCAGCTCACAGCTCTTGACTCAGAAACCTTGACTCTCAGCCCCAGCTCACAGCCCCAGCTCACGCTAACAGCTCCAGCTCTCAGCTCCATCTCACAGCCTCATCTCACACCCCCCTTCTCACAGCCCCCATCTCACACCCCCCATCTCACAGCCTCATCTCACAGCCCCATCTCACACCCCCCATCTCACAGCCTCATCTCACAGCCCCATCTCACACCCCCCATCTGACAGCCTCATCTCACACCCCCCATCTGACAGCCTCATCTCACAGCCTCATCTCACAGCCTCATCTCCCCATCACAGCCATCACACCCACTCACAGCCCCATCTCACACCCTCCAGCTCACACTCCCAGCTCACACCCTCCAGCTCACACTCCCATCTCACAGCCCCATCTCACAGCCTCATCTCACACCCCCCAGCTCACACCCTCCAGCTCACAGCCTCATCTCACACCCCCCAGCTCACACCCCCCAGCTCACAGCCTCATCTCACACCCCCCAGCTCACAGCCTCATCTCACACCCTCCAGCTCACACTCCCAGCTCACACCCCCTGGCTCCCAGCCCCAGCTCACACCCCTTGGCCCACAACCCCAGCTCCCACTCCCAGCTCCCAGCCCCAGCTCCCAGCCCCAGCTCACCCCTGCTCCCCCCCCAGCCAGGGCAGGTTACCGTGCAGGGAGAACAAGGCAGTGCTGTGAGCACGCTTGGCCCAGCGCCTCCCGTGGGTTTCGCACATTCCTGCCAGGAGTTCTGCCCTTCAGACCCAGGCACTTCCTTCTTCCTGGGAAGTGCCACCCCTGCATGGCACTGAAAACTGAGCTGTGCAGAGATGCTGGTGTTACATTTCTGAAGTGCCTCCACAACACTAGGGGTCCTTGCTGCAAAAATTAAGACTTTTAATTCATCATTCGAGTGTTAGGAGCTGTGAACTAATGACTATTCATAATATTTGTACTTAGAAACCCTGCCTTATAGTTAGCAGCTTAAAATAACTGCAATTTCATAAAGCAAAAAAAAAAAAAAAAATTCCTTAACTTTTGGTGCAATTATACAGAATTCCAGGGGAGGTGGGCAGTGTCATGTGGTGATGTTTCATGCAATTAAGTGACATTTCCTCTTTCTAGCAATATTTTCTGGACTTCCAAAGTATTTTTTAAATGTGTTTTTAAGAAATTAATTTATTTCATTGTTTAAAATGTAATAATTATACAATAGTCAAAAGGACCAAATTAAATACATGATCATCAATTTGAAAAACATAGAGGAATTGGTTTCTTTTTATGTTGATGTCAGCAGCAAGGTATCTCCATGCTACTTAATTGCCATCTCAGATGCAAAGCTTGAACAAAGCATATTCTTAAAAACAATGACTTGTTTTAACATTAGTGGTTTTATACTGGATAATTCAATTACACTAAAGCAAAAACAACCTAAAATATACTACATATTCAGTGTAAAAGTTGTGATGTCTTCATGAGTTTATTTCTTGCCTTCTCCAATATTAACTTATATTTGAAAAGGAATTGACAAAGTTAAAGAGATTGACAAAGGAGAAATAGAGTAATGTCAAGTGCATTTTGACCAGTAAACTCACAGAACTCTATGTGGGGTTTTGTTGCCTAAGGGGGTTGCATGAGGAGTAAGTTAAGAGATTTTTCATCTCTTCATTCATTTCTTACTTTTCACAGATTTCCAACAGTGGCAGTGAGCATTGGATTTGCTGTTAACAAAGAGGTATGAAGTCTGTTCTTTAAGATGGGCACCTGAGAGTTGGCTAGAAGTTTCAAAACCATGTGGGAACTTTAAATTGAAAACCAAAAATTTTAAAAATCAGTCACTGCTCAGGTTTTCCTGTGCGTTTTAAAAGCATCAGATCACACTCATCTAAAATCATAGTCCTGCAAAACCTGTTTATGCCAACTGGCAATTAAAAAAAATTCTGTGAATTATTAAAAGTATTACGGGATTTATTTGGAGAAGAAGGAAGTACTGGTGTGAGCAAGGTTCAGTTAGACAAAACCATAATAAGTTCAATTTAGTGCTGCCTCTTCATAATTTAAACATATATCCCAGTGTTCCTATGTTATTATTATTCCTTCTTTCCTTCTAGCAGTATCTGTGAAAGCTAACTCCTGCTAGGAGTCAATGTAGAACTGATTTTATGAAGAGTGCAAAATTATGGGCCTATTTCATTCAATCTGCATTTGTCTTTTTCTTAATGTAGTAAAATAGCTATATTTACCTCATGAGACCTTGATTATAGTGAGGCTGGGAAGGTACCTAGCCTTCCAATGTGCCATTTGGAGTTTCCTAGCTATAGTCATTTGTGCTAGTGCCTTTTCTCCAGATGTTGCTGGTTTGCAATTTGATATATATCTACGAAGTAACTAGTTACTCAAATTGCCAATGAATGTGCCTCTTTCAGCCTAATTCCACAATTTTTAATATATGTATAGCTTTAAGCAAAGCCAGCAAAAATTTTGTGCAGTAACAACCAAGTTTTCAGATGTGCTAGTACCTCCTACTGATTTAAACAGAATAATGTTGTGTACTTCTGTGGTTAGAAGTTTTCCAACATAGAAACTGCAGAGAAACACTTCCATGCTTTTCTGAAATTTATTCATTGCCAAAGGTTCTTTTGAACACTACATTTTATTACCAGACAGTTTTCGCTGATATTTATGTTTTCTAGAACACCATCATGATTTTGATGCTGCATATTTTGGGTTATGTAAACTAAACAAAGCTGAAACAAAAGTAAAGAATGATGTTAAATCTCCCTCAGTTAAATAATTAGGACAAGCAGAAAAAAGAGTAAACTGAAAAGGAGCCAAAGTACACACAGGGGAACTGGCCTGATTATAAGCCTTGAAGAAATTCCTGCAAGATGTCTTTAGGGAAAGAGTCTATGAATAGTGTGTCCCTCAAAAAAATCCCTTGGTTAGATGGGACCTCCAGGGTAGGGAGCCAGGACAGTCTATTCCCATTAAATTGTCTCTGATGAACTCCAAGTGCAGCAAGAGAAGATTTGAAGTTTAGAACATCTGAGATGTTTTCTTGACCTTGTGGCCAGCTTCAGACACCTCGGGCAAGTCACTTAATTTTTCTGTACCCTTAAATAAAATAATGCTCATGTTATTGATGTAGGGGCAATTTTCAGAGCTGACCTTTGAAGTTTGTAAAGTGCTTTAAAGTCTTTTGATGGAGCCTATTAAAGTAATAGACATTTTAAATACCAAGGGTTTAATTCTGACCCTCTTTTCACTGGTAAACAGAATCTCCCATGAAAAGTCCAGTGTTGCATATTCTTAAGCTTTCATTGAGGGTATTTCTGTCTAAACTCCTTCTCTTGGAGTCCTGTGACTTCGAGAGATTTTCACAAAAGGATTTTGCAGAGAAGGATTTGGACAAGTGACTAGAGTGTACTGCTTTGATTGAAAAGGCAGAAAAATTCACTGCACCACCAAAGCTGAGGTGCCTCCAAAAGCATCCACTGTTAATAAAGAGTGCCATGACTCCTGAGTTTGGATGCCTGACTGATCCAGGGGCTGTAAATCTTTGTGGTCCAGCCAAGGTCAGTGGGGTTGCTTCAAGGGGTAACTGCTCACCAGTGAAAGCAAAGCATTCAGAGTCTTGCCTCAGAGGTCTCGCGTATTTTCAGTAAAAACATTTCAATTGCGTTTGAAAACTACTCAGTGTTTAATCCATTCTAATGTGAACAGAAACAAGCTGTGAGTAAGGATTTAGAGGATCAGGAACACATTGCATTAACTTTTCTTTACAAAATGAATTTTATATGGCCTATGTCTCAATATCACAGTAATAGTAAAATTATTCCAGCTTTTTAGCATCAGTGTAATCTTTATTATGTGTACCAATTAAAATATTGCTGATCTTTTTGCCATTAGTAGTTGTTTATATTTATGATGAGTAATTTGAGTTGCATTCATTTCTTTCCTTTTCAAAATCTTAAAGCTTGAATTTGGTGTAATTTACCACTGCACTGAAGAACGATTATACACTGGTAGAAGAGGTCAAGGGGCATTTTGTAATGACAAAAGGCTTCAGGTATCAAAAGAGACAGGTTGGTCTAGATTTTGTTAGAACTCTAAAAGGAATATATTAATTTTGTTTCAGAGTTGTTGCAAATCATCATTAGGATAATGAACATCATTATCCTGATGGAAAGTATTTCACCTGCATGATTATTTTGTTGTTTTGTGTTTGTTTTTTTCTGAAAAATCACTTTCCTCCTTTTCTTTTTAAAATATACATCTGACTATGTACTATTTAAATAATCCTAAATTATTTTGCTTCACAACCACTGTTTAAAATAAGGAAGAATGTGTAGATTCACCAGTTTCATTCCAGCTGAGCCCTGGCATAATTTTTTATAAGCAGTATGCAATGGGAATGGTGAATCGAATTCAGAGTACTATTGTGGCTGCTATTCACTTCTTTTCCAATGATCTTGTACGTCACAGAGTGTCTGATGTCTGTAGGCAAATGTGCTAAGAGTGAATTTAATGGTGCATGCTTCATCAGGGGTTCTTTAACAGCTTGCGCTGGTGTGAGAGGTTTGTTTCCTTGTACAAAGAGCCAGCAACACTGGGCCAACGCTTGAATGGAATTCTTTTATCTTTTATTTATAGTTAAACCAAGTCATAGACCTGTCTGTTTACCTAATGATTATAGAAAATAATAATTTGGCATTATTTAGAAAAGTTTTCTTTTAGGTAATCAAATTTCAGAGGAGAGCACAGCACTCAGCTGTAAGTGGAAGCAGACATATGCCAGAAATGTGCACCACTGTACACACAAGGTGGTAAAAATTTCACCCCAAAGAGATTTAATGAGCTCAAAACACAGTTAATTCAAGCATTTTCACATGCAGGTTTCTTTAGTGCCTGAAGCAGACCCTGCATCAAAATTTCACCTGAAATTTGGGAAGTTTTGCTATTCATCTAAGTTAATAGTGATCTGGGGTCTACATATTTGGAGAGGCAGGTTGTAAAGTCATTATAAATCTTAAATCCCTAAGATTTTAATCACTGATTATACATGACATTTTTATCAGTGCTCAAATATCTCATATTCCAAAAAAGCCCATACTGGCAGAGACTATTAGGGAGACCAGAGGTGCTCCCAGCTGGATTGCATGAACCACTGTGGAAATGGTCTCACATGCTTTTGCAGTCAGAGAGTTCTGGTTTCCAGCTGAGCAATGAACAATTTTGGCACATGTCATTTCTGTCTTCCTTTTCTCTAGACATCCAGTCCATGTGGGTGTCTAGAACATAGCAAGGGAAATAGACCTTCCGCCCTTCCAAAGGCTTTGGAATTTTCTTTTGTTTTGAGATACATCATTTTGTGGTGGGAAATTTTCACCAGTGAACCTGGATCTGCTTTAATCTCACTCCCACTGATACTATAAGTGTTTTAAATCTCAATTCCTCTCTAAGGGCTGTGGCTTCAGTGAAATAAACCAACCCTGGAAGACAGACTTGTGTTTCCCTCTACCTGTCACTGGAATTGAGGTGGCCATGATGTGTTTGAGACCTAAGCTGTCATGTCACTTGCTGACATTTGTTTTCAGGAAATGTGATTGTTGTATGATGTTGATCTACACTTATACATTCATTGTTCAGGCTTAATCATCTGAAATCACAGCCCAGGCAAACATTGTTCTTTGTCAACACCCAGTTTTGCAGAGGTTTGACAGGCAGTCCATGCAGCTATGATACACTTAAATGAAGGATCCATCTTCCCTGTTATCTTGAGCTATACTTTCTTCTCATGCTTAGATTCATGTCAGGCCTTACATGTGCTGATACTGTAAATGTATTTTCTTTTTAATCTTCTGGGGTCAACAGAATTGATCTTTTCCTCATAAATTTATCCATATCACTGTTAAATCTTTTCTACCAAGCCCATATATTGAATTCCTGAAATGTCATAGTGTCTTGTGATCAGTCAGCTCCTTTTCCTAAGCAGAGACCTCCCTCTTAGTTGCCTTAGTTTATTCATCCAATTTCCAGCTGTTGCCTTGAGGAAAATTGAAGAGATCTGTCTATGCATTAGAAATATTTTTAATAACATAAGAATAACTGTCTCAGTTACAACCCAACTATGACTGGCCTATTGTGAATGCTTGGTGCATTTCTGCACGGGGATGGGCATTAAATGTTCTCTGATTATAAACTGGGTCTCTTATGCAAAATAATCTAAGGCAGATTGCTTTCACCATCCAGAATTTTTTCGTAGTGGCTAAACAACAAATACCCTACAGAGTGCCTGGATTGGTGTTTTTCTGTTTTGACACAGTAATTTAAAAAGCAGCAGTTGAATCTATGTTCCTACAGTTAATATTTGTGAGACCCTATAAATTACATACCTGTTACTTACCTACCATTTTACCACATTGCTCAAATCCATAAGGTTCATCTGCAATAGTAAATTCTTTGGTAGCCTGTTTAATTAAATGGTGCCCCACTCCTGGCTAATTTGCTCCCAAAAATCTCCTTCTCCTGTGCAGAGAACTTTCAGCTCATGCAGGAGCTGTAAGATCCAGGCAGAGGTTGCCTGCCTGAAGGAATGCCTCACCTTCAGCCCAGGCTAGGAGGTGACACCTGGCACAGGGCACAGCCCAGGCAGTGACTTCTCAACCACTAAACCTTTGAGTTTTGCCATGCCTTTAATGCCTCTGAGTTCAGCTGGCACAGCAGGAGCAGGGACACTTGGCATTTGATCAATCCATCTCCACCTACACTGGCACACTCTTATTGCAGCCTGGCAGTATTCAGATCTCACATGAGAAGTGCTTCAACACCTCTCAAGTCACTGTGAGTCTCTCCTTTGACTGTACACAAGGTTGGAATCTCCATCTGCTGTTGGACAGCATTGCCTTTGCTGAACATAAGACAAATAGAACTTTCACTTTTTTTTTTTTTTTTTTTAATACTGCTTTAAATTGTCATAAGAAGGTTTGGGGTTTTTTCTATGTCATAAGGTGTCTTCAGTCTTTGAAATACCAGAGTGGGCTGTTTCTAGGTCACTGGTGATTTAGGAAGAAACTTTTCTTTCCTCTTACTGGGTTCCCAAATGTTTATAATTGGTTAACAAATTACATTAGAATTCTCTATTGAAGAACCATCGTGTTTTCAAATATGAATAGATTAACATCATTAGAAGTTACTAGATTACTAGATTATTTTAGTTGACTGCTAATATTAGTGAATTTCCCTAAAGGTGACTGGTCAGTGAAATAAAACAATGTATGGAAAGAGAAGTAATGTAAGAATGCATTCTTGATTTTAATCCTCCTGGTTTGGGTTTTGGTTTTTTTGGTTTTTTTGAAGTGTGTTTTGAACAGGCCATTTGATAGGAGAAACCTAGTCTTGCTTGAATTTCTATGCAAAGTTGTCACTTTAAGAAAAAGTTTGGGGTAGAACAAGGGGCGTGGAAATTATTTTTGTGTGAAAAGTCCATTAGCGTTTAATTTAAAAACAAATTTATGGAACCTACCTGGAAGCTGCTGAATTAATGGAAACATCTCTCTACCATTGCAGATATCTCGAAGGCCTTAATTTTAACAGAAATTGGTCCAAAACGTGACCCTGCAACTTTGAAATTGTTCCTTGGTAACATTGAGAGACTGCTCAAGGCCCAAGCACATGGGTAAGATGTTTTACAGCATATGTCTCATGTTTGTGACCAAAAAGTCTTTAAAAAAAGTAATTAAAAAAAAAGATTGAAACAGTGTGTTGTACACCTAGGTTGAAGTCAAAAGCATTTTCTTCTTTGTGTTGCTGTGGGGTGCAGGGTCCGTGTCATCGGGAGCTCCACGCTGGCCCTGTGCCTCTTGGCATCCGGCGCTGCAGACGCCTACTACCAGTTTGGCTTGCACTGCTGGGACCTGGCAGCAGCCACTGTCATCATCAGAGAGGCAGGTGGCACTGTGATAGACACTTCAGGTGAGCAAAATGCCCTTGCCTTTCCATTGCCTGTTGGGGGACTGGGTGAGTGTCACTCCTGTGGCTCTAGCTCATTTCTAGCAATATCCTGTAGAAACATCTATACCCTCCACTAGGCTTGGGCTGGTTATTCAGAACACACTGATATAATTCCAGCATGGGCTTTCAGCACATCAAAGGTCTTCTGAGTTAAACTGTATTTCCATGACTTTGAGCCCTTAAAGACTCGTATTTACAAAAAGGAACCAGCCCAGGAGATTGGCAGCTACACTCAGACATTCCAATTAGATTTCAACAGGGACATCCTCCCAAGAAAGGAGGACTCTGAGGTACCAGTTTGGACATCTGTGGCTAGAAACTACTCAGAGGGAGTAAAGGACAGCACAGTCTCCAGATTATTGCTTAATTAATTTAGATGGTACACATCCCAGAGTAATGGTTTACTGGTGACCAGTACCTGGATACTGTGGAAAGGTCTGGTCGATTAAGTGTAATGAATGAACTGATTGAACTAATGAACTGAATTAACAAATTTCTGTCCTATTGCTAGAAAAGGGGAATACTGCTTTTATTGTGTACTACTGAACAAATCCAGGCATTCACTGCTCCTCTTGCATACTTTGGATCTGTATCTAGAATTTTATAGAATCATTTTTTGCTGGAGATTTCCATGTAGGCATTGTTGAGTTAGGTTGTCCTACCCACCCCAAAAGGAGCTACATATAAAGTTGTTTCTGTGTTTCTGACCCAATCTAATTACAGCATAGCTTATATTTAAGGCACTTCTTGTTAATCCTCTTGTCCTCAGGGGGACCTCTGGACCTTATGTCCTGCCGAGTGATTGCTGCAGGCACGAGAGAGATGGCCATGTTCATAGCTCAGGAAATACAAACCATTCACTACCGGCGCGACGACGAGAATTAAACGCTCCTTGGGCGGAGCTCGCCCTCTGAACCGCGTAATGTTTGTGAGATGGGTGTCCTGAAAGGGTATGTGATTGCAGCAGGATGGTTCCTGGGGAGATTTTCTGTGTCAAATATTTTTTATAAATTTATTACCACGTGGGAAGGCATAGGGAGATTTTTAGACCTCCTAAGAATCGTGTTTCCTTTTTAATATGTATCTCTTTCAGCAGTATCTTTTTTATAAGATAGAATATTTTACTTGTAGCAAATTAGTCTCAAAATTAAGTTGTAATTTCATATCTGTGGGGCTGATATTTAGTCTTTTGTAACACGCAGCTAAAAAATGGAACTTTATTTTTACAGATGCAGATCTCAGGTAAATGAGCTTTAGGACTGTAGTAAAGGAGAAGTAGTTGAGATGTGTGCCTATAATAATCCCCCTGTTCCAGGATGCTTAAGAATGCAATAAAAATGGCATTGTTATTTCCTAACGAGGTCATAGCTCTGTATCCATATATGTACATGTCTGTGTGTGTGTATATGTGTATATATGCACCTACACGTGTCCATGCATGTATACACACACATCCCCAGGGGTGTATGTGTATATATATGGATACCCTGGATGTTTACAGAAACTTAGAGGATGCATAGAGAGAAGAAAGCTAATATTGGAAGCTATTTTGAGGTAATTTTTTTTTTAGGTTACTTAGGTGGTTCCAGTCAGGGCTATCCAAATGGCAAATAGCAGAGCTGACCATGGAAAATGTTTAATTGTTTTACAAACTGCCCAGCTAGTTTTGTTTCCCTTCGTCCCTCTGCATGGGCATAAATCATACTGTCCTGTAGGCCTCTGTAAGATACTCAAACCTGCAAACAATTACTACCATAGAGTACTTATAGTTAAAACCAGGAATATTGAACTCAAGCTGAGTTATTCACAGTATTAACTATGACATGCAGCAGTAGGAGGCCAGCAGAACAGAGCACAGTGTCAAAGAGCTGTTGATTTTAAAGAAACTTCAAGCAGAACAGCAGGATTTGACCCCTTACAGGCAAGTTATTAAAAATATGTACATAAGATATGCTTGCAAAAAGTTCTAAGTCACATGCCCTTCTTGCACAATATAGTAATCACACCTTTTGACCAGAAAAGCCTGTAAAATCAGTTACATAGATTGCCTAAATACACAGTTGTTCTCTATCCCTGTATCTAGCCCATAATTTCTATTTAGATTGTGTTTTAAATCGTGAGCACAGGGAAAACACAAGTGTGTCGAGGAAAGCAGTTGATGTGAAATCACTTCTATTTTTTCATCAAAAATTTAATTAAAAGGTATCTCTTTTTTGCAAAAGTGCAAATTGAATAAAGGAATGAGCCAAAAGAGTTGGTTAAAAATCTAACTTTTTTTGTACACTGCATGTGTAGACTTTTTAAACATGTTCAGATATCTGCTTAGAAGATACAAACTAAACAATATTTTTTAAAAATAACCTTGTGTGTGTTTCTTGCAATGAAAAATGTTTTTCACTGAATATAACATGAAGTTCTGTGTGATTTCTTGATATTTTTTTCATGAGAAATACAAAATATTGACCGTGAGGAACATCTAAATTCAACTAGGATTTAAAAGCTGATGGTTCTTTGCAGAAAATCAACATCTTCCATCACAGTGATGAACGTTTTGTCACTGCACCCTTTTACCCCCTCCATCTCTTTGTACCCCTGTTTGGAAAAGGAGATTGTAAGCCCTCTGGGGCAGGAACTACAGTAGTTTGGTTCTGGGTTTTCACAGTGCTAACAGGATGAGATTCTGGTTCACAACTAGGCACTGAGGTGCTATAATAATACAAATAATAAATGCTAATGGGCTCGCTTGTCTCTTGTTCACTCTCCCCCACGTCCCGAGCACAGAGGTGGCAGTGACAGATGCAGGGCTTGGTGGCACTGCTCTGATTCCAGGCTGCTTAGCCCTGGCAGCCTGGGAGCAGCTGGGGCTTTGCTCAGGCTTGTGCCGTGCCTGTAAGCCCTGGAAGGAAGCTTATGCTGGCAGGGAACCAAGTGTGGGGGGAGCTCAGCCCCACCTCATCCGCTCCCCGCTCACCCTGTCCCCACACTGCATGTGTGAGGCTGCTCGGTGGCTCTGTGAGGTGTCCCTGCAGCTCAGCTCCCTTGTACAAAGAGAGGCTCTGACCCAGTTAGGGCTGCTGTGCCCTGGCACTCCCAGAGCTCGGCAAAGCAGGGAAATCTGTGCATCCACTTCAATGGCGCACGCCAGCGATTCACAGGGCTGGGAGCCAAGCAAGGCAGGGAGGGAGAAGTGCAGAAACCCAATCCCAAGTTCTCATTTGTGCCCAGGATTCAGTCTGGGTTTTTATTTGGACTGTAGTCCAAGTATGTTAAACTGGCCCTGTGTGTGGGGAGCAACAATCCTGGCTCCCCCACCTCCTCTGCTGCCTGTGTGCCAGGACAAACATTTCTGAACCCTTCCAGGGGAGCAGATGAGTGAAGTGATCTGCCTGCAAAGTACCCCAGTGAACAACAAAGGG
Source organism: Zonotrichia leucophrys gambelii (assembly GCF_028769735.1). NCBI lineage: Eukaryota > Metazoa > Chordata > Aves > Passeriformes > Passerellidae > Zonotrichia > Zonotrichia leucophrys. The sequence goes on along the minus strand of NC_088171.1, from coordinate 100,686,699 downwards.
ATTATTCTCGAGGCACACCGTTTTCCCAAGCCGATTCAGTCCCTGGCCACCATGAGTGGCTGACTTCAGGCACCAAAGGGGATGGCAGGGGGCAAGCAGGACAGCTCCCTTCACAGATGGTGTCACAGTATCCCCGTTCAGAGTTTGCATCAAATTGCAACCTTTAATTTATTTGACTGCAATGAATTGTATGGAGTTTGTCCTCTCTTCCTTATTTCTTGGTAGCCAAGTGAAACTTCGCTCAGCATGTGCCCAGCAGCTCGTCCTGTGAGTGCAAGCATTCATAGTGCAACACATTAGCTAAAAACTTAAATCCCCAAAATGCTCAAACACGTGGACTCCTTCCTGCCAACTGTCGTAAAATGCTTCAGCTGTTTCCCAGTGCATACATTATGGAGTACATAATGTATCCAAGATGGATGAAGATTTTCTCCCTGAACTCCAGCACAACAAAGATGCCTGTGCTCTGAAAAGTGAGTGCTTCCTCTGTAAGCAAATGGTGCTCAGCTTCCCAGAGCTGTTCCAGTTCATGCCTGCATCACTCACCAGCTCGCTGGCAGAGAACAACCTCCAGTCTGCTGGTCTGGTCTCAAAGGGTGCTTTCTGGTAGAATAAAGTGAAAATAGCTGTAAGCTCCAGGGAAATGGTCAATGGGTGATCCCGCTGCAGTGTGTGTCTTGTTGAGCTTGTCAGATTTTGCAGAACAAGTCCTGGAATGTTTCAGGTGCTGAAGGAATGATATTTTCCCCTTGATTATACTAGTTAATCTCCCAGTATTGAAGAAAATATGCATGTATTGGAGCACCTACCTAGGGGCCCACAGGCAGCATTCTCCATGCTCCATCTAGAATTTGGTTCCTGTTGGCCACAGCTTTGATTAAAGGAATAAAAATATCACTTACCAGTAGCCATTCTGGTGTTGGCATTAGAGTTTTGCTGTTCCCCCAGCAGGGCTGGATCTGTTCAATGTCTGCACAGGAGATGTGCAAGGGGGATCTCTGAATACTGAAATAAGACTTAAGCCACTATATCAAATTAACACAGACCACACCTTTTTCCTGGTACCTTCCTAGAGCTGCCAAGACTGTTTAAATTATTATTTTTTTATGCTAGTAGGGAAGCTGTGTACAAATGTGCTCTGCTGCTTCAGGACTGTATTGTCAAGACTGAAAATGTAGAGAAGTCAAAATTATTGTTCCTCCAGCAGTTTCCATTTTACAGCACGTCAAAGTCAAGTCTTTCATAAAACATCTCCCCAACACCAAGGAGTGCAACAAATCATTCACCAGCAGTGGAAGGAGGAATTTCCATTTTCTTTTAATCCATCCACCAGGCATGACAATAGCAGTAGAGGATGCTGCGTTTAAAATGCATGCTGTGTTCACACAGCAGAAGAACTAATTCTATTCCAAAGAGGAATAACTGTTGACACTAACTCTGGATTTCCATGGAGTTTGCTCCTGAACTTTTAATTTTAGAATGCATTACAGTGGTGGGTTTGTACTTCTGTGCTTTTCATCACATTATATCTGTACAGTGAATTTAGAGTAAAATGGACATGTGTGACCTTTCTTGTCACGGAACAGGAAGATGCATGTTTCACAACATGAAGAAGATTAATTCTGTATCAGCATAGTGAATGTTACTATTTCAATGACAAAAAAAAAAATCATGTGCTGTTTCCCTTGTGTACAGCTGTGAGGTCCATGCATGTCCACAAAGGTAGCACAGTGCAGCCTGGTAACAAGGCAGCCAGAGACCCACTTCATACAGGTGGTGTGGGAATTGGGAATTGATCAATGATCAGGAAGCTCTTTAATTCAGTCACTTCTATGCCATTACTGAAATCCATTACATCATACTGAATATTTCAGTACATACCCTTATAAACAGCATTTATACATTTTTCATCATCTGCACCCTTTTATGCACACTGCTACTTCATGCTGCCTACTGCACTATACTTCTTCAGTTAGCTACTGACTTTTAGTTTTACTAAAAGCTAGGTTTTTTAGTGGATGTTCAGGGTTTTTGTAATATTGTCATTAAAACTATTGTTTCCCATTTCACTGAAACAAAAGGATTCAAAATTGAGGTCTGAGTCTTCCTGCCAACACTTACCAGGATGAATTGGTGGAGTTGTACCTCTTTTCAGGAGAAATAAAATAACCAACATTTTCTCATGAAGGCAGAATTTTCTATCTGGTCACAGAGGGGAAAGCCTCCTTTCATTCAGCAATGCCCGTTTTGCAACGTGGAACATTCATCAGCTCCAAACAGGAGCGTTTTCCTCCTCCAAGCACTTACTATCAAAATCAGTGCTAATGGATATGTGACAATACAATCTGGGAAAAAATACTATTCATTTACTTAATACAGTCTTATATTTCAATATTAATTTAATGCTGGAACAATAGTATTTTATTTATAAATGCATATAAATGTATAGATATGATAGATAAAAATTGAGTCTGGAATAAGTTTCTTTTCTACAAATTATTAATACAAAGGCTCACAAAAGACAAAAATGGATTTAAAATTTCTCAGTGTTTGTGTCTCCATCCACCTCTCACAATCAAATTCAAAGTGACAATCTGTGGAAAGAAAAGCATGTATTCAGAGATGCTTTCTAAGATAAAATATTTTGCAGACACATTCTTTGCACAGAAAAGATTATGTTAGGTATTAAAGAGGTCAGTAGGGAAGGGATAATCTTTATCACATTAAGCTGGGAACCTCTTAAAGTGTGAAAGGTCTGTGTCCTTCAGCAGTGCTTTTCTTTTAGCCAAAAATACGCAATGGTGGTATTTGAATTTGAAGATATTTGAGAAAGCAGAACTGTATATGAAAATGCACTGTTGCTTTATGGGTGATGCAGCAGGACTTGGAAAATACTGTGACATTAGTGGTCACTCACAGGACCCAGAATTGGCTACATTCATGGGGGAAATCCTGGTTTATTCTACATATAAACAAGTACATCCATCAGGTGATGCACAGCCAGGACTTCTGGAGACACCAAGTGATTCTGAAGTCCTGCTTCAGGTGCTCAGCATGCTTCAGGGCCACACTTAACATTTGAGACAACAAATATTTTAACAACTCTTAATGTAAAATATAGTCATTATTATACATCTATGTAGAAATTTAGAAATGTGATGTTGGTTTGTCCCTGCTTTGCACCTGGTGTTTACTATTTGTAAAATGGACAAGACATGCAAAGTTAACAGAATATTAATACTTTACATTCACTTTTCAAACACAGAAATAAATATACAAGGGCTCACCAGTTTCCAAAGTTTAGGAGAAAAGCACTGGAGATATTTTTTTCAGATGCACTCCATCCCTGCACTATTCATCTATACATAAAAGAGCAGTGGGAGGAAGAATTAGTCTTACAAGATGCAACTTGACTTCAAAAGAGATTAAGGCTACTTAATTACACCAGGATATCCCCCACTGATCTGCTAAGTCTGTAGTAAATCTGTACCTAAGTGTACATCTGGAAATGGACAACAAAACATAAAAGTCATTAGAATTCATGTAGACCTCCTAATAATTAATATAACATTTTCTTATCCAAGACATCTTTCTGTAATTATTATATGGGAAGCTAAGAATAATTACTTTTAAATGTTTTATACAGGCAAGGGAAAGATGGATTTTACAACTAATAAACTACTCTAAATCAAGAAATCAAAGACCTTATTAACTCATCATATTAGCGTGTGCAATATCAAAGAATGCTCTCCACCCACTGATATCAGCTGAATTTAAGCTCATCTCCATCATTCAGAGATTTCATCATGGAAGTATAATTTAAAAATGCAAAAATATCCATGTTGCAGTCTTGTTTATTTTTTGCAACATGATGCTTTGTTCTTTGGAAACTGTCATTTCATCCTGTATCTTATACAAGGTAAAGAGTTTCTGGTTATTTTTTAATGAATGCTACAAATCAATGATCACAGAAATCATTAGACCAGTGTGCATGTCAGAAACATTCTCAAGTGAAGCTTTCATTTTTAGGAAAAAACCCATGCATTAGCAATATTACCATAGTAAGAAAGAAAGAAAGAAAGAAAAGCTGTGTTGTTCTCTGTGTAAATAACTTTCACGCTGGACACACCTCTCAGTCTAAACAAGTTCTGTGAGCTCATGAGGTCAAATGAAACTATTTCTGCTCTGAGTCTGCCAGTTCCTGAAGAGACTGAGGAGTAAATCCAGGAGGCACAGTAGTCAAACTTCACACCCAAAAAGGATGCTCAGATGATATAAACACAAAATGACTCATGCTAGCCATAGAAGAGTAGAATTTCATTAAAACCTGCAAATTTTGCACAGTTCCTTCCTTCTCCCCACTGACACAAGTGCAAAACCCTGAGTTTCATTATGGTTATGCCTCCTTTGAATTCCACTTCCCCTTTACTCCTGTAAATCAGGCAGCTTATTTTATTAGCTAGCCTCACAAATTCAAATTCACTCCCAGGGGTTTAGCTGGCCACATCCAAGGCAAAGGTGATTTGATCTGTTTTGAAGAAAGGTCTGGAAAAAGCTACAATGAGGCTTCTCCCTGTGGGAGTTGCATGAAAGCTGAAGCTCTCCCTCTCAAACCAGACACTGCAGGTCCATGGAACCTGATGGAGAGCCCCTACAAGTGCAGTGGGAACTGGCTGATGGCAGTCTGATGCCACTTTTGATTGTCTTTGAAATGATGTGATCTGGGGACATTCTTAAGCATTGGGAAACGGCAAATGTCACTCCTGTCTTCAAGGAGGACAAGAAGAAGAGCCCTGGAAACAACAGGCCAGCCAACCTCACCTCAGTCCCTGGGAAGATTTCCAGAGTAAATACTGCTGGAAACCATTTCAAAGCACATTAAGGACAAGGATGTGGCTGGGAATAGTCAGCATGGATTTATGAAAGGAAAATCATGCTTGACTGATCCAATGGCCTTCTGTGGTGTGATCTGTGCTTGGGATTGCCCCAGTCCACGTGCAGGACTGTCATGGTTTGACACTGGCACAATGCCAGTGCCCCCATGACAATACCCTCTCCCTAGTGTCTGCTGTGAGATGTGACCAGGAATAAGCAAAGCAGGCTCCTACTTAGAAATAAAGAAAACTTTATTAGCTAAACTACAAGAAAATAACTAAACTACAAGGAAAGAAAAAAAAAACCACAAGGAAAATGAAAACCTTACAAAAGCATTTTCCTCCTCCTCCCACCAAATTTCCCAATACAATACATTCCCCCAAATCACCAACTCTCAGTCCAGCACCACCCTTTAGAATACTCAATCTTCAGTTCATCAAGAGGAGAGGAGTCCTTCTTGTGCCCTAGGCTTCCCCTGGAAACACCACTGAGACCTCTTGTATTTCCTGTCACAGGTGGCACCGCCCAGAAATCCTTTGCCATCCTGACGTCTTCCTTCCATGCCCAGTGCTCTCACCACTGCACATGGACCAGAGCTGCTTCTTGGGTTCCCCTTTTAAGGATGCTTTGTCCAGTTCCAACAAAGAGCACAGTCTCTCACTTTTGGGACACCTGTCCCCTGAGATTTCACCCCGTGGGGCTGAGGGGTCTCAAAACCAGAGATCTTCTCTTCCACTGAAGAGCGAGGGCACCAACCACGCTCCTCACCTGTTGTCTCTGTTTGTGCACTCTTACACATAACATCACTGCACTGCCTTGGCTCTGAGCCATTGCCTCCCCCTAAATGCAATCTCTGTGTCACAGGGAAAAAAAAATGGTTCAGTCTATGGCCACACAAGAAAGGTCCAGGCAAAAGGCCACTCCATCATCTTTCCCCCCACTCAAGAGTCTTCTCCACTTCCCTCGTGGCCCATCCCCTCTTATCTCTATCTCTCTTCCCATTCAGATCCAGGAGGATCAGCATTTGCAAGGTTTCTATCATGCAAGAAAAGGGTTAAAAATTTCAGTCTCTGCCTGTCCCAGAGCTCCGGCATTCCCACGCTGCCCTGCCGGGCACCTTCTCGCAGCACCCCCCCTTCTCCTCCTGGGCCAGCCACTATCAAATTCGGACACCGGCTCTCCCTCTCTCTCCTGGGCGGGGCGGGGAGGTGGTGGCTGCCCGATGTCTCTTGGTGCTCCTCCACCCTTCCATCCTCAAGGGCCTCCTCTACCCCATCTCTGTCCAGGCCCAGGCCTACCGCAGGCTGACCCTCCCCTGCCCAGCAGATCCGGCCTCTTTGCCACCAAGTCCCCAGACAGCCTCCCAGAGGTGCAGTTCTGCCTTTTAACCCCTGTGTGCCCAGAGGCGTGTCCAAATGTCCCAATGGCCACATCAGGTGCCAGTATTAAAATCTGAGCACCCATTGGTTTGACTACAGCATCCCAGCATTCCCATTTTCCGGTCAAACCACCACAAGGACCTTGCAGAGAAATAATTCATTGCCAAGCGGAATGTCACAGAACAGCATAGGTGTAGCATTGTGTGTTTTATATGGGCTTTGTTGTAAAGTTGGTTATTTTTTATAAGTTAAAAATTTGGTTTCACCCTCAGTTCCCCCCATGTTCTCCCTCTTAATGGTTTGTTCCTCCAGCCAGTTACCTGTCAATCATTGTAAATGTCCCCCTTTCATTTCGAGAAATTTCTATGTCAATCTTCCCTTACCTAACATGATTTGTCCCCTGGGCCTTTTCCCTCCCCTGGGCCCTTCCTATTAGTTCTGTGTATCCTTCGCTCCATCCCTGGGTTTTGTTCATTGCTCCCTCGTGCCCCCCTCCGTTACACCTTTCCCCTTTATCAGCGCCTCCCTAACGGTTTTTACCCGACACCGTCACTGGCCCCGCCTGGATCAAATAAAGCGTCTTGGCATCCAAAGGCGTGCCCACTCCTTCCTTCCTCTGCCTCAGCACTTCGCATTCCTGCTCTCGCCTGCATCCCCACACAGCACACGGAGCCACTACTTGGGGTTCTCGCCAAGAACCTGCGAGGGGCGGGATTCGAGGTCTCCACCGGTCCCTCTGGCAGTGGCCAGTTGGACCCGTCAGCTCCAGTGGCCACGGAAGCGAGACTGCACATAGGTAAGACTGAAAGGTCAGGGCTGAATTTTGAAAAAGGTGGTAATTTCTTTCTGAATCTCATGAAAATACTGAAACATCTTCAACTTAACTGCTGTAAGTACATTTAATCTATCTCTATCCTAAGCTATGGAAGTGGCCAGTACTATTGAACTGTGGCTAACATATTGTTCCTTTTTTGCCCCTTCCTTACATACTGAAATCTCTCCACAGCCCACTCATCCAGTGCAAGCCAAAAACCTTACTCAGATTCACCATTCTCATAAAAGCTCTTAAATATACCTTCACACAAGATCCTTTCACCTGCTTATGACAGACAGCTGCTCCCCACCATTAAAACAAGAAGGCAACTGAAATACTGGGAAAGCACATTCCTCTTGTTTAAATCACATTATATTGTTTATCTATTTGAAATAAACTATAATTTCAAATAAGGGTATCTTTTTATATATTCATGAAGCTGCTACTGTAGCATTTTCAGACACCATCTGATCTGCAACACTGCCAGAGAGGCACTGGTACAGTCCTCAGCCTGACACTGTGAGGCAATGAGGAGCCAGTCCTACCCCCACTGAATGAAACTGAAACATTCCCACTTACTGCAATCAAATGGGTAAGATCTGTGCTCCAGTGCTTACATTCAGTGACATCACACCTTGAAAAGAGGACCTTTAAAAAGAAAACAAAAATCCAAACCCTCAAACAGAAATTAAATGCTTGATGCCATACCTAAAAACCTTTATATCTAGCAAAGCTGACATGGCTTTTGTTGAAAAGACCAGACATTTCTTCTAGCAGCAGACTGTTATCATTGCCAGTTTCCTTCAAGCAAGAGTCTCTCACTGATTATCTTTCCTCTGACCACTATCATTCCTACTGACAAATTATAGGCCTTTATCATCTTCCTGTTGGCTTGAAAAAATGAAATAGTTTCTTTTAAACAGTTTCAGTTCTGTGCATCCATCAAGAACAAGAACTCACTCAACACAGAGCCACCTGCTGACAACCAAGTATAGTCACACATTGAGTTTGAAGTATCTCTGTTTCTGGGAAAACAACATTTCTTGACACTTTTTTTTCTCTTTATCAAAAGTCTTTGAGGGACAGAAGTTAAAAAGCAGGTCATTAAAAACAAACATAACTATGCAGAAGCCCTGTTGAATTTTTAAACATTTGTAAATCTGCACAGATTTGAGAGTGATGTTTTTTTCTGCTTGGAGCTGTATGAAAAAATGAGAGAGGTGCATACACAGGACAGTTCCATCTCTGTTTCTTTCCTTCTCAGAGCTGTATGGAAGAAGTCTGCCAAAACCTGATGCAATTATTGATCCAGCAGCATTTGATCCCTTTCTGTTCCAGTCATCCTGAAATGTCTCTGGTGGCTGCTTCAGGCTCTCTTGTCTTCCCTCACCACCTTGCAGCTCAGGGGCTGTGGAGCTGTAACTTGCCCCAAATGGAGTCCTTCCCATACACAAAAACCCCTTTCCTGGAGACTGACTCGGGCAGCCCGGCTTGCCGACAGAGGGCAGCTCTAGGTTGGGATGGGTTTCTGTTCCCAGGATCCACTCATCCATGATGCCTCCTGGATGCACATTGCCAGGAGCTCCCCCATCCATCCCAGTCAGCCAGCCAGAGAGAGAAACAGCCCTACCCTGCTCCTCTGGCATTGCTGATGTGCTGCAATATGGGAGCACAAGAGGAGCACCTCAAAGCCTTGCCCTACATCTCCCCTCGAGCTCTGAGAGAGGAGAGCATTGCTGATAGTGCATCTCTTTGGTTAAGCAACACACAGGCACTGCACACTCTTGTAAGAGAATGTGTGTCAGGAGGGAAAGACTAAACACAGCATCTGAGACAGGGAGGATTCATTCTAAGGGGTCATGGGTCTACATGTACCCACTGTAAGGAGCAAAATGCACTTTTGGCACTGACAGGGAGAGCCAGCATCCCAGAAAGGCATGTGCCATGCAGAAAAGCCAATTAGATATCAATATAGCTCATGTGTGGCAACAGGGAAAGTGCTTCAGTTATATTTGTGGAAATAACATGAAATACAACCAACCTCTACAAGGCTGTGCCAGGGACAGCAACGAGTTTGAGAACAAAATGTCAGATTGGCCTGATAAAGTGTTTCTAAAAGGAGAAACAAGTAGGCAGTGTCTGGCAGACCTCAGCAGAAAGGGACAAAGTTTTCACGAGGCACCTGCAGCCAAGAGCCCTTAGAATCCACTCGGAGCACATCCAAGCTCCCAGGTCTGTCCCAAACATAGCTTGCTCCAAGGATCTCTTCCAGGGGATGCAGCTCAGAAGGCAGACAGAGCACATATTCCATCTGTATCCCTCCCCTCTACACTTTCCCTAAAAATTGAACTTAACTGGAATAAAACTCAGAGTTGAAAGAGGCTGAACTTTTACCTTGGATATGCTAATGGCAGCATATTGTGCATATAATGTCTCCCCTTGCAGTTCCCAAGAGTGGCTACATCAGCATTACTTATTTTTTTATAAACAAACATAAAAGCCCAACCCCAAAACATTAAAAAAATTTGATTAGGCCAAAGTTAAGCTGAGACCACTGTTGAGACAGAGGCCTTGGCCAAGTGCCCACCAAAATCAATAGGAGCCTTTCTATTTACTTAATGGGCTTTGGCTGAGCTCTGAGGGAAGGGGGTGGGAAGGTGGCAGAATCTGTGCTGATTAGCCACTAACAAAGACATGTTTGATATAATCTGCTGCCATCTGTCTTTGTTTTGCTAAACCACTCAGCTGGGCCTAAACAGAAAACCCATCAGCTGAATGAAGAATTAATTATTGAAAGAGTGATCCCTTGGCATTTCTCACCTTCTGCAAGATTTATCCCCACTGACCATGTGGGAGATTTCCCTGCATGATTACAGCAAACCACCATGGCACTGAGCCTCTGGCTGTCACATACACGTGTGTGTCAGGCAAGCTATAAAAATAAGTAAATTTCTTCAATCTCAAAGAGTTGCTGCGAGATTCCTGTTGTATCTGTTAGGAGGAATGGTTCAACAGTGACCACAAGATAAGGCTGGCAGCCCTGACACCTCCTCAACGTGTTCCAAAGTGATGAACAGCCTAATTTCTCAGGAATCACCCAGACTTACTATCAGTGCTCTAGCTTCACCATAAGTGAAAGGATGTTGTAACTTCATGCTCCAAGGTGTTGTGACCCACACTAATTGGGATTGTTGGACAGATCATCTGATGGCCAGAATCAAACCCAACAGAGTCACATCTGTGTGGGCTGGGGCTGATGGGGGAGGCACAAGCAAACCTGAGGGTGTGAGGTGTGAGTGACAAGGACTTTGGAGCTGGGGTGGCCAGGGGCAGGAAGCTGCAGTGGTACAGTGAGACTGTTCAGGTCTGAGAGCTATTGGCCCCACAGCACAACCCATTCTCCTCCTGCAGCCTGACCCACCTCCAGACAGTGCAAAGAGCTGCCAGAGTCCTTGGATGTTTTACAGGGATGGGTAAAGAGGCAGGCCAGCTCTTGTCAGAAGGCATTTAGATCCTAAATCTGGCTTAGACACCAAATTAGGTCTGACAGGAACTTGACTTCAGGCTTGCAGCTTCCCAAGAGTGTTTTTGTCTAAAGAGCAAAATACCTGAGTAGAATCTAAAGTAAGTCATAGCAATATTTTTCTCAGTCTGTTTTAATGTGTGATCCCTAAAAATTTCCTAGTGGAGCTGCTTTGGAAGTTTCATGTGCACATAGATTATTGTGTAGCATCTATGAATCTAGTTCCTGTTCTTGCATGCCTAAAAATGACTGCTCAAGCTCTCAGGTGAACCCATAATAGTCAAAACCACATGGATTCAAATGCAGTGGAAAGTCAGGAAAGTCACCCATTAACCTGTCTGACTATTACTGCCTTAGTCTTTGTTTTGGACAACACAAAGGTACAATAATTGTTATTTTTAAACTCTGAAAGAATGCCATGTAAGACATAAAGATGTTCCTTGTCCAAGAAGATTTTTTTAAATCTAGTTTTTTGATTCATTAGTGCAGCTACCAAAGAAGCATGAGCTCACAGTTCAATCTGAGGCCCAGTAGTTCTGGAGAGCTGCCTGGAGCCAGAAGCTCTTCAAGCCCTGCTATAGAAACCATCACATGGCTGTGCAGCTACGGGACAATTCCACAGCTGACAGCCTCTCATTTTGTGATGAAAAGCCTCATAAAAGAGAACTTCAGTGCTTGTAAAATAAAAATTCATATTTCTTCTGGAATATTTTTTTCTTCCTGTGGGGAGTATCACTAAGCAATAAGAAATTGTAAAGATATTAGAAATGAATGAACAAAAAAGTGATTTCCTTTTATTTAGAACTTATACATCTTTGGAGTTCCAACTTTAGAAATATAAAATAAAATATTTGAGATTATTCTTGGCATCATCAGAATAAGTAAATAATAAGTTTCCAGTTCATTATCTTCAAAAATCTCCTGGGCAATATTTCTGTTTTTCATTACTGCTGTCACAGGGATGCCCTCCATGAGTCAGCTTTCAGCTAAATGCTGCCCACAAATATGTGCATTATTGCAAAAGGGGTAAAGAAGGCCAAAGCCTTACATTGGGATTTGAATGTCCCTTCTAGCTATAATGCCTCTAAATATAAATTTGTGTGTCAAAGTATTTCACAGCCCTGAGACACTCCTGACAGGGCAACTTTTCCTAAGTGTTCCTAAGTTGTGCCCACCCACCAACCCTCTCTTGATCCTACTGTTAAAATCATTGAAAACCAAAATGAACAAAATTAAACAAAATACTCACCCATTAAATCTCAGAATAAAGAACAAGATTTTTCTGGTCCAGATAATCCCCTGCAGTGAAAGGTTAGTTTTTAGTTCAAACAGAGCTTTTAACATCGGGATCTTTGCTGGCCACAGAACCATTTCCAGCAAATTTCAGAGGATTTTAATCAGTTCCAAAAAAAATTTCCCATCTTCTACATAGCCATGCAGAGCAGCGATATCACCTTTAGGAGGAGCCTCATCCCCTCTGTACAGCTGACAAAAACTCTTGGAGGCTCCTGCAAAGCTGTTAGAACTTTACATCACAAAATATGGTTTCACTAGCAAAGATTCTGAAAAAGATGGAAAACAACAAAAAGCAACTTCATGAAATCTATTCCATAATCTTTTCTCAAAATAATCTGCTGTATATTAACCTCTTGTGATGGATGCTTGTCTAATTTGTTCTTGAAAACTTTCAAGGATGGTGCACTATTGGTTAGCACAAATATTAATAATGAACAAGCAAATCTTTAACATAAACAGCTTGACAGAAATAAAGCAGAACCAGAGGCAGTGGAGATAGAAATCTGCTGAGCAGTAAAAGCAGTTTAGAAGCAAATATTGTTATCTTGAGGACACAGTGAAGAATAGAAAGTGGTTCTCTATGGAGGGGAGAAGAAATAAATTTGCTTAGGGGTGATCACAAGAGTGCTTCTAACAGAAATCAGGATCTGATCAGACTTAACTTTGCTTAAGAAAGGCCAGAAAGTTGAATAGAAGGCCAGCTTTTACAAATTTAAGCCAACCCTTCTAATCTTGCCAACACTGCTGTAAATGTGTCTGCTCACTTCTTTCACTCCCCTCTTGGGCCAAGGAAGGCCAGTGAGGTGGCACCTCATTAATTTGCATCATTAATGCACTTTATTCTGCATTAATCTCATTCATATTATTTGCCAGAGCCTTGAGAAACAGAAGGAATGTCCAAATTGATCCTTAGTGTCTGAACTTGTCCTTTGTGTTATTTGACCACTGGCCCAAGAAATGTCATTGTCTAATTGACTTCACATCTTCAGTCAGCAATTGAGCCCAGCACTTACCAGTCACCTTAGAGGTGAAATGTTTTTTAATGGACAACCTAATTCTCCTTTCCTACAGGTTAAGCCCCTGTAGGCACAAAAAAAATATTATTCCATTCCTCTTCAGAGACTTCTCTAAAATAATTGAAGTCCATGATTGGTATCTCCACCCAATCTTCCCAATTCCTAAACTACATAGCCCATATACCATGTTTTTCTGCATGTCAGATCATTCCCACTTTGCTCTGAGTTTGTTCCAATCTGACATTATTTTCTCAAAGGGCAGTAAGGAAAACCTGGCTTGATACTGCAAGCTCATCAGTGTGAAGTTGCACACAGAACTATTTTGAGTGCCTCCTCCTCCCTGTTAAACATGCCAGATGCAAACCTTTTTCCATAGCAATATGACCCCTGTGAGGAGTTACTTAACCAAACTTGTTTGACCTGAACTGCAGTGGAAAAGTAACACCTATGGAGGCAGTCACTGCACTCAGCAAGGGGACAGTAAATGAGTAATTTAGCAAGAGGGATTAGCATCCTTATTAACTCCACCTGTAGTATTCACTTCCTTCAGTATCAGCCATGTACTTTGTCCCCTGTACAATTAGTATTTTCAGTGATGTGACTGAAGCAAATGTTGTTAAGTTTTCTGGCCTCCTCACCTCAGCCTGCAGTTTGTTTTCTCTCCCTGTAAAAGAGTGGAAAGAGTCTACCTCTACCTCTTACAGCTATTATCTTCATACTGGGTGTTGTCTTGTCACATCAGTTTTTAATGACCTCTCATTTGATTGCCCTGGCCTGCCAGTTTTGGCACCTGCTCCTGGTTTGTATTCCTCCTCAGCAGGTTTTGTGCAAATCCCATCTGTGTCCTGTCTTGCTACTGTTCAAAGATACTTCTTTCTCAGGAGCCCAGCTGCTAGGTCAGTGACTTGACCCCTCTGATGGTTTTACTGCTCCTTGCAGTAAAGGGAAAAAGAGAAAAAAAAAGGAGAAAGGAGTATTTGTGCAGTTTGTAAAACTACAGGCAATACCCTTCTCTCCTCCTCGGATGAGGACAGGCTTTAAAAGGACGTGTTTTTCCTGTTACTCTTGTACATCTATGTTTGCATTAGTTAGGCATCTGTGTTTGCATTAGTTACAACAACTAATGCAAATTGAAGCACTAATGCTGCTGGAGGAGCTTGTCCTTGCAGAGCACAGAGCTGTGGCAGGCCTGGCCTGTCCCCTGGGGGCTGCTGAGCAGTGGCTGTGCTGGTTGGAATTCTCTGCAGAGAACTTTGGGGACAGCCAGGTAACCAGAGAAAAACTGAGCTTCTGCAAGACCAAAATGTCCACCTCCTCCAGACATCTGTATCCCAGCCTGTTCAGAAAAATCCCTAAAGTTATGCAGTTTCCATAAGATTTCTCAGGGCCACTCTCCCTTCCCTTCCACAGACTGGGGAGGAGACAGACCACCTGACAAAACACCTTCTTCCTTTTCTCCCTCCACAGCAGGAAAAGCTGCAGTGTACACACAAGTTTGTGACAGTGGACAAACTGTTGCCAAGAACTCCTTAAAAATGCATCACTTTTCAAACTCAACATCAGCTGTGCCCCACAATCCACCACAAGATACAGATCCGGGGGAAACTGGCTGTTTGGAGTGCAGTGCTCAAGAATTATGTACTGCCCCTCACTGCCTGCTCTCTCTGACATGTTGTCAGGGACTAATTGCAGAAGAGTAACAAAACTAAATGCCATAGGAAACAAGGGGGTAAAGGGGTTAACATATGAGAAGGATCCCTACAACACCTGCAAGACCAAGCAGCTTGAGGAGGAAGAGATAAAAGTCTGGCCTCACCTTCCCAGGGCTAACAGCAAGCTTCTTGGTCTAGAGTGTGCTCTGAGGAAATAAACTATTTGTTCATCAGGCTGGAGAGGAGATGTCATCCAAGAAAGCAATTTGCCCTGGACCAAAAATGTTGAATTCTTAATAGCTGGTAAAGGCCTTAAATCTGAGGACGGAAGAAAACATCTAGCAGGTGTCAGACTGCCTGCTAAAGAAACCTGGACTACAAGGGGTATCTTGAGTGGTCCTTTCTACCCTAAACAGGAAAAGCAATTCAGGCAACCAAGTAATTGATTATTCCTGACCCTGGGTGCTGGTGGCAAGGGCTTCTGGAGTCATTCCCTGATCAGCAGTGGCAAGGTTTCCTGTACAGATCCTGGCCCTAGGTCAGGCTGTTGCCTGGGGCAGGTTCTGATGCTCCTGGCTCTATTTTTCCTGTACAATAATTGCTGGACAGCTGTAAGTGACAGAACCTGGTTCCAGAGCCCGAAAGGACGGTGTAGGATTTGTGTCCATGTGAACAGAAAACACTGCCTTTGCTCCTGTGTAGTGAACAGGAGCCACTGCTCCCCCACCCGTAGGAGTAGCAGTAAATACTCCACTACTGTACGCATTAATCCGAGCTCTAAGCTTATTCACAGGCCCTAAAATCAGCAGCTGAGACACTTAATCTGCTGATTTGCCCTAATGCCGGCCGGCCGCAAATGAGATTGCCTTGCCCTGTTCCATGAGCTGTAAGCAGCAAACGTGCGGAGCGCATCCCCCACACGCTGAACAAAACCTCTCCTCTCCTTTCTCAGGTAACCCACAAGGCGCCTCCTGAAGAAACACCCCTTCCCAAAGCGCTCCCTGGCACCTGCTGCTGCATTCCTGGGACAGCGGACAGGCTCTGTCCCGGCCACGCTCCCTGTCCCGGGGCTCGGTTCCCGGCGCGGCCGGGGAAAGGCGGGCAGGGAGGGGCCGGGGCCGGAGGAGGAGCCGCGCCCGCCGCACTTAAGGGCCGTGACCGGCGCTGCCCCGCGCTCGGGCGAGCCATGGAGGCGGCACGGGATTGCGTGGGATTGCTGCTGCGGTGAGTGAGGGCACGCTCCCGCCCCTTCTCCGTGCCCGGTTCTCCATCCCCTTCTCTATGCCGGCCGGTGGTTCCGGCTGCCTGCGGTGCCGGGGGCCGGAGTGCCCTCGGTGGGCTCCGGCTGCCCTCGGTGGCCGCAGCGGAGCGGAGGGCGCGGTGCGGGGGCGGGCGGGGCTGTGCGGGATTAACCCCGATGGACGCTGCGTGGGAGAAGCGGGTCAGGACGGTGTCGCAGCCCTGCAGCCGGCTGAAGCCCTGCTGAGGGAAGCACAGGCAGGAGCCCGGCAGCCCTACCCGCCTTTGAGGCGTAGTGGCCTCTCGGCGCCCGGGGCTGCTGACCGCAATCCCGGTGGTGCTGTCACCGAGCCGGCCGGGGCAGCGCAGCTCCGTGCGCTGCTCGGACGCCCATCCGCTGCCGCCGCCCTTGTGGCCGCTCCACAGCTCGTGTTTGAGCAGGAGAACCGCGCTGCGACTTGAACCCCAAATCTCCTGACTAACTAACTTCCAACCTTTTTCTATTTTGTTTTGGGATTTTTGTTTTCTGTTGTTTTGCCTGGCTGTTAGTGCTGCTGTGGTTGCCAGTGAACCCTAACCTAAAAATCAATCCATGCCGTGTTGTGCAACGCTGGTTTTTCTGAGCGAGGCTGAAGACCATTGCACCACATTCTTAGACAAACATATGGGGCATATTGCAAACAAAGATAAGGAGTGAAATATGTGTACAGGGCTCAAGGCAGGCTTTTAATCCCTGTGTCCTCGTAAAGAATTAATTCATCTCTCCCACCAGATTTGACACTGGAGTGAATGCTTGTGGCAGCATTTGTGAAGCCCTCTCTAGCAGATTGTAGTTTTCCAAAACAAACTGGATAAGATGCTAGGGTTTGAAGGTATTTGATCTTCCAATTATAAAATATTTTTGTATTCTCCACAGATGTGGGATTCCTTCTTCCTTTAGAGAAGAGCTATGACTTGATCCTTTAAAGATTAATAAAACAATAGTGGATTTGTCTGTATTTAACCTGTCACTCAACTTTCTAGTAAAACCGACTGCACCTTCACCTTCCACCACTTGTTTTATGACTTAGCTTGATCAGCTTTTAATAGGAAATTATTTTTGGTCTAGTCTAACAGAGGAATTCCCTGTATCAGGAATTAGTTTGTCTGTGTTTTGAGGACAGCTACAACAAGAATGGATCTTTCTAAGAGCTGTGAATGTAGGCTGGTCTGTTTAATCCTATGATCTAGGAAAGAGAGTGGCACACAAAATAGAAACAAGCTTTCAGCAATAGGCCCAGAAATGGAAGGGTTCACACTCAGTTTGTCTTGCTGCTTTTCATTACCCCGCCTTTTGTCTCCTCATTAGCTGAAACCTCAGCCTGCCCTGGAGCCCAGACTCACTTCCTCATAGGCAGGCTTAGTTTAAAGATGATATTGACAGGTTTTATCAATATCAATGAAATTTCACCACTGTTAAATAACTTCTTCTTTCCTGTTCAGTGACTGTCCGGTGGCAATAATGTAAGCCCTGGTTTATTGATCTGTTTGTTTTTATTGCTCTGACTTTAGATAGAGCTAGACAGCAGTGTGGGGTGGCTGATCCTGACTCCTTGAGAAACTTTTGCTCAGAGCTTCAAAGTGCAGCTCGTAGAGTTGGCTGGGTTGGACCCTGTTAGCTCAAGTCCTGCCCATGGGCTGTGTCCCTAACACTTCTCATTCTTTGTCAGTGTGTATGTTTTGGCTGTTACCCTTTTGCCTTGTCTTGTGTGAATGACAGCTTGGCTCAAGAAATGGGAAAGGAAACTTTTCAATGGGGCTGATATTGACTGTCCTCACCAAAAAAAAAGAAAAAAAATTGGAGTATTCACACATATATCACTTAGGTTACTCTTCTACACACAAGTTTTCAAATTTGTGGGAGGCAATGAGGTGTAATCAGCTGTGAAAGCTCTTGAAACCCCAGTGCTGCACTGTTTGCCATCAGGGTGCCCTGTGAAGTGATGTCACCAGCCCCAGAGAAGATGAGCAGGCTTCCTTCCTTCCTTCCTGAGGGAGAGACTCAGTGATTCAGAATGTGAGCTGCCCACAGCAGCGGGGTGACTGGGGCCCCATTAATTAGTCAGCAGAGAGATTGGCAAACAGGGCCTGCCCCAGCAGCCTTCCCTTCTGTGGGGCTTCAATGCCCTTGACAGTGCTGCTGTCCCCATGTCCTCCTCCACTTTTCCAGGAGGAACAGTGCTTATTAGCTCTTTAATGTGAAACCGTGCTTGTTTCCTGAAAGCCAGGCTGGCTGCTCAACCCCTCCAGCTTTGTCACAGTTAAGGACAGAGGTTTCCATCAGCCCTGTGTGTAAATGCCAAATGTGAGAGCCACTGTATAGCCAGAACTAGCAACAAAAGCATGAGCTGGAACAAAACTGCTGAATGTTCTCCTCCTTTAAAAACAGTTAAAGCTCCAATAATGGCAAGGAGTTTTTGTGGAAGGTATAGACTTATTGTTTAGAGGAAAGGTGATAGCCCAAAAAAGTGGTTCAGAATTGGATTGGTAAACAAATTATTTGCTGAAATCTGAATCTGCTCAGGCACAAAAATGACATTCTGTGCATTCCAGAAATATGCTTATGGACCACATAAGAGGTGTGGAAAAGATATTTATTCTGCACGGTTGGTGTGGATTTGCATAAAAGGGACATCATAAGTTGAGTAACTTTATACCTTCTCATTGTATGTTGTTCTATGAAGTCCTGTGTTTACTCTCTGGCTGCAGATAAAGACTGGCAGTTCACTCTGCCCTCATTGAAAGAGAATAGATTTTACCACATAAAGTTGACTTTTTACACCTGTGTGGGAGAACAAAATGGGGATGCATCCCTTTCCCATCCCTGAGCAATTCATCATGAAGGAGCCAAAGGTACATACAGAGGGTAAAGTCCAGGAGTGTGGGAGAAAATACTGCCTCCCTTTAAAAGGCTTAGCAATCAGTCCTTCCCAGTTGTCAGGCACAATGCCATTTCTGGCATGCTGAGTATTGACTTAGCCATTATCATTTGGCAGAAAAAATTGTCACTAGGTGTAGATGAGAGCAGATCTGTACATTGGTGGGGGAATAGGCTGTTACTGGTGTTGTGTGCTTGGTTTACCAAAGGTAAATATGTAATTGCCCTGAAAAATTTTAAATCTCTTTCTTAAAGTGATTTAATTCTTCCAGCCTTGCTGGCAGCAGACTATGTATTAATGTACCTGGATATTAACTTTGCTTGCATTTAACTCCTTCTCATTCAAGTCTCTTATTTTGTGTTTTCCAAAACCAGATGGAGTTTTATAGGCTGCAGATACAATTTACAAATAAATGCCTTGACTCTTTGAAGTCAAGTGTAGCTGTATCACAAAGCTCCGCTTGCATTCTGCCAACGGGTGCTTTCAATATGGGTAATATCTTCAGTCTTCCTAAAACAAACCCATGTCTTAACACATAAGACTGCTTTCAACTAATTATGTATCTCACTGAGTGTTTATCTTGTAAATTAAGAGAATGAGCTAAGTGACTGAATGCAGTAAGAGCTGCTGCTTTTTAAATTCAGTTTTACAACCCATCAGCTTCACTGTGATTGTGTCCTTGATGTCAGCCAAGCTAGAGGTGTCTGCTTGAAATTGTATTAATTTTAAAAGTCTTTCCAAATGTCATGGGCAAGAGAGTGTACAGATATAACATATCTGTAGGGCAGTGCAGTATTTAGTTTTCAAGTTAAGCTCCAAGAGTCTTGAGGTGATCTGTGGATTACTTGTATAATGTGATTATGTCAACAGTCTTCCTCCTTCCTGCAGTACTTGCCGTGACTGTTTTTGTAACTCTTCATTTTTATTTGTCTTAGATCTTTCATATCCATGGGAGCATCAGTAGGAGCAGTAACAAAACAGACCCTGTTCCCTCCTCTCATGCCCGCAGGGCGCCCTTTCCGTGTGTCCAACGCCTCCCGCAGCAGCAGGAAGGGAATTGTTGCCAGCAGCCTGCAGGAGCTCCTCAGCAAGGTACAGCAAACACTGACTGAAGCTCACAGGGAAATACCTGTGAGTATCCCAGAAAGACAGCCCACAGACTCTCGTTCTTCTAAACAAGACCATCACTAGGGAAGTATTTCAGATAAGTAAGTCTCAATATTAAATGATTCTTTAGAATGCTACAGTTTCCTGGGTTTTTTTTTTTTCCAGACTTTGGACGCCTTTGTTATAACTGCTGGGATAGTTACTCTGGTTTTGGAGGAAGATGGCACAGTTGTGGACACAGAAGAGTTCTTCAAGTCCCTGGATGACAATACACACTTCATGGTTCTAGAAAATGGACAGAAATGGACACCAGTAAGTATTGGCTGCTTCTTCCTCATTTGAGTGGAAATGGATGGAGAAATGTTTGTGGCTTCTAAAACTGTTGGAAAGAGGGGAGAAGAGGAAGAAAAATTCCTCTGAAGAGGTACAATGTAAACACCTTGTTGAGACTTCTTGGATGAAAAATCAAGTTCATATTTCTTATTGTCCCTTGTCTGGACATAGATCTGTTGGCAAAATCCATCAGAAATTGAAGTAAAACATTTAAACTGAAAAGACTTACAGGGAAAATCCCCTTCTTTTGGAGAAGCTCAGAAATATTTGTTCTTGAGCCTTTTTGTAACCTAAAGAAAATTAGGACTTTGACTCCATGAAGTACAAAAAATACAGCGTCTTTAAAGATTAGATTTAGACTGTAAAAATGCTCAAACAAAGTAATATAAAGCAAGTTCTGCCATCTGAAGGCAGTAATAGTTAATGATAGTTAAAAAAAGCCTTGTTTGATTTTGCAAATAGCCAGAGGTTGGCATCAGAACCTAATGTTAGTCTGCATGCTTCAAGATTTTAAGAGCTATTAAAAGTGGCTTGCTTTAGCCTTCTAATCATATTAATTCAGTATTCAATTAGTTCTTTTATGGGGAAATAGTCATCTGTACGTTAGTAACATAGAGTCAAGCTCCTAAATGTTTTTCCTTGAGATGGTTGTTGCTGTAAAGCTGGCATCAGAATTTTTTTCTACTGGCTGCAGAGCTGTGTGTAAGCAGGGACACAATTTTTGTGCCTGCACACATACAGCTCAATCATGTGGCCCTGTTTTCCCAGTCTCCTGTTGCAGTGTGGGCAGCCTCTGTGTTTTTCTCCCAAATACCTCACTGGTTTTTCAAGCTCTGCACCTGGGGCACGAGCTCCAAGGGCAGGAAAGGAGTTGCAGCCAGGGTGTGACTCCACCTTGCTCCTTCCCCCTGTCTCCTGTCTGGCATTGCAGTGTGGAGGCAGCCCCTCTTCAGAATGTGCTGAGTGACAGCAGAGGGATTGTCACAGCCTCACCAGTCACCTGGAGTGTAGCACCAGCCCTGTCCTGCTTTACCCAAATATTCTGGGTGCTAATGGCTGTGGGAGATGCCTCCAAGCACACCAACTGCTCGTGCATGCCCGGAGCTGTTGTTGATAGGGGACCCTGTGGCTGGAGCTTATCAAAGTAAAACAGGCATAACACTGCTGGCTAATGATGAACTGCTGTGTTTAACTTTGTCTGACTTGTCATGACATTGTCTGAGGGCGGGGGTGTCGGGTACAGGAAAGGGCCAGCCTTACACAACTTCATTGCTTCATTTAGCCTGCAGAAAACAGCCTGGCAGCTGCCAGGCCGGTAACCTTGAGAGGAATGTGCTGAGCAGAGGATCCCGTGTATCCACTAGATGTCTCTGTGAATATGGGTTCTCTTGGCTGTTTTCTTTTTGGCTTTCCTTTGTTGAAGCACACACCCTGCAGCAGACAAGGGCTGCTTGCAAAAAAGGAGGGTGCACTTAAGGTGGAAGATGACTTTTTCTACACTCTCTCTCCTTTGCTTTTCGTCTTAAAATCTCATTATTAAACCCTTGGCCTAATCAGCAGTGGTTCCCTCCCTGTGTTTCTTTTTAGTAGGAATAAAGATTTTGTGAGCCAGGTTTTGAAATGCATGCCCTGACTTTTCACAGATGTCATCTGTATAGCTGTCTCCAAGAGTGCTCATCAGAATTGTGTTCCTGACTAATCAGAAGGACCTGATGTCCTCTTGGTTGTTTGGTGGCCTGACCTCACTACCTCAGAGAGAAGCCGGAATGTACCAGGATAAATAAATAGCAGGAATTACCTGTGGCTTCAGTGTACTCTGAAGAGGCCCTACTACAGAAAATAAATATTCAGGAGGTGCTCTGTCACTCTAAAATTTTAGTGTCTGTTTGAAAAAGTCCAGAAGCCTTTCACAACTTGTAAAACAATACATGAGCTACAGACCTCCTTTTCTGAGTGCTAATGCTTTTAATTCTAGTTTAGACTTGACCAAGAACTAGCCCCAAGACTGGAGTAAGCAAAGGTGCTTCTGAAGATTTGCGCTGTTAACAATTGTCTGGCTGTAGTTTCCTGTGTCATGGTACAAACTGTCTCTTTCTTTTTAAATCAGACAAAAAATGGAGTTGTGGCTGTGAGAAAAAAGAAGAAAATGGGAGTAGCTAACATCACATTTGACCTGTACAAACTGAACCCTAAGGATTTTATTGGCTGCTTAAACATCAAGGCAACCTTCTATGAGATCTACTCTATCTCATATGACATCAAATGCATGGGAGCCAAAAGTGTATTACGGTGAGTGTGTTTCCACTACTGGGCAGGTGTACGTGCTAATGTAAAAATCTGTTTGCCATTGGTTCAGTGGAGCACTGGTTCTGTTTATAAAATCAGGATTTTTGTTATTTCTTACCTACTGGCCAATTTATTGTATTTACTGAAAGGGTGTAAGTATGGTTTCTTTGTTCTGCTGAGAGAATTTCCTCACATTTCCTTGACTTGTTTGTCTGAAGAATGCAGGAGGCTGCGGAAAGAAGCCCTTTGAAGAGGAGACTTCAAGGGGATGAAATGAATGGAATTTGAGATCTAAGTCAGGGGTCTTAAAGCTTGCTCAGACATTGCAGCTCCTGTTTGCCAGATTCACCACTAGAGCTACAGGGAGGCAAAGGAAAATGGAGGAGAGATGACACTCTTGGCTCCTAATGTGGATTTGTCATCTGTAGTAAGACTGTGATATCACTGCTCTTAAGCCAGCTGGTGTGGTCTCTGGGCTTGCTAAGGGAGCAAGGACCTCTGTCTCCTGCAGCACTGATCTGCTGTGGGCTGGTAGATCTGCCAGTTGGGAAAAGCAGTCTTATTCAGGAGCAAAATAATACCTTTCCAGTTCACTGTTTTCAGCAATGAGTTGAAAGTTGGTGCCTTGTCAAGATCAGCTGCCCTGGCCCAAGGAGACTCCTGAGTTCAGACCCCTTCCCAGAGGTGCTGTGCTTTGACAGCTGTTAAGCTGCAACCCCAAGTTTCTCTACCTGACTTTTGAGAGTTCTGGTTGACACACAATGGTGTGCTGCATTTTATCACTTGAGGACCAAACCTGACAGACAGATGAGTATGTCATCAGTGAAGTTTGGACTTGTCCTGAGTGACATGTGGCCTTTAGATGAAGCATTCTTTAAGCAGTCCTTTCTCTCCTGAAGCAGGTGTGCTGATCAGCACTGTAATGCTGATCTTCTTCCCTGTCCTTCAGTCTCACTGACCTCTCCACTCTACTTGGGTGGTCCTTGAGCTTTCAGGCTACAGCTGGTGTGGCTGGAGACAAGAGTCCTCTCTGGTCAGGATAGAATGATTATCCAGTTACATGCTACACCCACCTGTAACACAGATTTCATTAGGGTTTCTTCTGAGCAGAGGTTTGCCCTTGAACAGCTGCATTCCTCCAGTTCTTATGTTTGTCAAAATCTCTCGAGCCAAAACAAACTCTGATCTCTGCCTGCCTGCTATGGAGCTGAGTATCAGCACTGGGACTTGTGCTGCTAAGGAGAGTTTGAAGTGACAATTGTGCCTCCCTGCCAAGACAGGGCAGCTGGTGAGAAAGGAGCAGTGCTGGCAAGCAGCTGAAGTAGCTGTGGAGTTCTTGTGGAAGCTCTGCTATGTTACAGAGTGGAGCTGTAAGGGAGGTGTCACTGTCAGGGTGGGGTGGCACTCTGCTAGCAAAGAACAGGGTGACAGAAAACATAACCTTGGGTACCCTTGAACACAACAGTGACATGGCCTGTCTCAACTTGCTGTTGAAATCAGAGACAGAGGATGTCAGGACCCTGGTGCAGTCCCTCTGCTAATGAGTTCCAGACTGCCAACTCTGATGCTCTCTGCCTGAGCCCACATGCTGAGTGTGGAGGGAAAGAACTGAAAAATGCTGCAGCTGTTCAGATGGGAGGGGCTGGGAGCTTGCCAGGTCTGATTAGTGCATTTCCCCTGGTGGTGTTTCCCTGTGGTGTCCCACTGAAGGATCAGATGTCCGGTTCAACAAATCACTTGCTCCATGGCTCAAGTGGCAACTGCCCCTGTGTGCGAGTGACACACTGCAGCTGCTCAAAGCCCAGCACCAGGTGCAGCTTTCCTTGCAACTGCAAAGCTCCTTGGCCTCCTCTGTGTGCTGCAGGAAGAACAGGCTGCAGTGGCACGTGTGGGAAGCATGAATAAGGGTACAGTGTTCTGAACAGGCTTCACAGGATCTAAGTACAGGATATTCTGCTGTGCTGAGGCATTGGATTTCAACTGCAAAGCTTTCATGACGGGGTTAAAATTAATTTGTAGGAAGATTTTTTCCTTCTCTGCTTAAGCTCAAAGGACAAGTGAATAGAAGCAGAGGGTTCACAGCTGTGTGTTTTCTTAGACAAGAATTCAGAAAATCTTTTTTTTTTTTTTTTTCTTCAGAAGAGAGACTGGTCTGGTTTCTGAATCTTCAGAAACTGATCCCGTTCCAGTTTTTTTGTACTGCTTCTCAATGCCTCAGCATCATACTTGAGTGCCCTCCTAACTTCTGAGGGGGGAGACTCAAATGTAGCTCTCAGTACTTGTGTCCTTGTTGTTTCTTGCAGAATGGAAGATGCAGTTACAACTAAGTTGAATAAATGACCATTCAAATATGATTATCTCTTCCCCTGTGAAGATCGACAGTTTACATTGTCAACCTCTGATGCTTGCCTGATGTTATCTTATGGATTTGTACTGATTCTTACACAGCACTATATACTTGAAAACTGACTTTACCAAATTTGTAGAAAACAAAGTAGTTGTGAACTGAGAATTCTTAAGCTTGCAGCTTGGACAGCAGTAATTTTCCTGCTTCACCTGTTTTGCTTTTGAGTACCCACTGTAATGTGACTGTTCAGCTTCAGATCTAATCAGGTTTGGTCAGTGGCTTGCAGATACATACAGGGTTGTATTAGTGAATGACAAAGGTGAGACATGAGGTGAGTTTATGCTGCAGGAATGCTGCTCCCAGGCAACAAATCAAACAACAATCAAAGCTGTTTTCTTGTGTGATGGTTTGAGTGATGGCTCTGCAGAAGGCCTGTACACATCTAGCGGGATGTCAGTCTGCTTTGTTGAATGTGATTTCTGGTCCTTCCAATATGTCAATAGTTTTTTGACCATCAAGTATTTTCTCTAAAGAAGGTACAAAAATGACCATCTCCTCAGAAGTGAGAAGGAATAAGAGGGGTTTTTAAATATATTGACTTATCATAGTGTGGGTGGAAAGGGACAATGTCATCTTGCTGGTGATTTTTTTCTTAAACAAATTACTTCTCTTCCAGGAAAGTGCTTCAGCTACTATCCCATGCAGCACAAATAACAGGACAGTTTCTGCTCTACACTGGAACATACATGCTGCAGTTGATGGGTGAATACGATGAAGAAGAAATGTGCGTGAGATCCAGGCGGGAGTAGTGACCGCAGCCACGCTCCTGGTGTCGAATCCCTTGCTCACAGACATTGTCCTGCCCAGCTCTGATTGTAACAGTGTTATAGCAGAGGGATGTGCACTAATGTGAACTAACATTTATCCTGTTTGGGGGTGCTTGTAGGCCTTAGTCATGAAGTGTTGGATGTTCATATGCTCTTAACACCACAAAAAGATGGGTGCCTAATCTGGCAAGAGGAGAGAGAGGGCAGGTTTTTGTTCCAGAAATTCAAAATTAAGAATAAGTATACTTGGAAACTTTAATGCTTTGTAACCAATGGAATATTTTTTGCACCAATCAGGACATTGGGGTTTTTGTGTGGTTGTTTTTTTGTTTTTCATGGCTATCTACATGCATTCTGAATAGACTGGGCTGTAAGGTGAGGGCATGGGGAGGACTGTGGGGTTTGTTTGTTTATTTGTTAGTTTTAATCCTTAGCAGTGCTGGGATTAGTGTGAGGCTGACATTGAGGTGAAGTGTACCTATTTACTCCTGCTGACAATGGAACTACTTAGTGCAACTTCAGTCTTACTTCAGTGACTGACTCTTCTCATGAAGTCTAATTGGAGATTGTGCAATCACTTTTACTTCCCTTAAAACAAATAAATCCTTTTTGTTATAGTTCTTGATATCTCTTTTCCAAATCTTCAGGATGTTGAGGTTATTACAGCTCACACAGGGCTCACACTCTGATACATTTTCTTAATGAATCTGATGCCCAGTTCTGCCTGAGCATTGAATAATCTGCTGTAGTTTTGTGAACATGGCTTATAAACAACCTGCTGAAGCTTTTTTTTAGGGTTTAAACCACCACTTCTGCAGTTTTTACTGTTAAAAGATGACACTAAGTGTCAACTTGGGTTTGAGGTACATGTAAGAGATGCTGGTATCTTGTTGCCCTTGGGTTCAGGGGAGAGCAGCAGGACACTGTCTAGTCTTGCGTAACATACATGTAGGCTTCAAAGTGAGTATTTGTGGGATCATGATCTCTCAAAACTAGCTGTATTAGAGGACAAAGTAATGCTTCCTGCAGTTTATTGAACTGTTGCTGTGCCCAACTTTCAGTAAGCTTTTCCTCAACAGTGTGGAAAAGTGGAGAACAAGTACCCTTGGGCATCTTGTGTCAAAGTGCAGACTCATGTTGGTGAAGGAGAAAAAAAGCCCAGTTGTGGTTGTTCACTGGTGTAGCTTTTGAGGTTGTTGTTTGCTTGCACATGAACTTCAGGAATGCTGAAAGCTGTTAAGGTGACATCAGATGCAGAAAATGTCTGTCCTGACAGTAGGTGCCACCTAGTAAGAGAAGCTCTGGTGCAGAGAGAACAAGGAAGGCACGGAAGTCAGTGGGAGTGAAAGGGAGAAGACCACTGTGGACCCCATGGTTGTTGCCATGCCTCTGAGACAGGAATCCATTAACTGTGTGCACCAACTGCACTGACCTGATCTGCTAAAAGAGAAGCAGAAAGGTGCAAAAGATGAAGTATCATGGTTGGAGATATTTATTCTGACCTCTTAGCTGTATCTGTTCACTTCAGAGGTCACTGATATGTGAGAAATTGCTCTTGCTTTTAGCTGCAAATCTCACCTCCATGTGCTTATTTTTTCCTTCCCACTGTGAGTGTGGCTGTGCCAGTTCGAGCTGCATCCTTCAGATCACTGCTGAGAGGAAAGGCAGCCTGAACCCACGTGCTAAAGGGACTGATGGATACAATTTTTGGTCAGTCTCTGCCCATCTCTTAAGTGATGTATTACAAATAAACAGACAGTTAAGAAAAGCTTTGTCTTTTTTTCCTAATTCCTGTTGTTTCCCATCTACTTCTGAGCATTTGCTGGAGGAGGCAGAGGGCATACTGCTCCAGATAAGGGGAGGACTTGTTCTTTCCTAATTTCTCACAGGAGAAAATGCCTGGAGCTTGCAGCACTGTCAGGTGTCCTTCAGAATAAAACAATAAACTATTCTGGGAGTAATGAGAACGCTTCCATTCTGATATAACCTCTTAATGTTTTATCTGTATTTTTCTTGACACCCTTTGCATAAATGATTGTTGCCATGCTGATAGTTGGCCAAAGTCTTTCCCTGTCAAGGAATTCATTTAACTGACTTTACAAGGACACAGTAATTAATTTTTTTGCTTTTAAGGACCACTTATTCTATTAAAACAAGTATACCTCTTGAACGCAAATTCTCTTAAATGCTTCTATGAGTATTTATGTTGCCTATGGTGGGAGCACCAGCATTAAAAGAAGGTAGAACAACCAGAATAGCTCATTGTTGCTTTGTTTGAGTTGCTTCTTCAACATCTGTAGGACAAAAGCTTGTGCATGTCTGAACAGTGCAGAGCCTAAATTCCAGCCTTCTTTAGCCAGAGGCAATTGTTACAGAACTAACTCACCACAGTTTACAGTGGCACTATCTGGGAATCCAGCAGTGATCTGAAAAGCTAACTGCTATGACTGTGCAGTGTTTTTAAGCAGCTGCTCCTTGAACAGCTTAGCACTTAAAACTTGAGCTGCTGAAGCTCCTGTGTGCAGCAGTCTCCATCTTGGAGCAATTCCCTCTGTTCAGCTGTTTGCATTTTGAATTAAAGTAGCTCAACTTTGTTATTTTCTCAAAATGGGAGGAGTGTCCTGGAAGTTGTGTCTAAAATTGTTTCATTGCTTCTGAATCTGGATCTTTCACAGGCTTAGTATTTGGAGGTGATGTTTTCTGCTGTACCAGCTTCTTTCTGGAAATAAAATTTTGGCTTTGAGTCAAACTGGAGGAGTTTGTCATTCAGTGAGTTGGAACCAGTTTGATATTTCTTTTTTTTTTTACAGCATGCTTAAGAAGAATGGCTTTTACTTCAGCTGTATATTGTATGCAGCACAGAAAAACTTTTGCATTATCTACCTTTTAGAAAACTATATACAAGTGCTGTACATTATCTAGCAAGACAGAAAAACTGAATACATGGGCTTTTTGCTGCAGGAATGTGGAGAAGCAGCTAGATTTTTCCACTTGGCATTTTTAGCTTTACTTTTATTTCCCATAAATCAGTTAACCTGCACCTGTTGCTGCTGAGGCAAGGCTGGGAGCAGTGATGTGCAGGAGGTGTGGAACACGTTTGCTGCCTCCTTGTTTCACTGACCCTTTTTGCCTGTTGCTTTGCATCACTTACTAACAATGCACCAAGTCCTACTCTCTGGTGACCAAAAAAGGAATTTTCACTGAAGTAAGAGACCTTGTTGACTCAGGCACTGCTCATGTTCTGCAAACAGTTCAAAGTTGCTTTCTTCTTTACCAGAACGAAGAATCTAGTACCTTTCATCTGTGTGCAGTTTATCATTACTTCATTTCCTTCCTTTCATAAACCCCTGGAAGTTTTCTTGCACCTTCCAATTCTTTCTGGAGAAAGCCTTTCTGTGCAGGGAGAGAGGAAAAGCCAGGGTCTAAATTCCTGAACTCTTTTGAAATATGCTGTA
This sequence comes from Zonotrichia leucophrys gambelii, assembly GCF_028769735.1. NCBI lineage: Eukaryota > Metazoa > Chordata > Aves > Passeriformes > Passerellidae > Zonotrichia > Zonotrichia leucophrys. The sequence continues at coordinate 100,657,632 of NC_088171.1, read as the reverse complement.
GGAAACGTTATGAATCCTTCCCTACAGAGGACGGAAGATAAAAGCAGGAATATTGGAATTTGAACTGCAATTTTTTTCAGTGAAGTGTGCAGAGAGGTAGGTATTCACAGTTTTGGAAATGCTGGTATTTCTAAATATGAAATGTGAAGAAAACCTCATATGGTAATTCCTAACTGGCAGAAATATAATTCTCAACCATTTCAGTGTGCTTCTTCCCTGAAAATCCCACTTGAACTAAAGGCACAAGCTACTTAATTGAAAGTAAAAAAAAAAAAAGTTTACCACCAAAGTACAAAGCATATTTTTGACTTGATGCCCCAAGGTTTATTAGAGGTCTTATTGTGATTAACATACCACTTCAGTTATGTATCAGCAAGTATCCTTGTGGGGCTTAGAGTTTATCACAGCTTTCTTATTGCTGTATATGTAGCTAAGATATTTTCAAGAGTAAAGATTGTTGTTTTGCTAAGGGAAAATATAGTGTTTTCCTACTTCACAATTTTTAATCTCAGTAGTTTAGCTTGCTGTGAAAACTGAGATAGGTGAAAATTGCATTCAGTGATGTCAATATTTTCTGCTGTGTGGTGCCAATTTTAAGGAACATCGTTCATTAATAAATCAAATAATGTAGTGGCTTTGGATGTTGTCTCTATTCATTTCCAGAATAACTTATTCCTGAAATAATCATTAATATTAATGAATCTATGGTCTGGCACAAACTGTTTCCAAATGTTGGACTGTGGCAGTAAAGTAACTGGATACTATTTTGTGGCTCTGAGCTCCTAACTCCCTACTGCTGACTCACTTTCTGGCCTCAGAGAAACTCTGCAAACTGTGTTTCCTTTCATACAAAAGGTTTGCTTTCCTCCATCTTTTACAAAAGTTGCAAAAGACTACCGAATACTGAGTAGAGGGGATAGAAGGGTTCAGTGATCTCTGGAGTTCACTATTAGGATCAAGGACCTCTTTATTTTGCCTCACCAAACCTCTCTGCAGTCATTTACCTAAAGATAGAGTAGTAGATATTTGACTGCAGGGAAAATTTTATTTAGTTTAGTGAAATATAATATTTGTCTAGTTCAGGATTAAATTGGGCTTGAGGGGAGTTAGCATGCAAGTGTGATTTGTCTGTTCTATCTAACAAGTACATCTTGTATTTAGCTTGAGGGACAGTTTTGCAGAGCTTGACTAGAGGAGCAGTTCCCCTCTTGTGAGGGAATCATGGTCTGGTTTCTGGCTGTGGGAAAGCACAGAACTGAGCTGTGTTTGGTGCAGTGGCAAGGCTTTGGCAGTGGGAATCAGAGGGATGCTGTGGGGGTGGCCCCTGTGTCATACAGAGCTCCTTCCATCTGGCTCTGAAAGGAACCCACCGCTGCCCAAAGCTGAGACCCTCAGACAAGCTGCTGGGTCTCTGTGGAAACATTATTTAAGAAAAAAGGTTAAAAATGCTGGGCAGCAGCGGTGAGAAAGGACTGAAAAAAATGTGGGAGATAACCTGCAGACACCAAGGTCAGAAAAGAAGTGTGAGGAAGCACTACACGTGCCAGACTGAGCTTTCCCTGCAGGCTGTGGAGGAGCACGCTGGAGAAAACATCTCCCCATGGACCCTCTCCTTCTCCCAGAGCAGGAGCCCTGCCTTGGAGGAGCTGCAGCCACGGGGAGCCCATGGATGAGCAATTGTTCTGGCAGGAGCTGTGGCCAGTGAGGGACCTGCTCTGGAGCAGCCTTGTTCCACAGAATATGGATGGAAACCACTGCAGCAGGATCTGAAGGACTCTACTCTACCCTGGAAGGGCCCAGGGAGGAGCAGGGCAAAGGGGGAGAGGTAAGGAACAGCACCAAAGAATTGATGTGGAGTGACCATGGCCCCCATTCCTCTACACTGCTTGGGGACAGGGAGAGGAGGTAGAAGAGCTGGGAATGAAGGAGTGAAGTTCAGCTTTGGAAGAAAGCAGAGTTTGGGGAAGGTGTTTTTTGTTTTGTCTTTTGTCTTTGTTTCTCACCATATTATTCTATTTTTTTCTGAAATTAAGTTGGTCTTCCCTGAGTTCTGTTTTGCTGATGTCAGTAATTGGTGAGTGGTCCCCCTGTCTTTACCTTGACCCACAGATTATTTCATCCTATTGTCTCCCCACGTTGCCTATGGGGATGAGGTGGGAGATCAACTGGTGGTTGTCTGGCAGACAGCAAAATTTAACTTACCACAAGCACAAAACATTGAAAGAAAAAATAAGTAAAAACCCCAAGGTGTTGGTGCTGATGGTGGCCAAATTGGAAACAAATCTTTTCGAGTGATTTCTGAATGGCTTTTCACAGCAATGTTTGGAGGGACAGAATGCAGTCATATGCGAGGCAAAGTTAATATTTTCACTGTACTAAGCTCAGTCTCAGGAATGTTTTCACCCCTCAGTCTGAATAGTTCATAGTAGGCCCTATTCCTAATGTGTTCTTGATTAGGAATATTTATTAATAAATAAAAATTATCACTGGCAAAAAAATTTAAACTTTAGTAGTTTCATAAAACAAAACAACTAATAAGATGCAGCACTAGAAATAAAGTATGTCTTAATAGACCCCAGAATCAAGATAATGCGTTTTATGCAGTTTCAATATAAAAAATTGATTGACCAACAGTTTTCTAAAAAGTCTGCTTTGATAATTAGCATACATTATGTATAGATTGAGGGGGAGTTTATGTAATGTAATTATAATAATAGGTTTTTTGTGATTGTCATGCATTAAAAAAAAAGAAAAAGCTTAGATCCTCAGACAACAACTCTATTTAAGAAAACAGTAGCTTAATGATGTGTGTAGTCAGGCTATTATAGACCCAGAGAAATCTCAGACATCTAAGAAGTCCTTTAAAGTCCTAAAGGTAATTTCTTATGACACATTTTTAATTACACCATGAAGTCCATAATAATCTTTTATGTTTAAAACACTTCTAATTAACAAAGCGTCTTCCCTTGCATAGGTACATGGCTTGGTTTGCTGCTGCTCTTTATTAGGAGTATTCAAATAATCTTCTCCCATCTCAAAAATTGGGAGAGAATGTACAAGAAAACTAGAAATAATCAAAGTAGAAGGACTGCAGATTGATTACTGAGCTAGACAAACTGAAGTCTGTGGTAAACTCTGTTTTATTCCTGAGAAGCTAAGTTGAAAATGCCATCATCTTAGTGATTCCTGCACAAAATGTGCTCAGTGTAGGTGCTCTCCCAGCTGCAGCTCTCTTGCTTGCTTGCTTCCTTAGGGAAGTTGCTTAGAAAAGCTGCCTTGGACAATTGAAGAATATTGTCCTAGTTTCCACTCAAGTGATCTTGCTTTCCAAATAAAAGCCACTATCTTCCAGAATGACTGTCCTGGGGTGACGTTATGATGCTTGTATATCCCCATTCATCTGTTCTGTACCTTTAAGACCGGCACTGAAGAGTGGAAGTTTTGTTTGGGTTTCTCTTATCAGGACACAGAGACAAGCCGTAGACAGAGCTGTTTTTTTTTACTTCCAGCTTTGGGGCTTGCTGCTTTTGCTTGCTGCTTTTGCTTGCTCTCTTTTTCTGCTCTTGCTTCTGCTCTGCTTTCTGCCTCTGCTTATTAGCTAGTTCTAGCTAAACAGTCCACATTGCTTCCTGGACTGTTTCTCCTCTCCTGTTCCTGTGACCATCTCGAACCTGCTCCGGACTGGGACCCGGGAACACCGAAGGTTCGGCTGCAGCGGCTGGCCCAGCGCCGGAGGGACTGAGAACAGAGCAACCACCCCCGAAAGAGACTTTCTGATTTTGCCATCTTTCTCAGAGCGGTGTCATCGGGTATTGTTCATTTTGTGTGCTGGGGGGTGCGGGGCCAGTCAAATAAACAGGTTCTTTCCACCTCTCTCCGAGGAATTTTTTCCCGAACCGGTTGGGGGGAGGGGCCGTGTGGGTTTTGCTTTCTGGAGGGGCCCTCCTTTGCAGATTCTTTAACAAATTTGCCCTAAACCAGTACAATGACCAACGTGTTTTCAGAGATGATTGGTTATTCAAAAATAAATCCATTTGACCAGAAACATAAAGTATTAGACAGCTGTTGCAAATATCCAGTGTCCCAGAAGAACCATTTCATCTTTGGATGGGATGATCAAGCTGGTTTTCCTCATTCTTACAAGCACTTTCTACATACTACATTAGGAGCAATGTTTCATCTTGATGAGTACTGTCTCTCATAGTTCCACCTTTGTGACCACTGAATTTAGTAAACAGTCCTCTCAATTCCTCCAAGTCTTAGCTGGCCCTGCCATGGTACCATGTTCAGATTTCACAAGAGATGAGATCAGGGAAAACAAAGCAGGTTTTGTCACTTGCAGCACCAGCTATGGCTAAAGGCAGTGGCAATCTAACAGATAAAAGTCACTTTTCTTTCTCTAACTTCTCTCTCTCCAAAGGTTGCTGAGTTTGGAGTTGGGGGTTTTATTGGAGTGGGGAGGTAGGTTGGTTGGTTGGTTAGTTTTGACATTTTGGTTTTCTTTCACTGGAATAATTCCAGCTGCTACATTCTGTTCTTCTTTTTTCTGTGCCTGATGTCACCAACTTCAAGCTATTATTTTATACCTTTGGCTATTTTTTTATACCTTGCCCTGGTGGCTCCTTTACACATGAGACCTGTTATGTTGTTTCTCTTGTGGCCTTCCATCACCTATTCCAGATATCCTCTGGCCACATTCAAACTAAAAATACTTCATGCCTGAGCAGAGAAGGGTTGGGGGGAGGGGATGGGCAGGTTTTTAAACAAATGCTGATTAAGGAAAAAATACATTTATCTATGTCTTGTTCTATTTCATGTTAAGTCTTTTTATATAGAAATGATCAGCCTCCTTGTTTCTGGAGCACTTTAAGCATAACTGTGTTCCATGCTAACAAGGTGGTGTCCTAAGACGCTGCTGATTACTTGGAGCTGTGCCCTATTCCTGGCAGATCATCCAGGCCACATGTGACATAAAGTCCCTGTTCATTAACAGAGTCAGGGTACCACAATGAAATAAATTTGCACAACAGAGATGTTTCTCTCTGCAAATCTCCCATGCACAGGCAACAACTCCACACCCTTCCCACAAAGCAGTGGCATTCCATTGTGCAGCCAGTGTCTATTGCAGCCCCACATCCTCCCCCATTCCGGCTCTCTGTTCAGCAATCCGACCGTGAAGTGAGTTATTCACAGGGCCAGCAGTGGGCTGAGTCCTGGCCCTGGGCCAGACTGACCTCGTACATTCCTGGCATTCAACAGCCTTTAGATCATGAATATGGCAATGCTGCTCATGGCTGCAGTCCCAGGCAAGGGTGAACACCCTCGGTGCCACTGCTGCAGTGCTTTCCTAAGAAAAATAATGTTCACTTCTCTGTGTGTGTCAGTGTTGGCTGCTCTCCTCATTCCCATCGGTGACTCTGGGAGTCCCCTGCTCACAGGAGGATGGCTCAGCTGCTTTTGTGCATTCAGTTTTAGGGCACGTTCCCTCAGTGGCTGCACCCAGCCTGCCCTGACCGTGCTGAGGATGTGCTGTTAAAAATAAGCCAGGCTTTGTCCAGGCAGAGCTTGTGCTGTGCTGTTTGTCCTGGGGCTTGTGGACTTCTGAGGAATGGTGCTCTTCTCACAAATGTAAGCTGAGAGGATCATCTGTGCACCAGGAGAGGAGTGGTATGCTGCTCTGGTTGGACATGTGTGACAGATGAGTGGGATCTGTGCTGGTGAGGGGAGGGTGGCAGCCAGGAGCCACTCACCACCTGAGAAAACAGGTGAGGAGGAAAACTGTGACTCACCTGAGAAACCCAACACCTGACTGGAGCAATTTATAGTCGATTTTAGCTGCAAACCTGCTCTTATAGAAGAAATGTTTCCCACAATGAGATTAATCACTTTTACCTGGAGAGCTACACATTTCATCTCAAATACCTGCTTTGCTTGGTAAGTGTCAAAGAAGTGACAATCTAAATAGGATTCCAGCCCTTCATCGTAGAGGTCTATTGCTTTTTTTTTTTTCCTTTATCTCAGAGAATAAAACCATGAAAAGTTAAGTTTGTGCAATAAAATCTAAATCTGTCTTTCTCCCTTCCCCTCCTCCAGGTTGCAGGACAGATCTCTGCTGCAAGGGTTTTTACTTAAGCATGTTAAGGAGACTGAGCTGGATGGAACAAGATGCTTTAGTAACAAAAGACAAGAAAACTCCAGATAAAGTCCATAGATTGTGCTTGGACCTGATCTGCTAATTTCTAAATGATCTGGGGGAAAAAAAAATACTGAACTGGTAAATCTCTATGATTGTACAAAAATCTTTTAATTAGACAGTTAATCAGGCTGTCAGGTGGCCTGAGCTTCAGAAGTATTCCATGATACTAATTTGAATAAGAAACACCTGATGAAATTTAACATCCATAACTCCATTACACAGGAAAAACAACCCCTGTGTTCCCAGTGACAGGATTTAGTTTAGCTGGAGGTCGTGTGAACAGCTCAGTGAAGGAAAAACTCAGCAGCAACCAAGAGGGCAAACACAAGAAGAAATTATATATTATTAGAAATTATATATTATATATTAGAAAATAAAAACAGGGGCAAGAAGCATCCTATAACACTGCATAAAACGATGGCCATGATTTAAATACTCTTACTCGCATTCCACAGACACTGCAGTAGAGCCAGTAAAGGAGGCTGATAAGCAAGAACTGTCACAGGAGTGCAGGGTCACACTCAGACATGGGGAGATTATTTAGTGTAATACTTTCAGCTCAGAAAATTTTAGACAGATAGGCAAAATGAAGAACAAAACCACTAAAGCCTTCCCCTTACACACAGCTACAATGGTCATTAGGAACTGGTAGTCACTGTTCCTCAAAACAGGAGAGTTATGGGGGCACCAGTTTCAGCTGTCAGCTTTACAGCAGAAAGAACTACTCCCTCACAGAATGGAATTCAGTTGTGCATGGAAGGCAATGCCATAGGGGACTTCAGAGGCTGAAAGTGTAACTGTGTTAAAAAGCAATCATATCACTTCAGGGTTACTTGAAACAAACTATTAAATGTGGGCTCCAGATCCTTCCTGTGGTTCACCAAGGGTTTAATCACTGACTGCAAGATGCAGAAGGGTATTTTGGGGGAGAATTACCATATTCTTTCCCTAGCATCCATCACTGACTACTGTCAGAGGTGGAATTCTAGGTTAGACAGATATTCCATCTAATCAGGACCAGCTGCCATCAATGCACTCATCTGGTCAAAACATGCTTTTTTCCCTGATAGTTTTTAGCATGACTTCTGGTTAAGAGACCTTTTTGTCCTTGTTCTGAGGTCTCCCACACTCAAAATACCAGGACTTCATTGATAAGCTCTGCATTGTATTGCCATCTATTCAGAGCTGACTAAACTCCAAAAACAAGATGTCAAAATTCATATTAATTTTCCTCTTACAGCTGTACCACTCACTCACCACATGGTACAGACAATGGGTGGTATCCATTCCAGCTCAATTATGTTTTCACTCTGTCCTCCAAACAGATTGGTTCCCCAAAACCTTTGATGTGTAGAGAGGCCGGAGAGTTGAACAGAGATAAATGCCTGCCTTAATTTTGCATGCCCATAGTCTTGGTTGTAGCTGTAAGGAAACACTGGAGTCGCCCCTTTACTGACTCTGCAGAACACAGAGCGCAGCCCATTCTCTGGCTCTGTTTGTTTGTGTAGCTAAGTGACCGATTAGAACTGAGGTTAAAAACACAGCCACACCAAACACACATCTCTGCCTGACAAAACAGGCAGGTACATGCTTCCCTCTACTCCAGGTGCTACAGCTATTGCATAAAAACCACTATGACCAACTGTGCAAAAAGTCCTGCATGAGCAATAGTTAGCAATGAGGCTAAGCTTGGGGAGAAACAAAGGACTGAAAAAAATACTCATTTCCAAAGGACAGAAAATATGTTACAAATCAAAAGACATTAAGTGCTGGAAAGTGCAAAAGCACCTATACTCAAGCACATGAATATTCAGGGTTGGAGTTAAAGTTTTCCATCCATTTTGTCAAAGAGTGATAGAAGTGTGTGAAAATGCAGCTAGAAACTCCTGTGGACCAGATGTGGAATTACTCCAGTGTCTCTTCACAACCTCTTGGACTTTGCACCTTAAGGTATTTTCTCCTAACTTGACTTAGTGACCTCTGTTTTAACATTGCAAAGTTCAGACCACATCTTGTGGGCTAAAACAAACATCAGCACTATCTCCATTGACAGCCACAGCTAGCAGCCAGGTGAGTGGCATTAAAACAACCCCTGAGTGCTGTGCTTGAGCACAGGTGGCAATTCATGAAACCACAGCTGCCACAGCAACAAGTTTAATGAGTAGAGGGTGACAAAGCAAGAAACTGTTTGAGAACTGTATGAAATACAATGGATTTTCTGGGCAGAATGCAAACTCCAAAAATCTGAGCTAAATGTGCAATCTGGTGTTTGTCATAATAGACCATACACTTCTGTGTGTGTGTGTGTGTCTTGCTGTCTCACTTCCCCTTTGGAATGTTTTTGTTGGGTTCTTGAGCTGTTTCTAGACTCATCTGCAGCTGCAGGGTGTCTGTAACTCGTGCTTCTTGTAGATTTTGTCACAAGAGGCTGATGGAAAAAGAGGTAGAGGTGGAGATACACAGGTACACACTTGAGCAGGAGCATGCTTTGTTTTCTTAGGAAGCCAGATAAAAAAAATCTTTTAAGATTTTTTTCCTTTTCTCAACTTGCATGAAATTCTTCAGACTAAAGAGGAAAGAGGAACTAAACTGTACTTTTGTCCTAAAAGTCACCATGGACTTAATAGCATTTAATAGCTTGGTACAAGCTGTCAGAGTAAATCCACTATATGGATTATATTTATTGCTTTGATATTTAAAATAAGTGCTAACAAGCTTTATAACACGTATTATTAAATATCAAAATACAGCCAATTTATCATTCTGGAAAAAAAATAGGTAACTTGTTAAGTGTTCTCTTATGGCATGAATTTCTCTCAAGTCTTTAAAAACTTTAGTAAATAGAAATAGTCTTAGCAACAGCCCTGATATAAACTCAAATGTGTTTCCTGAAAAGCAGGAAGCAGCTTAACAATCATATCACATGACTAGTTAAATACAGAAGAGCTTTGCTGGTTTTTTTCCAAGGTATTAAAGCAAATTTCCATGTGACTTTGTGGGACATGACTGTTGCTTCAGCTGCTGTTACTGGAAAATCCTTTTGCTCTGCAGCATGGGCACTTTACACATTTTGTCCCGCCTGTGAAATTCATCATCTTGTAGAAATCCATTTCCATTTAGCCTTTGCACGAGCAAGGAGAACATGAGAAAACCTGAAGACAGAACACAGAATGCTCTGCAACCCCCCATGGCCCCATCCTGTGACCGTGTGCAGTTGTTTCAAAGCAGCTGAATCTCACACAAGATCAGAGTGAGCATTTAATTTGCTGCTATGTCTGATGCCTTGTCAGTTCTGACCAACAAGAATAAAGAACCACATCACATTGAAGCCCCAGAGAGTTGTCCAGTAGAAATAAAATCTCTTGGGTTTTTACCAGCTAGCAATGTCAGACTAATCCAGATATGGCCCAGCAGCCAGATCTTCCTCAGTCCATGTCCTCTCTATCATAAGTGGTTATGCCATTCCCTAAAACACAAGTTTTGACCTCTTCTAGAATTTAGTGGTTTGCCTTCACACTTGGAGCAAGAGATACCTTGAGGATGTAAGTCAAACATTGTTCAAAAGGCTGCTTGGAGCATGAATCTGCAAACTTGAGCTGGTGTTTGTAGCTGTTGTTAACACTTTACTAATTTTTCAGGTTAAACATATTAATTAATTCTTTTTAACAGCAGAAATGAAATTAAAATTGCAAAAGAAAATAAATAAGGAACAACAATGAAGGGAGTAAATCTGCAAAGGAAATCTTAAAGTTCTCACATTTGTCGGGGTTTTTTGGGGGTTTTTTGTTTGTTTGGGGGTTTTTTTGGGGTCTTTTTTGTGCATGGTGGAAAAAAAAAAGCCGTACTCTAAGTATTAAATTAACCCATGGAGTGAATGGGAAATTTAAAAAAAGACTATGAGTTATGAAGGTTAGAGGTCAATGTATATTATAGGTACGTGAGAAAGAGATAGCTGAGAGAGCCAAATATAACAAGTGAGAATCCATTGTACAGCATTTACAGTGTGCTTCTATATTAACCTAAATATACAATGAATCTCATGGACTCAGTCAGATGAAGCACCAGGGAGAAATTTAGATGCCTTAAATTTCCAAGAGGTGTTAAGTGGGGTTTTAAAATACAGCCATAAGTAATCCGTAACAGTTAAGTACCTAGGAGGATTGTGAAACACCTAAGTACCTTTAAAATCCCAGACCAAGTCTGTGGAGACCTAAGAAGAATATGCAGGCTTTACAACACAGGTTATAATGGCACCTTCACCTCCTAAATCAGCTGAACTATTAAATAAACACAAGCATGGATGAAAAGGATTTGAAGGTACATCTACATTCAGCAACCAACAAAAGTGTCTTCTTTCAGATTACCAGCAGTAAAACATAGATAGGCTGCAAATTGATTCAGGTCTGACTGAAAAGTAAAAGTTATGTATGTAACTATAAAATTTGTACATGGAAATTCATTGGGTAAAATTTGTACAGGGAAATTCATTGGGTAAGCTGTTGCTGACTTCCATTAGGCACACAGCTCCACAGCCTCCTGTGTACCTCAGTGGATTGTTCTGTATGTGTGGGAAACTGGCCGAACTTTTGGCCTCTAAATGTTGTTTGACCGACTGCTGCTCACAAAGAGCAGACAGACCCTTCAATGGTTACAGTCATTGGCAGTGCAACCAATACAGCCCTTCAGAAGGCACATGGACTAAAGGCTCTACTACAGTACCCTCTCATCGCTTCTTTTTTCCCCTCACTGCCCACCTATATCCATTTGGTCCTTCTTGCTTTTATTCTTAAAATCTACTTTGATTCAGATCATCCTATGGGTTTTACCTTCTGCTGGGTATGGGATTCAAGGCTTATCTCCACAAATGGAAAGGAACAGAGGCAGGGGGAGAAATCCAATGGCACACCCAGAGAAAAGGAGCCTCTGGCCTGGCTCCCATCAGTGAGGGCTCAGCCTGGGGTCTGGTGTGACACCCATCTCCACAGTCCATGGGAAAGGCTCCCTGGGTCACTCTATAGAGAGGAGTTACTGCCTGCTGATGGAGGGGAAGAACATCTTTGGGATTGTACAAGACAACTTTTGGGATGTTTAGAGGAGGAATCAAAGGTGGGGGTAAGAGGAGACAAAGACAGTTTGATATAGAAAAATAAAAGGGTGTGGGGCTAAAGTGATCCGACTGGGTGTAAACAGGTTGTTGATGAGTATGCTTGTCTGGCTATGCCTTGTACCTGATCATCTCAGTCTGTCTTGTCTTTGTCTCAGACTGTATTTTAATTTTTTTGGGGGTGAGAGTAGCGCCTATATTCGATGTGTATATATGTGTACGGTGGCCTGAGTGCCACCAGTTAAAGGTGGGGGCCACAAGTCACAGGGGCCACGAGTCACAGGGGCCTGTGTGTCTTAGATACAGCAACTGGAGAGACAAGAGCACACACTTTATGTGAATCTGCATGTCTGTGTGTGGTCTTTAGCAAAGAGCTAAAGCCAGAGCAAATGGGAGTCAAGTTTTGGAGTAGCCATGAGTCCAGGAAAGAAAGTGAAGAGACCAGGGGATCTCTGAGTTGGCTACTGGAGAGACAAGGGATCCTTCTGAAAGGACTGTGGTGGGGTCAGCTGCTGGTGAGGCCACAACTCTGGACTGGCTACCAGAGGAACTTGTTTGCCTGTTTGTATCTCTGTGCGAGGCAGATTTGTATCTCTGGGGATCCAGAGGTCATCCACTGAACAGGCTGAGTGTCCAAAAGCCAACACTGGACAAGGCAGCCACCATTCATAGCTGTAGATCTGATCACCTGCAACTAGAGTGGAACTACAGGCCTCTGGGATAATATATCCACATGCCAAAACCTGGAAAGACTTGGGATCCAGGTGTTAACAACAGAATAAGATTAGTGTCTCAGACCAGTTATAGAGGTACAGATTTATATTGTACATATACACATATGCAAATACATGTTTATTTTCCATTCATGGGCTTCTGTCCTGATCAGCCAGAGAGGGGAACAGGATGGGGCCATTAATGCTGTTTGTTTTTGTGAGTGCTGTGTTTTCCGCCTGGGTCAGTCAGCATGGCCAGTGTGTATGTGTATGTGTATGTGTATGTGTATGTGTATGTGTATGTGTATGTGTATGTGTATGTGTATGTGTGTGAGCCTCCTGGGAACACACACCCAGCCTTGCCACTACCTGGATCTGGGAACCTACTGGATTTTAAGAACTGGCACACTAGCAGCAGGCGAGAGGATGGTGAGTATGAACTGTAAACGGGAGGGTTTGCAAAGTGTGGGGAAAGCCAGCCCTGGAAGGCACAGTCAAGGACATAGAGTCAGGCAATGTCCAAGCCAACCTCACTAATCAGGCTGCTGAATAATGCCTTGTTCATGGATCTCTTCCAAAAATGCAGCTCACACACAGAAGGACACTTATTTTGAGTCCTTCGGCAGAGAAAAGGCACATAGTATCCAGTCCTCTGCTAATGGCTGGTGCAAGGCAAACATGCTGATCCTGATCCTCCAGCTGCCTCCCTGATGTCAGAAAGAGAATTGACTCAGCCTAGCATAATGCATGTGGGCTACTCAGAGGTGATTTGCAAGATGCTGCAAGCCCTGCTGACAAACATTTGTGGAAAGGCAAGGCTGGAGAGGAGAGCACAGAGCCGAGCTGACATTGTTCATGTCACAGCAACCTAAGGGCGGACAGGCAGTGGCTGGCCTCCCAGTGCACAGTTTCTGGGTTATTTGGAGGTTATGTATTGATTGGTGAGGGCTGCCTTGACTGTGTTCAAGCTGTAGAAAGCACCCAAGATGGTTCTCCAGAAGAGCCCCAGATAGGCCACCTTACAACAAGTGGATGAGGAGGTTCTGTAACTCTGGCCTCAGGGCTGCTCCTGCACAACAGCAGAGACTGGGTCGGGCAGCACAGATGTGCATGGACAGGTGAATGTCTCCCACCAGGGCTAAATTCTGGAATAGGCTATATCTTCCACTCATCCCGTGGAAGAGTCATGCTGGCATGAGAGCAGGAAACCTCTACTTGGGAAACTCTGCAGCAGTTACCCAAAGGGGTCATAAAGCAGATTCAGCAGCTGTGGGAAAGTGGCTTCCTCTCTGGAGGGGAAAGAAAATCCCCTTTTTCATTAAAAATGAAGCATTTCCAACCCTGCATATCCCAGGGCAAACTCTGTATGGTGGCGACATGAGCTGTCAGGAAAGTTTCTTCACAGACTGCTTGACATTCCAGTTATAATTTTTGGGCAGAAGCTTGTTTTATTGGCAAAAGAAAACAAAAACAACACAAAAACCAAAACAAAAACGACAAACAAACAAACGAGAACAACCCCCAACCAAATAAATAAACAAACCACAAAGAAAACCACTCCAAAAAAACAAAACCAAAAAACCCACCAGGAAAGAGCTGTGTGAGGAAGATGGCAAGGCACAGAGAAGGGCTACCCATCCTTTTGGATGCTGCCCCTTCACAGAACCACAGAGCCACAGGATCAGTTAGGCTGGAAAAGACTTCTGAGATCATCCAATCTAACCCATGACTAACACTACCATGTCACCTAGACCATGGCACTAAGTGCCACAACCAGTCTTCCCTTAAACATGTCCACTGCCTCCCTGGGCAGCCTGTCCCAATGTCTCATCACCCTTCCTGCGAAGAAATTCTACCGAAGCAGAGCTGTGCAGCGAAGGGGTGCCCGTCGGGCCGGGGGCACCGGGAACAGGGCACGGAGAGGCGGCGATGCCCGGTCCCCGCATGGGGAGGAGGACCCCCAGGGACCCCGCTGCCGTCGGGGACAATGCGGAGCCGGTGTCTCAGAGCGGGGCAGATGTCACAGAGAGGGGTCGGTGTCACACAGAGGGGCCGATGTCACAGAGAGGGGTCTGTGTCACACAGCGGGGCCGGTGTCTCAGAGCGGGGCAGATGTCACAGAGAGGGGCCGGTGTCGCCCAGCAGGGCCGGTGTCGCCCAGCAGGGCCGGTGTCACACAGCAGGCCGGTGTCGCCCAGCAGGGCCGGCGTCACCCAGCAGGGCCGGTGTCACCCAGCAGGCCGGTGTCACACAGCGGGCCGGTGTCACACAGCGGGCCGGTGTCGCCCAGCAGGACCGGTGTCACCCAGCAGGGCCGGTGTCACATAGCGGGCCGGTGTCCCACAGCAGGCTGGTGTCACCCAGCGAGGCTGGTGTCCCACAGCAGGCCGGTGTCACACCGCGGCCCCGGTGTCCCACAGCGGCGGGATCGCGCCCCGGTGCCGAGGGCGGTGCCGGGCGGGGGCGGCCGCGGGCGGGCGGGGGTGCGGAGCCCATAAAGCACCGCCCGGTGGGACGGCGTCTCGCACAGCCGGGCTGGGCGGCGGGACAGCGGGCGCACGGCGGGACAGCGGCTGCAGCCATGAGGGAGATCGTGCACATCCAGGCGGGACAGTGCGGAAACCAGATCGGGACCAAGGTGAGCCTGAAAGGGAGCCGCCGCTTGCGGAGCCTCGGAGAGCCCGGGGGACGCGCCCGGTGGTTCCCCGGGGCTGCTGGAACCCCCGGAGCTGTTGGAACCCTCGGGGCTGCTGCACACCGGGGCCTGTGCCGGGCTGGGCCGTGCCGGTCCAGCCGCCCCCGCTCCCATCGCCCGCGCTTGGATGCCGCTGCCGAGCGGCGCCGGGCGCGCCCGGGGCACCGCGCATCGCTCCGCGCCCCGTGACCATAAAAGGCCTTGGGAAGCACCGAAACCAAACGGGACAGCTTTTAAAAAACTGTTTTTAAAACTACTTTTCTGTTTGAGCCGGCCCGGCCGCGGTTGAAGGCGGGGGAGGCGGCAGAGCCCGGGCGGGCCCTGGGGCCGGCGCCGCCCGCGGGGTTCGGGTCCCGGTGCCCGCCCGGCTCCCGCTGCCGCTCGCGGGCCGGGAGGGGCGGCGGGCACGCCTGGAATCCGGCAGCTGCCGCCGCCCACCCCGGCCCGCGCTCGGCAGGGAAGTTCCCAACCCACTTCTCGCTTTTCCTCCCTCAGTTTTGGGAAGTGATAAGTGATGAGCATGGCATTGACCCAGCCGGAGGCTATGTGGGTGACTCAGCGCTGCAGCTGGAAAGGATCAATGTCTACTACAATGAATCATCTTGTAAGTGTGGGATGGGGACCGGCAGGGGCGCGGGACAGGGGGCTCCCTGGGAAGGGGTGCAGGAATCAGAAGATGACGGGCCCATAAAGCCATATTGCACATCTGGCCACGCTCCTCACATGCCACCAGCCCCCCCAGCTGCGCCCAGCTCAACAGAAAATGTTATCTGCTTTCTTACAAAGTATTAAGATGGCTGGGTGCCATCTCCCCAGACACAGAGAAGTGGCACAAGGGGCTGTCCTTGGGGCCTGGAGGTGGAGGTTTGTTTATTATTTAACATTACAGTAGGAGTTTGTTCTTCAAATGTGTGATTACTTCACCAAATGCATTTCTTCAATTACTCCAAATTAAACTGTTGGTTACACAAGCCCACACCAGTAGTACTCTCTCTTTAATTTTCATGAATGAGAGGGTTGGGCCACAGGTAATGGACAACTGTTTCATTAATGAGATGGCAAAAGGCATCCAAGTCCTCAGAGTCCTCTGCTGTTGAGAAGTGTTAACAGTGTAAAATGGGGAGCTGGAATCATGAACCTGCAAGTGTAAATGTTTCATCTTTTGCCCACTGGGGTTAATTCATATTTTTTACCTGAGTTTTCTTGAACAAATTGAACTGGACACAGATTGTTTTGTGCTTTGTGGTAGATGTGCTGACTACTACTGTTTGCCATGTACACCAAGCAGCTCTTTCAGTGGAGGAGAATCCTTCAAACACAAAAGCTTGTGGATAACTTGAACATAAGTACTTCCTCACCCTGATTTTATAGAAAAGATTACCTACTTTCTTAAAAAGAACAAGTAAACCATTTTTTTCTAATCAGAAACTCCCTAATATCTCTTGCTAATGAAGACCTTACAAAATGTAAAGTCTGTAGAGTCCAAATTATGTCAGGCCTGTTTTCCAAGCTGAATTGATTTATTCCTGTGGAGGTGGGTTTTTCACCTCCATGACTTTATAGGAAGTACTTACATATGTATGATTTATACATTAGAGTAACAATATGAGATGTAACATATTTGTGTATTAAAAGCTATAACTGTGCTGGCTTATTTCTGAGCACTAAGGGCATGCTTACTTTGTGTTGTAGCCCACAAGTTTGTACCAAGAGCAGTCCTGCTGGACTTGGAGCCGGGAACCATGGATAGTGTGCGCTCTGGTCTTTTTGGTCAGCTCTTCCGGCCCGATAATTTCATCTTTGGTACGTGGATGTTTCTCTGTAAAAAACAGACTTCTACAACAACTGTTTCATTACTAAGTGAATGGTCAAAAAGCATTCAATCTCCCTGTTCCAAAGGGATCCTACTGAGAAATCCTAATAGCCAACAACGGAATTGCAATTATTATGAGAGCCAGTGAAAACATCCTGTTAAGTGAAAAAGTCATTCTTTTGTTGATCATTCCTTTGGTTAGCAAACTGCTGGAAGTTTCCTATAGTATTCAGAAAAAGTACATTGGCTTTCTACATATATGAACTCCAGAGAGATCCTAAGGCCAATTCTTCACAACAAAATGCACAGAAGTTCTTCAGAAAATGGAGGGGGGAGGTAAAAACCTCAACCACAAACCCACCAGACTACCCTTCACTTAAATTCACATTAAACGCTTGAGTACAGAATTGTTTTTAGGCTGTGTAATTAAACTTTTTCAGTATATCCTTGCAGTGTAATAACAGTGGAAGAAGATAATCTGTAATACGGAAAACACAGATGTAGCCACAGTTACTGGGTTAGTTTCTAGCATAATGAAGAACAGTCTGAAAGTATGTGGGGATGTTCTGGTTTTGCAGTGTTCTTGCAGAGGGTTGTTGTTACTTTTACTGCTTTACTTTGGACTGCTGTAGTACTTTGCACATTACCCTTTCAGAGCATCTTTGTGGGCACAGAAGCTTTGTCAGTCCCTTTGCACTAAAGGAGGAACAGCATGTGGAAGTTAAGTGAGCCACTTGCTGAAATGGGAAGTCTGAATGAAAGCTACCATGAGAACTTTCATGTCCTTTTGGTTTCCAAGCCTGCACTAGCCACAAACACAATTTCCCCCTGACAAGGCAAGCTTAGGTTGGAACTCAGTTTGGTATGTTGTGTTAACATAAGGAAGGAGCAATGCCAGGGACAGACAGAGGAAAGATAAACATAGTTTGAGCAGTATAAAACAGATGTGGGTTTGTTGGGTTGGAGACGGGAGTGAAAAAGCCATACAGAGCTCCTTTAAGAGGAACTTAAAACTTTTATGCCATCCATGCTGTTCTCCTGTAAACTCCATGACAGTGATGTTAAGGGTCTCTTCCAAAGGAGCTGTAAAGTACAACATGCAGCTTAAGGTGTAAACTTAGGGAGAAAAGCCACAGACATAGACAGCTTTATGAAGTCTGTTTCTGTTCAGGTTTTTCCTTTCATTCTCTTTCACCTGCACGAACCACACAAGCCCTCTGAAAGTGAATTTTCCTGACCTATGGAAATACCTGAACTGGAGCTTTACAGTTTGGCACAACACCAGTAAAACCAGAGCAAAATCAATTCAGAATGTCTTCAACAATAGCCCAGTTTGCTGTACTCCCTTCCTGCCAAGATAACAATGAACCCACAGCATGTGATCGACTCGTATCTGTCAGAGGCCCCTGCCAGCATCAGGCACTGTCCTCCCAACCTGCTGAATAATGTAGAATGGCTGAGCGCTGAAGTAATGAACTTCTGTGTCAAAAGCCAACAAAGCATTTTGTTTTCTCTTTTAAAAATCTGGCCTGGGCCCACAAAGGATTTTGTGGCAGGAGCTGGCGGTTCCATACTTGCTGTAGCCCAGGCTGCAAGGGCCCATTCTGATGGGGATGTTTTCCACCTCTGCTTGTTTGGACCTGCATGTGCCCACATCTCCACAGCAAGTAGCCATGGATCATCAGTCAGGACTTCATGCAGGTTTATTGAGTACATGGTCACTATACTCCAGATACAGGAATTTTATATCAAACCAGCAAGAAATTTGAGATGGACACAAAATAATCCTTCTACTTTAATGTCTGTGCTGACAAGGTAGTGATTTAAAAAGTGAAGAATTGCAGGCAGAACAATCTTGCTGTATGAGAGCAGTAGGCCTCCTGGCGTTCTGACTACACACTATAGCCCACCAGGAGCTGCTGTGAACTCTGATGTGGCTCCTCCTGTTAACCAGTTTTCATTTGTACATTTTTGCATTTGTTGTTCTTTTCTTGTGTACACCCTTGCTAGATTTGCTAGAGATACCCCTCCAATTTAATTTGTATGAACTGATGGAGGCAACCAAAAAACATCTGTCCAGCAGCTAAAGGCAAGTTCTGCAGCAGGGCTGTTCACATCAGGCTCCTAAGTGTTAATGTGCTACTGAGCTCTTTTACCAGGTTTATCTTATATTTTGAGCAGTGAAGAGAGTAGAGGAGTGAAAGAAGATTGAAGGAAACAAGTGCCATTTTAGGGACTAAAAAATAAATTGACTGTTAGACAAATGACTTCTCTGCATGTGCAACTCAACCTGAATGTTATGTGTGATAACCCTACAGTGTGTTGGAGGAAGAAATATTCATAGAAGGGCCTGGAGTTGCCAGGAATGCAGATAAGTTGTGGGATTGCTTCATGCAGGCTTCTTTAAATCCTGGCAGATGACAGACGGAGGATGCTGGAGCTGGGCTTCCAGGATGGGCAGAAAATTTGCCAGGTCCTGAGTTTTATGGGCACAGGCTCATTTTCCACCCAGAGAGTTTAGCCCCAGTGAAATTTGATAATTTCTATGTGTTTGCATTAGATTTTCAGAGGTCAGGTAGGTAGGCACCTGATAATTGGAGGGCATCCAGCAGAGTTTCACAGGATTGTGATCAGGATTTCCAGATTTGTGGGAGCCTTGTCAGGGCCATGGCACCTCAAGACTGTATTGTCATGGGGCTGGAGCTTCCAGGGCATGTTTACATGCTCTGTGTTGTGGTAGCCTTACAGTGCTGTAGAGCCAGTGGTTCTGGAAGTATTAGATAACTGAGTGTAGAAGCAGGAAATCAGCAGTAAAAATTCTGGAGACCCCAGGCACATGGCTGGCCATGACTAGTGGATGGAGTGTAGTGTTGCCACAGGAGTAGCTGATAGTTGTCCTAAAAATCAGAATTTATCAGTCCATTAGGAGATAAATGCCTTCTGCTTTTTGAAGAGATGTCTGCTTGTGTGCATCCTGATGTGCTTCCCTATCCATAGTAGGGATCTGCTCAAGCAGGCTGCAGGTGTTACAAACATATTTAATTCTGGAAGGATGTTACTTTGTGCTTTGCCCAGCTGGACAGGAAGTGCTGAGCTCACTAGGCTCAAAGAGAGAAAAATATAGCAATATACAGAACAATGCATTAGGTAACCAAATACACCATGAGGAAACCAAGCATTTATGCAGTGCAAAAAAGTACAGAGGATTTCTGAAGTGTCCCAGCCAGCAGTTTCCCTGTGTTTGGCACCAACATGGTGCTGTGGGAATTGAAATGAGAAATGGTAATAGGAAGGGAGGGAAGGTCTTGGGGAACAGCACAGAATTTGCCAGCTCTATAATTAATTCTGAAAGCATTGCTCAGTCTGAATACCACTCCCAGGAGTACCCTAAGTGAGTTCAGTGGCACAATGTGTGTGTGTAGTAGACACTGAGGAACAGGAGTACTAAAAAACTGATTGCACAATTTAATCCTCCTTGTTATCTAACAAATAACAAAACAGTGACAATAGCAAATGATCCACACTGTTTATCTTAACAAACTGAGCGGCACATAAAACAAGAAGGGAAGCCTTGGGAAGAAAAGAATGGACTCATCACTTTTCTAAAATATCAGTAATCCAATTTTCCAAGTCATTTTGCATATCCTGAAGGATAGTGAGTTTGTAAGGAAATCAGTAAAACCTCAAAGGCCCTTAACTTCTAAGTTTTGGAAATAATGTCCCTGAAGTTTCTGTTGATCACTATTTTCATTCAGGCTAGGTAACCATGAATTTAAAAAGCTATTTTTCCTGATATAACAAGTTAAATAGGATTTTGAAGCCCAGCTTTATTCTTGAATGACAATGTTTTCTCTTTGACTCGCAAGAACAATCCAAGAACCTCTCACTTTCATTGAGATACATGTATCTGTGATTGAGCTTTGCATGCATCATGGTCCTTACAAACAGAAAGCATTTAAATATCAAACAGTCATCTTGTGTTTACAGAATCATCAGAACTGGGAGTGTGAAAGTTTCCAAAACAAGGAGTTAAGGCCATCTTTTTGCATTTATGGGAGGTAAAATGATAAAAGTGAAAAAAAAGCAACAACAAAAAAAAACCAAAAACCCCAAAAAACCAAACAAACAAATAAGAAAACCCAAAAAACCCAACCCCCCATACACCAAAAAGGCATTAGTGAAAACTGCCAGAGACTATATAAAAAGTTTATGTTGATACTTACAGAGATATTTGTAGGCAAAACTGAAGAGCACAGTTATCTACCTGACAGATGTGCAGCAGCTTTTGTTACAGATGTGAGTCAATGTAGAGTGCAAATATCAAACCTTGCCAATAATTTTGTGTATTTTCTTTCCCTGTTGTATCTCACTTTAGGACAAACTGGTGCAGGAAACAACTGGGCTAAAGGACACTATACAGAAGGGGCAGAGCTGGTTGACTCTGTTCTTGACGTAGTGAGAAAAGAGAGTGAGCACTGCGACTGCTTGCAAGGATTCCAGCTCACTCACTCCCTGGGAGGAGGGACAGGGTCTGGCATGGGAACCCTGCTCATCAGCAAGATCCGAGAGGAGTTTCCAGACAGGATAATGAATACCTTCAGTGTCATGCCTTCTCCTAAGGTTTCTGACACCGTGGTGGAGCCGTACAACGCCACGCTTTCAGTCCACCAGCTGGTGGAGAACACGGATGAAACCTACTGCATCGACAACGAAGCTCTGTATGACATTTGCTTCCGCACCCTGAAGCTCACCACCCCCACCTACGGAGACCTAAACCACCTGGTCTCTGCCACCATGAGCGGGGTGACCACATCCCTGCGTTTTCCGGGCCAGCTCAATGCCGACCTCCGGAAGCTGGCAGTGAACATGGTCCCCTTCCCGCGCCTTCACTTCTTCATGCCGGGCTTTGCCCCTTTGACGGCGCGGGGCAGCCAGCAATACCGGGCACTCACGGTGCCAGAGCTGACCCAGCAGATGTTCGATGCCAAAAACATGATGGCGGCCTGCGACCCGAGGCACGGCCGGTACCTGACGGTGGCCACCGTCTTCCGCGGCCCCATGTCCATGAAGGAGGTGGACGAGCAGATGTTGGCCATCCAGAACAAGAACAGCAGCTACTTCGTGGAGTGGATCCCCAACAACGTCAAGGTGGCGGTGTGTGACATCCCTCCTCGTGGCCTCAAGATGGCCTCCACCTTCATTGGCAACAGCACTGCTATCCAGGAGCTCTTCAAAAGGATCTCGGAGCAGTTTTCCGCCATGTTCCGGAGGAAGGCCTTCCTCCACTGGTTCACGGGAGAGGGGATGGATGAAATGGAATTTACGGAAGCAGAAAGCAACATGAATGACCTGGTTTCAGAGTATCAGCAATACCAAGAAGCAACAGCAAATGATGGAGAGGAAGCGTTTGAAGATGATGAAGAAGAGATCAATGAATAAAAAAGTTAGGTGCAAGGTTTTTTCCAGGCCAAATTCTCAAATCTGGATTTCTGATAATTAGGCTTGTAAATCCATACTTACATTTAAAAAGCAATAAAAAAGAGAGCATGAATTTCAAGTGTTAGAAGGGCTCTTCAGAGTCTGTTTGGATCACTGAGGACACTCAGCATTGCTGGAAATTGGGCCATTTCTATTCATGAGACAAATGTAAGGCATTCAGTTAAGACTTTGGCCTAAGAGTCTGAATGTGGAGATTGCTGGTTTGGGATCTTTTTTCTTTAGGGCTGTCATCCCTAAAGCTGCAGAAGAGAAGATGTAAAATAGGCATGAAAATCTACAAATTAGAGCTGCACTATTTTCATCCAATTATGAGTAAGAAAATCTTGTGAGCTTGAAGTATTCTCTACCAAATGTACAATACTAAACTGCCAGAAACAAAATTTATTCATGATAAAAGAAAACATTTTTAGATATTCTGTACAGTAACTGTTAACAGTGATACTTGATTCCAGTCCTCTAAAAATAAAATAAAAATTAATAGTACCCTCTCAAGCAGAAGTGTTCTGGGCAGTCAATGCTACATAAATACCCAATGAGCTGCAGGCTAGAGGCTGGATTTGTTTGATGTGACTTTATCACTTACTGCTGCTGAATAATCACAGATGATATCTGTGATATATAGATGAATCTGATAGATGTATCTGATATATAAATTAAATCCCTCAGTTTATGATATGTTCATCATAAATCCCTGAGGTTTAAAGTGGCACCCCAATATCTTACTGGTCTTCCTGGATATCACCAGCTGCTAATGCTGTTCCTAACTCTATTTGACCCAGACCATGTAGCTGAAATCCAGATATTCCACAGATCATGGTGGGACGGGGGACATAGGCTATGTGCCAACAGATCTCACTACCTGGGTTTGTAAGTTCACCACACCTACAGATGCTGTGCATGTCTTGCTACCAAGATAGATTAAAACAACTGGGCAGGTAGAGGTTAAAGTACAAGAGCATTTATCCACGATACTCAAAGCAGTTGGCAAAATGAAAGATGAACAACAGGTTTATCTGCCCCAACTAAAGCCAAGTCAGAAAGGTCTCTGCCTAAGCCAGCTGACAAAGTGACTGCTGGGCATTTGCCCTCTGTGCATGCTTTATGTTTCTGCTCATATCAATTAAACAGCCCTCTCCATTAGAGAGCCTCCACCAGAGAACACTCTGTCTGCTTGGAGTCTCTTATTTAGGCCAGTTCCTAGGCAACAAAGCAAGCAAACAAAGGAGAAAACCTCTGGAAATCCAAACTTTAAATGCTTCAAGAACTCTTGCTTTTTCTTCTTGCTTTCAGAAGCACTACCCAAGCAAAACTGTTGCTCAATATTTAAAAAGGCACTTTACAAACATAGTGAAATTTCCAAAGGTCTGCTTCTCCTGACAAGATGATGCTTTGCTAGTTTGGGATCCAGCAAATGAGACAGTATTTTAGGAAGTATATAAACCAGGCAACTGTTAATCACATAACCTGAAGCTGTCTGCCCAATGCTATTCCACACAGAAATGGAACTAGTTAATCTAGCTTTAATCAAGTACAAAAGTCTGTACAAGTACAGAAAGTGACTTCAGAGGTTGAGATAGTTGCTGGAACTTGGAACGGAGGCAGAGCTTGGGAAGGCCCGACTGATTGTCTTTAGAAAAATCATAGAGGAGACAGCAAAGTCACAGGGCCATGTTCTTTGCTATGTCTAGTGATGTCTAAAAGATTTATAAATAAATAGCCATACAGCACCTTTAAATATGTATTTTATAAATGTGAGATGTGGCTATATATTAATTACAGCATGAGATGAAGTTATAACACAACATACATTGAAGAGAATTAACTGTGCAGAACAATATAAAGCAAAATCCATTGGAAGTAAAGCCACTAAACAAAGTGAAGTTGATTCTTTGTACATGGTTGACTATTTGCTTTGAAAGGGAGGAGGATGCCTAACAGGCTCAGAGCATGCCATCACACAGCTGTGGCACAGGCTTTCCAATTAAAGTACTCACATAGTTTCTGCTGAATGAAATAGAATTGATCATCTTATTGTGTGTGAAACTGCATTTTGTTGTAACACAGATTTCATAACTAAGTCCAAGTCATAAATTCTGGTATTTCTGTGAAAAAAAAGAAAAACGGTAATACTTTAAAAATGCCAGAAATCTTGGCACTGCTAAATAATGGAGTTGTTAACTTGGTGAACCAGCCTGTTCATTATTGCATTTCATACACTTGACTCAAAATGCAGAATGCAGACTCTGAGGCTGTGGAATTCAGCCCTCACAATGATCCTGCTTTGACTCACCCATTCTTGCACATGTGTTTACTTGCAACTGTTTGATGTGAATTTCTAGAATGTGTGGAGGTGGGAGAGGCAAACTAATGCTCTCTTTAGAAAAAAGAGACAGCTCTTCCATCTGATCCTAGGGGGAAAAGCCCCTCCCACCATAATGAACCCAGGACCCTGGAGCAGGAAGATCATCAGAGGACCAGCTTGTGCACAAGCAGTAACAGAGCCACGGGAAGCACAAACACTTCCTGTTTCTCTTCAGTCAACCAACTCTAATCACCTTCCTTTCCTGAGAAACAACTGAAAATTGTTTTAGTAGCAAATTTAGTGAGCAATTCCTTCAGTTGCTCTTCCTTTCAAATAACTTCCCACCTTTTCCTTGGAAGCTTCTCTCTTATTTTGCAATCTCCATGGTGAGTCCCACCTGGCTTTGTTACTCTTCCTCTCAAAGTCCTCACCTGTATGTTTTTCATTTCCCCTTTAGTTTTTCAGCCTGGTCTCTGGCTGACACCTGTTATTTATGTGCCTGGCCCATCATATTTTTCTCTTTTTTAACTGGCCTCAGAGCAGTTTCTATTTTTCTCTTTTTTGCACCTGGCCACAGAGCAGTATCTAGCAGCAGGCTGCCAGGACAAGCCAGAACACAGGAGTCCTAGAAGTGCAGCTGCCACTGCTCAGACACAAACACGTGTCAAGGCTAGGCTGGGAGAAAAGATGGCAACCTACACCACTGACACCACTTGGAAGCTGTTGCCTGGGAAGAGGGTGTTGGCATCAGGACAGAAATTGGAATCTAACTCCATAGGGCAGCAACTTTGCAAAGCCATCTGGACAAAGCCAGCAAGGAATGGAGCAGGCCCTCAGCTCATAGGAGAGTCCTTGCACGTGCTGCCTTTACCATGTCCGGCTCTTGCTTTCTCTGCATCCCACGATTACTGCTCAGGTTATGCTCTCCCTTCCTTCTCTTGCACTTGTATCCCTCAGGAAAATGTGGTCAGCCCTTGGGAACAGTCAGGTTGGGAAAGAGGGTCTAGACTTGCTCCTTTTCCCAGCCTTGGGAGGAGCAGGGAACTCAACTCCTCCCTTGGTGCTGCACAAGCCCCTGGTAGCTGAAGTAGCACTGCTCACTGTGCTTGCAAAAATTCACCTGGCATTATTGGCAGCCACAGCACAGACTAAACTTGATTTTCTTGATTCATGTTCAAGCTCCTGACATCCTAAATTTGGGAGTTGAAGAAGGCTAGCAATCCTCTTCAAAGAAGCAGTTTGGGTAAACAGCTTTTTTTTGTTGTTTTTCCAAATCTTTGATTCTAAAATCCCAACGCTGTCAAATTCTGCCATTTTTTGTGCAAAAGATTAAGACCTGCTAATGTAAGGCTAAGCAAGCAAGTTAATGTTCTAAAACAGAGGCAAAGGTAAAGGAGAGGTAAGGTCATTTTCATACATCTATTAATTACATGCTGCAACTGAACAGAAGTGGAATTTATTAATAGACACCAACAGGGAGTAAGAGAAACCATCTCCTGCAGATGATTTTTTTCAGAGTCTGGTAGTGCCATTGTGAACAGTCAGGTTAAGGGTTTGGAGGTTGGGTGGTTGATTGCTGAGTTTTCTGTTGGTTTTATTTAGCAAGGAATGAAGAAATCCAGAACTCTGACCTTTAATGTATAAGCACAGCTACTCCTCAGCATGGGCTACAAACTGAATATCGCAGACAAGAAGTGTTCAGCTAAACTGGAGGATGAGAAAAGAACAAACAAGGCATTAATGCAGAATATATAATAAGCTACAACACTGGAGCATAAGCACAGAAATCAAGCACTGCTTTATCATGTGTGCAGCATTTGAGTATTAATGAAGAATTTCACTATTGCAATAAACCATTCTAAACTTTGACTCCAAAAATTAGGGAAATTTAGTTTTTGCAGGCTGCTTTCCAGTTTATCATCCATTCTTTAATAAATGCAATAGTGATAAATAGAAGTGTTTAACAACTAAAAATGCCCAGTAAATATGCCCAGAATAGCCATATTTGCTCTGTTTTCCTCATTCCTCTTCACTATAAAGCCAAGTAACATCACAGGTGGAAAAAGTTCCGTCATGAAGAAAAAGAAAATCCAAAAGAATAATTTCCATAAACAATTCAACTCAAATAAATTTAGAACCAAGGGTATAAACTTTCAGATAAACTTTTGCCTTTGTCATCCTACTGGTTTCCAGTATGTTGCAACATACAGATGGAATCAGTCACTAGTTATCCTTTTAACCTGCCCTCTGACTCATTACCCTTAAAGGATTTTTGGTCCAGCAGAGACGACTGGTTCATTTTCCTTCCCCTCCTTAACCACCAATCCACCCATGCTTCCCTGTCTTCTGCTGGGATGAGGAGAAAGGCCATTAATTTTTGAACAGCTAAATTCTCCAACTAATGAATTGTTAGCAGAAGACAACTGCTAACTTAGCTTTTCCCCCATAGCTTTTTGTTAAGCAAATGAGTATGAAACTCTAACAATCTGCTTTATTACCTTTGGCTTTGGTTGCTGCTTGTATTTATGAACACAATCCTTTTACCCTATATTAACAGAGTTTTGCATTGTTCTGAATTCTATACCCAGAAACCAGTAAGAAAAAAAAAAAAAGGGGACAGCTTTGTTCAGAAAAGTACTGTTTTTATTGACTCAAACTGTATTTACACATCACATTCATATGTTCAATAGTTTACAGAACTCTGTAAAAAACTGACTGGTAAAACTGCAGGAGCCAAAAAGTTTCAGACTTAATTTAAGACACTGAACCATGAGTACATTTGAAGATATTTAAGCAAGTGTTCAGTTTTCACGGTCAACTTACATGGCAGTTCTCTGTAGACAAACTCTAAAATCAAAATGAGGTGAAGGGGAAAGGGTCAGATGAAAGAGCTGATAGTTTTGCAAAGCTAGTACTTTGTACAACCACATTTGACAATGCATTTTGTATGATTCTTTTTCTTTTTGGAAACAGGTCACATTCAGGTATAGTTTAGATAAATAATCAAAAAAACCCTTTGATTTTTGTAAGCTTACAGATGTTTGAAAAAAAAAATCAGTGCCACAAAATCTGTGCATGAATCTGAACTGTTCCAATGCTTGAGAGGCTCAGTTCTGGCATTCCACTGCAGCTCCAATTCCTTGTATGCTTCTCCAGCTGGCAAACAAGAGATGATCACCTTTTACCAGTGCACTGATGATCTCACACACGTACATCAGAAGCAGAACATCCTTGTCTCATCCCACGAGATCACTCTTTCACCCATCACTAATACAGTTTGGCTGAATAAATATTTTTTGTTTTGAAGTACAAACTAGGTGAGTTTGTTTCTCTTCCAGAGTGCAAGTCACCATGGGCACACACTTCACAGTTAAAATGGCATCCCTCCTCTGATCTGCCTAGCGACCTGTTCATCTGTTGTCTCCTCTTTTTCTTTTTCACGCTCTTTGTTCCAGTCTTTAAGGCCTTCTGGTAGTGAAGTATCCTCATCCAAACTTCCTGTGCCTTCCACAAATTCTTCATAAGTAGACTTTTCTGCAAATGGTCTTGGGCCAAGCAACTCTAGCATGTCGCTCTTATCAAGCACTTCCTTCTCCAGCAGCCGCAGGGCAACCTGGAATAGCACAACAAGTTGTGTCATACACATCAAACACCTGAGATGCTGTCCTAGTTGGAAGGGTTTCTTAAGGCAGTTAGCTTGGCATTGATTAATTTTGATAGAAAAAAAAGGTCGTTCAGAGTTCATCAGATACAAGATTCTTCTCCCCCTTGAGCACTTTTAGGGAGCACAACTACAATTTTATTTTTAATCCTGCTTTTAAGACTAAGCAAAGTGCCCTCACTGTGGGTGACTGTTGCTTTTATTGTTGCTTCAGAACAGCAGCTTTTTGCTTCTGCCAAAAGGCTCTGGATGCAAGACATTAAGTGGTACATGAAAACAAGTGTTCCCTTCCAGTCAGTGGGGATGGTTCAATTGGGCTGCTGCTGTGTTACAAGCTCAAGAGCACCATAAAATACCAATGTGTGAACACTGCACCAGGGGAGTTTGCAGCCTTGGGTCAGTGAGCTCATTGTTCAGCACAAACCACATTCAGTGATCTCTTTTGGGATGCTGACCTGCTACAACAGGATTTATGGAGCCCATACAAAATTGTCTCCTTGTCACTAAGCCTACTGGATGCCTGTCCTAGAAGATGATCCTTTTGCTGTATCAGGTTTTGCAGCATGAAGAAAGAGAATATGCACAAGCTGAATCTTGGCTGCAGTGAGGCAGATCATAAGCAGCCAAGGGACAGAACGGAAGAAGACAAAGATATTTTTATTAACACTAAAAAGGAATTCAGAGAAAGGAAGTCATATGAATTTCCCTGGTTACAAGAGCTTCTTCTGCCCAAAAAAATTGGGAGCCTGGTATTTAATCTTTAAGTTTGCCTATCACATCTACTAAACCCTATGTTAGCAGGCAGTCTCTTCCCTCCAACTTTCCAAATGAATATTGACCACATAAGCAGGGAGGGATGTTAAATCATGCTTGTGAGATGCTCAGAGGTGTTCCAACACAAAAGGTTTCTCTTAAGTCTTGTGACACATTCTTAAGATTACATCAAATGGGTTTTGAGCAAACTTCCTCATATACAGTCTATTTTAAATCTAATTCAGTTCAATTCAGATTTTGGCTTACCAGCTGGAACTTAATGGCTAAAAACACTGTAATGCTCACCTTCTCCACTTCTGCTTTCTTCTCAGTCAGCAGCTTTAATGTCCTTTCATAGGCAATGTTAATTAGTGACCGCACCTCTTCGTCTATCAACCTGGCAGTTGCCTCGCTGTAAGGTTTCTCCAAGACCATGTCTCCTTGGCGAGGGAGATCAAAGGAAATCTGCCCCACTTTTTCATTCATACCAAACTGAACAATCTGAAAGGAAAAAAATTAAATAAATAAAGGAGAGATAGCAAGAATTTAGGGTATGTTGAAGTAAATATGGCCAACAAAAAGGGAGAGGAAGAATTTTGCTATAACCTAATCTTTTCCTGTAACATCAACCCTTCCCTGAAAATGCAAGTCTACTGAAGTTAACACACATGCATTGACTTTCATTTATTTCTTTTTACTGATTAAAGTGAAGGACACAAATAACACCATTTTAAAGTGGTTGCTAGTGGTATGCATAGTGCTTTGCTGTTTAAATTCTAAGATATTACACAAAAACTACTTCAGCCTTCCTTAAGCAGTAAAGCCCTTCTTTACCAGAAATAGAAGTGTTTTGCCAATTCAAAATACTTCTGAAGTTTAGTATAATCTACTCACCCATAAAGATAAGCTGACTTAAGTACTCAAGTAGAGGGTCTTGAAGGTTTTTTCTATCAAGTCCAAAAATCATATGCTGTTCCTCATCCCAAGACACTCCTCTACAAATGTCAAACAATTCTTATCTTGCTTCACTCAGTACTGAATACTGACTTGTCTGGTTGCTAAATGGGGATGTTTTAAGCTGCATTTTCCTCCAGCAGAGGCAGAAGCAAGTTCAAACTGCTATTTATTTATTCACTCCATGACTACTATCAATTTGATGGTTACTAAAGTAGCACTTCTCAGTCCAGCAAGATCCACACAGGTACGACAATGAATATTCAGAATTCAAAGAGACCTCACCATTAGAACCAAGCATCTTAACCTGCTTTCTTAATTTTGGCTGACACATACAAAAGTCCGTAAGTAGACTTATTTTATAAATTTAGAATTGAGCAAGAGTCACTGAAGATATCATAGAATTAACAAGATACCATTACACATTGCCTTCCAGAACTGAGGCAACAAAAAGCACGCTTGAGAAGAGGAAGTAGGTGGGGTTTGGGGATAAGTGTGCAGGGGAAGATAAGTGTACTCCAAAATGTCTCTTGCTCCTTGTGAGTGTCTTATGAGATGACATCCTTTGTCCTGATGCAGGAAATGTAGTAACACACCTGTGTGTAGCCCATAGCTACACTTAGGTGAGTCATTGCATTGATAATTGATTTTAAATTACTCATCTACATTAGTTAATATGATACACACACAAACCAATGTCTCAATTCCCATAGCCTTAACTGACATCAAACAGTGCTTTCAAACAAGGTTGTCTGGATTTCAAGTGTGAATCCAAATTGAATCTTCACACAGGGCAATTGTAAATGTAGGATGATATGATCAAATCTGAGAACTAAATTCCATTTTAAAATAAGTATACCAACTCCCACATGTGACCCAATGGGATCAATGTGTATGTTCCTGTGGGCAGATGTAGGGCAGTAATTGAAGCCTAATGCACACACTGCTGTTGTGAGACTGAAATGAAATAATTGGTCATCAGCATCTCTAAACAACACCATGATGCTTATTCATACAGTGTTTTCTGAAACAAGGCTTCTGAGGGATGCACCTGATGAAATTGCACCATAGCAGAATATTAGTTAGGTCAGAGATAAAGAAAACGGTAAAGGAAAAAAAGAAGTCTCAGTCAAGCCCATACCTGAGCATATGCACTCTGGGTCACCTTCTTCAAGTCATCTTGGGCACCAGTTGTAATTCTTCCAAAGAAGATTTGCTCAGACACACGTCCTCCCAGAGTCATGCACATTCTGTCCAGTAGCTGCTCTTTGGTATACAGATACTGTTCTTTGGGCAAATACTGAGCATAACCCAGTCCTTTACCACGTGGAATAATAGATACCTACAAAAAAAAGTAACAGTGCTACAACTAAACAGTGTTAAAAACCATAAAGTATTCTTCAGTTTGACTTATTTTTAATACCACAGCCCACACCATACTCACCCTTGAGGTTTAATTCAGACATTATTTCCATTTACAGTTTTGCCCCCATTATGTTCTATCCTTAAAAGCCCTGGCTAGCTCTAAACTGGGATAACAACTACTAGAATATCTGGAAAAGAAAGGTAAGACCACTGTCATATCTTCTCTAAAAACTGTATCATATTTTAAAAACACCATTTTAATTAAAATCCACAATTCCTTGAATGTTATTGGGCATTATGTACTCTGTAACAGATACAGCATTTTGAACAGTTTAAGGAATTTCCACATTTACTAATGACCTTTCTTCCAGAAGTAAATCATACAATATTTTTAAGCCTGAGATGAGATGAAAAACACAGCTATGCAAAACTATGGATGTTAAAGCAAGTTTGGGAGATTGGGGTGCTTTTCCTTCTACATTCAACTTGTCACGCTGTAAAGCCAAAAGAAAGCAAATTGAAAGTAAAATTTAACTTTCTATATTCCTGAAGTATACCTGTGTAACCTGGTAAGAGTAACTTAAACCACTAATCAGTCCTGAAAGCCTCAGAGAAAAAGCAGCCATCAAGGCTGACAGACTCATGAGAGCAGGTCTCTCACTTTCAAAGGACATTTATACTACGAACTATGTCACAGCTAATTCAGAAAACAGTTAAGAAAGTAACAAGAAATGAACAAAAATGTACTCTAAAATTGACACACTTACACTGCTTTTTATTATATTTTAATATCTTCTTAACATTGGTGGAGGGGAGAGGAACCCCAAAGAAAAAGATGTTGTCCATGCTACTGTTAAAAGTCCAAATTAGCCTTCTTACCTTTAACAGGGGGTCAGCATGTTCCAAAAACCACCCTGCAACTGCATGTCCTGCCTCGTGATATGCTACTGTCTTTTTCTCCTCTGGCTGGAGTACTTGAGTTTTCTTTTCCAAACCTTTGTAAAATAAATAAATTTGATTAATAGTTTCAGATACAACTTTCTCCTCTGAAATCCTTTACCTCATTTGCAAAGATGGTGAACAATACTTTGAGGCCATACATGTGATCCATTGAAAAAATTTAAACACCGCCCCAAAACTTTCAAGTTTTAGAAATTCACATCTTACAGATTTCGCTGTAACCTTGTCCTTCCTTAGACTTTCCCATTTCAATGCAAGTTCTTAAGAATATTCAAATATTTAAATAAAACATCTGAACTTTAAAAATCTTTTCTAGACTGTTTCAGGCTAGCAGCAGTTAAAAGCATCCCTAAATCCAGTTTTTCTTCTTGCTATTTTGAAGAAGAAATAAAAGAGACGTGTCCTGATGAAATCTGTCTTTGTACCCCTTCCTTTATTACAGAAGTCAGCAATATAGACAGGATACTTCTTTTCCAAACATCAAGTGTGTTTAGGAGAGAAAGAAAACAACCTTGAAGAGCAGCACGAATATTCAAAAGCATGGCTTCCTACACATCTAAAAGCTGTCTATTACAATTTTTGAGAAACAATTGGTGCTATTCACCTACCTCCAATAACTCTTTCAATTGCTTGCTCAAAATGCTTTTGGTTTATAGCATCTGAGAGATGCCTTGCAGCAATTAAAGCAGCTTCATTACAAACATTAGCAATATCAGCACCTAAAAGAGAAGGCAAGAATTACTGATCCTTTTCAACACTTTTCTCTGAGTTTAGCATAAGCATAATCTTACCTACAACTGGTTTGCTATAAACTCTCACTGAGCTTGAAAATTAAAGGTAATGCGTTCTGAAATAGTTTAATTACTTAAGATATATTTAAATGCATCTACTATAGTTATAGGCTTTAAGATTTTTTGCATAGGTAGACAGCCAGCAAGTAAAATTTATTACCAGTGAAGTAATTGTTTGATACATCCCACCTTCCATTTCTGTCTGCAACAGATTATACTTAAACTAGTATATATTTAGCTGCACGCATTTCCTACATGACTTCTGTATAGCTCCGATGTTGGCTTATCTTTAGAGGATATCCTTTCACATTAACAGAAAGTGGAGGACTTGAAATCAGTAAATTATTTGCAGTAGTGCCATTGAGGCAACAAACATCATCACTGTAGCTACCAGAAACATTGCCAGTCGAATCACAGAAAAGCAGTTTTATATAGACCAAAAACCAGTGAAGAATACACAAGTGTTGAATTTGGCATAGATGTGAGAAGTGTCATTACTGGCTTATAATCTAATTAATTTCAAATCTGTATCAACCAGTAGTTGAATTCTGCACTGGTGTTTGGTTTTTACATCCAGAAACATAAATTCTACTACAGAACATGCATACAAACTTCACAAAACCCATGTCTTCTCCAGAAGTGCTCAAGAATGAAACAAAGGAAAGGACAAAGGAAAAACACACACAGGAGTGATAACAATCAGAAACCTCTGAATTGCTTGTACTGAAGACAGAAGAAACTCCCTCTTCATGTCACCCTGACTGAAGCTGACAAAACGAGACCCTCAGAAATCTCCTACTTGCTCTAAGAGGCAAAGAGAATTTCAGGCTGTGCCAGTAAATACAATTAAATCAAACGCCATCCAGAAGTTTAGGTGCAAGAAAACCAGAATTAGTAGGGAAATCAAATATCTCAAGCTTGGAGAATAATAGTGGCATTAGGAGTCACTTACCAGAAAACCCAGGTGTTAGTGATGCAAGCTTTCTTGCTAGGTTGTCTTTATTTAGGACAGTGTCTAATTTCAGAGGTCTAAGGTGAACTTTGAAAATGGACGCTCTTCCTTTTATATCTGGGGGTCCTTTAAAATAGAAGACATATAGTTTTACTTTTCACACACATATATATTCAAATTGAGTGTGTGCAAGGAAATTACATGTATAAATAGCTGCCTTGACTGCAGGCACCCAGGTAAAACTTACCAATGTAAATCTGCCTGTCAAAGCGTCCTGGTCTCATCAGGGCAGGGTCTAAAATATCTGGCCTGTTAGTACCTGCCAAAATGACTACATTTGTGGTTGTATTAAATCCTGTTAAAGAAAAGTGATAGAGAAAAGCTGTGTAAATATAATTTCTGTGGAAAAAAACCTCCAAAACCAGAAATAAAGACTGCCCACTTTACAGGGTCATGTAAGAACTGCCAGTTCAAACAAATTATCTTAAAGCTGAAAATATTTCTATTTATTGCTGCATTGTCCAGTTTTTCATAACAAGCAAGAAAATGGCCTTGGGCTCTGCTTTGTGAACTACTATATCAAATCCTGCTTTATCTTCAAAATACAATAACAGATTAACTGCTCAGGAAAGCACAGAACCAGCATGGCTGGCTGTATTTTTTTTTTTACCGACAGACTGGTCTCATTGTGAAGAATTTTTTTGACTATTCAACTATGACAAAGAGTTAGGACATACAGAATTAGGGTTCTTTTTCTCTGAATGAATTTCAGTAAAATATCAGGCTGCAGCAAAGTGACTCACCATGCTTTATTTTAGGAAACAAGGAAACAGGGATAATTTGAATTTAAGCTAGAATCCAGATCTTGGTTAGCAGGTCTGAACAAGCATATTCTATCCAATATCCTTGTTATTATAGCATAGTATTAGGCATTAAATACTCACCATCCATTTCTACTAAAAGCTGATTGAGTGTGTTCTCTTGCTCACTTTGTCCT
Source organism: Zonotrichia leucophrys gambelii (assembly GCF_028769735.1). Classification (NCBI taxonomy): domain Eukaryota; kingdom Metazoa; phylum Chordata; class Aves; order Passeriformes; family Passerellidae; genus Zonotrichia; species Zonotrichia leucophrys. The sequence continues at coordinate 100,622,877 of NC_088171.1, read as the reverse complement.
CCAAAGTTGCCCCTTCCTCTCTTCCTCCCTACTGCATCTATTTCATCAATGAAGAGAATGCACGGGGCATTCTTCCGAGCCAGAGCAAACAAGTCTCTAACCTTAACAAAAGAACAGAGACTGTATCAGACTGGTTTGTAACTCTTTTGAGTTGGGGGTGGGGAGAGGTGGGAAGAGGCACATCAGTAACAGTATCCCTATAACTGGGTATGCCTCTAAGCAAGCACTCATTCCAAAGCCTTCAGCCAGCCTTCAAGGCAATAGTAAGTTACTTAATTCCCCTCCAAATATTCATGTGGAAGTTAAATTAACTTCTAGATGTCTGGAAAAAACACTCAGGACGTGAGTAGATAGCTGAAATTGTTTTTTAGACTTTCATATTTTAAGCAAGGTATTACCTAACTACTGTGGTGGATGCAGCACAATCTGATTTGAATTTTAGACGCAACATTGCAATGTTGCTCTGCTTGCAAACCTATCAGAAGGGTCTCATTAAAACCAGTTCAGTGAGTTAACAGATCTACAGCCAGGAATCCAACTGGAGCAAACAGGAAATGAAAAATTAATGGAAGAATTTTGACCTGAGTGAGAATTAGATGCAGCTCAGAGCTTTACTACTTTATACATTAGTGATGCAATTGCAGAACACTTCTCTGATGACAAAAAAATGTACGGTACACACGAAGAGATGCAAATTTTGGACAGTAGGCTGTACAACAGAAAGTCAGCCAAATTTTTTGAAAAAAGTACAATGAAGGAACAAGATAAACACGTCACATGCTTGAAGTGAATTCTCTTTTCAATGGAATAAGCAGAAATCCAGAATCACACAAGTAGTTTTAGTTCTAGCACATTCAATTTACAAATGATCAATTTAGCATCACTAACAACTGTCTTATTTAATAAATTAATAGGAACTGAAAGTAAAACTCTCTCATATTGTTTTCTATAGGCACCAGAAATTATCAACTGTGTTGAAACTTCAATTCCCAGCCAAAGTTATATCAAGAGATTTCACTGGATAGTAACAGTATTTTCATAGACCAGTGTCACAGACATCTTTTATGAAAAATTCTTTCCCTAGGATTTTTCCTCCTGAGAAGCTGAGAAGCCTCAAGAACAAAATGTAATGTCTTTTGTTTGTAAGAACAAAATGTAAACAATTATTATCTGCTAGTGTGGAATGCAACAGGTAAATCTTTGATTGGCCCATGTTAGATGTTTGTTATGAATGGCCAATCACAGCCCAGCTGGCTCAAAGAGAGAGGTAAGCCACAAACCTTTGTTATCATTCCTTCCTATTCTATTCTTAGCTAGCCTTCTGATGAAATCCTTTCTTCTATTCTTTTAGTATAGTTTTAATGTAATATATATCATAAAATAATAAATGAAGCCTTCTGAAACATAGAGTCAAATCCTTGTCTCTTCCCTCATCCAAGAACCCCTGTGAAGACCATCACAGACCGGTACAGAAAAGTTAAGTCATTTTGCTTTGGGGCATTTCAGGTATCTATTGACAACAGAAGTCCGAGCATCACTATAATTTTAGGATACCTAATATTTTCCCAAATTTTAATTACCATAAAATACCATCAGTAACTTGTTTACACTACTTCACATGTTTTTAATGACCTTTCTTAAGACAGTTAAGGCAGAAAAGCAGAAAAAAATATCAGACATATATCTGGTTATTTAAAGCATCTGATCATCAGAAATCAGTCATTGGACTCATATTTCAATCAGAAGCTTATCTGTGTGTCTTAGACAACTCTTTACAACTAAAAGTTTCAAACTACAAACAGAATAAAGTTCTTCAAAGAAGCAGGATTTAGAGCAGGAGGAGGCATTCCCATAACAGTAGCTCAATGAGCTACAGATTTCTGATTCAAGTAGTAAATTTAGTTCAGATCAGAGCTTAAAGAGTGCTGTTCTGTGTTCTCAAGCACCTGAAAAGAGACACATCCTTAACAGTGAAGTGCTTCAGGCTAGTGAAACTAGCTAATGAACTGCCTTAGTAACTTTTATTAAAGGTTCACTGGTGATTTTTGTGTTTCGACATGCATCTGGCATCACTTGTAAGAAATCTGCATAGAAGAAACAACTTCAGCTGTAATCAAACCATTTGTCTCCCACACTTGACAACATCCTTTCAACAGCCAATACTGAAAGAACAGAGCAAGGCCAAGGACTTACTCGTGCTGGACCCACACCAACAAACATCTCTAAGAACTCTGAGCCATTGACGGTGATAAATGGCACATTGGCTTCTCCAGCTGTAGCTTTAGCCAGAAGTGTTTTCCCAGTACCTGGAGGACCTGTCAGAATTGCCCCCTGCAAGACAAACAGGTATATTTTCTTCATGAAGAAAACAATATTAAGCCTATGAAATAACAAGTCAATGATATTGAGCCCTCTGGCTTTTCTTGCACCACAGTCAAAAATCATGTAAGGAAATAATTGAAGATTAACCCCTCCTTTAAAGGAGCAAAAGGAAAAACAAATTAGATCCAACACTCCATGCTGTCTTAGAGTTTCAGGAACAGTGTTTTGTTTGACTGACATATTAAGTAAGAAAAAGAAAGGTATGTCATCAGGTGGGCTCCCCTGCCAGCACAGCCAAAAGGCAATTCTGTAATAACCACTTGCAAGACTGCTGTTATACCTATGGTGTGTATCACTTCTGGCCCACGTGAACAGACAATGTATTCCACAAAGCAAGTCTGCTGGCACCACAGTTACACTGTGGTTACACACAGTTACACAGCTGGCACTCAATGCTTGTTTATTTTTTTTTTCTGATTGGAAGACAGAAGCTGGAAAGCATTGCATATGTAAACAGTCCTAGTACAGTTTAGAATACTGAGGACTAGTAGAAGAATAAAGTCTAAGTCATCGATCCCTTACCTTTGGAATTTTTGCTCCCAGATCCTCATACTGTTTGGGATTTTTCAGGAAGTTAACAAACTCCATTATCTCTAATTTGGCCTCCTCACAGCCAGCTACATCTTTGAATTTAACATCTATTTCATCCTTAAGGACTTTGGCAGTAGTTTCACCAACACTGAAAAGTCCACCCATTCCACGCCCTGCCCGACCCAAGCCTGCAGGTCCTCTTCTTAATGTGTACAGCAATGAACCAATAATCAGAATTGTAGGCAGCAAACTGAGGAGAAATGATCTGTGGAGAAAAACAAACAAAAAAAGAGAAACCTATCACAATAATCCATTACTGCAAATAACACATATAAGATGTTGGTTCCATTATAAGCAAATTCAGGACTAACAGTCTATTAACTTGCAATGTTTGTACTTATGCAGGTTGTTCACACTGGGAAACCATCAAAATAAAATTGAGAACAAATTGTTATAGTTGCTTATTTTTAAACCAAGCACATCAAGTAACATTGTTGAGTTTTCCAGAGGAAAAACTGCATTACCTAATAAACAGAAGTAGCTTGTTTTTCAAAGGCAAATTTACAGGACTAGTTATGTAAATGGTTATATTCTCAAAATAAGTTGCATTAGGTAGCATATAGACAGTGTGCCCTATAACTTCAAGCAGAAATTTCTCTCCAAAATACATGCCCTTCTTCCCTTAGGTCTTTCAGCTTTTTACATTTTTTTTCTCCTTTCAATGTTTCCATTTTCATTTTCAAGGATACAGATTTGCAGAAGGGAGGGAGTGGTTTCTTGGGGTGGGGTTTTCTGTTTTGTGGTTTTAGTTGTTTTTAATTATTATTCATTGTTCATTGTCCTCCAGCTTTCTAGCACAGCTCTGTAAAAGCCCAAAACCCTAACACAGTCCTCTTTATCATAGTATCTGAGCACTGTACAGATTTTTCTGTGAAAAGGAACAGTTCAACAAAGAGCTCACAAGACGTTCTACCCACACTCAACAAAAACAAAATGCAGAAAAGAAGGACAATCACAAAGCACAGGATTTCCAGGCTTTACAGATAACCCACATTCCTGGGATAAAGAAGAAAACAAGGATTTTTTTTCTCTACTGTGGTATTCAGCAGATTCTGATCCAACAGGGAACAGCAGTACTTTGATTATATATAGCTGCTCTCTCCTGCTTTCTGTGGCATTCCTGGGGCAGAGCAATATATATCAATATCTATATGGAGAACAGACACTGAGGAAAGAATCAGAGCTGTGGTACGGAAGAGAGATTCAGGAAGTAAAGGTCTGTACAAGGCTGAAAAAGGCATAGGAACTGATCTACTTTTCCTAGTCGGTGGTGAGAAGCCTCAGGCCAACATGCAGCCTTCTTGCACAAGTGCTGCATTGCCCTGACCATCACTTTTCCCCAGGTTGGTTTAAATAAGGGCTCAACAGGTTTATTTATGGACCATCCTTAAGATCCTGCTCCATTATAAAGAAACAGAGAAATGAGGCAGGCAGTGTGTAGAACAGGGAAATAAAAACCTCTGTCTGAAGTTGCAGGATTGCCCAGAGTAAGGCCACCATTTTTCTTGTTGCCACCAAGACCAACAGGCAGCAGCAGCTTGGTAACACACACTGCAGTAAAATCAAGACATTCCCCTCCATCCCCCCAAATCAAAACAAATACCCACAAGTATGTAAAAACAAGAGAGGCAGTAAATGAGCCACTTTCATTAGTCACATGAGCTAGTATACACAAACTACAAGTACAACTTCCTGATGATAAAAAACCTATTTGACAGACATCAGCAGGAGTAATTTCTAAACTGCTCACTTAGAATCAAAAAGAAACTACTCCTTGAGTTACAAGATTATGTTTGTCCTCTAAGCCATTTGGAAAAATACATCAGAGAAGCACTTTTACTGTCTTCTAAATAAGGTCAATAAAATCCAGCCACATAAGGCTAATACAAAGAACACAAATCTAGTATCAGAGCCCTTATTCCCTAATGGGAAGCAACAATGCTGTAAATCTAAAATCAGTACTATTTTTCTTAACAATTAAGAGTATGATCCATCTTCCAGTTTCTGTTAACAGGCAGATTAATGTGATCTACTTAATCACCTATTTCTTGCTTTTTTTCCAAGGCCCCAGATTTTGATTATGCTTATTTTTGGCCAAAAATTGATGCCCAGAATAGCTCAGCCAATATACTATGGTTCTATGATATAATCTCCCTGTTCAAAAATCTACATGAGCATCATCTCTGGAGCTCTGCTGCTGTTCCCGGCTAACTCTTGCTCTAGTAAAAGTCACGGGGAGGAAGGGCTTAAATTAAGAAAGGAGTTACAGTAAAACATTTATATAATGAGAAGCTATATTTAGAGTGAGAGGATATGGATTTCTTCATAGACAAAGTACTGAACAGCTTCTCTTACACATAACACTCAGAAACAAACCCAAGCAGATTGTTATTCTGATAATACTGCCACCTAGTGAAGCATAAGGTATGCGCATTACAAACCTACTCTACTGTAGATACAACCTTTTTTTTTTTACCAGAGACTTTTTAAAGCAACTTCTTACCCATCACTCTCTGTTGAGTAGACTACAGGCAATCTGTTCTCCACTTCAATTCCCAGATCTTGCTGCACAGTCTCCAGATTCCGTTCAAAAGTGTCCACGCTACCGATATTAAACCAGACGTACTGCAAGGAAAAAAGCAGAGATGACCAAGTGCCCCATCTTATTTCACCTTCACTACAAGCCAGCTTCTTCTAGTCTGGTAATTCCTTGTGCATGCGTTAGATTTGGACCAAGTTTGCCTTGTCAAGTGTGTAACTGGTATAAGAGGCACACAACAAATCTGAAGCCTCTCAACCTGAATACACTTATATCTATCACTTTATCATGCAGAGATGATAAATCCCAATGGTTTTAGGGCACTTTAAACAGATGGAAATACTGCCAGTATTTTCTCCAGAAAAAAAATAGAAGGGAGTAATAAACAGATCTTTATAAGGGACCTATATAGTCAGAGTAATACAGAGCACTGAACCTGGAAACACAGCAGTCGTATAATTTACTGTTTCATTTGAAGGTCTCAGCCCTTCTGATTAAGAAATGTTTTTGCTTTTCTTAGGAAAAGCTTCTGCAGTTTATACTAGCTTTAAAGTCAGCTGTCTTCACAAAACAAACAAACAAACAAACAAAACAAAACAGCACAAATTTATCACAGACCAGAAAGAAAAATCCAGCCATTACTTTCAAAATGTGTTGAGATCTGGTCAAGAAAATCTTCCCTTTTGCACCATGACCTGCCTGACTTGTCCCTCCTCACCCTAACATTGAAAAAGAAACACCAGAGCAGTTAAGTGATTGGGAAACAAAGGCAACTGGTTGTATGTGGGCTAAAGAGTAGGTGTATAAATAAGCCATAATGAAACCCACTGATTATGTAATTGCTGCAGATTTCACTTTACCCAGGAGGGACTTGCAGACCTTGTTTCACCAAGACACTTAAGAAAAGCTCCACCACCTAAGAAGAGGTAATCTGATAAAGCTTTTCTAATGCTTCTTTGAATTTTTCTTCTATGAAAATTTTATATATATTTTTAATAGGTCTCTGCCACTGGGTATCATTCTTTGGAAAACTTTCACCTGCATCAGTCTATTCCTCACTGTGCTACTAGAAGAGCAACTCCATGAAATAAATACTTTGGAAACCAACGCTTCTCTTTGTTTTTTCCAGTAACTGGCTAAAAGCAGTCTGGAACAGAAAAGATTCCTAGGTATGTGGACTTAAGTCTGGGATTTTCTTGAGCAGATGGAAAGCAGCAGTTAAAAACACAGAACCTTCAGCAATTTGTTACTCTTCTCGTTTAAGTATCTGTATTAAAGAGCACAGTGCTGGAAAGGAACTACTTGTCACAGTTTAAAGATATCCGTGGCAAAACAACTGATACAGTAAAGTGAAAAGCACACAATGTAGGATAATGTAACAAGAAAAAATGTTTCGATCAAGAAATGATTAATGATCCAGACCAAGTTTCTGCCTCTAACTTTACATAAAAAGACTGTTTTGCTGCTTCTAATATCCCATGTACACGTATTAAAAGTATTTACCCATTCATGAGGAGACTTTCCAGGAACAAAGATGACTCTAACAAAGCGCTTGTTCACCACTTCAAGTCTGTCCACCTGGAGGAGGAGAAAAGAACAAAACCTGAGTGAAGAGTGTACAGTCACTGTGCTTCCACCACAGCTTCAGATAACAAATGTGAATCTGTTTTCCACTTAGAATGTACAATTAATCAGGTACATCAGGACAGCTCCACAGTCTACAGTTTGCCATTAGGAATCATGTATGTAATCAGGATAAAAGGAATACTGGCACATAGGAATTTAAATTGAACGACTGACATTATATCCTTTTCTCAAGGAAAAACTCAATGCATGCATCAGCAAAAATCAGTTACAGTAAAATAGTTAAACAGTAGTTAATTGTCTCAGTGGTCAAACACCAAAACCAGTAAGTTATATGACTCCAAACTCTTAGAGCAGCTTCCAAAACAAACCAAACCGAGCAAAACGAGGAAAATCTGAACTTTGTTCTTACAACTGTTTTCCCTACCAGAAAGGGCTTCCTGTGCTACAATATTAAATACAGTAACATCAATTACATAAAGTATTTAGCTGGGGTAACAGATACTATATAAACCTGGGAACTGTGCTGCAGCTTTAGCAGATATATACCATTAAGATTTTTTTACAGGTCTCCTCCAATGGTTAGATTCTTGGATTTGACAGGGCCTTTTTAGAAGTCAAGTAAAATTTGTTCCATGTTTTCTTCCCTTTTCCATAAAATAAGTAGTTTTAACATTTTAAAGCATTTAAAACTAGCAATCTAGCTTTAGAAGATGGGCCTGAATCGCACACAGGTTACTAAGGTTGTTCCCTGAACTCACTACATATGGCCATTTCTGGTAGAATTGAAGGAAAACATGAGCTAAGAAGTCACTCTAGAACTAACCTGATTTCACACAACACTATCTGAATACCTTTGTTTTGAAAAGCACATGACTCCAGTATTGCTGTCTTCTCCCCACCACTAAGGCAGCCAACAGCATTTAATAGCTACACATTTAGTCTGTCTGAATATCCACACTACATCTTACAAAGTCACAAGAAACTTGGTTTTGTGCAACAGCCTCCTTTCACAATGCTTTTCTGCAAGGAGGCTTCAGGCTTTGTTCACTGTAACAGCTAAATGAATATTTTTACAGATTTAAGTGTCTTACTGCTTCAGAAATTGAATCAGTATGAGTTTTTTCACAAGATGTGCAAAACCACCAATTTAGAACAGGACTGATTGTAAGATAGTCCAGGCAGAAGCATACAGAGCAACTCTGCACAGACCAGTTAGAAAAGAAAGGTAAGAAACACCCTGTTCAGCAGCTCACAAAAGTAAGGTAATGGAAGGTTAACTTTGTGTTCTAGGTCTGAAACCTAGAGGACAAAGCAAACCAATGCCTTCCTAGCAAGATGAAGCTACAAGCAGGGAGGGAGCAGAGCAAAGAATTCATGGCTCTTGAAGTGGAAAAAGCCTGTGCAAGACCACCTCCTGAACTTCAGGGCATCACCAACCTATTACTCCAAGCATGGAAAGCTGCCAAGTTTTACAGGGATATTGATGATAGAATTGATTGCTCCAGAAGTGGCTCCAGGTAAGAAAAAATGAGAGGAGAAAACAAAGAGAGGAGGCTACTTTACAACACAGTCAGGGATGAAGGGATGCCAATGTACTGTCCCTGAAAGGATTCTTCCATTCCCCACCCATCCCTTAGGTTCTCACTGCTGCTTCTCAGATTCCCCAAGGAACTGATTTCAGATAAGAAAAACCTGTTCTTTTCAGAGGAATGGGCTCATGCAAGTGATAAGGTTAGGAGCAAACTTCTTCCAAAGGCAGCTGGCATGTCTCTTTAAGCCATTATGTCAGCTTATCTGTACTGCAGAGCCATACCCAGAGAGAGTGTGGCTACACTGCCCCAGCACCCACAGGAGTTATCCAACCAAAGCTTTGTCCTGAGCTGCTATTCCCCCTCCTCTCTTGAAATGACATAAATCTTCCCACATCCATCCAAAATATCAGATCTAGGAACTGATTTAAATGAAAGCTAATTCCTTTCTCCCTTGAAACCTACACAGAGCCAGTTCTCACTCTGCTGACACACAAACACAAGCCCAGCTGGGGAGGCAGCAATGAGCATCTTCAGCACTCTGATGTTTCACGCTGATTCCCCTCCCCACTCACCAATCCTTTAGAAAGGTAGTTGTTGACAAAGTCTTTCCAGGTGATTTCTCTCCCAGGGACCCTGAAGAAGAAGTAGTACACAACCATTGTCCAGAAAAAAGAACTTCCCACCACATACATCCGAAACTCTCTGACATCCCATGGAATGTCACCCTAGGAAATAGAGAAAGCAAAAAAAAAAAAAAAATTAAGAGTCTGTAATACAGTAGGCACATAGGAAACAGGTTCTGATATTTCTTTGTAGCTTCTATTCCCTGCCTTCAAGGTTGCCACAGAGAATGTTAAACAAAAGCCTGCTTTGTTGTATGAACACACTTGAGAAATTTCCCATAGAACTGAGGAATTACAAGCAATAGAAATTCTTTAAGTGTTTTACAAACAGTAATTGAAGAGTTTTGATCCATGAACTACTGTTTTTAGAAAGGGAAAAAGAAAAATCACATGACCTTTCTGCCTCCATTCTAAAACAATTCTCCTTGGTCTCCAGGAGTGCATGCAAGACCAACAAAAAATAAAGGAAAAAACTAACAGAAGAAAAAACCAAAACCAAAAATAAGAATGAAAACCATGCACCAAAACCAAAACCAAAAATAAGAATGAAAACCATGCACCAAAAACATTCTTTATATACATACAGGAATATTTTATTCCTGTACTGTCAGGTGCCATCACCTTTGTGCTACACCTGGCAATAAATGGCAATAAATTTCAAAGGGAAACTCACATAAGTATCCCATCAAGGTCAGAACATGTAAGAGCAAACTACATTTAATGACCATTGTGTGGTCAGAAAATTCTCCAAATTGCCACTGAAACAAAACACGAGGCCTTTAAAGGTCTGAGGCTCCCCTCTAAGAATACTGACTACTAGCAACCACATTCACAGAGCTTAAACTTCATTAACATTCCTGAACAGAGGTAGATGCCTCTGGAGTTATGCACAAAATAGTTATTCATGAAAGGCACTGAGTGAGGAGCCATCCAGGGCCAGTTGCCATGGAAGGTCTGGCACAGGAGGCTTGAGCAAGATTTGGGCAATCAGAATATGGCTTTAAAAAGCAAAATCATGCAAGGTTATTTCATGAAGACAAGATAGTGACATAAAGAAAGATATTTTAAAGTCAAAACCTTCTGTAATCTGGTCCACCAGTTAGTTTCTTCTTTCTTGCCTCCTTTTTTTCCACCACTCCCACCTCCTCCACTGCTAGTTCCACTGGGTTGTCTGGAAGTAGTAGCTTGCTTTGTTTCTAAAAAACAAAAATTTACATCTTATGCTAATCTCACATTACCTTTTGTTAGTTATATTAACGAGATGTTCTGGAAAATATACTAGTCTGCAATACTACAATAATTAGATGATGTAAAAATTTTTTTTTCCATGAAAAAAAAAATATATATAGTCCATTAAATGACAGAGAGACAGTTATGACCAGAAAGAAGTCTGTTAACTTATAATTGAGGGACAGCACTCCAACAGAAGCACAAAAATAAATACTATTCCAGAAGATGAACATTATTTTGCTTTCATACCATGTATAATAAAAACATACCAATTTGCACTTCTAAACTAATCTGGTCTTCCCTGAAAAATAAAGAAAAAAACTAAAATCCAAACTCACAATTGTTATGCCAAAATCTAATTTAATGAATGCACATTCCACAAAGAACTGAAGTCAAGCAGCTTTTTGTACCTTTTGTTTCTCCAGGTGTACCTTTAGTTCCATTAGACTTCTTCCCATTGGGAAAATACTTTTCAAATCCTGTGGAGAAAGAGAAAAAGAGATCACAGTTGGTTTTCATTTTACAATTCTTTCATCACATGCTGACTGTATACACCAGCAAAAAAGCTAGGAACATACAGACGGCAAAACCAGCTTTGCTCTTGTTTTTTTGTCAAAAAGCTCTACCTGGTCTCCATAAATATATCTGCTGTGTTGACAAGAGAATATCACATCTATTTAATAACCTGAAGTAAAGCTATGTTTTAACCAGACATAGAGAAATTTAGGTCAACAGAAAGCTCCACTGCACAGTGTTGAGCAAAGTACATTATTCTTTAATAGCTCCTAAAAATCCCATAAATCAAATGTTTCATCTCAAGATTATAGGCTGGTTAGTACAAGAACTGACTTCCCCACAGACAATAAAGCTAAATAGCACATAAGTGCAGTCCTCAGCAAGGTATGCAAGCAGTCTGTTTTGTTTCACAAATCAAAGTTAGAGTCACCTTTGGGAGGTTGAGAGAAAAGCCTTCTGCAAGCAGCGATTACACTTGCCAAAAAAGTGCTTCTATCAGCAGGAACTCCAGGGGTAACTTGGTCACAGAGCTGAAAGATGAAAAAGAAATATAAAGCAACAAGAACACACCACAAAAATCTTCAAGTTCTCTAGTAAAGCCTTGCAGCTAGTCAGACAATACTTTACAACTGGAACTTTACAACAGATATTGTAGTAACTGCTGTGTGCCAGAAAGTAAAACAACAATGGAAAAAGAAAAGTTCATCAAATGAGTAATTTCTACAGCAAGGAGATTTTTATTCTTGTTGTTAAGAACCAAGTTTCATCTTACACACAAACAAAACATTGTTCATTAAAAGAGAAAAATCAAGCAGAAAACACTACAAGCTATGAACATTAAATACACATTGACTTCTATGGGACATGTTTAATCATACCAGCCAAATGACATTAAAGTGCAACATTAACTGGGACTGTACAAGCACGATCCACACAGTACTCAATCATGGTTTGTCTGCAACCATTTTACAAATAGTTAAGAAGTTGTAGCTTCTGAATATGAGAGATCCACTTGAATCCAAAAGAAAGGGATGTGGCAGACAATGCTTACATACAGCTAAGGAACTAAAACAGACAAGGAATCTCAGTGCAAAAAGAAGATCCAAAGGCCTATGTGAGTAAAAATCCAGTTATAAAACCACAACAAACTTAAGCTTTAACATGGCTTGTTCCTGTCCTTGCTCCTTGTCCTAAGGCTGTTTACTGTTATTCATCATTTAAGTGCAATGAAGGAAAATTAAATCTTTAAACTCACGAGTTCTTAATAAAATTTTGCTACTACAGCTGGATACTTCAAAAAAGTATAAACTGCAATTTTATTCAAGAGAAATCATACCTGATTTCTTCAAGAAGGACATATGTTAGATAAAATGCCCTTCATAAGCTTTTCCAATGCTTCTGAGAAACAAAATATTATCCATGCCAAGATTTCCCCACAGACTGACTTTCCTTCTGCCTCCACTTCCTTCCGCCACATAAAGGCACTCAGTCTCCTGTTCTTTTTGATTGGAAGCTATTTACCTTAAGAGCCACAGAAATAGTAAAATGCAAAAACCAACAGGTCCTGAAAACATGACTCCAAGGATCCTTGCAAGACAGCAAACATCCAGCTGGGACTAATACCCCTAGGACTATTTTGGTGAAGGAAAGCTCAGTGCTATAGTCAAAGTACAGTGGCTGTAAACAAATTCCATTTCTGCATATTAAAGAAACTTTTGATTACTTGGTTGCACACATAGAACTACCCTAGGCATGCTGTCATTCATTAACTGAATGCTGTAACTCTGCTGAAATCTTCTGTCTGGAGCTTCCCCTTCCACCCCTTATTAAATGATGAAATACATTAGGCTTATTTCAAGCATCCCTATAGTTCCACCTGCTGGAACAAAGAAGAACACCAAAATGTTCTCATTCCTTGCTTTTGCTGTGGACTGAGCTAAGAATTCTTGGGCTGCTTGGTCAGGATTAGTTTTGTGTCTCTGCATGTCTCTGAATAAAATCTGATACTGAAAATCCAAGAGGGGATTTCACTGATTCTCAGAAGCACGTGCAGTGCAGATAGTCTGGAGAGAAGCTAATGTAGAGAACAGCTACTAAATCCAACACATTATGACCTCCCACATGAGCAATTCCATCTGAGCTCCTAGAAGAAGTTTTAGGACAAGTGGGATGCAGCCATGTGGGCAATAAAATAAAAAGAGCTTGCCACAGATCATGTATATTCCACATACAGACAGGGAGCGAATGTTGCAGCAACTAATGAAACTCAAAGAAACAGTGGGGTTTTCTCCTGTCAGTGGTCCCCTACAAAACACAAAATTAGAGACTTAGTTCTTCTGCAAACTCAGATTACTTTTTATTTGCAAAGAGACTGAAATATTCTGAAAGCTTTACTCCACCTAAGAAGAAACAACTGCTCGTGTTTAAAAGAAAAGTTTAAGTAAGCCAAATCTAATTGCCTGGCCCAGACTAGCACAGGTTTACTACAGAATTAAGTTATAGTTTAAGAGAAGGAGAGAGAAGGGTAAGCAGACAAGAGCTTTGGGGCAGACCTGAATAATGGGATTGCTTCTTGCTGGATTGTCTCTACAGATCCTAAATTCCATGAACACATGCTGTCAAGTTAATATGCAGAGAGCTGAGTGCTTTGAAGCTGCTTTGTGAGAAAAAGGAACAAGTGACTTCATGGCACCTTCAGTGTCACCTGAGTGCCTTGAGAAGAGATGGCTGAGAGGGGACCTCATTATTGTCTTTAAGTATCTGAAGGGAGGGTGCCAGGAAGGTTGATCCAGGCTCTTCTCAGTGGTGCTGAGCACAGGACAAGAGGCAATGGGCAGAAACTGATGCACAGGAAGCTCCACCTGAATGGGAGGAAGAATGTCTTTACTGTGTGGGTGACTAAGCACTGGAGCAGGCAGCCCAGAGAGGCTGTAGAGTCTCCTTCACAGGAGATATTCAAGAACTCTCTAAAACACCAGCACAAAAGCTGATCATCCTGATACAGGTCTGTCTGGCAATGGGAATGCCACAGCAAGCTTAGCTGATATAAGCACACCCACTGCCTAAACACAGAGAAAGCAAACAGAGCACATTTTGACTGGATGCTGTTTCAGGCTGTATACCAGGAAACTCTTGCCAAGTATCTCCCAATCAGAGGCAAAAAAAAAAAAACCAAACCAAAACCCCCAAAAAAGCCAAACCAAACCAAAAATCTGATTTTTTTTTCTTTCGGGCAGACCTTGTGACACCATTCTAAAAATCAAGACTTTTTAAAATGTAAGTTTCAGATAAGCAAAACAAACAAAGGTCAGTTTTAGAGTTAAAATAACCCATAAAATGTTACTAGTTCAGAGTGCTACATAAACCCAAGAGCACAAGCAGAACTCCTTAAAAAGTTTACAAAATTGAGGCTACACAAAGCAGGAACAGAAAATCCATTTGCTTAGCTATACAAATAGGATAGAGAATCTGTTCATTGTAGAAAGCTGGAAGTTACAGCTTTACCCATTATCAAGTTCCAAATAAAAGCAAAATTAAACCAGAAGTCTTAATTATCTAACAGCCATCAAAATATTACATAAGAACATAATGGGAAGAGGGGACAACACACAACAAAAAGGTGGTAAAGAAATCGACCTTAATGCAAGTTACTTTCTACATGGGCAAATAGTGATAGGACAAGGGGAAATGATTTTAAACTAAAAGAGTAGAGATTTGGATTAGAAATTAGGAAGACTGTCTTTACTCCCAGAGGGTGGTGAGCAACTGGAACAGGTTGCTCAGAGAAGTTGTGGATGCCTGGAAGTATTCAGGGTCAGACTGGATGGTGCCCAGAACAACCTGGTCTGGTGGGAGGTGTCCCTGCCCATGGCAAGGGGGGCTGTAACTAGAGGATCCTTAAGGTCCCTTCCAACCCAAGCCTTTCTAAAGTTTTATGACTCCAAGCTACTCACTTTTTCTCACATTAAGATTAATTTTAAAAAAAGTAATGGCTTTTATGGAACAAAGATCATCGTTTTTCTGCCTACACTCAAAGCCAGATGCTAGAATGAATACGAAGACCCCTTCCTAAGATTGATTCCAAATAGGAATTCTTTAAATTTTGTTGAAAGTAACAAGAATTAGCTTCCTGAGAGATCAGCAGCACTGCTGACAATGCTTTATTTATTGTTGAAATGATGTTCAGCTCTGATCAAAAACCAAATTCACCATGAAAAACAAGCCAGATATATATTCATGCTGAGAACAAAACTACAACACACCTTCTGTGTGTATTCCTCTCACAGTCATCACTACCCTAGAGATAACCTTCACAGCTATAAAGGTGTGGCTGCTCAGCACTCTGTGCTACAGGAAAACAAAGAAAAGCAAGATGCCCATGAAAGGGAGAGGACTCAAGCACCTTCCTTTCCCACAGGCCTGTCATTCCCGCACTATGTTAGAGCTGTCAACAAGGGTAATGCACATCTTGTAACAGCTGACAGCAAAGGCCATTTTACTAAGGATGAACACACAGACATCATGCTTTAGCAGTTAGTACCACAACTGCTGCAGGTGCAGGTTCATGGCATCACTGCACTGTGCAATCCCAGGATGCAAACAACCAGGCTCCTCTTATCCAGAACACTGACACCCAAAACAAGGTGCTAAGTCAGTAATCTTTAACATTTCAGTCTCTCACCCAGCCTCAAACCCACCTAACACAACTCATCACCCTGAGAAAGCAATGGAAGAACTTTGGAATCAGGTGGGACACAGCACCTGGAAAACCACTGGCAACATGGGAACCCTCCTCTATGAGGAGAAGCTGAGAAAGCTGGGGCTGCTCAGCCTGGAGGAAAGCTGCATGGAGAGCTCACAGTTACCATACAGTATCTGAAGTGGGTCTAACAGAGAAGCCAGAGAGGGACCCTTTATCAGGAACTGCAGTGATAAGACAGGAAGGAATGGATACAAATTCAAAGAGGAGAAATTAAGTTAGATATTAGGAAGAAATTATTTACTGTGAGGGTGGTGAGACACTGGAACATGTTGCTCAGAGAAGCTGCAGATATAGTGTTCAAGACCAGGCGACCTGGTGTAGTGGGAGGTGTCCCTGTGCATGTCAGAGGAGTTGGGAAGAGAAAATCCTAAGTTTCTAGGAATAGCGGCGGGATGCAGCACAGCAGCAGCTCTGGGGTGTCGCCTCCCTCTGCAGGAGGACTCTGCTGCTGCTGCCGCAGGAGCCCGAGGTTCTCCCGCACGGAGCCGGCTGCCCCTTCCAGGCCGGGAGGCGCGGCACTCCAGCCCGCCCGCCCGCTCACCCACCCACGGGCCTCGTTCCCCGCCGCCCGGAAGGGCCAATACCGAGCAGGCCGGGGCTGCCTCCTCCGGCCGGGGTGAGGACGAGCCGGGGAAGGCCGCGGGCAGCAGAGACGCGCTCGGTCCGAGCAGCGGGGCGCCTTTCCCCGCCCCGGGGCCGCCCCACCGCCAGCACGGCCCTCCCTCGACCCCCGGCCCGCTCGCCGCTCACCTGCGCCAGGCAGGGCCTGGCCCCGCCGAGCAGGCCCCTCCCGCAGAGCAGCTGCTGCAGCGGGGCCCCGGGCAGCCCCCGGCGGCCGCCGCCGCCCCGCGCCAGCAGCAGGTACCGGTGCGCCATGGCCGCCCGGACCCGCCGTCACCGCCGGCCCGCGCCGCCTGACGTCACCGCGCCGCCGCGTGCATTTCCCCTACGGCCGAAGGGCACACCTGGCCCCGCCCCCTGGTGAGGCCGCGCCCCCAGGGGGGTCACGCACCGCCTTCTGACCACGCCCACCGCCGTCACCAGCGGAGCCCGGCGCGCCCTGGGATTCTCAGGATGCCGGAATCCATCGGGTCGGGAAAGATCTCCGGGATCATCGAGGGCAGCCTGTGACCCAGCACCACCACGTCAGCTAGACCATGGCACCAAGTGCCACGTCCCAGCTCTCCCCGAACACCTGCAGGGACAGTGATAACACCGCCTCCCTGAGCAGCACGTTACGATATTTAATCACACTTCTGAAGGAATTTCTCCCTAATGTCCAAGCTGAATCTCCCCTGGTGCAGTTTGAAGTTATGTGCTCTCGTCCTGCTTACTCGGGAGAAGAGACCGACCCTAGCCTGGCCAAAACCTCCTTTCATGCACTTGTAGAGGGCAATAAGGTCACCCCCGAACTGCCTCTTCTCCAGGCTAGACACCCCCAGCTCCCTCAGCTGCTCCTCACAGCACATGGGCTCCAGACCCTTCACCAGCTTAATTGCCCTGCTCTGGGCAAGCTCCAGCATCTCAATGTCCTTCTGAACCGAGGGGCCCAGAACTGAACCCAATATTTAAGGTGTGGCCTCACCAGTGCTGGATACAGGGGAACAATCCCTGCCCTGCTCCTGCTGGCCACGCTGTGTCTGATACAGGCCACGGTTCCACTGACCTCCTTGGCCACCTGGGCACAGCCCGTGCCTTTCATGGGCTCACGTTCAGCTCTGGCTGACCAGCATCCCCAGGTCCTTTTCCACTGGGCCACTTTCTCAGCACTCGGACTGCAGCCCGTAGTGCTGCATGGGGTTATTGTGGCCAAAGTGCAGGACCCAGCATTTGTTTTTCATGCCATCGGTCCCAGCCCATCTTTCCAGCTTGTGCCGGTCCCTTTGCTGACTCAAGGGTGTGGGTGAGTCAGCAGGGCAGGCTCAGCCCAGCCCAGCCTAGGCTGGCCAGCCTCACTGGGAAGGGCGGGTCTCCCTGCTGCCAGGGCTGGTTTAGCCTGCAGCAATGTTCTACAAAGCCTGCAGGTAGGAAATAAGGAAACCTGTCTCCTGGTTTTGCCCCATTCTGTAAGGCATTCTATATCAATGTGTTTGCTGTAGAATGAGTCTGTGCAAAGTCCTCTAGTGAACTCAGGCGTTTGGTGTTATCACTGTTAAGGAAACATCCCATCTGACCATTCACAAGACTCTCTGTCACTCACATTCCCTCACATTCCGAAGGCCAGAGACTTTCACTGCTGGGACCAGAGCCCCTTTCCAGCAGGCAGCTCCAGTGCATCCACAGGTGCCCACTTGACCCCCCTCACACAGTCAGGCCAGGTTTCCTTACTGGATCCACCCCACATTCCTCATGGCAGAGTCTCAAATGTCTCATTCCATAAAGCAATTTATTCATGGTGCAGTAACACAGAAACAGCCCCAGCTCATGCTTCTGAGATGGGACCCTGAGAAAGGAACCCTTAGCTTTTATACCCCCACAGTCCAAGCCACATGCAAATCTCACTCTTACTCATGAGTTTTTGCTCCTGCTGTGTCCCTCAGTGTCCATTCACCTGGCTGGCACCACCAAAGGGTTGGCAGTTCATGGCCTCTTGTCTCAGGCTCCCACCGAGAACTCCACCTACATCTCCATCTGCAGCTTGCAAACCGAGCTACTGCCCCACATATATCCTCAGCACATGATGTCCCTGGCTGTGTGTCACTCTCAAGGCTGTTATTAGGGTATTTAATCAAAACTCCTGGTTTGATTAAACCAAAACGCTGGTAGCTCACAGAGCCCCAGAATCACAAAATGGGAAAGGAAGGGACCACAGCAGCTCATCAGGTCCAACCTCCCTGCTCAATCAGGGTCATCCCAGAGCACATGACACAGAGCTGCCTCCATGGTTCTTGAATATCTCCAGTAAGAGAGACTCCACAGCCTCTCTGGGCAATCTGTTCCAGGGCTCAGTCACCCACACAGTAAACAAGTTCTTCCTTATATTCAGTTGGACAGAGCTTCCTGCGCATCAGTTTCTGCCTGTTGCCTCTTGTCCTAATGCTTGGCACCACCAAGCAGAGCCTGGATCCATCCTCTGGGCACCCCCCACTCTAAATACATATAAACATTGATGGGGTTCTCTCTCAGCCATCTCTTCTGCCCTAGGTCCCTCAGCCCTTCCTCCCTCATGAGAGATGCTCCAACTCCATCATATTCGCACCTCTCCACCAGAGCTGCTCCGGGAGCACCACGTCTCCTTTGCACTGAGCAGTTGGTGCTGAGGGTTGGTTTGTGAGCACTTGAGGAACACCAGTCAATGGTAATACAGAATTGCTTTCCCAGGATGCGCCTTTCCAGCGCGAACTGTATCAGGGGAGGCTTAGGCTGGATATCAGGAAAAGGTTCTTTAAATAGAGGCTGGGTGAGCACTGCAACAGTCCCCAGGAAAATGGTGACAGCACCAAGCCTGACAGAGTTCGAGAAGCGTTTGGATAACGCTGTGGGGCACACGGTGATTCCTGGGGCTGTCCATTGCAGGGTTACGAACCGGACTTGGACAATCTCCTGTGTCGCGTCCAGCCCAGGACGCGGTGACACCGGGCCCGGCCGGCGCGCGCTCCTGCGCATGTGCGCTGCGTCGCCTCTTCCGCGGGCGCGGGAGGGGCGGGGCGGTGACGCAAGCGCGTGACGCTAGCGCCGGTCCGGGCACGCCCCCCGCGCCCCTCCCGGCGGCCGCTCGCGCTCGCCGAGCCGGCGCGAGGCTGTCAGGCAGCCGGGCTCCGCCGTCGCGCGCTCTCCCTGGCGTCGGGCTCTGCGAGACGCACCGGGAGCGGCCATGAAGATCTGGAGCTCGGAGCACGTGTTCGGGTGAGGGGCCGGGCGGGGAGGGCTCGGAGCGACCCCGGCACTTCACCGAGCCGGGCCGTGCGGGGCGAGCCGGGTCCCGCCGGGGTGACGGCGGAAATGGCAATGCTGCGGCGCGGCCGCGGGAGGAGGAGGGAGGCCGGGAACGGGCTCCGGTGGTGCCGGTCCTGCATCGTCTCGATCGCGGGCGGACCCCGCTCCTGGGCTTCTCCTGTCTCGGGAACAGCATTCCGACAGGATGGAGTGGTAGAGCTGGCCCCACAGCGTGGTGGCTTGGTGAAGGGCTGGGTGCTTAGGAAAAATAACTTTCACACCATAACTAAAAATAAATCTCAAGCTACCGATGTAGAGCCTATGATACATGTTCCAAGAGGTGAGGACAGAGTGACGGTGTCCCTTAGTCTCAGGTGTGCCGCTGTGTGCCCAGCAGCCGGCTCTCAGTAAATGTTCTTTCCATCAGTGCTTTTCTGCATGGAACGCGGTCTGGCCTAACGAGGAAGCAGCAGGGAGAAGTATCGGGAGCTTGTAGCGAGCTGTCCCGGGAGCTGGCTCCCCACGGCCCGTGGCATTCCCACTCTGGGAGTGCCACCGCCGGTGATTCCTCTGCTACAGGTGTTCCCAAGTCTTGAGGCCCGAAGAGCACTAACGTATTTACGAAATATCCCAGATATGTTGCTCTGAATTTCCTTAATTAGCTCAACGCAGCTGAATTCCTTGCGCTGATGCAGGTACTCGGTGCTCAGCTTCAGCACTGGTCTGGTGTAAGCGAACTGTGGTTTCTAGCAGGAAATATCAGGCAGAGGCTGCTCCAGCATGACACAACTCCCGAGTCTGAGTATCTGTCACCTAGGGAATGCAAAAGCTATTTTTATTTGACATTTTCTCATCAAGTTCTGTATTAGAACATCCACGTCTTATGGCGTAATGTGTGTGGGTGTAGGTAGTTAATTTGAATGGTTAATAAAATGTTGTTGTGCCTTATCAGCTCTCTGACTCAGTCCCTTAGGGACATTTAACAGAATTTTGTCATTTTCAGTTTGTGTATCTTCTGTTGATGGAGGTGTAAAGTCACCAAAGATGGAACAAGGAGCAATCCTCCAGCTCTCCTTCTGCTACAGGAATTGAGGGCTCTTATTTCTCCTGCTTGCACCAGTAAAGCTTTCTGACACTTTTCTTGTTAGAAAATAACTTATTTTTCCAACTTTCTGTTTGTTCTTGTAGTGCTGTACTGTCAGTGCCTTTCTGTACCAGTCTATTTTAAGACTAAAATAAAATCCATTTAGGGCCCCAAGTGCAACTCCTAAGTACAAGTTGGCACCCCTAAGCCTTCTTAAGTTAGATGCCAATTGTTGAATTTTTAAACGTACCTTTAAAGGCTTTAAGGCGATTATGTCAGGACAGTCAGTTATTCTGAATATAGAAATAATAGGGACAGAATTTCTCTGTTGGATCAAGTCCATGGTTTCTGTAGCCTCCTCTGTTTCAGAAAGAAATGTCTGAAGTACCTGAGAGCTGTGTGGACAGTCTGGCCTTGAGTAGCAGGACTGCTCCAATCTCAGGAATTGGAGGTTATCAAAATTTGTTTTGTAAAAACAGTTCTGAGAAGAGTATCCATAAGTGGAATTCATGCTAGCAAACTGCTGGAAGCAGTAGTATAGGTGCAGACATCAGGCTGTGAGCTGGTGGGCTTTCTAAAAATCTGTTTCTTTCCCAATCATCCTTTTTTTTAGTAGAATTTAATTTCACTTTGCTTTTTTTTTTTTTTTTTTTTTTTTTTTTTGCTATAGGGAGGAGCAGAAGCTAGTGATGTCCTCTTTAGTTTATTTGGTATGCTTAGAATTACAGAAAAACTTGGGGTGGAGTGGAACTCCTGGAGGTCATGTAGTCTAGCCCTCTTCTCCAAGCAGGGCAAGCTTAAGTGTTAGGTGAAGTTGCTTTCCTGGTGGAGTTGTGGAATGAGCTGAGATTCCCACATCTCTGTGGGCACTACTTGGAATGTCACTTGTAGCAGTGAGTGACTGTTGCCCCTTGCCCTCATTTTTCTTAGTCTTGCATTAATAATTCCTTGCTTCAGTCTGGAGAGAAGAATTTTTTTTCTTCTGTTTTTATATCTGTGTTGCCTTTCCAAGCATAACTGTATTCCAAAGGGACTTCTGGGAGCTGTGAAGCTGCACAGCCTGTCCCATGTTGCACAACCTAAATCCTGATTTAGTATCATGGGATTACTTGCAATTCAATACAAAATACTTACAGATACTCTCCCCTCTTCCTCCCTCAGGCATCCCTGGGATACAGTGATCAAAGCTGCTATGAGGAAGTACCCCAACCCCATGAATCCGTGTGTGGTGGGAGTGGATGTCCTGGACAGGAGCCTGGATAACCAGGGGAGGCTGCACAGTCACCGCCTGCTCAGCACGGAGTGGGGACTGCCCAGCATTGTCAAAGCGGTACGTTTTTGCACCCTTCATTCTTTAGTTAGGGTGGGATCCCTTTTATGTCACCCTGTGAGTTGGAGCTGACTTTGAAGTAAAAGCTGAAATTTGTGTGTGCCTGTCAATGCCTTCCAGGCTGGTCTGTGCCATGCTCTGTGGCTGATACAATCTAGACAATGAAGTCTTGCCACTGATCACAATCCTCTGATATCCATGGAATTGTGTTTATTTGGGGTCACTGAGAACTTTGCACTTACGTGTTTTGAGGTTCAGTTTGTTTGTTGAATGTTGGTACTTAACATTTTTTTCCCCTTCAGATATTAGGAACAAGTAGAACTCTGACTTACATAGAGGAGCATTCTGTGGTAGATCCAGTGGAAAAGAAGATGGAGCTTTGCTCAACTAATGTGAGTGGTGGCTTAAGAAGTTTCTGGTAATTAGTTCTGGAAGTTGGATGTTTTGCTCTCAACATTTAGATTAGAAGTGTAGCTGTGTCTTTCATTGGAGGCAACAATTTACAGGTCTCAATCAGTGTTTTAGATGACTCTTTTTCCCCTCCCTTTTTCTTCTTCTAATTTAGATACTTCATCATCAAACATTTGTGATTCTGCTTTTAATGTAAGATTATTTCTCAGAGTGCATGTGAAATAGTTTGACTTTTAGATGAATGAGTTCTGTCATTTCCAACAAAAGTTTTAATGTGAAATGCCTTTTTTCATAGAATGTGAATGAGGCATTGTGCTATGTTTTGGTATCCTGGTAACTCACAGATCTCAGATTTAACGTGGGCTTGTCTGTAGGAGAGCCTTGTCTCTGTACAAGAGGCCTTGTCCTTCCTGATTTTCTGTCTAATCCAGGTGGTGCTATGGGGGTCTGGAAGAGCCTCTCTTAACCACTGTCCATAAATCAAACTCAACATTCAGGGAAAGCTGTTGGTGTTCTGTCCTGTGAATGGGAACTTTGATATAATTAGATCAAGGATAGAAGAATATATGTCACCCTTTATAGGTCTTTTTATTGACTATGTTGTGGGTTTTATAGTCTGTGTACAGTATTTTGATGTTAAATCGAGTGCTCTGCTATTGAGTATTGAGTGCTGCTGATAACAGAAAAATAAAAGGTGAGAAGTGAGGATTTCAGCTCTGTTTTTGTTCTTAAGATTACACTCACAAACTTGGTGTCTGTTGACGAGAGACTGGTTTACACACCTCATCCAGAAAACCCGGAAAAGTAAGTAGGGAAATTTATGTGTGTCTTTGTGTCTAGGAGACAATTTGTTAGTTCAGTTCAGCTTAGGTGTTAACCTTTCCTTATTGCCTTACAGGACTGTGCTAACCCAAGAAGCAATTATTACTGTTAAAGGCATTAGCTTGAGCAGTTATCTGGAAAGCTTGATGGCAAATACAATATCTTCTAATGCCAGAAAGGTACATATTTATTCTGTTTTCTCCTCTCTTCTCCACCCAATCACTCTTTCTTTTGAAATAGTAATTGTCAATGGTGTGTGTTGAATGTTAAATTTAATATCTCCAGATTTTGTGTGCAGTGTTTCAGTAGGTTTTTTTATAGAACCTCAGCAACCTGTTTCTAGGAGCTAGTGCTAGTAGAAAATGTAACTTCACATTCAGCCTTTATAATGTGGATTTATCAGTTAATACCAGCATATTTTCTGTGCTGTTTTTGTAAGTTGTTCCTGTTCATATCCATCATTGAGCTGTCTCCTTTCCTTTGGCTAAAAGTAATTTAGTGTAAGCAGAAGCATATTCTTTGAGGAGGTGAGACTGTGCTGGCTCACCTGGGTAACGCTGCCCTGACTGCTCTGTCCTGTGCTTTTTCTGTTTGGCCTGCAGCCCTGGAGCTGCTCTTCAGCACAGGCAGAGCTATGGGAGTGTTTATTCTTGAGCACCTTGTCCTACAGTTTCTTGGGGAAAAATGGAATTGCTAGAGAAGCATAGGCCTTGCTGCCTAACAGCAGGATGGATGCTATTGGCGTTTGAGATTTTGTTCTGCTTTGCTGGAGGGGTTCAGCACAGTGGGAATCTGGCCCAGGTAATTCCTGCTATGCCAGAAATCCTGTGCTTTGGCCACCCCTTCATCCTTGTGAGGGATGCTCCTTGGCCAGTGTAAGCCAACTTGGTAGGACCAACTAGATGAGAGAGGAGAAAGCATCTTTTGCCACCCTTCTGTGTGCTTCTCCTAAGGTGAGAGGAAAATTTGTTAAAATCATGGCATGGGGAAGGAATGATGGATCATTTCTAGACACTGAAGAGTACCTTTACCTAGCTGGGTGCTCTCTGTTTTATGGAAGGTATTTCAGTTAAATTCCAGTTCTGTTCTGATCTGGTTTCCATTTAAAAGTCTGTGTGGAGTGTATATTCTTGAAAGAGGAACAAACCCTGGCTCACAACCAAATTTCAGGCTGGCCCAGAGTTAGCAAAGCATTGTCTAGTTGGCTCATGTGCCAGATCAAGTTAGGCACACTTAAAAATACTGGCAAAATTCCTCTGAAGGCATTGGCTACATTTACATATCTCTTTTGAAATCAGAGAAACTGTAAATATTTCTTGGTACCTGCTGAGGTGTTGCCTGTGAGAGAGCTTAATTTCTTTTGAAGATTGTTCCGTTCTGCCATTTTCAGGGAAGGCACTGGCTTACAAGCTTCTTGCAAATCAGAAAGATCTTCTTGTGCTGTGTATTTCACAAATACAAAGTCTCTACAGAGTTTGAACTTGGCAGGAATTTGTAATTGCTGTTACCAGCCCTCTCCTTGCTAACCAGTACCTACTGTGCTAATACTGGCTCTTCTTGCATGCTGTGCTGTGCCTCTGAACACCCCTCTTAAACTTCATGACAGTTACTGAAAAATGTTTTGTTGTTCTGAAGAAATAGGAATTATTGAGACTTTGCTCTGAGGTAGCAGTGGCAGGTGATGCATTATTATTTTTAATGACGATGAAAAAATCATTTGCTGTTTGTTGTAAATCTTTTTGTGTTACTCTAGGGGTGGGATGCTATTGAGTGGATAATTCAAAATTCTGAGAGCGCTCTAAGCTAGCAGTTCTCCACACCTGCAGTTTGTACTAACTAGTGGTAATGCCAGCATTCTCCTTCTTGGTACAGCATTTCAGCTTTCTAGCCAATATCTGCATGGACTGTTGTCACGTGGATTCCATAAATGATCCTGCATGTCTGTTTCACACACCTTGCATACAGGAATGGCAGAGCTGCTCCTTGCCCTGCAGTTGTGGAGGGTGAGCACAGGCCCAGGCTGGATCCATGTGCTTGTGCCACGGGGCAGCCAAGGTGCTGCAGCCATGTGGCACACAGCCTTGCTTATGGCTTGAGGGCTG
The DNA here is from genome assembly GCF_028769735.1 of Zonotrichia leucophrys gambelii. Taxonomy (NCBI): domain Eukaryota; kingdom Metazoa; phylum Chordata; class Aves; order Passeriformes; family Passerellidae; genus Zonotrichia; species Zonotrichia leucophrys. Next base: position 100,597,490 of record NC_088171.1, on the reverse strand, counting down.
CAGACAGCTAGGGCTGTGAGGAGTCCCTCCACTGAGCATTTAATCTGGTCTGAGTTTCTGTGATTTCAGTATATAAGGCTGGTACCTAGAGAAATTAATAAATTGGCTAGTGAGTGGAATTGGCTTTATAAAAATAAAACAGAACTGTGTTCTTAGGATATAAAATTGATTTCTTGAAACAGGTTGCCTAGCAGGGGTAATGTTTTGCGTAGCGGAATTGTATTTGCTTTTCTTCTGCCTGAGGAGTAGTGTTGCCCTTCTGAGGAAATCTGTGCAAAGCTTGAAGCTGTCAGGATGCCAGACTGTTCCTGTTTTTCATTTATCTTGTAGTTATGTTCATGTTGGTAGCGACTTGTCCCTGCAGTTATAGAGCTATGAACAAATCTGAGTTCAGGGTTGAGAGAACTGAGTGTATTTGCCTCTATGAGACCTCTGTGCAGATTATTTTTCTTCCACTAGTCAGTGTAGCCTGTCCCTGTCATTCCTGTATTGGCTTCTGCTTCAACCAGTAAAATTTCCTAAAAAGAAAAAGATCCATTTTGCTGCTTCTCCTAGTTAAGAAAGTTGGGCTTTTTACACTGCTTACTTTGAGATTCATGTATGCCATGAGTGCTTGCTTTTACGTTCTCATTCCACTAAGCTTTTATGGCTGTTTTTCTGGAAAACATCCAGTACAAAGGCTCAGCACTTATCAGTCATTAAGCTCTACCAACAAATCTTCATCTGCAGCGCTTGTCCTGCCAGCCACGTCATGCTGCTGACACCTGCAATAATGAATAACACACCGTGCATGCCTGGGGATGAGTGTGCCTGCTTAATGACTGACTGCAGAACTTCTTGTACAGTATGACACTTTATAGACAGTCCTCTGTCAGATTTTTTCTCATAACTGGGTAGTTTTGTGGCACTTGAAGGCTTTGGATCTAGTTGAGATTTCTAACCTTATTTCCTGTGCAGGATGTTCCTGAAGTCTTCCTTGCCAAAATCATGAGTTTATTCTTAGCTGCAAAATATGGTATATAGTGTAGGCAAGTCTAAGGAGATATACACAGACCTATGTACTCCCTAAAATCAGAGGAAATATCTTGGTGCTCTAGTTGAATGTCATGGATTTTTAAAATTAATTTATCTCATCCACAAAGATATCAAGTAAGACACAATGATGTGATAGTTTCAAGTCAGGGCCTGAAAAGAATCTCAGTGTTTTTCTACTGATTGTTTTCTATGGCCAGGGTGTTTTACCTTCTGACAAGTCTTCTTTGAGCAATATAACAAATGTAACATCCAAGCTGTTGCTGTCTCAGTTCTGTGTGCCTGTGTCACCTCGGAGAGGATATTTAAACCTGACTTTTAAAGGTCCAAATGCCTGCTTACTGAAAGATGATTCCCCCTCCCTGCCCCCCACTTCTCCCTCAGTGAGCACTCATCTCAGTTAATTCACAGCTGGTTACAACTTGTTGCTGTGCCCAGGTCTGGGTGCTTTTATTTGTGCTTTGCTGGCATTCCCAGGTCTTGCACAGCCTGTGGAGAAGTTGGAAATTACTCCCTTCTGAAGAACAATCACTTTGGTGCTCAAATGGAAGGAGCTCAGAAGTTAAATCATCCCTTCTAAGGTCTTCTATCAGCAACTTGAACTTAAAGTGGACAATTTCAGTCAACTTTCTTGAACATTATTAGTATTTTTTAAAGACATCTCTGGAACTAGTTAACTTAGACATCCTAGTTCTTGAGGTAATTTGGGGTGGAGCTTAATCTCCCTTTCTGAGCCTTCACCAAGATCTGATCACTTTATTGTGATACCTGGATGACTTTTCTCAGTTTAAGGACTGCCTGCCAGTGCAGAAGTAGGAATTAGTGTTTATTCTGTGAGTCCTTGGAATATGGAAAATCCAAAGAGAAATGGAGTTTGCTGACCTTTGTGAGTCATCTCAAGAGCGTCTTGAGATAACTGTGCTCCTATTCACAGTAAAACTATTCTTTTTAACAGGTTACACTTTGCACTCTGGATCTGGGCTTTTCATATTATTCTAGGCTGATGTTTCTAGCCTGGCAAAAAATTCTTGAGGAGTGTGTGAGCTTTCTTCTGACATTCTTTTTTCCTTAGGTTTTCAAAGCTGCTTATGCAGATTCTTGTTCATGCTTACTAGTCTATAAAGGACAGCAGCAGGTTCTGGACACTGTGGTGTTTCTGTACACCTTTAATGAACACAACAAAATTAGCACATCACAGTCTGGCACACAACACTGTGCAGAGGAGGCCGTGCTTGTCCTTTCTATCGATGTCTGCAGAAGGCTTGAGCACTGACAGTGGCTCTCCTGAACATTTATGACTTTTTGGGCTCAAACCTTTATCTCCAGAATTCTGAACTTGGCCAGAGCCATGTGGCTCCCACTTACTGCTCTCCACTCCTTGTATTTCTTATTCTTAGTGGAGTAATAGAGCTGAATCTCTCTGAATCTCCAAGTGAAAAAAGACCAAGTCTTCTCCTGGTCTGATCCCATCTGCTTGCTTTGACAAAAGCTGCTATTCTGAGCTTGCAGAGTTCTAAAATCTTGACTTTTGTTTAGTTAAAGTCTTTCTCTTTCTTGACTTCATTGCGCTGCTGGCTGCATCTTGTGGTCATTGGGATGCAACTGCTACAGAGTCTTCTTCAGGTGAAAGGTTTTTGCCAGGCTTATTGCCCTGGGTTCTCCAGCTGTTACTGAATCACTGGCTGTCATTTCTGATCTTGAGACATTCCCGTGCATTGATATAAAATGTGCAACTCTCAATTAGTCTGATTTAGCTGCTGAAAAGTTGCTGTGTACAAATGTAGAATTCAGTGTGAGTCCGCTTCTGAACTCTAGATAGGTATCAGATCACTTAGCTGCTACTTCAAAGAGCACTGGAAGACTTTTCATTGTCCCGGATCTTCTCAAAAACTTTCTCTGTAACTTGGCTAATAAAGCTGAGATTTTGCCATAGTATTATTTGGGTGGTGGGAGCAGCAAAGAGCAAAACCAGCAATTCTCTTAGGTAAGGAAACTTGACTGCTGAATTGGGCCTTGTGCTACTGGCAGCTCACACCAGCACTGCATTTGCTTCTGACTTAGGGGTGAAGCAAATGCCTCTGCAGTGAAGTTTCCATAAGAAGATGCTAAGAAATTATCAATATAATCTGGTATCAGACTATGCAGAGCATGGCACTGATTTTGAAACAAGTTTCATGTCTGACAGAGGAAGAACTATAGAAGCATGAGCAGTGGTGGTGTGTCTGTTGTGATCCTAAATCCTGGTGTTTTTCTGGCAGGGCCGGGATGCCCTGGAGTGGGTGATCAGCAAACTAAACACAGAACTGGAAGAGCTGAAGTCCACGCGTGAGGGGATCAAACCAGCCATGGCAGCAGCGTCCACGGAACAATAAAGCCAAATCTTTGGGTTCACCAAATAAAACCAAGAAACTGACAGAAAAGTCTTATTCTGCAGACTGCTCTGTAGAGCTCCCTCCCAAGGCTGATCTGCAGAGGATTTGTCCATTTGTAAGAATACTGGATCAGCGGAAAAGTAACCTCATCCATCATCTCCACGCAGCTCTTGTTGCCTACTGAAGTTTAAACTGACCTCCTGCAGATGCTCTTTTCATTTGAACAGTTTATGTTTAACACTGGAAATAAAATGTTTAGCACATTCAAAGCAGCCTAAATGTACCTTTTCAAATAAAGGTAGAGGACATGTTATATTTACACCATCTCAAACTGAAAAGCTTGAAAAAAAGCATGTGTGGGATTAAGGGTTTTCTGTGTGAACTTTTGTTCTGTAAAGGGCTGATAGGCCCTAGAGCACTGAATTTTGTCTGGTTTGTAATCTGATAATGTCTTATGGCCAGTTAAAGGGAACTACATGAGTCAGAACATGATACTGTAAATCTGATATTTATCTAGAGGATCATCTTGAAAGGCTACATCTTGTGTGGAACTAACTCTTCTTAGGTGCTGCCTGAACATGACACATAGATAATTTACCTCTTAGATATTTGTATCCAAACAAAGATAAAGTTTCTATTGATGTTAATAGCCTAAGATAGTTTTTCTGGTGGGAAGAAGGGTATAATTTATTTTCTTATTTATTAATTTTTCCTCTTTCCTCCCCTCCCTGTGGGGACAGGGATTACTTGAAGGTGCTGGAAAATACTTACTTATCTCTAAGAAGGGTATTTGTAGGCTGCTGGAATGAAGAGACCGTGCTGTTCCACTGGTCCTTGTTCTTCACATCACATCTTACCTGAGGGAGAAATTGATGCAATAACCAGAAGAGTTGAAATGAGAAATGAGCAGAAAATTTTACATCTAAATGATAAGGTTTCATAAAGAGAAACTTTTAATTTCCTGAGTGGAGAAAACAAGAATACAAGAACCACAAGTGGACTCTCATTTCTAAATGCTTTTTGTTAACTACTGACTACCAGTGTAACTGAACCTTTTCAACTCTTTTCCACGTGGGTACAAAATGGTTTTAAAATCGTTTGAAATGCTTCTCATTATCTGGAAAAATACTCCAATAACTGCAGAAACTTTCCTATTAAATATGCATAAATATATATTGGTGATGACTCTAACCTTGTCTGATGTTTACAGAATTGTCATGTTTGGTCCAGATGTAATATGTGTTTCTCTGACAGAACCCTCTGTTAGGGCATTTTAACTTATTTCTTGTTATGCACACAAAGTGAAACAAGTGTTGCAAGGATGTTTACTTGTTCAAGTGGCAAGCATGTGCTCAGGAAGCTGTTAAAGAGCATGAGTAACTTCTGAAAAAATTGAAGAGTAAAATGTTGGTCACTGTTTTGATCTGATAATTTTAAAGTGTTTGTAGCTTAAGGGAATTTGCAGCATTCATATTCTGGTTGGTTTGAAAGTAAACTTTAATCTGGGTGTAACTAAATTACATGATCCTAATGAATAAACCTACTTTAAAAAATATGCCTATTAGTTGAAAGCAATTAAATGAATAGCAGATATTTACATTGCTTTTTTTTATGTGGACTAAAGCCCTTCCTATTTTGGAACAGAAACTTAGAGCTTGAAGCAGCCCATGTCTGGAAAATAAGGTGGATGGCTTTGGTGCAGGTCAGTTGTTGTCCCCTTTCCAGGAGTGATGTCACTTCCTGGGTGAGGAGCACAGAAGATGTTCTAGCTCCTGGTGTTCTGCTAGGCAGGGGAGTGCAGCTATGGCAGAGCTCTGCACAAAAGAGGGAAGAGTTGGGTGGGGTGTGTCCATTTGGAAACCTGTGCTGCAGCATTTCCGTGCATGCCTGCTGGAGGGATGGAAACATGACTGTCAGCAGGGGGGGAAAGCCTTTGGAGAGGCTCCTGTGTTGCTTTGGTATGGGAGAAGAGTTGTCTAAAGCTGCTCCTTGCATCAGAAATGAAATATTACTTAGTGTTGTCTTAGGCTGGCTGACTTGTGCATGGCACTTCCTCAAAGTCACCACGGGCTCTCTGGAGCCGAGCTCCTCTGCCACACCCTGGGTCAGTGCCAATTACACGTCAGGTTCCCAGATTACTTTCTTGACACTTTGTTTCCTTCTTGCAGGAACTAATCCCTATCTGCTTCCTTCCCTAGCTCCTTTCTGTTCTGTTCCTCCCTGTTTTTGGGCTGCTTTCACTCCACCATTTCCTCCCACTTAGGAAGTTGTGGCTAAATGCTTTGTTTTCCAGTCTGTCTGCTGCTCCACCTGCCAGGCATCAGCAGCTTTCCTACTCGTGCTCAGTCCTCTCCTGTGTTTCTCTAGGCTAAAGGAGAGTGGGGACACTTTGGGTAGGAAAAAGACAAATTTCTTCTGGAGGCCTGTTCATCACTTGGCTCCCTCTCATCTTAGGGGTAGGTGCCAGTTGTGCATCCATGGGATTATTGATCTTCCTGTGGCTGCTCATTTTGCCAGTGTGTACAAAGGACCTTGCAGTGGGTCACACTGGAGCCAGGTAGGTGTGATGGTGTTTGCAGGGGTCTGAGGATGAGGGAAGAGATGAGGATCTGACTCCATGTTTCAGAAGGCTTGATTGATTATTTTATGATATATATTATATTAAAACTATAGTAAAAGAATAGAAGAAAGGATTTCATCAGAAGGCTTGCTAAGAATAGAAAAGGAATGATAACAAAGGCTTGTGACTGACCGAGACAGTCCGGACAGCTGGACTGTGATTGGCCATTAATTAGAAACAACCACATGAGACCAATCACAGATGCACCTGTTGCATCCCACAGCAGCAGGTAACCATTGTTTACATTTTGTTCCTGAGGCCTCTCAGCTTCTCAGGAGAAAAAATCCTGAGGAAAGGATTTTTCAGAAAACATCATGGCTACAGGTAGGCTCCAGTATTCAGGAGATGAAGTGGTTCTTAATTTCCCATAAGTTTTCCTGGGAAGATTTTACCCTGCTCTCTGTCCTTATTGTTGGCATATGGGGCTTCAGTCCTTCTCCCTTGGCTATGTGACTGGTCAGATCAATGGGATCTGGTGGCATCTCTGTGCTGTGCATAACACTGATTTTGAAGCGTCTCAATTCCCATTCCAGTTCTTAGACTGTTATAGACTGAGCTGGCCCTTGAGGCAAAAAAACTTCCTGCCTTTGGAATTGTTTATTTTCATTGCTCCCTAGAAAAATTCCTCCATCTTCTCTTTCTTTACTGGAAATGGCTAAAAAATATTTCTGAAGTCAGTTTTATGTCACATGCATTGGCTGAGGCTTCTCAAAGACAGAAAGCTGCATGTGAGGGAAAGTGTTAGGCTGCTTGTGGGAGCAGCAGAGCACAGCTTTTTGGATTGCAGCAGAAGGAGGAAAAGGGATACGTAGGAGGAAAAAATGTGTAAAGCAGAAATGCTGTAAAGTCAGTGCTGATTTACTTGGAGGGATCTTGAAGTGCTGGGGGCCAAGCAGAAAAAAGCTCAGAGGTTGTAACTATGTAGATTAATAGGCAGAAAGTGCCATCTTGAGTAAGAATTCTGCACTTGGAGAGTTGAAAGTGGAACTGAAGTTGGGTTTTGTGAGCTGTGAGAGGGAGGTTGTGTACAGCAGTTGTTCAAGCTGCAGTTCAATGTTTCTCAGCTGCTGAGTTGCAATTCAAGGGTGCAATGTAGGGAGGTGGTCAGATTTTAAGAATTTAGTGCCAGCGCATCAGATCTCCACGCTGGATAGAAGTGTGGCTGCTCTCCCTATCCCCACGGCTGTGTCACACATGCCTGCTGTGGAGGGCAGGAGCTGGGAAGAGCTGGTTCGTGACTGCAGGGGGAGCAGCGAGGGCAGCAGTGGTTCCCAGAGCGGGGCAAACTGGGCACGGTGGTTCTTGGCCCTGAAGGATTTTAAGATGTTGAAGATCCCACACTCAAAATAGACTGGCGTCTGGTTGATGTGTAGTTGTTGTGCTGGTGCAGGCTCATGTTAGCAACAAAAGTATCGACTAAAAACATCATAATCAAATGGTCTGGTGTGTAATTAATTGGGTTTGTTTAGACTTAATTTGGCCTTGTGCCAGTGTGAGTCTTCCATGCTCCCCCGTGCTTCTTATTTCTTTTCCCTCATCAGGTCAGCAGGCATGCTGGAGGAAGGGTTGTATTTGTTGGGACAACAGGCAATCCTAGTGAAAGCTCCCATATTCTTTAAAACTTTGCTTAAAGTAAGCAAAGGCATTGAGCTGCAGTGGGTGGTGTCAGAAACTGCTGCAGAGCACAAACTGGGCACTGATGTACTGACAATGTAACAACCTAGCACTGGGAAAATGCCCAGCCATGTTCCTTGATGAGACACTTCCCATTCAAATCCTCAGGTGGAGCAGTGGTGGGTAGGCAACACCATTCCTGCTGCTGCGCCTCCCTAGACAGAGCTGTGCAGTGTCCATGTACCCTGTGGTGCTATCCAAAATAAATGCCATGTGCAGTTTAAAAAAATCACTTCTGGGTGTGACTGTGGTAATATCTAACACACTGTTGTTTTTCTGAGAAAGCTGCAGAAAAACAAGTTCCATTGGTCTGTGCTGGGTGGGCAGCAGGATGCAGTACCAGTCTCCCTGGAGCTTGCTGTAAGCCACACACTGCTCAAAAGCTCTGCTGGGGTCCTCTGGGCCTGGGCTGGTAACTGCATTTGGGACTGGCAGCTGCTTCATTTTGCATTAGAACAGGAAAGACTCATCTAAAATCACTAGCCTTGACTTGTAAATAAGACTTTATTTATCTAATAAATTACCTTGTCACCCCACCAACACTACCTGCCACCTGTGAGTATCATGCAGGTTATGGGCTAAGCCTTTTAATCACAGCTCCAGGGAGCAGGTCATGCTTTCACTATGGATTTGTTCAGTGAGAAGGCATTTCTGTGAAACACAAGCCCTGTCCTTTTAATTTTTCCACCACTGTGGTGAGTGAGGTATGATTCTCATTTTACTGGAAGGCACCTGCAAGTGAAATGATCACTAAGGGCTCCTAATGTGGTGCCCTGCTGGTACAATACCTTCTCTTTTACTTTGCTATAATTTTGTTTCTGACCTTGCTAAGATCTGCAGCAGCTAAAGCTCAGAGCTCTGCCTGGCCAAACAAATGTGGAACACAGCCTTGCCACATGTGCTCTGTAGGAAAGAGTGCTAGTGATCTTTACAGTTCCCTCAAGAAAGTGAGAGCAATGCAGTAATTTTAAAGAGTTTTAATTAGTAATGCATGGACAAGAAATTGCATTTCAGTACCACATAACATGGAAACAAGCAGGAGACAGTTCTGTGGCCTTTTGCTGTTAGAGCTGATGCCCCTGGTGTCCCTGAAGATGCGCAGACAGTACATGCACAGTGACAGCACAGAAGCAGGGGGAGCTCAGAGGGGAAGGGTTTGTGCTTTAGGCCTGTTCATGTCCAAAAAGTGCACCTCCTGTTTGGGGTATTTTTTTTCTTTATTAAAGAAGGGGGTGAGGGAGATGGAACCAGCTTTAACAGAAATACAATTCAAAAACCCTTCTCATGATCTTCATTTTGCTTTTGAGTCACAGGGAGTGTAACCACCAGCCCTTCAAAAGGAACATGCCCACCTTAAATGTCTCAGCTGAAAATGGGCCTTGAGAGTGCTGCCTCTCTATAATCTGTGCCAGCTGAACTGGTGCTTATTTCCACTAAACTTTGGGAGCCCACCTCCTGCAGGGATTACATCAACTCATGCCCATGTCCTTTAATTATAGATTTAGCAGATTTCTGAACTCAGATTTCTGAAATCCAGTTTAAAAAATCCCACATTGCACTGTCTGGCCCAGGGCCTGTCCTGCAAAAGCCAAAGCATTGCTGGCTCCCATTTCTAAGCACTGGTGTCACTGGTTAGAGAAATGCAGAGAGGACCTGAAGCTTAGTGGAAACACCTTCAGCTGCATTGGAGGGTCCAAGAATATGTTTTTTTCATACTGAGTGCTCTTATGGGTTGGTTTTTTAAAAAATCAAATATATCAATAATCAAACAGTATATCAATAATCCTTTTTAGCTGTGAGTTTACAGTAGCAGTCTGGCACCTTGAAAAATTACCTGTTTACAAGTGTATTTTTAAATTAGCTATAGTAAGGCCTGTTCTGAAGGGTCTGTTCCAAAGGGCTGTTCCAAAGATCTAGAAATGTTCTACAGAACCCATCTCGCTGCCCTGTGCAGACAGCAGCAGCTCCTGTTACCTCAGGACACAGAGCCTGGACTGCCTCACATCTGACACTCAGTTCAGGCAGGCACTGCCACTGCAGAACAGCCTGACTAGGGAAGAAACTGGAATGTTACTGAATTGATTTATTGCAAATAAACAGTCTAAGCTACTACTGCATAGAATTTGATGCCTGTTTAGCTCCTTCTCCTGATTACACCCCATGACATTTGTTGAGTGCAGACCTACCATGGAAAAATTCATTCACAAGTCTTTGCTTGTCAGAGTATTGTCAAGTTTCATCTCTCTGGAATTTGTTTCACCTGGAAGTAGAGCTAATTGTTTTCCAGTACTGAAAGCAGATGGAAACTTGCACTGCAGGATCCTTTCAGCTCTGACACTGAGCACTCAGCTCTTCAGTAGCAGCTCTCAAAATTCTTTAAATGGTTTGTAACCACTTTGAAATGTCATTTTGCAGCTGGGGACTCTGGGACACAAAGCAGCTCACAACATGTGCCAGGGCAGCTGGGCAACATGGGCAGCTCTGGGATTTTTCAATATCAAGGTGAGGGAACAGGGAAGGCCCAGGCTGCAGGAGCTCACAGGTGCCGCTCAGCATGGGGCTTCTGTGCTGTGTGTCACACCAGGCTGAGCTCATGCCCCTCTGTCATGGCTCTCCTACAAGGAAGTTCTGGGGAATAGTAATTACAGGTACCCAAAAAGTCTGAAACACAATAGTAAAAATCAGACAGAAACAATGAAAAAGGTTTCTATAGCTGGAATTGGTATTCATAAACATTCTCAGACTGGCCTTAAGATACACATATACAAAAGAAGAAATAAACCAGAGCAGCTCCAAGTTATCAACATGGCAACAGTATAAAATTTTCTGGTAACATGAACATAATCCATGTGCCTTAGCACCAGAGTGTAGAGTTGCAGCACCTTTCTCTCATGCCTGTGTGCTGTCACTGTTTCACAGATGAGACTGAGCTGTAAGACAGACATTCCTAAGAGTTGTGCAGAGCTGCTGGATGAAGTAAAGCAGGAAGGCAGCAATCAGGAGTTTAAAGTTGGAGGTTCTAAATAAGTTTTAACCTATAGAGCATGCAGCCAGTAACGAACCAGGGAAGCTGATGCTGAACTTGACTGAGGAAAAAGGGATGCTCAGGAGAGAAGAGAGAACAATGTCAGAGTTGTGATAATAATGTTCTCTCCACTTCTGGTTTAAAAACTAAACCAAATCCATCAAGAACCTCTCCAAAAGACTGTCAGCATTTCTCTCCCAATGATGAGGGAGGGATGGAGATTTCCCAAAGCCTGTATTACATGCAGGACAAATGTGCTGCCTCAGGTACAGCCCGCCAGCGTTGGAAGAAGCAGCACACTGGTAACAGAGGGAGTTGGCTGCAGATGATGACAAGGAGTTAATCACATCACTGAGGTTACACAAGCAGTTTTTATTGCTATTCTAAAGGTACTTCGACAGGTTTTCATCCCTTCATGCAGCCCAGCCAGTGTTCAGCTGTTATGCAATCATTTTTGTTAACAATTCTTTACCAAAAGAAACATCTGACTGATATTACAAAACTATAAAAGCATGAAAAAGAGAGAGACAGAACCTTTAAATCAGCTTCCCCATGAATAATTAACACAGACAAAGGTTATAATGGAAAGACATTTTATTTTTACCAGGCAACACCCCTCCCTGTATAAAGGAAGTAATGGAGAAAGGAAAAAAAAAACCCCAACAACCCCTCAAAACACTACTGTCACCATGAACACTTGAAAGGTCAGGTCTGAGAGCTGCAGCAAAAGCCTGCTCACATCTTTCATCACCACCGTGAGGCAGAGCTGGTTTTGCATTCCCCACAACCAGGTTCACATACAAAACAAGACTGATGCTGCCAGAGGCATTTTTAGCTCCTTGGGTCTCCTATGAAAAACTTTAACAGACCTTGGGCATACTAATAAAGCTAAAAAAACCCAAAGAAAATAATTTTAAAATTTGTGGAACAGAGTTCTCTGTGCTAGTGCCGCGTTCTTTTCAGCAGTAATTCGCTCTAAGATGTGCAAACTGTATTAGGGGGCTGAAAGCATTAACTCTAATAAAAGATAACAGCCAACACACATATAAATAAGACTCGTTTCCTTTTTAAAACATCATGGGAAATTCCATTCCCATTGCATGATTGATGGAGACTTCCTAAATATTAATAAATATATTACAGATATTTACAAGCTTCTGATTTCCCCCTCCGACGCTGACGTGAAGTTCAGCCCGTAACTAGGACATGCTGGGCAGCACCACGGGCTGCTGGGCCAATGGCTGCAGTGCATTTGGGATGCTGGTGCAGGCAGGGAGGAGATGGAAAGCTAAAAATAGCCCCCTCTGCAGAGCCAGGCAACCAGCGAGCCGAGCTCCTTCAGGCTTCCCGCGACCAGCCAACCCGCTGCTCCTCCGCTCACAGAATGAAATGCTGGGATAATGTGGAGCAACTGTGCCAGGGAGGAAGGGATGGAGCCAAGGGAGAGGCAGCCCTCCACACCGTGTCTTCTGGAGCCTGCCACAGCACGTGTCAGCAGCTTGGAGGGTTTTTCCCAGGGAAAAAGGGAGGTTGTCCAGGCCCTGGCCCATGGCAGCAATGGGGAGCCATCTGTACAACCACTGGGTTGTTTTTCAGTGTTTGTGCCCTGCTCAGCACAGGAGAGCCTGTCCTGAGCCAGGGACTTGTGAGACTTCAGGGCAGGCACAGGCTGGATCACAAAGCTCTGCCACTGCCCCAGAGCCACCCCCAGACACTGCCAGAGTGGGGCAGGGCACAGGCATGAAAGACTTGTTTGCCTTCACATGCTCAGGAGCTACTTAGTCCTTCATCCTGCCTGCTCTACAACATCCCAAATACCTCTCCAAGAGGAAAATAAATGTGCTGGATGCCCGGCACCTCAGTGGCCTGAGGACACCAGGGAAGCAGACTGTGAGCAGAGGACTGTGCAACTGAAACATGGCCTGGGCATCTCCATGAAAAAATCCTGACAACAACAGGCAGATGCAAAGCGAGATTTCCTGCATTTGTTTCTGTCTGGTTCCCCTGGTGCACTGTGCAGCAAACACACAGCCTGGTTTTGGCACAGAAACAAGACAAAGTGCTGATGTGACTGAGATCAGGCAACCCTTCCAGCGACAGCAGAACCTTTCCCACCAGCCAGCCTGTGCTGCTCCCCTGCAATCCTACATCCCTATCCCATGCCAGTACTCCAGGTGCCTTAACATGCAAGACACTTTTCCAGAGGTACCATGAGGAGAGGGCTGTGACACCTGACCTTAAATGGGACAGCAAGGAGGGAGAGATAGCACTGAGCCCTGCTTTTCCTGTTTGCATTGGTTCAGAAAAAAATAGAAACTATTTCAATAAGCCCTACATATGTGATAATTCTCATTTTCCAAGGGGGCTTCTAAGAAAAAAATAAGGATGGCTGACTCTCTGGGAAGGTTTACAGAGACTTTTGCATGTGCTTTTCCAATCAGCCTAAAAGAGACGATATGGATGGCTGCTCCAAAGGCTGCCAAATGGGAGCCAAGCAGCCCTGGTGCCTCCCAGCCTGGGCACTGTGCCTTGCCAGGGCCAGAGAGGCAGTCTGCCTCTTGGGCTTTTTGGACAGAGGAAGCTGTTTTGCTTAATACACCTTTAAAATTATGTTATGGAAGTCCAGTCCCAGCTACTTTGGAGCAGTTCTGAGGTATCTCTCATTAACTCGAAGAATAGAAATGTTAATAAATAGATCTGAAACTTTTCTGCTATGTCATTCTATAATACACTGCTATATAGATATTAAATATGCCTCAGGGTATTAAAAAATTTATGAAAAAAGTTACAGTAGTTGATTTCAAGTATTAATAACTTGGCTATGTTAGCTTGTTTTTAAATACCAAAAAGATCTGGCCCCAAATTATTGACTAAACTCTGGCTATGACTGAATTAAAAAAAAAAAAAAGTATTCTGAATGTAAAAAAAAGTGCAAAAAAGCATGAGAAGTCAGTTAACATTGTAAAATTGTTGGAACTTTTACACAATTAGTCTAGCACTCCCTTGTGAGTGAATTAAAAAGGGGGAAAGAACGAAAAAAAGATTAAAGAAAAAAAAGAGATTGCTCCCAATCTGAGAGAGCACTGTCCCAAATTTCAGCCAAACACGAATTTTTACAGCCAAGTTATAAACCCCAGAAAAAATGGGGTTACAAGTGGATATGCTGTCAAACAGAACTCTAGCAGTATCTGTGTGCTCCATTATAATACAAATGTACACCTTACTCACTGCTTTCTCTGAGTAACCACGAGAACAATTTTACAGGTATTCAGTTAAAATTAGAAGCCTCCCTTATTTCCCGTCCTCCCCATAAACTGTACAACTTTGTCTACTACTAAAATTCACTGCTACTAGTAGTCATTATCATACATTCAAGATAGAAAGTGAACTACTAAAACCTGCTCAGGAGTCACTCAGAAGGACACTAAGGCTTAAGAAGTACAGCAGCTCAGGGGTACGACCGACCACACGGGCCAAGAGCTTTGTCACCTGCTTTGCCCCAGGACACTGACACTGCAGAGTCCCGTGCTGAGCCCTGATCTCAGAGCAACCAAATGGCTCAAAGGGAGATGGATCTGACTGGAGCTGCTCATGCTGGGTGCCTGCTGGGCGTGAGCATTCCGAGGGTGGGAATGCAGCAGGACCTACTGCTTGCTAGTGTGCTGGTGCTGACACTGTGCTAGATCTGGTTCTCCACCAGACACCTGCTCATCTCCTGAAAAATGATTCAAAGCATGGTTAAAAAAAGAGTGAAAGTGAGAAAAGGCTTTCTCATTTCGACGCACACATACAAAAGAGGCAACAATTTCCAACTGTTGATGTCTCCCAGTGCAAGCAGCTGCCCCGTCGTGTATCGCCCTGCACAGATCCCAGCACAGCTCTGTGTCTCTGGGAGCTGCTGGAGCAGGAAATCCTGTGACTGAAGGCAAACCCAAGCCAGTCAGGTGGAACAAAGCAACGGGGTGACGATCCAGACCCAGTGACCTGGCTGATGGATGATGACCTGGTGGAGCTGAAGCAAAGCAGAAGGCACAGGCTCAGACCTCGTTGATCGTCCTTTCCGAGGGGCAGTACTCCGAGGTTCCTGCTGAGGACATGTAGAAGGATTGCGTTTTCCTTTTTAACCTGGCTCGCTTGTTGGCCAGGGACAGGCTGCGCCGGCTTGAGTTGATGATTTCTGAGATGAACTTCTTGCAGTCCACACAAACCTCCATTGTGCTCCAGTCCTCCATTAATTCTTTGGGAAACTCTTCGTGCGACTTATCCACAGACTTGGACCTTGAGGTCAACCTGAAAGGCAAAAGAGCAGGATCTGTCACGTTATCTTCAGCTTGGCTGCAGGCCCCAGAAAAAATCACATCAGAAAGGTCTGGATTTAAATTTTCCTTCCTCCTGTCCCAAATTACTCCAAACACTGGAGACAACAGCTTCTGCCTGGATTGGCAAGATTGCAGGGCCCCTGACTGAGGGCGTGTGTAACATTTACATCCTGGCAAAAACAACCTTCCTAGTAACTAAAAATAGCTGATGTTTTTGGCTAATCTACACAGCACCATAGCAATGGTAATCTATGCAGAGGGTTTATACAGCGGATTCCCCCAAAAAGGAGCATTTCTTTTATATTTGATTATCTTTGACAACCATCCATGTCTAAGATATAAAGCCAACAGATAACTTCATAATATTAAAGTGAAAAAATGATGAAAACTGGAGTAAGAAAAATTAAGGGAAAAGAAGATAAATCAGTGCACTAGACATCTCTGAATTCTCATTCAGTGGGTGATTTCAGCCTGTAAAATTTATCTCCAAAGAGTCCATTCACACCAGAAAAAAAAAGACATATTAAGGATATTTTCTCAGAGGTCCTACAGAAATACAGTCGTCCCAGACTCTCATTATTTTTCAGCTGTAATGTGAAAAAGGTTTAAGACACTGTAAGGTTGCTATTTCTGTAAATCAAAGCAATGACTAGAAGAGACCTGGCCTTTCAGGTATCTTCAGGAAAGTTACTACAGGCATTAGAAACATGGCCAAATACAAAACAAGTGAGCAGCATGTTCATGACTGATAAGCCGGCATGAAACATTTGGGGAACATTTGCAACAGACACAAGTGAGGCTGGGCTGTCTCTCACCTGCTCCGCAGGGAATGGTGGTGACTGGTGGAGGGTTTCTCTGGCCTCATGAAGCTTTCTCCCCTTTGCAAGGTTGAGGGTCCCAGGGAGAAGATGGGGAGGGTGGAGTATGGCTTCGATGGCAGCCGCATCTGTTGGGGACAGCACAAGGCACGTGCAGCATCATTACAAAGCCTGCAGCTTTTTAGAAAGGCTCAAAACAGAGGTTTCCTTACTTACTTTTTTGCAACACTGTGAGCATACAGGCCTGTGTAAAAAAACAAGAGCATGAATCAATCCTTTGGGAAAAATTATGTTTAAATCAAAAAGAAGGGATTTCAGGAGTTAGAAGCCCACCCCCCTCCATTCTCCCCTTAAACAAACATTTTTATTTTTTAAAGCTTCTTCAACATAGTAACTTCAATCAGAACATGAAGCCAGAAGCAAGGAGAAATGCTGAACAAGAATGACAACAAAATCAAAAAACAGGAAAAAAACCCCCTGATTTTCCTCTAAAGAAACCTCTTCTGGTAAGTGAGACCAAAATTCAGTGATGACATAGATCTTCTGACTTATTGTCTCACTGTTAACTTAAAATTTATCATTTTGCCTGCAAATATTCCTTCTTGCATTTCCCCTGCCTCAATACTCAAAAAAAATTGCCCAAAAAATAAATTGCCCAAAAAATAAATTGCCTTGAAATGTTTTCCCCAAGCACAGAGGTTGTAGAACTGTTGAGTGGGGAGCCTGAGTAAATTCCATGTTGCTTTCTCAAAAGCATTAAAAAAAACAACAAACATTTCTCTCACTTTTAGTCAAGAGTTTCAGTCCAAGGAAGCAGTTCAGTCATTTACAAATGAAATATTGAATATTTACAAATGAAATACTTTTTTCTTTTTTTTTAACACAGACTGTTAGAGAAATAAACCAAACCAACAGTATACAGCAAAAAATTTTTGAGGGTTTCTAATGTATAAATCAATTATTTTTCCTATGAAATTGTACTAATTTATTAACAGACATAAAATATTTACCTCTTGCAGAACTGACAAGTGTAAGACCAGGTAAAGAAAGAAAACCTTCTTGTTCGACAGCAAAAGCAGAGCTGGAGGAAGAAGAACAGGGGAATGCAGAGTGTTAAGCACAGTCCCACAGTGATGACTTCACTGACCAGCTGCTGATGGCAAGGTCACAGTGGCAGGGCTACATCCAGTTCTGGCTCTGTACTTCTAAGATGATGTTGAGAACAAGGTCCAGAACTGTATCTTCATATATTTAGAATTAAGCCTTTAATTGTTTTGCCTAAATTAAATACTTGCTCATTAACTAGATAACTTTGGTTAGAAATAAAAGCAAACAATTTTAATAGTGGGGTAAATTAATTAAATCCTCAACCTACTTTGAGATTTGAGAAAAGCTCATTACTAAGCTTTATATGTCATGACAACAGGCAACAGCTGAATCTAATGAATGACATTATAAGATTATTGTTCCTCTGCCTTAAATGTATTAAGCCCTTAACATAAATCTGCACATTAGACACAGGTAGGCCTGTAGATAAAATACACAGTGAAGTCAAAATAGGCTTTCTGGAGGTGTCCAAGAAGCACAAATTAAAAGTGGGAGAAAAGGATGCTGCTTCTACTGGGAAGTACCAGTCTCCAATCTGCAGTTTACAGAAAAATGCATTAGTGAAGGGGTCTCTAAAATTAAACCTCCTTCTGGTTGCATCACTTCTCTGAAGGCTTTAATTCCCTCTGTGCTTGATTGTAAGGGTTCATATATGAAGAACTTGCAGTTTTCTGTTGCTATTTGTAATTCTATTTTCTGGAACAGAAAAGGTAACCAAACCTGCAGAAGGCATGGGGACAGAAATCACCTCAGTCAATGAAGTTCAAACCAGACACACACATAAACACTCTGATAATTGCAAATGCTAGTGAATTTTTATAGGCAATCTGAACAAACCAAGTGTTTCCATGAAAAGTTTTGATGTTTCTGGATATCACTCGAGGAAGTTGACCCATGTGTCACACATTTAGGTGGATATGCACATGTTTGGTGGATAACTCTTCTTTCTCTCCAATAGAGGGTAAGAAACAAATGTGTAAATGGGAGGCTTGTGCAACTGGCCTCTCTCAGTGCCCTTCAGAGCCTCCTCAGACTGAGCCCTACCTTTCCTTTCTTGAGAGCAGTGTAGACATCTTTATACTGCTGGTACTTCTCCAGCTCGGCCTTCACAAGCACCTGACGGATGTGCATGACCTCCTCCACTGTCAGAGCCAGACATTCCACGGGGTAACAGAACTCCTCCTGGAAGCCAAAAACCCCATATTATTTCAAAGACAAATGGCTTCTTCCAGAGTTCAACTTAGACAACCAGCCACCTTGTTAGTAACTCCAGAAACAGGGGGTTTCTCCCATCAAACTGGAATAGCACTGGCTCATTCATGGGCATCACATGAGTCTCAAACCACTGGAAGCTGCATAAATGTGATGTAAATGATTTTATGTTCAGCCTTCACAATGATGAGTTTTCTTCATCTTTCCTCCTCAAATCACTTGACCCTTCTCTCCATTTGTCTTTAATTGTGAACATTTGTTTCAAGCCAATCAACATTCAGATTTATAATTTGAAAGGGAAAATGAAATATGGTAGATGGCATTATTTTATGTATACTGTTTGAGGTATACATCAAATAATTTCTCTCAGACTTGGTGATGCCCAGAGTGGCCAAGGAAAGTTGTTAGTAGCCCATTCTAGCAAAAATTTTTATTCAGTGGTACCACATGGTCACAATCACACCAAGACCATAAAAAGTTACATCAGCTCAGGCAGAAAAGTTCTCCTTTCTGCCCCAGAAAGTAACAGCAGCAATTTAAGTTTTACAGAATAATGATCCAGTATCAAGCAGGTGAACTGCTTACCCAGTGCTGCATTATAAATGGTAGAGACTCAAATAGAGAATTAACAGCACAATTTTCCACTTACAAAATGTTGTATTTGTTCTGTGTTGCAGCATTTAGGAGAATATTGAGTGCAGAATTCCTGAATTTGGTACCAGGGAATAAAAAGCACCAACCCAATTTGTAATTCAGCCCAGTAGTTGATTATACATTTCCAAAAGAAAGACAGAAACCTCTGTGGGAACTCCCATTGCTTAATGCTTAGTGAACCTTTTCAGTCAGCCCAGAGGGGCTACTGTGCAGTAATGACAATGACAGGCACTGCTCTCTGAATAAACGAAGGAAATTTCTCCTGCATACACAAAGACGTGGCTGACAGTTTGGAGATCTCGTTTACAAATTGAAGTGATGAATCGGATTAGTACGGAAATGCTCCATTTCCATGTACTCAGAGTTCTGTCTTTCCATCAGATTAAAAAGAAAATCCTTCTACATTGCAGACCTGGCAAACATTAGCATTTAGGAACCACCACATTTTTAAAAACTGTTGTCTTACCTATCTAGAAAGGGAACACAAAGAAACTTCACTCTGTTTAGGGTACCCCACAAAAGACTAGAATTGAGTTAACTTTGTTAGATTTGCCAGCTAAACCTTTGGGATATGGAAAACTAGTTTTCTGGAAAAAACAAACTATATCAAAAGCAGCTGCAATTTGCTCTGAGGTGTAAAAGTGCACAGCCAAAACAAAGTATCTTCTGTTCCTTATGAGCAACTTTACAGCTAACCAGCAGCTCTCAGCATTTTGTTCTGGGTTCTTCCCATAGCAACTGCCTTGTTATGGGGAGGCACGGGAGAGGAAGTGGGTGGGAAAGCGGGATGCACACAATGCCAGCAAACCCCCCAGTCTGCATCCTGGGAGACTGAGGGAAACTATCCGAGGTGAATGAGCTGACTGAATGCTTGCAATCAACCAGAGCTTTAAGTCCTTTAGAAAGACATTTCTTACTTGAAGCTCTTCCTTCCCCCTCATGAACGCCCATTCCTTTAATTTACAGAACGATGACGTCGGGGAATATTGCTCCTTTGAAGAAATTCTGCGGATCTGCTATAGGTGTAGAGCACGTACTAGGGGAATAGTGTGGGCCTGTTGTCGTACCAATCAAAATGAATACCATTAAAATAGAAATAGCCAGCAGGCAGCAGGGGAAACATAGAAAATATTCACATGTTTAAATGCTAATGTTTTAATTCCAGTGATTACACAAGGACAACAAAATGTTAATGCAACATTAAATGAAAGATAAATAATCAGTTTTCGGAAAACTGCTTGGGGTTTTTTTTCCCTTTTCAGAATATAAATAAGTACACAAGAAAATATTTTTTTCTACACTACCTCTAAGGCATTGAAATTAATTAAATTTTGCTAAGCACTGGCTAAACTTCATTGAACAATGATGCTTTGGAGTTACTGCTCAAACTTCAAACCTGCACCCAAATTCAGCAGCTCCAAGTGAGAGTACTCTCTGCAATACTCGCATATGACAGAACATGGTAAAGGCAAAATGTGATTTGAATGGTCTTGATTTTCCAGAAATACACTCAATACTCATTTTAATATTAAACACAAGCCCATATGCTTATTTTTAAAGGGGAAAAAAATATTATTTGCAAATATGATTTTGAACTTGAATTGTCCGTGATCCTCTTGGGGACTGGCTTAACTCTGACTATGCAATCATTTTATAAACACTATACCTTAAAGTGTGTATGTATAATTATTTTATGCAGGAAAAGCAGGTAGTAAGACTTGCATACCCATAATGTGCTTTGTAGGTCATTCTCAGTGTACACACACCTAATAGGTTCTGTTGACTAACACATTTTTACTCTAATGTATTCCTTCTTCTCATTAAAGGATGTCACTAGACATTCAAATGAGTTGCATTGGTAAATTGCAAAATGAATGAGCGCCAGAGTGGCCTCTAAATTCTGCAATTCACAATTAGTCAGGCACTCTAAACTCTTGCTCCTTTTGCAGACTAAAAGTTTCTAAAAGGTCAGCTCAGTGTATCTCAACTATAAACTCTCCTACAAGAGGTTTCACCCTTCCACTTATTGGTTGGGACAACAAAATGAAGGAAAAATTAAATAATTCATGTTCAGTTAACACAGAGGTAAATTACATACTTTTTATTTTCAGTGGCTTTGCCTTCCCTGATAGATGAATATGAGCTATTCTGCAAGTTCTGATACACAAGTGTGCTGAGGACCAAAACAATATATGGGCTTTCAAGTAAAGCAGATTGCAAATGCCCTCCCATTCTACATAGTGTACCTTGGGAGAAACATAAAACCTCATTCTTTTAAACATAGTCCAAGGATCACAATAGTTTTGCTGGATTTTTGCTGCAGGATCTTCACGTGCTGTAATGTTTAAAGTCTGTCCCATTGATAATCTGGTGATGTTGCATTTTTAGTTTGCTGTCCTTTCAGAACTGATTTCTTTTCCCCGTGAGGTGATTGAAGACACACAAATATCCTACACACATTGAAATCAAAGTCAATCAGGTGCAATGTCCCAGCCTAAGCTGTAATTCTTGCCACAGCTGAGGAAGTGCTCCCCTAGGAGGGAACATGCTGGTGAAGGTGATTTCCAAAGCCAGCAAAAAGAGGCAAACCTTTGCGGGTTTCCACCTGCTGGCAAAAGCTCTCTCACAGAGATAGTACATAGCCCCTGCCACCCCACACATGGCTGCTTCAACGGGATGAGAGCTGAGCAGAGAAGCTGTTTGCATAGTTGTAAAAAGTGGTCTGAAAGTCATCCTTGGAAATAAACTGGTTATCCTAGGAACCTGAACAATAGATAGGAAGCAGAGAAGCGAATGCTGTGTATAAATGAAACCATTAGCTTTGGTCCTCTGGGTCATGAAAAAAAATAATGATAATAAAAATAATAATTAAAAAAGCAAACAGACTGCAAAGGCACCCACAGGTAAATCTCAGGACACTGAATTGATCTCACTGATTAAGCACCAAATCAGCTCACTACAGCAACCACCAGGGCTGACCCCCCCAAAATCACTGAGCCACCCTGCCTTTCCATGTACCACTGGCAGGGTGACATGTCAAAAGGACTGTGTTTGGCACTTTTCCAAGTTAGTTTCCCCTCTCCACCTACTTGGGCCTAACTACCTCTGTCTGATGAGATGCCAGTTCACAAAATCATCATTAGTATGCAAGACAGAGCAGTTTCCTGCTAATCCTGCTAAGAGACTGTAGCAAACCCCTGCCTGGTTGCACTGGCATTGACAGCTATTTGCTGACAAGGCCTCTTTCACCTTGGAGAGAAACCAGGGTCACAGGAGCTGGTGATAAGAAATGAAACTCCATCAGTCCTGGAGAAAGGGATAAAGAAGTGTGAGGTCAAATAAAAAATAAATTATACTCTGCACTTATTGAGAAGCATTCACTCTGGGAATGGCAATTTCACAGGTGCAACATCTGGAGCAGCCACTGGAAGAGGCTGGCATCCCTCTGGGAAGGAGAGAGTTGCAGAAAGCCAAAGCGTGGAACTGGGCCAGTGCCAGCATACCAGAACACATCTCCCAGAATGAAAAACAGGAGTTGAGGGAGGCGTCTGTTACACCCTAGAGGGCACTATTGCCAAGTTAAAGAATTAGCTCTCCAGGCATCAAATAAAATAGGTTCTTATTAACAGAACATCATTTCACTACTAGCTTCCTTCTTTTTCCCTTCAAAGTCAAAACCAAGGTAGGTGGCAGTTCTCTAGAGATTAAAAAAAAAAAAAAAAAACAAAAAAACTCAAAACAAGCAAAAAATATCCCCCTAAGCACAAAAGAAACTAGTAAAACCCTTCCCATCTGTTCCCAAATTAGCCTGACTTATCTAATGGCTTTTCCTCCCTTTTCCTTTAGTATTTTTCAGGGGGAATGGAATAACTGAATTAGTTTTTCTGCAATGATTTTATTTTTAATGTATTTTTCTAGACTTATGCCAATGAACAGACTGACAGAGTGAGAGTATGTATGTGGTCAAGAAGGTTCTGGTAATAACTTGGTTGACCTATTTAAAACAACAGCCTCATATAAGATTTTAAGTTGCATGATCCTCTGAAATACACAAGATTAATATTACAATGTAGCACACTCAGATACACCAGAAGTGTGATGGAGCAAATGTCTCAGTATAACTCAGGATGCCTTCTGCCATCCTCCTTTTGAACTATTTGTCTGTGAATGACACTGGGCTTACCAGAAGACAAAGTCTGGGTTTCCACAGGTTTCCACCTCCCGCAGCAGGAGGTGCCAGAGCAACCCATTTAATGTGACAGTGACTTCAAACACATGCTGAAGGAGCTCTCCAGTATGGGTCTGCTGCAATACATCCTGCTCCAAGTTCACTTTAGCAGGAGATGTCCACCTGGGCTGTGCATTTATAAACACGTTACTACCTGACCTGCACCTGGAATAAAAAACTACATTCTACTTGGATGGATGTAATAAAATCCAGCAGACCTCTGAAAAGGAAAGGCCCATTATGGGAATATCTGGAGGTATTTTCCCTATAATTGATCAGCATCATCATCTAATAGTTTGGGATCCCGGCTGTCAACTCTTGGGCTGACAAAAACGCTCTTCAAAGCCCTTTAATACCACTGCACTACAAGACAGGGCGAGTGAATATTCCCTTCCTTTCAAACTCAGATGTGTTTATTGATTTCTCTGTTCACCAGCACCTCATGGGGCACACTCTGAAACCCTGCTGGTAGGAAAAGAGACAGGGAACATACCCTGCATGAAGTTACAATGCACTAATCAGTATGTCAGCATAAACGAACCAGGATTTCATACCCTCTGCTGTTTGTACTCTGCTGGAAAACAGTTCTCAATTAAAGCTAATTGATCAAATGCACTGTACTTTCTTTTCAAGCAGTAAAACAGGTTTTTGCCTCAGTAACTTCAACAAAGCAACACAGACAAACCTTGATTTGGATTACTGAAAGAGCTTTCGTATGTATAAACATTACCAGGCAAGTTCTTAAGGTGGGAAGAAAAGAAATCATTCAATTCATCCAGTTATTATCTGCAATACTTCCAACAAGTAAAAAAATTCCCCCAAATCCCAAAATAGATCCACTGCTTTGGAATTGTCTCTATTCAAGTGGAATATCAGTAAGGTGAAGTTCATCTGTTTTGGTAACATTCTGAAACAAAAATCAAGACACGTGGTTTACCCGGAGTCCTAATCACAGTGCAAATGTTTTCTGAGGCACCTGTACCTGGGATTTTGGATAAATATGTTAGAGAGACAAAGTTCAAATCTTGATTTCAAAACACCTTTAGTAGCCAAGAGCTGTTTCTGAATTGAGGAGTTTTCTTTGGGTCATGTTCTAATCACACTGAAGCCAAGTTTTAATTTTCATTATACTCTTAGCATTCCTCTTTTTCTCTCTCCTACCACCCACTCCACTTACAAGTGACCTGGAGCTCTGTTTTGAAGGGGGTAGGAACTGTCTCACATTGGTTGGTGTTTCCTTTTCAATGGAGTGTCGTCTCTGCGGCGGCTGCCGTCTCTCGGGCTGCGGCGTGGATGATATGGGCAAGAACTTTGGAGGCACTAAGGATTCAATCAGTACAAAAAAGTTAGCTCTTCTATGAGAGACTGTTGGATAACATTGCTCAGTACTTCATCCAGCCACTGATTTGCTACAATTCCTACTACTGGTGGCTGAAGTTACATATCCATACTGAGGTGTTTCAGGATATTGTTCTCATTATTTCACCATCATACACAGGAAACATGCACAGATTACACAGCTCATTACAAAACCTTCCCAATGAAACTGAAATGCTTCAAACAAATTAAAAATATTGTTACACAGTAAAACCTGCAATAACTGTGCCTAAAAAAAGAGGCCAGATCTTGCCCTTTTCCCAGTAAGTATTTTTGGGAAATACTGGTGATTGCTAAGTGTCTTTCAAACACTGCCACAGTGGCAGAGATGGAGGAGAATTTTACATTGGTCTTAGGCTTGGACATGCTTCAATAGCAAAAAATTATTTTAAGAGATGAGCATAGCTAAGCTATCCCCTCCATTCACTTGTGACTTCCTCTACAGTCCTACATAAACTTCAGGGATGAAACCTGTTTCACAAAGATATCCACCCAGAGTGGAGGCTAATGCCTCCCAACTGTTTATCACACTTGACCCATTCAGCAGGGTTCGGCTTTAGAAGTTTATTCCATTAACCACACTCAGCTTCAGCTTTCCATATAAGTGTGAGACAAAGTTCATAGCACAGGAGACAATAGAGGTGAGTAAAAGCAGCCACTGGGCTCTCTCATAACTCACTCTTTCTGCTGCTGGTGCCTTCTTGAGAGGGGTCTTCCACTTGTGAGGGGGAGATGCTGCTGCTACTTCCTGACTGGTGCACTGATTCCTCCTGTGTGGCAAGAAGGAAATAAACAAAAATCCTCAGGGACTGTTTTTAGTTCTTTTACTGCTTTTTAGCACACAGAAAACACAAGCTATCAAAGATATCTTGGACCATTCAGTCACTTAAAGTCTTGGAAGTCTTGAGAAAAACACTGACTCTCCACAGTACTGAGCAAACAGAATTTCAGTGCTCCAATTTTTAGAAAGTGAAATAAATGGTACATTATTTGAATTCAGTGTGTTTAACTACTGCATGAAAGAACAAGATAGGGAGAGAGGTGCACTGTAAACTGTTAATTTTCCTTGTTGTATTTAAAGACCCCTAGGAATTTTCAGCTACAGCAGATATGTTAACACAGCTTTTATATCTCACGTTAACAAGGAATTAACACTTAGATTTCTCTGGCCTCCAAAGGAAAGAAGCCACTCACACAAGTGACTCTGGTGAAGAGAAATTAAACTGAATTTGACTGCACTGTTCCCTAATTCCCAATCCTGGTGTGTTTGTCCTTTCTTCTGTATTTAAAAGAAATCTCATTCACTGTCTGCATGCTTCTTCTCAACAGCCAAGGGCAACTCCTGTGAGATGAAGGAAAGTGAAATGGGCTTTGACTTAACACCTCTCAGCTATCTAAACCTTTATGCCACTCAAATTATTAAATCCTTGGCTGTCACCTAAAGCCTGTCTCTAGCTACCTGCTACCAGCAAAGAAAGAGATGGTCACAGAAGCCTCCCAAATGAAGAGTGCTGGAGGACTGAGCTTGAACACTCTTTACCTCTAACGTGAACGCTTTCAACCAAAAAGACTTAACATCATTTAGGCTGTCAAGATTTACAAGATCAAACAAATGACCTGCCCTAAAATCCAGCAAGTGGCTAAGCTTCTCTCTCACAGATTTCCTTAGCTGAAAATCTCCACTGGCTGCAAGACTGCCTTCTTTGGTAACAGCAAGTCAGAAAGCAAAGCTGGCAGGATCACCTCAGTGAGCACCACGCATCACAGGACACAGGCCTCCACAAATTCCCATCAGGTGATCTGTCCTTTAGGCTTAGCCCAAGGGTAGCTGTTGTATTTGAGGAAACTGTTCCCACCTATTTGCCACAACACAGTACTCTGCAAGGGGTCTTACACCAGCTCTCATCCCAAAACAGTATGTTCACTTTAACATTTCAGTTGGGACCCCACAAAACACTTGTGATGGGAAGCTTGTGAGGAAGCTTGAGCAGCACACTGAGCTACATCAGCTGTTTTACTTGCAGAAAGCAGTACAGTTCAGCTACAGAGCTGGCTGTAACTCTGCATTGCTGCATGGTTGCCTTAAAAGACCAATGGAGAACCTCCATGACAATTGGATGTCCTTTAGACGGGGTGCAAGAGTGTTTGTAAGCCTAGAGTAAAATATTTACATTTTGAGAAAGAGAACAGCCCTGAACAAAGGGAACTAAACTTTTCACTTTGTAGAAGTCAGATTGTTCTGAGTGGACAAGAAGTTTACCATTGCTGGAGAAGCTAATGAGCTAAGATGAAGAACTAAGTAAGCTCTTCTGCTCTTCTAAAGAATGAACTGTTGGAGCCAGGGGCCAAGTATAAAAAATAATAAGTATAAACCAGGGCATGGAAAACAGAAGCCAGGAGGAAATTAAATTGGACATAAAATCCTACTTAGACAACAGGTACTCAATGTTAGTAATTTCAAATTACTACTTCTGTGCACAAACAGATGGACTGACAATGCTATTTCTGTCGTACAATTTCTCAAACATAGAGGGATTCCTCCATATCTATACAGCAACTGTTGATTATTATTTTAGACTATCTGACATTTTACATTTGATGTTGGATCAAACCAAACATCCAGAACTCTGCATTTCTCCAGAGTGTCAAAAAATAAGAATTTTACAGTTACTGAAAAAGCTGCATCTTAAAACATCTAAATCTATTACAGACACAATTTTGGGCCAGATAGCTGTAGCTTCACAAGGAAGAGACAATTTTTTAATCTGTATCAAAAGTGACTATTAGATTGTTACTTCTCTTAGCCACACAAAGCAAAATGGCACTTCCTCTTCCATGATCCCTGGAATCTGTGATTTTAGTGGTGATGTAGAAAAAGCAAGGACAGAAAGAAGGAAGAATTTATATAATATTCCTCCTTCATAGAAAATGGGCATAGGGCTGTATCAGACCTTGCCTTTCACCTCTGCCTGGCTACACTGAGTATTGGGACACAGCCTGCATTGCAACACTCATGAAGGAACAAAGGGGACACGTGGGGAAGAAAATGCATCTGCATCACAGCTCATTTGGAGGTCCACAGCTCAGCAGTGCAGGTGTTTCCAGCCTGTAATTTAGGGCACAACACATTAATAATTTCACTCCCAGTGAGTAACTCCAAATAGGTTAAGCCCAACTCAAACTGCAGACAAAGAGGTGGCCAAGACATTTACAGGCAATCAGAAAAATACACAGACTCTTTTCTGTGTTACATACAAAGTAAAAGTCAGGGAAGAAATAAAACATTTGGACAGAGAAATCTTCACTCTCTTCCAATGTTTTATGCCCTTCACCACCTTGAAAACTTCACCTAAAGTCCCTTCAGTTTATTTTCACTACCTTAGCACTCTTCCTGAGCCCAACCAGTATTCTGCTGAGCATCTTTATCATCTCAGTTGCTTCACCAGCTATTTCTATTGACCCAAACTAGTCCAGCATCTGTTCTCTGTGACAGCTCAATGTGGTTGATTTATTTTCAATTTATCTTTTGCTATATGTTCCAGAGCCTGTTCCATACCACTTTGCTTGCCTATACAGTATTCCCTAATCAATAGTCATGTTCAGACATTTTATTTTTCCCTTCTACAAGAAGCATTTCACATTTCCCATTACACAATTTTCTTTTACTGACTTCTGCCCATTTTCCTGTGTGAAATAGCATGATGCTTCAGGATACACAGAGGCACAGGCTGTAAGACCCAACTCTCACTGACAGATCTTAGTATTCCTGCATCCTGCCCAGCTTCATTCATATTAACAAACCACATATAGCCTCCATTGTAATTTTAAAGACTGATGACTGATCTCAGAATGCAAATCTCTTCTCCTTTCAGAACAGATGCACCAAATTATGCACCCACACAAGTCACCCACAGGATAACCCCAAAGAGGGCCAACCTTTCACAGATCAGAAACTATGCAAAGATATAAATTTCTCCCCACATATATTTCTTCCCAGCCTCCTATCTTTCAGCATAGACGCCTTTGTAACCACCCTGTCAGGAAACCCCTCCTTACCCATTTACAAGAGAGAAAAAGAGTCAGGGAAGACTGCTTTCCCCAGGCTAAAATTATCCTCTGTGAATAAAGCCTGCCTGCATGTGCTTTCCAGACAGCTTAACTTTCAGAAAGGTCCAAACTCAATTAATAACACTACTGGTCCAGAAGACAAAGCTCATTCTTGGGGATGTAATGTTGGTGCTTCCTGAGGATCATATATAATGCAGCTTTGAAACTAAAAAGCTTTTTAAGGTTTTCTCCTTCTAATGCTTTTTTAAATCTTTAACACTTCATTTGGAGTGGATGAATTCAAAATTATTTCTCCATCTGAGTGGTATTTGCTTGTCCCTATCCATGAAACATTTTGGGGTGTTCCTTCCCAATCTTATATAGCAAATTAATGCGCTGACATTTGCACCAAACTGCAACCCCTCTGGCACAGCTGCTGCTCTTTATTAACAGCTTTTATGGTGAGGCTAGGCCCACATCTGAGTCCTTTAGCAGCTACTGCATGAGTGCCGGAAGGGTGCTATGTACTTTCCTAAATTCCCAAAAGCATAATTGCTACAAACACACTGTGGACAGATACTGGGTATTTAGGAAAGCAAGTAAATGTGGGTTTAATGCCAAAATTACCATTTAATCTTTCAAAAGAATATTCTCCTTTTTTGGGTCTGATTTAGTATTTTTGAAGTTCTGTGGGCTGACAA
Source organism: Zonotrichia leucophrys gambelii (assembly GCF_028769735.1). NCBI lineage: Eukaryota > Metazoa > Chordata > Aves > Passeriformes > Passerellidae > Zonotrichia > Zonotrichia leucophrys. The sequence continues at coordinate 100,568,304 of NC_088171.1, read as the reverse complement.
AGTAGCCATGGAAAATTCGGATTATAATTTGCACAGTCACTTCTCATCTGATCAGTTCAGCAAACTAAGACGCAAGACTCAGTTCTGACAAATCGAGAAGCAAGTTGTGTCCTGATTTTTTACCTCTGAATCTGAGCTGTCAAGCTCAGCCAGTGTGGGAGCCTTCAGGAGTCTCTTGCGTTGCACTGTCGCCTGTGTGGCCCCGTTCTGCTTTCCCTGGGGTGCCGGGCTGCCGTTCACTACAGAGGCATCCGCTACTTTTCTGCCAGCCTCTGGCGTCGGTACTTCTACCAAAAGAAACAGAACAATTGGTGTTTGCACCTGAAATGCATTTTGCCTTCTCAAATCTTACTGCTAAGGCAATACACTCAAAAGGGAAAAAAAATTGTTGTGATAGTTGTATCTGTGCAATTATTTTACTTTAGTGATTCACTGCTCAGACAATTACAGGCGATGGCTTGCAGTACAAAAGCAGTATGAAAGAATGAAAGCAGTGCAAAAAGCAGCATTGCATAATGCTAAAACCCAACCTCACACCAACAGCAATCAACTTTAGAAAAATTGCCTGTGTTAAACCCGAAAATATTCTTCCTTCAAGCTACAGTCTGTAATTAACTATGTAACAAGGACCAGAAGAATGCACAACCATATCTGGGCAAGTGGGTTTCCAGCGAATCTGAAGACATCACCACACAGAAATTAGGAGGTTTAGTATGGAGTAAACCCAGTTTTTCCTGTGAGGACAGAATTGCACTTTACTCTGCAGGATACAGAGAAGGAATGAAAATGAGGTAAATAATGAGTGTTCATCAAACACATGCACAACTCTTGGGCTTGCTTGGCCTTTTGTATTAAAAACAGGTCTGAGAGGTCAGACCTTCACGGAACAGCAGAAACATGAGGCTCCAGCTCTATTTTCATCTACATAACTTTTACAAGGATGAAACTCCACTGAGTAAATTACTCAGGATTTCTGCCAGTGTGCAATGAAGATGCATCTTGGATAATGTAAGCTTTGGGTCTGCTGTGCTTAGCCTAGCTTAGCTTTAGACATTAAGATAATGACCTAGCCTTTGATATTTTAGGACAGCTTAGAGTTTGGTCTGATAAATCAGTTTTATCCCTGTAAAAGTACTAAGTACAGTATTCCAATCTGAAGAAAATTATGTTGGAGGGACAAGGAAGAGAAGCTTTTAATCTCCCATCTGCATGTATGTCTAAGCAGCTGGTCTTTCTGCAAATGTGTTTTTCTACTCATGTAATTACAGGACTCCTTCCCCAGCCTTGTAATAACAAGGTACCTCCAGGTATTACAAGGCTAGGGTAATGCTGAGTAATTATTCCCATTTTTATACAGGGTGAAAAGAGGCACAGAGGGTCAAGTGACTTGTACCTTAGGTTACTGGGAGGACTGTGACAGGGAAATGTTATCACCCAGGTATTCACAGTGCCAACAATGCAAGCACTCACACATCACCGGGAGTTAGTTACACAGTTGCCCTGGTATAAACAGACAGTCACTCCTGCTACAACACCATTTGCATGGATAAAGCCATCCTTGCACCAGGTAAATCAAAGCTACACACTACACAAAGCACAGCTACAGAAGTAGGTCTGTTTAACAACATTCTCACCACAGCACCTATTGAAATAAACTAAGAAAATGAATAAGTTAAACCAATATATTTATTTTTAAGAATTATCCAGATTATTGTTAAATGCTGGAAACGGATCTAAAAAGGAGAGGAGGTACATTATAGTTGCTATATAAATCATATCTTCAACTGGGAGTATAAGAAAAGGCAATTATTTGGGCTAATAAAGTCATGGTGACATTCCAGCCCTATGAATCTGTGTACTACAGTGTGATTACTGCCTTCAGGTCCTTCCTACAAAGAGCTGCAATCAAAGACTTAGTCTCCCTAACCCTTACTTCCTATCTTCAAAGGCTTTGCTAATGGCTGTCCTGACTACCACAATGGCTTATAGGTCATGGGTTTTCTTCCTCCTGGATTTCTGTGGGTACAGCATGGGCGTCCCCCACATCAAATGCATTCCTGCTCTGCCAGCAGCTCAACGCAATTCCAGAAAGGGGCAGCAGGAAAACAAAACGCAAACTGCCTCCCCTCCCTGCTGCCAGTGACACTTCTGGAGACCTCATAACTAGCTGGCATGTAGCTGATTGAAGAAGTTCTGAGTTTCCCAAATGATCAAGAACAACCTTTGATTTGTCTTCGGATGGCACAGGGCGGTTCCTGAAGAGACCATCCAAGGAAGCAGCCCCAGCACCACCCCACAAGAGCCAAAGGTGGTGCCCCTTCTCCTCTAAACCTCCTGGGTGGGGACTCCCCTGCCTGGTGGTAGGGAGGGTGAAGAATGCCCTGCAAGCACTGCTGGACTCACTGGGAGATAAATGATGGAAGCCCAGCAGCACTGCTCTCCTGCCAAAAAGCAAAATACACAATAGGCCTGGGGAAAGGAAAAAGGGGGGACACCATCAGACACACCCCTACGGCAGGGGATGGAATGTGTTTTCACATCAAAAATTGTTTTTTTCTGGTGGTTTTTGTTTGTTTTTTTTCTCCCCTAGGAATACAGGCCAAATTTCTTTAGGTTTCAGAAATAGAACTCTCTGGTCCATTTTGCAAGTAATTTATGTAGCCAATCATGATCTAGGAAGCCCAAACCAGCTGTCATTTAAAGTCAGGCACATGTGAGTTGTTCATACATATTGCTGAGTTGCTCATATGTTGATTCAAGCCTTCTTGAAACACCAAAGAAATTTTAGGTGAATCAAGAAGACAATCCATCATAGTACTTGTTTTCAAGGTTTCTTCAGTAGGAAATGTGATTTATCACCATTCTTTCCTCTAGAGAAAAAAAAAACCAGGGAGTTTTTGCAACTGGCAAGCATGAAAGAATAATAATAAAAAAAGAATAAAATTAGAAAACAGTCCAATCTATAAAATCCATTTGATCAATCAAGTTCAATTTATCATTCTTGCACTTACAGTACTGAATCCATGTGAATAAATGAATTATCATAATTTAAGGAAAAGATCATGAAACATTGAAATGTTTCAGCTCAAATTTTGAAACATTTGAGGTGTTAACAAACAGATTTCAAGAAAAAAGCCTTGTTCTAAAATTAAAACCAGAATCTGTTAGCAGACATAGACCAAAAAATGATTAGTTTGTTTAAGCTGTTCTAGTGATCTGTTTGGACAACAGAAACATTCACAGGTGACGAATAATCACACACTGTCAGAAACAAGATAAAACTATTTAGGATAAACAAGTCAGAAGCAACAAAGAGACTAAATCTTATAAATATGAACATGACAGAAGAAATAAATGGACAACTCCTTGAAAAAAAACTTAGATATATTTTTTAAAAATGGATAGTATTTTACAATCTCTAGGTTCACAGAACACTTAAACATTTTGATGATTTCAATGACATTTAAAAAGGCTTGTGTGAGTTATAGCCTGGGGTTTAGGATTTATTAGAGAGTCAGATCAGACACGCTGGGGAGTGTCATTTCTCTGTGTTTTCAGGCAGCAAGTACAGTGAACAGTACCTGAAAATTGGATGATTGTGTTTGGTTTCTTTTGAGATTTTCTCTAAGCTTTCAACAGGCAAATGAAAGAAGGCAAGGTCTTGATTTGATTACTTGATCTTTGTGTTGGGCTTCCCTGACCAGCCTTAGGAAGGGGGAGACAAAAAACCCCCACTTAGGATAATATGAAATGTGCCTTTGTTTACATGTAAGATTATGTCTTGTGAAACAAGGAATTAACCAGACCACAAATTACATGCAAACCTCAGCAGCCATATAACCATATGCTGTCTGCTTCCTAACCAGCTCTCCTCAGCCAAGAGTGAGGACAGAAACCTAAATTTTCCTCTATACAGGAAATGTACTCCTTGGGATTATAATTTTTTACACTGAGTTTAAAAGAAGGCTAAAATAGATTTGCAGAATTATTATAAATTTGCTTTTTGCTGGCTACTATGTCAATAATATGGTGGGACATATTACATAATAAGTAAAAGTAACAGAGATGTGCTCATTTCACTGGACTTCAGATGTTAAATTCAAACCTGAGAACGAATAAATCAATCTTTTGCTGTGTTTGCATCCCATGTATCACTGTGCTATGTAAACTAAAGAGTTTACAAAGACCTGGTGCCTCCCACTGGTCTGACACAGACATAATCTAAAAGTAATAATCCCCATGAAATTTGGTGTTAAATGCTTCAGTTTCCTTCTCTCTCCCTGCACATTTCCCAGTTCCCTCCTTCCTCCAAAATGTACAAATTGTTTCTGAAATAACAACTTCAAAGCAGCAATGCACACAGCTTTGAGGTAAGAACTGGAGTCTTAAGAGTGGCAATGACTGATCTTTTGAGCTGCATTCAGCACTGCACTGAAATGAAGCTGCTTTTCAGCTATTTTTCTATTAAAGGAAGGGGTAATGAGTGCCCTGGTCCCCAGTTGTTCTCTGAGTACCTCTCAGGTAACTCACTACAGGTGGCTACCACTTGTTCCTTCTATTCTACCAGAAGGAAAAAGCAGCGTAAAAGGAGACCCCAGGAGCCTCTCCTCTCCTCTTCAGGAGAACAGCAGGCAGATGTGTGGAGCTGGGCACTGTGACACACCACCTACACTGGCTTGGTGCCAGCAAGTCTTCTCAGGATTCTGCATCCTCCCCATCGCAGGCAGCATGAATAATAGAAACCAGCACCCGTCCTTTAGCACTTAGCAGGGAACACTTCTCTCTTTCAGCTGGTTTGTGGGGTTTTTGTGACAGCAATTCCATCAAGCAGAGTGCAATGAGAGCAGTGAAAAAGCAAGTGTGTGCAAGCAGTGATGGAAGCACAGTACAGCCTCTCTGCCTCTGAAAGAATGAAAAAAGTAAAAGCACGCGAAGCAACAGCATCCAAAATTACTGCTTATCTGCTTACTATCAATATTCCAACCCACCTAATTCACTTGTAGTGCTCATCTGGTGTCTCACATCTACCTAACTGGAATGTTTTAATCATCCTGAATTAACTTCTAAGGACACTTTATCAGATCACTCAGTCACGCCATATGATGCTACTTGCTGAGAACCACATGACTTGCAAAACCAAAACCAATCACATTTGGGAGATGGATAAAGAAACCAGGAAGATTCTTCAGTGGTCAGTCAAAACCAGGAAATCCAAGTACATTACAGATTTTTAAAGTTACTTCTTCAAAAGAAAAAAAATATGGTTATGAATGTATGGATTACAAAATATTGTTTGAATTTAAACAAATGAGGATATCTCAGAATTCTTAGAAATGAAAGGCAAAAGAAGAAGCAGACAGACACACATAGAAAGACAGATCTGAACATTTCCCTTTAGCTGGTCACTGGCATATTCAGTTTTATATTCTTAAAACTAGAACTTTTGGCACATCTGAAAGTAGCAATACTTTTTGAAAACATAAGTTTGCCTGTTTATGCTTCTATCTGAGGCCCTGGGGGCCCTGCAGCTTTCAGGGGAGTAAAATCTGATGCCATGTACATATGTAATGTGAATCCCAGCAGACAGCTGTAGTAGCTGCACCACACACCACGAGTGTAAGGTTTCACGAAAAGGCTCGAGCTGCATTAACAGCTTGTCACCACCTCTGACAGCAGAGCCTGTTCCTTCCCCCCCTTCCATCCCTGCTCATCAGCTGCCCTCCTCAGCCAGCTCTCTGATCATCTGATCAGATAGTAGGCAGGTTACAATCACTAAAAGAGCAGAAGAACAACCTGGTAAAAACTATTAGAAGTATTTGTTCCTGGGTTACAGGAGTTTAACACAATCCTCTTGTGAATAAATGAGCAGGACTGACACAGAGAAGGGGAGAATCACATGCTTAGAGGGGAGCCTGGGGAGGAAGGGAGCAGTGAGAGTCCCTCCTCCCCTCTCAACACTGGCAAGCTGTTTCCCTGGCTCAGTCAGAACACAGAGCCATGTTCACAGATATGTCACTTGTGAACTGTGTTCCCATATTACATAAATGCTGTATTTTTAAGGTAAAACTTCTATGTGGTCTTTCTGGTTCACAATATGCCAGCATTTCAGTCAGATGATGCCTTTCTGTGGGGAAAATAACCAGATGAGGCTAAAGGATGCATGGAAAAACTGAGGATGCGAACTCTGCTAAGTCCTAGATGAGATGTTTCTATCTGTAACTCAGAGGAAGGAGGGGAGGTGGTACATGGATTTATTTGGAGACTTTTTTGAGACTCACCTAGGGAAAATTAGATAAGAGCTAGCTATCTTCTCTGCCAACAAACCTTTGAGGCTGATGTTGAATATTTCCAATGTCAATGATGGAAATTTTGGGACTGATCATCCAGGAAATGTTAGTGTATAATGAGGAAGGAATGAATTCTTTTCTGGCTACTAGGCTATCTGACATTGCAGTATCCAAAGGGAGCAGGTTCATACAGCTGCTGCATGTCCTAACTAATGGCTTACAAACAAGAGGAAACCTGAAAATTTATATTAGATAGTTGATGAAGGGTCACCTTTTGGATCCTCTGTACCAGCTATTACCAGCAAACCTATTTGTTCTAACAAGTAAAGAAGGCAGGTTTAGCCTTTTTGTTGGTGAATGTTTTTGATTTCAAACCTCAGAAAGCTTTTGCCATAAAGACACTGTAGAATTGGCAGTTTCTTTCTAGATCAATATACATAGGGATATTTCATTTAATCTAGAAAGGTAGATGAGTTCAAAGCTAGTTTTAGGATCCTGGTGAGAAATGAAGCACTGCAAAAGATGGTCAAAAAAGTGAGTGCAAAGACACAGAAGTCAGATTTATCAATAATAAATCAGACTTGAAGGTGATGCTGAACTCTGCAATCATTTTAAGAGTCTGGAATAGCTCTCAAAATAACCTTATTTTGTTTATTAATTTAAGCAGAATTGCAGCATTCTGGTGAATACACTCTGTATTTCAGGTGAAATGCAGATGTTTCCTGCTCCTAGGCATCCTTTTATGGCAAGGGAAATGTATGTATTAATAACTAATTTATCTATTTTTTTATTTTCACTGACCATATCTTGGAAGAATCCCTTCAAGTTTCTTTCTTAGATGGGAATTCAACAAACAGATGGAACAAATTTCACAATAAGCACAACAACCACGTCAGGTGGTGCAGCACATTTTACCTGACAAGTCAAAACTGTAAGACATGCTAAGTGGCCGTATTGCTGTAAAAAAAAGAAACAAACATAACAAAAAAAGAAAATGATTCAGCTCTTAGAAAAGCAGAAGGATAACAAAAACAAAATATTAACTCTGCTTGAGACATTTTGGACTCTCTTGCTTAAATCCAAAATGTGTCAGACATACAACTGCTTCACTGTAGTAACGCTCAAAATCTGAAAACTACAGTAGCATAAACGGGACTTGCAAACAGAGCAATTACATTACTAGTAAATTATGATTTTTGGAATTCAATAAATCAAATATCAAAACAAGAGACAAATATCTAAAAAATCTATTACTCTAACATAAAATCACCACGAAAGAGCAACAGGAAAAAGGGAAAGAGAGAGAGAGGAGAGAGAAAGAGCTGGAAAAAAAATTGAAAGCACAAAACCACATTTCACACAAGTTTCAGTGACCTGAAATAAAGATATTTCTAATTTTTTTAAGCATAATCTCCAATGATTACAATTAAACTAATAAAGAGAGACACCCAAGCTAAGCTTGCGCAGTAGAGCAATCCTCCTTGAAGAGGATGGAAAAAAAGGCCACACAAAATCTGATTTGTGCTGATTCCCGTTCTTTTTAAAAACCTTAGGTGCACTTAGCCTTTAAAATGCATCCATAATATTATTCTCTTCTTCCTGGGCCTCTGATGATTTTATTGTTAGATAAGAAAGTGGTCAGATGTTCCTCGTTTCTGGAAAGACCTATCCATATTTCCAATTAAACACTGTATTCAGAGGGCAGACCCTCAAAATATTCTTCAACTGAAAACAAAATTTCAGTGCACTAATCCAGATAAATAGGCCAAGCCTAATGACAAGAATGTGCAAAAATGCATCAAAATTGAAATCAGCTTATGTGTTTTACTTGACAGGTGATCAATCTGCAAGCTGGTAGAAAGGGCCTGTCAGACACACATACCACCATTGCCCCAAAAGATGTTTATAAAAAGGTTGCACTGGGACAAGTTTTGCTCATGAGAATAATTTAAAGTGCTGCATGCAGTAGGTGGCTGACTCAGAGCTAAATTTGGGAGTCAGGGAGTTTTTTTCTGTATTCATTAACTAGAAATTATGCATAGGTAATAGCTACAGTAACAGTGCCAAAATTTCTGTCCATACTTAGCATAAAGGCACATACTTAAAGCAGAAGGTGTTTATCACCTGATGCTGAGACATTGATAAAACCTGCACATGAAACAAAGTTTTCTGCAAGCTCCATTAGCTCCACTTGCCTGAGTCACAAACCCATGGTTTTAATTAAAAGCAGATGTACCTCAAGGCTGTGCTTGTCTCCATGGCTTACAATGATAATTTTATGGGGTCCTTTGAAAGCTCACTCCAACTCCTCTACGCAAACCTCTCCCTTTGTGAGCACAGTTCAACTCCATTTCTAAAGAAGGTTTAGACTGAGACTGGCCAGGGTAGAGAAGATCTTACCTGTACCATGTGTGATGCAGAGAGAGGGACAGAGCCTGTGGCTGCTGGGGAACACATGCCATAGGTACAGCCTTATCAGACATGAGCAACTGCAAGAGTGCAGCCCCCACTCACCCCAACAGCCAAGTGCAGTTGGGCTCTTGACTGTATAAACTGAGCAAAAAGGAGTTTGGACATGTGAAACACACCTTATGCTCCTGAATACATCACTGTAATGTGCTATTTTTTTCCTCCTTTTTGATAGCAACAAATATTTCTGTCCAGATGGTGCAAGTGTCCTACATGGTGTTTCTACTTAGATTTATAATCCTTAAAACTCATTACCTTACATGTTGTTACACTAAATTACATCCAGTGGTCATTTAAACTGTATGGCAGATCTATTTGTGCCATACTGAATGCCACTAATGTTACTCTGTTCCCAAACTGCACAAGCACATTCTTTTTTAAAAGGAACTTAAGGTGTAATAATCATTCCACTTGTGAGAAAGAATGAAACCTCATATGTCAACATAAGGAAAATTATCTTAAGGCCTTTGGTCTTTTTAGTTCTTCATGCTAGCAACTAATATATACTTGGACAAAAAACTTGCATGCATCTACTTTTACCTTCCATTAATGTGGCATTTAATTCAGTCAATTCACTGGACTTGACAGGAATTACCCCAGTTCCAAAACACAAACATTTAATGCTCTAACAAAAAGGGAAGAATAAGTGGAAGACAGGTATCCTTCATTGGAAGTAATGCCTTGAAATCAGTCCAGAAGTCCTAAGCAGTAGTAGTTCAAAATTAAACATCAGTTTTAGAAACTGTTTGCTAACAGGGTTTGATGCCATTTATATCAGTTAGAAATTGTAAAGATTTATTAGATCATATTTTCTGCCCCTGAGACAACACGGTAGTTCCCAGATGCACAACATATAAAACACTGAAACTGAATGTCTGAAAGAAAAGTAAGGAATCATTCCACATTCCTACAAGCTTCCTACATTTGGAAAAAAAGTCTAGGCCTGTGAGAAATGTTAATTGATACAGTGAACATAAACTGAATCCAAACCAGAAACTGGAAGGCCCAAAAAACCAATATTTGAAGCATTGTTCTTTTACAAACACAGGCAAGCATTCCCCAAACTCCATTAAGCACTTCAAAAACAATGCAACAAAGCAAGACTGATGGAATTGGTTTTCTCCAGAAACAACGGGTTGTCACAATCCACTTGAATCTGGACCAGTGCCTTTGGGCACATGTGGCAAGAACAAATATCTTTCAAAAAGCAGTGACAGAGAGTACGTACATGGATTTTTGACAGTTTTCAGGCATAAGAGTCTACATTTGCTCTTTAAAAATTTAGCTACTTCAATTTTTCTGATACACATAAATACAGTACACTTAAAGCAATCTAAGTCACTACGTAAGCCTGTATTTGTCATGCTTTTGCCATCAGAACCACTGAACTAATAATGCAAATCGGTGACTATGCTGCATCGCATAGTATTTGCATCATTTCATAGAGGTTTGCTGAAAATACACTGCAGGAATGAAATGCTTTGCAGGGCAAGTCTGAATTATTTTCCCATGAAAAGACCGACAAACATGTTTTCCTTAACTTGGAAAAGGAAGCAAAGATTTAGATACAAAATAAATGCAACAGATTCAGTAAACACAATAAAAGCCAATTTTAAATTAAAATAAATAATTTGATGATGCTAACAACAGGAAACAAAGAGAATAAATTAATTAAAAATCAACATGTAAAGAATACTTGCAGATAGTCAAGACATACTGCACTAGAGACAAGCAATACCTGTTCCATTCTCAGCAAATCTAACATAGACTGTCATGTGCAACAAGCAATACAATACCATTCCACTTATCTAATACACTAAAAACCTGAATGGAATTAAGGTAAACCATTCAGTTTCATATTTTAAAATATAACTAAGCACAAAGATTGCACAGCCCTAGAAAAGTCTGTAAGTTATTTCTTTTTCTGAAGGATTAATTTTATCTTTGGTGACATCTGCACAGATGTGGCTAAAATTGCTGCTTCCTGTGTGGCAAGTGTTCTGTGGATGCTGCAGGTAAAATCTGGCCATGTGCTTACCCAGCCTGCTCCGCCTTATCTCATCAGGGGAGACTGGACGCAACTTCCTCTCTGCCTTGATCTCCTCCAGGATCCTCTCATGGAGGCTGCGCGGCCGCGGCGGCGTTGGTTTCAGTTTCCTTGCTGAGGCCTTGGGATACAGAGATAATCATACTGACATTAAAAAGTGCATCCTTGAAAGTAGATTTCACACTCTTTTGGAAAAAAAAATGTGGAATGCTGTGATATGATTTTACATATACTCAATTTCAAACCTCAGCATAAATTGAAAGAGGGTTTTATGCATTGTGGTTCCCTAGGGATAAAGGGCTGCTGGCAATAACAGCTGTTAATTGGGATGTGCAACATACTACACATTGTTCTTTTAAGCGATCCTGTTCTATGTACAAAAGACAATATTTTTGAAAGCCCTGGCAGAAAATATGATGTTTAGGTATTTGCTGGGATCAAACATGCTTTGAAAAGCCACTGTTTTGTATGGAATGAAGGCCGCTGGATTACGTACAGGATTTAGTGGAGGTCGTGATCGGATGAAATCCAGGATTATTTCATGGGCACTCTTTTTTAATCGAGGTGGGATGTCACCGTTGACCTGGAAAGGAGAAAGTGAAATATATATTGCTGTGTTTCACATTTATATTCATGCAGATGAGATCAACTGGAAACTCACAACAACCCTGAGAGTGCTGCAGTGTTCTGACACCTGCACCAGACATAAAACCCCACCAGTCCTGAGTGGAGCAACAATCCTCATGCAGAGCACAGGCAAGCAGAAAAAAAGGTACTTAGCAGCTTTTCAGTTTTGCTGATGGCTGCAAAATAACTCCAACTGCAGCAGCTTTAAGCAGCAATATTGAGGATTTTGAAGTAATGAAATCAAACATCAAGGCTGCAATTGTGTCTATGGGAGAAGTAGGTTTTCTCACTGTAAATCACATATTTCTGCAGCAGAGGGGCTGGGTGAGGGTTGTTTGCTTTTTTTGTTTTCTCCAGAAACACTTAGACATTTAGATGTAAGACCATATACAAGACATCACAGGGAAGAGTCATCAATTGACTATAAGTACAGGATTTAAAGAAGGCAATGGAAGCTTTTATATCATATGAAGAATGTATAAATTGTAAACTGGGAATTAGTGTATGCTTAAAGAAACCCCACCTGTCAGGTTCAGTTGTCACAGAGCACAGTGCCCAAGCACGCTGTCAGGGACAAGAGATCATCCTATGTCATATATATCCTTCTGCCACCTCCTCTTACTGCACAGTAGCTAGCCATCAGCCCTGTCCTCCAATTTGACACAAATTTCAATGACACTGTATTGCTTAGACCCAGTATTCCATATTTCAGACTTCTTTTTTCTTTTTTAAGGGTCAGTTGCCTCTTTTTGTTTTTTGTGGGACTGTATTCATCCAGACTCTGTAGCCAGAAAACCTATGTAAAGACACATATCTGGTTTTGGCAAATAACATGCCCTTCTGCTAACCAGAAGGATTGCTGCTATCACAAAAAAGGGTTTAAATGCCCATAAGGTCACCTGAATATGATCCCTAATTGAACTTCACCAATGCCAAGCAGCTTCCATACAAGCTCTGCTCACCTCAGGCATGCCCGGTGTCCAGGCTGAGGCTGAGTGACAGTCTCCTTGAGAAGATTCATCCCTTGTCCTCTAAGAAATCAGATGCAGAATCCCTCCTGGGGAACATTTAATTGCTTTCCTGAGGACTCTATCTGGAGATATCCTACCCCAGACACGCTCCAAACTCTATTTGTTCCACCCTCCTTAGTTTCTGTAGAGTGAATTTCATGTTGCTTGGCAAAGAATTCCAAGCTGCTAAACTCTGCAACATGCATCATCTTCTTAAAAAAAGTGCAGAAAAATTAAAATGGAAAAGGTTTATACTAAAGCATGATTTGACATTTCCTGATGAGGAGAATACTATTTTAAGGGATGTGATTGATTTCTTCTGTTCAAAGACTGAGCAGTTTTTTGAGGCCAGCATGCCCTGGAAGATGGTTAATGAAATGAGAAGTGTCTCTTCCCTGAGCTACTGTTCATCAGATGTCAAAGTTGATGGCTGAAGTTGAGAATTATTAGCATCAGAACAGCCGTTTTGTAAACCGATAATCTCTGCTGGAGCCTTGGGGAACAACCTCTGTGTGACAATAGTCAATAAATAATACATGGCTCTGAGCCTTTCACCTCAGGGCACTCCAGGCCCTGACTTAATGCCACCAGGGTATAATTAGTATCAGTATTACCATCTGATTGGAAAAAGAGAAATGTAGGATTTGCTTAAGTGATTTTCCACAGGATACATGGGGAGCTGGTGGCCAAGCAAGTGGATGCTTTGCAGCCAAGAAGCCAAGAGCAGCAGCATCAGTGGCAGAATCCACCTTTTTGTACTTGGCACCCAAACAAGATACTGACATGAAAGATACTGCAAGGAAACTTTTATCCTCTCTGTTCAGACTAGATTTATTTATTTACTCAAACTAACTCTCTCTGTAGTGAGCAACTTCAAATGCATCCTTTACTTTTACTTAATTAAAATTCATGGCTCTTGATTAAAGTCTCAATCAAAGACATTGCACAGATGCAGCCATGATATCCAGGCTGCAGGGGGAAAAAACCCCACCAAAACACCAACGAAAAAGTTTGTTTGTTTGTTTTTTTTCTTCTCTACATAACAGGCTGGCCCCAACTACAAACCAGTATTTGAATAAAGTAGAGCTACCCTAAGCCTTCATGTGTGTAAAACAGTTTTTGTACAACAGTATGCATTAAAACAGACAGTGTGAAGAAAGCTTAACCAATTATTATAAATATCAAACATAAATGTAGAGATCTAAACAGCTAATGCACAGAAAAATTAGCATGTCATAATCTACCAATAACCTGCTACCATCACATTTTAATATATAAATACGGATTTGCAATTTAAAAAATAATGGCAAATGGTACTTAACTACCTCTGGTTGAAGCTCAAAGCTTTAAAAATAGTGATCCCAAGCAGGAAGTACATTGCTGATAACTTTCACAAAAAGTAACATCACCTACCATTGACACTCAATTATCTTAGCCATTTATCTGTTCAGCTATAAAAGGTGTCAGCAATAAGTAGGAGAGAGCTATCTTTAAATAACAGTCAATGGGAAACTGATATTGTTGTACTATCTAGAAATTTTCATTTAAAAGGAAATTGCATGGGCACTGAAACAGCGGGGACACACTACATCATTTCCAGAACAACTCACAATAAAGTTCAGTGGTGAATTAAATTATTTTAAGTAGATCTCTATTTACCAGCTTGCATTATGCAAACACTATAGTGTTTTAGTCAACACAGTTGTTACACAGTATTTTGACACCCCACAGCAAGCTGAAGCAGCAATGTCCAAAAATGAAGCGCTCTGGTATTTCCCATCATGAGGCACTGTACTCACACTGCTGTTCCTGCACATCTATTGCAGAAACAAGTTTTTGATACCACAGGGTAACCACAGAGTCCCTCCTCTGAATACCCCTAAAGCATGACTAGGAACTGCAAAGCTCCCTGCTCTGCCTAGGATGACTCCTACACTTGTCATGTGATGAAGATGTAAAATAAAAAGCACAGTTCCCCTGCTGAAAGCAACTCACCACAACCAAGTCAGACTTGTGTGTATGGGAACAACAAACTCTAAAATGTCCAGCTGGATAAAGTGGTCAAAGTCCTGTGCACAGCAAAGCTCATATTCTCTATGTCCTGCTTGAAGCATATAACTCATGCTTATGAAAATACTGTCTGTGCACAGCTGTTACTGCAATTAACCTAAGTACTCTAAGATGATAAATACTGCAAAGAAGTAAATGAAAAAAAAACCCAACCAAAATGAAAAAAACCCATGCCACAGGATTCCAGCTTAGATATTCAAATTACTGGATATTTTTGATAATAATGGCTTCAACCTGTATGTTTAAATTCCCCTTCTGCAACATGGCAAATACCACTGCATTACAGGTACTTGTGAAGAGCTTGAATATGATGACAAGAGTGCTCTTACCTATAAAGAGTGCAACTGTGATGTAATGTAATGCTGAGTTTGGATAGGGCATAAATTTGGACAGGCACGAATTGAGCAGGTAACACAAGAGGCATCAGCTACTGTTCAGTAAGCACTGCTCAAGAAATACAGTGAATGGTGCATAGCTTGGAGGGAGGTGGAGACAGGTAGAAAGCAGAGCTCATTATGAAGCACTCTGAAATTAAAAACTGCAGCTCAACACATACAAATAATAAAGAAAAATTAAACCTAAAAGAGTAATTTAATTCTTACATTTCTTAATTTCCAGGTGTTGACTGTACCAATGACCACAGCTTTTAGCTTTTGTGGGAGTGGGTGCTCCATAGGTGAGGAAAGCTATTAAATCTCTCTAAGGTAGATACTTAAAGTTTATAAAATTCCAGACTGAAACCTATCTTGCTATCACAACAATTGCAGCAATGAGGACACTTGCCTCAGGACAGAAAGATGACAAATCTGAAATTATTTTCAGATGTACTGAAATAGAAATGCCAACGACACCGAAACAAATGAAACCAGTTATTTACCAAAAGCCCAGAATTTGACATTTTACATCTTCAAAACATTTTGAATATTTGCACTATAACAATGGGTGAGAACAGGAAGCTCCAGTTACTGCTGTCTGCTAGCACAACAATCTGATACATTAAAATATGGCCTAACAGGAACATCTGTTCCTTCCTTAATTTCTATGCAGAACACTGAGCAGTCAGCGACAGATCAAGCTACTCTTTTAAGCACAGCATCACATTAACAAAAAGAACAGTAAAGATTCCATGTTGCATTTCATTTATTTAAAGAAATTACTTATTACTTTGGAAATTTACTTAACCTTTTGGTATCATTAGTAGGATACATGTCCTCACAAGCTACCAAGTCTAAACTACCACCCATAAATTTAAAGCAAAATTACTTTTAACACAAATTTTGCGGAACTATTTTGAATGATAGAAAGAAACATAATCCATCTTTCCTAGACTTCCTTAAAATTCAGATTTGGGATCCTTTTCTCCTCTTCTCAAGAACCACTAGGCTTTCTGCTGATGGGAATCCATACAATCAACTTCAACCTGCAGCAGCCAGTTAGAAGATGCATCTATGCAATGTAACTAAACTTGTAATTCTGTGTGAATCCTTCAGGTTCCACATGTTCCATGTCAAGCTGCACTCTCATTGTTGAACATGCTTTTACACAATCTTCAAGCAGACCCTGCAGCAGAACCCAAGTTACTGAGTTTAAGGTTTCCAGCAAGGAAGTAGTGATTTTTCTAACACAATGTCATCACTTGTCAGACTAAGCCAGCAGTTGCATCACAGACAGCCTTACAGGTACTGTACCTGCAGCTGATTGCAATCACATTTATTCCCAGAGTTCACTTTGGACACTCTATCTAGAAGACAAGATAGCAGGCCAAAAATAGCTGCTTCCAGGGATTTTGTACAGAGCCAGAGTCTGGATAAGCAGAGCAGCAGCTGTGCCCCCAAGATGTACCACATAATGAAGGAAATCTCTTCTGAAGAGGCAGGAGCTTGCTTAGCAGCAGCTGAATTAAAAGCTGGTCTGACAAAAGCAAAATTAGATGACCCAGGGCTTCCCATTCAAACAAAACTACTGTTCTGATTGCACACAGAAATTGAGGTCCTGAGGGGACTGGTCCTCTTTTGCAGAGGGTAGTAGGAACACTTAGCTCAGTTCCCTGAATTGTTAGGGGAAAGACAGACAACATCATTACCCGGGTGTGCATTTTACTCTATTGATTTAACATTTAAGCAACATCTGCTGCAGAAAATAAATACAATCAGATAGGCTAAATCCAGATCTCGATTAGGAAAGTATTTTCAGTTCAAACATAAAAAGCATTTATACTACACACTTTCTGCCTCTCTCATCTGTCTCCCTCACCCCCACCCTCCCCTCTGATTTTTTCTGTGTGGAATCACAGCTCCCTCACTGTGGGAAGATTTGTCAGGAAAGAAATACATCTGAATACTGAATATTCTAAGACAATGCTTCCATTGTAACTAATGCCAGGTGAAGATAAGTAAGTGTAAGGTATAAGTATTGATGTTGACCAAATACACGCCGTTGACAAAGGGATTTACAATGTCCTACCAGGGATAAGACACTCTTCAGATCAGTTGCTAGATGATCAGGAAGAAGATCTTAATATTGAAAAGAATATAACCCAAAAGGACAGAAAGAACAGGGAGACACCAGTGAATGGGTTCTGATAAAAAGAGTGCCTCAAGTCAATTTTACAAGCACTTTTATGAGATCTAGGGAGAGGAGACCCATGAACATTCTCTAGCTTGCTGTGGCATAGTCTTGATTAGAAAGCAATAAGAAAATATGCTGAAAATAACTGAGCTCAACTTCTACAAATGGAATATTTAACTTTTTTTTAACATAGACTATTCCTTGAAAATTTGTAATAGATCATAGTAAAGTAAGTTTACAAACACTGTGATACAGGCAGTTTTCAACCACTGCAGGTTTTCCTTTCCCATCCCAGTATCATTCATGGCAGCACTTTACATTCTGGAACTCCAAAAATTATGTTGTAGCTCAAGATAAATGTACTGCTAATAAGAAAAGTCTAAAACAATCTCTCATTGGAAAGCATGACAGGACTTCTGAGATGACTCTTAAAGTGATCATAAACCCAACACAAGTGATTTGTTCAAGCTTATGATAGGCAGATATGTCTTTCAGAATTTTAAATGGAAAACAAAGTACACTACATGTGTTGGTTTCATGTTCTCTCCTCAATGCACTGCACAAATTTATGATGCCATATAAGCCCCATGAACATTAGTATCTATAAGAAATAATAATTTCAAGATTCTCAGAAGAAAAAAAAAGTCAGAAAGAAGATAAAAAAAGGAAAACAACATTTCAGGCTTGAAAAGCTCCAGTGACTCTCTTGACTTACCATGACCTTCCTTAAGGTGTAGCGTTTGGATCTGATGTCATCCATCAGCATCTCATAGGGAGTGAGCTGATATTCTATGGGCAGTGGGTTGTACTGACGCTCCTGGACTTTCTTCAGTTTAACCCCATTCCGTAAATCTCTCATCACCTGCACCCAAAAACGGGCCTGAAGACAAAAGACACAGAAGTTTTAATTCATACCTTACCCTTGAATACCATCTCACATTAAAACAAAGTTTCCTTCCAGGACACCACCAAATATTTACAGCTGTACTATTTTATTTTTAACACATCAACCAAATCCCATTTTATTTTATATAAGCTTATTTTTAACACTCATGAACAAAATAAAACTTTGTTGCAACTCAGCAGGAGTGCTGGGTCCCACCTCAAGTATGGAAAGAGGATCTGAAATTCTCATATCTTACATCTAAATTCCCATTTCTAGTATACTGCAAGCACATAATCAAAGTTTTTTGACCTATAGCTGATACTGTGTGAATTAAAACAGGGACTGAATCTGAAACTTTGTTACCCAGGACTCTTCTGTAAAATATCCTCAAAAGTTTTTCTTTAAACGGAAATTTTGGAATGGACTCCCAAGTCCTAAGATCTTGCACTAGAAAAACTCAACTTATTTTGCTCTGCCTGTAAGAGTACCTCACACTGACACCTCCCTCTCATTTTCTGTGAAGCAGAATGGCTGGAGAGAAGAAAGAACAGGTGGTGGATTGAAGACTGGAAAGTAAAATATAGTACATTTTAAGAACTTTGTAATATTGCTCTATGAATTGGCAAGAACAGTACCTAGAAAATAAATTAAGTTACTTTCTGCTTAAGAGTTTCCCTGCTGCCTTTTTCTTTCATCTCTAGAGAAATTCAGCTGGTGTCTCTGTCTACTGCCTGACTGCCCCTCTGAAGGGCAGTCAGCATGGTACCTGTCTAAATGTCCAGTCTGAAAACTGCAAAAGCTTCTCCATTAAAACAGCTTAAGGAAAAATATATTGCTTGGATACTTGCACTGTTTCATCTGTCTGCAAAGGGAAGCTGGGATTTCATTTAGTTCTAACTTGTAGTGGGTTACTATTAATACATATACTTAAAAAACCCTAGAGACTGATTTGAGCACAGTATCATGGAATGGTTTGGGTAGAAAATACCTTAAAGCTCATCTAGTTCCAGCCCCCCTGCACTGGGCAGGGGCACCTTTCACTAGGTTGCTGAAACTGTTCCTGTGCCTCACCACCTCCATTATAAAGAATTTTACCTAATATCTACTCTAAACCTCTTTCAGAGTAAAGCCATTCCATCTTGTCCTTTCACTAAATGTCCTTATAAAAAGTCCCTCTCCAGCTCCCTTGGAGGCTTCCTTTACTGGAAGGCTGCTCTGAGGTCTTCCTGGAGCCTTCTCTGGGCTGAACAACCCCAGCTCTCTCAGCCTGTTTCCATAGAGAGGTGCTTCAGCCCTCTGAGCATCTTTTTGGTGTCCCCTGGCCTCAATCCAACAGGTCCACATGATTCTTCTGTTGGGAACTACAGACACTCTTTCAAGTGGGGACTCATGAGGGCAGAGGTAATAATGCCTTAGTTAAGCTTTATAAAGAAAAAGAAACTGCCAGTAGTGATGCTGAATCACTAT
The DNA here is from genome assembly GCF_028769735.1 of Zonotrichia leucophrys gambelii. Classification (NCBI taxonomy): domain Eukaryota; kingdom Metazoa; phylum Chordata; class Aves; order Passeriformes; family Passerellidae; genus Zonotrichia; species Zonotrichia leucophrys. The sequence continues at coordinate 100,548,873 of NC_088171.1, read as the reverse complement.
TCCATTGTTGTCTTACCCAGTCAGCATTTTTCAGTTCATCGAGATCCGTGCTGGAATCATCACTTGCCTCTTTGTCCATTTCCTGGATCTTCTTCAGGTTCTGGCAATGAAAAGGAAACGAGTCAATAAATGAACAGTGGCATTAACTCTCAAGTAAAATTGAAGCTTAATTTTTAATCTCTTGTATAATGTAGTTTGGGTATTCTGCTGAATGTTTTATTATTTGAATAGCAATACTGTAAAAGTAACTTGGAACACTATTTTAATATATTTCTCTCCCTTGGAAAGTTCATCTTAAATACTGGGAACAAATGTTAAGTTTTGAGTATGAAAGTACTTCAGATAATAATATGCTGGAGATAAAACTACACATTAAAATGTTTATATCCCTAAATCTTTATATGCACAGAAAAAAAATCTTAACCACTTATTAGGTCTGTTAAGCTACAAAACAGAAAATATTACCAGCTTGATAAGGATCCATTCATACCAAAATTAATGCTTGTTGAATTCAAGGCAGCTCATTTTTGTAGAAGGAGAAATAAACTATGAGAAACATTGAATAGTGCCAGAATTGTGCATATATAAATATATATATTATAATTAATTAGTCTGTATAACATGGGTATAGATTCTGAAATATCCATAATAAAATCATGTGAGGCAGAGAAACTGATCTTTCAAAGATGACAACTGCTACTTATTAACAAGATCAGATCACACAAATATGGAAAAGATGGAGTGTAAAGGGGCAAAAAAACCCTTTCATACCAACAATATGAAAAACTATTAAAAGTTACAGCAGACCATAGAATAGGCAAGCTTGAACACAGAAGGCTGTGGCTTTACACAAATTTTCTTATACACATCAACACCTGTTTATTCAAAGGGCTTTTTTTTTTTTTTTTTTTTTGTTTACTTCTGTATTGAAATGTTTTGGAATCAGCAGTACAAGCAATTTTTCAGTAATGCACTTCACTTTTATGTAGAATTTTCCAGGAAACCTTTAACAATGTTCAATTAGATCGATTTTCTAAGTACTCACTAATATATCTGAAATGGATACTTAAGTCCTCTACTAAAAATGTTTTTTATTTTTATGAGACAAAAGCAACAGGTCAGAGATCTGAAAGATGTATCTATCAAAAGTATTTCCACCTTTAAACACTCATGTTCTTTTAATGGAACTGAACAATCAGTCTCAATTCAGCTTCTGAGCTTTCCAGAAAAAATAAAAATAAACGCACTCTTAAAAACTCCTTTTTTCCTGGAGGTAGTTCTTGAACTGCTAACATTTTAGTACAAGAAATGGAAGCACTGGAAGAGTCCTTAACTTGCACATTCAGAAGTGCAAGCATCCACCAAACCTGGCTGCAGAGATAGGACATGTGAGTCAGCTACCACAGAGGTTTTGAAAAGAGACCAGATGGGTTCTTTATTGTCTTATTTATGTAAGTAGCACAATTGCTTTAGTATCAAAGAAGAAATATTACCATTGCCCTATCAAAATAAAATACATCATTTACAAGGAGACTCCAGAAAAGCATAAATCACCCACACTAACAAAAGCAGATCCATCATGGGACAATGTGGGAACATTTTGGCATGACTTGCAGCATCACAACAGGATACCCAACTGGGAAAGAATTCTTTATGGAAACTTCTGCCGGCCCTGGCACTGTGGTCAGTCTGACACAGGCAATTGCCCTTTTCAAGGGAAAAACAGAAACATGGAAAGAATGGGTAATGGAAAGGCCTTGCTCATGTGTACTCTGCTATCCAGGGTTTCTTCTTTTCTATATCATACAGTTGGAGTAATCATTTCAAATGCAGTTAAATGAACTGTAAATTACTTTATTTCTTGCAAACTGTTAACATCTACTGGTAAACTGCAAAATAAAACAGCTGATACTTTTTCCCTTATCCCTTTGTAACCAAAAAGATAACTTCATTAAATGGGCTCACAACTGTCAGATCTGCTCCTCCTTCCCATACTGCAAGGTAAACTTTAATTTTTTAAAAAAATTAATGTGTTCCAGATGCTTAACTTATACTTCAGCTATTCAACAAGACTGGTGACCATCGCCCATCTCAGCAACCAGGTTCCCTACCATACAGTTTATGGGGCTGGTTGATGCCCAAAGGCTGATGCTTTTGGCTGACATAAATATTTCATGAAGCTAGAAGAGATTACAACCTGTTTTTTTTAACAGCAGAAAATAAGAAGGGGGAAAAAACCTACCCTGAGCAGCTGAAAGCTCTTCCAAATAAGGCAGCCATCTAATTAGTTTCTCTGGAGCATAGCTAGAGGGGCAGCTCCTCCCCAAAACAGCACAGGTGTAAGTGATGCTGGCTACCGTGCACCAGAGAGCTGCAGGAGCAAAACCTGCCAGCCAAGAGATGAAGCGTCTCCAAGTGCACTTTTATGACACAAATGAGCTGGTACAAGCACAGGCTGCTGCCAAAGCTGGGCTTCTTTCACTGCCCATCCCTGTGCTGAGTGCTTGGCTGCAGCCCTGCAACCACAGACACCCACTCTGTAGGGAGAGTACATTCCCTGCCCTGGCACCTGGCTCTGGCACTTAAATGCAGCTCACCATGCAATCAGTAGAGAAGAGCAGGACATAAAGAAATTTCCACCATTACAGAACTAGCAAAATTTTGGAAGAAACCAGCAAGTGCTCTATGTTTGCAGGAAGTGTTTAGGAAGGCTTTTTTAGCTCTTCTACACCTGTCAGGTGCTGCTTGGGAAGGAATAAATTCACTGTGACAAATGATTATATTTAAACTTGTAGACTAAATGAACATTAGGGTTTCCCTCCAGCATCCTCAGCCAGCATCAGTGGGTTTCTGCCTCTGTTTCAACCATAAATAATAGAAACCAACATATTTAAATATAACAGATCCTTTGTCAGAATTCAGCTGTGTTCCAAAGCCTGCAAGTAACCTCAGCTGCTGCTGCTGTAGCCACTTGCACTTACCCTTGGGACAATGGCTTAAGAAAAGCTATTACAGTACAATAAATACAGGGCCTGAATGGATTTCTATTCCAGAAAGCAGAAACGTCTTAAAAGGGTTTTTCTAAATGATCCCAGAACCTTAGACTCAATTCACCCATTAGAGCCTGGGCATTCATTCAGGCAATAAGGGTTGGATGTGTAGGAAATTACTGCTTCAAGAGCTTTTGCTTTTTTAAAAAACCTTTCCAGCATTTGACCATTTTTTCAAAAGACTGCATTTTGTGGCAAAAGCCAGTAATAAAAATATCAAATGTCTTCAAACCTCTTGCTGTACTATTAAAAGCAGGCAGCTGATTTGCTGCTGCTGTGTGGCCCACATTTGAGATGTGCTCAGTGACAGATGGGAATTTATGTAAGACTCTTGTCAGCACAGTGTCAAAGACTCTTTTCCATAAAATGCTTTCTAAAAACATGATGCTTTAATGAATGCGGTATTCTAGGGAATCCAGACCTGGACTTTGACTTTCACCAATTGCAGAGCACAGTCTATTGCAGTTCCCAGTTCATACTATAAATTAGGAGTCACTTTTTCACTGATTAAATTGATTTCTACACTGCTGTCTGTGAAACTAGTAACACATTCTTGCACATCTAGGTTCAAATTAAAAATACATAATATTCACATATGGGAAAAACTCCTTTTTTTATATACCTTCAGCTATTCAATGTGGGTTTAAATTCCAAGGGCTTAGGCAGCAGCATCGCTCTAGGTCTTTGAAAAGACTCAAACGCCATTTAATTCAAACTGGGAATAGGATCAGTTAAATCAGTCCCTGCAAACCTTGAGCTGATAGCAGACAAAATTCTTCATGTACAGAGATATGGGCTGATGCCCTTTGCTCAGCTCTGGAGGGGCAATAGTCATCATGCGGCTCCACATAACTGTGCAAGGAGAGGCACAGAAAACCCAAACCAAGGGCAGGTAACACCGTGACAGTGGTTGCATCACACAAGAAAGCCAAACTCTCCCCTGCCCAAGACAAACCAGCAGTATTTTCCTTTATTAAAGGTCCTAAATTGAAGGATCAAACTGATCAGAATGGAGGCACAAGCCTGATGAAAACACAGCTGCAAAAGTGGAATCACTGGAGACTTGGAAGTGTAGGCAAAAGTGAAGGTATGAGCTGAAAAGTTTGTGAACTGATTTATTTTTACAGCTGTGCTCTCTGAAAATCCAAGCAGCAGAATATTTGACAGCTTACACAGTCACAAGACTTTTGAGCACAACGTGGCTAATGACTCTATTTCCAAAATAAGTTAGCCATTAACATTGTTTAGGTACCTATTAACTACCTCCATTATCATATTTTGTACAAATAATACAGCAGTATAGCCACCTGACCTTTTTCATCAGCTCTTTTGCAATTGAACTTTCATATGGCGTGAAATTAGGAATAAAAGAAAGGAACAATTTCATTTCATGCATGTCCTTAATTAGAATTTTTTGGTTTGCATTTCATACAGATTGGATTGAAATATATCCAGGCAGACTGAAAGAATTGTGTTTTTACATCAGAAAGGACAGAAATGCAAGGCAATTTGTTAAAAGAACAGTACAAAGATGACAGATTGGGAGCTTTCTCTATTTTCTACCAAAAGCCTAATTACAAGGCATGCTGTGGATAATGAAATTATGGATGAGTTTTTGATGAGCATGGATTTTCACTGCAATTAGAGATGTAGGCAATTATAAAAATATACAAAGTCTTAATTAGTTTTGGAAGGAATACTAATTTTGATGCTGTAGGGTGTACATCAATCTCTAAAACTTTTTTGAGGTATAAGTAAAACCTACTGCAACAGATCTGCCTGGTGGACACTCATCTCCCATGCCAGCCAGCATCACATGGCGTTTTCTAGCACCACCTGTGCCAGCCGAGGAGTTTATCACGCACAGGTCTACATCCCACATGCCAGTATCACCTTTAGTGGTACCACCCACAGAGTCCCAAAGTGTTTCAGAGTGGAAGAGTTCTCTGAAAGGCAGCTGGCCCAAGCTCCCTGCTAAAGCAGGGCCATCCAGAGCCTATTGTCCAGCATCATGTCCAGGCAGCTTTTGTATATCTCCAAGGACAGAGAATCCACAACCTCCCCAGAAAATCTTTGCTCACCCTCACAGTAAAAACAGTATTTCTGGCTGTTCAGAGGAACCTCATGAGTTTTAGTTTGTGTCCACTGCCCCTGGTCCTGTCACTGAGCACCAGTGAAAAGAGCCTGATGCTGTTGTCTTTGCCCTCTCCCCTCAGGTATTGAGAGACACTGATAAGATCCCCCTGAGCCTTCTCATTTCCAGACTCAACAGCCCTGGATCTCTCTGCCTTTGATCACAGAAGAGTTGTTTCAGTTCTCCATCATCTTCCTGGCCCTTCCCTGGACTCTCTCCATGGTGTCAGTGTCTCCCCTGTACTGGGGAGCCCAGAACCGGACCCAGCACTGCAGCTGTGGCCTCACCAGTGCTGAGCAGAGGGGGAGGATCACCTCCCTCAGCCTGCTGGCAGCATTTCTCCTGCTGCAGCCTGGGACATCATAAGGTTCCTTTGCAGCAAGGGCACTTTGCTGGTTCACTCAGCCATGAAGCGCACGTGGAACATTAACTCCAGGGGAAGGCAAGACTGGGCAGTAACAGGGAGCCAGAGGAGGACTAGGGCAGATGTTCCTTCAAAAAGCAGGTTCACAATGTGGATACAGGCCTGGTGAATCCCCTGGCTGATCCAGAGCACCAATTTTGCATTCCTTTGCTTGCATAGTCTCTCCCTGTCTTTCTCAGTCACACTCGATGCCACTTCTGAGCAATGTGTGTGACCTTTTCAGATACTTCACAGCAGGAACATTTGCTTTATCTCAAGGACATCACTTATTTGTGCCTACAGCTCTGTCTATGGCCCGGTGCCACCAAAGGTTATGTCAAAGACTTTTGGACAATTCTGAAAAAGATGGCTCTTTTCTTTTACATGGGTCAATTTTTAGCAGATATTCAAACTACCTTGCCCCCTGCCATACATGTGTGCATTTCCTTCATCTTGTGGACTATTTTCTCCCAAAAGCAATTAAAAAGAAATTAAAAATAAAAAAAAAAAAAAAAGAAAAAGAGACAATCCCTTTCTGTGGGATTTTCTTACTGCAATTTTGAAAGCTCACTTCTTGACATGAAAAACAAGCTGTACTCTATCTTTGTTATCAGCTGTAAAAGCTTAAACAGCAGGTCACAAGGTCACAAGTATTAAGAGGTCTTGGCCCATCAGAAGACCACTCCTGGATACCAAGCAGATGGTACCCAGGGTGAGTCTGCAGCAAGGGCACCTTTCACAGACCCATAGCAGCATGCAGGTGCTGCCAGCAAGCTGGGAAACATCCCAGTAAACTTGCTAAAAAAAACTTCACCTTGCAAAAAGAAAACTTTTAGTTGTTTACTTTTTTAAACTATTGCAACAATGCTATCACATCTTTCTCAACTCTGCTCATCCTGTGCATCCAATACATGAAATTTTTCAAGAAGAGAATTACCATCTCCCTGGCTGCAAGTCAACTTTGCTGCTGACCTTTCATACACAGGGAATCAGACTGGAAATAATCATATGGCATCAATTATGTGACAAAGTGCCTAAAACATTCTATTTGACATCCACTGAGATGATGTGAACAGCTCACTCATCACTTCATCATTTCTGATTAACACTCACTCAAATCCATGCAGTCCAGCCCTTTGTGAATCTATACTCTATTTGTTATATGGCAGATGATGACTGGGGAACATGCAACTCCTCAGTATATTTATTAGTATTACGACACATTACAACCTATAAACCTACCCCTCCTACCTACCACTCAATCCCTCTTGAAATCCTGGACTTTCAAAGTCCTGCTAAGTTTTTATGGGCCCAAATTGAAAACAGCATTGCAGCAATATTCTTTTTCCCTGACTCTTTCACAGTTTATTTCCCATCTAAACCTGTTCTAGGCTGTAGCATAATATAGGTCAGATTTACTTCACTCCAAGCAACTGAATTTTTACTGATAAAAATTCTCCCTCTTCCACTACAGTGAAGCTGCCTATTTAAGCATTTACTGACCAAAAAATATGAACTTCATGTACCCAGGAAATACACCCAAATGCCACTCAGTGGCCCTAGAAGGAATCCAAATAATTTCAAAGTAATTTTTATCCGCAGGAAAGTTACTTTGAATCATTCCAGAGGATTCTTTCCCTTTTTTGGTGTTTTTAATTTAATTTTGATCTCACATCCACAACTACATCTAGGTCTGATGAAATCTAAAGGACGCTCTCCAAATTAGGCTGTTATTTTTTGAAAAAACGAAAAATTTAAAATTCCTGGCATCTTTAGTGTCAAACCCAAATATTACACAGTATAATTTTTTTTTAATTGGAATTGATGTATGTAACTTGGTTATTTTCCCCCAGTTCTCTGCCAAGGCAATCACCACAAATCCATGACAACAAAATTTCCTTACTGAAGTATTCAGTCTTTATCTCTTTTATACCCATTACTTGTATGACAACAACAAAAGGAAAAGAAAAAAGGAATTCACTAGAAGAGTATTTAACTGTACTCCTCATGACTTAAGATTCTGCTGTGTGTTTGCAAGACAGAAGAGCATGTAAACAATAGCATAGCTTTTACTGGCACAAACCTAGCGTGATCATATGATCCCTGCTTGCCTCAAGTATAAACTATAAAGGTCACTTTAAAATGGTGCAACAAGATTTACAGCATTCCACTTCATATTTTCTTCATACCTATTTTTTATTTTGTACACTGTATTATTTTCAAAATTAAACACCTTCCAAATTTATAGTTAGATAAAAGCTATGACCAAGGACCAAGCACATCATAAACCCAAAGTATTCAGATCCCAAAAGCTGCTTCCAAGATAATTTTCTAGGTAATTTTTTACATGCCTACTAAGGAAATGATCCAGAGTGAAATGAAATCAAAAGGTCAAAATTCTGGCCCTGGTTAGGGCCAGCAATAAAAGTCTTACTGATTTAGTAGGGCCAAAATTCCATCCACAAGGATTACTTCCTTTGACCTAAATGTGCTTTGAATCAATGCCTAATAGTCTGTGAGAGGCAAATGGCTTCTTTCATTTGGGATTAACTCAGAGTATTCTCTATGGTGTGTTCAGATGTTGTTGGGTTTTTATGCCCAATGATAAGGTGATTAAGTAATTTGCAAATTCAAAATGCCTTTCCACTTTTTAAAATAATATTAAAAATATTTTTGTTAAGACATGATTTTAAATGGTTATAGGCCACAATATTTTATTTTGACATTGACAACAAAGATGCCCTATTTTGCTCACTGTGCCCAAGGTGTTTGAGAACTATTGGAAACTTAATTCCTCTCTGAGCAGAAAGAAGAACTCTGAAAGGTGCTATCTTTGAGCCTCAACATGGACTTTGCAATAGCAGTTGAGTGAGGTGTTTCCAGCACAGGTCCCTCAGTTAATATGTCCAGTAGTTAAAAGCCAAGATGTGAAATTATTGATGTCAAGGTTTAGGAGACAGCTTTAGCATGGAGATCTTGTATCCTGGCTGCTTCCTGTGTCAGGGACATTGGATCCAGATGTTCCAAAACACAGGCACTTCAGAAAACAAGTGGCTCTTTAGCTATGCTGACATTGCCAAAATTATCCTTCTATGACACTGCTTTAGTTTAAAAATTGCTTTCAGTTTGAATAGGACTGTAGAAGGAATGGAGATGCAATGTGATCCTGCACATCAGAAAAACATCTCAGAAGGATTCTCCCTCCTGGATGATGCATCTCACTCAGGAAAGAAAGAGCAGCAGACCCTTATGCCTCTGAGTAGTTTGCATCTTCCACCATCAACATGATAAAAGCTCTCTTGTACTCATCTGAGGCTCATCTGACCCTTTAATGAGCTGATTCAGCTCACTAACCTGATAAGGAGTAACTCCTTTACTTTTTGTTTTGCTTGATATTTACTGCATTTGTTCCCTAGAACCAGAAGAAGGGAGACAGTGGGAGTATGTGTGTGTGGGTGGAACAGCTCTGCCTTTTTCAGCAGCAAAGTTTTTAGGTCAGCCTGTAAAATCTTATCCTGCTTTTCAAAGGTACTGTAGATCTTGACTTACAAAAGAAAAGAAAATCCTTCAGGGATTTATTAAGGAAAAAAAAATTATGAAAGCATTGCTACTTGAAAAGTTTGCGTTGGTGAAGAAACCAGCTTTGAGAAATGAATTTCCCTTCCTGCCCTTCCCCTCACCCACCAGTTTTCCAATGCTACCAGCACCCAGACTGTTTTAATACAATTGTTCACAGGGCCACTCTGCAGGCCAGATCACTGAAACTATCTGCAGTAAATATCAACCTTAAAATCACTCTTCAGCCAGACCTGATAATTGCAATGGTTCACAGGATGGCCTTTCAGCCAACAATAACAGCCAAACAAGCAGTGAACATAAGCATTGTGACCTGAAGGGGAAAATTTTTCTACTTTTAAAGTTGGCTCTGCTGTGAAACCAATGTGACAGACAACAAACCAATCATACAGCAAAAGGTAGGAGAAGCTGCTGACTGGGGACAAAATATGAGCAAGAAGAATATCAACTAATTCTCAGCAAAGAGAATTCCCTCATGGGAAGGAGCTGAGGAAGAACAGGCAAAGCTCTGACTCTTCATAACATCCCTAAAACACCAGAGAAGAGTTTATATTCAAATATATTGCATACATACATGCAGGAATGGGTACATGTATCCAATGTGTTACCCTCCAAGAAAATACTCTATTTTACTCCCAACTAGACTAGTCATGATTAATAACAAATTCTGAAGGATGTAAATGCTTACAATAATAAAAAAAAAACAAACAAACCGAGATGAAGGAGTGTACTCCCTGAAAAGTACAGATCATCTCCTCAAGCATCTGACAGTCCCTACTGGCTGGGTACAGAAGTGATTTTGTAACCCAAATTCACATGGTGATGAGCTCAAAAGCAGAAAACCTTCTCAGACTGCTTACCTCTTTTGCACTTTTAATTTTGGCCAGGAAAGTGTAGAGCTCCATTGTTTCAGCAAACAGAGCCCGACACACAGCTTGGTAGTGGTTGGGCGCCTCCGATCGCGTTGGCAGGTGGGCAGCACACAGCTAGGGAGAAAAATAAATAACAGGATCAAAACAATCCCCATGGCTTTCATTAATGCTACAGAGCATGAAATAACATGAAAGTGAATGCAACCAAACATCAAGGGCACAAGCATCCATGAGACATTTAAGTTTAGTCAGGAATTGTGCACTTTCTAAACCTTCTGTTCCCATTTGTTTTATGAGAAGAGTACTATGAGAATGGTAAGGGGACTGGTAGACCATGTTCTAGAAAACCAAGACACTGCCTTTTCATAACAAAAAAAAAAAAAAAAAAAAGGAGGGATGACAATATAATTCAACATAATTGTGAAAACAAGCCATCTTGCAGTAGCAAATTTTGGGAAAACATACTTAATTCAAACCAGCTTTAACAGTAAGTGTTAAGTATTCCTATGAACATGGAAGAGAAATTTATCTCTACTGGTTTATGAAAGGATGGAAGGAGAAGCAAGGAAAAAAGTACAGTGTAATCATCAAGCTGAAACTCTGATCAGATTTGTTTCAAGCAGCACAAAGATTTTAAAACTCAGCAAGAGCTATGGAAGCACAGGCTTATTGCTTTACATCAGACACACATGAACATTTTCAAACACAGGCATAGCTAATGCAAAGGAACCCTACAGGTGTTTCCATATATGCTAAACTTGTCAAACTCTGAAAGCCTATTCAAATCACTAAGAAGTATTCACAGTTACTGATGAACAGTCAGTCCAGCATTGCTTCTAGAGCAAAACATGCAGCTCCCAATTCCAACAAGAGAAGTTTTACTGAAACCAGCCTTTACATTTCAAACTGAGAAACTGAATTGTTTGAGTGACATCCAGCTTCATGGACATACCATTTACATGGAAATATTGGCTGAAAACAGACAGAATAAAATAACATCTGTAATTTGTTTCCTAAACACTTTTAAATTAAAAAACCCCCAAAGCTGAAACTTGAGTATGGACAGCCATATACTGGTACATATGTAAAACCAAGGTCTTAACCAAGGCCATAAATTTGGTCTTGTTTATGTGGTTCTATTGTAACTATTTTTATATATATATAGCTACATTCAGATCTCCAGAACTAAAGCTTGAGACAAAAGCCTCTTTAGCAGAAGAGCCCTTAATTAGCCTAGTGGCATCCTTGTCTAAATCTCTCCTGTTATTTCAGTGAACGCTGTTGTTACAAGGGGCACAATGCATGTAAAGCTCAGGCTGCTTTTCCATATTACTTTCCATTTGATTTAAATCCACACTGCCACTAAAAGGTGTGGTGCTGTGGCCTCCAGCTGTAGGGATCCACAGATACCCTCCTGCTGGCACGGGAGTTCATGCCCTAACTCAGAGGATTACTCACCCTGACAAAAATCAACAATGTGAAGGAAGTGGAGCAGGAGACAATTACTCTTCACGGCATGGACACACTCCCAGAAGTGAAGGCAAAAAGGAGCAAGGAGAACATGCTGCCAGGGTGGGAGAAGGGAGGAAGGGCTGAAGAGATTTAGACTGCCTCAATCTCATTGACAAGTTGTTCTCTGAGGCCATAGGCCCCTTGCTATCTTTTATTTCTTCCCATTAGAATAACAACACAGAGCTCAGTGGTCAGATTTGGTCAACTCCTTTGATAAACCTTTACAAGCACAATTATGTACCCCTATGTATTTATCTACTTTTCATTGTAAAAATGAATACACATACAGAAAGTTTATATATACATGTGTGTATATTTTTATTCCTTGCTATATATTTGTTCCTATATATTTATTACTTCCTATATATTTTATTCCTTCCACATAGGAAATGCAAGGCAGCCATGTTCATGAAATTGCCCTTGATCCCTGCACTTCAAAATTTATGCTGTTTTACAGTGGATGGCCAAAATTTTCTGACACTCTTCAAATTAATTTCTGGATAATCACAAGGACGTAGTTGACATATGTCTCTGTTTTTCTCCCCACTCCCCCAACTCCCCACTTTTTTCCTTTTTTCCTCCTTTTTTTTCCTTTTCTTTTTTTTCCTTTTTTCCTTTTTAACAAATGGGTTCATCCCCTTGGCAGATAAAGGAAGAAAAACCCAAACAGATGCACTCCTAATGCATGCAATAGTGACAGCACATACCAAAAAGATAGAATCTACTAAACATTTCCCTTAATGAAAATATTAGAACATTAGACCAGTTCTGAGTATGGTTGTGCTCTTTTTTCTCAAAATTGAATCATGTCCTTACTTGCCTTACTCTGTTTTCATTTTCTAGTAATTAATTATAGTACAGAAAAAATAGTTTCATTCTAAAATACACTACTTACAAAAATAAAAATATTAGCAACTGCAATTTTGAAAAAGGTCATAAAATGTTGTAAGTCTTCATAGCTGAGAATAAAATTTTATTATTACACAGACTGCACACAGGTTTTTAAGAATCCTTCTTTTCTTTATTCAGAGGCATGTTAATTAGAAACATTTTGCATCAAATATTGAGAAAGTTAATGAAATGCAGTGGTGAGAAGTTCAAGCAGGGAATGGTTGAAATATTGATTCTATTAGTGAACACAAAGTAAAGCAAAAACAAAAAAAGCCTGCCGAACCAAAGTTACAAAAGCAATCACATAAAACCTGACCATTTGCTTTGCAAACCTTAGGCTGCAGGTATTAAAAGAGGGCCAGCAGCTCCTACCAACTTTCATGTTCTGAGAAATCAGTCTATGAATCATCTTATATTATGTGAAGATGCATTACATAATAAAACTTCTTGTGGTAATATTAAGTCAAACGACTCAACATGAGTTTTTTGGATTAGGGAAGGTAAGCCTGAAGAAAAAGGAAAATGTAAGTAGGACAGGCTGATTTTTTCCCCCTTCATTGTAATATATTGTACTTGCACATTGGTTCAGAACCCCGACAAGCTGTAACTTCTGCATGAAATACCACAAAATCTAGGCAGGCAAGGCAAATCAAGCATGAAATGTCACTTCTAGCCTGAGTTCAGAATATTTATCCACTTTAAAAAAATTAAAATCTTTAAGTTTATGTAGTAGTGTTTGAAAAGCTATGTTTCTGTAACACACAACAAAAATCCCAGTCAGTATGTTTTAATAACTGAGATACGAAAGAATAACTACCTAATGAACTCCTCCTCTTACCATGTCAGGGTGGTAGTAGTGCAAGAAGGATTAAGATCATATATGCAGTCTTTCCCAGTCATTTTGAGGTTGTATGCTTATTCTGACACTTGCCTTTTCATCCCTCATGATACAACTTAAAGCTACCCTAAGGGGAATGAACTCAAACAGTGCCCAGAGCTTAACACAAGGCCTGCTTGTTCTGCTTCCAAGAAGTCTCAAAAAGTATGGCTCAAAACAGATTATGTGGTATTTGCAAACTGGTGAAATAATAAAAATATTATCAACTACTAAAACATTAACTAGCTCAGTCTGTAAACATTTCCATTTGCAATCATTGTGAAGAGCTGGGATTTCTGAATTTTTTTTTTCTAACTGAGCCTATCCAAAACCCCAGTTTGACCCAAAGCATTCAATCTTTGCTTAGATCACTAAGAAGATTAGAGGCTGTTTCCATCCACATTCAGGGTTCACAGGAAAAAAAGGCATTATGTAAATATCATAGCCTTGCCAGCTCCTCCAACTTCATCCTCGGTTGACTAGGAAACAGGGTGCACCAAGCCAAAGCAGTGCTAACAGGAATCACAATTTAACCATCTGAAGAGATCAAACAGCATTTCTTGCATTTCTTTGAATATATTCCAGCAAGGCTTCCATAAAGTTACAAGAAATACAGTTGACTCTCCCACTAAAATGCAGCTAAGCTTTGCAAAACCATTTTGGCTAGATATATACTGGAAGCTTCATCAAAACACCTGGGCTGCTGGAATTAAGATTTCAGAAGACAAAAAGTGTTTCCACTTGTAATTATCTTGGGGAATGCACCACAAAGAAGAAAAAGATTTCTTTTTCCCATGGGCCACAAAGACAGGCCATTGATATTATGCAAAACATATTACCAGCCTGCAAATGCCAGGCTTGTTAAGTGTTTGGAAAGCCTTGGAGTATTAACAAAGACTTAAAAGATGTACTTTTTCTTAAGCAACAAGAAGAAATTAGTTTAACCAACAGATCACTGAACATGCAAGCGTACCAGCTATTTGCCTCATCCTTTGCAGTATGGTACTGCAACAGGTTCAGAAAATAAAACTCAGCTTGAGATGCCTTTTCAAGTCCAGGCTACTTTCTGAAAGATTTTACCTTCATGAAGATAAACTAGAGTTTATGATTAGGCTTTTGTTTTCATATATATCCTTCTTAATATGAATATGAACTTCAAGCAGCCATACACCTTACCAGAGAAATCTTACCAAGACACGACCTGCATATTTGTAAAATTTAACTAAGCATTTTGCTTTACTATCCAGAATAATACTGAGGGACGGGCTCTTGACAGGAATAAGTGTTTTGTCATGAGTTTGTAAGATGTTTCTGCCTGCTAGGACCACCCCTGTACACAGTACCCACATCTTAGGCACAGTAAAAGCTTTGAGGTGGCTTTTACAACATCTGGAGCCAATTTCAGCTGCTTCCCAGCACTTCAGAGCTGCTCTCTCAAACATTCCAGACAGCCATGTGCCCCTGGCTCTGCTGCTTGTAACTGCAATGGGCCAAGGAGTGCCTGATCCCTCTGATAAGGACTCTAGGGGAACACTCCTGAGGAAAGACTGCAATAAGATAAAAGGGATGGGAGCAGAGTTAGCTATTAATCCACAAAATAAATTAACAGAAAATACAGAAAGTATTCACAGATATTTACTCTTCACCTGCAAAAGTTTGGTAACTTTTTAATTGATATTTTAAAGGATCTATTTCAAGTGCCGTGGAATGCCCAACTGCTTGACATGTGATCTCCTAGTTAATTTTGGAAACCTCAAGGAAAAGGTAGGTTTTGTGGAAACTGAAGCAAATTGCCAGTACCAAGCACATCTACCTTGGTATTTAAGTGTTCTCCAGCACTCTGCTAAGGCCTTCCCTTGGGCTGGTATTTGTTGTTTTGATCATCGCTTTCAGGTGGACAAGAGTAGTACTACACAGTTCCCTACTTCACAATTTCCAAATTTAATGTTTTGAGTAATCCTCCCCATATTTATAATAATTTAATATTTAATAAACACAGTCTTTCTTTACTGACTTTCCTTTTTAGTATGAACCTGCAAATGCAGCAGCAAAGCTATTGCATTTAGCAATAACAGGTATAATTTGAAGAAACAGCGGCCTTGGTTGGTTCTCTCTTTCAGGACTGTGTAAAGGACACAACAAGGCAGCTGCTGAAATTAAAGCCAAAACTGCAAATGGAAATTGGATGATGCAAGGATTGAAAACACTGCTTTGCATAGGATGCTGATCCTTAAAGAAATGTCCACTTGTCTGCATCAGATAATCGTCATTGTCATCGCTAACTACCCTCTGCTTTGCAAAGTCTAAGGATTAAAGGCTTTGAGCAAATTATTTATATTTATGCTGAAATGTCAAACAGGAATGGACTAACAAATGTTTACAAATGCCCTCCTGAGTCAAAACTGAAGTCACCTGCAAGTAAAATTGAAAGATGCTCCTCATTAGGGTAGACTGTGCTGGGAAATGCTGCTGTGAGGTTTTGGGTGCTGCCATTGTTTTAGAAACACAAAGCAAAACACACAGATTCAAAATGTTGAGGATGAAGCTGGTTCACAGTGAAGGACTCCCTTCCACTATTTTCTCCTGAATAGAATATCTGTCCTGACATTGTTTCCTTCAGGTACCAATTGCATTGAAGTGCTGAGCATCATGACTCATTTTCTTTCTTAAAATCTTAACACTACACAACTATTTGATGAGTCTTAACTACTTTTCCCTGCTATTAGACTGAATTTAGGCAGTGATGAGAATCTTGATAAAATTTTAACAGACAGCAACTGCAAGACTAACACCCCACTGAACTGTCTCACCTAAAAACTTGAACCTTACCCAACAACAGACAATTAAAGGTGAAGATAATTTGTAATCTGTTACATTTATATGATACCATCTTTAGGAAAATGAGTCTTACAAATATTTAACATAATTATAAACACTTTTGAAAGTACTTAAAACTTACACTGGTGTCAGGAAGAGAAAACAAACTCCACTACGCGTTACTGAGTACATCTCAATTTTTAAGCCAAATCCTGTATTTTTCATGCTCAGTGAACCCTACTCTCACTCTTTATTAGCTTTCTAAGAATGAAGGAAGACCATGACTATCAAAACAGACTTGAAATGAAAGTCAACCTATGTTTTTATGACACAATGATTATTTCCACTGGACATTTTGATATTAAATTTTCAATGACTGACTAACTTTATGTGCTAGTGCAGACTTCTTGACAAAGTTGCAATTGTAATTGCATAAATTGTAATTGCATAAATTGTAATTGCATTTATGCAATTGTAATTGCATAAATGTATAGAATTGTATAAATTCTCATTTCCACTTGAAAGCCATGAGGATAGTATTTTTACCCCTCAAATACAAGTCCCTACATACAACTGTTTCTGGACTATGTGTTAAGTGTATTGTTACGCTGTCTTTACACAGTGGACTAACAACATCCTGCTTCTCAAAGAGACTTGTCTCAAAAGAGCCAATTAAGTGAAAACCAATTCTGCATTCTGTCTTAGTTTCAGAGAAACTGTGCTTTGTTGTTTCTTAGCAGAATAATGGAGGAATTAATAATATAAATATGCAGTAATTTGAATTTGCTAGCTTTCCTTTGACTATTCAGCACAACATCAATGGGATTATTCATGGGCAAGTGAGAAAACCTACAATTTCTGGTTTTCCCATTTTTTTACGTGAAATGTCAATCCCTGCAACACTTAGCAAAACCACCAGGTAGCCTGTCAGCAACAACTGCTTTCTAAAGCTCTCGGCTTCACAGGTAGACAAGAGCTTACTGCAACTCTCATCTGTACCACTCACACATCTGCATTTCATGCTGGAGCAGCAGAGTAAAGGATGAGACGGAGGCATCTGGGTAAGAAAACCAGCTTCAAAAGCAGAGCAGAGGCATAGATGGGAAAACACGATAAAACTGGATAATTAAAGGAGAAGGGGAGTGGCTGTGCAAATTCACAGAGCTACCTGTAGTTATTTAGCTAACAGCCCATTAAGCTGTGGAACCACCCTTCACATTATTAAATAACTTAGAGCTGAACAATTGCTAGCAAAGAGCTGCACCCTTGTAATGCTATTTTGTATGTTTGTATGCTATTTTGTATGTTTGTATGCTCGGGCCCTCCTTAGGGCTGCAGGGTGCCTTCTCCTGTTCCTGAATTATTGCTTCTGTTCAGGAGAGGAGAGGAGAGCTGGTTTTGTACCAGGATGCTTGGCATATGCAGCAGAGAATGAGGTCAGGATGGAAGCCCTTCTTTCTTCCCCTCTCCCCAAGACCTCACATGAGCAGATAAAACAGTGATTACACCCAGGCTGCTGCGTGAAAAAAAAAAAAAAAAGAGCATTTCAGGAAAAAACAGAAAACAGTAGAAAATAGTGAAGTATTTAAAACAGTTTAAATGAGAAAACAATTTTATCAAAAGGTATCATAAAATGTTGGAGGACCACCCTCAAATCAGAAACCAAATCACAGAGACACATGTAGAAAAGGAAGGGGAGAATAGTGCAGAAGAGAGGCTGCATCTCTCAGCTTTTGAATAATGCCCATCCATCTCATCATTACACAGGTGAGATGTTTGTATACATTTTAATTGAGAGACAATATATTAATGTAAGGCAGTTTATTCATGAGCCACTTAAAATCCAATTAAAATATATCAACTAAAATAAAAACATGCACTTTCCTAGGCAGCAATTTACAGCAGTTCACATACAAAACTTTAAAGTGTGTGTGTGTGTGTGTGGGAAGCTTGTTTGTTTTTATGTACAGTGCTGAAACTTCTCTCAGTAGGCATAATAATAATAATAATTTGCTTTCATGTTTTGTCCTGAAGCATGACTTTTTTATTCTATCCAAAAAAACAGTTTTCCAGCCACATAACCAAATATACAGCATGACAAAGCATAACAAGCTTTTAAACTTCACTCCCAATGAGAAAAAATCAAGTAATTTCTAACCAGTCTCATTTTGCTTCCATTAGACCTCAGCTTATGGAAAGCTTTTCTACTCCTTCATGTATGCCTACTCCTTATTTGTACAACCTTTGTCAGGGAAACCAGGTCTTGGAACCCTGACTGCATAAAAAAGGCCTACAGAAAAATTCTTTCTCTTCTTCTTCCAGGCAAGTGTGCTTAACATTTCTCTCTTAAAATTTATAGCCACTGAATCTGGCAATTGCCTTATCACGCATATCAGTTACATAAATGTTAAACATGCCACTGTAAGGTAGGTATGAACAAAATTATTTAACCCACAATTTATTGATTAAATTGATTAAATAGTTTTGATTCATATATATATCATTGTTTATCCAAACAGAATAGATATCCAATAAGGCAAAATGTTAAAAGTGGTTAAAAATGTTATTTTCTCCTCAGTTCCCTCTGTTTGTAGTGGCCCTTTTTTGTCCTTTTCCTTACACACACTTTATTCCTGGAAATTGTCTCCAGTATGGCAGTTACTAGAAATTGAATTACCTGGAGCCAATGGCTCTGAAATACTCCCTGCACATAGGTGGGACTCACCACCTGTAGGGACTGCAGATGGTGTTTATACTGCCCTGCATGCTCAGAGCCTTGAGGCAAAGACAACTCTGCTGCTTCACTCTGCCTCCACACGTTTCTTCCCATTGGCAACAACGGGAGTAAAAGCATTTTCCCACTCAGTCAAGTATTCAAGGCCAGCTCAAGTACCCCAGATTGTGCTGAATCTGCACTGTGGGGACTGTAGCTGTGCTGCTGGGGCTCTGTCACAGCCTTGCAGTCCATGCCCACACATATTCTTTCTCCCTAGTGATATTAAGAATTACAAATTTTATTTTTGTTAGTGCAGCTGAGGTCAACACAAAGCCCAGTGGGCTGGTCAGGAATCTTTTTTGATATGGAAAATTAAAAATTCTGGATTAAAGCCATTGCTGAGCAAATCACATATGTTACAGCATATTTTTCCCTGCTCTGTTGGTCCATTTGCACTTCTATGTGCTCAAAAGATCTTGGTCTCTAGGTGAACATTTAGGATGGACAGCTGTAGTGAATTATTAACCATCTTGCAGCAATTGATAGTTTTCTTGAAATCTTAGCTCCTGAACTCATAAGAATATATACGAAATATAACCTTCACTATTTCTAATTAAGAAATTGTGAAGATTCTAGCACATTTTAAAGGCTGATCTCTTGATGCAATCTTAAAATGTATTAGTCTCCTCACATCGTGACTTCTTGGAGGGGAGAGCAATGAGTCTCTGCTTCCAAAAGAGATGAACACAGACCTCAACACAAGATGGGAACCCCAAGATGGAGAACAAGAGAGATTGTCTCTTGCTAATAAACTGAATACAAGAACATTTTTTCCTTTGCCATAGGGCTTGCCTATTCTTTCTAACAGTTACCTTGTTTATTTCAAAATATGCCACTTGTAGAAGTAGGGCAACCCATGCACCTAGGCCAATCTCTGACTGCACAAGCAAGTTTGTTTCATTTTCAAATAAACTTCCCTGTACTTTCAAATGCTGAGCATTCTTTTGGAAATGAATTTACTTGCACACTCAGAAAAAGATGGATGGAAAACATATACATAGTTTAAAGTATTTGAAGAATCGTTCCAACCTTTATTACCTTACTTTTAATTAGCATAAAATAATTTTGCACTTTAGGTTATCTCAACCATATCAGATAGGTCTTACCATTCTTATCTGAGAAGGAACCTTGTAGAAACAAGTATGTTCCTCCCTAAAAGGGATGTGGCCCTCAACAGAGAATAGCTCAGGGGGAAAAAAACAAACAGCAAAAAACCCCAACAATAAAAAAACCCCAAACACCACAACCCAGGTACCAGCCACCTCTTAATCAAAATCTTACTATCTGAAGGGAAAAAGAGAAAATGGAGGTAGCAAACCATTTTTCTAGTTCTCCAGTCAAGGCTGCATGATTGCTTTGTTTTCAAACACAGCCCTTAGAATAATTAAACAATTTTGTGCCAAGTACTCTAAGGACCTGTGCCATAGGTAATTATTTACCTGTTCTCAGTTACACATCATGAAAGATATATCTCTACAAGTCAGGCAGGAACTCCCAGCTCAGTTCTTCAACTTCAAAGCTACCTTTAAACCCCCTGGCACTTGCAGAGGCATATACTACATGTGCATTGAAATTGATGCTTTTACATAATAAGTCTATCAATGCCTTCTAAAGAAGAAATATAAAGGGAATTTTATCTCTGGAAGGCAATTAATACTGTAGTGACTGCAGTCCGGAGAGAGCAAGGTTATCAAAGGGGTGATCATGGTAGAGCACTCTCCTGCATGTACTCAAAGACCAATTGTTACTCTTGGACAACTCTTTTCTACACTAACATTTTTCATAATAAAACCACTTTTGAAAGCTGAAAGTCAGAGCAGTTATATTTCAAAAAACCAGGACTTAGAGCACAGTACAGCAACTAGAAATGCAAGTATATACATCTATTTCAAATATTGCTACATTCAGAAAGATGAAAGGCAGTTTAACATCAACTTCATACTGAACTTTATAAAAATGGATTAAGTGACATCCCTAAGACATTGGCAAAGTGCCTCAACTGGAGTTAGTCAACAGCTCTGAACCGAATTTTGGATGTACCTTCACATCTACCAAAAGTCCAGGGTAAAACTGCTGAGTGTTAAAGCTCACACACAGATTGTTCTGTCAGCAAAGATAACTTAAAACATCATTCTCTTGTCAAAAAGCCAAAACTGTTTCTAGAGGACTTTGTGCCAGTATCCTGAAGTACACCTCAGTGTCCCACAAGAAAGATGGCTTCAGAAGGAATCTGGGGGAGGCAGGGAACGCAAGGGGGGATCAGTTCCTCAAACTCTGCATGACACCAGCAAGGGGCTGCCAAAAAACCACTCTGCTTGCAGCACCTTCATTAAAAGGCCTAGATAGCTGCCAAATTACCTTCAAAGAGAGGTTAGCTTTATCTGCCAGAGTGGTAAAGAAAATTAATAATCCTTTTATTGTGGTAGGCATGTCAGACAAAAGAGGTTTGTGGAGGGTGTCTAGTTATCTTGCTGGTTATCTCCCCTCAGCTGCCCTGCACCCAGGCACAAGCACTACCTGCCCAGAGATTACAAACCTCCTGAGTTTCACCTGCACAGCAGCAACTGTCCTGAACACAACACAAACACCCGTCCTGTTCTACCTGCTCACTTGGACCACAGAGCCAGGCTGAGGGAGGTGGGTGCCATCCATCCCCTGGCCACCAGGAGAGCACCTGCAAGGAGCAGGGATGTTCCCTCTCTCCCTCTCCAATGCAGGAAAGCAAGCCCAACTTGTAGTGTTCTGAGGTGAGGGTTTTTTGGTTTTTAAAGGTTTCTGGTACAGACAGATTTCAGCACTTCTGTTGAAGTGACACCCTGAGGCCAAGACCTCACTGGAAAGTCCCCAGCAAAGTGCCTTGGCTCCAAACACAGTAGGCACCATTACCGGGGCAAGAAATTGCAATAAGAACCCTCCTTTGCTCACCAGCACACTCAAATTTGAAAGGGACTGACATCACCCTTTTAAAAGGAGCACAGTGGTTACTTTCAAAGTAAAGCTGACCACATGTTGACCTCCAGTTACACTGCCCCAGATGAAAAATCAGGACAACTGTTTAAGACAGCAAATGACATCACTTTAATTAATGAAACCTGTCTATCAACATAATTCACTTAAACACTTGTCACGTTCAAAGCTGCTTTAAAATTACTTTGAAGGGATTTATGTGAACTGTCCCCAGCTTTCTTCATCAAGCTAAGGTACAGGAATCCCTTCACTTTCTATATGGGTTTATAAGAAATTAAACACAAGGGCAAACACAAGGACAAAATTAACTCACTGAGTATTTTTATTTCCAAATGTGTGTTGTCTAGAAAACATATTCCTTTTTCTTTTTTTACCTCTGAGCCATTAAAAATAGCTCTAAGTGTGACATGGTGCTTCTGTCCAGACATGAAAAGACTTAATAAATCTTGCTAATACTGGCTTGAACTTAAGTATTTTTAATTTGGTTTTTTTTGTTTGTTTGGTTTTTTACTATCACATGCTACCACAGAAGATTTATTTAAAAACAAGCCCTATAGTTCACTTTCTTCACTTAACACTGTCATGTTTTTAAACATCACCTTACAATTTTGCCTTTCCAAAAGGTGAGGATAGTGATACCTTACATCTACCTATGTAAGTACATGTGACTGTACAAAACACATATATTGGGGCTTGTTGCATACAGTATGTAACAGACTGGTAGATGTGAATTGATTAGAAGAGTCCAGTTCATAAAGAGTTTTGGCTTCATGAAAATTTGCTGATTTAAAGCAAGTGTTGGTCTTAATGCTCACATCAAGAAACTTTGGCATGCCAAAAAGAAAAAAACAAATACAATTGCACATTAGGACCTTCTTGTCCCAACTCCAAGCCTGCTTTGTCCTAAGAGAAGGCAAAAAACCCCAAATCCAGCCAATTGCTCCAAAAACCTCAACCATACAACTCTCAAAGTATCATCCATCACCCAAAGTATCATGTTCTTCCCTGCCAGCATGAGTGCAATAACTACAAAACAAATGCCTGGTTTTTCTAGTGCTTAAGTTTCTAGCCTCTTTCTCTGAGATAAATAGATCAATAACAACAAAACAAAGGGTTTTGTTCTCTCTTCAGTGCAGAGGCAATAAAATGCCTGTTTTCCATTCACCCAAGCTTCCAAAAAGAATCCTCCTAGTGCCTTCTTTCCAGCATTTACACAAAGCCAGCCGAGAGCAGCGTGTGAAGCTCTGCCACTGTGTGCAGCTGCCTGCCCTCAGCACAATCCCTGAGCTCTCTGTGCTTGTCAATCCCTCAGATAAATATTCCTCCTGAGAGGGTTTAGTTTGGGTCTACAAACAACAACTACTCGTGGTTCTGCTCAGTGCTGCCAGTTTGCTTTGCCTCCTCACATAAAATCCCTGAATTCCCATGCCTGCTACCTTTCTATAACATCCAGGCTGCCCGACACCCTCCCTTCAGTAAAAGCTCTGCCAAGCTCAGTAGATTTGAAGAATTTATCTCTTGGGACCACTTGATTCAGTTGACAGCAAGTTATCTGAAAGGCTGCTAGGTTAAAACATTCAAATCATTCCCCACAATTCTGCATACCCAGCCCACGTATGAAGAAGCTTTGGAATGTGTGCCCCAAAGTTTGCAGTGAGACAACCCTGAAACTACATCAGAAGTGCCCTGAAGCCATCACCCAAAAGAATATTGCTTTTCCCATTCTGTTATTTCATTAAAAATATTTACAAATCGTTCACTTAAAACACACTCAGGGCCATGCACCCTGCAGACAATAATCTTTTGAAAGCTACCTCTCAGGATTGCTTCAGGTACAGTACTATTTAGGGATGTTGGAAGTAAATGTTTTAAACAAAAACCTACTGTAAAAAACCTTTTACTAAAAAATGCAAAACATGCTCTGTCTTCAGACCAATCTTTGGGATAAATACGATATCCTGCCTTTTAGATGTGCATCTTCAGGGATCAGCACAATCTAGCAGACCCTGTTTATTTCTTCGTATCAAATGGCCTTATCTCACTTAAATATTTTTCTAAAATACAACATGCAACAGTACACTAAGCAAAAGGCAGCAGAAAACAGTGTAATGGGAGCACAGTAGTCAAGAGTATGCTTTAAAAAAAGCATAGATAAAAGAAAGTGATTATTATTTTGGACAATTAATGGTACTTTTAAATCAATTCTATGACCTTTCCTCCAAATGTTTAATTTCTTTTTATACTGTTACTGGCACTGAAATAAATGCGCCAATACAATTTTTGCCTCAAGCCCAAGCCTCCTTCTTGAATAATTCAAAAGCAAGAAGATCACAGTGGCTTAATTAAAGGGCCCTCCCTCTGTTTCTTTATTTTTCCCATGTTGCTGTTACAGGACAATATGCCTCTGCAAGAAGTTAAGTAATTTTGTAGCATTTATGCTGCTTCTATTTTCTTTGCTAATGCAATTATACCATTATAAGTGACTCTGGACTAGCAATATTGACAACTGAAATGCTCAGTTTTTTACATATGCAAAATGCATAGTCTTTTACATAGTTGCTATCACCAAGATAAACTGTAGCCACATTTCTCTTCGGAAAAAAGCAAGGCACAATTCTTCTCAAGAATATTTCTGGGATTCACATTCTCTGAACCTCAGAGAAAGAAAACACAATTCTTATCATTTGCTGTGTTTGTGTATGTGCAAAAGTAGAATACAACATGGAAATTGTTTGCCCAAAGTCATAGTGTTTTGTTTCCTTTGCCTATCAGGGCCAGGTGTGTGTTTGTGTCAGGACTGCTGGCTCACAGTCACAAAATTCAATGCAGTGTAAGCAGTTGTGCGCAAAGTTGAATACTTAGCAAATTCAGTTTTAGATATATAGAATAATATAGTATAATACAGTAATTAATTAGCCTTCTGATATCCATGGAGTCAAATACATCATTCTCTCCCCTCATCAGGGCCATCACAACATTGCAATAGTACACTCATATTTGGTGATTTACTTCCTGGCAAGATCTAGAAAAGGCAAAACTTCCACAGCCACTTTTCCTCTAACCTCTCTCCTGAATAGACTGATGGATTGTGAGGCTCTAACACCTCAGAGAAGTTAGGGACTCCACAATTTATAGAGGACCAGCACTCACAGACTCTGCCATTGGACCTTTCCTTTCAGCCTGGAAGGTGTAACATATTTTACCCCAGCTACATTAGACTAATTAAGAAATTCTCCCCTGCCCCACATGTCCTGCTTCTCTCATGCCTGTAGAGCACTAGAGCTACAAGAACACTCACAGTGCCCTTTTCAAATGATCTGCAGATGCACAACCTAAAAAACTGCAGAAATAAGTTCATCTGCTGTTTTGAACAAGGTCAGTGAGTGCAGTCACTGGAAATCTGTGGCACACAATACTACATGAGAAAACTGCCCATCAGTTTTGCATGTTACCATTAGTTTATCTCTTTACTGAAACACATATCCCACACATGATGTAAGTAATACAGGGGCTCCTGGGAAGCTACACTGGAAATTCCTCATGGGTTATTCCCCTGTGAGATGCTGGCATTACATGGAATGTAAATCAAACACTTGTACCATACATGCATGATAGAAGGTATCATGTGAGCCTGAAGAATGGCCTTCACGTTTAAAGAAGCTAAAGGAGCCTGCAGAGATAAAAAGCTGCCAGCAACACCACAAACACCCAAGCCTACATGGGTAGAAAGGATTCTGACAAGATGAACCTTCACCAAATCCTAACGTAAGACAAGCTGCTGTCCTGGCTAATTTTTCTGAGCAGATCTACTGCCTTCACCAGGCTGACAGCAAATCTGAAAAACCCATCACAGCCTTCTGTGCACTTGGCAGTTTTAACAGCTGGAGAAGAGGGGAGGTTAAGAGATGGAGAGGGAGACTCAGGCAGATCCCTCCCGCTTTGGCCAGGTCAGGCAGCACTGCTTTGCTGAGTGCTGCAGGTAATCTGCAGGGCAGAGAAGATGTGGGTCCTTTTTGTAATTGTGGCTCTGCTCTTTTCCTGCTTTGTTTTGGGTCTCTGCAGCTTTACTGTGTTAATTGACCATTACCCTGATTTCCAGTCATTACTTAGAACTTCAAATTAATCTGATCAAACAGAACATACCTTGTGAGAGTAAACACTCATTGATCTACTTCAGTCTCCAGGGTATATTTTAGGCAGCGCAGGCTCACACAGATTCTTTGATACTTCAGATGTATTCTTTCTTACAGAATGTTTTACATGTTTTCAAACTTGTATTTTTTATGCAATAACTGAAGCTCTATAATGAGAAATTCTGCTTTTTATGCATTATGGGCCACCATTACCACCAAAGAATCCTTCCACCTGCACTAAAATATGGAACTTTATTTTTACCCTTGTATAAATTACTTATAATAATTACAGCATAAAAAAGACAGAGGGGAAAAGTCCCTGCCCTACTGTGCCTCTTTTAGATGCATAAAGGCCCACACACAAATTTCAGGTGTATTCCAACCTCCCCATAAAAATAATCTGAATGCCCCATCTGTGTTTCCTGTTTTTGTTGGACAACTCCTTGGATTCCTCAGACTATTTTAGACCTTAGACAGGTTATACCAGTATAATTAAGTGAATTATGGGTACATGGTTTTTTAACCATTGTAGATGTGCTACTGTGAGCCATAAATCATTGCAGGAAAGGTCATTTGGTTTTGTCTCCCAGCCTGGAGTAAGACACTCCAATCTATCTAAGCCCATACTGATGGAAGGAATGTTTCCAAGAATAATTAAAGTAAGGAAGACAAAAAGTTCTTCTTTTTAAATGGAAAGAGCAAGGTCTTGAGGGACAACTTCCTTGCAAGTACATCAGGTACAAGCCCTTCATATCAAAGCCCTATTATTATTGTTAAATACTTTTACTTTAATACCAGCAACATGGAGATATTGCTCATACATTACAAACACTCAAACATGCAGGGAGACACTCCTGCTTATTTTTGCTCAGCTCTGTGGGGCTGCACAGCACAGGACTTCCAACACTGGCTCTGCCCATGACTCAGCCAGGAGCAGTGTTTACTCTGAACCTGCACAATGGTGTTTGTAGATGAAGGAACTGATTAAAGAACAAAGGCAAACAAATAAACTTTTGGGATGCTTTGATGACACACAGGTGACAAAGGTCCCAGCAAAGGTGACAGCACACACATGAGAAACATACTGTGTTTTGAATGAATAGCCATGATGCACAAGGCTTGCCTGGACAAGAGAAAAGCAGCAGGTTTACTGCATTTCTAAGACAAATCCAAGTTCTCTCAAAGCACAGTGAAAGAATAAGAAAAGGTCTGTGGTTGGGTCCTATTCAGCCAAGGTCCATTTATTCCTTTGCTAGTCCCATCTCAGCGATTGTTTTGTAGGAGACCCAAAGGGAATGGTTGAGCAGATGCTCACCTCGTGAGCACAGGAGATGAGCCCTGGTCCTTGTGGCTTCACTGCTGAACTCAGAGCTCCCACTCCTGTCAATGCAGCAGAGAGAAAGGGTGGCCAGGAGGTGTGCTGACACAGGCTGTCTACCTGGTCAGAGCAGCACCAAAAAACTGCACCTTCAGAGGCCCACACTGCCCAGGGGCACCCACGCAACGGTGTCCTGTCACTGCAGTGTGAGATGGGGCTGTGGTTACAAAGTCACTCTGGGACATTTTGGGGTTTCTTTCTAGCTGACAGTCCCCAACGAGTTAAACTGCAAAAAAGGAACAGCCAAAGGAGAACCTGCCTTCCTCAGAACTTAAGAGGTACAAAAACTAGATGGCTGCACTTTCAGAGAGCCAAACAGATGGGACAGGAGGTTTCCCAATATTACAAAAGGGGTCACAGACAGCAGGTCTATGTGACTGAAGATCCCCAAGTGGAGTATGATAATTTTTTGTTCAAGCCAGCAAGTACAGTGAAGAAAAAAAGTGAAGAGAACTGAAGACTTCCAACCCACTGTCATTTCAATGCCTCTCCATGCACATGAGACAAAAATCTTGTTTTTCTAAAATGAGATCCACCAAGATAAAGACTAGCACACAAACATGTAGTACAGGATTCAAGAGAAAGAAAAGTATCTTTTTTGAGCATTTTGACAAATGGCCAACGTTGCTGCATTCCTTTTTAATATAAAATCAATTGGCAACATCTGGGACTTTACCATCTCAGTAAGTTTCCAACTCATCAGGAGCTTCACACAGCATACACTGCAAGTTGCTTCTTTGGAAATGAAGCATAAATTTCAGGTTCATACAAAAATGCTTAGGCCAGCCCAGCCTTTAACTGAATTACACTGACAGAAAGCTGCACCTTACTAAGCTTGTACTGGACAAAATTATGGGTTTTTGAATTCCAGTAACATGAACTCTTTAACTGTCTGTCATAAACAAATACCCTGACTTGTTTTTAACTGCATTTTCTGGTTCCTTTCTGACAGGTTCCCATATTATACTCACATGGGGTCACAGCATCTATATGATAATAGTCCTCAGACCCAGAAGGGAGTCTCCAAAATGCTTAGATCTAAATGTAGATCTTCTTATCCTGCCTATAATTGCAGTGAGACAGGACATACTTTTCTTTTCCCCTATAATCCTACACATGCCATAGATGGTAGATCTGTTCTACTATCAAAGTACTCAAAATAAAACAGAGGCAGATCAATATCACCACTGTAAATTTCCAGCTGAAAGGAGTCAGCCATATCCTTGAACTACTAAGACATATGAGTCACCTAGACATACAAGTTTCTCATCTCATGACCATGCCAGTGATTAAAACAACTGAAATGGGAGAAAAGGAGTGTTTGAGGTTGAGAGAAACAATTTATTCTTCCTTTTTGCAAAGCACAAACATAATTTTTCACCAATAAAAATATTGCAAACTGCATTCTTATTTATATTTCTTATAGCGAGACAACACAATACTGACTATGCTGCTCTGAAAAAGAAATTTCATGCAAATTAAGTCAGCATGGAGATTTTTCTGTGTATGAGTTTTGTTTGCTAGGGGACCTGGGCCACTCATTCACCTTTGTGAAGCAGCACTTGCATGACAGTTAATTTTTGGTCAGGATTAACAAACATTATTACTGAACTTCTTACAAGCAGTTAGGTAAGACCTGGGACCCGAAGCCATTGAGCACCAGAGACCAACCACCTGCATTTGTGTCCTAGACAAGAAGGTGTGGCTTAGCTACAGATAAGGCTCCTGTTAAAAGTCGAGTTAACTTTTGGGATGAAAGGTGAACATAAGAAAGAGAAAGATACTGGCTCAGGAAGGGTGCTGCCTTCTTTCTGTACCTTCTACAAGACTTGCAGAAAAAGGCAGCAAGGCAGTGACAAAGGTTAGTGCTGTGACTTGCAGGCACAACAGACAGCACCTCTACAATACCTGTGCTCTGCAGAAGGGCTGAGGCAATGTCTACTACTGGCAGTGATTTGGCTACAATGATGTTCAAATCTGGAAGAAATGCCAGGCTAGGATGGCAGTCCAGCCCAGCAAATACCAGCACAGAATGAAACCTGCTATCAAAGCCTTATGAGGTTACCTCTACACCCAGAATTAGAAAGGGGTGTTGACCTAGACTGAAGTATAATACTGTAACTGGGTTTAGGGCTGGGGCTCAAGCCAGCAGATATTGATAAATCGCAGTTTAGAAAGTGCCTCAGGGTTAACAGGAAGATGCTGTTGGTTTAAACCATCTGTCTGCAGAGATCTGTGGGATAAGGAGTGTGATAATGTTAATATTAGGAGTGGAATTAGGGTTTGAGCATACTCTGGAAGAGGTTGATAAACTGTATCATCTTGTCTCAGTATCAGGGAGGGCCCCACGCTGTGATAAAGGTGCCACATGATAGGACTTCCCACACCCTTAGCAAGCCCAGCACTGCCCAGCATGCCAGGCCTTCCCGGTCTCTTCTCTGTTGACCAAGGCTTCCCAAGGTGTGTGTGCTGCCAACCCGTGCTCCTGATCCTGGAATTACTGTACTGTGTACATGCAGAGCCAGCCTGGCACTCCCATACGTACAGATCTACAGAGCACACTGTGTACACACAGTGGATGGGGTGGGGAGAGGGACTCAAACAAGGAGAGCATCTGTCTGGAAATGTCCAGTCTTTGCTGTCTCCGTTTCTCCCTTCTTTTGCAGCAGGGCTGGCAAATCAGAAATATATCAAAGACTAAAAGCTTCTGGTAACCAATGTCTCCTCTCTTCACAGATGCCTTTTAAAAAACACTAGGTCAAGTCTGGACAGCAGGTTGGTCCTGCCAAGGAAATCAGAACCTAAATCAGCCAAATATACCAAGAAGCAGCACAAAAGCTTGTCTGTGTCTTCCCCACTGGCTTTGCCAATGATGATCTTGGCAGTACTATTTAGCACTTACCCTTTTCTCCGTTCTTGGGAATCAGTGTTTGCCATATTACTCAGCATTTTCCAGGCTAGGGGGAGGGTGCAGGATTGACCTTGCTTACTTCACATTACAGAAAAACCTGACACATATCTTAACTACCTCTGTGTTTTTTAATCACAATATATACTCACCCAAGTTAGTGATTAATGGCGAAGAGTTCAGCGGACAAAGACAGTTTTTGGAGGAGGAACCATATAATCACTTTTCAAGGACAAAATAATTTCCAGACCAGAGACTACATAGTTAAAAACCTTAAAAATCAGTATTAGTAGCACACTACCAGGCCATCACTACCATTTTCCAAGCTTGTGATGCAGAGAATGCAGGGGAGGCAAGAACAACAGTTCTCAATTCAAGAGCAAACCTGCTTCAGCATTCACTACAAACTGTGGGGGAAAAGGCTTTGCACTGAGTCTTGCCAAGAGGATCTTAAAATAATTGAACCTCATGGTCACAAGACCACACATTACTGTTGTGAAACAGTCACTGGGTAAATAAGGGTGTAGCCTCTGACATTTTACCACTGCTGGTGGAAGGAAAAAATTAAGAGAAAGCCACATGCAGAAGATGGTCTGACCTCTAAAAAGGTATTAAATCAGGAAAAAAAAAGATCTTTCAAATCTGCACACATGTCAAAAATATGGCAGAACAATGCTGCCATTCTAGTCCTCTCAATGCAGTAATAACACTGAGTAGAGAATAAAGGTGATTTGCAGAGTTAAGCCTGCAGCACATAATTAAGGCAAAAATAACAACAGAAATAAAAGAGAATTCCAAGGGATGTAGGAGTAGAAGTCAGGATGATGTACAAACGACAGCTGAGCAGTTCACTAAGATGAAATCACAGAAGCAATACATGTCCAGGATGATATAAAACTATTAACAAAGTATAATGAAGAAACAAAAGGTAAGATGCTGATTTTAAAACATATAAACAGGCAAACTAGCAGAGATATTAACAAAGCCAAATGAACAGGATGTTATTCCATGGCATTAACCATTGAAACCTGTTGAATTTTCTTATTGCTTTTAATTCCAGGGATGTCTACACCAGTGTACCTAAAGGAGTTGCTCCAAGTTTTCCAAATTTATCTTTTATTGTTCACAGAAATCAAGTAAAGAACTTGCAAAATAATCACTTCCATAAAGACACTGTCTTCAGCTCTGTGTATACAAAGGTCTTGTCTGCCTCTGCACTAAGTGAAATTTTCACTTATCAATCTTATCAAAACATTTATCAAAAACTTCAGCTGTCAGCAATTCACAGCATTTTGCCAAACTGAGGGAAAAGGATGTATCCCATCAATCTTCTCCATTTCTCCTAGACTGTCTGGAGCAGCTTGCATGGGGGCTTAGCAGGGTGCAACTGGCCCCCTCTGGGTGTTGGGGAGAGGCAGTGGGAGGAGAGAGCAAAGCACCTGCACACAGCAACTCAGCAAGGCTGGCAGGGGCAGGGCTTGAAGGGCAGAGCTCTTCAGCCAGCCAGGCCCTCCCCATCACAGGGAGCAAAGAATATTTAATTCATTTCTCCCTCTGGCCTCTGCTTCTCTTAGGGAGGGAGGAGAAACAATGGCATTAAGCATTTATCATTACTTCTGACACAAGGAGGATGCAAAAGCATCTTAAAGTTACTCCCTCTCCAGTTTTCTAAGAGTTTCTCTCTCAGCAGAACTGAAGGGTTTTAGTGGGGTCTTTCTCCTGTGTCAGTGTGTTCTGATGGGCTATTTGGGACATTCCTCTAGTCTCAGTTTCCACCATGACACTTAATTTATGTGGTGCATTAAGCTCCTGGTCCTTAGATATGACTTGCATTTAGGAAGAAGCGCTATAAATGGCTCACTCCTCTGGTACAAGTTAGCATAATGTTTTCCAACCTGTATTAATATCAGATTTTTTATGAGTTAAACCAATTATACTATTTTTTTTCAACAACATTTATTAATACCCCTGTCTGTAATAAGAGCTCACTGGGCTCTAAAACATGCACAGATTACTCTGTAGAAAACAGAAGGTAATACTTTTAAATGATTATTCACAGTCACCCAGATAACATTAAAGAACTTGTCACAACTAAAATTCATAAGCTGTATTTCTGAATTTCACAACTCAGGTCAAGAACAGCAACCATAATGATCACCAGTGAAATACTGTGCCCTGACTCACTCCATCCAAATAAGCTACTGGTACAAAAGCACTGCTGTGCTTCAGGAGGGGAGGGTGCCAAGTGAAGGAACTGATAAGAAATAATTACCCTAATAACCTGCTAATGAAAAGGTGAATTAATTGAAACACACCACGAAGTATCCAAGAGTACACAAAGTAATTCAACAGATGTTTACATTGGAAGGCTGACTATCCAGTGCAGGGATTAAATCAGATTGTGATGTTAATGGCACATCCAATGCTAAAGTTGATCATGGATTTTCTGTTGCCTACTGTCAAGCTTGAAATAATGCTGCATGTCATTTTCACAAACAAACCTTATAAAGGACCGGGGAAATCAGAAAATGACACAGCCAGCATCACACAGAATAATAATGCAGAAAACAGAGTCTTCTCATTGACAGAACTATCATATTAACTGCCCACTACTGTACCTTCATGACATCTTTATAGGAGTGAATGGCCTCAACTTCTTCTTTGTCATCATCCTCATCCTCCACTCCTTCATCCAGAGCATCATATCCTTCATCCCTACTCCCATCTGTTTCTGTGGCATTAGTCATGTAGTCAATAAGCTGCTCCAGCGGAGGACTTAATTCCCTCTCTTCATTTTCCTTCAAACCATAGTCCAGGGCTTTATATATAATAATCCCTAGTGATTCAATAACCTGTAAAAACAAAAAAAAAAAAGAAATATATATTAATGCCATTTACATGAACGAAGAGGTCAAGTAAGGAACAACCTTTTCTGGTGTTTATATAACAGACCCAGCAACTGAGAGGGCAATAAACATCAAAATCTAAGAGTAAAATGATCTGCTAATAACTATAGTAGCACTTGAGTAAGCACTTGAGTAATACAGCATAGAACAAGCAAGAGCAGATCATACCACATACCTACAGTTTTCTTCTTTCAATATTTGAAATAAAAATTCATAATTTAAAAGCAAAGTAGGACCTTTTAAGGTTATTTTCCCTTTTTCCTTCTGATACTTCAAACCTCAAAGTAATATTACTCTACTTTTTAAGACTATATTGCACACAGATAATTTTTTGGGGCAGCTAGGAAGAAATTCAAAGAAAGAATAAACTAACATGAGATGCCTTCTTCCTCTCACATCTTAATGACACTTGGAAACTGCCCTTCAGTTTGTGCCTCTTCATTGACCTGAGAGGTGTCTGGACACAGCTGTGGATGTCCCAGCATTACCCACTGAGCACTGGCACAGCAGCCCAAGAACTCCTTTGCCTGTTGCACAGCTCTGAAGGCACACATTTGCCACTGAAACTGCCAACAACTGTATTCCACAGTGATGAGGTTGTACCTCAATTTTTCATTGAATTGAGGCTTTTTATTTGTGCCCTGTCAAGAGCAAAGCAAACCGATGACCTCTTACTCAGTGTGAGCTAGGAAAATATTTTCCTGAACATCCCACAATGATAAATGCACATTTTCTCTCTTGACATTAGTTATTTTCCTTATGAGCAATATCAAAGCCTCTGGAATGTTAAAGATGTAAATAATGGCATTACAAACAGGAGTTTGAAAATGGGTATTAATGAAGAGGGAAGGGAAAATGGGATTGCAATAGTAAACCACAAGAAGGTAATGTCACTACTGGGAGATCCTTGTCTGACAACGGAAGTAGGACTGGAGTTATTGCATGTAATCTCTGATCTTCCTTGTGCGTTGGGATAGATAGCATGTCACACAAATTAGCAGACTCCAGTGTAGGAGTGGTTGGCACAGCAGCAACTTTAATAACAGGAGCATTTCTAAATATACCAAACCTTGTCATCAAATGACATTTTCTCTAATCAGCCTTTCGGTACGATCCTGGTCGACACACTTTTTACTGCAGAGTTTTGAAATTCTTTTTCAGGAAATAGGACAACACAAAGGGATTCTTAAAACATTAAATTTTACTCTAGCTGATTACTTATTTCAGCACAACAAAGTATTTTTGGTATGAGAGGCTGGAGGTTAGCAAAGACTTAAAATCGTTTCCCATTAGTTTATCTAGACAGACAATTTAATGATTGCTGTAGTCTGACAGCTTTACACTTGTGTACGTCATTCCTCTGTTGGGATTACTTTACAGTGCAAATTCACTTTGCAAGACAGTGGCGAATAAACAAAAAACAAATTAAAACCCCAATATATAAACCACTTTATTTTATAATTTATTTCCAATAATTTTGTTAACTCGGTTCAATATAAAAATTTTGCACATGCTAAACCCTTGAAATATGTTTATACATATTTATTTTAAAATGCAGCTAGGGAAAGTGATTAGGCAAATTAGTGAAGAAGAAAAACCTGTATGTGTTTTTTTCAGTTCAAAGAACAACTTCTGTCTTGGGGGATGCTATTGAGACAGGAAAGTATGTCAGGGAATGCTTTCTTGCTCAGCTCTCATATCCTTCCGCTGGCTTCTATCACAACTCACTTTGGAGACAGGACAGTGAACCATACAGATCTTAAAAAAGCTCTAAAAGATTAAACTTATATTTGTAGTATATCTTGCTCACTTCTTAAGGAAGCTGTTTTGCAGTAACTGTCTTGTAAAACTTGTTAAAAAAAATAAACTGAAAATGTGGAATCACACAAAGTAAAATATATTAATTCCAATGGTAAATCTGTTTCCTGTAACTCAGGTGCTGAACATAATCCCAATATACACCCCTTCAGCAACTGAAAGGGAACAAAGAATAGCAGTTTGAAGGAAACTGAAATGAAAATGAAGTATAACTGAAGAATCACTTTGATACTTTGAGCTCCTGGGAATAAACATAAAGTGAGTAATTTCTAACTTTAATAACAAGTACATTTGACAGGGCTTAGCATACACGAAGACTGAAATGTCCAGATCAGATGCAAAGAAAATTGTGTCTTGTCCCATGCAGTGACGGCTGCTGAACATAGCTTCTGGATTTTGCTACCAAAACTTCAAAAAAATAGAAGAGGGAGTGGATAAAGAAAGTGCACTCTCTCTGCCTTCTGTTTGGGAAGAGGATTAAGGCATTCAAAAGCACCGTGGCTAAAGCTGGATGACAGCTGCTGCTTTCTTTGATGTCTCAGCAGAGGGGCTTCTGCAGCTCAGGAATATAGTTTGTGAGATTTTATGTGCTATGGACAGATTCCATAATGCATGCAAAGCTGACACAAGAGGAAAGCCTGTAACAGCACCAAGTCAGAGCTGTAGTTCAGTCTCTCAGCTCCTTAGTTAGGAGACGTGATCAAAACCATATTTACTCATTGTCTGTATCACAGATTCTTCTTGCTGAAAGACAAAGCAGCAAACAACTTAACTGAGTAACTTTGCTTTGACTTGCATTGAAACTGAAACGCTCAGTGCTTTCAGGAGTATTGGTTTACCAAGGATCCTGTAAGCCACACAATTGCCATACAACTATCAAACTAAAGTCACAGAGCTGTCAATGCTTCTTCCCATGGATAAAACTACTAATGCAACTTCATACAAATAAAACTTTTAGGTCTATATAACCAGAAGCAAAGTATACAAGTCAAGTGATTGCTCTGCTTCAGTGCATGAGTGCTGTCACTTTACCTGTAATACAAATCAAATAAAAACAAAAAAAAAAAAAAAAAAAAAGGAAAACCTTTTCACAGCTAACTGGATGAATTGATAAATAAGAGGGATTTTTGAGTTGGATAATCAGGGACTGTCACTTTTAAATTTTTTTTTAAAGCATAGATTATTTACAAAGAAATCACATGTTCTAAACTCTACTGTTGGCCAATTTAGCAGAAAATAAAAACCTTTGGCACCTAGCAAGTGACAAGCACTGATACAGTCTTCAATTATATGCGAAAACAGATATATATTAAGAAAAGCAAGGGTAAAAATGGACCTAGCAAAGCTTTTTTAAATCACAAATTTGCACATTTACACCCCAAAACAACTGCATAATACTGAAATAAGTGTCATTAGTAAAACTAAATAATACTGCTAAACTCAGGTAAAAAAAAATACCTGAACCTTGAGTTTTAGAACACATTTGCTCCTGATTGATTTAAATTTAAGCAAAGACCTGACCTCTGGAAATCAGTCAGTAGATAAATAAATTTTAAAAATAAACAAGGAAGCCTGTATTATTAAGCTTTACACCTTCTCATCAAGTTCTTTCAAAAGTCATGGCTTCAGATAAAAAAAAAACCCAACATACAAACATTTCCCACATATTGAACTTGTACTTTGCTGTGCTGAAATCATTAGTAAAAGGGCAACTTTGTCCCACCATGAGCATTCCTGCAGTTTCTACACCAGTCTGGACTCATACAGTGTTTTTATAATAGACTGTGATAAAGTTGCTGGAACACTGTCACTTTAAAAACAATGTAAATGCAATATCCACACACTCCTTTTACACACATGGCAAAAACAAAACCCAAATTATTTTGATTCTTTCCATGCACAAACACTGCCCATATTTCCATTCCATAGACCTTCCTCCAACATCCTAAGGAAAGCCTCTTGGACAGGGGTTCACCAGTGTTTTAGGTTTTTCATATGGAACCAATTTACACTCTTCCACTGAACTCTGCCAATTTAACATCCTTGAGTTCTTCAAATATACAGCCTTTGTACAGAAACCAAAGAGTTCTGACACTTGCAAAAGTGCAATTATTGCAAGTACTTCACTTTGAGAAAAAGCCTGTTTTCCCCTCAACATACACATCTCCCTGAACAGGCAGAATCCACATCTCACAGCACACACAGTGGGGCACTGTCTGAGCTTTCATCCCCTCCTAGGCCTGCCTCAATTTTTAAAGTCACAAAGCCTAAGGATAGGCTTGTACTTAGAACAGCAAAGGACTGTTTTCAGCTCAAATGCCTGTCCCTCCCCAAAGTTCTCCCTTGGTCAAAAGGCCACTCAGGTTTTGCATCCCTAAACTTGCATTAAAGATGCTGTAAAGCTCCAGCTCCTGACGTGAGTTACCAAACTTTGAACTTTCCCACAGGGACCTCAAATATGGCCACCAGCCACAGCCATGTTTGCATTACTACGGCACTTTTATGAATTCCAATAGTTTTTTTATTAAAAATGTGCAGTACAATAATTATTTTTAAGTGCTTCCATATTTTATCCAGATCTCCAACACATTTAATGAAGGAGGATCATTCTGCCTCATGGTGAGAGTGCTCAGAGTTCAGGGCTGGTACTCCTTAGGGCAGAGCTCCTCTCCACCACTGTCCTGGTTTAGGGCAAATTTGTTAAAGAATCTGCAAAGGAGGGCCCCTCCAGAAAGCGAAATCCACACGGCCCCTCCCCCCAACCGGTTCGGGAAAAAATTCCTCGGAGAGAGGTGGAAAGAACCTGTTTATTTGACTGGCCCAGCCCCCCCCAGCACACAAAATGAACAATACCCGATGACACCGCTCTGAGAAAGATGGCAAAATCAGAAAGTCTCTTTCGGGGGTGGTTGCTCTGTTCTCAGTCCCTCCGGCGCTGGGGCAGCTGCTGCAGCCAAACCTTCGGTGTTCCCGGGTCCCAGTCCAGAGCAGGTTCGAGATGGTCACAGGAACAGGAGAGGAGAAACAGTCCAGGAAGCAATGTGGACTGTTTAGCTAGAACTAGCTAATAGGCAGAGGCGAAAGCAGAGCAGAAGCAAGAGCAGAAAAAGAGAGCAAGCAAAAGCAGCAAGCTGAAGCTGGAAGTGAAAAAACAGCCCTATGTACCGCTTGTCTCTGTGTCCCTGATAAGAGAAACCCAAACAAAACTTCCACTCTTCAGAGCCGGTCTTAAAGGCACAGAACAGATGAATGGGGATATACAAGCATCATAACGTCACCCCAGGACAACCACCAACTTGCTATGTAAAAACTAACCTGGCCTAATGATGACTTTCAATCAGCCTGCCAGGAGCTCCACACCATGCTGCTGACACCACAACATGCCATATAAACATAGACACAGACACCCTTCAAGTCAAGAGTTAGGTATGTTAAATTATGTGTGACATATTAGAAGACAAATACACACAAGTTTTTGTGCTCAATTTCTGCAATATGGTTCAAAGAATTGGCATGTTAAAATATTATGCAAAACCAACTTGATCCTCTCTAACTAGACAACAGAGAGTGAAAGATTTTGCTCTGGCTCTCATTTCCATTTGTAACAAAGTCATTTGTTGTTTCTTCAGCATTCAATTCTGGAACTGAAAAAGCCCAGACTTTTAAGAAAGGTGAACAAATCAATTGGTTAGGATAACCCCATGCACATTTTTTGATTATTTAGCCCATCCTGAGGTGCCCTACATAACTCCCAGAAGCACCTTGTGGAAAAGCATGTCTAAATAGGACACTACAGAGATGTGCTGCTGTCACTGCACATCACAGGTACATTAATGTAGTTTTCACCAGGGCATTCCCAAGTGGAAACGGGGTAGCATTGCCCAGGTTTTAATGGCAGGGGACACTGCTAAATTTAAATGTGACCTTCACTAAATTAGAGCAACGTGCAATGGACTGTCAAATGAGAAGAGTGAAAAAAATTCCAAGTGCTTCCAGGAAAGCAGCAAGGATGTGGACTACTTCCAACGAATCAAATGAATCATTCATTTCCAAAGAATATAGACAAACGATACAGAATTATTTAACTTCTGGGTGATGTTGGTTTGCTTCTGAAATAACAAGGTACTGCTTTCTGCAATATAATGAGCCTTGCTTTTTAAGTCAAAACTGTAATGAAAGCAAAGAAAAAGAAAATCAGAGTATGTCAGGTCTAATAGAAAATAAATATGAGACAAAATTAAATAAATCCTTTTAATGATATTCAGTCTTGTTTAGATACATTCAGAGTTCAGAAAATTTCTTTATCATATTCAGAGCTCTTTTTCAAAATGGTTTTATATCCTGAGTCTTTGAATGCACTAAGTGGGCAGACAGACCTACTTACTGAATTCTTTGTACTATTCAGGTGTGTGTTAAAGAAATTCAGTACAAGAGCTTTTGATCAAAGACACAGAACAAGCCCAAAACACACAAAGGGGATACTAGGATTTTTTTGTTTTGGTTTATTCCCCTCAAAGTGAATATGTGAAAACTGAAGGAGCTAAATGTTGTTGGACACAGTTGCCTCTAGGAGTGTAGCACTTATGTAACTGTAAATTTATTAAGGATCAAGTGTAACACAACTCTTCAACTTATTCAAAAGTTCTGATAATTATAAATGTGGGTTTTAGTTGTTACAGTTTCACTATAGATATTATGTCAGGAGAACCATAATTTATAAGCATAAATGAAAGCAGAATTTTTTCTATTGTATCAGTCTCAATTTACATTTTATCTGCAGTGTTTCATTTTAAACACTGAAAGAAAACTGTCAATTTTCTCCTAGCTTTGGTTCAGACATTATAATCCTCAAGATCATGACAAATCATTACTTTGTTACTACTGACTTTATTCAACCTGAAGGAATTTCACCATAGTGACAGTTCATACCCAGAGAAAAAATAAAATAAAGTTCTCTAATTTAACTGTGGAGACTCTAGCAATGGCTGAAGCATCAGTAAAAGAATTAGATGCAAGAATTAAGTAACCTAGATGGTGAAAGTCATTTGAAAGTTCTGAAATACTCCTCTATCCATATCAGGCTTCAAATACAGGTCAAGTTATCCTGATGCCATTTACATAAGGAGAATATGGTTTTTATCCTAAGTTAAAGACACAAAATCCAGTCATGTCACAAGCTTCTAGTTCTGTTGTCTTTTTTTAAAATTTTATTTTATAAAACATAGCTAAACATATACATATAGTTTTTTATAGAAATAGAAGGCAATCAGGTGAACATTCCAGGTGAGGAAACAGAAGGGGGAAAGATTTCAGCTGACTTCCAAAACCATAACCAGGCCACAGAAATGCCAGTGGGTTCAAACTGTGTAAGTGACAGAAATTGCCATTTATCACATCAGCCTTTTGAACAAAGCTTTATCTAGATTACATGAGAGCACCAGATTAACTGCAGCAAAAGATTTTGCAGTGAGGGAGAGAAGTAAGCAGCTCAAGGAGAACTGGCACAAAGGAGAGTGAGACTTGTTCAGTAGCTCTGATGCTGAGAATTCGTGTGTGACTGGTTTAAGTTTGGCTGACGTTGCACACCTGCCTATGGTCTGCCAAACAAGATATAGAAGATAGATAGTAAAGAGCTTACCAGAGCTTTGATTCAGTTCAATTTATGGTAGTCATGAAGCAATGAAAAATCAATGCTACTTTTATTCAAAACATTTACTTTTAACTGTTTAACTGCTCTACTCAAAGAGTCAGTTTGCATGAATTTTTCAGCCTTCCCCATGGCTTTTATGTCAACCATTACAGCTGTCTGCTATAGGCTTGGCCCTCATTTAATTAATCCAAAAATTAAAGTGAGTAAACACCTGCTGCAATATAAACCATTTGTTCTCCTCTGAGTAAAGAACTTTCTCACACCTATTTTCACCAAAATTAATGACTACAAAAGCCAAGCAAACAAAATACCAGGACAATGAAAGCTATTCTTTTAAATACAAATTCTCTATTGGTTAAAGTTTTACATTTCCATGTACATGTTAGAAGCTTTCCAGCAGCAACTCACAACAGACTTTATAAAAGTTAGGCTGGTTTCACCATATTTGTCAGGGCTATGCCTGCATTTCAAGTGTTTCACAGATTATGAACTTCACAGAAACAGATGAAGCACCTGAACAAGTTTACACAGAGTGGGAACATGACAACTCTTCTGGTTTGACTTCAGCTTTCCTCAAATCCATCTTCCTCCATTCCTGAAAAAATATGTCTTTCTGCCTCCTAACAGACTTTTCTTGTCAGTCAAATTGTCCTAATTCCAAGATTCCATGCATAAAATCAAATATGTCAAGAAAGAAGCCCAAATGTACTGACTCGAAGGGATGCGCCACAAAAGAAGGCTGGTATGTGCTGCTCCTTCCTAGTGACTGCAGCATTCATTATCCCCACCCAAAGCAAACCTCATTTAACACTGCTTCTCTTGGAGGTACCACATACTCATGGCAAGTCACACAACCACCCATAGCAAGGGTGTCCTTTCCATCCATGCCAAAGGAGAAACTTCAAAGATGTCTGTGGGATGTTGCATTTATCACATAGCCACCTAAGACACGCCATGCCCAGCTACCTCCCCTGCCTTGTGGAAGGTCACTCAGCCATACCCGGGCTTCCTTCCTAAAGAAGCTGATGGGAATTCACACATACAGCATGTGACCAGAAAGGAAACAAATCTAAGACTCTCACTGAGAGTTTTTTTGCTAGTTATAAATGTAAGGAAACATCATCCTGACATAAGGACATGCCTTGATTATGAAGCATGCAAATTTTCACATAGACTATCATGATAGTCCAAGGAATTACTAATGAGTCAGACATTAATTATTTAGGTCACATATGATCTCTGAGTAAGTCATGCAAAACATTACTGCAGGCTGACACAGCCTCTGCAAAGCTCCTGATTTTATGAATATTCTTCCAGGCCCTCTTCCCCACAAAGAGCAACATTGGACCAGGCTTTTGGATCTCTCAAATATTCATCCAAAACTGAATGCCTAAGTGAATATAAAATATTTGAGTTACAAGCGAGGGGAGCTACTCCAAAATTACCTTCAAGTTCTCATAATGGCCTTATTGGAAAAACTGGCATTTGCTAAAATAGTTCAAAAAAGCACAAGTAGGCACTGCTGACAAATTACCTACCTATAAAAAGACATTAGCTTGACATTCTTTTTTTCAGGTCTGAACTTCATACAATCATAGCATGGAAGGCTGACTTACCCTACACCAAAGAGCAACAGAACATGTGGCTGAAACTCAGCAAAAAGCTCAGCAACTGCTCTTAGGGCCACAAAACCCCAGAGAATCCATGTATGAAATGGCACTCACAGATTTCTATTCCTATTTCCTTCTGAGCAATGAAATCACCCCAGAAGAAATACATATTAAGACACACCTCTATCACAGATAAAAGCTATTTATGCATAAAGCACACAGTTTATAACCTTAGGCATGAAGTATCTTAGCACAAGATATTCCAGCACCTGCCAGCTGTCAAAGTTGTCAAAGTGCTGAATGGTGACAGTTTATTATCCTTAATGGAACAGCAATATTCCTGGATTACAAATTGCTAAGCATTGTTTCACTGCTCTCTGCCAGTAATGACAATATCTATGTATTGCAGTACAGTGATGATAACATAGATTTGCCTTCAGTCACAGGTCAAAAGTGTTATGCCATTTTAAAAAATTCATATGGATTTTATGCTTAGATTTTAAAAAAAAGCAAACCAACAACAACAAAACCAACCTCCAAAAACTATAACAAAACCAAAGCATTCCTGACTCTGTCTGTCTGCAGAAACCTCCATCACACAGAGAAATTTTCCACAATGCTCAGCACCTGACC
Source organism: Zonotrichia leucophrys gambelii (assembly GCF_028769735.1). Lineage (NCBI taxonomy): Eukaryota > Metazoa > Chordata > Aves > Passeriformes > Passerellidae > Zonotrichia > Zonotrichia leucophrys. The sequence goes on along the minus strand of NC_088171.1, from coordinate 100,505,962 downwards.
TTTGAATCGAATACAGATATTATCCAGATAACTTATTTAGCTGCTTAGGTGGCAGCCAAGTTACTAGATATCCAACAATTAGTGGAGAGGGATTAATTCCAACACTTCCATCTATGTAAGACACACAAGTACTTGAGAACAAAAACACACACCAAAAAAAGCTATATGCATATCAACTAAATAGATTTACTGCCTCAAAAAAACTATAACAACATGATCTGCTCCATTCAGTGCATTTTACAGTGCCTGGGGAACTTGACAGTCTCATAAATGTAGGCCTAAAAGAGGCAATGCTGATTTTCTCCCATGCTGAGACCTTGTTAATGGATGTGCTGAAGTTCCTGTACAAGGCACTCTCCTGTGCTCAGCCCAAGAAAAAGAGAGGTAGGTAAAGGTGTGTATCTGAGGTAGCAAGGGGAAGGGAGAACAGCAGGACAGAGGGACCTGTCACATCCATAGGAGCTCTAATCACAACTGACCCCTGAATGAAGGATTCACACCAACTTCCCAAGGCCTCCTCACTGCCTTGTAAAGAACAGAGCTGAGATCAGGTGTACATGGATTATAAATCCCTTTTGACTTCTTATGCTTTGGAAACGAAAATAATGCTGCAATATTACCCTGTCTTTCTAACCACATTATTACCCTTTAAATGACAAAAAGAGATCCCTACCCAGAAAAAGTAAGTCATGGAATTATGTTCATATTGTGGCGACTTTCCTGATTTTTTGAAAATTTTGGGGTAAAATATAAACTAATGTTCAGGTAAGTGTTGTCATAGCACCTTGAAGTCAGAATACAATTGCCCCTGCAATTTTTTGACACAAAAGAGCCAAATATTTCAAATCCTATATTTAGTCCCATCTTTACACCCCCAGCCTCCCCAGCAAAACAAGCTGCACTGCCCTTCCTAAATTCATTGCAAAGCACAGGCATTACCTCTTCTGGAGTACTGGAGCTAGTTTCAAATGTAGGAACTGTATGGGGCTGAAGGTCTGTCCTGTGGGGTTTTCCTCATCACTCTTCCCTGTGAAACCTCCCACTGGTCATTTCCCCTCTCCTTTAACAATTTTACCACCTGCTATATGAGGATATTAACCCATTTTCAAAGCTTTGGATAAGAAGTGCTGTGCAAGTCTAAATTATATTTCTGCATGACATGCACACAGACTTAAACACAGCTGGAAGTGCTTCTAATCATCCAGCTTTCCATATGACTTTTGTTCCCAATAAACCAGAGGCAGGGAAAATGAAGAAAAGTACATGCCTGAGGCTAATGGTTAGGCTTATCAGCTGGGTGCAATGCAACACATAAAGCTGCTTTTCTTTGAGAAAATAAAGCAAGATGTAAGAGTGGTTTATTTAAATGTAAGTAGCACAGGTAGCCAAAGAAAACAGTTGCTAAGGTTAGAATATCAGATTGTTCTAAACTTCACAGAAAATAAATTCTGACAGCATCATCCCTTTGTCTTGTTGCACCAATGTAATTATACCTACCAGGCTACACTCTAGAGAATTAATGTCTTGAAGCTTAAGAAATGGGAGGAAAAGCAAGGTTATAATGATTTTTGACACTGTGGCTTTAAATTTTGCTCCTTAATTAAATTAAGTATTCCTATGTATTTTTATTATCCTTTAAGACTTTAACATTTTACAAACTCTACCATATTCACATGCCCTTTTGGGAATACCTTTCCTACAGTTCATATTACAGCCCAAACAGAAATTGTCTGGCAATTCCTACACCAATAAAAATGAAAAAATGGTTGTTTTTTCATATAGTTCTCTAACAAGTGGAAAAATTTTCCTAGAGGGAATAAAAAAATGTAATTAATTAAAAACAAAATGAAACAAAAACATTCCCAACAACAAGAACAAAACAACAAAAAAACCAAAACACCAGAAAAAACTCAACTACCAAACAACAATGTAACAGTTAGAAGGTCCATTTAAGATGAAACATAGAATTCCACTGGACTTTCATAGGAACCTTAGTTTTGGAATAGCAAAAACATTCCTGCCTAGCCAAGAAACAAGTTATTTAAAAGTAATATCCTTAGATTGGAGAGATATCCTTTTGATTCCAAAAGAAAAGAGAGTATTTTTCTCTTGTTCTCTTATTATCTACCCTCCCAAAAGTTTAAGAAATTAAGAATAAAAGTACCAATGTATTAAAAACACATGCCTAGATTTCTCTGACTAAATGAACACAGTTATCAATACTCTTGAAGGAGTTAAAGACCTTCAATTAAATCAGATTAAAAGAGCATCTACTCAACTACCTCCAGGGACTCAAACGTTCAGTATTTCAAGTGCCATTGAACAATTTATATCTGTGAATTCTGCAGCAGAGAGTGATAGCAGAATCTGCTTTGTTTTTTTTCTTTTCATTCAGCCCTTTGCAGGGATTATTTGCACCAAACAGGCAGAGACATGTAAATGTCATTTCATGCAAAGGCAACACGTCCCAAGGGAGAGGATTGGTGAGGATCAGCACCAGGAGACAAACTGCAATGGCACAATTGCAGAAAATGCTGCTTGTGAGGAACACCTTTTACCTGCCAAGCCAGAGGGGTGGGTGGGTGTCACCCCCCTGCCCCGTGTATCCCCTGCTACCATCACAGGGCTTGTGCTGCACGGTGGTCTGACAGCTCACAAAGCTGATCTGCCTGGGAAAAATCACATTTCCCTCAGCAGCTCAGGGGAAAAAAGCCCAACAAACCCAAACCCCCACTCTCTGTGCTTGCACAGATGCATCCTGTGCTACCAGACATCAGCGCTGGCTTTAGGGCAAAAGAAAGCACAGCACAGCAGAAACCTCAGATCTATTCCTACCCATGAAAGAAATAAATGTCTGCTTTAACTGGAAGAGCTAAAATTAGCCTTAAAAAGGAGTGACTGCATGATTGTTTGCCATAACATATTTTGATAAAATGCTTGGTGTAATGTAATCCTCCCTCTAACAATTTTTCTATGTTTTTCCTATGTTTGCAGTCTTCCCTAATCTCCATTTTTAACCCATGAACAATGATTTCTACCAAATACTTGTTATGATAGGTATAGGTAGGATGGGTAGGTTGAGCTACCTAGGAAAAAAATAGGAGGGTTTCATTTGTACAGTTAAGATTAAAAACTAAATACATTTTTAAAAAGGAAATTAAAAGAAGAAACATTTGGTTCTTTAAAAAACATGATTTTAACATGAATCAAGTCAGCCAAAAGCCAAACACAATAAAATAAAAATGTCTAACTCAAATCATAATAATATTTTAAACTAAGATTTCTTAGTAAGAGAACTCCAATAAGATTAAAAAGATTTTAAAGCAGAGTAAAACACTCCAAATACGTGTTCTTTTAGATTTTTCTTTGAACTGAATTAAATAAAACCCCTTAAAATCAAGCTTCTAAGGATTTTTCCATTACACTCAAAGGTGTTTTTATGGAGTAATATGTGACATTCCAGCAAAGCCCAGGTGCAAAGGAACAAGCATACTAAAAAGATAACCTTCCCTGCTCACTGTCCTCATCTAGTTAAGCCAATAAAAGTGTTCTACCAGAAATAATTAAGCTTTTCTCTGTCCTAGAAAGCTCTCTATTTTTAGATGGGAATGAATAATGTTTATAACAATTTTAAACACATCTCCCAGCTAAAACACCATGAACTGACCAACCAGTGGAACTGTGTATCTGACCTAGAAACTGGTACCAAAAAAATTTGGTTTTTTCCCCTTATGCATAAGGTGCACCTCAAACTGTGGATTACTGCTCACTAGAAAACATGGCCTCAGGGAGAAACTTCCTCCAGTGAGCAGAGACTTCAGTGGCTGCTGCTCTTATGGGAACACTACATGAAATATGTGTTAGGCAGAATTGCCAGCAGCCATCACAGATACAGACAGTAACAACTCCAGAGGAATTTTTAACTGAAGGCAAGTCTTAATATTCTTAGAGCATATGTGATATTTGCCCACATCTCTCTAGTCATTTGACTGCAGATAGTTTTTTTGGACTGATTTACAGATGCTTCCTCCAAACATACCTCATCCTGCTATGAAATTTCCAGTTAAATCCCTATTGGAATATTTTATTCTTTCCTAAAGTGTTTTTTTACAAAAGACAGTTGAATGTTAGCATTAAGCTGTTCACAACAGATCACTTGTCACTGTTTTCTAAGGAACAACGGCCATTAAACCTAGAAAGGAAACTTGTGATGATTATCAGACCTACCAGGTTGCTACCAATTCACCAATTTTGCAATATTTGCCCATTTTTATGTGTCTTGCTCAGTCACATTTTTGGGCTACAGCATTAAAAAATACATTGGATCTGTCAAAAAAAATTCTCTTCTATAACTCAGTAACTAAGAAGCAACTGCATACAAATTGTGACTGCACAGAAATCACCCTGTTTCTGCATTCATCATTCATCTTGTGATGAATGTGCTACCCAGCCAAATGATGCTTTCAGGCTTACTGTGGGCTGCTAAAGTGAGGAAGCACATGCTTGGATAAAGTAGCCACAGTTGCTACAGGGTAATGCAGCACTTCATTTCTCAAGCAAAATGGCCTTTTGTTAACCTTAACAAAACAGATTTTTGACTGACCTTCTCCCTTGGGGATCTCACCTTAACGTTTATGCTGACTGATCAGAATAGACCTTTTGAAGGGAACCTCCCCAGCATCCCTCTCTGAGCTTCTGGCTTGCAGCATGGGGTGCTGTGCAGAATGGGGCTCCTTTTGGATGAAGCTAAAACATCAGATGAAATCCAAAAGCTCACCTAAGGTACTCATTTTGCTCATGGCATGTTCAGCCTAAGGCTCTCAGAAGAGAGCTCAGCTGAAATAAAGTAACTGGGATATGTATTCCATGGACACAGGGTCCTTGACACAAACTTTGCTGCTCTACAGACTTGCAAAATGCTATTTGTTAATGCAGAAGACTGAGTTGAGACTGAAATGTCATAAATTGTAAAATAACCAGAAAACTATTAAGCCAGTACAGAAAGAATAACAGCAGCAGCCATTTTCTTGGGCCATATACTGCAACAAAAAGCTGCAGTTTTAGTTGGGCAGCTCAGATAAACTTAGGGTTTTTTTCTTGCTGCTACAATATTGTGAAACTGCAAGTCATTACCATCAGTGCAGAATTACCAGGGGAATGTAATAACCACCATAATGTAACAGATCTAAAATATAATTTGGAGCTTTGGATATTAAAAAGTGAAATAATACAGGTACATCTATATACTGCAGTTCAAACATACACCTGCTACCCACTTTTCTTTATCCTTTGTGAAAAAAAATCCTACGTAGACTAGGCCATGGATATGTTAATGTAAGTTAAATAAAAGAAACTAAAAACTAATGGGTAGTCTAACACTCATGACAAATGTTGTGGGGTTTTCAAAATAAATACCAGTAAATATACACTCTATTTGTCTTCTTTTAGGACATCTATGCTTCTTACTGCAAGTCCCATTTCAATGAGACTACCAATAATGAAATATGGATGTAAAAAAGCTGTAGTTAAATGCTCAATATTTACAACATCCTGGGAATAAGGTACTAAAACTATCACCTCCCAAGTCACACCATCCCCATATAACATTCTTTTCACCTATGTAGTACCCAGCTTGCCAATCAGGGATGTCCTCTCTGCTTAGTCCATGTCTTGTGGGCAAGGACTGTGAGATGGGAGTGAAATAGGAGAATGGATTCACTGTGACTTGTCCATTTCTACAACCAGCAGGTGCTTACATCTTCTAGTACCTCAAAAGAGGGATTTGGGAAGGCCAGAAGGATTCTGGATTCTCTGAACTCACCAAATGTAGTACATCTTTCCACCCCAGGGACAAATTACTTAACACTTTGTAATCAGCAAGTGAGAGAACGGCAGCTTCTCAAGGAAAGCCAAACAAGGACTACAGTTAAATTCTCAAAGTTTTTCCTTTTCCTCTGCAAAATGAAACCATGACACTCATAGCCTTATAAAGGTAAGAAAGGAGGTATATGAAATGAGCTATTAAGATGAAGGGGCATGCTTGATTAAAACACATTAGTTATTATATGATATAATATGATGTGATATAGTGGGGCAAAAATATTCAATAATAAGCATTTGCTTCATGACAACAAATATCAGACTAATCTGGACATAATATTTTTCAACATCATCTCACAGTGTTTGATCACTCAGCTTTTCAAAAATGCTCTGCTTTATACCACAGATGTTGCAATAGGTTAAAATCCCATAGAGACAAAATGCCCACAACGTTTTACCTGTATGACCCTCACCTGAAATAACCTGCATCTTACAGGAAATGTGTTACCTCAAAAAACCTGTACATGTGCTAATGAGTAAGGGAGCTTTGGAGGGATCAGAATCAGGGGTGGGAAAAGGGAAGGGAACTGCAAAGAGACGGGATGCTTAAGATGCTTAAGACTACCTTACACCTCATACAACCACTCACACCTATGTGAAACTGCTCTGTTGAGTCTCTGTGGGAAAAGAAAGGATCAAAAAGCCAAGTGAAAACTGATAACCTGTGTGAAATGCACTTGAAAATACAGGCATTAATTGTGATACATGGTCCCTAAAATAAATGGCATTGGGAACACAAGTGGATGTAGTACTTTAAGCCATCTTATCACACAGATCTTTACCAAGGAGACCCCTCTCAAATGAGGATTTATTCCAAGGGGGAGATAACTTGTGATCAGATCAGCGTTTGTCCAGCATCACCTTGAACAGTTTGCCAGGCTGAATCTACATTACAAGAGACTATAAAGGCTTCTAATGAGCACAACTCACAAAGCAGCATTGATGTACAAATCTACATTACAAGTAGTTATTGTAGTTATTCCACAATGCCCAGCCTGTGAGATGCAATCTCAGGTGGTCTACACCTGTTCTGCAGGGCTTGGGGCTGTCAAGGTCAGATATCTCGAGCTGGTTGTAACTTGAACTCTGGCAGAGTTCAGATAAATGCAGTTAAAGAGAAGAGAAAGCTTTAGTGTCTCCCAAGTATCCTATTCCAACAAAGAGCAAAGGGAAACAGAAAGAAAGTTTGTGTTGGCTACACAGGCTTGTCTCTGTCTTTTTTTTCTTCCCTCTCCTGTCCCTGAACCCACAGGCGTTGTTAGACATCTAATTTTAGTTTCAGATAGCAGATGTCTTTTTCAAAGCTACTCCCACTAAAATGATATAATAAAAGGGAGCTTCTTAAAATTTTAAAGGACAGAAAATAGTCTGTTGAATCTCTTGCTGTTAAATATAGACACTGAACAGATTTAATTAGAACCTACCAAGCAGAAAAACATATGTAATCTATGCCTTTGGCATAGCATGAATCAGGCAAGGGGCTATGAAGCAACCCCCTGCCAGGACACTTTAATTAATTTTATTTTTAAAAAAATACACAAATCAGAATTCAGCAAAGGTATTTCTAGTAACTAATATAATTCATTATTATGAAGGCTAAGTTTTCAGACAGCAGAATGCCTTGTCATGGCACATGAAAATCTTGTTACACAAGCAGAAGAGATTTCCTATTGTGATGGAAGGGGCAACACTAATTTTGCCATTTCCCAACTGTCACATGAGTGAGATCATAGGTTTTATTTTGGCAAAGCAAGAAGTAAGAAAGGATGGTTTAGGTGCTAACAAAAATCACCTCTGTCAAAGCATTACTATAAAGACACCTGTAAAATTGCAAGCTTCAACCCTAAGAAAAGGGTTGAAGCCCTAATCCACTATGAGGCTGCAGCCTTCCACATGGACTGGTTTATCCTTAGCAGTCTCCTTGATATTTCTACCCAAGAACTCTTCTTCTGTCTTTCAACCATCCCTGTGCTTTTCAACCCATTTTTCACCCTGTTTCATCCCCTCATGGGGAGAACAAAGATGTATTGTGTTAAACTCAGGCAGCTTTTTCCTGGTAAAACTTCAGTCTTCACTGATTGGAAATCTGGCTTAAAACACATCTGGGTGTCCATGGCTTTGGTTTCAGAGATTAACTTCTCTTATCTTTAATAAAATCTTCTACCATTCGGTCACAGTAGGCCTTTATAAGTATCCAAAAGACCTGCTGCACATACTTAGCACAGTTCATCCCTAGATTTTATACCTCTCTTTTCTAACAAACCTCAGTTTCACTGAGGTCAGAATGACAGAGGCACGGAACCCACAGATCTGAAATGGAAGGAAATCAGTGAAAGCTGCATGCTCAGAACTTCAAGTGCTGTATAGTGTTAAGTACTCTGAAAATTGGGTTCTAGGTATTCAAAATGGGACTTCTAAAATTAGATTATCTGTACAATAAAATGAAAGCATATTATGAAAATACATTTGTAAAACCTTTTTGAATTACAGTAATTAATATAATGGCAAAGCTGATGACAGAGCCAACCCTTCTTTGAAATTTGATTTGAATGCTGCAATTATAACACAGGATGACTCTGTGAAAATCCTGGGGAAAACCTGCAGGATGATGCAAACACTGAAAGGAACCAAACTGCTCTTGCAAAGCCGTCACTGTCAATTATGGGCTTTCACAGTTTGTGAACTCCTGAATGTACATCCTTAATAAGATTTTCCTTTCTTAAACATGTGTGTGTCAAGAAATAGTAGCACACTAAGATATTCCTTCAAAATAATGTTTAAAATACATGAGTGCATAGCTCACCTCAGTGATGTTTTTAGTGTGCCCACATAGTGTGAGAGCACATGCACACAGACACACAAAAGTCTACACAACAACCTACAGCAGTAAACTACTTTCCTCTCTATGCCTCCTATGGCTTTGAAGCTAAGCTGCTTATTTTAAAAGACTTGAACCTATTCTATTTACTCTGGAAGCTTATTACAAGAAGCAATTTAACACCAGAACTGTTAGGGGAATAATTGCTTTAAAAAACAATCCCAGACATAAAATAGATTTGTCTTTTTCTGAAGACCATAAGATGTTCAACCTTCCATCTAGCGCCTGGGTGTTTCACAAAGCAGAGACCAAAGGTGTACTCCAGCAGTTTTATTTCTCTGGGAGAAGCTGCTGTGGAGGAGACAGGCAGCCTTTGTGATAAGGCTGTCTGAGCCCATTTAGGGCTTTGAACCCAGGAGCCCCATTTGGAGCCGCACCCAGGATGCCACCGGCGGCCAGCGCAGCTCAGGGCGTGGGCATGGCACCAAGCACTCCTTCCACAGGGGACAACTGCCATTTGTCCCCTTCATGTGGCCTCTCAGCCATGCAGCAGTGAGCTGCAGGCACCAAGCTTCAGTCCCTCTCACCAAGACCATCAGCCAGAGCAGCCAGAGGAGCAGCCCAGAGGAAGGGCTTGGGAGCCCCAGCAGCACAAGGTATCAGATGTTAATCATCACCACTTGTTAGCAGCTTGCTTTAAATTAAAACTAATTCATTTAAAGAAATTATGCAAGCTTTTCTTGATTACCAGCTGCTAGTACCACCTACAAATTTCAAGCATTAGGTCAGTTGCACAGAGCTTGTGAAAATCAGCTTAAGCTTTTTTAATGCTTCATTACAGCAAGTCTTCTTTACAAGTGTTTTACAGTGTCATTACGCAAATTATAAGTTCAACCATAGTTGGAACATAAAGAAGTTCCAGTTATGAAATGTGACTTGCAAGGGTATTACATGAAATTAATTGGGAAAAAATAATCACCTAGACACAGTAATTACATTTTAGAAATGAAACCCTTAGCCAATTTATAGGTCTCCAGAATTAGGGAGTTCATAGCTAATATATATAATATACTGCTGTTCTTGGTATTTCTTTTTTTCTTTGGGTTTTTAAAAGGAACAGTCATAAGGTCTGTTAAAATATGAACCTTTAAAATACTATTGTTCTTTCTAATTAATGATGTCATACAGGGAACAAAGGAGCAATTATTTCTAAGCACTTAAGAGAAGTAATTTTTTTTTAAATCAGCTGTTAGTAAGATCATGGATGAACATGAACTTTGACACCTCTCTGTAGATATATGAAGAGAAAGATACGCATTTCAGTCAATACAAGCATTACCAGCAAGCTGAAATGAAATTTGTTACAGCAGATTGGCTTCTATTTTGCACATGCTTTTACTGCGTACCTATTCTGCATTCTGCAAAGTGTTCTATTTCAACATCATTTCCAACACTTTTGCCAGCAACTGCTAGGAAAAAAGGCAGGGATGATTTGGTATATCCTTTTCCATTCAGAGCTGTTGAAAATATTTAAAATACTACAGAATTCTGTACAATTAGAGTGCACGATAGTAGAAGAAAGTAATTTTGTGTATATATATATATATATGCACACAAAAATATTCTGCCTGATAAAAAATACTATCATTTGAACATTAATGTTATGAGTATACAGAACAGACAGCACCACAGAGGATTTCTTGGAGGCTTTCAATGAGACAGTTTGTTAGTAAACACACTGAGCAGCAGCACAGGAATTTTGCTCTGTGCTTTCAAGGGCAGAAAGGTCAAGAATACAAAGCTCAATTTTTACAAGCAGGAAGAAAGAAAGTTAAAGAAAGCATCACAAAAGGATTTTTTTTCAACCTCCTTGCTTTCAAAAAAATAAAGGATCAGAGAAAAGCTTCATTAACTTTTAGCCAGCACCAAGGATTTTTGTTCATGTAAAGAGGAATTTTTGGTATTGTAAGTACCTCTACTATTTTTCCTCTATACTAAAAAACAGTAAATCCCAAGAACATCTTGAATATTATCAGTTTAAAGAATTCAAAACAAAGGATGAACACAATATCAGAATAACTGCCAGCAAAATGAATTATAAAGAGCTTTCATTTTTAAAAGCACACAGACCTTCCTGCAGAATATGTTCCTTTCAAACATTCTGCTTTCACAACATGACATACTGTTTCCACGAGCATTAATTCAAAACTATTGATGTATCTCACATGTCTCCCCTTCTCAGAGTTCATTTCAACAAAATCTTGACAAAGCAACCCAAGAAAGTCTACAGAAAAAAAATGCATGCCTGCTTACAACAGATAATCAGATAATATGGGACAGCCTATTATTCTGATGGTTCAAAAGCTTAGAACACCTCCTCATTCTGATTTCACTTTTAATCATTAAAATACCCTGTATGTGTATCATAATAAGGTTCTGTCTCTGTAAGGCCACATTTCAAAGCAGTTTGTTCTTTGGACCAGGGTTTGGCTGTGAATAGGCTGCTGCCTTTCTGTTCAACTTCACAAAGTTCTGAGGTGCTCCTTTCCAAAGCTTCTCCCACATCCTCTGCTCTAATCAGCCCCTTAGTGTTATTTGATATTCCTTAAAACACAGTTTATTGAAAAGCATGTTTAAAAAATCATAAAACTCCAAGAATTAAAAAGACAAGGAAAATAATCCCTGGATGAGACTGTCCTTATTTCCTTTATTTTACATGGTTGGGTACCAGAGCACTTGCCACTAGAGGACAGGCAGATGGGCCTGGCCTTCTTCAAGGCTGGAAAAGAGGAAATGTTGCTGAGGGAGGGAAGCACAGCCTGCTGATACCTGCAAAGCAGTCATAGAGAAGACAGAGCCAGGCTCGTCATTGCACTGCACAGTGTGGGAACAAAAGACCATGAAAAAGGAAACGTTCAGACTAGATATAATAAAAACATTAAAAAACAAAAACCAAAACCAAAACAAAACACAAACAAACAAAACCTAAAACAAATAAACAAACAAACAAAAACACACACATACAAAAAAAAAACCACCAAAAAAATCCCCACCTGGAGGGCAACAAAGCCCTGGAACTGGCTATCCAGAGATGTTATGGAACCACTGTCCTCAGAGGGTTTCAAAACCCCAAAAAAAAGTCTTGAGTAACTTAGTCTGCACTGAGAGCTGAACAGAGGCCCCTTCCAACCTAATGGCTCTGTTTGGAAATTTTTAAGCAAACATTTCTCTTTAAATTTTCATGTTGCCATTGCAAAGGAAGCAGAAGTTTGCATAAAGCAATCATACTGATGGCCACAACCTCAACAGTAGCAAATACAGAAATGAAGAATTTCCTTATTCTGGAAATATGGTGATTAATCATCATACATTTATGATTAAAAGAAAATAAAGCCTGTCACTTAAAACTCAACTCTTAGAGGCTTTATTTATATGACAGTATTTATTAGGTTTTAAGATGGAATCTTGCCATGGGCACAAGTTCATGCACATGCATGCAGTATTATTATCTCTTTTATGGCATTATTATCTCTTTCAGGTGCTATTGTTTTGTGTTATTTTAATGAAAATATAAAAGTCATTACATATTTATGTATGGATATTTTGGGATAAAGGTGTTTATGGGATTGGTGTTTGGTTTGGCTACCAGAGAATAAAGAATTCTCCTGGCAAGCTGATTTAAAATTTACACATGACAATTCATAATTTATACAGCCTTAAAAGTACATTTTATCAAATAGTGCAAAAATAATTGCCTATAAGAAATCTCCCTCCTTTTTTTTTAATAACAAATATAAGCAGCTAATCCTTGTATATTTTTCTACTAGTATTTCAGTCCAGATTATAGCAATGTACAGTGCAGAATCTCTAAACACCGTGCTAAACTATAAGAAAGACCAAATATACCACAGAACTAAAAGTCACTAAAAATCTGTAAGATCCAGAACCCACTTCTGGCACAGTAACTCTTCCTGTCCCATCTGACTCAGCTGCCTGCTGGGCAGTACCAAACACAAATGCATCCTTCTTGATCCCAAAGGGAGAAGAACAACTTGGAAACATTCAACTTCAATGGAAGATGGGATGGTACAGTATCATATCTGAAAGACAGCAACTAGAAATAAACTAGATATAAAGAGAAACAAAGCTAGGAAGACTCTGGTATATTCAGAATTCCTGACTTTAACAAAAATATTAGTATTGACTCATTTGGTAAGGTTTTCCTCATCTGAAAAATTAAAATAGTTTAACTGACTCACAGAAGTGCTGCTGTTTGACAGAGCAGACTCTCTGAAATACATACATTTATATTGTAAAATCCAGGTCACCTTCTCTCCTCAGTAATTATGGAATGCATTAAATGTTCCCGCCAGAGCAGCCAGACTGTACCAGCATCGCAAAAATATTATTTGTTAAAAGCAGAAATTATGCCAGTATATTCTGACTTTGCCAGATGAAGATTGAGTTTCTGGATATGAACCAGATGGGGTTAATAAAAAAACCCTTGATTTCTGTTCCCCCAAGAAGATGAGGCTTCATCACAAACAAATTATTTTGCTCTACCTTAGGCCAATTTTTGTGGCATAAAACAGCTACCTCTTCTCCCCTTTCTCCCCTAAAATATAATGCTTACTTATGATAATAGGGTATATTTAAGATGTAGCAGAGGAGTATGTGTTCTAGGCATTCCATGGGGCTTCAACAAAATAAACTGATAGTGGTCTAAGACAAATTATGAGGACTGTAGCACAGCAGGTAGAAAACTATCTGGTCATATTTCTACTAAAACCTGTTCTGTCTTGAGACATATTTGTAATTGCACTTGAAATACTAGCTAGCAGTTTTTATGATTTCAGCAAAGACTCGTGCAATTTAGTCTGTTCCTTACAATTACAATTCTTGAGTTGTGCAACAAAGTTTAGGGATTTTTGCTTGTTGAGATTTCTTTTAGTTTTTAAATTCCAGTAAATAAAAACCAAAAACTAAACTCCAGGAATCCTAAAAGGCTTGGGGCTTCAGGGAAGAAATAAAAGAATTCAAACTCAAGAAGTTCTGAGGGGGAAAAATAGTTTTCTAAAGCCTGACCCAATTTTCAATGCTTTGCTTTTATACTACTGCTGTGCTTCATTTAAGATTTAGTATTCCCATAACAATCATTATGTAACTTCTACTTTAACAGCTGCAGATTTTCTAGGGAGGCTTAGGATACACAGGGTCTATATACATTTTACACCAGTATTATAAGTTCTAGGGAGGAAAAAAAAAGGAAGTAAAAAGCCAAACTCACACTATCCCACTACCAACATTCTCACTCCTAAAAACATTAAGCCAGTTTTAAACATCAAATCCTACCCAAAATGAGCAGATTTAGTAGCCATTACCACTATAATACTTTCCCAGTAATTAACTAAGCAAGGCCAAAACATTCAGAATTACAAAAACCAGGCTTGCTGTACCCTATGTTCTAATCACATGCAGTAATTTCACAAACTTTCAAGCAATTTGCCTAATGTAGCATACAAAATAAAGCAGAAATAGAAAGAGAAATAGACTACTGCTCCAAAACCATTAATCATTCCAGTTTTTACATTAAACCTCTCCTAAACTTAATCTTCTCTAGTTTTTCACTTCATTGCTTCCTAAGATAGAGACCAGGTAGCTCTTTATAGCATCCCAAGGAATTAAAGAACTAGAAAATATTATCAACAGGATAGAATATTTACAGCTGAGGTGGTTGATCTATCGCATTACGTTTACCCAAAGGCATGAAAGGCACCACCTAGAAAGCAAAAGATAAGGATTCACATTCCTTATTAGTGCTCTTTTCTTTTTTATTTATTTTTAACTATGAGCATTGATCTTCTTCCTTAGTAGGAAGAGCAAGAACAAAGAGGAGCTGCACAGGAATAAACAAGCAAGCCAACAGGAATAAACAAGCAAATCAACACTTTTCTATAAAGAAATCATTTAGTGGGTGAAAGGTGATGGCAAAAATTACACAGATTTTTTTCCTGCTTTTATGTAGAAGCGAGGATTATACAAGATTTTTAGAAGTCCCTTATATCTACATGTTTATGATTCTGTGCTTAGTAGAGCTTCAGGCAGTTATAATGACCAAAGTCTCCACACTGAGTATGGAAGATGTCATGAGACCTAAGAAATAGAATGTTTCTATTGTTCTGATGAGACAGCAAGAGTCTAAAAAATATTTCTTCCACTCCTAAAAGGCAGAAAAATGTATTTATAGCAGGACATAATTCTCTTAAAAGTTTATTTATCTTGAAGAATTTCAGGTAAGACCTGCAGTGTGGTGAGATTTCCCACTTTCACATTCTGCTGCTAAGAGAAAAAAAAGAAGCTCAATGTTTGGTGTGACAATTTTTGACTTATAAGATACACCATTAGTTTTGGGCATGTCTGTCAGCTCCAGCAGGCTGAAACAGAGAGCCAGGTATTCCCTGTGGTTACAAGCCCTAAGTTTTGTATTTTCTGTTGGAAACTGTGGCAGTTGTACTCTTTCAGCAAGACAGAACTCCTGCTCAAACACTGAAACACACTGCAAGACAGTCACTGAACCAAGAGTTAGTTATGTTCCAGACTGAGATTTCAAGCATTATATTTGAGGCTTTTCTAAGTAGAAAGAACCTCCTTTCTGGAAAAACTGCATGCTCAAATCCAAAGGATTGCAATCTCTGCTTCATTGCCTTGAAGGCAGCCCAAATACATCAGTCAGCTCAGGATAGAAGAATCTCAACTGCAACTCATTGGCTGGGGAACTTCTGCCCACTCCACATCAATTAGGAAATTATTCAGTTATGGTAAAGAGAGGTACCCCTTGTAAAATAGCTGCTGAAAAAATATCTGTATGCCAATTCTTACCCTACCCAATCTCCCTGGTTCACAGATTCAGTCACTTTGCAATCTGTAGATACTTTTGTTCAAAAAAAATTTTATGTCATAAATGGATATAGTGGGTTCTTGTTTTTAATGAAATATCTGTATTTGCAATATAGCAGCATCTAGTCAGAGGAACCAGAATGGCAGAGAGATGTGAAAGAGTTGGCATCAGATGATTACGGGATGCTCACTCTAGGATTTCTTGAATATAACCACTTGACTAAGTAAGAGATTCATCATTTTTCATATTCAGTCTTCTATTCATAGAGCAGCCATAGGTCAGACAGACACTGCCATTTTCTTTGCTAGGCTTTTCTGAAATACTGTCTTAGTAATTTAGAAAAGCAAGATTTCTGATGTGCTCCGTTCCATTACCACTTTAACAACAGTGTCACAAGCAAAGCCATCTGACAAATATTCCCAACTGAAAAGCTCCACAAATACGTGAAGTATGTGTTCATTCCTCTTTGGGGAGCAATGAAAATGGGCAAAGAACTACTTTGTGTGTTCTGTAGGGTTCAAAGTCAACTCTGGTATTAAAGTACACCTAGTTTTAACTAATACATAAACACTATGGAAGTTACAAAACTGAGGTTTCTTCAAAACAGCTCCCAGTTTAGATGCTGCAAGAGGAGAAAGGACACAGGACTGACTTTGTTATCCATCCTTGGGAAGGTCAGGCTTTTACTGTTCCTCTTTAAAGCAAGTAAAGCTCCCTCTTTGAGAGAGGGGGACACAAAATGTATTAGCTTGCTTTAAAACTGTGTTTACAGCAGTGTGTGGTAGTAACACAGCTAGGGAAAGCAAGTGGAAGGCACTTAGAGTATCAGAGATCTAGTATTTATTGTATTATTTTTTGTTGGCCTGAAAGTTAAAGCCTGCTCGTTTCTGACTCAAAAGTAAGAAGACTTATTTAAAGTAAGACATAATTTTTCTCCTCAGAAGTTACAGTAAAAATATTTCTTTCTAAATATAATTTGCTATGAAACAATTGAGATGCTTGACTTTCCACAAAGGAATTTCTCTCAGTCACAAACAAATCTTTGACCTTCATGCAAACAGGCACAATGATCCCAGTAACAATCTAAATTTATACTTTGACTAGCTCACTCACAATGGCCACATAAATCACACATCAAGGGTGGGAAGATATAAAAAATGGATAGGCCACAGCCATCCAGTTGGCTGGTTGGTGGCTCTTCTATGGATATTGGCCGTTTCATCATGGCATCTTCACTGGCCTGGTAGGGGATGCAGATGTAAAATACTGAAACAAACCTGGAATTAATTTCTCAGGCATTGGGGCATATCACAGACACATTTTATGAAAAATCCTTTCCTTAGGATTTTTTCTCCTGAGAAGCTGAGAGGCCTCAGGAACAAAATGTAAACAATGGTTATCTGCTGCTGTGGGATGCAACAGGTGCATCTGTGATTGGTCTCATGTGGTTGTTTCTAATTAATGGCCAATCACAGTGAGCTGGCTCGGACTCTTGGTCAGTCACAAGCCTTTGTTATCATTCCTTCTTTTTCTATTCTTAGCTAGCCTTCTAATGAAATCCTTTCTTCTATTATATTAGTATAGTTTTAATATAATATATATCATAAAATAATAAATCAAGCCTTCTGAAACATGGAGTCAGATCCTCATCTCTTCCCTCATCCTAAGACCCCTGCAAACACCGTCACAGCGGCATGCTGATTCCTGCCAGCAGTTAGGGTATGGCAATCACTGGGACAAACACAGGACAGCTCCTCAGTTACTTACTTTGATACCCCCTATGATACTCTCAAAAAAGATGAGGCAGTTGAGGTATGTGTTTTCCAGATCATTCACAACTTTACCTAAAAACCTTCTGTATTCTGTGTAAACCTGTACTCACATGCATGTGTTGGCAGCCAGGGCTACAGGCAGAGAAAAGTGCATGCATACCCACCTTCAAAGTTCAGCATTTGTGTGTGTGTGTGTATTTTCTGTACTGGTTTTTCATGCTGTGATCAGGGGAAGGAAACACGCTTCCCTGTTCCTGAATGAGTAAAGGAACTCATGTGAGGAAGCATTTAAGGGCAGGCACCTCCGCAAGAGGAGGCGAGTCAGGAGCACAGGGTGACCACAACAGAGGCAGGGGCAGTGCCCTCACTGACCAGGGATGCAGGCACACATCCTCAAACAGGAAAAGCAGAGCAGGTCTGGTCAGAGAAGCCAGGGCAGGCCACAGCCCACGATGACCAAAGTCATGCCACAGTGACAAGGCAGGAGGAGGCTTGGCCAGGAGGGCAAGCCAGTGGGTCAGGTCCAGCAAGGGATGTGGCTGGGCACAGAACAAGCTGCAGCACAGCTCAAGAGACAAAATATGAAGGCTCAGCTTAAATGTTCCTCCTAGAAAGGAGGTGGGAAGCCTGCAACAAGGCTTCTTAAAACCTCTGACACGGCTATTTCCAGAGTCACCTAATCCAAGGCTACTGTGCCACAGCAGAACCAGCTTTGGGCATGGGAAACCCATCTCTATACCAGAGGTGTGTGCAGAGGGGCACTGTGCTTTGGTACCAGGAAATACCAAAACATGGGCAAAAAGTGTGAATTATTCTACTAAACATTTGTGGCAACTATCAGAAAAGAAAATATTACTGAAAAATCAGATGTCTGAAGTCAAGGAAAAGTACAATCTAGTGCTCAGACATAACCTAGGATATATGAGACAGAACTGAAATATATATGGACTTGGAAAGTTCACTTATGAGAAGCTGCATCAGATTCTTAATTAATCTTGAGTTTTTCTGACCTATGAGACAAAATAATAGTCACGTTCTTCAGGAAAAGAGAAACTTCATCCTACAGAATAAAGATTTGGCAGTTTGCTCACTACACTTGTTTCATAGCTGTCCATGAGACCACTCACAAGCCTACATTGTTCCTTTTTGTTCTGTTCATTTTTTAATTAAATGAAGTCCATTGTATTTGGGAATATCCTGGAAAATGTTTGTGATCAAGTCATTGATGGGTTTGTGGAAGCAAACAATGGCCTTTTTAATCCAATACTGGTTATGAAACTAACACCAATTAGGTCCATCAACAGTAACAAATAAACAAGACCTTCCTTTAAAAGAAATGACACCAGCTACTGCAGAAAATACTGAACATGAACATGCATGTGATTTTTACATCCACAAACCAGTCTTGGTTTCATGTGACTGTGATTCCTGCACTGGCAGACTCATTTTGGGTGGCACAATCCTCCCCAGTGCATGCAGGGGGGTTGCAGCAGCAGGATCCTCCTCCCATTTGTCCTTTGTAAGGACTCTGGCTCTCTTAGAGACACTAACCTGGTTTAGCCAACGTGGCTCATTCCCCCTGGCCACCTGAGCATCCTACACGCCCAGTGACACTCTGTGAGTCAGCTGGCAGTCTGTGAGGCCAGGGCAGCAATTCCACCTCCTCCCTGAAACCTCCCTGTGCTGTCTCTGACACCTCATCTCCCTGTGCAAGGGCAGAGTGGGTGTTCCAAGCTATTTAAATGTTCTAGGACTCCCATGTGTTAGACTCCCTTTCTCTCCTCTCTGAACCTGGAAAACAACCAAACTTTCTTTCTATCAAACACTTGAAGAGGCTAATGCACAGTTAAAATAACCCTGACTCAGAGCATTTAAGGAGCAATAAAAAGGATTGACTTATACACAGGGATTTAGTCTTTTTTACATAAATTATTTCATTATGACAAATGAGCAAACAAACCACCAGTGTTCCAAACAGCATATGTTTAGGCTGGTTTAGCAAAATGAGCATCTATGAAAACATTACTAATATCTGGGAAATACTTCCTTATCTTGAAGCCTCCTTATTTTAAAACTGAGTTATTTGTATAGGCATATATATGAGCAAAAGGTTTATAACATGTTACTTGTTGTTAGGCAGCTGCATTTCTATAAGAAACATTAAATAATATCAGGTATATAAAATCTATACAAATAATCCCTGTCAAAGATCTATCTAAATTTGAGACATCCAGGTGGGAAGAAAAAAAGGATGTATGCACAACCAAGGCAGAAAGACCCAGGATATACAAAGAGCTCTTAGTTTATGTAGAAACTGGGCTCATATGCTTGGAAAACATTTCATCACTGGTGTCACTGCAGGTAAACAGTGATACAATCTAAATCAGAAAATGAAATATATTCAGCTGCCTAATAACAATGACAGCCTAAGAGTCTTTTTAAGATCATTTAATAACATTTGAAAATGGCTACATTATGGTAACACATGTTGGGTATTTTAAACATCACAATCCATAAGACTCATTAAGTAACAACAAACTTTATGTAAGTAACATTAGGTTCAGTGAACTGAAGTTTCTTCTAAAACTTGTGATCAGTCACAAGGTTCTATGACTCGTGAAATCATCATTTCACTTAAAGGGGAATTGTTTCATCCCACTTCAGATATTTACATATTCAAAATGAGCACATATCTGTTTACCATACCTACTTAACAAAAAGCTACCAAGCCTCACCTCATTTTTTCCTTGTGCAACCCACAGTAATTCCTACTGTTGTTTTACATGCCTACAAAGCAAGCAATACCATCCTGCTGCTCACAGGAAACACCAAAGTGTCCACTCTGCTTTCTTTTGTGTGCTATTTCACCATGACAAAAATAAATATAAATAAATACATACAACGACTCCTATGTGGTTTTGCTTGCTATGCATGATAAATTATGAGCTTTGTCTCCAGAAAATAATAATAATAAAAATGCAAAGTTTAAATAAGATCACCCATTGTCTCTAGCTTCAACACTACTCCAAGATGGAGCTCATGCCTTTGTCTTTCACGTTGTGCTGCCACATTAATGCTCTGCTCTGAGCACTAACCTCCATGCCCTCGGTATTTCTCAACACGCAATTTAAAACAAGTGATGGTAGATTAAAGACAAGACAGAAAGAATGTATTCATACCCATGAATTACATTTTCAAGTAACTACAGCTACCACTAAGTTGTTTTTCTATGTTTGGGTGGGTGGCTGTCTGCATATGTGTTCTCCACAAGGAGGGTGGTGAAAGAGGAGCAGATTTCCTGAAGAGGTTGTGGGATGTCCAACCCTGAATGCAGCTAGGCAAGGTCCCTATCAACCACGTTTAACTTGAAGTTGGTATTGTCCTCAGCATGTTGGTCATCCACCCCAGATGACCAGAGGTCACTTCAAATGTCCTTTCTAAATATATTATTCTGTGATTTCATAACATTGTGGCTTTGGCTGATCTCAAGCCCTGACTCACCAACAATACACAGGCATTAAAATGCAGAGGCCTCCATGCATGCAAGGGCCCAGAGCCCTGCACAGCCCCAGGCAAACCCCGCTGCTGCCAGAGTCATCAGCAATGCCACAGCTGATGAAACTGCAGAGATCCTGGTGCCCAAGCTGAAGAAGTCAGTGCTGGAAACCTTCCCAGCATCAACTCTAATGCAGCTAAGACTCATGAAATAAATGGCAATCAGCCAACACGACCACAGCTAATAGAATCTGTCTTGGCACAACACATTAGCCATGTCAAAAGGATTTGAGTAGGGATAGGCAAACCCCACAGTTACTCCACAGAGGAGACAAAAAATCTGAGAGTTAATATGAAGGGCTCAGACCCATGAATGTTAGAAGATAATTTTTCAGCTTCAGAGCAAGTTATAAAGTACATAAATTTTATGTATCCACAAGAAAAACACAAATTGTCTGTACAGGAACAGTTGTCATATTTCTTCATATGTCTTCAATGTCTTCTCATAAATAACATTGTGATTAACAGCAAAACCAACTTCACTGAACGAAACACAAGTGAATATTGCCAAAGGTACAAATTCAGTAAGATGTTGCATCGTTCAGTCTCATGATACAAGAATCGGATTGTTTAGCATCTTATGACCTAGGAGTATTCTCTGCAGGCTGGAAAAGGACAATGCCTGTTTTTCTTGACCCTAGAAATTCTGCAAGACATTCTTAAGTCAGCCACTGTATTAGAAGAAGCTGTGGAAATCAGAGACTTTGTGCAGTAGTTACATCTCTAAAATGGGCTGTGGCAGCAGGAGTTATTCCCCCACTTCAGTGTCAAGAGGACACAGTGCCCACGAGAGTGCTGGAGGTCAGAGGCCAAGAACAAGTGACAGGCCCAAGGTGGAAAGGGAGATACAGCCCCTCTAAGAGTCAGCTGTACATTCAGAATCCTGACTCTCTGCAACTGTAGGTGTTGTCAGAAGGTGCAGTGGCAGCACCTGCGAGATTTAGGACAAACAGAATTTAGCAGAACTTGTGGCTGAGGACAACTGTTTGCTGTATCCATTCATATCAGATTCTTTTGCTCAGGTTTTTTTAGCTCAGAATACCATCACAAGATATGCAGATGAAATCATGCACTACGATGCTCAGCACTCCTGCCATCTGCAGCCCTGGGGCCTTGGCAGAACTGGGATAAAACAATGGAATTAGCCTGGAACACAAACAGGGCCAGCATGGTTTAAATAGCCACCCATCTCCTTTACAAGGAAGGGTTCTGCAGATGTGGGCTTTGCTTCCTCTGACTGTGGGATTTGAATCCACTGACAGCTCTACACTTAGGAACTCTCTGGAGCAGCAGAGATACTCCATGTGTGGGTGGATGACAAGAAGAATGCTTTGAGGAGTCTGTTCTCTGGAGGCAGATTGCATCAATTTAAAAGAAATTTTTTTTAAAAAGCAAAACAAAAAGGGGCAGACTGAGATCCTCATTCATGGAGGAGCTAGAGAGATCTGGCACTAAGAGGTGACAAGGAAAGTAATTAGAAAATAATTATTTTAAGGGAGAAAGGGATGTAAAAGAGCAGAAGTGAGTCGAGATAATTTCAACAGAATGAATCATAAAAAAGTAATATATAGTTCCTGTTGTACTGGGTGACTGAGAGGGACGGGCATGCTCCTAACAAGACATTAGCAAGATCTTAACTAGATCTTTGCTCCTGCAGCCATTAAACAGGGGAAAAGCACAGCAACCAACACTTTTCTCTCTTCTATTCAGAAAGCTTTTTGAAAACTTGCTTTCACTGTCACTTTATAAAACCTGTAACAGGCCATGTCAAACAAAAACCCCAGTGTCATACAAATCCAATCAGTGGTAAACAACCACACAACAAAAATACAAATGCAGTTGTCTGTTGATCCATATTCCAATTTCCATGCCAGGAAATGCAAGGCACTGTATATGAGTATCTGCAGCAGCACCCACTGTCTGCTAAAATCCATTTATCTAGATATTCACACAGACATAAGATTGAAGAAACAAGATCTCCATACAAGCCATCTTTTCCAAAAACAAAAGGACAAGCCACTGACAGGAAAATGCATGGAATCTTATTAGTCTGACACTTTGTGTTTCCATATGACATTTCAAATGCTAAAACAACACAAACATGCTGTTTTACACTATAAATTCACAGTGAGGTTCAGGCTAGATTTAATGATTATATCTTTGCTCTCAATACAAGTGCAAGAAAAAAATTATACCAGTCCTCTCAAGCAGATTTTATGAAATGAAATTCTCTTTTCAGGACCCCAAGCTTGCTCACTTCTAACAGAATATTTTGTTCAAGTTCTTTGATCTACTAATTACCATTATAGTAATACCACACAGCAAAGCCAAATATTATTTAATCCACATTTAAATGACAATAGGCCTCATTTGTTTCACTGCCTTTCCAAACACTGCAGAAAAGAAGTGTCCATATTTTGTATTAGTTCTTGATGCTTCTATCCTTTATTACTGGAATAATTTCCCTTTATTCACACTTAAATATGACTCCTACTTCAAATAACCCATGTTTGCTTTTTTCCTTCTATGAAACTGTCCATTTTTATCTTTTCCAAACATTCTATATCTCTTTTGAAATGCTTTTTCTGACTGAAATGTACACAAGAAATTTAGAGGTAAGCCTGTCTTTTGTGTAGGAACAAAGCTCAGTTTATCTATTTTCAGAAGAGGAACAATAGAAAGTAAAGTCTGATTTTGTATTAGGATGGCAATATCTACATGAATAAACATGAAAGATAAGAAATTTATTTTTAAAGAGAATAGGCTACTACTTGTATAGAATTTCAAAGTATTTAAGAAGTTGACATAAGAAATAAAGAATAGTCCAGCCTGAAAGTAAATTCCTAGTTATCTTGATGAAATGTCTCTCCAGGGAATTAGTAATTTCTTGGCAGTAAAGTAATGGGCTTGTTATTTTGGGTAGTTTTTTTAATCTAAAGGAAGATCTTGGAGTTTGTGATTAAGGCTTAAACAATCTAGATTCTATGCTGGCTCCACCATGTAGTCCAAATGTCACACCAGGCAATCTGCCTGATGTCTTCAAACTTCAGTTTTCTTTCTTTAAAATGAGAATGTTCATTTTCTCCCACCAAAATATTCATCTAGTCTGCTTTAGTGTCCATATAACTAAGTCACTGGGGCAACTCATACAACCAAAAGTTCATCATGCACTCATCTACTCCTAGTCTGAGTTTAAAACTGTGAAGTTTGCTACAACATCTGTGTGTATAACAAGAATAACAAGACACAGAAATCATCTGAAGGATCTGAGAGCTGCAGCCAGGCAACACTCCAGAAAGCTAGGAGCCCAGAGATAAGAGATCTTAACTTTTAAACAAACATTTTCTTTCTGTAAGAGAATGAGGTACTTGAAATTGAAAAATAATTTTGCTGTAATGTCTCTAAATAAGTGGCAAAACTCTCCCCATCAGAATGGGATGTTTTTCTTTCCTTGTCTCATATAACAACGTTTACATATGTTTTTCAGATTAACTTTTTATTTCTCATCCAGCAATGAGTCCAAAACATGAAAACCAAATAGTATTCCAACACATTTTCCCAGTGCCAATGATTTAAATGTTACAGGCATAACTATGCAGCTGATTCTCCATAAACATGCAGTGTTACTGTTCAAATGCCCTTTATGCCATGAAATGGAAGCACCAGACTCTGCATAAAGAAAGTCAGGTTGAGGTTCAGGTTCAGCACTAGCTCTCTTTATCAGATAAAAATGACAGCTCACAAAATTTTGAAACTGGCAGAATTTTGAAGAAAAATTCACTATAAGAAAAAATGTGTGTTTTTAATAAAATCAAAAGTCCTTGAGTACATTCATTTGGTCCATGAAAGCTAAAATTATTATGATAAAGTAATGCTGGGTGTCATTATTCTGGCCAACAAAGTTCATTAAGGACATTATTTCTGTCATTGTACAGACAGATAAAAAAAGAAAGACGTAAAGGAAAAATAACTATTTTTCTACATGCCTTACTAGTTGTAGATTTAAAACTGACTCCAACACCAAGCAATAAAAAATTATAAAGAACTGCTCTTTGGAAAATTACAAGGTAAAAAGGTGGCCAAGGACCAGAGACCACAATTACTTGACTGTTTTAATTCAGTTTCAACTGTATTTATTTTCTCCATGCCCAGTGGCATGAAACATTTCAGGAAGACTTAGGAATTGCATGGAGTTTTCACTCTGAGAATATAGATGAAATACTCAAATATTCGAGGACAGACAAAATGCTCAGAAAAACAAGGTAATTTGAGATGCTACAAAGTATATTCAAAAAGCAGTGTTGATTCACAATCACCAACTAGTGAAGGAGTTTGCAATATGCAGTCGAAGGATACACGTATGTTTTTCTCATCTATGTTCCCTGAAGCATTTGTAAGAGTTTCCCTTCAAAGCAAACAACGCATGGCACATCTTCCTAACAAACAGACCAGATGGAGCAACTTGTTTACTATGCAGTGAGTGTTTGCTTCAGATCTGCAAGAGCAGAAAGAAGATAGCCTGAATGTGTAGGTCACAGGTGAAGCAAAAAGCAACATATGGCAATCCCAAAACCACAAGGCAGCCAGAGGAGAGTCTTTCAAAAAACTTTGAAGAAATAATTCCCATCATTGCTAAGAAAGGAGTAGGTGGCAGGCAGTTTGCATTAGCCAAGACAACCCAATACAAAAAACACAAAGCCTGCTTGGCAACAGAGAAGAGAGGGGTGCTTTTGGCAGACAGCAATTAAGGATTTGGCAAGCATCTGGAGGAAAGGAAAGGGTGCGAGTCGAAGATAACACCAGTATCATTGGTCCAGATAACAGAGGAAGATAAAGACACAATAAGAAATACACAGCAGAAAAATAATGAATTCAGATAGCAGTACATCATCCACTAGGACCAACAGAAGAAAGCAGAAGAGCAGAGATCTGTGAAAGCACACATTTGGAGCAGAAAGTCATCTCAGCAACACTGAGAATCATAAAATATTGTGCAGAGGCAGTAACACACACCTGCAAAAGCAGATGATTAACTTTTTAGTTAAGGAGAAACAGAAAAAAGGAAGTTAATGAATGAACTATAAAAGATTTTGGAAGAAAGCAGGAGAGGGACTCTTGGAACTAAAGGTACAATACAGGTGAGAAACGGTGACTTCAGACTTGGACAAGGATGTTTCAGGCTTAGGGACTAATAGGTGGAAGAGAAACACTTGTCAATTTAACAGAGTACCTCTACTTTCTTAAATGAAGCAGGAGTAAATCTACTAAGTGTGAACAGCTTGCCTTGTCCTAGTTAATTATTTAACCTTTACTTCTTGCTGAGGGTGAAGTACTAAAAGCATTACAGGTGCTTCATAATTGCCACTGGTTAATAGAAGAAAGGGACGTGATGAAATACACATTTAGAATTTAGTCTAATTTTATCTGTGTGTTTAATTTACCCTCTGCATTTCCTTTTGGCAAATAAAAGTATTTTGTTTCACCTGCTACAGCTCACAGCAACACTGAAGGCTAATCCAACAGTTCAGCATGGAACATCTTTCTTTCCTTCATGCTATTAAGAAGAAATCTTGGAACTTGCTTTGTCTTCCCATGATTGACATTACAGACATGTAACTGGCAGACAAAATCAAACAGCTTAAATGAAAATGTTCACACTGGTAGGTCATGGGGAGCACAGAAACGTACCAGTTGCTATAAAGTTCACTCTGGAACAAAAGCTCAAATGAATTGCACTGTGTCGAGTCAAACAAAAGAAAGCACAAAACTAACAAAACCCCCTTTCGCCTCAGTGAGCCCCAAGACCAAGTCAGGATCCTCTGTGCCAAAGAAAGCATGCAGTGCTGCACACTCTCACGACTCCACTGCAAATCTTGCTTTGTTCAATGCCTCAACTTCTCAGGTCAAGAGATTTCGATAAAAAGCTACATGATCAATGTTCCTGTGAAGAAAAACATTTAGTCATAGAAGTGCAAAGAAAAACTGTAGTTATTTGGGTATGTATGTACTAAAACCTAGAAACTAATAAAAAAAAAATGTTACTTTCAACAGATTGTTTTCTGCTGATCTCACTGCATGCAAGAATAAGCCTTATGGTATTTAAATGCTTGAAGACACTGTTACAGGGAATTTCTGAAGTAACCACCATGACCTTTCCTGTTATTGACCTACTGAAAATGTATATCAGAGAGAGAAAAAAACAGAAGGCAGCAAGAGAGACTGAAGACCAAATAAAGATTAGGAGCACTGTCTATTTGTTCATTAAAAATTCCATGTGTTTATCTGCATCAGGTCAGCTAAAGCTGCATTTTAAAAAAAGCCTTTCATAAGGATTTGTTATTTTCTTAAGTATAAATTGCTAAAGGTCTAATACACATGAAGTATAAAGTGACTAACAAGAATTTAAATGTTAAAACATTATCTACTTCATACAACAATTGTTTAGATGAACTAGGTCAATATTTCTAAGTGCATTCAAAGAAGGAATGTGAGAATGACTCAATAAGTTATCACTTGAAAGAAGAGCACAGGTGTATTTAACAAAGTAGCTGGGAGTATTCTGAATTCACCTTATTCATAAACAACTATTTTTCTCACTTTAAATCTCTTCACATTTTGAAAACAACTGTCTTTCAATCTTTACCTCAAGTTCTTAATGCCTAAATTTAAAACAACATTTGCTTTTAAATTGGGAAACCAGTGCCTCGTAACTGAACTGATGAAGTGAAATAAAGTGTTTAGCTCCATTGAGGTCCTGTCTTCTTTGACCACTGACCAAATTCAAAACTGATTAACAAGCAATTAGGCTATCTTAGTTGTGTAAAATTAGCCATGGCCAGTAATGCATGTTATTGTTGAAATAATGCTGCTTAGATTTTCAAGGAACTTTATGTTAGAGAGCCTCTAAACACAGTCACACAGAAATGTAAAAAAATTAGACATTAGTTAGAAACACATAGACACAAAAGGTCTGCTTGAACAACTTTCTCTCTTAAGATTAAACTGTAATATTTTACAAAAACAAAAAAATCCAAATCTCTTCATGAAACACTGTGAATATCTACTTCAGTCCAAGGATGTTACTCATGTCCTACAACATCAAAAGCAGAATATGGAAGAAAAAATGTATCACAAAATGAATGCTGTATTTTGTTAATATACTTAACCAGCCCACTACAGTGCTCCTTGCTCATCTGAAAAAAACCCAAAAATTCGCTAAAGACTCATTTTCTTTGGCTTTCAAAAAATCAAATATCAAACTGAACCTATTCAGTATTCCTAAATTTGTCACTGCAAGTAAGCACTGTGTGGACTGAAGCGGTGCAGGGAAAGAAGAGATGTAAACAACAGGAAATCTTCAGAGACTGAACTGCTTTGTATGCTTTTCATCTGTCATTTAACCTATGTTTTACATATTTTATTCTCATCACCTGTGTATCTCCTGCACTTCTTATATTGTGGGTGTTGAACTTCTGAGTGAATAGGGACATTCCGGAATAGGGGTTGAGTTGGAGTTTGTCCCCTGCAGATCCAAAAGCTAAAGCTATCAGGTCAAACTTATCACTGAAACTGAACTTACTGATCTCCAGGGTGTATTTTACCTCAGTTTCAGCACTGCCCTAGGCAAAGTCCTTCAAGCAATAACAAAGAACGCCCACCATGCAACCACACTATTATCCTCTTTTATTCATCCACAGAATGCTCCTTATGTTATTGTGCTTTGACTATTAACTTTTTGGAAATTAGCAAAGAGGTAGGAAAACACAGCATCTCTAACAGAAAATTCATAAGCAGCAGAGTTCATAGCAAAATGTTATATAATCTCAGAAGGCTTCAAGAGATTTAGCAGAAAAAAAGGTATGAGACAGCATTGCTATTTCATTTTGATACTCTAAACTCGTCTTTTATTATACAGAGCAACAAAGAAGGACAACACCAAGAGCTGTTAAATTGTTGGTATGCAAACATCTAAAGCTTAATTTTTTCTTCCAGTTTGAATGAGCAATCAAATTAGTCTCTTGGTCTGAACAGACAGGCAAACATATCCACCAGCACTGGTTTAATCAGAAAATAGCACCTTAAAGCTAATTGATATGATAGCTATCAATGAGTACATATGATTGCTGCCATAAGTGTGCTAGCATGCTTCTGGTTAGATGGGTATTTTCCCAAGCACAATTTAATAGAATTTATATAGGAAGGGTTCTGTAAAAATTATCTTACTCTTCCAAAACTCCGAGCCCTCTTGAAGATTCATACAATCTATAGTTACAGAGTTTTCCATCTCATCCCATGAAAAAAAAGGGAATTCTGTAGTTACCAAAAGCCAAAAAAAATCACAGGAAAAAAAAACCAAAATCAAGAAAACCCCCAAAATCTCAAGTAAACACCATTGCCATTTAACTCCATGCTTTATGCTTCATTATTTGTGTTTTTGCAGGAAAAATGTTCTCTAGAAGGGCCCAAGTTACTGTAAGACCTAGTTTTCCAACAGCCATTATCTGAAATTGTCAGAAGACCAAAGGCTGAAACTGCCTCTGGACTCTTCCCCAGTTGATTGAAAGATTTATCAGTGGTATCTCTGGAATGGAGATTTCATCATAAATCCTGTGTGACTTCAGGGCGTGTAGATTGATAAAGGCACATCATATACTGCAAAATTACAAAGCCTTTACAAGGAACAGCCACATTCTCCTCAAGAACTCTGGACAGATGGCAGGATTTGACTATCACTAAATCAGCTTAGTCAAATACATTATTAGTTCTTCAGGCCAATATTTGCTGTGTATTCCCAATGAAACTGCCGAATGAAAAACGCAATGTGTCAAGCTTATAGCAAGTAAAAATCAGAAATCCATTTTTCTCCAAGATAAATCTCCTCCTGATGTGCTAGAAACTTATACAAATTACAAAAAGGCAAAGCTTCTCTTGAAAAAGCAGCTCATTACAAAACACTAAAGGTCTATTTTTTTGTACATTTGCTATTTAATTAAGTGTCTGTTAAGCTGCTTCTTTGCAACTATGGAGTATTTCAGGAAAATCTGGAGGTCAGACTGCTTGCCAGAGAACCCCCACATCAATGAACAAGCATAATGGACTTTCAGGTATCTGAAATAACAGGTCCCTCAAAGGCTAGAGTGCAGCTTCTCTGCGAGATAATTCCATCAGCAAGGGATGAGTGCTTCACTTATCAGAATTGCCACATAATGCTTAAGCACAAATTAATGCTAGCAAGAAAAGATGCATGATTCTGCTTTGTCTTCTAGAAGGCAGTTCAGAGCTCTTGTTAATTTTTCCTCTTAAAAGCACAAGGAATCAAAAGCTTTCATAGAATTACCAGATTTGTAACCAAGCTTCGACAGAGAATTTTATTTTTTCAGTACGCAATGAAAACTTATTTTGATGGAAGCCACATGCATTCATATTTTACTAAAAGAAATTATTCTCAAACATTTTTGCCTGTCCTCTTCTCCCTTGTCACTAAAAGGTTAATGCCCAGGAAGGAGAACAAAGTGACTATTGTTTGACAAGGATTGTTTGCTGCAGCAATTACTCTTCAATCAGAATGTTACTTTTGTTTACACTCAACAAGGATAAAAATATGAACCCTAGATATTACCATATGCTAAATACACATTTTACACTGCTTGAATTATGAGCAGGCAACACACTTTAATACAGGTGTGGCATGGCTTTTAATGCAAAATTATGACACCTCTTTTGAAATCCTAACATTCTGTGCTATTAAATACCTGTTCTCATTTTCATCTGCATGAGACAGGTGGTTAATTTTATTTGCATCAATACACTGAACTAACAGGTATATTGTCATTTGTATGACAGTGAACGCTGTATTCTTATAAGCTGTATATTTATTCCCCTGAATTATTATCTAAAATACAGTCTATGCTTCAAGTTTCCAATGAAAAGGGTAAGAAAAATTAGCTCCATAGACAAGTACTGTGATTTTCAATATACATTAAGATTTTTAATAGTGATACCAAGGGCTCATGAATAGAATTTGCATAGACAGCGCACCGTCTCCACAGAACACTTCTACAATTGATTCCTTCTGTGATTTGACATTGGACTGAATGGTGTTGAGTAATTTATTCACCATTGTTTGGGACAGGCTATTTAATTCCCTTCTGACCCTTAAACAGCATGAGAGGTTGCGTGTGTCTCTGTGTTAGCGCACGTCCTGGTTAACTGCATTAATCACACACAACAGGCCTGTGCTCACTTAGGTGGGTCTTTTCAAATAGATGGCAATTAAACCCTCCCACATATGAATCACTTCACATTCACAGAATACTTTCTATGAGAGCACTAAATATTTACAAATGAGGCTGGCATATTTTATATAATTTCACCACCTCGGCTGAGATGACTAAGGAGCGCTATCTTTATGTACATAACAGAGTTACAGGCAGGTGCAGATTAAACAAGGTCACCTTATTCCTTACTCCCATCCTCCTATTATGGCTATAGCACCTGGACTCTGAACTAGACACACCATTCATATTGCTGGCTTGAAATAAAAGTTGTCCCGATTCTGGATAGTTTATGTTTTGTAAAAAAAATGTTATGATTGTCATTCATTAAGATTTTAAGAAGTTTCCTACATATCCTAGTATGTTCATTTAGGCCACAGGAATCAAGAAAATGAGAGATCAGCTGTCTCTGCTGAATTCCTAGTTCTAAAAAACACAAACATCATCAACTTCAAGTCTAACGCTGCAACCCCAAAGGAATTTTGGAGGTGAAAAAAGTTACTGACTCCTTCACAGCCTCCTTCAAAATGACAAAGATAAAGAGAAGAGTCAATATGATAATGGTCACACTGCTGCTTATTAGATGCATTCTAAAGTGAAGCCCCTGTCTCATGGGAAGCTCCAATCTGCTTTTCAGCTATCAAAAATATACTTTTAGAAGATCAAAATTAGAAAACTCTTTTCCCATTGAAGATTGAATATAGCATATTGAACTGACTCTTACTAGACATTTCCATTTGAAGCAATAACACTTTCACCTTCCCAAAATGAAGGACTTTATGTTTTGTTAAAAACATTTTAACAGTGGCATATTATCTGTATTTTTAATAGTAGGGCCTTTGATTACCTTCCTTTTAAAAAACACTAAGCAAAATTGTAATCCTATTTACTATGTAAAGCATTTGACACACTAGATTATAATTTGTAAATAAGGCACTAGATTTGTGAACTGAGATTTTGTAAATCCTGAAACAAATGCAGGATGCATTTGTTTAAACCAAACCACACAAAGGAATAAAACATGCCTACTTCCAATTTCTGTACTTCTCTCTGGTATGAATTACTCCTTACACTGTATCCTGCAGGAAGAACATTTCTGGTTTTATTGTTATTAATAATACTTGAAAACACCTGGATAGCCTTAGCATTTTACCATCTGTAGTTGAATTAGCTGGTCTTTCATTTTTTCATTATAGCCAGCCATCATGCAGCACAGTTTATCTAGGAATAAACCACTTGGTAACAGTACTTTGTCACCTTCACATTCATTATTGATGAAAACGTTGACAAGCCGCCAATTAAAGACCCTCCACCGCTTGTCCCATCTCCAGGCTCAGCCTGAGGTACGGATGGAACAGTTGCAGTGAAAACTCAGTTTTACATTTCAAAGAAAGTTCAAAGGCAGTGAGAAAAGGCTGCCCTGCAAAGGACACAGAAATTGTATTTATTGCTGGAAAACTTTATCTGAGTAGACTGTATTATTTACTCTGCATGATAATAAAAATTAGAGTATGAGTTCACATCTTCTTCAACTAGATGTTCTACTTAGTTTTGCATTCAGTCCTGGATTAAATCTAATCACAGTTTAGTAACAAATATATGAATTTAAATAATGGACAAGATATAAATTAAAAAGATTTAAGTGGATTTGTGTTTCTGTTGTTACCCCAGCAAGACATACAACAATATTTCTTGGACTCCAAAATATTGCCGAGTGATAAATTAAAGGTCATACCAAAAGTATCTGAAATCAGGATGCTTTTAAATGAACAAGCAACCCTGAGATCACTTGTATTCTCTGCTTCCACCCAAATTCTCAGGTTGTGAAAAATCACCGAGCCATTCCATAAACACTAAGTATCTATTCCATGACCAATTAGTCCTTTCTAAAGTAACTATAACAGAATAATTTATCCAACAGAAATTACCTACATTAAATATTCTTTAAAATACACATATGTTTTTAAGAGATTAACATCAAATGAGATTACATTGGCTGCATCACAAATCTTTAATCTTTTAAAAAACCACACAGCCTTTTTTTCCTGTATTTTTGAACATGAGACTAAATATCCCATATTAAGACACATTTATCAGCTGCCAGAGAAAGTCATAAATACAATAAACATTACAACTTTGCAATGAACACTCCACACTGTAAGCATACTACATCTACACTATAAGTTAATGAGAAAGGGCTGAGCTAAATCACCACTAAGAGAGAACACAAAATACTTCTCTTACCTCCATTTCTGTGCAGTGTAAATGGCCTGATTTATCTGTAAGAGAAAAAAAAAGTTTTCAGATAAAGAGACAATGGAAGAACAAAACTAAAAATTTGAGTCACTTCTCTTTTTGAGTAATTACCAATATTCCTTGTCTTACCTGAATCACACATTTCAATAATGTTTTTATTATATATGAATCCTGGTATTAACAACAAGAAGGCCCTACCCTGTAAGATTTTTCTTTGGATCCTTTACAATACTGGCTTTTAAAAAGATGTCTCTTTAATGCCTGGCTTCATTATTTAAATCGTATGATTGATGTTTAGCCATGGAGGGAACATGAAAACATGTTGGCTTAAATTAAGCAGTACTAAATAGTTATTTCAAGAGAATAAGCAGCATTAATTCATAAACTGGGGAAAAGCCACCGTTTCATCTGATACTTCTGGGATTTCAAAGAGTTCAACAGATATATGAAGTTCAAATAAATTAAAGTTAAAACATTACTATACTATTTTTGTAAGTCCCACTTGTCAATTTTTGCATTTCCTCTGAGTTCAGAAACATCACTCAGGAATTTGCATAATAAAGAAAAATTAAGTTTCTGAACTGTTTCATTAAATTGAAATCTCAGTTTTCTGAAACACAAAACAGTTTTATACCAAAGTGGTTTGACAGCTTAGCCAAAAGAAGACTGAAATTTCACAGTGCATTAGGAAAGCATCATGTCACTAAAACCAGCAAGTTTATAATTTTGCATTAATAATCCTTATCAAAGTAGGGTCAAGGAACCCTGACAGGATGATTTCCTGCTGGAAAAAAAATTATTCAAGGTATTTAATTGTTCCACAGAAATCTATCCATGTGAAAGTGGATCTACCCAAAACTTTAATTTCAAAACACACAGATATAAAATTTTACATTTTTTGTCTTAGCTTTTCAGCTCCATTGCATTCACACTGCTGGTTTACAATTTGCAGCTTTGGACCCAATACCATAGAGCCTACAAAATGCATGACAGAATTCTGAGATCTCATGTACTCAAAAACCAGAACAGGATGCATTTGCTTGACTGTGCATGTGTATTTGAAGAGCACATGTTCAGGTGATGATTAGGAAGGATTTACTGCAGTAGTTTGGAAAAGCCTGTGATTTGTACCCACAACTGGAAGGACTATTTCATCAGAGTGGCTGGCACAATGCTTGCAGAGTGATCGCACTGACTTCATATGACAAATGTGAATGGCATGCAAAACACTCAGCTCTGGGAAGAGTCACCTGCACAGAAAAACCTCATTTTTCAAACTGAACTGGTCACCTTCCCTTTGAAACTAAAGTTAAACACATCCTGAATTAATAGGGAACACCCACCTAACAGAGTGAAAGTTGTTTACTTTCCTTTAGAACTGTTGCCAAAGCAAGCTAATGCTTAGCACTGGTGTATGACTTCAAAACCAAGAGCAAAGAGTGACCTTAAAAGGCTTTTGCATCCCATATTATCTTTTCAAAAGGACTGGTACCTCTGGTTCACTCACTTTCAGATCCACATAATAAATTTTTTGGTGTTTAACATTCATGTGATTGTTACAAACTACAAGCAGGGGAAATCTGCTGAGAATGTTTTTTAACTGCTAGGATTATTAGCAGATTTATTAATATTAGGGGCTACTTTAGTGTAGTCAAATGACAGGTGACCAACGTATCTTTATGATACAAGATGATACAAGATTAATTCAGAGAAATGTAGTCAAGACAGGGGAAGAAAAAACCATATGCTGTCTTTAAAAAGACATTACTTCTTCATTAAAAAGTACTAATTTTAAACCTATAGCAATGCAGTGCATACACTAGGCCACCAATGTTTGCAATCACTGATAGTTTAAGATATTCAGACTTGCATTTCCTATGGTCTAAGGGAACAGGAGCCAAGCTGTGCATAGATCCTCTGAGTAGCACCATGCACTCATTGCTGCACCTCACAGCAGAGCTGAGATCCTATGAATATCCTTTTAGCAGAAGTGCCAAACAAGTCCTGAAGCACAGGAAACAAATAAATCAGCCTGGATCAAAACAAGACAAAATTTGAACTTCTGAAAGTAACAGCAAGAAGCTTATCTTGCAGCTCCTTTGATAAACTTCCAGGAAAGTTGTTCCTCAAGGAAAAGCACTCAAACTCTGGAGTGCTTTTGTTTATTATTAAATTCAACTTTTTATACCTATTTACACCAGTATTTTAAACACCAATAGTATTGTCATGAGTGCATGTGCTGGGGCAGGAAGGGGGAATAGCAAGTCTTTCATGCACCCAGACAGTATCCTAGCTGGTGCAAGTGACTGACTTACAGCATTTTAATATACACTGCATTATGGTAATTATTAACCATTCCATGTGCCTCTGTACCCTGAGACCAGCTATACACTTAGCAGATTTCCCAAAGCTGTTCACAGTCACTTGTGGACTCCCTCCATTGGGAATTTACTACATGTCTGCAGAGATCATTAACAATACTGTTGATGCACTCACACGCATCTATCAAGACTGAAATGAATTTGCTTTCATATGGCCCCTGCAAGCCAATTTATTTGCACTATTTATCTATAGTGCCTGGCAGTAGAAATTTCTTCTCTCTTCAGCTGACATGACTGAAAAAGCAGTAACTGGTAAATGTAGCCTAAGGGTCACACTCCCTTCATTAGCACTGGAGAAAAAAAAATTCCCCATAAATCATAGAACAGTCTCTGTCTGCAAGCAGGATGAAATGCTTCTCTAGTAAACAGGTGAAGCCTTAAAAAACTCTTCCAGCTGCTGATTCTTAATATAAATAGAGACTTTTCCAGACTTCAGAACCATTCAACTAGATATTCATCTGTGCAGCATTTTTACCACTCTCACTGCCAAAAAATATTCACCAGTAATTTTCCGTGACAGTTTTCAAATAAAAGCTAATGCATTCATTACTAGTAAACAGCACAACTTTGACTGTCAACTGCAGTTTATTAACGAACTATGGTTTGGAAAATTAGATAATTTTTCACTCTCAGTTTGTTGAAATGAAAAAACTGAAGAGTTTTTGAAAGAAGGAAAGTGACTTATATTGGAGGTCTCCTGTATTTCTAAAAACAGTCTTCAGAGAGACACATTTGACAGAAAAAAGAAAATCAAAAAGAAACCCCAAACCTTCACATTCATTTTTTTTTTCTTCAAAATTTTTATTTGAAAAGTATTCTTCTGTCAAACTCTCAGCAAGAGGAGTCATGACAAACTTTCCTCAAGCACCAGAGAAGACTATCTCACCCCTTCAGGCAGGAGCTCCCTCTACTCCCACCAATGGTAAGAAGCACACACTAGACTGAGTTTCAAAAGCAACAGAGATAACTCAGTGTGTTAGAATGGCCTGACCCAGGGTATTTGTAGGACAGCTTGTGGGATGTGCCAACCCATCTGCACTCCTCTATCTGAAGAAAAACCAAGCTACTGAGTTGACTTTAGTGATGTGACACCACAATCACACAGAGGCACCATTTCAGCTATAACCCGCTGGTCTAAGAGCCCTGCAGCTCAGAGCATCTCCCTAGCCTTCCTCTGGTGTCTCAGACTCCTCTGCTCACATCCACAGGCAGCTCCTTCAAGACAGCTTCTTCCAGAATTGAAATGATGAGCACTGATTTTTCTGGCAACATTGTGGCTGATGCACATATTGGCAACAAACCAGAAACTTATTTTGTGTTGAAGATGAACATAATTAAATGTCACAGATCACTTCTGCAGGTTTGGAGTGAAATCAAATGGCTTTTCCTACAACAGCAAAACTCAAGTTGCCCTCAGGAATGACAGACACTGCCTGTATGCACTGGAGGACAGAGGAAGAAGAGGATGAAGAAAGAACATAAGGGCTAACCTAGGGAAAGGGAGCAAGAAGAACATGAGAGTCACTAACTTCAGCTCCTTGAGTTGAACAGTCTTTAGTCATGCCCCCCAAATTAACAAAAAACTGAATTTGTATTTGCTTTCTAGCTTTTACATCTTCAAGAGGCACTGTAGCTACAGTAGTGAGCTTTTCTTTGCCCTTAAGTGAATGAGGATTCTTCAAGTAAAAAAATAAAAAAAAGTTCAGACTCTCATTTAAACATCCAGAAACTGGAGTTTTGGTAACTTTGGAATTACCAAAAACTGGAGATTTGGTAATTAATCTGAAACTGGTCACATTAGCTACCAAAAATGACAAGTTCATCAATACAAGACTCAAGATGAGCACCAATAAAAGGAAAGGGAATGGAAGAAGAAAGCAAAGGCAATCACGTCACAGAAGGAAAAGAGATAAATATGCAAAGAATGGGATTTGTAATTAAATGGAGAGGAAAACATTGATGTAGGACAAGTGAGCAAAGCTGAGAAAAGACAGTGAAAACTTGTAAGATAAAAAGAAACAGGAAAAAAAGTGAAAATTATAAAGACAAATATAGGCAAAGGATATGTAGGAGTAAGACACATCAGGATGCAAGGAAGAAGGTCAAAAAGAGCAAGAACATGAGGAAGTAGAAGGAAGGAGCCAGGATTAGGAGAGGTAGAGACCCCCTGTGAGCAGGAAGCACAGAGACCCAAGTGCTTAAGAAAAATACTTAGGCTTTGAGGATCAACAAATCCTTCTTTAAACTGTAATTAGAAGGCAACAAGAAATGGGATGACATTTCAGAGCTTGTGGCTTTTTGGCTATGACTCATGATTTCTGTATCAGACTACAGCTGATGACTTAGTAATTATAGGCCTCATTTTTCTGCTTAGGAAAGAGAAAACTGTAAAATTTTTAAGAGAGTACAAGGAAAAATCTTAGAGAGGTTTCTAGACCAGTGGCAATCAGGACTTTCCTACCCTGTGTCAATCTTTTTTTCATGCTTTCTATTTTCTCCATTTAACACTTCATGGAAGCTACTCCTCATTTTGAACAGTCATAGGCACTTTTTGTCTATTGCACAAAGTAAAGGTAATGACTAAGAGGTCTTCTGTATTAATAACCTGCTAGATTTTTAAATAAAAATATTTTAAATTGCAAATTAACAAATCCATGCTACCTTAGTGCTACTTCCTAAGATATAATTACATGTTCATTGTCTTGTCTCATTTCTATTCTGCACAAGGCTGTGATCAACATAGGATTTTTCTGTGTTCCACTGCTTGCTCTCTTCAGCAAACCTGTAAGTTTTCCTTGGGATCACATCAATTTTTGTTACTCTAAGATAAATACTGTGGCAGTTCTGCACCTCCAGGTACTGCTGGAATCCATTCATAGCTGCCATTCTCTTCTGTAGATGCATAATAAATAAATACAGAAACTGCATTCATTCTCCTCAGGCCTGTACAGGTATCAACTCTTCCCAAAAAAAGCGTGAATTCCCAGAGTTCATGGGTCTTGATTTTTATTTTTTAAAATTTCTGTTACTCTGATCATATTCTAATTTTTCCCAGAGCTACCCAACTGCCTGCTCATTCAATACATGTGTGTGCTCCTGGCAGAACTGTGACTCCATTCAAGCCATCAGCACTTTCTCCCATCATTTTTGATGGATCCAGAGCTTCAAGCAGGTTACAGCTTTTCTAAACTGATAACTCAGCACTATTGGATCTGTTAAGAACTGTCACCAGCTGTTAATAAACTCTCTCAAGTAAATGAAA
This sequence comes from Zonotrichia leucophrys gambelii, assembly GCF_028769735.1. Taxonomy (NCBI): domain Eukaryota; kingdom Metazoa; phylum Chordata; class Aves; order Passeriformes; family Passerellidae; genus Zonotrichia; species Zonotrichia leucophrys. Next base: position 100,466,866 of record NC_088171.1, on the reverse strand, counting down.
AAGGAGTTCTCTTAATTCTTTACCTCAGCTGTCTTTGCACTATACAAAGCTACTCATCTCCTTTTGTTCGTCTTAAAGTGCACACTAATAAAATACAGTAATGCAATCATAGTTGCATGTGTCATGCAAGCTGTTTTAAGGTTTTATCAGGAATAAAACAACATTGTCTCCTTATTGGATCTGATGCTGTAATGTGATAAACTAATTCAGAAATAAAGAGCAAACACTCCTCAGTTTCTTTTTAACAGATATTATGAAAAAGCTTCTCCACTTTCATGTTCATTGCCAACGTGGATGCAGGATGTTTCATACTTTTAATCCTCTTGTTACCTGCAACATTCCCACTGCACACTTGGCAAACACAGTCAGGCTTGGGTAAGACTCATCCACAGCTCTGCTGCTGTGCAGGTCGTTTGCACTGCCTGTGACTCTGATCCTGTCCTGCTCTGAATCATCCTGTTCAAGGCTCTCCCTCTTTCTCTCTTCCCCTCTGTCACATCAAACACTGCTACTGTCCTTCTCAAAGCTCTGCTTGTGCTCCCCCCGTCCCACCCATCACCTCTCACTGGGCACTGTGGGGTAAACTATCACCCCAGCCAGCCCTGGAGCTGGACCCCATTATCCATTACCTATTCCACACCTCCCCCCAAAAAAGCATCTTTGTTCTTTCTCCAGCAATGTCCCACAGGGACATGATATTAACTCTCCACAACACCATGGCAGATGTCTCATTCTTCACTCTTCTCTTCAACTGCTGTTAGCAATGACAACTAAAATTCCATTTTCCTTCCTAAAGCAACATTTTTACTGCATTAGACATGAAAATCTGTTAAAGTCTTATCTTTTACTTTAAGTCATTATTAATACCAGGGGCCCACAATTCCTCAAGGTTCTTCTTTCTAAGTTCAAATTTCAATGTTTTCCTTAGGAATAAATGCAGTTTTCAGACAACACCAAATCAGAGTTTATTTGTTCACTGCATACTTAACATCTTCAGTATTTCTCCACACAAATATAGGCAAACAAGGTCACTTATCCCTGTTGGCAATTTCCTTCCATTTCTTTTGTGCAGGCATTTGAAATATGCACTTTTTTTAAAAAACCAAATACATTATTTTGTTATGCTGAGATCTTTTCTTTGCTTATTTTGTCCTCCCCTACCAGAACTGCCTACAATAGGATGCCCAGCATCTGCTGATATTGACAAAGAGCCCATGTAACCCCCAGTGCATGGGATGCATCCATATGAGCCATGACTGGAAGCCTTCCAGTTCATGCTTACGTACTGGGAACCACACTGTTGACAGAAAGCCTGGCATAAATAAGGCCTAAGCTTTCTCTCTTCCACAGATCAGCAGAGCAAGAAGAGATAAAAGCATCAGCTCACTGAGCCTCCTCTCTGCTGTCTAGTAGTATTTTCTTCCTACTTGACATCCAATATTAAAATACCTATATAGGCATCTATCTTAAAACTCTCACACAAGAAAGTCAGGCTCAATACATCAAGCCTTACTATTCTTAAATGCAGATGTTTCTGAATATCCTTGAATTAGATTTGAATTACAAACATAATTAAGTCTTCATCCTAAAGGTACTATTTATTTTAGCACTATTCATAGCAACACCTCTTTCAAAACTTCAACACCAAGAAAGGCTACTCCCACCCATTGTCTTTTAAAAAGGTCAACAAAATTAGAAGAAAAATGGTAGTACACTCATTTTCCACTAAAAATCATGCATATTTTTTTCAGTAATCCACCAGGGACTGACACATAAGAATGTCTTCATGCACTCAAGTTGAATTGCATTTATTCATCCTGTTTCTCTATTCTTGCTTTCCAAAACCTGGGCACACAAGGATGTAAGAGGGACATGGAAGTCATTAAAACTGCCAAGACAACAAAAACTATTCTTTTCCAGCATGTCTCACCCTGAGCCCTCCAAGTCCCATGAAAGCCACCATGCAGTCAACTTCTCTGTGATCTTTCTGATTCAAAGCCAGAATACTCCATGCATTATGCCCTCCTGCTGAACACCTGGCAGATTTCCAAGAGAAAAATCTGCATAGTACTGGCTTCTGGTAAGACCAGCAGTAATTTCCCTGTGTGCTTTCTCTCTTAGGGCTGGAGGATGAGGCAAAAGAAGGGCCAGTGACACTACCCACAGCTCAGGGTCTTGGGAGGGAGATGAAGGCCAAGAAGAGCCACAATTATGTCAGCCCTGAACAGCCAACAGCTGGAAGTGAGCCCAACTCAGTGTTCAAAGTATCGTTCTTTGCCACTTTCCCAGATCCCCATGGCCTGTTCATCTTCAGGAGCTCAGTGCAATGCCCAAAGTCAGTGGCCACCTTTGCTAAGCCAGGGATCTGGCACTTACAAAACACGCAGGGAAAACCCTCATTTTACCAAACTCACTCACCCACAAAACTGTTCTGTTTCCCACCTCTAGGAAGGAGGTGGCACAGCCTCTGTGCTGAAAAGCAAGAGCTCCTTATCCAGCTTGCAGCAATGACACAGCCCCAGTGAAACAGCCTCTGGCACCCTACAGTATCCAGGTGCCCCCAGATCCTGGGCATAATGTCAGCTGCCAGCTCTTGTGTGGGTTTTCTGCTCCTCTATCTATCATTTCATTACTGCTGCAGGTTTATAAAAACATGTGTAAATGAGGTTCTGCAAGAAGAAAGCTTGGAGGAGTCCAACCACATGTTTACCCCAAACGTTTTAGCTCATTCAGAAGTTATTTTTTATCGCATCTGACACTTTACTGGATGCCACCATTAGCTCTATTCATATAAATTGCAAGTTACAAAGACTGCTAAAGCACCCATTAGTCAAAATAAATTCTACACTGTATCTCCAATTCCACCATGGGTATTTTGAAGCAACCCACACTTTTGTGGCATTTCGATGTCACTAAGACAACCACAGTGAGCTTTATGTTTATTTTGCATATTCATGCAAAATCTTTCTTTCTTTCTTACTTCGGTTCTGGAAAAGTAAAAGGTTCATATTGCTCTGTAAAAACATGGCTTGATGTGCATCTCTAGAGCAAACTCTGTGACACGACTGCGTTTGCCACTGACAGGCGTGACTGATCACATCGTTCGTCGGCCACAGTCCTGGACAAAGCCCGAATGTTCACTACCCAAAGACACCATTCTTCAGGGATTCCTTTATTTGCCCACACTGGATTCTGTTGTTTACTAAAATGGAAACTAACAGCCAATATTTGTTCCTGTGAATTATCCAAACCTATGCACCAACCTACACCTATACATTTTTTATGTATTGCTGGAACAAAACAGCTTTACAACTGAGAGCATTAACCCGCAGAACCCCTATTGCTCTGACAAACCTCCTGACACAGGCATTTAAATCTAAATTGTCTGAAATACAAAGGCAGGAATCCTTCCTGATCCTCCTCTTGTCAGGGATTCAGGTGATATCAATGGTGACATGAAAAGGAACAACTGGGCAGCATTTTCATCTTTTTACTTCTTTTTAACCAAAACCTTGTATTTTTTGAAGATAATGAAATATTAATAGATCACACAGATAAAACTGGAAAGATCTGAAAATCCGTCTGGTTTTATTTAAGGATGTGATTCAACTCCAAGGGCATTCTTCTGCCCCACTATCAGCGAAACTCATCTCTTTCCTATCTCAAGGACATTTTTCTTCAATTTCTATGTATTGTTACTTGGAATTTCAAGTATCGCACATGAACTGGTAAACTGTTTCACAAGAAACTGCTTTGGAAAAATACCACCAGTTTCTGCATAATCAGTACTTCTTTCTAAGAGAACTTTAATTTGTATCTTGAAAGTAAAATTACTGTGACCATACAGCTTCAGGGCCTGTTATGTTGTGCTGCTCCCCAGGTCACAGAGCCAGAGCACTGGCTCTTCCTAAGCTTTCACCAGTGCAAAGACAACACAGGAGCCTACAAACAAACATCTGTTCCAGAGGCTCAAACTGTAACTGGCTGAGGAAGCACATTAATCATCATCCAAAGAGAATGCAGTGAGCAATAAGGAAAATAATAGGAAGAGATCAAAAGATACCAACAACAAGCAAGCCTTCTGTCAGCTCCTCAATACTCAGTACAGTGAACTCCCAACACGCGATGTATCATATATGTAACAATTTCCAGTGAAAATTGCTCCAGGTTTCACAAATCAAAGAACACACAAAATCCCTTGTGAAAGCTTGGAGGCTGAGCAGCCTCTGCTTCCAAAGTCTGTTCAAAGTTAGGAAGACGAGGAAAGCCAGGGGCAGGGAGAGTATCCCAGGAGGAATCCTGCCTCTTTTCAAATCCAGGCACCTACCAGCCTGCAGCTGATGGAAAAGCGAGTTCACCAAGGATGCTTTAGGAATGGACAGCTGGCAGCAAAATCCCTGCCTCCCCTTTTCTATTACAGGCACTGGAGGGGGTACTCTCCCTGGGAGAGCTCCGGCCTCCTGCTTTCCTGGGAGGTCTTCACAGACTGCTTATCTTTGTTTAGGTACATATACACACTCTCAAGATTCTCAAGATATAAGCACACACATGTGGTGTTATACAAAATAATACATACACTAATAAGGTGAAAAAAAAAAGAAAAATGGACAGGGCTGGAATATTTTTTTAAAAATCTCACCCATCCAAAAATTTAGATGTGGTGTCAACATACACAGGTTAGCACATGTTGACTAAAACATTTTCATAATAAAGCTTTAGCATAAAATAAACATGCTGGATATCAGTGAGGGGCCTGAACTTTATATCCAAGTATATTCAACACTCTCCTACAGCCAGTAATGATATTGTGCAAGAGGAAATTGGCTAAGTCCACCAATAGCAAGAAAAAAAGCCACAAAAGAAAGAAATACATAGTAAGCTAATGTATTTCCTGCAGTAGGAAAGAGAAAAGAAAAAGTCGATGTCATCTCAAAAGACTGTAAGGAAAAGCAGCACACGACATGCAACACAAAACTCTTCAATGCGCTTGTGACATGCAGATGCCTTGGTCAGGAGAGCATTTTCCTGGAATTTCTGGGTGCTGGTCTGGCATTTAATTAACATTACAAAGACCTGGTTTTTAAAACAATTTTAAAAGCACACCAGATCACATTTAAATGGAAGTCATTATTAGACTCATTACAATTGCAGAACTAAATGATGTCCTTTCTTCCACTAAATATATTTTGATATTTGCATGTACCACTAGCTCCAAACTGGATTACTGCAAGTCTCTGCCAAAAGACTTTTCAGACAGGCACTGTATCAAAAGGCTTCATTAAATTGTAACACCAGGCATAATATTCGTGCTCTAAATGCTGAGGGCTCCATTAATCCCATTTTGTGAATTTACCACTGCCTTCTGATTCACACAACTTTAAAATGCTGAAACCTCTGTCTTCTCGGAAAATTCTGTGACGTTGAATGTGGACTAGGCTGATCCTGGGGAATACCATCATGTATTGGCCACATCCTTCTGCTGCCCATCTTTGATTTCTTTTCAGAAATCGAGCTTTACTTGCAACAAAAAAATACTGCCTTCCACATTTAAAATCAGAAGCGTTGAAAGGCTGAGAAACAGACATACGCCCTCATTTTCCTTTCCAATGCAAAATACGCTTTCCTGGGCATTTTAACGAAACAGATGGTAGGTGCTAAGCCCCTGTACACGGCTTTCTCACTTACTTAGTGTCAGCACACATCTAAATGGATATATTTCTAATGGGTGCCTTTTGATGCCCAACTGCTCCGGGAGCCCCTGCGGGATGCGCGGCCCGGCCGGAGGAGCCCAAGGAGCGGGGAGCCCGCAGGAGCGGCGCTCCCTCCCGGTGTGCGGATGACACGGGATTCATTACGCACCGGGAGAGACGACGCAATTATAAAACACTGGACCCGCATTCGCCTGCCCGTGCCCGCACGCAGGCGATCGCAACCCAGGAGAGGGGTTCTACCTTTCCACGCAAGACACCGAGATGCCGCAGGGACACACAGACACACACACACACACAGACAGACACACAGACACACAGACACACGCACGCAGAGCCCCCACAGCCTCCGGCAAGACCGAGGGCCCGAGCGCTCGCCCACCGCGACCCTCGGGCGGGAAGGACCGTCACGTCCCGGACAAAGGCTGATGGGGACGGGCGCCCGACCCCCGGCTGCTGAAGCCGGTGGTCCCCCGGCCTTACCTGCGGCGGGCGGGGGCGGCCGGTCGGGCTCGTCCTGCTCCAGGGTGACGGCGCCGTCCCGCCAGACGCGGAGCTGCGCGGCCGCCGCCCCGAGCCTGGCGGCGGGGGTCTCTCCGCGGCGGGCGCGGGCGCGCAGCGAGGCGCAGCACTGGTAACACACGGCCCACGCCTGCTCCTCGTTGATGGGCTGGTTGTAGAGCCGGAGGATCTCCTCCAGCGACAGCGCCTCCGGCTGCCCGCCGGACCCGCCGCCGCCGTCCTCCTCCTCCTCGGCGGCCGGGCGGGAGGCGCCGGGCTGGGGCTCCATGCCCTGCGTCCGCCGCGGTGCTCCTGGCTCAGTGAGCGGCCCCGCCGCCGCGGCAGCGGCTGCTGATGCTGCTGCTTGCGCTGATGCTGCTGCCGCCGCTTGTGCTGCTGCTGCTGCCGCCCGGTCCCGCCGTGCTCATCCTCTCCGCCCCGCTAGTGCCACCAGGCCGCCGGACGGACAGCCTGGCCCGCGCGGCAGGCAGCAGGAGCCAGGAAACAGGCAGGAGTCAGGAGGAAGGCAGGCACAGGATCGGCGCCCGGTCCGCCCGCTGCCGCCGCCGCCGCAGGGGGAGCGACAGCTCATAGCAACGCAATGGCGTCCTCGTCCTCGCCCGCCCCCGCCGCGCGGCGCCGCCCGCCGTCGCAGCGCCCCCTGCCGGCACGGCCGCCATGGCGGGCGCGGGCAGCATTCACTCGGGGCTGCCACGGCAACCGAGCCCGCAGCGCCGCCGAGCCCCCCTTCCAGCTTCGCCGGAGACACCGACAGACGTGCGGCACTCCTCCACAGCCCCCGGGCCGCTGTTTCTGCGCCGGGTGTTGGGAACCACCACCTCCAGAAACAAACAACGCCCGGCGGGACGCGGGATGACACTCCCTGCACCCCCAAGTGTTGAGCCCTTGACGCCAACCCGCGCCACCACGGATACAGCGAAACATATTAGCAGGGCCCCGCTTTCATAGCGCAGAGCGAGTGCCTTTGAATTACAGGGTCTGCACTCCCAAAGCAAACACTTCCTCCGGGAAAGCTCCATCCTCGGCAGCAGCAAGGCTGGAAGGTCCAGGGTACACAGGGAGGCTAGCAGAGTTAAAGCAGCTCAGTCTGGAAAGGGAACAACAAGGGAATCGTCTTCCAAGCAGCTGGGAACTGACGTCCCTGCCTCTGAACACACCTGGGCACCAGAAGGGCATGGTCCTTCATGCCAGCTTCACCTCAAGCAAACGAGCACTTTCACGCAGAAAAGCATCAGACTAAACAAGCTGCAGCTCACACCGAACACTCTCTGTTTCCCTCTCTAGTGTTGTACTTCTCGGATGGGAAAGGAAACTCAAAATCCCCCGTTCGCGCCTGTTCCTCTGGGAGCCGGGAGGGTGTCAGGGACAGCGCCGGGGGTGCCCCCTGCCGCACAGGAGCGGTACTGCACCTGGGAGGGCCCCGCCGCCCGCTGCAAGCAGCCGGCGCCTCTCCTCCCATTCCACTTCCAGCGCCTCTCTTCCCATTGCAGCTCCTCTCTTCTCATTCCACTTCCAGCTCCTCTCTTCCCATTCCAGCTCCTCTCTCTCCTCTCTCCCCTTTCACTTCCAGCTGTGCTCAATACCACTGCTTTTTTCCTCTTTCCTCTTGTGTGACATACGCTGCATACAAGATACAACTGCTACTTAAACAATGCTGTTAAATTTGGTGATATTCACCATGCAATGTGATCCAGCCTTTCAGGCCACATTTAGAAACAAGGAAATTGGGGGGAGAAATTTGTACTTGTGAAGCTTTTATCGTCGAATGCATTTTTATCTTTCAGGTATTAAAATAAAAAAACCAAACCAAACACTAAACCAGACTTGTAAAATTAGCAGCAGGGCCAATAAGTACATACAGTACTATTAGAGTCCTAAATTTAAAGAAGCTCAGTGCTGCCATAGGAAGTATTTAACACCTCTTGAAAAAAAAAGACACAAATGGTATCACACTGCCACGCTGCTGATTAAATGCCAAACATTCACTCCTGCTGTATGTGTTGCAAGGTTCTCTAAGTTAGTTTTTCTGGCAGAAAGAGTTGCCTCTTTCTTGCAAGGACAACCAAAGGAGGTGGTCATGGGCTATCACTGACACAGAATGGCTTCTACAGAAGGAACCAAACAGTTTCAGATTTTCCAGCTGCAAGAAGAGATGTCTGGAGTCCACATGGGGAAAAACCTGAGAAGTTTGGTACGGAAAAGTTCAGTAAGCCCAACAGCTTGTCATTTTGCTAAGCATAAAGACCTAAAGATACTCAGCAAAATCATCACCCACAGGTTTAAGACAGACAAAAATCACAGATGGCTAATTAAGCACAGATCTGAGCATCAGAATTAGACAAAAATCATGAATGGGTGTCAAGCAAAACGGCCTGGCTACAACTTCTACCTCAGAAATTTCTTAAGGTAACAAGAGGCAAAAGACACGAAGTTCAACTACTCTTTCTAACCTATCATAGCTATTCACATCTTCAGGTATTCAAGTCTTAATGTGTATTTTCAAAATAAATCCATATAATTATTAAATTCACAGATTAACATGTTTATCTTTATCTGACTGAACTGTTCTCAGAAGCTGAATGTAGAAGTTACTGTTAGATCCATAAGAGGGAGAAATAAATTTTGTTGTCTGAAGGACACATGGCTAAACACCAGTATTTCTGGATCTCAATCACTCACAAAGTACACACTGTACGCTACAAGGAAAGGTGAGGTAGAAAAGAGTCTCTTATTCTGCAGAGGTAAAGCAGCCCTAAACAAACTCTTAAACCGATTCAGAACTGCGAAAAACAAGCCAATGTTTTTTGGACACATTTTAGTAACTTGACTCACACTTCTATAAATATAAAAAGTAACTTTTATTACAAAGAATAAATTCTCTTTATAAATACAATCATTACTGTGTACACAATCCCCTTCAATACACACACTATGGTGTTCAAAATCAGTGGCATTTATATAAAATACTATATTTGTTTTTAATGGAATCATTTTACACCCACATACATTATTTTGCAGCACTAAAAAGGTATGAACAATTTGGGATTTTTTCAAAGGACAGAGCGGTATTTACAAGCAAACATGATCCAAACAGCACACGCAGATTCAGGGTATGCAAACACTCGCACACGAACTGCAAGTCGCACTTGGTCCCCCCTACAACAGATTATTTCTTCACAAAAAGGAGACCTATATGACAAAAAGAAACACAGGAGTAACAGACAATCCTAAGATATTGTTAAAGCTTTTAATTACACAGTGCAATTTTTTTTTAAGTGTGACTAGCATTTAAGTAAAAATTAATATAATGAGTTTGTCATTACAAATAATATCATTCTATAGTGCAAGGGCTGTTGCCTTGGAGGAAAATGACACCACCACTGATCATTTTAACAGGTACAGAGAAATGAAATTAACTCCTCATTCTTCAATTTAATACACAAGAATTCTATCACCACTGAATCACCAATGTAACCTAAAAGCTCTGTACCTCACGATCCATTACACACTCCACACCGCTCTTCCTCCATCTCTAACCTCAGGAAATTAATTTTCTTTAAAATTCATTATTAAAAAATAAACTATTGAGTTTTAACATATACCTATATCTTTACTCTTAGACTTACCTAAGACATGTGGCAAATACTCTCCTGGCATTCCTGTGCACAAAATGGATGGGAAACCCTTTGAAGGTGTGACCATCGGGTACCGCTCTCCTTACGGCATCCTGAAACTCCTCATTCCCTGCAGAAACACCTGTTGTGCGCTCCAGCTCATAGGCTGCTAATGCTTGTGACAACAGATACGACAGCTGGTCATCCCAAACAGTTGAAAAGCCAAGATCCTGGGAGGCAAGTCACAGAACCATGAGAGCTGTGCACAAGGTACATCAGGATATGCCTAAACTTGCCTATAGTGTAGATTCAAATAAATCCAAGAATCTTATATTGGCAGTGAACGAAGCAGTGAGATTTGTTTATTGACTCACACACCAACTGGGAGAAGCAAACATCACCATCAAAAGCAAGTGACACCGCAAGTGTCATTTATCAAGGAATGAAGTTAAACTATTAGACTAAAACATAAGGCCAGCAGAGTGGAAACCAGATGTTTCAGCTACAGTATCTCTGCATGAAATGTAAGATATGCACAAATACACAGCAAAAATATGGAAAAGATCAACTAAAATTCACCTTTTTTTTTTCAAATGTCTCATGGAAAACCCTTTCTGTAAAAATGATGCACAACAGCTCCCCAAAACACAAAGGTACCTCCTTTCTACCATCTATCTTCCCACCACGTACATGCACCTTCCTCCCAGCATCCCAAACTCAAAGTAGAAAAATCTTATATATATGTATTCAACACTGCATCAGACTCATACTCTGAGAACTACTTTGCCACTCTAAAGGCTGAGCATTGTGTGGGGAGATAAAACAGAAACAATCAAAAAACCTCATTAAAAACAGACATAAGCTAACAGGGACTTAAAATATCATTGCCAGCACAGGAAGTATAATTTCTGGTACATTATGCCTTGTAACAATCTTGGTAAAGGACAAAACTAACGTCTAAAAATATCTCAGATTTTTTAAAGCAGTCAGAGTAAGATCACAAAAGCTGAAAGCCTGCCTTTATCTAGGAACCAGAAACATTTGTGCTGGATTGGCAAAGCCCACTAACCACCAGATTTCACATTCCTGGTGCTTTGAGAGACCCTTCATGGTTGGTCTGCAGGTGCCAGTAAGCTGAAGATCACAGACCCAGAATGAGGGGCAAAGGCAGGGTGGGGGGAAAAAGCCCACACATGAGGCTGTGGATCACCACTGCAAATAACTGTAAGCATGATGTCTAAACCAACTCATTACAGTCTTCCCAAACATTTTTTTCAGTTATCACATTTCTGCAAAAGCTGATGAAAAACACATTGCAAAGATACAAGTATGTGAACTAACAAAAGGCTATCCAAAACAGAAATACAATTAACACAAGAACCTCTATTACCATGACAGATCACTGCCAATCTGTCTCACCTTTCTGTGTTCAGAGACCAGGATCCTCAGCTGCACTTCCATCTCGTTGCTTGTTACAGCAGCATCTACTGTAGAAGCACACAGAGGAGGAAAAGGGGGAACTGAAGACGTTGCTCCAGGAGCACATACAGATTTTATTGCTTCTCCACTCATGGGTTTCCATTTGGATTCATCATGCAGGTCAAACACACACACCTCCACAGCATCAGAGGGCTGGCAATTTCCAAAGAACTTCTCGTGGTTGAAGATACAACCAATTGTGCGGTAAGGATACAGTGGCTTGGGCTGCTCAGCCAGGGGAGGGTCATCAGGGTTGATAGGTCTGTGGATGTACCTACTCAAAAAGATTCAATTTTGCATTAATACAACTTCTTTCAAGGCAAGGTAAAAATATTTAGATGGGACAGATACAGACATTTTTCCTTTAAAAATACAAGCCAAGTTTGTCATTAACTTTTCCCCCAAAATGGCATTAATTTGTTTACAGAAATGTAATTGTATACACTTTGGAGGCATAATATACAACCAAATAATACATCATTTTTAGTCTTTAAATCTAGAAAAATAAGCTGTTTAATCAAGCAGTTAAATTTTGCAATTATAAGAACATGCTCATACAGTTTCCCTGCTATTCATCATTTAGAGAAATACACCTGCAAATGCTAATCACAGGATACACAAACAGTGGCAAAAGAGAATTGCTTGTTTTGAACACTGGAAACAACATGTTCCAGAAGCTTTACTACACCTAACAACTACATGTGCCCTTCTCTAATGACTCAAGGCAAGAGAAAATCTCAGAGAACTCAGAGATTTCTTCAGGGGGAAAAAATGTAATGCAACACTGATTTCACTGATGAAATCAAGCAAAAAAATATGGGTTCCTAAACAATCATGTCAGATTTCATCTCCTTTACAAATGATGGCAGCAGTAACTTTGATGGCAATCAGCTGCCATAAGACACAAAACAGTTACCATACAGTATTAAAGACACTAATATATTACAAACTGATGAAATACTTCCCCTCACACTGAATCAGTTATTTTCCAAGCAAAAGCACTAGACGGAAAAAAAATTCAAAGACAAACATCACCTGGATTATATGACAGGATATAGAGATTAAAAAATAAACACAAGAGCAGAAATATCCTACACAAACCTAAAAATACACTGTTCTGTTTTCTTATATTGTTTTACTCACCTATGTCCTGTTAAGCTCTCCCAAAAAGTAATTGTTCCATCAGATCCACAAGTCATTACCCAAGTATGGGGGACTCCTTTTGCTTTTGTACCAACACACACAAAGGCTTCCAATCCAAACCCAAGGAGAAGACTGCACAGAAGATTAGCATGGTCTTCACAGTCACCCTAGAAAGTAAGTATTAATAAATATTATTATAAATAATAAAACCTTAAAGAAAGAAAATAGTGGTATTTCTCAAACCACCATTTAACAAGTTATGTTACTCTCCTATTTATCTAAAGCATGTATGAAAAGTCAGGATTTTACCATTTAAACTAGACAAGCTTTAGTTTTCTGTAATAGAATAAATGAGTTTAAAATGCATGTTCTGATGATAGACTGTTGATACTGTTTGTTCAAGTATAGTGTATGATTAACACTGGGAAACATTTCTTATGAATATAGAGATACCTTCAAGAAACCCAAAACCAGAATCTATTGACCATGACAACAAAAACAATGTTCTAATGAAATGTAAAAATATATATAAGGCAAACACCTGAGGCAAGACTAGAAATTACACAGTATTTTCACACAGTTAGGATTTTTTTTCACTTCATAAAATGTAATTCTACTGGTATTTCACCTTCTTGAATGGGCTGTCAATCTTCAGAAACTAGATAAAGATAAAACAAGTTTCCCCACAGAACTAACTGTAAAACAGCTGGGAATCATGTGCAGCTGTTTTTTTCCTTCAGTCAGAAAACATTTATCTCATGAACACATTACTACCACTGATAATTCACAGAAAACAATTTCCAAATGCAATGTCTAATATCTTTTGTCTGTTCAGCTCTTTACAATTGTTAGCTGCAAAGTAACAACAAAAATTGCTCAAACAATGAAGGCTTCATAACACAAAGTACAGCATTCAGAAGCAGAACAGTAAGGCTTTTTAGTCAAATAACTATTCAGAATGTTGAAAATGTAAAATTCAGAGTTCTTGGATGTATCAAAACAACACAATCTTGTCCTACTACAGTATAAAAGGGAAATATGCAGAAAGGTAGGTTTAAATAAGTTTGTAGTGAACCTCTGTTATTTTAATAATACTATACCACTTTCCACGAGAAAAATAATGGTGTCTGGTACCTCAGGGGCTAAATTCAGTTATTTTCCATACAGCTTTCCATTTCTGCCTTGAAGGAACACCGTTCTCTGTGCCTCCAAACACAGTGGTCCTCCAAGTCCCTACTGCCATCTCTGTCTCAAAGCCAGTGGGCAGCCAGAGCTGCCTTTATAGGGCACCTATGCATCACCTGATACTCAGAGCAACAGCCAATGCCTGTTCTACGTGGTCTTGGAGGCAGGTCTAAAACCTGGGATACAGCTCCTGCTGCCCTGAACATATCTTTTAAATGCAAACACACCAGTGACATAATTTTTGAAGGCAGAAGTCTTTCCATGGCAATGAAAAGCACTGACCACTCCAAAGAGGTATCAGTAGTGATCACTGGTACTTCTGCTCATAAAACAGAAGAGCTATAAAACCAGAACCAGTTACAATTTGATTTGCTTTTTGATTATGATATGAATGTCAGACCTCCAGGAAATAGGCCGAAACTTCTAGTGAAGATTCCTGTCTTGCAAAAATGGAACATAAAAACCATCAGCATATTTCAGCCCATCTATTGGAAAAAAAAAACCAAACCCAAACCAAACAAAAAACAAAGACCAAAAAAAAAAAAACTCCCATCAAATCAGAAAAAGAGACAAGAGACTAAAGAGATTTTTTCTACTCTTCCTGGATTAGTCCAGAGTTTTAACTAGTGTCCTGCACAGCAGCAGGGATTCATTGGATGACAATAAGTGTTCTTAGAAATGCGACAGAAGAGAAGCAATTTCAGTGTCAAAGATATGCATTGACAAATGGACCACAAGTACAGCAGTAAAGGAAGTCTGCTCCAAACCCTTCTTGTCTACTATTTACCACCTGTTTGTCTTTAAAAAACACCTCAAGCACGACTGCAACAGAACCATCCAAATCTGATTGGCAGCCTGTTTTAAATTCCCGCCTTGGGTCGGAGCAGGGCACCAGCCCCCAGCGGCACACCGGGGCAGTGTCACGCACCTTGTTCCTGCCCAGGAAGGCGAGCAGCGTGCACCACTGCTCCTGCTTGCCGCCGCCGCCGCCGATGACGGGCGCTCTCTCGTGGCCCAGGACGCTGACGAAGCGCGCTGCCTGCCGCGGCGTGTCCAGCAGCCGCCCGGCCCGCAGGGGCCGCACGAACGAGCACACCGGCCGGTTCACCCCGTTCTCGTCCTGAACATGGCAAACGGGCTTGGTTATTCGCCAGCCGCAAAAGTGTAGCAAAACGTTAATCTGAGATTTTTTTTCCCTCTGGGATGTATCCTCCGTGGAATAAGTTTCACTCAGAAACAAGAAGACACGAAAATACCCCCAGAATTAGGACACAAGACCATTAAGACCACTCATTTAGAGACATCACAGATTTCAATCTGGCTCTGTCCACTCACTCTCACGTACAAACACACCAGCCGGTTCACCCCCATTCTCATCCTGAACACGGCAAACGGGGTTGGTTATTTGCCAGCCGCACAAGTGTAACAAAATGTTAATCCGTGTCATAGGAAGGGGACCAGGACACCATTTGGTTCATCACAGGTTCAACCCAGTCCCAGTCTGGTTCGGTCCGGTCCAGTTTATTGAAGAAAGTATCAAACACTTATACAGCAAATAATAAGCTTATGAATATTCTGTAAGCCAAGCAATCTATTGGTTAAACTATACCATGAACTCTTCCTCATTCCTTAGGGGTTACATCTCTCTTTTCTCATGTCTCTTTCACTGTTTGTTATCCTACTACAGCTAGGCCCAAGGACATGCTATCTTGCAGGTGCAGGACTTGGAATTAGCCACAGTTTTGTACTTTTCCAGTCCTTAGCCAGCCAAACTCCCAACAAATCTGAGCTTGAACTTATTTCCTCTGGGATGTATCCTCCGTGGAATAATTTCACTCAGAAACAGTAAGATATGAAAATACCCCCAGAATTAGGACACAAGACCATTAAGACCACTCATTCACAGACATCACAGATTTCAGTGGGGCTCTGTCACTCACAGGGCATTCCGGACTAAATGTCTGAACACCAAGAACAGCACAGGCTGCAATTAATTTTCTCAAATGGGTGAGGAGCTGTTTATGCTCTACCTACTGTCAATTTCCACATTATCATCAAGTATAAAAACAAGCCAGAACAAATATAACACACTAAATTCCACAATCACCCCAAAAAAACTCTCCCCTCCAAAACATTAAATATTCAGCAACTGATTCTAGAGTTTAAAAGGTGTCTATTTGCTTCTAAATTTGCATACCTCTTTTTGTAACAGCAAGCAATAAAAAATACTCAAAATGATGTAACTAGATCTATTAAGCAACTAGATCTAGTAACTAGATCTAAACTTTATTTTTACAAGAACATAGAAATTCTTAATATTATTGCTTAATAATACTAAGAATTTCTAAGTTCTTGTAAAAATTAAAAAATAAGATGACTTTTAAAAATCTGTTTTATTACATGCTGCAGGCAAATACTATGATTATCATCTTTAAAAACTATTTCAAGAAGCACAGAAGTCTTCTGTTCCTCACTGGGCTAAATTGGTACTTTCATGCTCATACATTTTTTAAAAGAGATCAAAGTCTTTTGAATCTCTGCAGCTTCAGGAGATTATGGTCTCATATTTTTACTGTAGTCACATATTGTCCCCGTTAAGGTTTTGTCATGCTTTTCCAGCAAGCTGGTGGGAAAAAAAGCAGCATTTATTTGAATCCTGTTGAAAACTATTTCACAGCTCAAAAGCAATTTAAAAAAACCCCACAGGCAGGATTTATTTTTAAATTTTGTCTTTTATATATAGTGCCTGTTTCTGCATTACTCATCTGAAGCTTGATGGTAACTACATTATCAAACTAATCTAATTAACTCGTTTCTGTTCCCAGAAAGTTTTACTAAGATTTGCTATGGCCAATGGGAAACTCAAGATAAGCTCTATGTAGGTACTAAACTAGCAGGGGCCTAGTTCCTATCCTATTTAATTATAGACTTGTTTCTCTTTCTACCCTGCCCTGAAACCCTTAAGCCTTTGTATTTGGTCTATTTGGAAGGGAGTTTGTTTTATTCACTGCAGCCCTCACAGTGCTGTGTTTTAGATCTGTGACCCAAACAGTGCTGTGAACACACCAGGGATTTAGCTGCTGCTGCTGAGCAGGGCTTGCACAGGATCACAGCCACCTCTGCTTCTCATTCTGCCACCACACAGGTGTAGGTTCAGCTGGACAAAAAGCTGGAAGGGGACACAGCCACGACAGCTGACCTGATCTGACCAAAGAGATATTTTATGCCATACAGTGGCATACTAGCCAATAAAAACAGTGAGGGTGGGGAAAAGACTTTTTCTAAACTTGCCCCTTCTTGGAAACTATGCAGGCATTTGTATGCTCTGGGAGAGAGGAGTGACTGTCTTTATCACTATTTCCTCTCCCTCCCTTCCTTCCTTGCTTTTTATTACTAAACCACCTTTCTTCCAACCCATGAAGTTTTCCTTGCTTTTGCAGTTTTTATTCTTGCCTCCATCCCACTGATGAAGAGTGAGAGAGTGCCAGGATGGAGGCTCAGCTGCTGGCTGGGATTTGGAAGTTCTCATCACTCCTGTGCACTCACAGCCAGAGGGGATGCTGCTGCCTCACCCAAGAGGAGGCACAGATCGCTTCAGGACATTGCTCTAAGATAAGAAGTTACTGTGGTAGGAAATTGCTACAATGCAGGGTAAATTCACAGCGTGAAAAATGCAAGGATCAGAACATTCCTTTTACTGAGGAACAGTTACTGAGGAGTAACTGATACAGTAACTTATCAGACTCAAGTAATTATGACTGTAGTTGTTATGTGACATAAACCAGAGAGATTGCATTGTAGATGACAGAGAGCTCAAATGTTTTGAGGATCTGTTCTAATACATCTAGGAAGTCAATTTTTTGTAACTGTTGTATCTGGTACAAAACTTATCTGAAATAGGTTGTATAGATCACCTAACTCTCGGACATTTGTGAGTATTCAAGGACAAGAGTAAGCAGGCTTTTTCACTTGGTACATCAGAGGTAGTTAGAGCAATCCTCCTGTCTGCATCATTCTCTTAAGCTTCAATAGACAAACAGAACTTCAGTCCTTACAAATTTCATTTTTTTGCAAGATACACCACATTTAGCCCTGATCCAAACATAAGCATATCATAAGTCTATACAGATTCCATGAAATTGCATGAAGTTCAAAAGAAAATCAAAAGATAATTTAAAGAAAGGATTGGTCTATTTGTAGAATGTACAAACCTGTGCAAAGATCTTTACCAGCCTTGCATTGTGGGTAGGCCTGATCTGCAGGTACTCTCTCCACCACTGCTTAGCATACACAAGAAATAAACGTTCTTTTTCTGCTGTCTTCTGACGTTCCAAAGTGAACTGTAGGTAGGAAAAACAAAGCCAATCCTACACATACTAATTCCAAACAGGAGAAAAAAGCCATGAATGGTGCTTCAAGTTTCAGCTTTCATATTTTCCATATTCTGTACTGCATTAGTATGTAACACTGAACTTCATATAAAGCGTTAGCAAGGTCTCTTCACAGACAAAACAATCCTTTGCCAGCCCAACAGCCAAGATCACTGTTGCAGCTTCAGGCCCAAAAAGTACAAAAACCAGCAAATTGAGGAGTGCAATCTGAGAGGATGGGGCTTCATACCCTGAAGCTGTAATTGGACAATTAACCCAAACATGTAAATGGACTGGAACTTATAAAAGTGTGAAAACTCCTGACCCAGCGTCCATCTTGGGTGTAGCCATGGCCAGGCTCTTGCACTGCCCAAGCTGTAACCTCTGAAGGCCTTTTAATAAATACCTACTTTATTCTTTAACACTGTCTAGCCTTTGTCCTAGGTAGCCTCTCAAGGCATCATACCCAGTAAATACATTAACACCACATCCTGGCATATGTAAAACAAAGCTTCACATTTTAAGTGTATCATGCAAATCCATAGTATTTTGTAAATGGAAATCCAATTAGGAAAAACTTCAAGCTGTATTTCTTGTTTGCAGGTTCATATATTAGGCTTGACTGAAGTACTGTTCATTTTAAGCAATGCATTTCTGCACAGAAGGATTGCTTGGCTTTTAATGTGCAGAAAAATACCTGCATGCACCTTCAGGCCACCATTTACTGGCTTTCCAAGCAGAACAGCTAACTTCAAATTACTGTTTCACATGGGAAAGAGCAAGAAAGCATATATACTACTTGAAGAAAATTAGATATATTGCAACCTTCTTTTTTCTTCAGAGGTTTTGATACAAGTAATTAGAAAAACCTATGACAGTAATATTTTGAGTAATCCTCAGTATAGATAAAATAGTTTAAAAAAGGTAATTATATTTAAATTCAATAGGAAAAAAAGAAGGATTAAACATTCAAAAACTCCACAGTCCTCAACAACTGAGCTTCCCACCAACAAAAGAATAAGTTAGCCCTCCCCAAAATTACTTACTTGAGTACTAGTTATGTCTGAAGAAAGTGTCTTATTAAGTGGTGGATACATTTCCAGTCTGATGTTTAAAACACCAACAGAAACCTTTGATTCTGTACCTTTGAAACAAAATTAATTTTCATCAGTTCTCTCACATTCATTTTGCTTAGATTATTTCAGCCAGGCAGGGGCAAACCATTAAAATATGTATGTTAGCCTTATATAATCGCAAAAAGTAACTAAACTTCTTTCAACATAGGCAAAGTGGGAATCTTTATTTAAATTTTGAACTCAAATGAGTCTGTAGAAAAGCATAAAATACAAAAAAAGCACTGGTGTCTACATCCAAAACAATTATCCAAGGCCCTATTTGTAGCCAGTACTGGGACATGTGAGATGAATTATAGAATGGTATTCTAGAAATGTCTAGAATAGGCATCTAAAATCAAGTCAGAGAATCACATACTGCAAATGTGCCTATTTCTACTGATTACACAAGTAGCTCAAATTTACATAGGTGGAAATAAGTGAAGTTCATCTTCCCCCAGGACACAGTTCATTATGAAGGACTCTGGCTGTCATACAAAGAGATTAATCAACTTAGAAAAAACTCCCCAAAACAACAAACAAATGAACAGCAACCCCCCCTAATGCTCAAAATTTGAGATTACATAAACAACAAGTATTACAAAACAGATTACAGATGAGTCCATAAGCAATACAAGCAATGGAAACCTCACATAATAGTTTAATCTGTTTTTTCTGAGATGGCAGCATCCTTTAATGTTCTTGATGAATTTTGTACACTTATAGGATTTTGAAGAGGAGAAAAAGCACTGGATTTATTGGGCTAATACTTTATTACTAGGAAAAAAGCTACTGAGAATTAAATTTATTTTGCTCCATAACCAACCCGAGAATTATACCCAACTTATTTGTTATGCATTTCCAATTCATTATAGAAAATTAAAATCAGAATGGCCTGGGTTGAATGGGATCTGAGAGATCACCTATTTCCAATCCCCCTGCCATGGGCAGGGACACCTTCCACAACATCATGTTGTTTAGAGTTCCATCCAACCTGGCCTTGAACACTTCTCAGGACGTGGTATCCACAGCTTCTCTGGGCAACCTGTTCCAGTGCCTCACCACCCTCACAGGAAAGAATTCCTTCCTAAGATCTAATCTAAATTTACTCTCATTCCATTTGAATCCATGCCCCCTTGTCCTGTCATTACCTGCTCCTGTAAAAAGTCTCCTAGGAAGTCCTGAGAGATCTAGTCTTTATTCACTATATCATATCCTAAAAACTTGGGTAGGAACTCCTGAGAAGAGGACTGGGGACAAGTGACACACAGAAACAGACACGTGTACTAACTGCTGAGCACCTAAACCAAGCCATTCAGAAAACACACTTCCAGCCACTGGGATAAATGGCAGCAGAGCAGAAATCCCTTCTCCAGCAATTGCTGGTTTGCTATGAAAGGCATACAAACTCGATTTTACTCCCCAGTGCACTGATCAGATATATTCCTGGAGATGAACTACTGGATTTTTGCTCAGTTGGTTTGATTCTGATAACTTAACCAGATTTTGAAGATAATCAATAGTGGGAATTCCAAGACATGAGGATCATTTTTACATGGGATCTGGAATACTCATTTTAGCAGCTCGGTAACAGAAAAATCTGACCATTAAGTCTTCTAGGCATTTTCTAAGGATACTCTACATTGTAGAAAAAAATTAACTAGATCAAAAACACTGCTTTAAGTTTGCAAGCAAGCTCAGTAGCCAATATTTTAAGTCACCATAATATGCTCATTTTTCATCCTTACCTACACCCAGGAGCTCCACAGCAACATTTGTTATGCCACTCTCTGCAGCCAAGACAGACCTCCACTCCAAGAAATAGGATGCTACCAGTGTGGTCTCACCAAATGTGTCTGTTTTGATCAGAACCATATGCACTGGGTCACATATAGATAACATAGTGGTTGCATCCACCATCTTGCTTCCGTCACCTGCCATTATTAAACCAAAAGAAGACAGCAAGAATATTATCATCCCAAGTTCCCCTCAGGATTTTAAAACAGTATGCAACAAAATGCAATGTCTGTAGTAAGTATAAAGAAAGATCCTGAACTGTAGTCCAGAAGTGTAAGCAATGGTCCCATCTCTAAAACCATACTCATTTTAGGACAGAGCTAAAAGATTAAGCTAAGAGATAACAGAGAAGATAAAATTATTTTTGCAGTTAATACTGCAATGCAACTAGGTCAAGATACTCAAAAAATTAAAATGGAATTTACACTTAAGAGCATAAAGCTGGTCAATTTCAAATATTTTAGAGTGAAAAAGAAGGAAAAGAGCAAGAGCAGAGAAAGATCTACAAGTGGCATAACCCAATACAGTAATCAATTTCCTCAGGAAAACATGACAAAAACAGGAAAGAAATCCACTAAATAATATCAAACATATTTCACAGTAACTTTTAGGTCAGAAAAAATCCCAACAGCATCAGCTTTAAACCCACAATGTTCCTTACCTAGGCTATCCTTGTGTATTTCAAGTAGAAAACCATCCTGAAAATCTGGCTCACAAGCACAGGGTACAGGCTTGGAACGGAAGCGCTGGTTTCGAAAATGTAAACACAGAGTGAAGGTAGAACAGATCTGGCCAGGCAGAGGCTCAGGTTCCTGAAGATGCTCCAGAAAGGCTTTTCCACCCAAAACCTGAAGGTAAAGATACCTCCGTGTTGGGTCAATGTTAGCTGTAAAGCGTAGCAATAAAAATGAAGAGACTACAAACAGATCTTAGAAAGCTTAATTTGCTAAATATCAGCTAACAGGAGACTAGCAAAAAACAAACTTCTTTGAAACATGCTTAGGAGAAAGTGATTTTAAATTATATGGAAGTTATCTTCGTGTAAAGTAAATGAAATAATAATAAATCATATTTAATGCAACACTGATTGCTGCTGCTTACATGAGTTTATTCTCTGTGGATAAGCAGAGGAAACATCCACCTTTATGCCAGTTCATACTGGATTACTAATTCAGAGTGCAAAACTTATATACTTCAAATTTGTTTCAAAACTATGATCCAAACACTTAAATAAACAAGAAACATACTTTTTTTCAAAACTGGTGGCTCTCTGTCAACAAAATGTGTTGATGGTTTTGGAGCTGAAGTCCTCTCCATTCCATTCACATCCTGGAATTACAATTAAGACTTTTTAAGGACTCAAAGGATGCAACAGTGCTTTCACCACAGTCTTCTAAAAATTAAAGGATCCTGCATTTCATCTGAATGCCATTCCTTAGGTACACTCCCTTCTAAGACTGAACAAGTATTTTCAGTGCAGTATTACCACCAAAGCGATTTCAGCATATGCATTAATCTTCTCTGCCCCTATAATGTCTCACATCAGTAAGGTCCTTACAAACCTCCAGAAGCAGCACGGTTTCACTTTGTCAAAACCACCTCAATAAGAGGAATAAGCAGAAATACTTCCCCTCTGAAAAAGCTACTTACAGCTACAAATTTAAGTTCCTTCATAACATCATCAATGATTCCCCGCTGTCTCAGGGCTCTTATCAGATCTTCTGTGGACAGCTGCTGATGCTCAGGTGCCAGCTCTTCTCGTATAGTCTCAGCAAGAACTTCTCGTATCCTCCCATGGACATCCATCTGAAAGAAAATTCATTTTGTGATACAAACACCAGCCCTCTGTATGGCAGCAGGTACAACTTACCAATTAAGTCTATAAGGCTAAGGGGGTTTTCCTAAGAACACAGAAATAACTACACCAAAATATTGATCCTTGCAGAATTAATCAAATGAGCCACTATTTTACAAAAGCAGCTCTCCCAGTAAAAAAAATTACAAGCATAAAAACCTAGGTGTTTTCACTGCTCTTTGACAGCAACTCATCTTGAACTTCCCTTCTTACAAAAAGGTCTGCAAATCCATCAATTACATAATGGTCACTGTTCCAATTTCTTGTCTCCCTCAAAATTGAAGCTTAATATAATACTTCCTTATTTTTTAAGGGGAAAAATGCTTTTTATACAGGTAAGGCACAAAAATAGATCTCCCTTGCAAGCTTTCCCTATGCTCAAAGGGAAGTCTGAGAATGTCTGCCCATCATCTGAGCCGTGAAAGCAGATGGATTTCTAGAGCTGACTCTCACACTGGAAGGATGCTAAGGAAACAGCCACCGGAACCTGAAACAGAACCACAGAAGAGCCTTGTTGGAAAACGCCTTAAAGATCATCTCATTCCAAAGCTCCGGCCATGGGCAGGAACACCTTCTATTGGATCCGGTCATTCAGAACCCCACCCAGCCTGGCCTTGAACACTTCCAGGAACGAGGCATCCACAACTTCTCTGGGCAACCAGTTCCTGTCCCACAGCACCGATCAGAGTGAAAAATTCTTCCTGATATCTGATCTAAACCTGCTGTCTCTCAATTTGAATCCATCTCCCCTTGTCCTGTCACTGCATGCTCTGGTAAAAAGTCTGTCTCTTTCTTTCTTGCAGGCTCTCTCCAGGTATTGGAAAGCTGCTATAAAGTCTCCACTGAGCTTTCTCTTCTCCAGGCTGCACCATCCCAGTTCTCTCAGCCTTTCCCCGAAGCTGCCTCCCTCTAACCATCTTGCTGGCCTCCTCCGGACTCGCTCCAAGCACCCCGTTCTCCCGTGTGACAGGCGGGAATATTCACCACTGCACTGACAAGCGATACAGGAGTTACAGCCTCCTTACTTATTTCCCGGCCAGTTTCAAGACCCTCGCTCAAAAAGCAGCACGAAAGCGACCAAGCGGCGCCTGGAAACCACCTGCAGCGACCCAAGTTGGGAAAACAAAGCGGGGCGCCGGAGCGGGCGCGCTCCGCCACCGCCTCAGCGGGCGCTGCCGCCACCCGCGGCCGGGTGACACCGGCACGGGGGCCAGCACAGCCCCCTGAGGGCCAGGGGAAAGTCTCTCCGGCGCCGGTCCCACCTTGAGCAGCTGCTGGTGGATGATCTGCTTCAGCTCCGAGGCTTTCTCCGGCGGCAGCGACATGGCGGAGGCGCCAGCGAACGAGCCCCAACGGCCTCGCGGCGAGCGCGGGCAGCGCCGCCACCGCCCCCTGGCGGCAGCACGGGGGTGCGGCGTCCGCGCCCCGCTTCCTTCCTTCCCTCCCTCCTTCCTTCCTTTCTTCACTGCTTGCTTCCCTTCTCCCTTCACGGCCGGCATGTTCATTCCGTGCGACCGCGGCGGGGGCTCGGCCGCCCCCGACTTTAAAGGCTTCACCCTGCTCATGGTGAGTCGCGCTCCTGCTTCCCCTTTCCCCGCCCTCGGTGGGTTTGAGGGGCCGCTGCCCCCGGTCCCTGTGCTGAGGGCTCCGCTCCGCTCCTGTGGGACGGGACACGGGGGGTTCTAGTGTCCTTCCCTGCCCTGCCCGAGGGTCGTCCCTGGACACTTGGCCGCGGGGTAAGCGGAGAAGGCGCAGGGCAGGCGGTGTGTGTGGAATCTGTGGGGTGTTCTGCCGGGGAAAAGAGGGTTTGGAGGGCTCTGTCTGCAGCAGAGCTTAGCGCAGTGTTCTCCGTTTCTGTCAGCTTCTCCCTCCTCAGAACCCGGGTTTGCCCTGTCAAGACGATCCGTGCCGAGCTCCAACAGCTGTATTTTATTTTGGAGCAATAGCTATTTGCTATTTCGGAGCTATAGCTATGTGCTGTTGCTCTAAAATTTAACGCGCCCTGTGCGCTTTTACTGGATTTGCAGCACCCCTGGGCTGTCACTGCAATAAACGATTGGGATTTTTTTCATTTAGATGCGATATATAAATGTTTACAGCGTTAAAAATATCATTCTGCTACATTTAAATCTCGGATTAGGATTGTTTTAGGAAGTGTTTTTATCGCCTTCACACATGGTATGACATCAGTGTCAGGTCATGTGCCCGCGGTGACGATGTCGGTGTGGGACGAGGGCTCCCGCGCAGACTGCGGACGGACAAACGCCGTCAGTTTCTCCGTCATTTTCAGGGAGCCCATCGCTTCCCAGGCAGGGCTGCAGAGCCCGGCATGACTGTGCAGGCTGCGCAGGAATGCATTCCCGGTCAGCTGACCAGCAGCAGGAAGCGCATCACTGCCGGGCCCCTCGCCTGGCACTGCCGGGAGCTGGGAGCAGCCAGGGCGAGGGACACTCAGTGCTGCCGCGCCTCCCGCACCTTCTGCCAGCCTCAAACCCGCTGGCTTTCCCCAGGGGGCAGCAGCAGCAGCAGCAGCAATTCTTAGGTTTGATTATAAATGAGAGGAAAGCAACCGAACGTTTTATGGTTGTCTTCCTGTAATAGTTTCTTTGGAAGGACACAGTCCTTGACTTTCTCCTTCCGTGCCATCATATTAGGTCAGTATCTACCTCAATTGATGATAACCCGCAGCAATTCCTGTGAAATTAATTTAAAGTCACTCTTATAATTTTTATCCTTAAAACAAATTGAAGAACAACCTACTCTTGTCTACGAGTCAGTCTTGAGATTTAGAGGCTTAATATGTAATACCAGAGCTGCCTTTGGGCATCAAGTGAGCTTTGGCACTCTCATCAGTTGCTTGAGTGGCTTTTACCTACTCTCAATCCAAAAATGTGGAAAAGGAGGTAAGTTTCCGAGCTGTTCCTTCAGTTTACGACGAGACAGAATTATTCACAAAAGTGGCCAGGATGTTTTTTGTCAGACAGAGACCAAACCCTGTATTTACCAATTGTTCTAGTAGGAAATAGTCACGTTTGCCAGAGGATGAGCAGCCACTTTTAGAAATCATGTTTGACCAGATTTTAAGTTTTCACTATTTGAAGAGCACCTTATGCCATCCACAAAGCAGGCTGTAATTGGGTTTATTCTGTTCCTTCAGCCAGCAGTGTCCGTGGGGAATGTCGGTCAGTTGGCAATAGATCTGGTGATTTCCACACTTGGCATGACTAAAGTTGGTTACTTCTACACCGATTGCCTGGTGCCAATGGTTGGAAATAACCCATATGCAACAGCAGAGGAAAACTCAGTGGAGCTGAGTATAAATGCTGAAGGTGGGTATTGAATGCTGAAGGTATTTGCAAGGGGCATAAGATTCAAGAACATCACATTTACTTTTTTTGTTGTTGTTATATTCTGCTGATGTTCTTAAATTAAGGGCAGTAATAACAGCTGCAGAAACCTGCAGACAGGAATGTATCTACAGGGGAAACTGTTCCTGTTGTTTTTTTGGGAAAACCAGTTTGACATTTGGAACCAGTGAGAAATGTTGAATTTGAGCGATTGCAGTGCAGCCAAAACTCTCTGTGGTGTTAATCCAAAGCAATATCAAGTGTGCACATACTTAAAATAAATTATTGGAATACATGTTGAATTTCTGATTTAGAAGGATTCCTATCCACTCTTCTTCTTTCCTACATACCTTTGCCTTTTTCCCTGTGTAATGTTTTTCCCACTCTCCCCACAAATTCTTAGCTTCTTTCCTACATTGATCAATGTATCTATTTTTTTTACCCTCTTAAATCACAGAAATCTCAGAATAATCTGTCAGTCTTTGCAAAGATGCATACATTATCTGAATCATTACAGGAGGCAAATCCTCATACATCTTTCATAATCCAGTCCTTGAATTTAGTACAACTGAAAGTACAATGCACAGAAATACATATTTTTAAACACAGTGGATGCTGTCAGGCTTTCCCTTATGAATTGATAGCTGAAAGGTTTACTATCCTGAAGTTTGTAAATGGGGTAATTCTTGATCTATTTAAACCCAGGTCTCTTTCTTAGTTTCTGCTTAATAAGACAATGATTTCTTTTTGTAGTGTACTCCTTACCTTCAAAGAAACTTGTAGTTCTGCAGATCAGATCACCTTTTATAAAGGTACGTATGTTCATTGATTGTTCTTTCTTCACTCTTTGGTTTGAATAGTTCTGCTGGCAAATACTAAGTGGCCTGGCAAAAGTATTTTTCTCCTTCATGCTGTAAACACCTTCTGCAGTTGGTAAAGTTTTACTGGTTTCTGCATTCACTGAGACTTTTTGCATCATTGAGTTCTGCATTTTGTGTTTCTAAGCCCCACAACAGTAGCCTGTGTTGGTAGATTTTAGTGTAAATATCTCCTTAGTTATTATGAGTCATGAAAATACAAAATGGTCTGTGTTTTGTCCATTTTTTCCTTTACATTTATTATTTTTCTGTGTTCTTTGTAATGGCTTTATTTTTGTGTGTCATGCCAGTTAAATTATTTCATAGTATTCTAGATTCATTTTAACAGCACTCATTTGGTAAAAATGAGGAATTTAATATTACTCATTAACTGGATAGTGGCTATAACTTAAAATAAGCAGATTGCCATGACAGAAAAAAAAAAAAGTGTAGTGCAGTATTTTAGCAGTTCAAAGTGTGGAAAAATTCTTTGTGATCCTGCCATCCCATCTTGCTCTAAAGCTTTTTCCTTTGTTGTTGTTGACATGGTCTTAATGATAATTCTTGTAATTCTACGTGTAGTTTTGCTTAAGTAAACAACCAGTGCAGTTCTCTGCTTTCTAATAATGTATGTGGGGCTGAAGACTAAGTGGATATGAAGACTAATTTACATCACTGCCAAACATTATATGTAACACCTAGTATTGTTAAGGACACATTAAATTTTCCACTTTTTTGTCTGTGTCTTTGCATGAAGAACAAGTACAGGCCATTCTGTGAAACCCTGCTCTCTTGGGTGAAGAGCAGTAAATGTGCCAGGGTTGTCCTTCTGTCCAGCAGCCACGCGTACCAGCGCGATGATGAGCAGCTTCTGGGGTATGTTTGTGTCCTTAAAAGACCTAACTGATGTTTCTGGGATTTTGTGACTGACATATTTCCCTCTTCTTCCATGTCCTGAGTACTTTTGGCAGGTTCTTTTGCTTGCATGTGTGCATTGGTCATAAAATGCTTAGTATATTGTTAAAACATGACATATTACAGGATAAGTCACTGAATTTTCTCGGTTACTCTGTCAGAAGTGCTGATCAAATGAAAAGCTGTAAGCAAATTGCACTTAGCCTGCATTGCCTCAGTTTTAATTTCCTGTGGTTGCAGGCAATGTCAGGGATTAACTGCTGACATACAGGTCACAGGTTGGAATTTTAATAATTGATTGCAGTAGTGGTTTGGTTTTGACCTCTTTATCATCATTTTACATTTGAAAGGTTTTCTTTGGTACAGTAAGTTGTCATTCTTTTTTTTTTAATAGGAAGTTATCAGTTATTATTTGTTGGGAGGCAACTGCAAGGATGCAATTGCAGTATTTTTTTACTAGATATTACCCATCCAAAGACCAGGCATTTCTTGATGATTGAGGGCATCATGATTGGTGATTTAATGAGAAACAAATAAAATCAGTATTTCTGCAGTTGTTATCCTCAGGCTCTATAGATGTATAGGGCCTCAAAGGAGTTTTAGATCTATGCATGTCCCAGATATAGGGCTAAGATCCATACAACTGCAGGATGGCCAGCTAACATGGAATGGAATGAGAGGGACTGATGGTTATTTGATGAGGTCTAAGTCATAAGTTGTGATTTAAACCCTCCCTGCTCCCTCAGCACCACAGAACAACTCCCTTACAGGGGATTTACTAAAGAGTGAGGGTAACGCATTCAGAAAATACTTTTAACTTGACTAAAGTCTAAATGTATTAGTAGTGTGAGCTTACTAAAAATACTGTACCATGAAGTCTAAGTTTACCCGAACAGAATTTGAATTAATCACCTCCTATCTGAAGGAAGAAAAAGCATATTTTATTTGTAAATTATTTTAACAACCATAAGCAGTTTCCCTATTTAGGTGCTTATGTATTTGGCACTTGCCAGTAAACTGAGCCCCTGAAAGGGTACCTAAATTCTGTTTGTGGCATAAAGTTGAATAGTTTGTACAGTTTTGAGGCCACAGACTTACTTTGTAACTTTGATCTGAAGAGGGAGAGAATGTCAGAGCAGTTCTTCCCTGCAGGTGTGAGGTCCCCAGTGCTGGCACCTTCTGTCTGCCACAGGTGCTAGGTGTGGCAGTGTCCTTCCTTGGCAGACTGAGCGCATCCTTGACTTGTTTCCAGGACACCACTGCGCTACCTGCTCACACCCGATCTGGAGAAAGCAGTTGGAGGCCGCGTGAAGGAGCTAAACTGGAAAGAAATGGAAAAAGTAGCAGCTTATCCTGGAATAAATGATACAGATAAAGTTCTGCATATACCTGGAGGTGGCATCACAAAACTGTTGTTTACTGAGAGGTGAGTTGCCTAAAGGTAAGCATGGAAAGATACCAGAAGTCTTGTTTTTAGTACTTGGGTAAAATTGTCTTATAAACTGCTATGTTACAGGAAAAGAAAAGTCCTTCTGTTTATAGAACAGGGCTTTATAGGAATACAAATTCTTTCAGGTCAGGCCCATAATTAGGAGGAAGAAAAGTAGGGAGTCCTGAATCATAAACTTAGAATAAGATAAAAATATAAGGGAATAGGCTAAAGGAAAATAATAAAGTCTTTACAGTTATGATCACAATCAATCCAGTATCTGATATTATCCAAACCACTATTTGTAAATGGTAGAATTCCTGTACCTTAACTAAAACTGTTCCCTGAGGCAGATGGTTCACACATCAGTTATACAAAAAACCCCAAAAATCTGCAAACAATTCTGAGCACTATGAATGAGTTAAGATTTCAGGGCCAGCAAAAAAATGCGATGTGAGGGTTTTGTTGAAAGGTGCATGCATCAGAAGTTGTGCTGAAAGCTGAGGTTTTTAATTTTAGAAACTAATACTTACTTATAACACAACCCTGTGGTTCTGCAAAAGATGTGTTGTGTCCAGTGGAAAATTGACTTTTGTTTTTTAATTGTTACTTTTGACACCTGACCACACTGTGGCATTCAACAGCAGCAAAATTACTAATGTTATGCTTACATTTATACTGACTTCAGAATGGAAACAATAAACAATTGCAAAAGAAAAAAACTGCCAGGACTTGAGGTAAAATGATTAAAAATAACCATCTTAATATCTAAATTAAAAAATTAGAATATTCTGAGTGAAGTACTGACACGCAGCCTGCAAAACTGCTGGTTTAAAATACACAGAAAGATAAGGAGTGATTGTATGGTGAGGTGTTTAGGCACCTCACCAGCACAAAAATGCAAACTAAGTACGTAAAAGGCCTGAATACTCTTGCAAGATGTAGGATTCTTGCCTTGCAAAGTAAGAAACAAATTCAAGACTAAGCAAAAAAGCATGAAGTGTGAAAATGTGATCTAGGAAATCTGGAGGAAAAAGAAATATATACACATACATTTTTCCTTTTTGGTTTTGGCTTTACACAAGATACATGCGTGTTGTGGCTGCTCTTAATACTTAAATATAATTATTATGGATCTAAAGGAAATATAAATGCCTGCTCATTTCTGTTGCAGCTGTTCAGAGGGAATCCAAATGGCAGTTCTTCTGAAATTTTGCTCAGAAGGAGACAACATCCCTGATGCATTTGTTCTTGTTAACTATCTTAATGAATGGCTCCAGCTAATTAAAAGTGAAGTAAGTACTGTTTGATCTAAAGTTCTTGCTGTCATATTTTATATCCCTTATTTTCATTTTTCTTCAGTCCAGATGGGTTCATTTTTGGCTGTTGTTCATCAAGAATATGCCAAATAAAATATATATTTGTATTAAAACCTCAGTGGGAGTTTCCCCACCTGAACAAACAAATCTGAACACCAGTTCTTTTGTTTGACAGGTGTGGGCAAAAATTGTGTAAATGTTTGATTGCGTTCTCTCTTCCGATGCTCTTTTCTAAAGCAACGCAGTGACACCGATATTTTTACTGCTGCCTATTATTTTAATATCCAGTTACATCATTACTATTTAAAACTTAATTATTCTGGGTTTGTTGCAGAGCAACAATTCCACAGATCCTTCTTCACAGTGGAAGATACCGAGTTCTTGGCGCCTGCTTTTTGGCAATGGTCTCCCACCTGCCCTCTTCTGATCAGCTCTGAGCTTGCTGAGAGTCACCTGTGCAGTCACAGATGTCCCCTGAGCTGCTGATTACATAGTAATTGTCTACATAAATGCTTTATTTAAGAAAAATTCCTTTTGTGTATGTGGGTAGCTAAAGAAATTAAGGTAACTTTCACAAACTCACCAAAGAAATATGTTTTGTACAGTTGTTTATTGAGTAACTTTGGTTGGAAATTTTTTCTAATAAAATATTTTTTAAGAAATTTTTTTCCCTGGTTAAGTGTTACTGCCATGGACAAGCTTAAGGTGTTACTTTCTAATGCAGCTGAGAACTGAGAGTGATGTGTAGGCATGGATTTTCTTGGAAGATAAAACCCTCCACTTCCATGTCCACTGTGGATCTTAACTTTTTTTTTCAAGACTTCCTGGTGAGGTAAGTGAAGATCAGAAGTGATCTGGTTTTGCCTTCTTTTCCCAGTGCTATTGGGGTAACTTCAACTGGGGGAGACTGCAAGCAGTGTAACAGGCTGCTCTGTCTTTCCTGTCTATATAATAGAGTTGTGAACAGTGTGGGTTGGAAGGGATCCTGAAGATCCTCTAGTTCCAACCCCACTGCTGAAGGCAGGGACACCCTCCACCAGACCAGGCTGCTCAGAGCCCCAGCCAACCTGGTCTTAAACACTTACAAGGATGAGGCATCTACAACTTTTCTGGGCAACTAGAGCCTGTGCCTCACCACCCTGAAAGTAAAAAGTTTCTTCCTAATACCCAACCTAAACCTACTCTTAGTTTGAAGCCATTTCCCTTTATCCTTTCACTACATGCCCTTCTAAAAAGTCCCTCTCCAGCTCTCTTGTAGGGTCCTTCTGGGAACTGGGAGGCCACAATTAGGTTACCCCTAAGCCT
The DNA here is from genome assembly GCF_028769735.1 of Zonotrichia leucophrys gambelii. Lineage (NCBI taxonomy): Eukaryota > Metazoa > Chordata > Aves > Passeriformes > Passerellidae > Zonotrichia > Zonotrichia leucophrys. The sequence continues at coordinate 100,434,909 of NC_088171.1, read as the reverse complement.
TTTCCTTTCCAGGCTTCGATGCAATTTCCAGAAGCTGCTAAAATGCTGAAACTAAAGCATTCTAGGTCAATGAGCCTTCTTAGACTGATCATTAATACAGTACCCTGAAATATAAAGGAATCAGGAAACCTTGCCTGATATCAGGCAGTCTGGTATCTGTGTGTTTTACAGGCTTAGTCTGAGAGAGCAGCTGAGTGATGGACAGTTCAGTGTTCCATGTTTGTCATGGTACCTGTTGCACTATAGTATTTAGCTATGTGTTCAGTTTTGACCTTTTGGAAGTGCTTGGTCACATCAGCTGATTTAAAAACAACTTTAAATCATGGATGCAAGATGGTCAGTTGTAGAGTTGAAAAGTGAGAATTAACCAAAATCTATTTTTAGGAGCTCCCACAGGTATCCAGACTGGTAAGTCAAATTTGGTGAGTCAGAATGCAGATATAGTCAGGGAATGCAGACAAAAGGCCATGCATAGCACAAGGCAATTCTGATAAGCCTAAAGCTAGTTGGAAAAATAACCATATTTAAATTCAGCCAAGTGACTACAAGGTGTAGATAAAGCAGGAGAGCAAATGAAGTCTTGAGGAGCAGACAGAAGCAATGAAAGGGGTGTTATCTGCTTCACAGATTTTTCCAAAGTGAGCCAAAGATGTTCAGTACCTCAAGAGGCACAGCCGAGCGAAATCTCGAGAAGGGGAGAACACTGGGAGTACTCTCTGACAGAGTGAATCCTCAGGGCTTTCCTGTTCCCTGTGAAGAAGGTAGAGGGCACTCGGATCCTTGTGGGAGGAACAAGGATGCAGCTTCTCCAAGGCCGGCAGTTTGGCGGGCGGCGCTGCTCTTGGCCCGGAGCCACTCCTGCCTCCAGTGCCTGGGAGAGGCCAGCACAGCCCTGCACCCACCAAAACCTTCCTGCAGGACTAAGGCTGTGCCTTTGCCCTGCTGTTCAGATCACCAGCAAAAACAGAAACACCTCTGCAACACTGCCCTTGAGCATGGAGAAAAGAAATGGCAGACAGTAAATTACAGCTTCTTCATTTGGAAAGAAATGCCTTTCACAAGTCTGACAATTTTAAAGCCATTTCTTTAAAGGCTACAATTACACACTCACTTGGTCCTTTCTCTCCCCTTCCTTTACCTTTTTAAATACACTTTCTCAACAGTTGTCAAGAATTGGGGCCTGTGTAGAAATAATCAAACAAGTAGAGAGGTCAGAAGCAAAACTTCTCCTGTCACAAGACAGCATTCAACTAAACACAACAAAGGTTTTGGAACTACTCTATCTCCTTTGCCCATTCATCAAGTTGGCTGACATCGACCTTATTCCACCATCTCAATAGTTGAAAGCCATTTAAAAACTAAGGGCAATCAGCATCTTTGTTGGTATTTTCAGCTGTTTATGCCCCACAAGATAAACAAGCACATGATAGAAGCAGGTAGAATAAGGCGGCACTTGCACACCACCAGTAGTCATGCACTGCGTGCTTCCTCTCAACTCCAAGAGGGGAAAAAGAATGAAAACCCAAACCATAGCTAAAGGTAAAAGGCATGAACAGCTGAAAGCCTTATCCAAAGATGTCCCAAGTGGTATAAACAGGCCCTGCTCCTGTAATCAACAACAGCAGGGTTTGTTGCAGTGGTTTTGGCAGAGCTTAATCTCTTGCTATAAACACTCCTGGTTTCACAGCTGCACCAACTTCAAAATGAAAACTCAAGTCACAATGTTGTTTTCTCCTCCAGCATAGGCTCAGAACAATGGTAATCGTGTAAAGAAAAAAAAACTGGATAAACCTGACTGGAAATTTAGACTATTTCAGGATGGTGTCAAGTGTGTCTTTAGCTCAAGTAATAGCATTAAGTACTCCCCTGATTCCCCTACAAGTTGAACACAACTCTGAATATCACTGCTTTCATGAACGGCCCTCAAGACCAAGTTCTGATAAGATTTCAGGCTGCTACCATGTAAAACCCCACCACATGCCTGTTCAGACAGTCATAATAAATATATAGTTTTGTGAGTTAAGGTTTATCCAAAACCATCAGAGAACAAGAGAACTGAGATCAGCTCTGTTACAGAAGGCACAGGGCTGAAAACCCTGCTGACTTTGCTGGAAGAACTCCTTTAAGCAGCACTCTGGCTTACCCATTTTCAATCCACCCTGACTATGTCAAGGAGAAGGCTGACAGAAGGTGGGAGATGTGAGGAAAATACCATCCATAGAACACACGGCAATGGCACAATCCAAAACCTGTTTAATTACAGACACCATTGACTTTTGTGCACTTTGGTTTTGTTCCTCAGCTCCCATTAACTACACAGGACTCTGGGTCAAGAAAGGTCAGGTTCAACCTCTTTCTTCCCTTTAAAGCAATCACCAACAGAACACTTTCCCATCACAAAGTTACTCTGAACATTTTGTGCATATTTTATAGCAAACATAAAAAGAATTACCAAACCAACTAGTCAGATTATTAAAATAATATTCTTAGTGGTGTATTACAAAAGAAATGTACAAGAGTTCCTCCTAAATCAAACTACAATACTTAGCAATAATGAAAATACTTGCAAAAAGCACACTCTAATAATTTTGCCATTTTCCAGTTAAGACAGGTATCAGGAAACCTTAAGGCAAAACTCTTCTTTTTCCACAACACACACTCTTAACAGGTTCTCCCTAACATAACGCGCACACAACAGCACATCATCAATTTAAAAAAATATTTAATGCTGCCAAAAAGTATAAAAATACAGTAAGAATGGCAGTACAAAACAAAATACTTCCTAATTTAATTCTTTTACATCTTTCTACATTAATACAGGCATTATAAAAACACAAGATGGCAAATTATTTTGTTTTGCAAAGTAGCACACGCTGCTGGTGGTCTTCATCCCCTCGGTGCAGTTTACGCTGTAAACAGATAACTGAGGTCCTCTTGGTACTTAACAGACCTCACTTTTTGTTCCCGAAGAGGGGGGGGTCATGTCTTGCTTTGCATGTCAATAATTTGCAGTTTATAGCTGCAGAATATTCCCAAGTCTCGAAGGCTTAGGTGTCAGTCAGTCTCGGCCTGCGACATACAACCAAAAGAAAGTCACCGATTCAGTACAGAGTACGGGGATAAAAAACAACAAGAAAAAAAAAAAAAGAGCTAAGAACTGACAGTAGGTTTGCAGCTCACTGGTAACACCAAACAGCTTCTCATGTGTTCCCTGGAGCAACTACTGCCTCTGAGCAAGTACTCCTGGAAAGCCGTTGCTTTTCCAGAAGGTATTTCCATGTTACAGTGTAAGGCACATCCTTGCTGGAGAGCTTCAAGTACAGGTCTCAGTCCAGCAAACCACTTCCTCACACATGCAACCACAAGCACTGCAGAAGTCTCCTTGGGCCTCAGAGGGACTATGGCATGCTGCATCTCAAAACACATCACCTCCAACAGCTTTGGAGGCCAATCCTGCTACAGCGGCTTAAAAGAAACTGTTTCTAGGCATAGATTTCCTGTAGTGAGAAAGACACCCCAGCACTGGACATTTTGTTTTTAGGCACGGGAAGGCTCTACTCCGAGAGTCTCCAGAAAGAGACTTTTCACAGCACCACACCCCCAAGCTACTACAAGTAAAATGCATTTGAGCTCTGCAAGCACTACACTGATTCATAAAGCAGCTTTCCTCCACCAGGTACGACACATTGAAAGAGGGCTTCCAAGTATTTATCCTTCCAATTAAATAAAGACTCAGACAGAGATGCAATTTTGAACACGTTTATTTTTTGTACATAAAAATGAAAGACTGACTTAAAACTTTGGGGGCAAACAAAAAGGCCCAGGAAGACTACTGTGTGTCATGTCACCTTTGCAAATACCATCCTCTAGCTTAGGCCACTTGGCCCTGCAGAGGACTTCCTCTTTCGTCATTGTTAATTTAGTTTCTCGTGCAGTCCTCAAGTGTCTCAGGTTTTACTATAATGCCAAAGAGCAAACTAAATCATTTGGTTTACATTCATTAAACATAAAGCTAACCAGGCTTTTTCATCGCCTGCATGATCCAGTCACACATACATGCATACACATTTACGCCTCTTCCCTTTTCAGGGGGACATAAACTGATGTCAGTAAACCATATTACTCGAGGTTTAACATTATAAGCCACATTTCACTGGCAACATCTCACTTCCATAACAAATCCAGAGGTTTTTTTTCCAAATTGCTATTTCACACTGAATTATATTATTTTACTTAATACATTTCAAAGAAAATACAGATGTACCGTCACTAAGTGGACTGTCCCTGCACCAAGAACACAAACAGGAAACCTAGAGGATTAATTCCAATCTTGCAAACCCCTTGCAGTGGAGGTCCAAATGTTTGCTAGGTATTTCTTTATGAAAACGTGCGTGATTTGTACACCAGTGTTCATCTGAGAGCCAAATGTTTAATCAGAGATGCCCACTACGCATCAAATATTTTGACCGATGCATTTCCAGAGAAGAGGAGGAAAACCAACACCAACCAAACCAAAACCAATTTTGAATCGAGCCCAACGACATTTTAGAAGTAGCTGGGACCAGGCAGCAGTTTGCCAGAACTCAGGGATGGGGAGAGAAGAGGGGTCAGAAGGCATGCCCTTCAATTTCACCCTTTAAGCATTTCCTATGACAGAGATGACTGGGATTGACAGTTCTTAATTTTGGCCCAAATTTGTTCCTATTTAACATCCAAGCTGTGCAAAAATGCTGCAAATTTAAATCCTCCAGAATAACAAAGTATCACAAGGGCTTAGTGTGCATCAAGGAAAACAATCCTCCAGATTTTGGGTTTTAAGGATTAGTGATGGACCAGAAAGAAGATTTTATCCAAATTATTTCCTGGAATGTAAAAAGAAATCAATCATTTGATTTTTCCTACTATTCTCAGACTACCATGAACAATTCACTGTTCAAAAGTTTTGTCCAAGGCTTGCACTGGTTCATCCTCCTTAAATTATTAACATTTAAGACTCCCAAGGTACTTGCAATCACAGAACCCAACTTTTACAGAACAACTGCTGAATGTGCAAGTCCTGCTTTATTGCATCAAGAAGGTAACAGAGTATGAGGTGATCTGAATTGGCTGCCCCCTGCCCTGCCCCACCCTGAACTGAGGAATGCTTACTCAGGATCAAGAAAACTGAAAAGCCAGAATTTAGAAGATGGAATTAGGAAAAAAGAAATCAAGTTACAACTTGACAAGCTGCAGTTAGAGCTCAAGTGCCTGTAGGATACTGGTAGCCCAGGAAATCCTCCTCATGCCAAAAGAAGGGCAATAAATAACAGTGTGGTATCAGTCCAAGTTTTGCCTGCACTTTTTCCTTAGCTGCTTTTAAGTATCTAGAATAAAATCTGGAATATTTCTGTTACAAAAGCATTTAAATTACATTCCATGTATTCTTCCATAACCAAAATATCTTTATAAGGCACATACATTTACACCTACTATCAGTTACAGCTGATACTGAAAAACCTATCCTCAATTTAAAGGAAAAAAAAATCTTTTGACAGTCTTCTTGCTGGCTAAAAGTTACTGTGGTTGTAAAAATTGTGAAATGTCTTACAATCCATGAGCTGCCTGCCTGTGCAATGTCCCAGCAGTTAGCTGTCCCAGCAGTCATTCTGCTACTGGAGCTGCACAGTTGGTCAGCAATGCCATGGAACAAATTGTCTTGTTCTACTGACGCACAACTTCCCAAATCCAGTGCTCCACAAAACTGCATTTGTTTTGCTCATCTGGACCCTTCAGCATTTGTTTACTATACAAACAGCATGGTCCAGAATAGTATTAGCTATTGCGAAATGAGAATTTTAAAGAGTAAACTGTACTTAGCTTGGGGTAGTAAATGTCAGAGGAATTGGGCCCCATGCCTTGTATGTGACTACGAAGCCTGGACGTACTGCAAAGCTTTGAAGTCAATTCCTTTGAATAAGGAGCAAATAATCAGCCAGGTCTTTTGAGTATTTTTCAGCAGTAAATCCAACAAGTGCTTTACAAAATGGGGGAGGGGGGTGGAAGAAAACCCCCAGGACCCCACACCCAACAGAAAACAACCAAGCTTAGAAAACAGAAGAAGAAAACATAACTTCTCTGAAGTTACCCAACAAGGCAATGCTTGAATAAATAAAATTCCCGTTTCAAAGTACAATCCAATCCTACAAATTACTAGATCCTAGCTTGAACAACAAGCTACATTCAGCCATATACCATCTCTGTATTCAAAGGTAATTTAAAGGGCAGAAAGTGGTTTGTGTTGAATTACTATTTAGGAAGTGTTACTACTCAAGTAATGGAAAGGGAGTGCTCAATAATTTTAAAGGGGCTGTAGGAGAGATACTCCCAAAATATTAGTCCTAAATGTGTTTTACTAGCATGTCTAATACAGTGCTGAGGAACGTGAAAAGCAGTTCTAGACTTTGTGAAGCTACTAAAGTGGCTCATACAGCTGAAAACACCGGGTATGGCAGAACACTACCAACATTTCTTTTCTATTAGAGCCACCCTTGGAAGTTCAACTACAGTTTCCTTCGATGTGTTTCCTACAACTATTACTGGTGAATTAATTTTATTTGTTCTAGCAATTAAAATCTATAGACACACAAAACATGTTTTATATTTAATGGAATGTCAGAACTTGAAAAATGTTGGCCTTCAAACAGTAGCTGAAGTCTGAATACATTAATCAACAGTATGACTTTCAGTCGGGGCTAAGTTCTCAAAAGCCTTAAAAAAAAATTCCAAGTCTTAAATAATGAAAACTACAAAAAATAAATAAGGAATGCAAATTAACAGAGTAGAAATTGGCAAGTGCTTCATCAGACCCCTAGCTGCTCATTTCAAACTGGAGAGTCAAATGTGGGGAATGGTTGCACTATTCTTTTCATGCACAAATTATAATTACATTTAGTTTCAAAATGAAATTCTTTTGGTCAGAAATTTGTACAAACTGAGCTTTTAAAAGTACAGTGAACTACAAAAAGATTAAATATGCAATTATAAAATATATTTATCCTAGGTTGTAAGAATATAAAATGTTTATGTTCATGTCACTAGTACATTACACATTACACATATTTAAGGATAACTTCTTTGCATTAATAATGTAAATGATACAACACTGTTTATTGCTTATGTCAGGCATGTAAATTTAAATCCAGACAGCCTTCAGTAGCTAAACCTCCATGGTTCAGCATTTGTTCAAGATCTGGTAGAACACCGTTTTAAAAAGTGTATAAACAGTTGCAGCAAGTTTGTACCTGCTCATATTAAACAAAAACCATCAATTCTGTGGGGGGCAGCGGTTCATTTTTCTAAGTACCTGCAGTGGAAAGTCCTGAGATGTCGACATGAGATCAAGTTTACATCACTTCTCTATTGTCTGTAACAGTCTGTACCCATTCCAGGAATAAGGAGTTTATGCTTAAAGTCACACCCCTACTCATTACCTTCCAGCAAAATCTGTTGGAGCAGTCACACTTACTGTTCACTTACATGGAATGTTTTTGAAAATACATTTTCCAGCAAAAATAAGCACCAACTAAAAACAGTGCACCAAACCCCATCTTAGTGAGAATAGGTTTCCAGTATAACCACCTTTTTCTTTTTCTTTCAGTCTCATTTAGCTTCTGCTTCATCTGCTGCAGCTTCTGTGCTGTTTGCGCTCTTCTATCCTCCCGCAGTCGTTTTCGGACAGAACTTAAAAAGAAAAAAAGGTGACTCTTACACTGAAGAACAGGAAAAAAGGCTATTATAATATTAAAACGAACCTCTTTCCAACACTCCAAATAGTTAACCCAGCAGCAGCATACAGCAGCAGTATATAAAATCCAAACCAAGCAATCTTCCTTGTAGAGAGTTTCAGATAGCGAAGCCCCACAAATAAGTAAATGACAGATGTAAAGATGTACACGGTACTTAATCTACAAGTTCGACAGAGAACAGAATTAGTTAAGTTATCTGAGCTGAGTCTTCCACCCCTGTCTGGGCCCCATTTGGTAGCTGAGATGTTTTGTGTGGAGGCTGCCCTTACATGCAGTGCCAGGTACCATGTGCAAGTGTCCCAGTATTTACAAGGGTGCCTCCACTGCAGAGTTCACAGCAGCCTCAACGATACACTGACTCCAACCCCTACTCACAGCTGCATGCAGGATTAATGGTACTCATCTCAGGATGCAAACCAGATCCTGATACAGGACACACCATAAACCAAGTCCTGTGTGTTACACTAGCAGCACAACCTTGTAATTTATATCTCCAAAGTGCCCTCGAAATCTCTAAGACAGCACAACTGACACAAAAACCAACTTTGATTGACTTCTAACGTACAACCCCATAGCCTCACTCCTTCTTGTGAGGGGCTCCTTCAAACAACTACAGAACTGTGGTCATTCTCTCTCAAAACACTCATGAAGACACAGGAAGAAACTCATGAGGGCATTTATTTAGCTGTTTTTATAAAAGCTGTTATATTAGCTGTTATTATAACAGCATTAACCGTTATTCTGCAATTCCAGCCTATCTACACTGAACTGCTGTGTCTCATCTCAAGCTGCAGCCCTTTGGGACACACCCTGCCTCCTTCTGTGCACCACATGGCTCAGCTTGGCACAGCCCTGACCCAGTTTCTGGATCTGTGGCTATGGATCAACATGTGGCAACCCACATGTGGGAAGGCCCAAGTGACACCGTGCCTCCCAGCTGAGGCATCAGCGCTCCTGAGGGAAAGGCAAATTCACCTGACACAGCTAAACCACAGGAACCTGCTCACAGCAGGCAGATTTAACATGAACAGAGGCTAATACACGGCTCCAGAGATACAATTTCGACCACGACACAGAAAGTGGTATGTGATACCACTCCTTTGTGTTTCTGAGGAACCGTGTAATTTTTGAAACATAGGTCAACGTTGCATTTAAAAATCAGTATGAAATACTGGACAATTTCAGGACCTCATTCACACTTCACAGTGGAGTTCACTGACAATCTGTTAAGAAAATGATTTCAAAGTGTGAGGTCTAGCTGCTTCAGTTAGAGACATTAACTTTTCTTCTCTTGACTTCTGAATAATAAAACCAAATCACAAGGAATCACTGAGGTGGTATTTTTAAAATCATTAAATAAGACAGTCAAATACCACCTGTTCTCCCTTGCTACTACAGAAAGATCTTGAATGTTTTTACAATAAGCAAAGCAGCCTAATAATTCAGCCTTCTGAGTGTATCTGCCTTTTAAAGTTTCATTATCTTGCCTACTTTTCAACGTTCCCATCTACGATATCTTGAACCTTAGTGGACAGGTCAGGGTTTATTTTCTCCATCTGATCATTGTTCTCCAGGCCTATGCTGTTCCCATTGTACTTCTCTGTGGTTATTTTGGTTGGGCGTGGAGGAGACTGCTCAGAACTTGGCGCTTGGTCCTCCTTAGAGAGCTCTTTCCACCGTTCCTGAAAACAAGCAGAACACATTTCAAACACTCCCCTAATATTAAAGGGCTCCCTTGCCAACATGTCTTCCAAAAGAACAGTCACAGAAGTAGATTAAAGGAACTACCAGATCAAGAAAAAAGTTTGCTAGATGAAGAAATAAAGTTAGGTCAAGATGTGTCTTCAACAACTATCAATGATCCTTTTTTCTATATTTCCAGGATGGTGCTTCAAAGGCATGAGGCCTCTAACCTTCAGGGTTTGTACTGACCACAGCAGCTCCACAATTAGGAAGCATTATGTCCCATAAAATCCTGCACTGTCCTGCACTTCCCATGTCCCTCTACTTGCTACAGGCCTGTGCTGTGCTCTTACCTTTTACGGCTTCAAAATACAGCAAGACCTTGTATACAAGAACTGCCTAAAAAGAGAGAACTGGGAAAATTTAACTTAGAGTTATCTATGCCAGAGTCATGGCCTACTATTTCACTTAGTGGCCCATTAGCCCAGAGATCTGCAGCATCATAAAACAGTTATTCATCTTGTTTTGAGAAGTAATCTGAAATCAGATGGAATAAAAAAAGGCATTGGACATAAACCTGTTTTGCTAGATCTCTGTCCTAATGATAAATAGTCTGAAGAACTAATTGCTGCAACAAAATTTCATGCAGAAAAGAAGCCTAGAAAGTGCACAGGAAGGAAAAGAATCAGCCCTAAAAACCAATCATTTTTCTCACACAAATCAGCCAGTGCCTACAGAGACATAGAATACCTTGTAGGAAAAAAAATCAGTTACTTTTAGAAGTCTATGATAAAGCAGATGAACTGAAAATTGAATCTTCTCAAACCAAGCAATAGACTCCTGTCTACTGAATGATTTCAAGACTGCTGGCCTAAACTAAATATCAAACTCAAAGTGATATAAAAAATCAGCTACTTATAAATGGACTGCTGGCAAAATGAGTTTTAACAATGAACTGACTCCTCCATTAAAATCTAAAGTTGTGTTTGCACATTTTACTGCCTTCCAAATCCAAGGAGACATCAGAGATGGACATTTGGCTAATGTTAAATAAGAGAGGCATTCAATAACTTCAAGCCCTCTCCATCACTAGCAGAGAGAAATGAACACCTCTCACACTCTGAAGAGTCAACCACTCCTCATGGAATAAAAATGACCTAGCTGACCTTGAAAGAGAAATGTGCTTTTTTGAGCACTGCCAATTGATTTTCTGCACATATTGCCAAGGCCTAAAGAGAGAAGCATCAGGACAAATGCCTTGCACTGCAGGAAACACTGATTTAAGGAAGATCATCAGAACATTCGTAACAAGAAAAAGAGAACAAAAGAGAAGTGTGCCTTCCTAGGCATTTTCTTACTATGAATAAATAACACACTTGAACACGACAAGCAGTATTCTGAGTTGACAATGCTCACTTGTATCCAGAAGTAAGAAATCCTGTGATCTAGATGGGTAAGTATTGGAACCAGAGCTGCTCACTTTGGAGCATGGCTTTCAAAAAAAGCCAAGCAGAAAAGTATTACTAGACACAATACCTCATACCACCAGAAACAGCTTCCACAAAATGAAGAGACTAAACTGCTGTTAGCATTAGAATGAACCATGAAGTCTTCTAGACATCTGGCACAGGTACCAGACCAGCAGCACACCATCTAGGTGTTGATTAGCAGTAGTGTAAAATTATTTCTTTATTTACACAGCAAGTCAAGAAACATTTGTTAAAGGGAAGAATCAGACCACTACCAATACCACAAAGAAAGGAAATGTGTTTTAGCTTATCTGCCCTATTCATGATTTCAAGAAATCAACAAAATAAAAGAGCCCTAGCATATGAAAGCAGAATTAAATGTGTTTCAAAGCCTCTCCTCCCATTTCTCCCTCCCACCCAGGCTAGCCACTTAAGGCAGTGCAAGCTGCACTGATAAAACAGTGAGATTCGGTAATCTCTTTGCACCCAAAATCATTATACTTGGCTAGATTGTACTATCTCTAACACAAATTTTAAAGGCTATGAAGAAACAAGGCAACTTTACAAATAAATATTATCTGTAGCATCAGGCAACTTATCTGCTAGGAAAATAGCAAAGAAATTCTAAAACAGATCCTTGCTATCTTCAAAGTGACACTGGGCATTACCTTGCCTTTTTGGTAATGAAAATATCAATTGAACCATTTTTTTTCTTTAAATGTTTGGACAGACAAATTATTTTCATATTTTATCTAAGAGGGGATGTATACACAGGGTCAAAAGTTTAGTTTGATAGAAGACACACACAAACAGATACCCTTTGATACCTCCTAGGCATCTAATGAAAAAGGTTAATCATTTAGATCTCATAAAATTACATATTTTAAAATACTCTGGAGCTTATTTTTAACTACTGTTGCAATCTGCTGTTCAAATACATGGAGCTAAATATTTACCTGTATAGTTGAATCCCCCATTATAAATTTTGCTCCTTCTATTACAGCCATATATGAAAACCTTAGTTGATCAGGAGTCTGAATAAGTCCCATTCGATATTTTCTCATATCCAGTAATACCTTCTTAATATCTACAGAAAATGGGTCTTTTTTCTCCATCTGTAAAGCAAGTTACATTGAAAGTGTCAATGGTATATAAAAATAATTACAAGTAAAAATTAATCATTAAATTCAATCTAAAATCTAATTTGTCCATATTATGCTTCCATTAGTTATAAGGAAGATTAACATCTCAAATTATTTCTAATTTGTTTTTGAAGGAAAAATGCAAACTATCTAATGAAAACTTACTATGAACAAATCAAGGATAGTATATTAAACAAATAAACTGTACCCTAACATTAAGCCTTAAAATTAAGACATATAGATATGTTCAATTTTTTTCAGGCTTGTATTTGGACTTTGAAATAGGACTATAAGAATCAGAGCTGTAAAGTAATATTTCCTACTGCTTCTGAACAGAACAGAATTCAGATTGACTGATTATGGCAGAAGTTTCTTTATGTAAAGCAGAACCCCAAACCCAAGCAATGCACACACTTGTCCCCACATTACATTCACAGGGTGTTTCTGAAGTACATTTCCATCAAAACATACCTCTATGCTTTTCAAAATGCATAAAACCGAAGAAAAATTGAAGTAAAAAAAACCAACAAAAAAAGTAAGTTGAGAGGATCTAATCACACCAGAAAATGTGTCTCTTGTAATTCAATTGAAATTCTATTTCAGTTAAATCTGTCCTTATCACTATTACCAAGCACAAAGAGAAAACTCTGTGCCCGGACTTTCAAGTCCAATAAAATTTTTGATTTATTTAAAATATTTTTTAACATTCATGGTTCACTCATGTCATGAGCAATTATAGATGATGCAGTTCACTATAAGCAAACAATCTATACATCCCTGTGGCACTGGAACTGGCTGCCAAGCCCCATTACCCAGAGGGCTGCACAGCAGGGGAAATTCAGAATTAGGAGTATGCCTGAGTTCTCATCCTAGTTCAGATAACAATAACAATTTTCTGTACGCTTAAAAAGGCCCTGGAGAAAAAGACTTACAGATTCAATCATCTCAATATATATTCACAAGCTTTTTTCATATGGAAAAAACAACCAATCCTCAACCTTTTCTAAGCATATCTTACGTAAAAGGAAAAGAATGTTTACAATTTACTTTCCAGGAAGCTTTGAGAATATATAATTGTCCCGGGGTACTCCAAGAGGAATTTGTAAATTTCAAGAGCTGTGGTTTTGCCATCAAAATATGTGAGGAAAAAAAAGCATGATGTCTTAATTTAAATTTCCACTGGAATGTCATTAACTTCAATGTTTTTATAGCCTTCTGAGCAGAAAGCCCATATTGGGAAGGTTGGCAGGGTGTCAGGACAAGGGAAGGGGTGACAGAGAGAATGCAAACACTTACCAGAACAAGACAAGTATCTACTAATGAAAACGTGCCGGAACGTCCTATTCCCGCACTGCAGTGAACGACTGCAGGTCCGTGCTCGGGGCTCAGTGAACCAGATTCTCTGACTTTAAACAGGAAGTTCAGGAATGAAGCTGGGGATTCAGGAACTCCAAAGTCTGGCCACGTAGTATAATGAAAATGAGAGATCATCCTGGACTCACCACTCTAGAAGTGAAAACAAATAATAAACACTAGAACTAGAAAGGATTCCTCTTTGGCTCAGTTAGTGCACACTCTCCCAAGCTCAATCAACAGCTCTTGTCTATTTTAAACCTCCCATTAAGACAAACAACCCAGTAACTTGCTTCAAGCTGGATGACAACCAACAGTGCACACTGAAGCAGTTTTATCTGAGTTGGTAATTTTCTCCTTTGCAATTATTACCACACGTGAGTTTTTTCTTTTTTTCCTTCTTCTTCTTCTCAAACTTCCAATATTATGTTTGGTTTGCTTTACTATTTACTCCCAAATGTCCTACTCCCAATAATGCAGTTCAATGTCTGACAGCAGTTACTAGACAGCTAGAATTAACATGACTGAAATAACCCATGTCAGCATTGTGCACACTCTGCACTTTGCTTCAAGCTAGTTGTAATGCCAAGAGGTATTACATCTCCTGTACACTAACCACATTACTGAGAGCAGCAGGAAGCGTTCCTTCCTGGAAAAGGCTATAAAACCCATACAGCAGCAGGATGTCCAGCAGGACTTCTGCCGGACATTTTCTATCTTTTTTAAGTCAAAAAGGGGGATTCCAAAATCATACAGCTGCTTTAGAACCACTCTGTTAGAGCTCCTATCCTAACTCAACCATCTAATTGCAAGTGCTGAAATGAAAGCAAGAGAGTATGTATATAAAATTTGGATCACAATTTTATGGAACTCACTTCAGACCTGCTGTTAAGTGCTGCTCCTTGCCACGGTGATTCTGATTTTAGCTCAGAAATTTTATACACGTTCAGTTACTTTTTAAAATTTATTAATTCAGTTATTTCATTTTTAATTAATTCATCTATAATTTATGACTTCAGTTATTTAATTTTTCACATACACTGACATCTACATAGATCTTGGCAAAGTTTGAACACAAAAGGATTTAAAATCAATGTATTCCACAAAAGGTATTCTTCTTCTTCAGCAACAGTAAAATATAGCCATGAAATAAAATAAATTCTACTGTTCTTCACGTGCTCAGTCTGTTTCTACTTCCTGTGAGAGACAATTTATGAAATTCCTTTGTGAAACTAAAAGGATTCACTTCGTGGTTTCTGCAGTAACAAAAATAAGTCTCCCAACTTGTCTTTTGCCTTCAATGCCCAATACTGCAAGACTGCCAACACTTTCACAGAAAACAGTGGATATTAACACAAGTCCAGTCACTCTCAGATGCACAGCTATCTTCCAGAAATATTTTGTCTTTTGGCTAGGTGCCCAACAAGGATAATAAAGTGTGATCTACAATATTGGGAAAACAAGTTTACGTTAAGATTTCATAGGGGAAAAAAGGAATATCAGGCCCCAAACTGTATAAATATACTGTATTAAATAATCTTCCCCTTATCTGAGCAAAGATTAAAGAGTTTGCATTTGCTCTCCTACTGCTCTTCTGTACCTAGTTTTTCAAGTAGCAAGTTAACTCACAAATGAACTGAATGACCTGTTTAAAAATTATGAAGCAGGCACATTTTTCATAAGAAATCTCTAAGTAACACTTAAGCAATTTCCTCAATTTCTAAGAAAAACAATTCATCACTTTAAAAACAAAACTAAGAGAAAAACTAGAGAGGTGAGCTAAATGCACATGCTAAGTAAAGGCTGAAGTTGTTTCTAGATGATCTCTGTAGGTAGCAATTGATATTCCCTACTTCAACATTCTGAAAGCATCCCTTACACCTCAAGAAGGTAAAAATGCCTTTTTCTGTCACTTCAAGAAAGGTGACCTGTGGGGTTTGTTTGTGTGGGCTTTTGTTTGGTTAGGGGGGTTCTTTTGTGTGGGTTTTTTACCCCAAACAAGCACTGGCATCTTCTGCCTGAAGAAAAAGAACAAAGTATGTATGGCTAAGTGTGACCCTACTTATATACTAATCTGAAATAGTTATTTGTAAAAGAGAAATGAAACAGCGCTGTTGTACGTCACTCTGCTGTAACCCACAGAACTACATTTTTCCTTCCTTTCTTGTATGGAGGCTTTATCCATCCCATGATTTTCCATCCCTTCAGCTCATTCTAGAAATACCTATTCTCTTCATCACTCTTCAAGAGCCCCACTGCGAGGCACTGGAACCAGCTGGTCATCTTTGAATTTGCAGCCTCTAATCCTACCGCCAAATCCCATTTGGGTATTTCAAAGCTCCCACACTGCTCTTAAACAGAATGGCTCTTTCAAGTGGTGCTTGGCAGCCAGGCTGTACAGCTGAAACACTGCCTTTGTGAGGATCTGTACCACCCTTTCTCAAACAGCTCCCAGTCACTGAGCCACACAGCACTTCCATGAAGTGACGTGGGACTGTTACGAGAAGAGGTCTGGCTTTTTGATTCGCAACTCTTGATGGACAAAAAGTCAAATTTAAATAACAACTAATTTAATTTGAAGTGTTACCAGGAAACTAGCTAATCTTTTCAAATAAAAACCCCTGGACTTCCAAGACTCAGGCAGTGCTATAAAATTTTATATGTAATACACAAGGGATATAACATAGAAATATTATATATTTCTGCATGGTAACTGAAAACCAGCTAGTTCTATGGTAACCACAATGCAATTTTCCAAGATTTATTCCCTAAAACTAGCTACCAAAAACAAAAAAATCCTTGAATGATCATGGGACAAAACTATTTTGGTTAAATTACTCAAACTGTGGAAGTTTTATGAACTACTGGGATAAGCTTTCCATAAATAACCAAGATAGCTAAACCTGATGAACTTGCAAAGACAGACACCACTCTGCACAGCGCTGCACCAACTACTGGAAACATCAACAGCATAATCAAAAGATGATCAAAGGACAAGCTCCAAGTTACAGAGATCCACATGAGGACTTGAACAGAACAGGAATATAGATTAACTTCCAGCAAAACAAGCCTTGCCATAACCTTTTTACAGTGACTATCCTATCACTCCAAACAAAAAGGAGCAAAAATCTTCAGAGTAACTTCAGGTAGTTCAGTCACATGAGAGTTTGAACATGAACAAAGCACTACCAAAATGCTCAAAGGTGAAGTTGGTGCCTTCAGGGTCAAGTAAAAATCAAAAAGGGAATAACAAAACAATGCTGGTCTGTTATGTTTCACACACTGCTGATAAAAGCCATAATCAAAGTGCTACTGGAAAGGGTCAAATACATGGAGACATAAAACACCTACAACCCTACAGTGGTTCCATATTTAATGAACTTGCCTTAAGTTCATTAACAACTAATTTGATCATATGAAAATGAAAAGGCATCCTCTAATGGCAATATTCTACAAACTGAAATTCAAAATCATAAATCAACTTCTACCAGAGTCTCCTCTATTTGCTCATTCATGATGGCCAAAATGTTTTCCAAAATTTAAATAAAAATGGCCTTGAGGACAAGGGGGACAAATAATTATCAGAAACATTCTGGTTCATCCACAGGATCAGCTAAGCAGCCTTGCATTACCTTAATCTGACAGTCACAGCCACACAGAAGCTTTGTACTAAGTTGAGAATCCATTTTACTAATGGGTTTTTCCAAATATTTGCTATTTGTGGAAGACCCAAGATTCCAGTAGAGATTTATTAACAGTCCTCACTCTAAAGTATCACCCCACCAGTGTCACATCAAATTTAGTTCATTTGTCCTAGTCCTTTCTCCACCAACAAGTATTTTCTTCGCAAACCTCTCCTTTTACTGCTGTATTCTTACTTCCAGAAACCCAGGCTGAGATACATTCAGAAAGCTTCCTTCTGCAATATCAAATTCCACTGCTCTTTCTCCTTATCCAAGCAATCCCTGTCTTCCCTGAAGATCTGATGTTCATTTGCCCTTGCATAGTTTGTCTGAATTAGTCTGTACCTGAAATTACTGAAAACAAAGTTTCTTTCTCTAAAGACCAATACAAAAAGTTGTGACATTAAGGAATAAAAAAGCTAAAAGCAACAATAAAGAATAATAGAAAAATACATATTCAACACAAGGTGGAGTCTTTCCCAAGTTAGATATCAGTATCTAACAATTCTCCTGCAGCATTTTGCAAAGGTTATTTTACAGATTTAACAGGCTCTCATACACCTTGCTATGACTTCTCCAGTAAGCTGGGTGACTTTGCTTCAAACCACAGCCATTCAACAGCTTCACTCATAAATTATTATAAAATTTTAACATGAGCACATTATCTTTC
The DNA here is from genome assembly GCF_028769735.1 of Zonotrichia leucophrys gambelii. Taxonomy (NCBI): domain Eukaryota; kingdom Metazoa; phylum Chordata; class Aves; order Passeriformes; family Passerellidae; genus Zonotrichia; species Zonotrichia leucophrys. Next base: position 100,417,125 of record NC_088171.1, on the reverse strand, counting down.
TTCTCCTTTATTTTCCAAGGGGCACTGGTTGGTGGAAGCCTTCACAGTAAGTCTCTATTAAGGGACAGTTCTGATAACTGAACTATTCCAGTAGAAAGCAGTACTCAACTTTCAGAAAAGCTGACAACTGATACCACCAAACCCATGGAAGATACAAAATGAACCGTGGTGGAAAAGCAGCTTCAAATACCTGCATTCTAAAATGCAGATTGGGTCAGGCAAAAAAATAAGCAAATTCAAAAATGATCACCAGCAAAACAAAGAACATTAGGCATCTTTTGGAAAGATACCAATAAACACCATTTTCTCTCCATTTTCTCTGTGCTAGCCCTAAGAACAAAATTTTCCTGTAACAGATGTAAAAGAAAAAAAATCAAACCAACAAATACCTGGATACAATCCTGAGAAAGAACAGCCCCAAATCCCACTTGTATTTCTAAGCAATCTTTAACACAAGCAACAAAACCAACCAACCAACTACTCAGAGGTTGTTTCATTGGTAACCACATAAACACTTGACTCTTCATATACCCATATTTTGTTTATCTCTTAAAGAAATTTGCTGCAGTAAGACAAACTTAATTGAGCTCAGAATGCTTGCATTATAAAGACAACCTTGGTTCTCTCTGTTTTCAAGGAAATACTAAATTTTAAGTATTCTGGGCATTCAGAGTATATTTTGTTCATGAGTCATCCTATATTCCAGGCATTGAGTGGCTAAATGTCTTACACTGCCTCCACCAAAGGCCCCTGCAGAATAACTTACATAAACACAGTTAAGCTCACATTTCAAGTTACTGTGAATAGCCAGTTCCCACAAGTTTTATGGTATAATTATCAAATTCTTACAAAAGGCTGCACATAACATTGACAGTTTTAGACTAGAAACTATGCAGCTTTTTTTGCTTGAGGAACCAAGTATGTTCTGCTTCTCCTACAAAAATTATGTGTTGGAGTTCATGTTCATGGAGCCTTACCAGAGTGTTAGAGATATAAAATAAAAATTCATTACAGAAAGATTGGTATTTGTGAAACTGATTTATATCACTGTCCTGGGTTTGCCATCTTAAACCAGGACAATGACACACAAGAAACTCTGTACAGTGCTGACAGGTCTGCACTGCTGGTCGAAAACAAACCCAGAAATTTAAGTGCTCAATATCTCCAACCCAAAAGTCTACTAAAGTATACACTGTGCTGTTCCCTGAGGCATTTCTGCATTTTCCAGTTAATGTCATGTTCAAACATAAACAAAATATTCAAACATAAAGAAAATTGCATCCTTTGAAAATAGGAAGTTTAAAAGTAAGAGCCAACATCAGCTGAACAATTCCACAAAGAAGCCTTTCTGGTAGTTAGGAAAACTTGCCTCAGCTTTCCAGAAGGCAGAATTGTTCTTTTTCAGGCACTAGCTACCCAGCATTACTCATCTTTCTTTTGCCTTTGCTGTCAATAAACAAACTACTAAAGAGAAATTATTCAGGTCAGCAGGACAATATTTCATAAAGCTCTTCTAACATGGAGAAGACCAAGCAATAACATGCCAAGTTTTTTCATGTTGATCTCATGAGGGAGGTTATGAATTAATGAATATTATCTCAGAATACCATCAATAGTTACTATAAATTCAAATAGATCAATGGTTGTACAAAACAACAGGCAGAACACCTTCAAGCTTTGTTTTCCCAAGTTCTCTGACAAAGATGACCTTGAAAACTTGCCACACTAGCACTTTCAATTAAAATAAGGCAAGATTTATAGGAAGAGATAATATTTTACAAGACATAGCTGGAACAAACAGATGAGCTCTTCAATCCTGTCTTCCAATCTGAAACAGAAGCTCCAACCCAAGCTCAGGCCAGAAACAATTATTTTAAGCTTAGCTTGGTTAAATTGTCAATGTGCTTAATTTTTTAAGAGAAAAGGATGGTTGGTCCTATGGAGCAAAAGGGGAGGTGGAGCAAGAGAAGATAAAGTTACCTACCTACAGGTGGTAATCACTCCTCCCCCAAGAAACTTAAGACAGCTAGACTAAATTACATAGAAATCTCAAGTTCCAGTACAAAATCAGTAATTACTCAGTCAGGTATCTGATATTCAAAGGAAATCAGAATTTTCTACTCTTGTGTTCCTCCCTTAAGTTAATTCTTACAGCTCCTTTTAGAATCACCACTACCATCACTTAGAATTCAGCATGTTAAGGTACCAAATGGAAAATACAAGTACACAAATGCCAAAGATGTTATCTCTCCTAATGTATAGGCTGAGGTCTAAATCACCTGCTTATTTCCACACAAACATCTTCAACATTCTCAGAAGCAAAGTGCATTAAAATTTCCAGTGTAAAAGCTCACTCAAACCTGAAGTGACATCATGCTAAGTTGTTCTCATGACACACTTAAGCCCACAAATAGGAGCTGTACAGACTGAGCAAAGCTTACATTGATATTTTCTAATTGCAGTAGATGCACTGTGTAATAGGATTTGACATCTTCAGACACCAGTCTCACACGGAATCCTGTTTCATTGAATGTCATAACGTCGTCTTTTTTTGTTGGCCAGTATTGTGCACACTTCACCTAATGGATTTTTTAAGAGAAAGAAAAAGGGGAAAGAAAAAAAGAAAAATCTTGTTAAATATCCTAGTATCTTAGGCTTTGCATGTGCAAATTCTGAGTCCACACTATTAATACAGAAGACTCAAGCACCTGCTCCCACTTTGAGGAATTGCTGAAGTCCACAATGTTTACAGCTAAGTTACTACAACTGTTTCAGTGGCTATTATGCATTCCAGTTTTATGTGTTTATGCTTTCTTCCATCACATGGCTAACAAGCTTTGAGATACATCTTAAGCCTTCCCCTCCCCCCTCCAGTTCTCCACAGGGAACTGAGATCTCTGCTCAGCTATTTCAGCACTTCTCCCCTTTGTTTCTGACTTGCACACCTGCACATTTACAGAACTCATCTATCACACCTAGTTCTACCCAGGCCTGCTGAATACTGGAAGGTTCTAGTCAAACAAAAGAATGAACAAACCAATGCAAAACTATTCTTTGTCTTGTATTCCTCTTGCTCTGCACTCAAACTTTCTCTAGGAAATTTTTTGCACAAGAAAATAGGTGACTTTTTAACAGACCAGTCAATTTTTTTTCACAAATCTGCAATGAATAAAAAACATTAACCTCAAATGACATGCATTTATAACAAAAATCTGCAATGCTTTCAGGCACCATAGCAGAAAAACTACATCACAACAGCAGATTTGTGTATTCTGCACATATGTCAATGGTTCTAAAGAATCAAAAATAACTAACTTAATAGATCAATTCAACAGCTCTTGGGCAGCAGTCTGCCTTCATTGTTACAGCTAACATCTCTATATAACAGATGTGCTCCTCCATGACAGTTAGAAGAATCAATCTATTTTTTTTTCACACCTTCCATTTTGTCCTGGGAACATCTTGCACTGCCTCTACTCCTCACCAGTTCTATTTGTACACCCTTTCTCAGAATGCTATTTTCACCTTTCTGGATATGCGTTTGTTAGATGCTATTTTCACCAAACTGCAGGTCTTAGCTCCCACACTTCACTGTCATCTTAAATACATATTATACTGCACACAAGTGAGGATATTTATTAGTTCTTCTAATGTAACAATCAAACATTGCTCGACTGTATTAAAATTGTGTGGCTTATTTTACAACTTTATGCCCAATGTCACTTACCGATTCTTTTTCAACAATCCTGTTCAACATGACAACTGCTTTGGTTTGTTGCTGCCATACCATTAGCCAAAAATGACAACATGTGTTAGGTAGCGGACCCTGTGTAGTAAAAAATACAAAAATAGGCATGAGAATGTATAGGCAAAGCAGGGTTTGAGCACATAGTTCACTGTGGGAAACAGGAAGGAGTCTTCCCCTTAAGTTTAAACAAATTATTAATAGAATTATAGAAATGGCAGGCAAGAAAGTAGCCACAGATCATTCCAGAACTTAAAAAGGCTGGGGGTTTTTTAAGGAAAAAAATACCAAACAAAAGCAAACAACAAATCAGTAAGAACTCAGGGAATGGTTATTTTGGTTTAAGCATCACTACTACTGTGCTGTTAAAAGAAAAGCTACTGCAGGCATGCTCAGAGGGTACAAGATGGCTTAAGGGGTCAAAGTATTGTTGCAACATATTTACAAAAGAACTGAAAAAAAGTGCAAGAAGTATTTGAGAAGCTTCATATGCAGTAAATTACTCATACTTCAATATCCCCTTTAGTTTTTCTTATAAAATAATCTGTTAACAACTATATCACACAGATACTGTACTTCATGTAATAATGAGATACTTTTAATTCACGGAGAGATGAAACAATCCAAATATGAATTACAACTGTACAAATCCCCCTCCCTAGATTCTCAATCCCTGTAATAACCCAGTAATTGTACTGCTTACCTGTGTTAAAATATAATATCTCTGGGCTTCTTCTATGACCACTAGGCTGGCATTGATATAATCATTCTCGGTGTTCTGGAGTTTTACACGACTGTGATCATCTAAAATTCAAAGAAAATTAAGAATTAATGATGCATCCATCTCGATGAATACTCTCTAACAGGCAAGTTTAGGTTTAGGTCTAGTCTACAAGCAACTAGAACTAAATTTTGCTCTAAGACCCAAACAGCAAACTACAAATAAGAAAAACTAATTTCTCACATAACTTTGATAACTGTCCCATTCTCCCATTGGCATTTCATCAGAGTAATTTCAGGCAGCTATTAATAGAAGCTGCTCAGAAAACTGGAATACCTATTTTTCTTTAAAAAAAACCCAAGCAAACAAATTAACACTCCCACACAAGCCTAAAGGTCCTCACAGTCATCCCTCAACAGTTACACTTCCTTAATACAACAGCACCACAACTCACACCAAACAACTGTCCTATCACACCAGATCACTCCACAGCACTATTTCCTAAGTTCATTATTTCCTAAATTCTGAGACTTTTGGTGAACTGAAGTTTCAAAGGTTGGTGTAGAATCATAAAGCTAAGCTCACACAGCTAAAAAAAAACCAGGAAAATCTACTCGCAGTAATTCAAGCCAGGCTTGAATTTGATTAATTTCATTTTCCCTGTAAGCTATTGTCTAATATTATACAACACAAAAATACTAAAAAGGCGCATGCAAAACCAAAAATAATCAACAAATCATCCAATTAAATGAAGCCTAATCTAACAACATGGTTTCATCTCAAAATTACACAAGCAAGACTGACGATTCCCCTTTTTATGGCAGAGACAAGCAAAGGACTCTGTTTAAAATTCTACTATTAAAATGAGAAAGATTATCATACTGTCAAACTAAAAAACTGCATAATAAAAAGTCGTTGTGGCTGTTTCTAGAACCTTTTAGTATGTGATTTATGAACCTCTAGGAGGTTTATGAACCTCTAGAAGATATTTAGGTAATCAGACTTGTTGGCAGTAAGTAATCCTCCAGCCATTTATCAGTCACTGTATGAAATAAACAGTAATTTCAATTTAAAATCTGTAAACAACTACATGCCAGAAAATGAGATTCAACTGACTGTAAACCTCCTGAAGCTCAACATCTAGCAGAATAAGAAGAGTAAATAAAAAATAGCAAACTAAAATTACTTTAAGAAACTTCAACATATCTCAGGAAGAGATGGAATAGATTCCGTAAGAAAACTGACAGCAAAGTGAATTATGATGCAATACCAGTTTTTAAAATTGAATTCACCTAGTCTGACCCACAAAACTCAAGTAGTGCCCAGACTGCTGTTAAAATGCCAGCCCACCCATCCTTGCACCAAAAGGCTCACACTTCCTTTAGACAAACACTTGGGGAAACACACAAAGACATTAGCAACTACCAAGTATCAAATTCAGCACAACTGCAATAGATGAACTCACAGGCAGCCTGTGCAGCACCAGGCTTATATAAACCTGGATAGGCAAAAAGCTGATGGCAATCAAAAACCAGTTAAAGAATTAGATAGACTCTTGTTCTACAGACTGCTTGTATGATTTAATATGAATACTTTCCATGTGTTTGGAAACCTGGGAAAACTACATTTACTAGGTTTTGATCTGCCTTTAATTTCTCCCTCTGCTATTGGCAACCACCAAAGATGATCTTGTTGGATTTGAGTAAAGAAGTCAACAGTAAAGTAGAACTGGTTTGCTGCTGCTGAAGCACTCAAATTTGGGGTTGTTGCCCCACCTCCCTTAGCTCCTAGCTTTTATATGCAGTCACATACGAACGTGCAGAGAACAGAAAAATGCTGAAAAATTATTTTTGATATACTGGGTTAGTCTGTTTTCATTAGCATTCCAGCTGTAAGGCAAGACCATCTTAACTTTCAGGAGTCTTAAAAGAATTATGATACCCCTGTATGAAGAAAAAAAAATATTATCAAAGCCAAGACACAGCAAAATTAAGACACATGTGCATTTTAAAGTAAAATATATCTCTTTGATATTATTTTGCCAGGATAGGAAAGCATTACTTTTTCCTTTCATGTATCACTTTATCTGAAATGTTTCTACTGGAAAGAAACCAAGACCTCTGTAAATATTACATGTCATTTGCCAACAGGAAAAACTTAAGATCTTGTTATAGTAAATCACACATACCGGTACCAGTGTTCTCGGAAAGGTGACGCAAGCAAGCACAGTTAACAGTTTAATCACCCGGCGGCAGCTGCTGTACTGCTGCCAGGGACAAATAACTGCAGCCCCCAAGGAGGCTTCCTACTGTAATCCTTACATTCTCAGATTCATTTTTTCCCTTCTTGCACATTTTGCTTTGTAAACATAACAAATAAAGTTCTGCAAGATGTTTTTTTTTAAGTTCCTTTAATAAGAAATTCTATGCACAGCCAGCCTCTCTCTCCCTCCCCAACTAAAACAGAAGAGATCCTGCAAGAACTCTGGCAGACAGTACAAAGGACAAAAAAAAAAACAACCAAAAAAAACCACTAGAATATATTGATTTCTCTTCTTTCAAGGGATGAGGTTCTTAAAGGACACAATGACCTAGAAACCTCATTCAAACCCTGGCTTGCTCTTCTGAATTAACTGAAGCAAGCCAGCTTTTGACAGTGAGTTAGCTGTAATGTATTTCCCGTATGTATATAATTTCCAGTTACCAAGTACTTAGATTTATATGAATGATAAACCTATCTTTAAGATAAGATTTAGCTTATGTGTTGCCATGCCCACAGCAGCTAAAACACAGTACTGCTTTTCTGAAGTACTAATTCCCCTATTTTGACAAACTACACAGCCTGAAAAGGAAGTGGAAACCTTAAAAATTATTCTCATTCTGGCTCCTGCACTGAGAAAAAACACTTCCAGAATGACCCTGTCTGAGTAAGCAAATTCTGATTACCCATTTCCAGTGGAACTCCATCCCAGTGACAATACTTCCCAAAACTTCACAATGCTCATCAATCTGCCCATCTCTTGCTCAACAAAAAATGACAGATCCAGTTGAAATAAAGACAAAAAATGTTTGGCATTTTACATCACGCAGTTCTTGCAGTTGATTAATGAAAGGCTTTAATTATAAAACAAGTGTGTTTCTAGAACACTGTATAGCTTCAAAATTTTTTTTATCCATGAGACATCTCTGGTCCCCCAAATATAGAGCTATTAACAATAGAGGAAGGAGAAATGCTACTTAGTGGATTAAAGAAAGTCATAAATAAAACATGCAGCCGCAAGCCATCCCAGTGACCCTGCCTAACCTTTCCCGCCTACCAACAAATCCCTTCCATTTCACTAATCTAAATCTAGCCTATCTGAGCTGCTAAATTATTAAAATTGCAATACTCTGTCACTAGACTTACAGTCTCAAGTTTCAGAGGTAGCCTAAGGCAAAGGAAAGGCAAAATGACTTTTCCTCACCACCCTGTCACTGGTTGTACACAATGAATGCCATCAGTCACGGCCTAGCTCACCACTGAAATGTATTCATACCAAAATATACATGTCACTGCTGCATAGCATCCATACAATTGCAAGCAGGATTATGGGAAAAAATCTTAGGGCACAATAAAGTTTACATCAGCATGTGCTATAAAATTCCCCTCTTCCCCAACCCCAAAGGAAGAAGTATCTCCAAACTCAACAGCAAGTTGAGTTTATTTTACAATGTTTCACGTGGTAAGATGTTTTAGAGAATCATTAGATAACATCATAAAAATCACCAATGTCAGCTTCTAACGTGGACAAGAAATGTAGCAGGCTTATTCTGGGCTGAACATCTCCTTGCTCTCAGCACATACACTGGAAGCACAGGACAGAAAGGGAACAAACATTTCTGCAATGATAATTAATCAGCACCATGTGTAAAAACCATTCAAATCAGCTCCAACTCTGTTCCCTGTAAAGCACAATTCTCCTCATGTTCCTCTCCTGTACTCTATAAGCCTATGGTTGAAAGATCTGACACAAAATCTACTCAAGGCCACAGGAAGAAAACATGAGAGATCACTACCTTGCGAGATCTTCTAAAAGCAACATGATCTATCACAGCAAAAATGCTCAGATGACCCAGGTTCTTGAGCAACACACCATATTACAAAGGAAGGCTAAAGACAAAATTGTGTAAACCCCCATCTACCCTCCAAAAGCAAAAGGCAAAAAAAAAAATCCTTCCAATTTTGCTGAGGGGATTTCCTTCTTGCCTGTAAATCTGGGACCTCAGCTCTAAAGGTCTTTCCAGTCAATCTGAGACACTAGACTTCACTGATAAGAACCAAGGTTAAGATTTAGAAAGAAAGTTAATTACAGAAATCTTTAGAGTTTCATTAAAATTATTAATAAAGAATAACAACCCCACAAGTTACTTTCCTCTGTTAACAACGTTTTCTGAGAAATGGTTTCATCTGTCCGGAAATGACTGGCTGTCAAACCAAACCTATTTCAGATTAACTTCCTGTTTCAGTACTATGAAGCCAAAATACTCCTCTGCCTATTCTAGACTAATACCAAACTATTAGACTGCTATTTTTTTTTTCATCTAGGCAGTAATTCTTGAGGGCTTTTACCAAACCAAACTTACACATGCTACAGATCTTTAGCCAATGAAAACGGACACTAACAAAAATACTTATGAAACAGGAAACACTGTGAAATTCAACCATAATGGGCAGCAATGCTTAACCTTTCCCAGCAAACAAATCAACTTTTATCTAGAAATGTATGGAACAGACACAACTTTGTTTCAGTGTATTTGTCCCAGGTATCACAGTTGAAACGGGGCAAACCAACCCAAAATATTTTTGCCTGGACTCGTCATTGACATATTTCTCGTAAAACTGAACAACCTTTGCACTTCCTCTTGCAGACACACCACCTCAGATTGTAGACAGGCCTGGCAGCTACCATGGTTAACAAACCATTTTCTCGTTGCTTTTGGAGAAATAAAACTCTTTCTTTAAAGTACATCTTCCAGTATGATTAAGTAGCTAGATCTTAAAAGTCCAACAGCTGGTTCTGAAGGCATTTGACTATTTGAGAATATTAGTACCACTTGTTTTTCATCAAAACACTGTTAAAAAGCAGTGAAATTAGTAAAGTGAAGGACTGAAATGTCAAGATTGTGTGGGACTGAGTTGTCTCACATTTCTGCAACACCAAGTCCTTGCATGCATGCACCACAATTAGATGTGTTCACCACAGTGACCAAACTATGCAGCTTTTATCCCAGCTGCTTTGAAATTTAGGCACTGCTACCTTGAAATCTTATTTATCATATACTGCCCTTCCAGGCCTCTTTCTGCTCCTGACTCTCATCGTTCTTACTGAAGCAACTGAGTCATATTTAAAAATACAGAAGTAAAATTCAGGAAGAATTAGCTAGTTCAAACAGTGTTTTGTTCTGTTCTCCTGATACAACTTTGTTCCTAGTGCCCAGTTCTGCAAACTATCTAGGTGGACCAATTCAAACCATCCTTCTTTTATAAATGCTAGAAACTGACTCATTCTCCATAAAATTCACCATCTTATTCAGTTCATTCATCATGTAATAATCTATGTCAGAGTGTAACAGAAAAGCTCTAGCCTTTTCCTAAGCCAAACCACTACTTCAATTTTAGATTTTATCTGTCTCTCTGCTTTTGCACTGGCTCCAGGAATTAATGCAATCATTCATATTTTTTTCTACTGGCTAAACATGCATTTCAGAAGCAGGTTTTGCCATGACTAAAGCAAAGGCGTTTGATGCTCCCCACTACTGTAAAAGGCATGCCATGATTAAGGAAAATATTGAGCTCCAGATAGCTGCAGGAGATGAATACAAGTCACATCCATAAGGTATTACTGGAGGCATTATTAGGTACTACTTAAATAATATCATGCATTTTTACTTCTTTTAGAAACACTATTTTTAAAAAGAAAAAAATGCAAACAGTTTGAAAGTAAATCTTCACTCTCTTTATATGAATTACATTCATGTATGGGAGAAACAGTAGATAAATGCACAGACACAGCATCTGACATGGAAATTGTATAGGATGTTAGACCCAGCACTAGAACCTAGGACTTCTGGACTCAAATCTTACTTCTTGCCTTCTAATCTTACAACCCCCATTGCAACTTAGGTATGAAACAGAAATTTAATGAAACTTCTCTTTCAGAGATGGTAAGATGCTAATGCTGTGCTGCAACAGGACAGCAAAGCCAGGACACCCAAGTGCCTCTGCACAGACCATCTTGTGTCCACCAGAGGCCTGGCTCCATTTCTGAGCCTGGTGCCAGTCAGCCAGCCTTGGCCCATCTGAGGGATCTTCCTCAGCACGGGACACTCCTCCAATGGGATGTCATGCAGACACAGCCAGCAGGCCATGCACTGAATTCTGAGGCTGAGTTCCATCAGCATGTGTGGGAAATGGATTTACAGAAAATTTCAGGGAGGGGGGTTCAACACCACGCCAGACTGGACCCATCTGGTACAAATTCACCGTGCCAGGGGAGCATCCTGGCAGCAGCCTAAGGAGCAGCGCTGCATCTCACCAGTGTGACTCAATCCAGGACCCTTTCTGTGCCATTTTGAGAAGCGCTGTGCACATGCTGTCACCACAACTTTCAACTGGAAACAAGGAGCTCAGCACTTCTCCAAATCTTAGAATAGGTATTCAGATCAGGCTCTCAAGCAAAAAGCCCCAATATACCAGCAACCCTCCAAAAACTCTAGATCCAATAACAAAGTGGTTTTTAGGACCCTTGAGTATTCTGGGAAACTTCACAAGGAACACATAAACATGTTATCTGTCCCAACTTTAATATACTACAAAAAAATTAAAGCTGTATAATGTTTTCCACTATCTGTAGCTCACATACCTTTTCGCAATAATTTTGGCTTACAATTTCTGAAGTAAAATGCTGATGAAAAGAAGCCCACAGCATCTCTGTAGCAGAGAAGCTGGTCTAAAAATTTTTTTTTCACGTGAGACATAAGATCCTTATGTCAAAAAGACCGTTTTATGGCAGTTAATAGAAGTACAAAGCACTCCACACTTTATTTACTACACAGGCAAAACCAACAAAACTTCAAGCATTTTTTAATGCAACAGTAGAAATTGAGTGGCATTTATCCACACCATCTTAAAAATGCACAGAATCACTCAGTTCAAAAAGAAAACATTTCTTTTAGTCAAGGTGTACTAACTTAACCTCTGTACTCATTTTTACAACAGAAAAAGCACTATCAAACAAATAATTTCCCTATGAGAAAAAAACCTCTAAAACATTACTCTGCAGCTCACAAAACTTTACCTATACACTAAGACCTGTGATTTGCAACCATCTCTCATTCACCACTCAGCACAATGAGTTTAACATGCAGACTCTTCTCCCTTCTGTTATACACATTTGTATTTGTTGCCAAACCCCCACATTTACCACAGGACACATGCCTACAGAAATAAACAAAATGCAAAATTTGCAATGACCATGATTTATCAACTCCAGTGTTGACAAGGTAAGAGAAGGTCTAGTGCAATGACTGCAGAAAAGGTACTCACATGGACTAACATCTCTGTATCTGTTTCGATTTCTGTTTTCTGGATATTTTGCAACTCTGTGAGGGTAGTCACTGGATTTGTGTCGGATTTCCTTAAAAAGACAAAATAAATAATTTACTTATAGCCAGCAACATGATTAAGATTAACATTCTACACATACTATTAATTAAGCAACATTAGCAATAACTAACATTTTTTAAACCAAGTTTTTCTGCCCCTAGTGTCATTTTCACCCAGAAGATGCATTTCATTCATGGCCAAACTGCTATTATTTACATCTTCCTACATTTGGCTAAAACTACCAAATGTAAGCACCATCTGACAAGCAACTGATGCATCAGGATCAAAAGGCAAGAAAAAAAACCCTAATCCCAAAAACTTATTATGCTCACAGTTTACCTCAGAGCTGCACATTTCCTCCCAAAGCAGTAAGGGACTCAGATGCAACAGCAGTATTCTGCTGGCTCCTTTAAAGTGACTGGCAGCATAAACCCCCACAAACATAAGTGAACCAGTTAATGATTTTATGGCTGCTATTAAGGGCCATAGGATTATTCTTGGTGGTTTGATGGCTCATCCCATACAGCTGTAGTTAAATGTGAACCAATATGAAGAATTCTGGAGTCCCAAATATCAATGTGAATCAAAGCCTGTTCTCCCCACACATTAACACAAACCTTCTAATGATCTTTGAGATACTCAGACTCACACACTATTTTAAGGACCCTACTGTTCACACGTTCTGAATGTTCTGCTTTATTGATTTTTTCCCTGAGTGCACCTTTTCTACAATCTCACTAAGGCATACAGAATTACCTTATGTAGAAAACTGAAAATGGCCTTCAAAGTACTCTGTATTTATATCTCTGTACTGATGCCATCTCAGCAGAAATGTTGCTTAGTACAGAATTAACAATATTTTACTTTGAATTCTCCTTCTGTTTTTAGATTATGTTGCCACATTTGATCATTATGTCCCAAAGGGCATTTAAATTTATTACAACTGAGCATTATTTGGTCTTCTCAATGTTCCCACTATCTCTGTCTTCAAACTTCCTAAATGGTCTAGTCTATTCCCAGACAATGAACACAGCCAGAAAGGGCATCAGCGGAAACAGAACATACAAAAGAACGCTCTAATTTTTAGCACTGCTTGCATGACCTTTCTGTAAAATGTACTGCCAATCTGCAAAGAACATAAATCACAATGTGGAGCAGCAACTTCCAAGCAGCAATACTCCACATCTTTGTATAAAAACCTCTTGATCTATTAGGTTTTCCATTTTGATACAGCACACTGGAAGGAACTTCTCTTGTTTACATGGCTGACAAGCTTAGGGAACTTGCTCATGGAACAAATGGATCTGGCAGGCATGCACACCCGAGTTTCGATGAAAGGTAAATTTTGTATTACTCAGTAACAGGATGCAACATATTCTGTTTCTTAAAGCACCTGCACCATCAGTGCACAGGAACAGACCCAAGCTTTGGTAAAGAAGTATTAAAATAGCTAGAAATACTTCTAGCAATTTTGTGATGGTGTGGGAGGGTAGGCTTGCTAAAAAGAATTAAATTTAAAGAAATTTAATTACTAATTTGGAAATCCGTTTTCCCACATAATATCCAGCCATCACACAGAATCACAGCACAACCAGACCTGGAAGGAACCCACGAAGACCATCAAGTCCAGCTCCTGACTGTGCACAGAATAACCCCAAGTACCACACCATGTGCCTGAAAGCAGTGTCCAAACCCTTCCTGAACTCTGGCAGGCTTGGTGCTAGATCCTACTTATTTGTAATACAAATATATCCAAAACTGCAACATCTGAAATACTGCAGTAGAGATGCTGCATTTGAGTCACATATAAATCACATAAATTACTGATTCAACAGAGAAAAAGCATAATTTGAAGACAGTAAAGAAAACTTTGGGGGTTCGGTTCTCTTTCTTAATTTGTGAAGTAGTGCTATAAAATACTGCGAGCTTAAATAACTGCTCTAGATGATACATAATGCCTGTTTTATGGAACTGAGTGTTCTCTGAAGTTCTTAATCTCGTTAAAAATAAAACTGCAAATACTGCATTTTATTTACAGCCACTCGCGCAGAGCCCCCGCAGCAGACGCCGAGCTGGCCAAGGCAGCGGGAACGGGGGCTGAGGAGGGAGCACGGGTGCCTGAGGAGCCGCACGAACCAGCGGAGCGTTGGGGGGGGCACCCAAGCCTCAGCCGAATCCGCCCTATCGGACACAGCTTCCCACAGCTCCCACAAGCCGCGGGAGCCCCGGGGCGGCTGTCGCGGCTCGAAGCGGTCCCGGTTCGGAGCGGTACCGGCTCCGTTCAGCCCCGGGGGCAGCGCGGACCCGGAGCCGCGTCCGAGCCCGCGCACGCGCCTCGCCCCGCGCCTGCGCGCCACCGAGCCCGCCCCGAGTGCGCATGCGTAGCGCTTGCCCACGGCTCCGCTGCTCGCACCTGAGGGCGAGAGTCGTGTTGGCCCAGCGACTTCCGCTCTCCCCGCTGCTGAGGCGGCGGCGGAGCCGCACGCCAGGCACGGGTGCTGCCGGCCCGCGGGTCTTTCGCCCCACGCCGTTCCTCCCTCCCTGCGGCTCTCCGGCTAGAGCCGACCACGCCGCTCGGCTCACCAGATAACGCGCCTGCCAGTCGTTCGTGGCGTCGATCTCCTGGAACTCCTGCTCGATGGCGGCGGACATGATGGCGGCGGCCGCCAGGGCGCGCGAGCCTGTCCGCAGGAGGCCGAGCGGCGAGCCCGCAACCGCTCGCACGCAGCCCCCCGCCTCACGGCAGCGGCGGGCGCGCACATACGCTCGCGACCGGGTGGCCCGCAGCCGGCGCCGAGCGCATGCGCGGCCCTCGCCCCGCCCACCGAGGGCCGCGGCGATCACGCCTCTCCGGGAGCAGGAGGCGGGAAGCACCTGGGGTGACGTCACTGTCCCGGCGGGGGGCGGGGCCGCGCCCAGGTGTCGCGGGGGCTCGGCAGGGCCGGGGGCTTCGGTCGCCAAACGGGCACCGAGCGCTTGTTATCACAAAAATCACCGACTCAGTTCGGTTGGAGAAGATATCCGAGATCATCGAGGCCAACCTGTGGCCGAACATCACCGCATCAACTAGACTATGGCACTAAGTGCCACAGCCTTCTTTAAACACCTCCAGGCACGGTGACTCCATCGCCTCTCTAGGCAGTCCGTCCCAGTATTTAATCACCCTTTCTGTAAAGAATTTCTTCCTAACGTCCAACCTGGTACAGCCTGAGGGCATGTCCTCTCGTCCTGTCACTGATTGCCCGGGAGAAGAAACCTCCTTTCAGGCACTTGTAGAGGGCAATAAGGTCACCCCCGAGCCGCCTCTTCTCCAGGCTAGACACCCCCAGCTCCCTCAGCTGCTCCTCACAAGACATGGGCTCCAGACCCTTCACCAGCTTCATTGCCCTGCTCTGGACACGCTCCAGCCCCTCAATGTCCTTCTGAACCGGGGGCCCCAGGATTGACCTCAGTATTCAAGGTGCAGCCCCACCAAAGTGCGTGCAGGGAGACAATCACTGCCCGTATCCTGCTGGCCACACTATTGCTGATAAAAGCCAGGATGCCATTGGCCTTCTTGGCCACCTTCACACTCTGCTGGCTCTCTGCTGCTGTTGCCCACTGGTCCTTTTCCACTTTTCCACTTTGCAGCCACTCTGCCCTCAGCCTGTAGTGCTGCATGGCTGTGCCGATGTCACTGAGCGGACACAGGCCCCGAAGGAAGGTGCATGAGCTCTTCCAGGCGCTGGCGGGTCCCCAGCCCGGCTCAGCGCCCACCCCCGGCCATGTGCCCCACCGGCAGCCGCTGGCTCCGAAAAGCAGAAGTGCGGAGACACGGACATGTCGGACAGACAAATCTCGGCGGGGCTCGCCGTGCCGAAAGCAGAAACGCCGTGTCCCGCAGCGATTGTCTCACTGGGACAGAACGTCCCTCAGAGGGCGGCTCCGGCAGACGCTGGGCACAGCCAAGGGTCGGGCCGGGCCGGAGAGGCCTGCGCTGTCGGGGGACA
This sequence comes from Zonotrichia leucophrys gambelii, assembly GCF_028769735.1. Classification (NCBI taxonomy): domain Eukaryota; kingdom Metazoa; phylum Chordata; class Aves; order Passeriformes; family Passerellidae; genus Zonotrichia; species Zonotrichia leucophrys. The sequence continues at coordinate 100,401,026 of NC_088171.1, read as the reverse complement.
CCAGCCTGGGGCCCCCGGGCAGGCGGGGCCCAGCACAGATCGTGGCTCAGCACAGGCCGCTGGGTAACGCCCGGCGCCTTAAAAATGTGTGAATTAGTGCCACAAAGGGGAACTACGAACCATCAGTGTGTGTGGGTATCTGAAGGGAAGGGTGCCAAGAGCCAGGCTCTTCTCGATAGTGGACAAGAGGCCACGGCAGAAACTGCTGCACAGGAAGCTCCACCTGAATACGGGGAGAAATTTCTTTATTGTGCGGGTGCCCGCGCACTGGAACAGATTGCCCAGAGAGGCTGTGGAGTTTCCCTCACTGGAGACACTCAAGAACCGTTTGGACGTAATTCTGGGCTATGTATTCTAGGATGACCCCGCTGGAGCAGGGAGGATGGATCAGACGATCTCTCCCAATCTCCCACGTTTTGTAAGAGGTGACAGCGCCTCCCGCACCCCAGGCCGAGTCCTACCCTCCGCCCTGCCGTCGCCTCCTGTCCCGCGGGCTCCTGTCCTGAACCTTAATTCCTGGCACACCCTTTCCCTGCCGCAGGCTCTCCCCCACCCCAAACTCGGCCCCTCACGGAATCATTTCCCTGGAAATGTTTGTATCTGCCCTCTCCCATCCCCGAGGGACCCCCGTCCTGCAGTGTGCGCCAGGCGCTCCCCTCGGCTCCCCGCACAGGAAGGACATCAACCTGTTGGAGCAAGTCCAGAGAAGGGCCAACAAGTTGATCAGATGAATGCAGTCCCTCTCTTATGAAAAAAGGCTGAAAGAATTGTTCACCTTGAAAAAGAGAAGGCTCAGGGGTGATCTGTGATGGTCTTCCAGTATCTGAAAGAAGCCTATAAGAAAACATGGATAGACACTTTTTAGAAGGGCATGTAGTGATAGGACATGGGTGAATGGCCTTAAATTGAGAGTAGGTTTAAATTAGGTATTAGGAGGAAGTTCTTTGCTCAGATGGAGGTGAGACACTGGAACAGGTTGTGCAGAGAAGTTGTGGATGCTTCATCCCTGGAAGTGTTCACAGCCAGGTTGGATGGAGCTTTGAGCAACCTGCTCTTGTGGAATGCAAAGGGGTTGGAACTAGAGGATCTTTAAGATCCCTTCCAGACCATATGATTCTGTGATCTACAGTGTCACTTTGCTGAATGTGCCTGTGCCATCACTGTGGTTCCTCGTGTGCTATCGCCACAGCCCCTGCCTCCTGTGAGCCTCTCCTGATGTTTAAGCACAACAACAACAACAAGCATTTTTTTTTTGAAACTGACTTTTGATTTTGAATACCTGTCACTGAATGCTGCTGCATTTCCTTTCTGCCATACAATGCTCTAAGTCCACTGGCTCACGTGCTCCCCCAAGTCTTGGAAGAAAAGCTGGAGTCCTGGACACCATGGGACTGTGTGATGCCTTTGAAGTACAGCAGATGGGACAGCATGAATCAGTAAGTTCATAACAAGTTTTTCCAAGAAACTCAAGGAAATGTTGCACAAGATTTTCTTGAACTATGGGTTAAGCTTTGAAATCAATATAGGGAATGGCATTCTTGGATTTTTCTGCCTGCACGACTGAGAAATGGGTCATGTCTGTAGTTCTGCAGGTGTTCTCTAGTTAATTAGTTCTGTGTATGATCAGTTATGAAACAAGCAAATAAGAAAACTTTTGTGAATTATGTTTGTGATTTAAGAGTACAGAAAAGGGTCCAAGGTAATGATTGATTTTCATTTGAAATAGATTTTTTTAAGTTCAATGAATAAAATTGTTCTTTATCAGAAAACTTATGTTGCACAAGCTGGGTGCAAGAAAGAAAATAGGTACATGGAAGCTGTCTGCAAAATAATCTATTTTAATAAAGAAATTAAAATAGAAATCTTCTTCACTGATTTTAGTCTTTGGTAGGCTTTTCCCTGTATATAAGCTTGCTGATTGGTCTGGATTTATAGCATTTATGACATGATGTGCTTTTCATTGTGCTTGTGATATTTGGGGATGTAGTTAATACTGGGACATCAATGTAATTGTGTGGTTAGGAAAGGGAGTTTTATGGTAGCAGCTCCATCTAGAATCTCTAGTGCAGATCAGTGCCCAGTGACATCTCATGGAAAGCTAAAAATGTTTATTAGTTTGGTTTTTGCGGCTGGCTTAGAAAAGCAATAACTTGTAAACCAGGGTTTTCTGAAGAAACTGCTATTGTCCATATTTGGGTTGCTTTATTTTTACTGCAAATATGCTGAAAATGCAGCACCAGTTCTCTGGCTTTTAGTATCCGAGCCCAGGATAGGCCCAAGATTACATTTCTAATGGTCTGTGAAGGAGAACTGTATATACAACATAAACCAAGTACACTCATTAGAAAACTTATTCTGCCAATAGTAACCTCCCACTCTGTATTAGCTGTGCAGCCAAGCCCAGATGAACTACTACATAAAGTCTTATGCCCTTGAGACCATGTAAGACATGTAAAGAGGGACAACACAGTTGCTGGAAAGTCTAGTGTATTGTAGTGTTTTCTGTCTTAGTATAAACACAAGCAAGCAATGTTTTTTAATTAAAATCTCTGATAATTTGAGAAGCCCATTGCTGTACTGACAAATCAGTCACCCCAAAGTAATTGGTATCTGCAGCAGTTTTGATTTCAAAATTGACTTTGGTGCCCATGAAGACCAATTGAGTTAATTTTAAATGTTTTTGTCCAGTGACCTTGGCTGAACAATTATTTTAGTACCAGTCTGGAACAGACTAAGTGTTTGTTCCTCTGTGTACTTTTTTGGGTCATTCACTGGAACTACTTAAGCACATTTATTGGAAATGATCTGGTTTGTGCTGCTTTTCTGAGAACCATTTTAGATATTGGTAGATGAAGAACAAATTCTTCCCTGAGGTAGTTTTATTCACAAATACACTCCACATCAATTTTAATTGTTAAGGAAGAGAGCTGTAATGTGCCTGAGTTTGCCACAATGTGAAAGGAGGAGAACATATAATTCCTGATTTAAGTCTTATAGCCCAAGGCCTAAAGGAGAAGAGGATCCTCCTTCCCTGATGAACTGGATAGGACTTGAAACCCAGAAGGGCTGGCCACTCTTCTGGCATCTGGTAGGGAGTAGGAGAAGCTGAATGAAGAGGTCCAGTGGTCAGGATAAAACAGGTTTCATTTTTTGTGTGCATTTACAGTGCACTCCTATTTCAGACTTTTGAAAGCTGTATTCCTTGCTCAAGTGAACGTTAAAATTTTCATAACTGAAAGTGGGTGTTGGTGCAAATACTTTTCCTCAGCAATATTATTGCTTTCCTTCCCCTGCCCAAAATTGTATTCTAGCATACAACAAGAAGGGCGGGGAAAAAAGAAAGAAAACACCCAGACCCCCATAGCAAACCCTTCAAAATGTATGTAGCAAAATGCAAATCATTGAAGCAGAAACAGAAGCAGAAGTGCAAGGGCCTCAAACAGATTTGCTTTCAGCTGAGGAGGTCTTTCACATCAGTCAGAAATCCACAACAGTGGGATCCTAGTGTCCAGTGTCTGATAAAAACCAGCTCTGTAGTAAAGGTGATGGGATTATGGAGCGAAGGGGAATACAGCTGTGCCCAGACTGTACGATTGCCCAAACTGTTGTCTGGAGTTCTATGTAGAAGAAATTCATAGCCAAGGAAGAAGGGAAATATTAAGAACTATTAAGGAAGTCTGTTTCAAGTCTGGAGATTTGTGTCAGTCTGTATGGCACTGGAGTCCCGTGGTGAAGCTGGATAATTGTGGAGGATGAAAAGAAAAGGGTAACTGGCAGAAGTGCTGTCACGAGTGAATGGACACACCAGCTGGCAGAAAAGGCAGCCAGCCAGGATGTCTGAGGGATAGAACAGCTTTAGGCTCTGCTGTGGCTTTGTGCAACAGCCCTTCCAGCAACCTAAGCTGGGCTGTGCAGTCAGCCACAAAGCCTAATGCCTATGAGTCAATGCAGGGGGTGCTGGGTACAGCTACGGGAAGAAGGAAAGAGGCAGTTGCCAAAAGAAAGATGACTCCGAGTTATTATTTTTCTTGCTTGTAGAGATGACCTTGCTTGCTGGGGATGATTTGTGTACGTTACTTGACTTTCTATCTCTCTTTCCTTTTCACCCCAAGCTACAGAGACATTTATTGAAATCATCATTTGCAAGTGGGAAACTCGTAATTCAGTGAGTGTGGCTTAGTGTCATTCCATGGTCCTTGTCAGGTCAATTTTTGCTAGAAATGGCATCTATAATAACTGTCTGTAGCTGACATTGTTTTCATGTTGAAAGTTTGTTTGAAGATCAGGGGTTTGTTAAACTTTAAAATTGCCTCACAGACTGAATAGGGCTGTTCCTTGCTTAGACCATTTCTAATCTCACAGATATTATTTTGAAGCATTACTTTGTATGATGGCATAATGGTTAATGAGCAGTTCTGGAAACAGTTCTGGAGTAGTTCTTTATGCTGGCCGGGGAGTCTCTCTCAAGTTCTCTTACAATTGTGAAGTCATAGTATCATGATCTTGTCACCTGTTTCTAGCACAGATTCTGTACTTTAGTGGTTTCCATGCTTGATTATATGTATCTTCATCTATATTCAAGCTTATCTTCCACATTACAAAATTAAGGTAATTTTCTGAATTACAGCAGGAAAGATTGTGATGCACCGGACCACTGTTGTTTGCTAGGAGAAGTTCTGGTAAGAAAATACTGTTTTAGCAGAAGACAGAAGACTTTCTCCTGAGGAGTAACAGTAAATGTTTCTATTATAAACTTGTGCTCTCAGTTTTATGTTCCGGTTTTCCTTTGGGTTTCCCAGCATCAGAACAAAGCAATTGTGACTATTTTCATGGGTCTAACAATCTCTGAATTGTTTTTGCTTTGTTTTTGCTTTTTTTTTTTTGGCCCCAGTTGTTCAAGATAAGAGTCTTCAGATTGTAATCCATGTTTGTAATTTATGCTCCTGCATTAAACAATCTGATGGGCCAATAACAGGAAAGGATTTTCTTGCACTACTTGCTGTAATAGGGATTTAAAATATCTTATTGCTACCAACTTCATAGATACTAAAATTTACCATGCAGTGGTGAGCCTTTAGCATTTATTACAATAATTACTTCTGTCTTTCCTGTGATAGCAGAGGTAGGTCTGTACAGGATTTGTGATATCTTTGCCTGTTTTTAAGTTGACGTTAATATATCAAATTTCATACAATTTCCCGTAGAAGCTTGTCCTCTTGAGATAATGAGCAGCCCTGTAGGAGCCACATTCTCTGAGTCACTGTTTTGATGGCAGAGTTCCATGAGTGTGTGGCTCATTTCTCCTGCTGAGATGTCCTTCGGTATGTTATAGAGAACAAGGTGTTCACACTTGTGTCACTGTGGAGACTTGGGCACTGGATCTTGTGAGGGCCATGGAACACTACAGCAAAATTCACATTGCTGCACTTACTTGGCAAGGCAGGACTGCAATAATCAATACACCTCTCTTTTTACCTCCAAAGTAAATCAAAAAGCAAGGAGGAAAATAGATTTTGCCTGTAGGTGGCAAAGAGCCATGAAAAAATTGTTAATTTTTCAGGCAGTTATGATTTCCTAACAAAAACAAATTAGCAGTCCATGTAAAATTTACCTTTCCTTTTTTAATTTGATAATGTCTCTTATAAAAATGTCTTTGAAATTAATCTGCTAAAGTAAGGAGTCTTAAAAGCTGTTTTGCATAACCAGTATAATAGAGCTTTTGAACGTATGCTATGTTTCCTTTGGTCCAGACATTTCAAACCTCTAATTCATACCCTTGTGGCATACAAATGGGCTATAACTGCTAAGCCAATTTGTTTGTTTTCTCAAAGAAAAGAAAAACTGAATGTAATGTACTCAAAGAAGGATCCATAACACGCGTTTTCCAATTGGAATGCTGTCAAGGTCTTTAACATCTTATTTTAGCCAGTGGAACAGTTCCAGCAGTTCAAGTCATGACATGACCACTTACTGGAATTAACAACCCAGGGAGAAAAGTGCCCTTGTGCAGAACGTGTCCAGTATCAGAATGGGTATATTAAACTCTCTGGATCTTTTACATGTTATGCATTTAATTTTTTTTCTCCTGCTCTCTCACTGCATACAAAGAGACATCACTAAAAGACACTGTTTACCTTTTAAAAACCATATGATACCCCACCTCAAGCAGACCTCTGCAAGTTCTTTAGTGGCAGACTTTCTAACACAGATTTGCAGTAAGGAAAAAATGTTACAAGGAAATAAAGAAACAAAGTATGTTATTAAGATTGCATTCATCAAGAAATATCCCACACGGTCGCTTCAACATCTCAGGTAGCTTCTAGCTCTCATTCTCTTACACTAATTTTGGAAGCTCTGTTCACTTGAAATTCATTTTCATTGTCCAAGATGGCTGCTTGCTTCATACCAGCCCCCTCTGAAGCACTGAGCAGGAATGGTGAGGTGCAGAGTAAAAACAAAGATGTTTGGGTTTTTTAAATTTGTTTTGTGCTCATCAAAGACCACCTCAATTTTCCCTTTTGTTTTTCTTACTTAAGAAAGAAAATTTAATTGAGTCTAGTGGTTAGGTTCCTGAAAATAATACTGTGGGGAGGGGTTAGGAGATACAACTGCCATAAGCCCATATCTGCATTCCCTGATTATGACATACACGTTAATGTTACATTAACGTGTATGTCATAATCAGAACAGTCCTGATTTTCTATTGCTTCTCAGCACATTGGTAATACCTTATGGATACTCTTATCAGAAGTTGTAAATGCACAATTTCTAGATTCAGAATATATTTTGGCTGGTAAATGCCATACAAGGAGCAATATGCCAGCAGCAATGGTGAATGAGAAGTGGGATGTGTTATTTGTGAAACTCTGCCACATCTGACCACCCTGCGGTCTTTGTCCTGGGGTTTTCTCTGGGGAACATCACAAATCAGGTGATGGCAATATTTCTTTGTCTCTGAAAAAGTGGTAAGGATAACTCTCACCTAATTTCCAGAGTTCCAGCAACCTTGGAAAGCAGGAAGAAGCAGACAACTGAAGGAGGTGACGACATCAGTTATTACAGCTAATTCTGCTGTCAAATATGCATCTACAGTGTGCAATATTACTATTGAATTTACACAATTCTGTCACAGCAAATGGCAAAAATCCTGAATTTCTTTGGACAGGAGGTTCCAATGAAATAATGCAAGGATTACATTTCTAAAACATAAATATATATGCTTCTCAGGGTGATATTAAAACTTTCCCTTCTCTTTCTTTTGCCTCTCACTTTTCTCAGAAAGGAATCAGTGGAGGTGCTTTTTTCACAGAGAGGAATTAGTCATTAATAGGTTTGATAATTAATCAGATTAATAAAATCTGTGCTGAAAGTTGTAGCCCTCTGGTTACTCTAACTGGAAACTTATATGCACAGCATTTTATACAATTGTTTTTCTAATGTGAATTTCATAGATATATACTTTTTAAATCTACCATTCTAACACAATGTGATAGAAATTAAATTCGCTAAAATTATCAAGTGCTAAATTATATTTTTCTTGATAATTTAAAAATATTTCTATAAGAAGTAAGGCAGATACTTTTAATCATCATTCAAATAGCTGCATGATTAGGTCTTGGAAGTTTACTTTTTTCATCAGAATATAGCATTATCGGGGGAAAAACTGAAATAATATTTTTGTGTTCATTAATCTGTGCAAGTCAGCAGATGGTGGTTAAGTAGTCTCTGTACACTGTTCAGTGTTCCATTTGTAGGCTTATGCTTTGTGCATGATACTTGTGTATATAAATATCATCTGCTCCTACTGTCCTCCCACAGAGCGCTTCAATGTACGGGGTATTTTTTTTGTATTTCAGATATCTCAAGGGCAGGGGCTCAGAAGAGATGCTCAGCATTTAGGCATGGTACATAAGCCACTCACCAATGATACATCTATCTGAAATAGTTGTATTTCATCTTGTGCAAAAGCATAATGCTGGGGGAAATATTGAAAAAGCTGCATGCATAAAAATTATGTCTTTCAGGCATACACTGTTTCCTGCACAATGTAGCAATGGGTTACCTTGGGCAGAAAGCAGTCGCTGGCAATCAGTGTCACTGACTGGACCTTAGCTGAAAGGAGCATCCCCTGAACAGCAGCTGCTGTATTTCTCCATCACAGGGCTGTGTGGGAATGTTCAGCGCACCATTAATCCTGCGGCACGATGTGAACATTTCCTAAAATACTCAGTACTTTTCTCAGCATGCTCATATGGTGGATGCTCTCGCAGATTTGGGCTGTGTTTGCTTTGGCATGTGCCTTGAGTTTTCAGTTTAAATTTCTGTCACAACACAAAAATCCCTTATTCCTGTAAGGCCAACTCACCATGCTAATTTGTACAAGACTGTAAAAAAGAGACTTAACAACAGGCAGACTTGATTCTTCTCTTGCAACAATGAAATTTCAAGATTTAGAAATCATTTAATTAAAAATATGTTAACGTAAACTGTGACCATACAGTTTACACAATAACATTTACAAATTATTTAAATTCTTTGCTGCTTCTAATGATTCTAATGATTGAGTAATCTGTCCTCATAGCAGTTCCTGTTGGGAAGTTCTCCTTGTTATGATTCTGATCTAACAGCATTGCTGAGTTGAGACGTAAGATGAATAAAGTAGCTGGTGATTAGTATGAAGTCACAGTACATTTTCTCTTTAAAGGGAGTGTACCCTCACATCTGACAGTAAGGCAGCATTTTTGTTAATGAGAATTTCATGAGCAGAGGAGAGCAGAACTGAGTACAACAAAATATTTTCAAAACTTCCAGTGAATGGGAAATTAACTTTTGTAGTCATGTGTCTTCCAGAAATTCAGTATGCTTCCCCTGGAATCTTCTCTGGGATTTCATTACATGTCCTTAATCCAGATGTTTCAAATGCTTTGGAAACAATGAACTATTATTATTGTCAGAATAAATTAATCACATTTCCTTTTAGAAAAGTCAGAGGGAGGAGGAGTGCTTAGCACATCTCTAGGGAGCCTTTTGGTGTTTTCTCTGCTGGAGTCTGAAACCTCCCAAGACAAATATGTTTAACTTCTCCTAATGGTGGTCAAAGCAGAAAATTACTCTAACATTCCCCATTTAAAATTTGCTGATGTATATTATCTGGACTATATTCCCAGACTGTTCCTTAGTCAAATTTACTCTGTCTTGTTATGCCTCATGATTATATATAAGCTATATATAGCATATGACATCCCTAAATATGTGATTCCATATCTATAACATAGTCTCCCCATGCACCTTGCACAAATTTAATTTGAAATCTGAGATAGAGAGATGGGGTCTATTCTCCATAAGAAGAGACTGAAGAATCATCTGACAGTTTGAAAATCTTGGCTATGCCCTTTCATAAATATTCCTTAAGTCTGATGCTGTCTGTAGGTATTGCCACTTGCCTTAGCTGAGATTCCTGTTAACCCCAGAGCACACAATAGGTCCTTATTTCTTATGCATCTTCTTTTAGATGCACGAAAATGGCTCCAAGAATTATTATTTTGCTGGAAGACAGAAGAAGACAGAAGTATAAGAATGGTTTTGGGACGGACCTTGAGTTTGTTAAGCTGCTCTGCTTGTAGATGCAAAGATTTGTAAACGTTCTGTATAGCTGCTTAAGTAATTTTTTTTTAGAATGGGTAATCCTGTTGTGTTTGGGGAATATGCGGTTTTCCTAAAATGCTGATTTCAAAAGCTCTTTAGACTATTATAGCTAAATAGCATTTTAATGAAGCATGTTTGTTATACTTACCAACAACAAAATGTAATGAGTAATAAGCAAGTTTCTTCACTATGTTGTTATCATCCTTCAACTGCATTGTACCAGCTCTGCTGCACTATAAACTCAGATTGGTATCAGACAAACATTTGGATATTACACCCTAATATAAATATTTATTCTTCTTTTTCCAAATGAAAAAGAAATTATTAAAGAAAATTATTGGCGAGCTTTCCATTTTAAATTTAGAGTTTTTATTTTATTTGAACAGAAAACAGCAGGTATAGGCAGGATATGTGGGCAGGTTGCCTGTGGATGCAGCTGTTCAGGGTGGCACAAGGGCCCCAGTAAAGAGCAGCCAAGTTCTGCTCTTTCCTCTGCCAAGGCCTTTCTCCTGTGGATGGGAAGATCATGCATTTGAGCTGTTCATATCATGTGAGCAACTGATCTCTACCTTCTAACAGCAAACTAGCTCAGCCTAGGTAATTTATACTTTTATACTGTAAGGATATATATGTTACATTGTATGTGTGTGTGTTTTGTACTCACTTTAAGAGTCAGTATGCATCAGCAGCAGTAGCAAACCTGACCTTCTGAGCCAATCCTATTTCTGCCCCTTCCTTTGCCAGAGCAGCTGAGCACTGGGAGCAGTGGAGGAGGTGTAAATGATGAGATTTTGCTGCTTGAGAGTTGAGGAGTGTGGGCAGGGAGAGGAACTATCTCCTGAAACTAGAGATTGGAGAGCTGGAATTCAGTGACTGATGAAGGAGACATCTTAATTCTACTCCTGGTCATCCCAAAACTTGCTGAATGGCCTTGACAATGGATCTCGCTACACCTCCCTCTCCTCTTTCCTCCATGCTCTTCATGCACATCCACCTTCTGCAACCTCCACGTTCTTTTCTGTAGAGTCTAGTACTGCTGCAAAATTCAAATTTTCCTGTACGTGGAGAAGCCTTGAGTCAGCTCCAGGAACCAGCTACTTAAAATTTTCCAATCTATTAAGCAGATCACATTAAGTAGTACGCTCACTTCAGATATGTGAGAAAGAAAAACTCCAAATAAAAGAAAAAATAATCGAAAGAGATACTTGCAGTAAATGAAATCGTCACATTCAGAATGGATGGCATCATGATGTGTGTCTGGCAGCAAAGACTATGTGTACTGTGGTGCAGCCCTGCTTTCTGTGGCCCACCACGGCTGTGCCTCTGCCTCTGTCCCCACAGAGCAGGACTGCCATCCTGCAGCTCCATCCATGGTGAGAGGCTGAAGAGGAAAGGCTGCAGCACGTGCTCCTTCCCTCAGCACTCTCTCCCTCTTCATGAGCAAACTGCTGAAGGAAACGGGAGCTGGCTCATCTCTGAGGTCACTGAGAGGCTATGGAATCTAGAAGGCAGAAGTCCTTCTTCAAACCCAGCTCACCAAACCCTGCCTGACCTCACTGTCGAAATCATTAAATATTATTGTGCTAACTGGTGGTGCTGGGAAATCTTTTTGTAAGGTAGTGAAAGATTTGTGTTAGCACCCAACAGTAAAGGGTGGGCATTAAAGGCTTCCTCTGCCCATAAACAAGCATACACAACCATTCTGTAAGCAACAGCTATAATAATGCATTTGATATCCCATCATAATTGTAGTCTGCAAAAATGATTTAACTGCTAACTTTGTCAGCATTTATACCCTGTTTTCTACTTCTGATGTTTCTTTCCACACCCCAGAACAGACGGAGGAAAGCCACCGCAGCTAAGTTTAGACTTTTCTGTCTGTTCTTACTGTGAAAACTCTCAGGGCCAGCTATTTTCTACTTTTTCTCCCACAAGCTGTTTCTATTTCCCAACTTAAGATCAGTAGTTTAAAGATAGCTCTGATGTAATTATACCATCTGAGATCAACCTTCATATTCATCTGTTATGAAGCCATCAGTATTCCCTTCCTGTCAGTTATGTTGCTTGTCAACTTGTCATTCCAATTTTCCCTCACATTTCTTTGCACATTCATATGACTCAGAATAGTTTCCCATCCATAAGCCACTTACTTACATATAACACCACTTCTGTTTCTCCTTAACTCAACTTTATGTGCTGCCACAGCTATATTTGATCATGACTGAGTAACTGCTTTGCTTGACTGTCATTTCTAATAATTATTTTGCTTACTTTGTCTTCCTGTACTCTTTTTTACATTAAGTGGTAAAACCTAATTTTATAGAGTTGGAGCTGATATTTTTCTTCTTGCATCTTTCTAATAGTCTTTTTTTTTTAGATAAAACAGTAAGTTTTAAATCCAGTTTGGGACATTCTATTGAGTTCCTAGCAAAATAAATAACAGGTTCTAAGTGGAACTCTGCAGCAGCAACAAAGCAGGGTGATACATAAAGGTTCACTGTTCTGCTTTAGGTGCCTATTTTACTCCCAGGTTACTCACATAAAGGCTTGGGGACTTTACCCTCATTTTTACCCACAAAATAATATTTTGCTATTAATTTCTTGCCATGATAGGCCAGTCATGCTTGGTAAGTGATCCTCTTAATTTGTCTTACTCTTCATAACAGTAATTGCTGGTATTTTTTTTTTCTGAACAGGAATTCTACCCACATTTTGCACACATTGCTGTGATTATGTGTGCTTTCCTCTGAAACATCCACCTTTAGATTTCCAGTTTGTATGACACTTTTGTTACACATACAAGACCACTTGCTGACATTTTCAAATGCTTTCCAAGTTTTAATCCTCAGATTCTTGAAGCAAAGCAAACTCCTAAATGACTGGGTTTACCAGAATTTTTTCCCCCAAATTTAATTGCTCAATAACACCAGTTTGTATTTCTACATTGCCTTAATCCAGGACATATAATAATAGATATCATTTTACTCTCTGTGAAATATTACTAATTGTTGTGAATCCAGTTTTTAAGTTAAGGAAAACATGGTACAAAAAACTGTGTGGATTTCACAGAGTCAGGCATGTGTTCCTTGCCAAAAATAATATTTTTAAAAGGTTGTCAGGAATGGAACCTTTAACTCTGCTGAAAGCTGTTTGCTGTTGGCATGATAACCCATGAGTGCCTGTAACAGACCAGCTTCGAGTGCAGACATGACTGAAGCATGTAACAGTGGGAGCCATTTTAAGCAGGCTTCCTCACCCTCTATCCCATGCTGATACAAATATTCTTAATGAGTACAGTTCATTATTTACTTTCTTTTTGGTAGGACTTTGCATTTTAAAAGCCTCTTTTACTTGAAGAAGGTAGTCGAAAGGGAGAAAAGGAAAGTACTAGCTGTAGGTTTTAAAATTCCAAGCAATGCCAGTTAAAGTAATTTTGCATGAGAATATCTCTACCAATGCTAATACACTTACACTGGACTTTCAGCAGAAATAAATTAAGTTATGTGGTTTTATAAAGTCAAATTGAGAACAAAATTGGCCTACTGTGTCAAAAGTGAAAAACTAACCTTATTATAGATGCTTTTACTTCTTCTTCTGTGCTGTGGTTCAATTTAATTTAATCAAGGTATAATACTGAATCAAAATGTTAAAAAATATGTACCAGCATTGTCATAGTTGTGTGATCTTCCTTTGCACATCATTATGCAAATAGCAATGTTAAAATACAACTGTCTTTTCCACCTCGTGCACACCATCACCACAAACAGAATGTCTTTCCTTACTGTTCAGCTGTAAGAGGAAGCCTCCAAGGTTAGCTGGTAGCTGAATCCTGATTCACGCCTCAGCTAACTGGAACCTGCAAACTTCCTGTGGCTCCCCTGAGTTCCAGATTGCTTCCCATCATCTTGCTGTGTGACAGGAAATGTTCTGGTTACCATCAGCAGCAGATGCTTGTGCCCCCCTGACCTGGCCATGGTAGCTGCCAACCACTGCTGTGCACTGGGGACTGTCCCTTGGTGCAGCAACTTCACAACCCTCTGGATACTCTGGAAATGCAGCAGGGAGCTGCAGCTTTCCAGCACTAAGTGTCTTGCTTTCTGGATTTGTTATACCATTCAAAGGGGAATGTCTCACGAGGCAGTAGTATTGAATTTGTTATTAATTTCACCTAGATTAAGATAAAAAGAAATTTATTCATAACAAAGGTTTCTATTAGACATAGGTAAGGAAGCAAAAGGAAAGTGCTCACATACTGTTCATACTATTTCCATCTGATTTACCATACTAACCCAGATGTCAAGATTGCTGTGGTCCAAGATAATTTGTGTTCATGTTACATCACTGGAAAATCCCTCTTTTGATGTAGCATGTTAGCTTTTATAGCCAATTTTTGGTAACATTTGAAATCTTCCTGAAGAGATCCAGGGAGATTTGATCTTATTCAACAAATTTTGTTTTACTTTTAATATGAGAGATACTCTGGCCATTTAAAAGAATTTAAACAAGTGTTATTTCATTTCCCAGAAAATATGAAGCCTCTTCATTAGACTGGATGCCTTCCATCCTAATTGGCTGTCTATTTAATGACTGCTTGCCTTAACAAAGGCTGTATCTTGTCCTCTCATCCCTTTCTAATTCTGGTGTTTCACTATGAAGTGTTTCTTCTATTGAACCTTAATTCTGTGTCAGTCTTTCTACTAGCTGAAAACACCAGATACAATTGCCTACATGAGGTAAATGTATTTATCTCATTCCTGGGCACTGACTAAAACCAGACACCACAGTAAATGAAGATTCTGGGATGACAATCATCCATGTTTCCTGGATTTTTTTAAGTAAGTGATGATTTTGGACCCAGTTTCTAAATAAATCTAACCTGACCTAACTTGCTTTGAATCTAGGGAACGAGGTCAGGGACTTGTTGTATTTAAAAATGAACAAATATTTGTGTATGTGTACATGTAGTAAAAAAAAAAAAAAGTTATTTGGGTTTGATTTTCCTTTTTTTTTGCTTACTGACCAAACTAAAATGTCAGAAATAAAGCCTAATCTTGACTTGAAGTGTACAATTTTTGTGTCTTGTCAGAGAAAACAAACATTTTAGGTCATAATGTGCCTTTGTGAAACATTTACATATTTATATATTGTTCAAATGAAAATGACTGATGCTAATTATTTGTGAATCTGACAATTTTGCCCTGCTCCAACTATACCAATATTACTGGCTGAAGAAATAAACTAAGTTTGAGCAAGTGAAAGATATTAATTCACTATTTGAAATGTACTAGTTGAAAAGTCTCAACAAAACCATTACATTACTAAAATTGCAAAAGAATTTGGTTTTGACAGCTGAATCACTGACTGGAAACAATTGTTCTGAAAAAAAAAATGCAGTTTTTATAAACATAGTCAGTGGTTTACAGTAAAAGACATTTCCCCAAATAGCTAAAAAAATTGACCTTTCAGATACACTGTCACAGACTAAAGAACTTAAAAGTCAGCTTTAATGTTTTTTATTACGCACTGTCTCTCCAGCTGTTTGAATGAAGCAGTAACTGACATTTCAAAGTACACGTCTCTAATTATGCTAAAAGATTAAAAAAAAAAATCTTCCTCTTTTGCAATCTAAATACATGCATTACTACTATTTGTTTGGGGGGGGTTTTTGCCCTTTGTTTGTTTTTCTTACATGTGAGGACAGCATGAAAAATTTACTATCTCTCTCACTACAGCACTGAAACAGTCACAAACACATTTCCTTCCTTCTTCTATTCCATTAGCTATAACTTAGCCATGGTTTAGAAAATACTGAAATTTCAGCTTCCAAAGTGATTGCATATGATTGCAAGGGGAAAAAAAGGGTATTTTTACTCTAGACCTAGAGCCCAGAGTGAGGTTCCCTCTAGGAGAGGAATTGTGCAACACCAGTTCATCTTCAGAAATGAGAAAATGTTAACCTCTTCCTTTCATTAACTTCTCATTTTTAAAAATGCTTAGCAAGTTTTCTGTTATTTATAAATGCCAACTAAATTTCTCCACTAATGTAAACAGGTAATGCTTAGATATCTAAATTTTCTTGACAATTTTCTTGCAAATTCCTCTTTTCAGCTCCAGATGTTATCTATTGAGATTTAGTTCTGTAGTATTTTAACAATATATTTTTAAAACTAATATTGGCCAACTTGGACAAGAATGTAAAATCAGTTGGTGATTTTTCTTCCAAATTCTTCCACATTTTTGACCCTCTGTTGAATTGAAAGCTTTTTTATATTTGCTGTACTTGGGCAAAAATATATTTTTCAACACGTTAACTTTTCCTTACCCAGTATCACTACAATAATTGAATCCTAGCATTTAAAAGCTATGGTGTACCTTCAAGTCCAAGTTTGTTGTAATTTACCTTAATCTGTTATTCTCTATTATAATTCTTTATCACATTTAGGTACCACCATATCTATCTTACTATAAGGCCTGCCAATGAAACTCATGCATTAGGGTGCTAAATGCTTGCATATTTTGTATGCAGGTAATGCAGAAAGAGTGAAAGAATCCCTCTGGCATGTGATAACAGCACCTCCATCAGTCCCTACTGAATGTAGTCTGCAGTTTGTAAAAATAAATGCATAAAATATCAAACTGTCAGGTTTATTTCACAAGCACATAACAGTTTCTTTATAATTCTGTGAAGAATTTGAACATCTCTGAACAAATTCCATTCACTGAGTGAACAGAAATTTTAAACGAGAACATAAAAACATGAAAACTTTAAATGAGATAGTGAAAAGCAAAAGCCTTCTTGAAAATGTCAAAACTAATTTTCTGTTAAAGCTGCAGTTACCAAAAATCTTCTAGAAAAGGTCTAACTCTGACTTGAATCTGGAGAATTTGAATGTATCTGATGTCAGGGAATTTCATCCTTTCGCCTTTAATAGATGACTGGAAAACTGGATCATAGCTTTAAGGCACTGGAGGTGTTCTGATGACTTCAGAACTGTTATGAACCTGAAATATAAACCAGTTAAATACAAATGTATTTGCTTTCACTGTCTATTGACATGCTAATAATTTTTTTTCTCTTAAATCTACTGACTGCATTATTGTTATTTGGAATATAGCGCATTAATTATCCTCTTTGCTAATACTTGTCCACTATTGTAGCTATCTTCAGAACAGTCAGCAAATAACACAGCTTGCAGATCAAACATTCCTTAAAAACAGGATGCTGTAACAGTCTTGTGCTCAGTGTTACAACAAATGAATGGTATTTAAAAGGTATTGGCAAATGAGCTGCATGCCCCAGTTTGTGAGGGGATACTGCAGGACACAAACTGGAAGAAAGTGCTGCTTGTAGTGAAGAGCTCCTTGAAAAGTGGAAGGTCAAGGGTGAAAGTACTGAGCCCTCAGGAGTCTCCATCTGCTGTGGTTCCTTTATTTTGCACAGCTCTCTGACTACAGACCAGTCACCACAGCTCTACTGTGGTGATGGTGGTCCTTCACCACCCTCACGCTAAAGAATTTATCCCTAATATCTAATCTGAAAACTGAGAATAGATAATCTGAACCTATTCTCAGTTTGAATCCATTCCCCCTTGTTCTGTTACTACACACCCCTGTAAAAAATGTCTCTCCATCTTTCCTGTAGGCTCCCTTCAGGTACTAGAAGGCCACTATTAGGTTACCCCTGAGCCATCTCTTTCCCAGACTGAACAATCTCAACTTTCTTAGCCTTTCCTCAGAGGAGTTTCTCAACCTGGCCGCGGATTCCTCCCCTGCCTGCACTGTCGTTCACGCACTTCACCCTCCCAAATCTTTCCCCGACAAGGAAGCAGGTCTCAAGGCTCATCTGTCAGGGCTCATTAGTACCGTAAATCATTAACGAAGCAAACGCAGTACATCCCACAGCGCCGAGTGTGTGTTTATTGATCTGCATTACCACAGCGACCTCCGCAGCTTTTCAGACCCGCTATGGAGTGGGACTGCGGCGCTGCGGGCACAGCAACCCCGCAGAAGAATCCCACAACCAGCTCGGCTGGAAAAGACTCCCGAGACCATCGAGACCGAACACCACCATGCCGCCAGTGCCGCGTCGAGTCCTTCCTCAAACACCCCCAGCGACGGTATCTCCACCACCCCTCTGTGCAGCCCATTTCAGTATCTAACCACCTTTCCTGAGGAGAAATTCCTCCTAATGTCCAACCTAAACCTCCCCTGGTGCAGCTTGAGGTTACGGCCTCCTGTCCTGTCACTTCACGAGGGTACATGACGCAGTCAGGCGCGGCAGCACACCGCACCGCCCCAACCCCCACCGGCCGACTCCGAATCGGGTCGGGTCCGGTCCGGACTGCTCCGGTCCGCTCCAGTCCGGTCCCTGCCCCGCGTTTCCCGGCGGTGGGAAGAATCGCGCATGCGCGGAGCAGCCCCCTGCGCACGGGGCGGGCTGTGGCGGCTGCGCGCGCGGCGGCGTCGGCCTCGCCCCCTGCCCCGCCCCGCCTCGCCGCGTGAGGCGTGCGCGGTGCGCGCGCGTGGCGGCCGCGGCGGGATGTTCGTGGCGCGCAGCATCGCCGCGGATCACCGCGACCTCATCCACGATGTGTCCTTCGACTTCCACGGGCGCCGCATGGCCACCTGCTCCAGCGACCAGAGCGTCAAGGTGAGCGGGGAGCCGCCGGGCCTGGTGCCGCGCCAGTGTCGCGGCCTACCGAGCTGCGGGCGGGCCGGGGCGCGGCCGAGGGCTCGGTGCGCGGTGGGTCCCCGTGCGGTGTCGGGCCGTGGGGCGGGAGGCTGTAGCGCACAGTGCCCGTTGTGTTTGTGTGCGCCCTAACGCGTGTAAACACGGGAACTCCGCTTCCGAGCCGGGGCTGCGGCAGGGAACGCATTCCCGGCTGCTGTGCCTGCAGCCGTGCCGCTTGTGGAGTTTATTCAGCGGAACATCCGTGTTTATTAAAGAATGCTTACGAAAAAAACTATTATTAAGTAATGTAGTGTCAGTAATCTGTATTTATTGTGGGAAGGAGGTGAAGTGCCAGTAAGCAAAAAGCCGTAGTGGTCTGTGTGTGCCCTGGCAGACTGGGGAAAGTGTGGAATACAAGAAGTCTTCAATTTTACGTTCCTGTAGAGGAATTAAAGTAGCATTTTACATTTACTTAAAGGAAAAGTTGATTGCTTTTTTGCTTTTTTTTGTGCATAGTGAGAAGATGGGCAAATATTTGGGAGTCACGTGGATAGATTTAAATCTAATTTGCAGAGAGCAGACATGTTTGTTATTAAATCCAGATAAATGGTTGAAAAAGTCACCTTTTTGTAGAAAGCTGTGTCACATGTATATTAGGCTTAAAAACTAAGAAGTAGCCTGTTCTCCCTGACCACAGACTAAAAAGCAAATAACCAACCACAATAAAATGTGCCCCCCCCAGAAAATAAGCCAAAGCCATGGAGATCTTTGATTTGGACTGACTACCAAGAGTGTACAGTTCTTAAAAAAGATACCATGAGGTGGGTTGAACACAGAAACTGTTCTCTAGCAGTGTAATGTTACTTTCCGGTCATAACTGAATCCTTTATGAGAATGTTCAGAATGTCCCTCCAGCCAGAGGAACAACATCACCCAGGCTGTGTTGGAGAGCCGGAGTGGCAGACGTGGTGACTTTTAGTACAGCTTCAGAGTGAATGAGTGACTGACAGGAGTGAGTGTCAGGTAGTGTCTTTCATTTGGTTATGTTCATGACTTTCTACATAATTTTTCAGTAAGAAACTCGTAAGTATAAAGATGTATGGGAAATCAAGAGAGGGGAAGGTTCAGTGGCTTGCATGTGGTCAAAAATCAAGGCAGAAAGCTCATAAAAAGGAACAAGATCTGTTCCCCCACTACCGTGGTGTATATTTTACTCTCCTACTCTGCTTTTGGGATGAGTGCTGGGAGCTGCATTTGGGTTTTGCAGCCAGAGCTGAGCACGTGAGGGTGCTGGGGGCTCTGGAATGAAACAGAACAGTGTGCTCTTGGAACAAAGTGAATGAACTTTTGGGAATTGTAATAATTTCTCTTCTATGTAATTTACTGTTTAAAAAAAGATAGAAGACATAAAATAGTGGGTTTTGCAGGCAGTGCCTCTTCTCCCTACTTGTAATAGGGATAATTTCATGGTGGAGTAAAGTGCAATTTTGTACTCAACCCAATACAGTGTCCTCGATGAAAAGGTTTAGTGGGGATGCGTGTGTATGTTTTTGTTTATTTTTATTTTATATATATGAATGGTTGTGTCTTTAAAGTACTAGTCAGTAAGGTTTATTTACAAATTGTATTTTGATTTCTCATTAGGTCTGGGACAAAAGTGAAAATGGAGATTGGCATTGCACTGCCAGCTGGAAGGTTTGTATTTGTAAAAATTACACAGACATAATCATAATTTCTCCTTTGTTTTTGGAGAACCATGCTTCATTTCTGCTGAATTTTAGAGCAGAAATGTTTTTTGTTTGATGTAGATTCTGTATGTCTTGTGTAAAATACTTTTTCTTTGCTTTTGTAAAGCATCTCTAGTGCCTCTCACTTAAAGCAGAGGCAAACATTCAGTCTGCTCTTGTTAGTACTAGTTATGTTGGTAGATGAGTATTAGTAAATATTATCAGTGACTGGTGTTCAGGGAGGGGAAAACAGTACCTTAATTTTTAATTTAATATTTCCTTCTGTGTATAGTAAGACTTAAAAAAAAAAAAAAGCGGGAAGGGGGAAATGAAAAGGAAAATGTCTGGCTATTAAATGTTACAACATCTGACCTCTGCTTTTTGTTCTCCAAAACCTTTCTGAGAACTGTGTCATATAGATGCTCTGCTTCATCTGGATAATTAGTGCATTCAGCTTCTGAATTGTTCTTAAACTTGTGTTTAATAGGACCACAATGCATTCATCCCTGTAAATGTCAACGCAAGGGAGGCTTTTGAATTCCCCTTCTCTAAGACAGGAATGTTGAACTAGGTATGAAAGAGGAGCTTCATATTAAAAAGAAGATTAATCGTGCTTACAAGTGCTTTTGAAAAGTACAGGCAAGCCAGAAAGTAACATGGTAATGGTTGAAATTTGATGGAGAACAAAACTGTACTTTTTGCATCAAGGCAAAATCATAGTTTGGAACTTAAAGTAGTAATAAATGATGCCTTGAAATATGCTTGTAATAATTGCATTTAAACACTAAGCGCAACAACTTTGCAGTGCTGGTTAGAATAAAGAACTGCAACAGCTGATATGTAACTTTGTATAAAAGAACATAGGTTTCAGAGGAACAGTGTTACTACTTCCTAGAATTCTCTTTTTCAGAAAGTCATGAAAATATATGGTTCCTAAGGCAGTAAGTTTGCTTCTTTACAGTGTTCTGATGTTTTCTTGCAGACACATAGTGGATCAGTGTGGCGTGTGACATGGGCCCATCCTGAATTTGGGCAGGTCCTGGCTTCCTGCTCCTTTGATAGAACAGCAGCTGTATGGGAAGAAATAGTGGGAGAGTCAAATGATAAACTCCGAGGCCAGAGTCACTGGGTGAGACTTCTTTTCTGTAGCTGTAAAGTTTCTGATTTTGGCTATGTTTTGTTCATTTGTGGCAGCATTCCAACACAAAGTATTTTTGAAACATTTGAGGAAAACAGCTAACTGGTTGCATTCAGGCCAGTTTGTGTCACTATTATCAATGTTTCATAATGAGATGTTCCCTGGCAAACAACTGGCAGACATGAATTCCCACCTACAGTTGGGTTTTTCTCTGACAAGGGATAATTTGAAGCAACACTGGCTGTTCTTGTTCATCTTTCAAACAATATAAAAGTTGGGGGGGAATTTTTTCGTGGAAGATGTAAGCAATCCTATGAAATGGTATTGTCAGACTTAGCCTTCCTTAGGAAATAAATTTTTGATGGAAATTTCCTTGCAGGTCAAGAGGACCACTCTGGTAGACAGTAGAACATCTGTTACAGATGTGAAGTTTGCTCCCAAGCACATGGGTCTTATGTTAGCAACCTGTTCAGCAGATGGAGTTGTAAGGATCTATGAAGCTCCAGATGTGATGAATCTCAGCCAGTGGTCACTGCAGCATGAAATCTCGTGTAAGCTCAGCTGCAGTTGTATTTCTTGGAATCCTTCAAGGTATGTTACTAAAACATTTGCTTTATGACTGTAACAGGAAAGGAAAAACCATTCAAAGCTGAACTGCTTTGATTTCTCTTTGTCCAGAAGCACTTAATGGCTTTCCCTGTGGACACAGTGTTGTGTCCTGCTGATCCAGTTACTCTTTTATTCATTAGCACTAGTCCATGCTGAAGGTTCAGCATACAGGAGTTCACTTTAATGCATGGGATAGGATAAAAGTGGATTTAAAAACTAAAATTCATGTACATTTAGCTTATGTGATTTATCTTCTGAAAACTGATAGAAATATCACAAAATCAATAATTAAAAGCACTGCAAAGAATGCAGACTCTGCTATGAAACTGGTGGCAAATACTAGACTGCAGATGCAATTTCTGTTACGGAAAGTTCTCTCTGAGAACATCATCTTGAATTGCTAAATAATGTTGTCTAATGTTTTCACCTTAGTGAGTGTATAAGGTGGGCTTTCAAAACAACAGAGTGAGATAGTGGTAACTCTGAATAGCATTTAACTCCTCTTTCTTTGGGATTTTTTCCTTGCGGTATTTTGTGGTGGTGTTCTATTTTCTCTATAGATAATGTGTTTGAAATTTAACAAATGGCTTGGTGTACTTTCTATGGGAAATACTATATATTAATATTATATATATACATAGATATAATATGTAAATATGACAATACTTGTTTTCACCTTTTAGCTCTCGAGCACATTCTCCAATGATCGCTGTAGGAAGTGATGACAACAGTCCAAATATACTGGCTAAGGTTCAAATTTATGAATATAATGAAAATACCAGGTATGCTAAATAATAATAATATATAACATTTGTGGGATTGTGAAGTTGTTTATGATATATGACCTTTTATTCCTATCATTAGATGTGGAGTAATAAATAAAAATACCTTAATTTTGTCCCTGATCCATTGGGTAGGAAAAGAGAGGGAGACCTCAGAATGGTAACTGATGTTAACAGAAATGATATTGATAATTTTATTCTCTGTCAGTGCAGAAGTGTCAGTGTTCTTACCAGCATTTTAAAGGGAGAGTAGTTGTTCTGTGTCTGTTAAATTGTGTGTTTAATTTTGCACAAGGAGTTAACAGTTGAAATTTGACTTGTGTTGCACCAGGCACTGTTTTGTTCAAGGCCACCTTGCAATGATTTTAAAGGCATTATTACAATGACAGAAAGTACTCTGAATTGCTCATGGTCTGTCAAAGTTCAGGTTGTACAGTCAAGAGTCCACAGAACCAGAAAGGGCTACTAAGTTTGTGCACCACCACTTCCAGTTAAATGATAACAGAGAAATTGTGTTTGACTGGGAGTGACCGATGTGGGAAAGGAGCCAGAGTGTTCTGTGGATTTTATGCCCAGCTTCAGGCAATGCTCTCCATGCATTAACAATAAAGTTACTGTAACGTACTAAGAAAATGGAATATGTGTTTATCATACAGCAGAGGAGGCAGACAGTAGTCTGCTTAAAAGCATGGAAAATTTAGTGAATTACTGAGATGCAAATTCCCTTTAGATTTGTGAATGGAATATTTCTCTTCATTTTCCTTTTCCAATTGCAGATGAAAATATCCTTTGTACTGCAATCCTTGCTTTGTTGTATGATTCACAATATTGTAGCATACTGTACTTAGTGGCTACTGTATCTGATAGATTCAATTTCTGAAGAAATTTGCTTGAAATTATTGCAGAAATTTATGTTTAAAAATTTTTTTTCCAAGTCTTATCATGTATTCTTAACCCTTTTCCCCGTTTCCACTATATCTGGTATATATAATTTTAATCACTGGCAATTTTCATGGCATTAAAGGTTAATTTCTTGCCCTCTACAGGAAGTATGCAAAAGCAGAAGCTCTGATGACAGTCACAGATCCTGTACATGATATTGCATTTGCTCCAAATCTGGGAAGATCCTTCCACATCTTGGCTGTAGCAACCAAAGATGTACGAATTTTCACACTAAAACCTCTAAGGTGAGCTTAAGAGGAAGATGGTTTGATGTGATGTGATGCACACTATACAATCTTGTTCAAATTGTCTCTGCAAAGCAAAAGTAATAATGTATGCAGGGTTGTTTTTAGCAACCTGATTTTTAAGGTGACAAGATTGTGAGCAAGTCTATAATTTTGTCTGAATACCTAATCTAATAACAGTTGTTATTACAAGGATTTAGTAGTCTCTGACATCATGTTCAAGCCCAGACCTTTGAACAGTTGTGTGCAGAACTGTCACTTTTCTCTTAAACAGGAAAGAATTGACTTCATCAGGAGGATTAACAAAATTTGAAATTCATATTGTGGCACAGTTTGATAATCACAACTCCCAGGTGTGGCGAGTGAGCTGGAATATTACAGGCACAGTGCTTGCCTCCTCTGGTGATGATGGCTGTGTTAGGCTCTGGAAGGGTAAGGTCACCCACTTGAATCACATTAACTTTGTAGTCTAGTGAATATATTTGAGAAATTTTACTCAAAACATAATTCTGGAGTGAGTGTCCATTTTAGATTTGTGAAAGATAGATTTTTATTTTCTATATTTCTGTTTACGTTTAAGAAAAACAGAATTCAGAAATAACTTTCTGTGTGAAATACTTGCATGATTTAGGCTGCTGTGAATAGCTGTTACTGTACCCTGAAATTGTTTCACCAGACTAGAGCTACATAAAGTTGTCATTTTAAAAAGTAAGGTGGATATTTTCTCTGACTTGAAAATTTTCCTCTAAACCTAGAAAATCTACATTCAGTCACAATGTCAAGGCAAATGGCTTTTTTCTGTGTACATATTTAAGAGAAAACAAACAAATAAATGCATCCCTCTGTCAACCAACCAAATAAAAAAAAAAAAACAAACCAAAATTCCCACAACAACAACAATAAAAATCTACTGGCAGTTACCTTACACATTCTCATTTGTTCTTCAGTATTGTAACAGTGGAAACTGAGTTTTAAATTATGGACAGGCAGGGAATATCAGGCAGCTAAAGGGCCGGATCCTCAGCTGTTTGGAATTTATATATAGGTATTGAAGTTCAGGTGTGATTCACACCAGATGTGCGACAGTTGAAACATTTGTAGAGAAACTGAGCTTCAGAAGAGAAACTAACAGTGTCTGTATATCTGTGTTTGCAGCTAATTACATGGACAACTGGAAGTGTACTGGTATACTGAAAGGTAATGGGAGTCCAGTGAATGGTAGTTCTCAGCAGGGAATTTTTAATGCCTCTCTAGGTTCAGCCAATACAAGTCTGCAGAATTCACTAAATGGATCATCTGCCAGCAGGTAGGTTAAGTAGTAGAGAGACTGATTTTCAGTAGTCTGTTCTCTGAATCTTTATTTCATTTAGCTCTCATATTTGTTTTACATGTTTTTAAAGTGCAGTGTCATTTATTGCATGAGTACTTCTATAAGCTCCTCTGGTTTTGCTCTGTGGTTCATCTGTTATGCAAGTGTTAAGAGGAAAATGAACAAAACAGTAAGTCATACTGAATCAGTCTGTATAAATAAGCAATATAAATAATTATTTTGGTTTGTAGTCCTTTCATATTATTAAAAACAACATTTCTGAAATAGTTTTAAAGGAGAAGCTTCATCCTACTGGTGTGTAACTGCCCCTTTGATTTAGATATATACTTAAAAGTGAAGCAAAAATGCCAGCAACAAATTCTGTCTTTTCTCTGGGATAATATAGCAGAAGGGAAGGAAGAAAAGTTACTTGATAACAGTTTCAACAATCAAATGTTAGTGTGATTTAGTTTACTTGTTTTTTTCAGGTGTGTAGCATCAATTGAATAAAAGTTCTGAGATTTTAAAATTTTCCTCATATGGCATTCATATTGCAAATAATATGCCTCAATCTGTTAGGTTTTTGTTCTGTAATCGTTGCATTTTAGTGAGTAAATTTTACTGCCTCTTCTGAAAAAACATTTTCATTTGTGCACACTGAAATGTAGAAATATGCTGAGTCTTGCATGTGTATGGTGCAGTGTGTACAATCAGCTTTACAGAATTCTAAGGATTCTGTATAAGAATATAAGAATGAGATGTGGGCAGATTCCATAGCAGTGGTTTCCAAGTTTTGTGGCCACCTTTGTTTCAAGTGCCTTGGGATAGTTTCCTTTCCGTCCATGTGCAGTTACTCGTGGGGTTTTTTCAGTTTGGAAAGCTTATTGGCAAAGTTGGCTTGTGGAGAGTAGCACCAGCCTATCCCCTCTTGCCCTTTCAGCAGTCAGTCCTGAATGGCAGTTCACAATCCCTAGCCCTGTTGAACAGAGAACAGGTTTCACATTTTCCTCACAAGATAAATGCGGACACAAGAGGTGGTAATGGGCCCGGTCCCAACAAGAAAGGGCAGCAAAATTATGTTAGTCATGATTCCAGATTCTACTTGCAGTGTAGCAAATGAAATGCAGCCCTGCCTTGGACATGGTATATCCAGAGCTATGTAGCTGCATTTGCTTGGGCTCCTGTGGGGAAATGCAGGCTGTCTTACAGCTCTTTGGCATAGGGTGTGGTTTTACAATCTCCTTATCTAAGACTCTGCTGCCACCAAGACTAACCATCCCCACCCCTCTCGTGGCTCTTCTCCTGTCCCTGAACTTGGTGCTAAGCCATTGTGCAGCTGAAACTTCTAGCATTATTTCTATTCCCTTCATTGCTCTGTATTGGAAGGTGTTTTGTTGTGGTTTTTAATAAATTATTCTTGCCTCTGATTTGTAAAACAATGTTATTTCCAGAATTAAGTCAAGGCCTGTGGAATTTTGGGATGTATGGTGTCTTGTCCTAGGATTGAGCCTTACATTAAAAGATACACACTTTACTACAGGCTTTCTTTTGTAGTGATACTGGCCTGAGTTGTGTAAGCACAGCTGCTAACTTCTGTGTTAGTGTTAACGTGCTGATAAAGATTCATGCATTGACATTTGACTAAATAGGTATCCTACACATTACTTGTCTCTGACTGTACATGCTGTGTTTCGTGTCTATATATTTAAACAATTAAGACAGCTATAGCACAGGCAGATCTGGAAAAGTTTATAAAAGCACTATGGCCAAACTGAATTTGTACTTGAAATAAATTTCAGAACATGTGATGTAGATTGTTAGGAAATAAACCAGTAGGGCTGTATTATTATGTTGATGTAACTGTGTGTGTAGATTTATGATACAATTTCCATTCTCCATTTGTATTATGTCCTTTTTAACAGAAAGCAGAGCTGATACCAAGCTAACTGGAGTAACTTTGGTGTTTTGCTGCTTGTTGCATGCACACAGGAATGGAAAACGAACTCCTTTTTCCCCTTCCCCAGCGCCGTTTGACCTCTCCCAAGACACCAGCAGCCTGCTAACTACTAAATACTGTTCAGAAAGCCTTTTTAAAACACGTTGTATGCATTTTTTGTACTAGCCTGCACAGTTTGATACTGATGGAACGCCCGATAGAAAAATATTTGGAGAGGCATCTTGTTTGGAAAAAAACGTAAACAACCCACCCAAACCCCAAAACTTCCATCAGAACATAGTTTTGAAAGCTTGTAAAATTAAAAGATAGTTTGTGATTAAAAACAAGAATTTTTGTCCTTGATTGGGATGGGAGGAGGGAAACGACCATTACAGTAACTTCCATTAAAATTGTTTTGAGAACCAATTTGTTTTGCATTTCAGAGTGTTCAGCATTTGATAAGGATTCCCTAAACATTACAAGGTTGTAACTGCTTTGTAATATATATGCAACTGTTAGTTCTAAAGAAGTGAGAAATCTGTTTTGACAATTGTACAGATGATGGCTTTTAGTGGTTTGTTATTGCTTCGTTTATATTCTTTAGTATGACTTCAAATAAATGTTTTGTAAGTACTGTCATACTTCATTCTGAAAGAAGTACTTTCTCTGTTACATATGTACATTCCTGTGGTAAGAGTTATAATTACATGGAATACTTAAATTCTCTCAACGTAATATCCTTGAAAAATGCAAACACTTTAGCCATACAGAGATAGAAACCAAAATGCAGTTTGTTGTTAATTGTCCCATAACTTCGTTAATAAACTCATAGCTGTTCTTTGTTGTAAGTCCACAGAATTGTAAATAAGACAGAAAACATAATATAGTTATACTAAAATGCACAAGTGTTACGGGTAAGTTCTAATAAAAGCAGTAGCAAAATGACATGGAGTGGCATAATTGTGAATCTTGCATTCACCAGGAATCTTGAATTTACACAAAATTGAGGATTTTGCAGAAATATGTAAATAGATACAAAGACTGTATTTCATTCAAAGCAGTTATTCTTTGTAAATGTATATCAATGTAAAAAGTGGTGTTTTTACGTCTTCTAGAAATGCTGTGAAGTTAATCTGAATTAGGTGCATATGCAGCAAGTGTACTTTTTGATAATATTTAATGTATATTTTGTGTCACAAAGAAAGCATTACTGAAAGCTGTTAACAAATCACAGAAATTCTGGGAGAATGAAAGCCTGGTAATAGCTGTACTACACCACCTTTTTGACTTCAAAATAATCGATTCTTTTGTAAAAATGTATGCTAGGACTATGACTATGGTATTTTCAATGAATTTTGGTGGAAAAGACTATTATTTTGCTTTAAAGAAGAGTTTCCAGATTTGTCTTGTTTTGAATTACAAGCCTTGATTTCTGCTATTATGTTCTATTGGTTTTGGCATGGATATACTAAAGCCTTTTTTTTTTCCAGCATGTCTTTTCTCCCCTTTGGTTCTCCTTGTATTTACTACCTTTCTCTTCTTTTCTTGTTTTGTTGGTTTTGTTTGTTTGTTTGTTTTTTTTGTTTGTTTTTTTGTTTTGGTGTTTTGTTCCTTTCTTAATTGTTTCAGGTATTTCTTTCCCCCTCTGGATTCCCCACGGGCTGGATCGAGATGGTCCAGTCATGCCCAGCTCCTTCCTCCTCCTCCTCTGATAGAGCAGTCTTGTGATGCTGACACTGCCAACCTCCAGTATCCTCACCCTCGCAGACGATGTGTGTCTCGGCCTCTTAATCTTTTACCTGAGAATGAAGGGGTTTAATGTGTTCCTTTAAATAAATTCTGAAGGGCCTTATTCTGGGTGTTTGTGAATGCTTCCATTTCTGGCTGCCTTTGTATTCCTTCTCTGGTACAAAAGACTTTTTTAAACATGTGGGAATTTCGTGCATGTTTTGTGAGACAAAAAACATTTAGAACATGTTATTTGTGTATCAAAGATCATTTTATTTTGTACCCATTGAATTTTGGGAACGTACATAAACAGTATTAGCCATGCGCTCTTTATGGAGTAGATGGTTTCAATTTGCCTGGGGTTTTCTCCTTTTCTTTTTATCTTTTTTGAATCAATTTAGTATGGTTTTTATTTTTTTCTTTTTGTATACTGCATTTAAGTGTGAAGCACATTCTCAAAATTAGACATGCCTTCAAGACACTTATGAGTGAAGAATGATGTTGCATCACCTTGTTAAAGAAACAAAACCATTCCTGTGTATACTGCAGCAAAATAACTTGAAGTGTTTGGTTACTTAGGGTTTTTCCATCTTGCTATATAAATATTTAAATTTTATAATTGTGGTTGACTAATAAACTTGTTCTGAAAGGTCTGTATTTGTATGTCTTTCCTTGTAATTATTTTTTAACAGGTTCCTGATGAAGGAGTTTTTCTGAATCAGGTGTCCACTCTCCTAGCTCTGCTCTGTGCCATTCTTGATGTGCAGCTGCATATTCCCAGTCTGTGCCACAAGGTGTGCTCTCACTTTTCCCATGGCTGTGCTGGAGGTCTGTGCAGGCTCCTAAAGCTGTTTGGTTTCACATTACTTCTCAGTTCTTTTCCAGTGATTGAATTCAATCAGGGTGCTTTGAAGAAAGAGTGCTGGCTTGAAAAATGCCAAATGTCTTTTGTGCTGTCAGCACGGGAGGGAGCATCACTGCTGTGGATCAGTATGTTGGCACTGACTCAGTCTGGTGCAAGGCAGGCAGGAAGACAATGCTGGGCAAAGAATACTTGGTATTGCCCAGGAGTAGCATTACTGCACAGGATGGGACTGCTGAGGTTTTTGGGCAGATCCTGGGGGAAGGAAGGAAGGAAAGAGGAGGCCTTCGTGCTGCAGAAACCCAAAGTGTAATTGTATATTTCAATGTGCTTCAAAATGGACTTACCCTGTTTCCTAGACCACTACTGTGAGGTAAGGGAGAGGACAACTTGTATTTTTCCAAAATGACATGTTCCTATGAGCTTTACTTGTGTTCTGAAAACTTCAATTGCTCAGATCCACCACATTTGTTTTTTTGTTTCTCTCTGAGGAATAAAGTTTTAATTTAAAAACCCGTGAGGTACACTAGTATTAGAATGTGCTTGCTGAACATGTGTGGAGGGAGGCTGCTGATACTTTCCAGCCAACAGGAACAGAAGTGAACAAAAGGAAAAAAAAGTTTTATACCTTTACTAGAAAAAGTTAACACGAAACCATGCCAACTTTGTATGGTAAACAGAAATGTTACATGATTAAAGGATAATGCTTAAATGGAGGGTGGAAAATAACTGTTCCTCTAAGGGAGAATGAATAATTGAAAAATTAAAAATCAACACTATTACACTGGGATATAGTCCTAAACCAGACCAAATTGTTTCTTGATATGGAAGCAACAAAACATATTTTTTAAGTGTTAAACCATTTGCAGCATTCATGTCTTAACCCTGGAAGAGGTCACTGATAACCAGTTAGAGTAATGACAATCTTTTGCAGTTTCTAGTAGTGCGTTGTTAATAGTTTATTCAGCACGGTCACGTTATTTTCCTCTGTTATGAACATGTGTTATTATTAGATATCCTAATTCCAGTCACACTTCTTACTAATGGAAACATGCTGTAAGATTGAGTGCAAACAAGTCATGTTAGAACACAGTGGCCAGGTACTTTAACCTCAGCAAATGAGCTCAGGCTGGTTTTGTGGCCAATGCCTGCCTTGCCCCCTACCTGCTATTTTGTATTGACCTCTCTCCAAACCAGTAGCCTTTGATGCACATCCCTGACTTTCCACCTCTGCTTCCTCAAACTCATCGACTCTTCTTCCTTGACTCAAGCCTGTGAATTTCTGTGCAGGATCTGGGCCCTTGGACATAGGCAGCAAAACTCTAGGAGGGAAGATTAGAGAAGGGCTTTGAAAGGGATAATTACAGCAGGTACACACAATATTTTAAATTTATGCAGCACTTTTTAAGGCTACACTCCTTTTTCTTCTTCTGCAAGAATACCCACAATAGCCCTTCTACTGCTTCTGTGCTTGGAGCACATCTTAGTTTGAGCTGCCAGGATTGGAAAGTTTTGGGTCCTGTAGAAGCCATGAGATGGCATTGGTGGTTTTCTTTGCTTTCTTTGGCTTTGTGGGTTTGTGTGTGCGGTTTGTGTCTGTGGTGGTTTTGCTTTTGGTGTTGTTTGGTCTTGTTTTGAACATATTTGAACCAGTATGAATTTCTGATTACGACAAATGTGGATTTTCACTCTCCATACAAGGAATACAACCATAGAAATGCATTCTGAAAACATCCTGGAGAGCACTGAACTTGATGTAGATCTGTAGAAGTTTTCATGCACACACACACATTTGGAAGGCACCTGCTCACATCCTCTACTTAAAAAATCCCTGTGACATGTACGCTTCAGCATGGAAATGAAATTTTCCATGTTCTGTACATAAACTAGAACACAAGGAGTTCCACCTCAACATGAGAAAGAACTTCTTTACTCTGAGGGTGGCAGAGCACTGGGACAGGCTGCCCAGGGAGGTCGTGGAGCCTCCCTCTCTGGAGACATTCAAACCCCAGCCAGAGCCCCTGCTCTGGGTGACCCTGCCCTGGCATGGCGGTGGGACTGGACCAGAGGTTCCTTCCACTCCTAATAATTCTGTTTTCCAGCCTCATTGTGAAAAACGCTAATGACTTGTTTTTAAAATTTTAATAGTTATAAAATGGTTTTAAAATAGTAAAACAATTAGAATAATAATAATTTAGACAATTTGGAATATGAGATGATAGAAACAAAGAGTTACAGATGGTCCAGGTACCTTTTTCTGGGCAAAATAAGCCCGAAAAAGGACCCACGTTAACAGAGGATTAACCCTTAAAAACAACAGCCTGTTGCATATTCATACACCTCATACATGATGCATAAATTCCATTCAAACACGGGATTCTGTCTGGTCAGTGTCAACTTCCTCCTCTTAATCCTGACGGCATCTTCAGGCTGAGCAAGGCAGGAAGAAGTTGGTTTCTTCTGATAAGAGGCAATAAATTCTCTTCCTCTGAAAGATTTAGGTGTCCCGTGGCTCCTATCTTGCTGCGCGTCCTTTCTTTAAAAAACGTATCTTGCATAGCACAGTTTCTATTTTAACATTTTTTCTAACCTAGAAATATATTTAACACACTACTTAAGAAAATGAATACAGCATAACCTTCTAACATAACACATATAATGTAAAAAATGAGTATTTTGTTTTTGGCTTTTCACACATATTAAAATGAATATTATATGTGTTGTGTTAGAAACGAATGCTGTATTAATTCTCTTAAGTAGTGTGTTAAATATAGTTTTTGGTTATAAAGTAAGGTTAAAATAGAAACTATGCTATGCAAGATACTTTTTTTAAAGAAAGGACTTGCAGCAAGATAGCAGCCACAGGACACCTGTCTTTCAAAGAAAGAGAATTTATTGCCCTCCTATCAGAAGAAACTAACTTCTTCCTGCATCGAAGGCGTTGTTAGGATTCAGAGGAAGAAGCTGACACTGACCAAACAGAATCCTGTGTTTGAATGGAATTTATGCATCATGTATGAGGTATATGAATATGCAACAGGCTATTGTTTATAAGGGTTAATCCTCTGTTAACGTGGGTCCTTTTTCGGGGTCCTGCTGCCCAGAAAAGGTACCTGGACCGTCTGTAAATCTTTATTCTTATTGTTAAATATTGTCCTAATGCAATTTGACCATATTATTATTACTCAAATTATATTAATATTTTTATAACTATTTTATTAGTATTAAATTTTCAAAATTTAAAAAAAAGTGACTGGCGGTTTTCAGATATAATATTCATTATAATGTTTCAGAAAAGCCACACTCATCTAACAGATTAAGATAGTAAAAACGGGACAGAAAACAAAGCTGGGAATAAAAACAACGTCAGACAAGTTAATCTGAATGATCTTATTTGTTTTTCCCAGTTCATTTCCTTTCAGTAAGGGAAACGGAATCTTGCGGTTTCAATGGGGACCAATAGAGGAATCTTTGGTGCATGAGCCTGCCCTTGATGGCATGGCATGCCTTTTGATGGCTTTGACATAGGAAAAGAATTTTTCCGTTTTTTTCCATTTTCAACTATCCAGGGCATGTCCCGCATATCTTCCCCACCATGTTCTGTCTTCCTCCATGACTTTTCCTCCTGCTTTTGCAACATCGGTGAGCTTAGTTTTGGCATCTTTTGGTCCTTTGCACTGCACCTGATAGAATCCCGGTCAAGTTTGTTGTAGTCACTTTTTTCCCAAATTTCCCACATTTGTTTTTTTCTCCTCCAATTGCAATTGCTTGGATGGAATCTCCATTCCAGAGTGTTTGTAAGTCCTTCTTATTTGCTTTGGCCTTCAGCAGAGATCGATTTAGGCAGGCTTTGCTGCATGTGCCTGCACTTGATGGCATACGGTTTTGATGGCTTTGACTTTGGGAGGATTTTCTTGATTTTTTTTTTTTTCCCCAAAGTATCAATTGCATGTTCCTCACATCTTCCCCTCCAAGTTAAGTCTTCCTCCTTGACTTTTTCCCCTGCTTTTGCAACATCTGTGAGCTTAGTTTTAGCATGTTTTGGTCCTTTGCTCTGCAGCTCATTTCCTCAGAAACGATTTTTTGAAGACACTAAGTCTCCCGATTTTCTGCTTTTTTTCAATTGCATTTCATTTGATCCTATCTCCTTTCCAGAGTGTTTGTTAGCCTTTCTTTTCGCATTCGCAAGATTCCGTTTCCCTTCCCGAAAGGAAATTTCATTTCCTTTCGGGAAGGGAAACGGAATCTTGCGGTTTCAATGGGGACCAAGAGAGGAATCTTTGGTGCATGTCCCTGCACTAGATGGCATGCCATGCCTTTTCATGACTTTGACTTTGAGCAAGATTTTCTTTGATTTTTTCTTTTTTTCCTAAGTATCCATGGCATGTCCCTCATATCTTCCCCTCCAAGTGGTGTGTTCCTCTTTGACTTTTTCCCCTGCTTTTGCAACATCTGTGAGCTTAGTTTTGGCATCTTTTGGTCCTTTGCACTGCACCTGATAGAATCCCGGTCAAGTTTGTTGTAGTCACTTTTTTCCCAAATTTCCCACATTTGTTTTTTTCTCCTCCAATTGCAATTGCTTGGATGGAATCTCCATTCCAGAGTGTTTGTAAGTCCTTCTTATTTGCTCTGGCCTTCAGCAGAGATTGATTTAGGCAGGCTTTGCGGCATGTGCCTGCACTTGATGGCATACGGTTTTGATGGCTTTGACTTTGGGAGGATTTTCTTGATTTTTTTGTTTTTCCCCAAAGTATCAATTGCATGTTCCTCACATCTTCCCCTCCAAGTGAAGTCTTCCTCCTTGACTTTTTCCCCGGCTTTTGCAACATCTGTGAGCTTAGTTTTAGCATGTTTTGGTCCTTTGCTCTGCAGCTCATTTCCTCAGAAACGATTTTTTGAAGACACTAAGTCTCCCGATTTTCTGCTTTTTTTCAATTGCATTTCATTTGATCCTATCTCCTTTCCAGAGTGTTTGTTAGCCTTTCTTTTCGCATTCGCAAGAAATTTCATTTCCTTTCGGCAAGGGAAACGGAATCTTGCGGTTTCAATGGGGACCAAGAGAGGAATCTTTGGTGCATGTCCCTGCACTAGATGGCATGCCATGCCTTTTCATGACTTTGACTTTGAGCAAGATTTTCTTTGATTTTTTCTTTTTTTCCTAAATATCCATGGCATGTCCCTCATATCTTCCCCTCCAAGTGGTGTGTTCCTCCTTGACTTTTCCCCTGCTTTGCAACATCTGTGAGCTTAGTTTTGGCATCTTTTGGTCCTTTGCACTGCACCTGATAGAATCCTGGTCAAGTTTGTTTTAGTCACGTATTTCCCCAAATTTCCCACATTTGTTTTTTTCTTCTCCTCCAATTGCCATTGCTTGGATGGAATCTCCATTACAGACTGTAAGTCCTTCTTATTTGCTCTGGCCTTCAGCAGAGATCGATTTAGGCAGGCTTTGCTGCATGTGCCTGCACTTGATGGCATACGGTTTTGATGGCTTTGACTTCTGGAGTATATTTTTTTAATTTATTTTGTTCCCAAAGTAACCATGGCATGTCCCTCATATCTTCCCCTCCAAGTGGAGTGTTCCTCTTTGACTTTTTCCCCTGCTTTTGCAACATCTGTGAGCTTAGTTTTGGCATGTTTTTCACCTTTGCACTGCACCTGATAGAATCCCGGTCAAGTTTGTTGTAGTCACTTTTTTCCCAAATTTCCCACATTTGTTTTTTTTCTCCTCCAATTGCAATTGCTTGGATGGAATCTCCATTCCAGAGTGTTTGTAAGTCCTTCTTATTTGCTTTGGCCTTCAGCAGAGATCGATTTAGGCAGGCATTGCTGCATGTGCCTGCACTTGATGGCATACGGTTTGGATGGCTTTGACTTTGGGAGGATTGTCTTGATTCTTTTTTTTTTTTTCCCCAAAGTATCAATTGCATGTTCCTCACATCTTCCCCTCCAAGTTAAGTCTTCCTCCTTAACTTTTTCCCCGGCTTTTGCAACATCTGTGAGCTTAGTTTTAGCATCTTTTGGTCCTTTGCTCTGCAGCTCATTTCCTCATAAACGATTTTTTGAAGACACTAAGTCTCCCGATTTTCTGCTTTTTTTTCAATTGCATTTCATTTGATCCTATCTCCTTTCCAGAGTGTTTGTTAGCCTTTCTTTTCGCATTCGCAAGATTCCGTTTCCCTTCCCGAAAGGAAATGAAAGGAAATGAAATTTCCTTTCGGGAAGGGAAACGGAATCTTGCGGTTTCAATGGGGACCAAGAGAGGAATCTTTGGTGCATGTCCCTGCACTAGATGGCATGCCATGCCTTTTCATGACTTTGAGCAAGATTTTCTTTGATTTTTTCTTTTTTTCCTAAGTATCCATGGCATGTCCCTCATATCTTCCCCTCCAAGTGGTGTGTTCCTCTTTCACTTTTTCCCCTGCTTTTGCAACATCGCTGAGCTTCGTTTTGGCATCTTTTGGTCCTTTGCACTGCACCTGATAGAATCCCCGTCAAGTTTGTTGTAGTCACTTTTTTCCCAAATTTCCCACATTTGTTTTTTTTCTCCTCCAATTGCAATTGCTTGGATGGAATCTCCATTCCAGAGTGTTTGTAAGTCCTTCTTATTTGCTTTGGCCTTCAGCAGAGATCGATTTAGGCAGGCTTTGCTGCATCTGGAAATGCAAAAGCCATTTCCCCTGCTTTTGTAACATCTGTGAGCTTAGTTTTGGCATGTTTTGGTCCCTTTGGTCCTGTTTTGGTCCTCAAAAGCATTGTCAGGATTCAGAGGATGAAGCTGATACTGCCGAGACAGAATCCTGTGTTTGAATGGAATTTATGCATCATGGATGAGGTGTATGAATGTGCAACAGGCTGCTCCTTTTAAGAGTTAATCCTCTGTTAACGTGGGTCCTTTTTTGGGCTCGTGCTGCCCAGAAATGGTACCTGGACCGTCCGTAACTCTTTGTTCTTGTTTCATTTTGTCCTAATTCAATTTGTCCAAATTATTATTACTGTAATTGTATTGCTATTTTTAAAACTATTTTATTACTATTAAACTTTTAAAATTTTAAAAACAAATGACTGGCGTTTTTCAGATACAATATTCATTTTGATGTTTGAGAAAAGGCACACTCATCTAACTGATTCCGATGGCAAAAGCGGAACAGAAAGCAAAGCCGGGAATATAAACAACTTCACATGAGTTAATCTGAATGGACCTTTTTTGTTTTTCTCATTTTTAGGTAGGACGGTGGACAGCAGACTCGGGCGGGATGTTCAGCGGCCCTTTCCCTGGAAGACCCGGAGCTACTCCCTGGTACGGGGACCCAAGCCAGGCTGGCCTGAAAGCAAATACCTGAGACAAAATACACCGATGATATCCTCCCCTTCCCCACACCGCCCGCGGCCCCGCCACCTATTCCCGCTCCCGTTCCCGCTTCCACTCCCGCTCCCTCAGGCCACACCCGGCCCCGTTCCTGCTAACGGCCGGGGGGGCGGGGCTGGGCGGTGCCGCGCGCGCATCGCCCAATCAGGGCTGCCGCCTGCCCCGCCCAGACTGTCTCGCTCCCCGATCGCTACCGCGCGCCGTGCCCGCCCATGGCCGGCTCCGCTTGGGGCGCTGCCATTGGCTGCGCGGGAGGGAGCGCCAAAGTTTTGGCGGCGCGCGCGGCGCCGCTGCGCATGCGCTGCCGGCCGCGAGGGTGTGGGGCGGGCCAGTCGCGCGGCCGTTTCCGTTGCGTGCCGGGGGAGCGAGCGGTGCCCGCCCGGCCGCTGGGGAGCGCTGCGGCGGCGGCGCGGGGCGGATCCCATCCCGAGTTTTGGCGGTCGGTCCGTCTGTCCGCCAGCGCTCCTGGTGCGCCTGGAACCCTCGGGAAGGGCAGAGCCCTTCTCTCCCTCCTCTTTGGACAAAAAGGCGCTCGCCGGCTTCCGAACTGCGCGTCGGAGCGTGGCCGGTGAGCAGCGGGAGCCTTCCTGCCGCGGCCCGAGGTCACACGGAGTTGGGGTCGCCCCAGCTGCTCCCTGGAGGGGCCGCGGAGGGTGGAAGGCAAGCTGGGACTGCCCGGTCCGCGCGGCTTTACACGCTAAATATAGGCTGGCACGTCTCGCAGCGGCGCTGGAGTGAGTGGCAGGAGCACCGCTCTTGTTGGGCGCTCCGAGAGCGCCGTGAAAGCGTGTCCCTCTAAAGTCTTGGTGGGAGAGGGCTGGGAACGGTTCTTGAGCACTTCTGTGGCTAAAGCGGGGTGGTTTTCCAGGTTTCCCAGGCAGTGATGTGAGGGTGAAATGCGTTGCCGTGTGCGAGTGTGAAGTTGTTTGGGTCCTGCCTGCAGATGCTGCCCGGGCGGGGCTGATGGTGGTGCCGGGCCGAGCGCTGTTCCAGGCGGGATGATGGAAGACTTCAGGGGTATCGCCGACGAGACCTTCCCGAGCTACTTGGGCCAGTCCTTGAACAGCAGCGCGAGTGTGCTCTTTGAGAATGTCACCGTCTCCTCCAACCCGGGGTTACCTGTGGCGGCCTCCACTGTCGCCAGGAGCCAAGAGGGCGGTGACAACAGGTGAGGTCTCAGTGAGTGCCATTCAGAAATATAAAAAAAATAGTTGAAGCATCTAACTCTGGAGAGCAAAAATTAATTTTGCAGATTACTTGGTCAGTGATAAAACTATTTACCAATCAGTATCTCAGTAAGCAAACATAGGATTGTCTGTATTACCAGTGTAAACTTCACACTTAATTTGTAACTAGTAGAATACTTAACATTTACAAAAACTGCTCTTCGAAACTAATTTAATTTTTAGACTGTAACTGTGAAATCTCTTTTAACTCGTCTCTTCAGCTTACTTGACTCGAGTTTGAAGCTGTGTAGAGAAGAGAATGAGAGAGAAGAATGTATTTTTTACCTGTGTGTTCTCTGTTAACTGTTCACTGAACTTACCTGAATTTAGCTCCTTTTAGAAACTGTAAGATCCAGCATTATGTATAAGATCTAAAATTTGCTCAACAAGGAGTAGAGCAAAGAGTAACAATTTGAAGCCTTTGTGCTTAACTGCTGTCCTGTTACTTAACAAGTAAGATGAGACTTTAATACCCTGTCCTCCCAGAAGGACAGCACTAGCCACTAAAAACTGTAATGTGTTTTTTCTCCTACAGAAGACTGGAGAGGAGTGTTCAGGATACATATGTAAATACAGATTAGCTACAATATTGCAATAATTTAACTTACAGGAAACAAGTAGTCACAAATACGAGTTTTTCCCCCCCAATTTTCTGGAAAACAGGAGCAGTGCATATTAGAATGACTCTGGTATGTGATTTTTTGCCCCACATTTACAGGCTTCCTGATGACTGTGCATCCTATTTAGAAGGGAAACATTCACCTCTATCCAGATCTTCTCACAGCAGTCAGTCACATCCTGAGCCAATGGAAAGAGCTGCCCTCTGCTTTCATGATGACATGTAAGTGAGGTAGTTAAAATCTAATTCTGTCCTAAAATGCAGGCACAGTGTAAGTTAGTATATAGATTTATATGTACTATATGGCTAATTATGGGCTATTTCAGAATTGAGTTGCAGAGTTGAAAGCAGCAGCTTTTACTACTGGCCTGCAGTAACTGGAGAGCTCAGCTGTGCATTGGCCTGTTAGCTTACAGTGTTTGGCAGCCTGGGCAGCTTTTCCTACAAAACCAGCTCCTCCGTGTTTTCTGAAGGGGGATCGTGCTGGGCCACGTGGAAGCACCCAGTGGCCTTCCACTCAGTGGCTGGTGCCACTTAGCCAGTGCAGCCCTACATCAGCAGCATTCTGCTGTTTGATTGATTAATTGGACTTCATATATGTGACAGGAACGAAATCTTCACAAGGGATGTTTCCTAGACTGTGAGGTTTTGTTTTGTTGTCATACTAATTTAAAATGTCCTAAGCATAATTATTTAATTGACTTACCTGAATTTGGCCTGTATTTATCTAGTTCGCTTTATATAATCTAGAATTAAGCTGCTGTTTCTGGTTCGTGTCATGTGTGTGAACAGCATTCTGCGCTGATAAAAATATATTTTGAGTAAGAATCAAGCAGCTTGCTTACAGAAAGGAGCAACAGTTTCTATTAAATTTGCTTTTCCTGTAGCCTCAGTGATTGGTATTTCTTGGGAAATAGTTATTGTTAGAGATACACTTGAGTAAGCATTGGTGAGTGGTGGAAGTGTTGGAAGCTGTTGCATATTCTGACCAAGGCCAGATGTGCTGCTGTTGTGACACAAACTGTACTGTGTGCCTTTCTCACTGATAAAATTGAACCCCAGGCAGTGGGGCTCAATCAAAACAAAGAACGTAAGATTTGAGACAGAGTCAGTGTCTTGATTGTACTCAAGAAAGAAAACAAAATACAGAACATGAACTAGTTGTGTTTTAGACTTTGAAATGTTAGTTTCATTTATTTACTTGAAATACTGAAGCAAAAGTATGAAACTTTAACATCTGGCATGATTAGTTTATAAGCCTGTGTGGATGTTCTGTAAAACCAGAAGCGAAGGATAACTTTCCTGCACAATTGCAAAAGCTGTTATTTAATGACATGCAATTTCAGTAACTCATGTTCTTTATAATTTGGTCCTTTATTGAGTGTAACAGAAATGGTGATATTGTGAACTTGGCAAAATCTTGTCTAGTGTTTGTCTTGGTCTCAAATGGAGCATGGAACTTGGCCAGAGTAAGCCCTTTTGTCCTTATACTTATCCCTCTTTTTATGGAAATCAAAGAGAGGAACAAATAGGTAGAGAGGCATGTTTTGCATGAAATTTCACTATTTGTTTCACAGTTTAGATTGTGATGCTGAAGTCCTTGTAATTTTGATATGTATTCTTTTATTGTAAAATGACGGGTCTCTAGAATCTATCCTATATTGGAAACAACAGACTGAGACAAAGCAATTGGAGAATGTATCAAATCTTTATCACAAGAGATGATGGTCTGTGTAGCTAACTGATTTTTCATTTAAATAATTCTCTTTCTAGGGAAATTGCTACCCAAATTGAAGACCCTCAGCCATCCTGTGTTAATTTGAAAGAATCCCACTCAATATATGGAGAGCAACCTGAGAATGTCGTTGAACATTCAAATCACAGTCAAAGTACCTTACGTGAAGTTTTGCCTGTTGAACAATTGAAAGGTATTACATTTTGAGAAAAATTGTGTACTTACTGTCACTGTAATTAGCTTTTTATACTGCAGATGTCTTCTTTTGACCATTTCACTGTTTTATGGCAGATTATAAAGGGCTTTTGAAAAAAAACCTCTTGGATTTGAGCAAATTGAAAACAGAGAAAGCTTGTGGTTGACATGTTCTCTGAGTTCTCCTCAAAGTACAAAGCTATACAGCAAGTTGTTGAAAAAAGTGTTTGCTATATAGTACCATAAATAGAATGCCAGTAGTAATCTGACTTAGTTCAGGAACTTTATGGAAGAAGTGTATGTAGCTTGTTCTCTACCCCTTCTATTTCAATAAGTGTGAGGCTGCAAGGTTATGTTTTAGCTAGCATCTCTTCTCTTGCCCCATTCCAACCTGTAATAGATGTCTTTTATTGCTGCTGTAGGTGTTGGAAGCATGCCCCTCTAGTGGGGTTATGCATGAAAAAATAGTTTTGAGTACTTGCTGTGAAAACTATACTTTTTCTGAAGTCTGGGTAGAGTACTGGAAACAAAAGAATATTCTCAAATTAATTTTAATAGCATGGCTACTGATACTAAGCTTGTCTGGGGTTTTTGCTAATGCCAGTTCTGTGAATAAATTCTACTTGTCCTTTAAAAGTCAGTAAATACAATTAGTAAATATATACTTTTAGACATTATCCTTTTCCAAGCTTTGAGTATTTGCATAGGTTTTTGTGAAGTATTAATGATTTTGACAGATAACATGTTCAATGGTAAAGTACTGTGACCTGTAATATAAATAGACGCTTATAAAATCCACTTCTAACAGTGAAGTGGTGGCTCCAGTCATTTGTTGTTGTAGTCTTGAGTAAGTGGTAGTAACTGGCAAGAAAATGGTGATGCTTTTGAAAACTGAGACTGCCCAAGTGTTTGGACTTGATGGTGGCCAGGCAGATTTAGTTACTTGATTTTAACTTGGAAATTATTTGAAAATTGTCTTCTATTCACACCTATTACTAAAGAATTACAAACCTTTTTTGCTAAAATTTGTGTGTGCAAATCTAAACTGTTCTCTGTCATGTGGGACTTCCAGCTGGATTATGTGTGGATCTGAAAGACATTTGGAAGCTGCTTTAAATGATCCAGAACAAGAATTGGTCCAATAGATGAAATGCAGCAGTGGAACAGAACCCTTGTTCCTCTTTCTGCTAGCACAAACTGGGACTCCTTGCTTTCTTGTGCTGCCTTGTGGAAATCCTTAAGGCAATAAATAACTTTGATCATTTTTAGAGTTCTAGCCCTGATGAAACTCTGCCTATTTAACAAGATGCTTTAGATCATTGTCATAAGAACGTACGAGGTTTAGTGTTGTGGTAATCTGTATGTTTGGGTTACTTCTATGGTGTATGCCAAGACCTTCCAGAGGCTCAGTTTAAACTTAGAGAATAGTCAGCACTTATGTTCTCATGTTTTACTACTAAAATACTGCTCTACACCACTTTCTTATGTTTCAGATTTGCCAACTGGAATATGTTGTCTCCCAGATGTTAAAAACAGCAAGGTAAAAACTTTTCCAAATACAGTGAAATGAAATGGTTTTTAATATTAATCTAATAAATTTAATTCTGTGAGAGGAGGAGGAAGGAATGGAGCTGTGTTTATTGTTTTATACTGTGTATATCTTGTGTTTTAAAGGTGCTGTCATGACTCACTGTGCCTTCATTTTGCAGATCACTTCATTAGTACCGTGTGAACATGACTCCATCTAATATTCCTCAGCTGTGAAAACTGTTGTTTGTTCCTAGCTTCCACTGTCTTGTAGTTCTTTGTCACTGTATGGACCTTGCATTTTATGCCTGTTGTAGTCTGTCTTAGTGAAGCATCTTTTGAGGAATTCTTTTGTAGTGCTTTTGGAAATTGAAGTACACAATCCAGAGCTAGCAAATAGCTGCTGGTATTGACAGGTAGGGTTATGCTTCACCTGTTTTTATCTACTGTATTAGAGATGCTAAGAGTTTTGGTCACAGAGACCCACTGCAGACAGGAATGGGGGGGTCTCCTGTTCCTTGTAGAAAATACACATCAGGCTGCAACCAAATGCTGTCCAATACATACTCCTTAACGTGTCAGCTGGTATTCTGATTTAGTTTTCTGTCATTTGATTTTTGTAGGGGCCACAGTGGTCAGTGAGTTGCAGTTGAATGCTTGCTGGTTGTCTTCTGAAAACCATTATTCATTTTCCTTTCAAATTCTTTACTTTATGAACTTGGACTTTTTTTTGCTGTGTCAAAGATCTGTTCATCACAAAGAATATGAGACTAAATCTATAGCAGACATTACATCATGCTGTTTTTAAAAATCATTCAGCTATGGAAAAGATGGAGTATTTCCAGTTAACTAGATTCAGCTGAAATATTACTTTATGAGTAATTCAGTGTGCTCCTTTGGAGAAATTTCCAACAAAAGTTGGATCTGTGTGTACCATTTCTGAAGAGGCTCTGTTTTAACAGCACAGGAAACTATTGAGAGATGTCTTTGTACATTTAAGTTGGCATTGCAGCTCAATGAATGATGGAGGATAGTTTTTTCAAGTGTAAACTCTGCATTGCAATGTTTCAGTTCTTTATTTTGAGGTCTCTTAAGTTTGGTGTCCTTCAGATGCTTTTTTGGTCTTCCCCTTTTATGCTTCCCATGTTTCTTGCATGCATCCATTCTGGATGCTAGCAGGCAAAGTCCATTGGAACTAGAGTGTTTCCTGGGATAAATAAAAAAGTGTGTGCAGAGTTTTGCAATATTATTCACCTCATTAATTATTTTATTTTTATTATTCACCTCATTAATTATTTTTATTAACTGAATTCATACAATAGTTAGTAATTTCTAGAAACATTTCTTTATGGGTGCTTTTCACAGGTTGGTCCATCTGAACCTTCTGAAAAGCTGATGGAAGGTGTTATCTCAGGTGTTCACCTTAGCAATAGCCTTTCAAGTTTTTTGGAGAATGAGAAACTCTCATCTCTTCTAAGCACAGATGAAGATTCCACTGGTAGGTGTGTTTATAACTCTTGGTAGCTGAGTCAGAATTAGTCTCAATGTTATTGCATACTTCAGAAGAAAGATTCTGTTTTACTTAAGTATTTAATATCAGATTGTGCTTGATAAAAAAGTAGTATAACAATATTAAAGAAAACTGTTCTTTGGAAAGCTGA
Source organism: Zonotrichia leucophrys gambelii (assembly GCF_028769735.1). Classification (NCBI taxonomy): domain Eukaryota; kingdom Metazoa; phylum Chordata; class Aves; order Passeriformes; family Passerellidae; genus Zonotrichia; species Zonotrichia leucophrys. Next base: position 100,357,100 of record NC_088171.1, on the reverse strand, counting down.
TTATTTTAAAATTGTAACAGGAGTAGGTGGCTGTGGAATTTGTCAGAGAGGATCACAATTGGAATTTTAATCTAAAAAAATTAAACAATAGTCCTCAGTTACTGTGAAGCAAAGATAGAAGTGGCAACATCAGCATTGATTTAATAAAGTGGTAACTCTACCTACATTTTCAGTTCAGTTCAGTAGAGATAAAATTCTGTAGTGAAGAGCACACCCATGCAGTTAAAAAGGACTTTTACTTGAGTTTGAGTTCACCTCTCTTTAGATGCTGCATGTGTGCGGTAACGTCTGAGTTTTAAGTCTAATTTACTTGCAGGCATAAAAGTGAATGCATGAGTTCTAGATCACTAAGAATTTGGAACTTTTTGTGCCCTTCCAGGGGCTGCTGCAGAAGGACAAACATGCTCTTCATTAGTGCAGCTGACTTTGCCCATGACATGAAGGATGACAGGGCATGTTCTTGGATGTATCAATGGGGGAGGCAGAGAGATCAACAGGGTTACTGTTGTGAGATGAGGTACCCTTGCAGTAAAGTTACTGCATTTCTCCCGTGGCATCTACGTATGTCATGACTGTCTTTTGAAGTTGTTTTGTTCTTTCTTGTTGCATAACTTCACTTGAGAGTTTAGCATAATAAGAATTAAGTTAATAGTTTGCTGAGTAGAAATACTGTTGGGTTTTTTTTTACACTCAAGAAGATGAAGTTACTTTTGGTTGCCCTCCGAAGAGTTGGTAGCTGTTAGCTGGAAATATTTGCCTATTCAGAGTTCCAGTACTGGTGAACCTAACTGGTCTTTTTGTTTTTATCATGCAATTCAATATTCAGTGTAAAATATGGAATTGTTTTGGTAGTATATCAGGTGATATAAAATGTCTGTTAAAATGAAAAGGATATTTTCTTCTCTTTTCATAGGTGAAGATATTGATGATGAAGAATTTGATAACAAACTAGAAGCGTATTTTGAGCAGCTGATACAACCAGAAATAAGAAGAGACACCAACCTGCAAAACCTCTCAGAACGCTGTGCAGCACTGAAGCTGTCTGAAAATGTCTTACTAAAAGTAGGTTTAAAGTTCAAAACTCAGCATGCCCAATGGCTCTTAAACATGTTAAATTTTCAATGATTATATTTGTTGGTATTCTAAACAGAGTTAGTTTTAATGGTCTTTTTGGTTTCTTTTTTTTGTTTCTATAGGTATTAAGGCAACATGCTGACACTTCTTTTTGATGATACAAGTTTATAAATAATAATTTTAATCGTTTGTTTTTCATCTTGCATAGCAATGTCTAAAGTCTTTTAAAGTGACACAGAGACTTGTCTTTCCAGGAGAGTCAATAATTCTCTTAAATAATTGGTTAATAATGTGGAAGTTAACTGTAGGGCAGTAACAGGCTGGTTTGTGGTTTGCCGTTGAGCAACAGTTAGCTCCATTCCAAATGAGCTGCCAGGGATTAAGTGCCTTTCCATTTTCTTGGCTTTGCAAGAGTCATTGTGATCCTGGCAGTCTCATGCTTGACCAGAGTGGAAAAGTGTGATTTAAACAGTTAAACTGCAGCTTCTGAAATTTCAGAAATTTCCCAACTGACATCAGAGTTTCCAGGCTGTTTGGGAAGTGATGTTAACCCTGTTCAAGTAGTCTGGATAGGCTGCAGTTTGTTACAGCGGTGCATGAAGGAAGGGATAAGTGGTTTTAAGAGTGAGAATAGCAGAGCTCTGCTCTCAGGGCTTCTCTGTGCAACATGTCCCTGCCTTGTAGATAGACGGTAGGGTAGGTGCAAAAGGCTCTGAGTCTGATTTGGACCCCTCATCCAACAATGGGTCAGCTAGGAGTGAAAGGGGAATAACACAGAACCCTTGTTAAAGGGAATGAAAAGATGTAGTAGGAATAAGAAGAGATCTTCCCATCCTCTTGTTGTGTATGCCCTTGCAGGCACATCTATGGATTGGCATGGCCAGGAACTGTTCTTGGTGGCAGAGGCTAACTAGAGGTGCTGGCTATGGCAGTGTCGTATGAGTGAACAGAGAATCATTAATCTCTTTTCTACCAGAGAAATTTTAGTATTCTAAAAGGCCCTGTAGTGTTTTTTCTTTTGGTTTGGTTTTTTTTTTTAATATCTAATTACCTAAATGTTTTATAATTTTTATCTAAAGGAGAGCTTTAAGGATTCTGCCGGTTATGAGGCTGTGACTGAAATAGACTCTGGAAGTGCTAGTGATGAAGATTCACAAAATGAAGGGATAACTGGACGTCCTGTGCAAAAACAAACGCTGCCCAGAGCAGTGCAGCAAATGGTATGAAATTGCCAGTTAAATTCCTATTATTCATGTAGAGTAAGTCTGTAGTAGAAGATGGCAGTGTGTTTGAAAACTTGTTAGTTCTTTAGCTAACCACCCAATCTTCCTTTACAAAAAATTAATAATACCACTTTGGTTCTATGCCTGTTTTTCAAACATAGTCAGCTTGGACTGTTTTGTATCTAGAACTTTTAATACATGCAGTTAATAACTGTGCTTCTGTCACTTTTCAAATGATTATTGTTTTCAAAGAATTCGGTGACTGCTGAGGATGTGCTGGATTCCCGCACAGCTGCTGAGCTGCGATTAGACTCCCTGTACCTCCAGTGCATGGACAGCCATAAAGCTGATGTCTCAGATGTCCTTCCAAAGCAAGAACTGGAGTCCTCTGTCTGTCAGGCTACTTATTCTGATGCAGAAGTGCTACACACAGCAAGAGGATTTTTGGGACGTGACACCACTCCTGAGCTTCCTAGTGCAAATGCATCTCAGGCAGATGCAACTCAATGTAAAGCTGGTCTTCCTGATACTTACCTGTCTCCAGCTGGGGACAGCTGTGAGAACTTAAGTTTAGCTACAACAGACAAAGGTAGGATGCTTTACATACTACCTATCCTTACATGAAACCTGTCCGTGCAATTGTGACCATATTCTGTTGCATGGAAAAAGAAATACAATTGTAAGCTAGGCATTTTTATTTAGTTGTAGGAGTTGGTAATAAAAAGCAATGTAGCAGGAATTAAGTCGGACTTGCTATTGTTTTCAGAAACACTGATTGTTGTATATTGTACTTAACTGTTACTTATTTGCTGATGAAATTAGTTTAAGCTTGCAGTTGGAGCAACTTTTGCCATATCCCTTTTTTATTTTAATCCATAATGAAGCATTTGATGTATTTTTTAGGTGATTTGCCACACAGCATTGTCTATCAAAATGAGGAGGGCAAATGGGTGACTGATCTTGCATATTATACTGCATTTGATGAAGAACAAGATTTAAATATGTCTCAAGATGATAAAAGAAATGAGGAATTCGTTACTGGCTGTATGTAATCATCTTTTTTACTTAACTCTTGTTGTCTGTAATAATGTTAAGTAAACTTTCTTCCTTTTTTTTTTCACTTCAACAAATCAGTATTTGGTGTTGCAAAGACTCCAGGTTTTAGATACTACAAATTATTTGAAAGGTGATGCTGATAGTAATCTGTAGTGATATTATATCATTATTTATAGCACATAGCTTCTTGCTGTGTACCCTACTCTTCCCATGAAGTGTGTTTTAAAACAAAACAAAAAGCATTCTAACATTTGCCACTGGTACTTATTGTATGAGCTGAGGCAACTCCTCTCACTTCCACAGTTTTTCCTTTGGACTTTAATGATTGTTTTCCTTTCTTGCAAGAAAAAGAGAAGAAGAGTAATTTTGTGTTGAGTGATGCTTATAAGAGAGGAAATAATTATCAATGAGGAATTACTACAAAATCAAATAGATGCAGTTACAATGTCAAAATTTGAGAGACTTGGCTAGCTGCTGGTTTTTTGTGAAGTCCCTTTGGAATGTCTTGATGCTTAAAAATTGTACTGAAAAATATTGGAGCTTTTTGAGGGACTTGGGGACTCTCATCTTCCCTTGAGTTCCAGGCTTTTTGTACCTCTGTTTACTTAAAAAGTTGTTTATTATCCTTAAGCTATATCAGACTGATCTTCATGGGAGTCTATATATTTGTCATACAGGCTTGGATAATACACATGCAGTGCTATAAGCAAATTGATTCCTTAGCACCAAAATGTCATGTGTTCATCTGTTTTGTAAGAGATTCAAGCAATGTGTGCAACAGCATTTCTCCTAATCTCTCCTAATTTCTGAAGCTGACATGTAGGTGGGCTAACATTCTCAAGATGTCCATGGTCCACTCAAGATTCTTCTTTCTTTCAAAGCAAATTATGTCTAATGTTGTTTATTTTGAATGAATGATCAAACAGGGTTGACTGGTTGAAGTAATGTTTTTCAGCACTGTAGTGGTTTTCTGATGGGTCAAGTCAGTATCATTTGGGTGACACTTTCCTATCTACTATGTGAGTAATGTAGAACTCTCCCATGATTTTTCAGAATCATTATATTTCAGACACCTTCTATATCTTAGACTGGAGTTGTCAGGTGATTAGAATATTTGACTGTTATAAATTTTTCCAAGGCTACTTAGGTTTTTCCACCTGATAGATTTTTAAAAACTTTGGCTTTCAAGTCAATGAGCTTACCTCTTTGCATGGTAGATGATAATGCACTGACAGATTCCACGTGGTTGGCATTTTTCTGGCTGCTGCTCTGCTTGTCTGTCTGCAGTGGTGTTTGACAGCTGAAGAAATTTTATTTGTAAGGACAGAAAGGACGTGTTACATCTGATTCTTTGGTCTCTCGTTTATGACATGTCTCTGTAAGCAAACTGTGCACACAGTGTGTTCTTGTATGGAGTAGTGCAGGAATGCTCACTTGACAGTGTTGGGTGCTTCAGAAAGTCTCTTGGGGCTTTAGGGCTCATATAGAAGATAAAGAACTGATGCTGTCAGAGAGCTGAATATAACAACATGTCATTCACAGTGCCTTTAGGGGATGAACTTGGATTGCTCAATGAAGATGTATTCCAACTTTGTCAACTCTGTTTTTTCCTCAGAGTGTGTATTGTGACTTCCCATGAGTAGTTTGATGGATAACAGTTGTATTCACCTTACAAGTTTGCATGCATTCTCAGCTTTTGCCCTCCATGCCTAGGGATACTCTGTGTACAAGGACATGTATTTTTGAAGTTTTGATGAGCTTAATGATGCATTTACATTGTGGTCAGGTGGTAGAGTAGTATCTCTTGATAACTTTTTCACAACATTTTGGTGCAGAGATTCTTAAGTGTTAGTTGTTCTGTAGATGATAATTGTGAAAATAGTACAGGCATTTGAATTCAAAAGTAAGATTGGGTTATTTGGCCTGTTAATTTGCATGGGTTTTTCATTAATAGGTACAAGCCAGTGTCTTTCTTTTGCTCCAATTCAAAGGTACCACCTTGATGGAAAAAATTTTCAACCTCAAATATAGTAAAGGTTTGATCTGATTTAGCCATGTGATGTTTGGTTCTAGCTAGTATGGGTATCATAACCTATAAAAAGTTCTAGTTTAGCCTGGGGCTAAGGCTGTTAGAAACTTTCTTTATTTACCACTAAGTTAATTAGCTACATGCTGATTTTACTTTGGCTTCTAAAAATCCAGCAAGAACTCCTTTAAAACTAATTTCCTATAACTTTTCTCACCAAACTGGGATTGAATAACTCCTAGTGTGCCCCAGACTGTCTCAGGCCTAGAATTTTATGTGCAATAACTTTCCATCAAATTGAGTTAATGATGACAAATAGTAATGATGGTACTTAGTAACTTTTGCTTTATTTTAATAAATATTCTCTTTGGTTTTAAGCTGAAGCAGCAGCTATGCTTGCACAAGACCAGGAAGAATTCGAGAAAGCACACAGGCTTATGCAGGTAACTAATGACCTCAATGTAAACAAAATAGTTTTCTTATTTACATATTACAACTTCTGAAATCTCTTTGGTTGCAGGCAGGAAAGGTAGGCAGTCTGAATGCATCTGAATTAGCAAATACTTCATGGAGATCTGCTAATAGCTTCATTCTGCCAAGAACATCTGATCTTCATAAAGATGCCAGCTATTTACGTTTGTCTTTGGGGGAGTTCTTTGGTCAGAGGTCTGAAGCTCTTGGATGTCTTGGTGGAGGCAGTGATGTGAAACGGGTATGTATCTAAATGTTAGTATTGAGAAACAAGGAAAAGACAAGACAAACGGCAGCTAGCACTGGTTTTGTTATTTTGTAAACAGTTCTTTATCAGATCTAATTTTCTAAGTTGATTTAGGAAGGAAATTCTGTGTGTTACAGCTGTGGGTTGACTGGTTTCCTACTGGAATTTCTGATGTGAAGTGCTGCCTGGTGTTATTGCTGAATGTTGATCTTTGCCTTTTGGTCAGGAACTAATTATGTGTAGGATTAGAGGGAGAAAAGTACACCATATACAGGAGGCATGTTAGAGATCCCAGCAAATTACCCACACAGTTGAGAGAAACGCTGGTCAGACAAGGGTATTTAAACAATGAGGGCATCTCTGAGTGGCGTTGATAGCTGATGTGCTATCTGGGCAGTGTCCAACTTCAGTAAAAATGTAGTCATTTAGATTCTGACTTACCAACCCCTGTATATGTCTTATATCTGGTGGATAACTGACGCTTCTCTCTTCTACTATTGGTAGACAGGATCTCATCTGTGTTTCATAAAAAAAAAAAAATAAGGTGGGGAAGTGTGTACAATGAGAAGAAGTGGTCACACATGCTTGTGTAATTCACTTGTGTCCTGAGGAATTTTTGGAGTTGGCAGAGTTAGAGTCTGTCCTAAGCATTCCAAGGCTTAGTGGCAGACCATGCCTTCAGGCAGAGATAATGTGATGTACTTTATTTCTTTATTTTGAGTAACTGGTAGAAGTAAATTGTGTCCTGGTTTCAGTTGGAATAGAGTTAAGTTTTCTTTGTAGCGGTTAGTACAGTGCTGTGTTTTGGATTTAGTATGAGAATAATCTTGATAGCACACTGATGTTTTCGTTGTTGCTAAGTAGTGCTTACTCTAAGTCAAGGACTTGGGAGTGTTTCATGCTCTGCCAGTGGAGCAGGTGCACAAGAAGCTCGGAGGGAGCATGGCCAGGACAGCTGACCCAAACTGACCAAAGGGATATTCTGTACCATAGAACATCCTACTCAGTCTGTAAACTGGAGGGAGTTGGCTGGCAGCCATGGATCACTGTTCAGGGACAGGCTGGGTGTTGGTCTTTGGCCAGTGAGCAATTGTGTTGTGCACCACTTGTTTCTCTTGGGTGTTATTCCCCTCTCCTTCCTTTTCATTACCAGTATTATAGTTGTAATTTATTCTTGTGTCAGTTATTAAACTGTTCTTATCTCAACCCACAAGGTTTGCCTGTTCTTTCCAATGCTTTCTGTGGGGAATAGGTGGGGAGTGAGCAAACAGGTCTGTGGTAATGTCCTGGGTTGACTATATGATGCTTTTATCCCCAATCGTCTCATTCTGTTTATGTTGAATAATAATAAGTTTTGTATCTTTAAGAGTGTTACAGAGAGTGAAGGGGGAGAGAGAAGAAGCGCGCAGTTTGTTTTCAGACACTGCACTCACTCCTCCACATTCCTGCTCCTGACTGTGTTGTCTGCGGACAGACAGCGGGACAGAGAGCTCTTCTTTTGCTTTTTAGTTAGTGTTAGCTAGCTGAGGCAAAGAAGTTCCCTGGACTGTTTTTTTCCCTTTTCTTTGGACCTCTTGGAACTGCTCTGGACTGAACACCCAGGAGAGCACCGGCAGCTGCAGCTGAGGCCCACTGGGCCGGCCCTGGCCTGCGACAATTCCAGCACTGAGAGACTGATCAGAGACTGAGTGAGCTGCTGCTTGAACCCGGGGTTTTCTCAGTTTGTCATCTCTTTTAGAGTGGCAAGGGGTCTCATTGTTTTGATACTGTTTTGGTCTTATTTTGGTTTAATAAACAGGGGGTTTTTTTCCACCTTTCTCCAAGGAGGTATTTTTCTTTCCTCCCGGACCAGTTGAGGGGGGAGGGGCCGATTGGATCTGCTTTTCCCACCGGAGCTCCTTTGGGGGGATTCTTCCCCAAACTTGCTCTAAACCTGGACAAATACATGAATTGGGATGAGACCCCTGACTCAGGAGTAAACCCTGGTGTGGAAAATCCTAAGTGGTGTGGGAAATGGGAGGATATGGGCCAAATCCTGAAGGAATTCTCTGACCCTATAGTGTGGGATTTTCCCCATGAACAAATTCAGAACCCAGCTGAGGTGGGGAAATATCTGAAAGAGAAGTACCAGGATGAGCCTAAGGAGAGGAAGGTCATTGCAGTGAGCTGGGCCCTGGCATATGCTTATCGCACACTGCTAGATACTGTCGGGCAGCAGACAGAGGCAGGGGGGCAGGGAGATAAATCAGCAACTGTCCCGGTGACTCAGGCTGCAGTTAACACTCCAGGCTCGAAGCCAGCAGCCAAACCCATGGCTGTTGCTACCAGCACTAGAAGTGGGAAATGCACAGCCAAGACCAATTGACCAGTGGATGATGATGATGATGAAGGAGAAGGAACCTCAGTGCCCCCTGACGTAAAGTCAGGAGTCAAAGCAGCAGATGCAAGATCAGATGCCAATACTGAGTCCTTCTCCCTGAAGGACCTTCGTGGCCTACGGAAGGATTACACTCGAAGGTCTGATGAATCCATAATTAGTTGGCTGGTCCGTCTCTGGGATGCTGCAGGCGAGGCTACCGTTTTGGATGGCACTGAAGCCAGGCATTTGGGATCCCTGTCACAGGATTCTGTCATAGACCAAGGAATGATGAGGGGGGCTAACTCTCAGAGCCTCTGGGAACGGGTCCTAAGAAGTGTAGCAGAAAGATACCTGTGTGCAGACGATCTCTATATGCAGCAGACTCAGTGGAAGACAATAGAGCAAGGGATCCAATGCCTGAGAGAAATGGCCGTGGCTGAGATTATCTTCTCAGATGATGTAACAACTAGGAACCCAGATTTAGTACCATGCACGTCTGTGATGTGGCGAAAACTCGTACGACTCGAGCCCCCCGTTGGGCGCCAATTCATGTATTTGTCCAGGTTTAGAGCAAGTTTGGGGAAGAATCCCCCCAAAGGAGCTCCGATGGGAAAAGCAGATCCAATCGGCCCCTCCCCCCTCAACTGGTCCGGGAGGAAAGAAAAATACCTCCTTGGAGAAAGGTGGAAAAAAACCCCCTGTTTATTAAACCAAAATAAGACCAAAACAGTATCAAAACAATGAGACCCCTTGCCACTCTAAAAGAGATGACAAACTGAGAAAACCCCGGGTTCAAGCAGCAGCTCACTCAGTCTCTGATCAGTCTCTCAGTGCTGGAATTGTCGCAGGCCAGGGCCGGCCCAGTGGGCCTCAGCTGCAGCTGCCGGTGCTCTCCTGGGTGTTCAGTCCAGAGCAGTTCCAAGAGGTCCAAAGAAAAGGGAAAAAAAACAGTCCAGGGAACTTCTTTGCCTCAGCTAGCTAACACTAACTAAAAAGCAAAAGAAGAGCTCTCTGTCCCGCTGTCTGTCCGCAGACAACACAATCAGGAGCAGGAATGTGGAGGAGTGAGTGCAGTGTCTGAAAACAAACTGCGCGCTTCTTCTCTCTCCCCCTTCACTCTCTGTAACACTCTTAAAGATACAAAACTTATTATTATTCAACATAAACAGAATGAGACGATTGGGGATAAAAGCATCATATAGTCAACCCAGGACAGGTACTTAGTCCCTAGCTGGGGTTCAGCCATGCCAGTTGTTAGTTTATTTTATCTGTGTATGGGAAGTGCAGTGTATGTGTTCAGATTGGGCATTTGCAATGCTGTATTATTTCTTAGTGGTATGAGAGGTATACCAAGCAAGCACTGTGGGCCAAAACTGCTTTGCAAGTGTATTGAATCTGTTTGTTCATTATTCAATTTATTCATGTGTCGCAGACATCTTTTCATTAAAATCCTTTCTTAGGATTTTTCCTTGAGAAGCTGCAGTTTCAGCAACCAAATGTAAACAATGATTATCTACTGCTGTGGAATGCAACAAGTCCACCTGTGATTGCCCCTCTTAGATGTTTACAAGTAATGGCCAATCAAGGACTGAGCTCTCTCAGACAGAGTCAGAGAGAGCTCCTTTGTTTTCATTCTTTGCTATTCTATTCTTAGCTAGCCTTCTGAGAACTTCTCTTTCTATTCTTTTTAGCATAGTTATATGTTATATATATATCATAAAATAATGAATCAAACCTTCTGATCGTGGAATCAACATTCTCGTCTCTCTCTCATCCTGCTAACCCTTGTGACCACGGTCACAATTCGTGACCCTGAGTGACTGAAGCGGAAATCATCACTTGGTGAGACCCCAGAGGAGCAATTGCTACACTGGGTAAAGCCCAAATGTGTGGCATTGATGGTTGCTTCACAAGTGATCACAGAAGTGGATTCTAGCCAGGAGCTGAAGAACTGAAGATCCTGATTTGGACAGAGTTCACAGCAAGGCTGACCACAAAGAGAACCTTCTGAAAAGACTCCAGGAAGATGGCCGGAAAGCTCAGCAGCACCATGCAGCTGGCCAAAGATTTTTGGACTCTGTCACAAAGTACTGCAGGCTTTTCCCTTCCTGATGATCCTGGCCTTCGCAGATTATGGCTGCAAAGGTGGTGGGGTCTTCCCACCAAGGCTGAAGTTCCTTTCTCCCCTTCAGAGAAAGGCAAAATGGGGTGAAGAATTCTTGGAATTGTCCTGGCAGAGAGACACTTACATGAGTTTTTTCGATGGGCAAAGCTTTTTGGCTTTTTTACGAATGTGCTGTATGCCCTGGACGTGTTTGTATGGGAGTGCATGGAATTCATTTTCCAATTCCTTTTGGACCGTGGATTCAGACACCCCCGAATTTACCTAACATTTAAGGCACTCTTCCTGGTCTTGAAGCGGAGAGCAGCTGTTTTTCCCTGGATTGCTAACTGCAATGGGCTCGCCCCATTTACCCCGACTCCAGCGGGAGCAGACCCTTTGGAGGGGGACCATCTGCTGCTTCCCAGCCCCCCTGCATCCCGGCGGGGGGGGCAAAGTTTTGCCCCGAGCTGAAGTTTTTTTTACTGCGTTTTCGGAGCATGCTCACATGGAGCCGTTTTTCTCCCCTTCTTCTCTCTCTCTGGGGGATGAAGAGTGGGCAGCACCGCCCTGGCCAGCGCCACGAACACCGCCCCAACCCGCCCCGCGCGGCCCCTCCCGTGGCCGTTTCTTCAGCAGAGCCTGTGGGCGCGGCGGCCCCGCCTGCGAGCTCAGAAACATGGCTTCCTGCACCAGCGCCGCTGTTGCTAGGCAACCGCCATCCAGAGCCGCTTCCTCCGCTTCCCACGGCCGCGCCTTTGCCCGCAGCGCCGATGCTGGAGGTTGCAGCTGAGATCAGCGACCCGCCAGCCCCCTCGCCGCCTTCTACCGAGCCAGTCCCTGTTCCGGATGATGCTGAAAACGGCGCCAAGCCTGTGGGACCCTTGGAGCTGCCCGCGGTCCTGCCGCCCCCGGCAGCTGCTGCGGTGGCTTGTTTGAGCTCGGACCGTCCCGGGCCGTTTGCCCTTGCAGCAGCAGCCCCGGCCGCCGGCCGCTGGCCTCTCCTTCCGTGGAGGAGGTGTGGCTCGCCAGCTGGCTGTGGGTGCAGTCCGTCTGCTTGCGTTCAAAATCAGTCTTCTTGGCGGGCTGGGGAGTGTCTGTTCGGGGATTGCCCCTTGGAGGTTGCCGTCTCTGCTGCCCCTCGCGCATCCCAGCGGTGAGGGGCAGGTGGGTCCCAAAAGTTCTGTCCCCTGGTCCCCAGGCCGGAGAATGTTTGCGTGGTGCCGTGAGGCAGATGGGAGCAACATCATCTGCATTTTCATTGCAGAGGCAGAGGGCACAGTGAGAAGCGATCATGGCTTGTTTGCTGTGGGGAACAAAACATTCCTAGAGCCGAGATGAAGATTCTTGGAATGGCTTCTATTCCCCTGCTGCTGGCATGCCTTGGTGATTTTGGGGAAAAGAAGAGTTTGGCCACTCGTCCCTCGTTCTGCCATTGTACTGGCAGCGGAGTGCAGGCCTGTGGCAAGGCAGAGCCTGCCTCATGGGTTGGGCCCTGGCTGTTGGGCTAGGGTCCCTGGGCTAGGGCCACCTCCCGGCCTCCTGATGGGTTTGGGGGTTTTGCTTCCCCCTTCTGGTCCTGGGGCACCGTCCACATGGGCCAGGGCCTCCCAGGGCCTTTCTCATGCTCTACTGTTGCTGCTGCTGCTGCTCTTTTGAAAAAAAAAAAAAAAATTAAATAAAAAGGGTTGAAATAGCTGGCAGCAGCTCTGAAGCATTGAAGGGCCAAAAATTAGCTTCAGCCCAAGTTGTTCAATAAAGGGCTGTGGCCAGTACATTCCAGAAGTTGTCTCAAAATTGTTAGAAATTGTTTGATGACTGTCAATGGACTTTTGATAAGTATTGATGGATTTTTCTGTAGCAAGCCTGTTTCAGGACCAAAAGGGACTTTCAGAGATGGAAAGAGGAACATCTTCAGTCCATGGACTTTTCCTGAAACTCAGCTCCTTGGACTTGGTCTTTGTTTGCATTGTTTTTGCATTTTCTTATATTGTAAAATTGTTTTAGCGATATGATAGAATTTTATGTTCTACAGGTGAAGAAATTCCCTGTTCATTCCACAGGAGCACTTGAGTGAAGTTTGATTGGCAACAGATAACCTGTCAAGTGTTTGTCCTTTCCTCTGCATGTGCACAGCAGAGAAAATTACAAACACTTTTCTTTTTAATTTAACAAAATAAAACAAGGTGACATGTCGCAGACATCTTTTCATTAAAATCCTTTCTTAGGACTTTTCCTTGTGAGAAGCTGCAGTTTCAGCAACCAAATGTAAACAATGGTTATCTGCTGCTGTGGAATGCAACAGGTGGATCCATGATTGGTCTCGTGTGGATGTTTGGATTTACTGACCACTCATGGCAGAGCTGGCTCTCGCTCTCTGTCTGAGACACAGATCTTTGTTATTCATTCTTTTCTATTCTTAGCATAGCTAGCCTTCTGAGAACTTCTCTTTCTATTATTTTTAGTATAGTCATATGTTATATATATATATCATAAAATAATGAATCAAGCCTTCTGATCATGGAATCAACATTCTCGTCTCTCTCTCATCCTGCAAACTCTTGTGACCATGGTCACACTCATGCTGTATTCTGGGATATTTTTTATAGCCATCTTTTGGTTACTATATTACATCCCCGAAGAAGAGGCAGCCTGTTCCTTTGCTCATGAGATCTGATTCATCAGGAGGTGACATCGGCCGAGAGATTTCACAGTTGTCTGAGGTGTTTTCAGGTACTTATGGAGCAGCTCTTTTTTTCTATGGGGCATTAAGGGAGCATATGTATCCAATGATGCAGGTTTTTTAGACAATTTCCTTACTGTAAATTAATTGCTTTTTTTTGATGTTGTTGTTGTTAGATGACTTGGAAGCACAAACAAAAAAACATGCAAATTTTACCAGCTCTGAAGGTTCAGGGCATAGGGTGGATACTGCTGCTGGAATGCGTGAAAATATTAATACAGAAGCTGCTACCAAAAGTAAAGCAAAGGTATTTCTCTTGTATTTTTCTTTAAAGTGCAACTATGAACTGAAACAAAATTCAGATTATTCCAATTATTATTGTTTCTTTGAATACAGCTACATTTTGGCTTTCACGTCAGCTCACTGCTTTTTATATTGATCATTTGAATCCTAGTAGGTGCCCCTGTTTCTTAGGTAGGTTTGATTAGAATGGCATGATCCATTAGTAGTAGTAAGTTAGGTGATAGTATCACCATCTCATTTTCCTTTTCCTTTCTGCTTCACTTTAAGAATTGCTCAGTCTGTCAGGCCATAGTTTTTCAGAGACTCAGGCCATTGATGTTCTGTGATCAAGTTTCTGAATTTCAGCTGTGTCTTCCCCTTCTATTTTTTTAATGAAACAGCTTACCTTTAGCATTGGAATAAAATATTTCAGTTGATAGAATTTAAGAAGATAAGCATGGTGCAAGTCTGAGAAAAGTGTCTTTTTAGTTTGGTAGTCCTTGATACCTACCTTCCCTGTCTGTGTCTCCTCCCTAAGCCGGCTGTCAGCGCTCCTCCTAATGCAGGCCGGGATGCTGTTGAGCTTCTTTGCCTGGCTTGTGGTCAACTTCCTGTCTGCCAGGACCCTCGAGTCCTTTTCTGCCCAAGCTGCTTTCCAGATGGTTGGCCCACGGCCTGTACAGGGGCCTGGGATTATTCCTCCTTATGTGCTGGTCTTCACATTTCCCTTTGAACTTCTCAGCCAATCTTTCTGTCTTGTTGAGCTCCCTCTGAATGACAGCTGACTCTCTTGGTCTATCAGCCACACCTCCCAATTTTGTATAATAATGGAACTTCTTGAAGGTACCGTACCTCTGCCCAATCATCCACATCACTATTGAAGTTGCTGAACAGTACTGGCCCCTGTCTTGATCCCCAGGATACTCTACCAGTGAGTGACTGGCCTCCTGATGCACTGTTAGTGCTGCTGATCTACCTTTTGAGCCTGGCAGTTCAGCTTGTTTTCAGTCCAGTCATGGTGTGTGTGTCTGCTCTGTGCTTTATCTGTCTTTTGATGAGGAGGTTGTTAAGTCATGCATGTGTATCTACAGGAGGACAGGTGGTTTCAATTCTTCCTGAGTCTGTTTCTGTCTGAGAGAGACAGAAAAGTCCAGAGCCCAGTTTCCAACTGTCTACCTACTCTGTGCCCTTTGCTAAGAATAGCCAGTGTGAAAACTAAAGAAGAAATCAGACTTGAGTAGTAGAAAAAGCTGTAGGAATAGCTGTGTCTTCTCTCTATAGAGGCAGATGATTTCAAGTTAATTTGGATGTTACTGTATATTTGATCATGGTAACTTCTCTGCTGTTTGTCCCTGATAGGATTTTCCTCCCAGTTCTTTCAACTGAACTGAATAAAGCATTTTAGGATTTTTAAAGTTTCACAGGAGCTAAGGCTTCCTAGTAGAAGGAAGAATTATTTATTGTTATTATTTAGTCTAGAAAAGCTTTTGTGAAGTAGACTTTAAAAATCAGAAGAGTGAGAATGTCTGTTGCAGCGTTCCTTCTAGACAGGTGTTTCAAAATGCATCAACGAAGAGTGTTAATATAGTCCCATATCCTAAAATGCAAACATGAAACAAAACATTAAACAAAAAGTTTTTTGCCGTGATGCTTAACTCATTTTGTTTTGTTCTAGGATGGAATTCATAAAGGCAAGTTTGAGGATAGCTTGTCTAATAATTCTGACTCTGTCTTGAGTATCAGCACAATTGCAAATGCTATTGCTAATGCTTCCTCCAGTGCTGAACCTTCCCAGCTAGCTGCTATGATGATGGCACTCTCCAGTAAAAGTAAAAGAACACGTGTCCTTCCTAGAGCTGTTAAAGAGGCTAAACTCTCTACTAATGAGGCATTATCCAGCAATGAGGAAAATAGTACATTTGATATGGAAAAATACCTCAAAAAAACAGATGAGAACAGATGTGAAAGTGAATACGAGAGTGTCATGAAACATGAAGCATCTGTCCAGAACTTTACATCTGATACCTTTTTAGTGGGTAAAGAGAAATGTAAGGATGCTTTTGCAGAAGACTGGATCAATAATCACAGCAAACAGCAAGGAATAGAGAAGCGATTGCTTGATTATCTTAATGAAGAAGGTGACAGTCAGAATTTTTCTAGTCTATCTGGTGTTCCCAGCCACAGAGATGTAAATGCAGATAATGTTCGGTGTTCAGAAAAGTTGTCAGATTTGGTAAATTGTAAACATTTACAGTCAATGGATGCCAATATTGGATCAGAGACACTTAATGAAAATGAAGCCCACACATGTGGAATTCTCTCAGCAGCAAAACTGGAAGTGGCACAGCGACATCTACTTGCTTACCAGAACAGCAATCTCACTAATGCATGTAGTATAGGGGAAGATAGAGAAACAGCAGATCAAGCAGCAAATGCTGTTCCTGAACCGTGTAATGATTTAGTGGAGAGAAGTGCAGGAAATACCGTGCCCCTCAGCAACTTAAAACCTGCCAAGCAATTGAGTAAATGTGTCTCAGTAAGTCCTACAGCAGCTAAGCCTGTGCAGAAATTGAACAGTGATGACAGGAGGCAAAATACAGAGAAGAGAAACAAGGATGCCAGTACTCCTCATAGGGGGAATGCAAAACATGTGACTTTTGAGAAGCTGTCCCCAACTTTCCAGACTAATACTAATACTGGTAAGTAAACCTATATAGATGCAATTATTTGTTGAAAAAGCTTTTTTTTTTTTTTGTTTTGTCAGTAAACTTGTTTCCTGTCCATAAATAAATATGGTGCTTAAATTTTGTTTATTTGCCAGACCATAAACCCGTTCTACCTGAATGTGACTTAAATCTGGAGGGTGAGCAGTGTAGCTTCAGACCTTCAACTTCACCTCTGATTCACTCTTCTCCTAGTGAGACTTCTGGAACAGCATTTTCAGGGTAAATTTCTTGGTGCAGGTTACAAGAATTAGTGCTTCATAAGGATTGTTGAGGGATCATGTGTTTGTTTGAATGTTGACTGTGATCTTTATTAGGCTAAGACTTCATTATACATTAAGCTGGACATTGTATAGACCAATGTAGATGTGTTTTTTAAACTAAGAAGTATTTTGCTCCATCTGGTTCTCTGATTTGTGTCATTGCTTATTGTGGGAGAGGGTGGGTAGAAATATTTGTGTGGCTTTTGACTATTTTAATACATACTTGTGTGCAAGGTTTAAGGTTACCTTAGCAACTGAAAGTACAATGTTTCTTAAATGAAACATCCAGTAACAGTAAGTGTCATAAGATTCCAACTAAACACTAACATGGCCAGTAGCTAATGGTTGTGTGCAGACTGATAGGATGAGGCAGCTGATTTCCCTGACTTAACTTTGAACTTCATTGTTTGGTATTTAACTAATACCAAATGTTTGGATGTGTTATTAGAATTACAGGCTGTCTGGCATTTCTCAGAAATTAATATGTGCAGGAGAATATGTATTTTTGCAGCCATGTTATATAGCTCTTAGGATGTCCGATTAAAATTGTCAGTGCTTTAATTGTTGTCATGTTAGCTTTTTTTGTTGAGCAAAGTGCTGAGAGACCCTGTGTTTTCAGGTGTTTGAAATGAAGAGAATCTCAGCAGTGAATAGGAAATCTAATGGTGTGATGGGAGGTTAAATGATTTCATTTGACTTTTTAATCTAGTTAGATACAAGTATATTGATTCACCTCTTTTAATAAGTTGTGTTGCTTCTGTGGCCTTGGCATCTGAGGTCAGTTTTGGAATTCTGATGTTTTACCTATATGGATTTATATAGAATGAAAATGTGTTTTGTGTACATCAAAGCCAGAACTTGTAAAGATTGGGAGCTGATTTCTCATTTCTACTGCATTTAACAGAACAGCTAATTAAGTTGACTTTTAGAATAGTATAGGTAATGGCTAACATTGATTTTCTTGATGGCAGCATTAAAAGTATATATTTTATCATTGGCCTATTTTGAATCTCTTTTTTAGATCTGAAGTGGACTTTACTCACCCATCACGTTGTCAGGAATCTCCTTGCAAAGAGAATGTGGTACCTCCGTCTGTTTACTCGAGTCCAAGCATGAGCAGGTTAACCTATGTGTCTGCATCCGGCAGCGCCCGTAAGAACTCAGCAGTGATGCATAGTCCAGAGACATCCTGGGTAAGGAAAAAATCCAGCACCTCAACCTTACCCCCAAACCAACATTTATAGGTCAAAGTAATTCTAAATTAGAAAAGCCTTAAGGGTTTTCAAACAGTTTAGGATATGCTGTGCATAGGGAGAAGGTATTCTTCTTTCCAGCTTCTGAGTTATATGGAAATTTGAGTTTTGATATCAACTCTGCTAAATGCGCACACTCTAATAAATACAAACATAGTAAAACAATCCAAGAACTCGGAACTTTTGAAAAAGTTTGAGTTGATGTATTTTTTCCTTTAATTCTTTTTGATAGTTTCTCATTAAGTCATTCTGTTCTTGGAATGTGCTGCAGTATTCCAGTAGTATTTTGCAGGATCTATATTGTTCTCATCATACCTGAGGCTCCCTTGCTGTTCAGCTTCAGCTGTTGGGAGAATAATTTTCCTGGTTTGTTTTTTTTTTCTGGAGAAATATTTATAAATACATAATGTAGCTTGGACTACTTTTTTCAGGACTGAAGCTATAATTTTCTACCTCTGACAGTCATTCTCACTGTTTTTACTGGTTTAGAAGAGAACGTGCACTGAGGGTAAAATTTGTGTTCAGACTTGCAGTCTTACCCTGATTAAAATAATTGGCAATCTTTTATCTGAATTTGTACATTCCCTGGAATCTGAAATCTGTTACGTCTCCCCCTTTCCAAAGTCTGTGTAATTGTGGATGGAATTTTAAAAACAGACAGATAAAACCTGAAGAACCTTTGTGATTTACATGCATGTCTGTAATATGAATATGAATGCTTATTCCAGCTATACCCTACCTGTCAAAATGGCAGTTCTCTGGACTTCAGTGATTTCTTATGAGCACACAAAGAAAATGTCTGTATCAGTGCATTTCCATGCATCTCAAATCCTTTTTGGTTACTGATTTGGTTCAAGACCATTCAGTTTTTTGGTTTTTTTTAATCTGTCTAGTACGTCTGGTGTGTTGTCAATGCTGTTTTGAACGTAAATCTAAAAATACAGCACCACAGAGACCGCTGCAGAGAAAATCAACTCCATCTCAGCCAGACCCAGTAAAATGTGTCTTAAGGACAGCAGACAGGTTGATGCTGCAAGTTTTCTTTTTCAAGGTGAAGAGTCACAGTTAAAAAAGTAAAACTTCAGACAAGACAAACTTGATTATTTATATTGGATGGCAGTCCCAATAATGATCAGACAGGAAAGTTTCCAGGCATTACAGAAATACGTGTGTCTTATGTACCCTATTGCTTTTCTTAAGTATGTGATACTGCATGTTATATTTGTTTACTAGGAGGAAGATGCTGGTGAACTGAGCACAACAATAGTTCAGGCCAGCCCAGTTCCTCTGCAGGAACATAGAAAAGAAAATCTAGAAGACCGCTCATGTCAAAGAAATAGAAAAAAAGCAATACTTAGTACTGACCAGGAACAAGAAGGAAATGAACTTGCTGGTCTTCAAAGAAAACCTCATAATGTACTGGACCAAGAACTGGCCAAAGAAGGTTTTCTGAGGATGAATCAGCTTCCATTTATTCCTTCAAATGTACCAGCAAATCATGAAGAACTAGACCGTGTTAAATCAGCTTTACCAAGTAAACACTGCACCTTTCCGCCACTTTCTGTCAACAAGGATGCACAAGAACTGTGTCAGGATCAAACAAACAAAGCACAGAGACAAGGATTGCCTGTTTATTCTGGATTAAACACCTGTTTGCCATGCAAACAAAACCCATGTGGTGAACAGCATGTTCATATATCAACTGTTAAATCCCATGTCACTACCTCTGAGAGTCAAGCAATCTCTTCTTCGGTCCCCACCTTGCTTACAGGGCATTGTCTCGCAACAACTCCATTTGCACAACAGCATCTGGGAGCTAAACAACCTCCAGGAAATGCAGTTCTGTCTCACTTTCATGGCTGCAATGCTGCAGGTTTTGGCCTTCCAGCAGGGCTTCCTTGTTCTGGTATCCCAGGAGGACATGTTGAGAATCCACTTATGTTAGGAATTCCTTTAGGTCCAAATATTGGTCCTGGCTTTTTGGGTGCAGCTTCACTTTATAATCCACACAGTACCTCATGGAATAATAATATCTTAAATATAAAACCATGTACTGGACAACCTCTTGGAGCTGGGGGAAGGGAGTGGGAGTTGTCGAAGTCACCTGATAATGGTGAGTGTGATTTTTACAGTGTATTTGAAATACAGCTGTGGACAGGAATGGTGATAGTGATGTTGCTTATGTTAGAGTAAATACAATTAAGATGGTACTAAATGTAACTGCAATTATTGTTTGTGCAAACCCTGTTACTAGTTTTCCTTTAATGTTGTTCTCTGAATTTAGTGCCTATTCTTATAGCTCCCCTAATGGTCTTAAAAAAAACATTTATCAGAATTTCAGCATTCTTCAATATTAATTAGTTGTCTGTTTGTGTGAAGGATGTAGCACTACCTTTCATAGGAGGAAGAGAAATCCTAGCTGCAGTTCAAACTAGGCAAGACAAGTCATGCTCTTGAAATTCCATTGTATTTTATCTGGAAAGTAGAGGACATTTCTATTTTCAGCCTAATTTAGTGTTAGCAGTCAGTGAAGGCCAAAACTCATAAGAAATTTGAACCCCATGGAGGGTTGAAACTGTTTGCTGGTTATGCAGGGAAGGATGAGCTAAGTGTTCTCTGTCCTTTCTAGACTTAGCTCTAAACCTAAGCAACACAAATTACTATTTAATTTTAAAAACTTATTTTAACCTACAGTCTTGCTGTACTTTTTTTTTTTCCTGGCTAATTCTTTCAGCCTAAATGACAAACTAGTAGAATTGAAGATTTGAATATATAAGAGTTTAGAGCTTGTTTATTGATTGTTCCAAATCATTGATCTTAGTGCATTTTAAAAGAGTGAAATACTCCTTACCAATTTTTATACTAACAAGATTTTGTACTAGTAATGTTCAGATTTTCCGAGCTGGGCTAGTGCTGATTAAATTGTGACCACAGAGTGTTTATCAAGTATGTGTGTGTGTGTGTGTATATATATATATATATATATAATATATACACACTTTGTGGGTCTGTATGGAATGTGCCATTTCCATAAGTATTTGCTTGTGTGACAGTAAAACTTTAAGATGCAAATTAGAAATGATCAAAATGTCAAATTTCACGCTTATGAAAAACATTCTTATGAGAACTGTGGGAGTCAAACATTTCCTTGCCATAATGAAGCATTTGTCAGATGAGTTCACAAACTTGGTGGCAGCCTGAATGCTGATTTGCTTCTGAGTACTTGTAACTAATAGGAGCATTTTTTCTTCCAAAGGACATATAAAAGTGCCAGAAGAACTGAAGTTTCCTACTGCCTGTTGTGTGGGAATTGCATCTCAGACAGTTCTTAGTGTTTATAATCCAACTGACCGGTGGTTGCAGGTCAACATTGGGATACTCAGTGTTTCAGTTAATGGGGAAAGGGTAAGAGATTTTTTCTTTTTCATAAAACTGATTAATATTGTAATCTTAGCAGATATCATATGTAAAAACAAGGCCCTCTGTACAGATCTGTGATTTTTTTCCTGTTTTATCATTAATATGCACAAAATCAATGCTAATTTCTTTAGCCAGGCCACCTGACTTCCTCTAGCAAGTAGACTTTGTGAGGTAAATGCCACATGAGGATTGTTCTGTAGAATTATATTGTGTGTATGTAACGTGGAAGGTTTGAGTTTGAGTTATTCATTCCCACCTTTGTACATGCAAGAAAAGTCAACCATAGGCCAGAAAACATCCATGCTACTGAAAAAAACTGCTATAGGACTGTTACTGCAAAAATATTTTTGGCAGTTTTCTCCTCTTTTTCTTGCAATCAGGAGATCTTGAGTGATGGAAAATGAGAAATATTTAGGGCAGGCTTCAAGCTAGATGGGTTGTCCTGTGGGTTGTAGGTAGCTTGTAGGCCATATGTTGGCTGTCTTCCACTTCAATTTTGTTAAATTCTGTATAATTCTGTTATCATACTAATAGTTCCAGAAGTTAAATACCTTGAGAACTTGAGAATGAGTTAGATTCAAGGTCCATCAGAAGGATTTAATTTCTTTTATTGATGAATAGACTTAGTAGATAAGAATATAACAACAGAACAGGCATAGGATGCTCTGAGCTTTTGGCAGTTTGATACCTGGTAACTTTAGTTAGCTGTTATTCCTGTTCTTACTAGTTTTTGGTATAGTGCTCTTTATCTAGCTAATCTGTTGAAACTATGAAGTGTTGTCCACAGTTCAGTTCAGCTGTAGATTGTATCAAGTATTGCTTTTTTCTTTTTTAAAATACGGTTCATGCTGGTTTTATTTCGTCCATATTACTGAGGAATAGCAGACAATTATTTGCTTTAAATATTGCATCTTATAAGTCTTAGAAATCCTGATCACATCCCTCAGGTATATTCTTCCAGCAGATGTAGCATGTGTCTTTCCAGGGGTATGATTTCTGGTTTTGATCTTGTTTTCTTAGAATGCTTCCTCTTTGAAGAACATCAGGCCACAATTCTGTGTGCTTGTGTGTATGTATAGATGTGTGTGTGTGTTTGTGTGTGTGTGTATAAGGATTTGTTGCATAATTTTCTAATCAGCTTCGTAGAGCTTTTATGCATCTCCTGTAAACAGTGATTCTGTTAGATCAAGAGGTGATTTTTTTTAAAAATGAAATTGCTTTACAATTGTTTTCATGAATAAATATATGCAATTGTTTGCACAGTGTGCTTAAAACCGATGTTTTTTCAGTCAACTTTGAGATCCACTGCTGTTCTTTCTCAAAAATCAGGGTTTTACTTAATAATTTTCCCAGTGTCAATCTTTCACTAGATGGTAGAAAGAAACCTCAGCAATTTTCAGGCTGACTTGTCTGTTTAAATTAAAAGAAGAGGTCTGCAGTCGAGCAGGATGCAAACGGGCCATGGATATGAAGATGCATTAATTAAATGGAGGAGAAATATATACAAAATGTCTGTGTTAAGCAGTGGTGCCAGATGGAAATGAAATGTCTTCTGGTAAAAGGCCTGTTTGAAAATGCCAGGTATTTTGTTTTTCAGATGGATCCTATGAAATATCCATGTTTGGTTTTCAAGAATAAAACCATTGTAGGACCCTACTCTACCAACGACCTGAAAATACTTTTCTTACCTTCCCGCTCGGGCATCTTCCAGTGTATCCTCAATGTTTCATCTTGGCCAGTTTCTGCAGATGCTGAGACAATCGTTCAGTCAGAAGCTTTGGCAAGCAGGGTAGTTCTGACAGCAGTTGCTGAAAATCCTAATTTAGAAGTAAGTTGCTGTTTATTGTGGGTCTTTTGTTGTTGCAATTTTATGAATAATTTCATGACACTGGAAAATAATAGGATTGCAAGGTTGCTCCTCAAAGAAACCTGGAATTTCATATGTTTGAGTGGAATAGAGGAAATTTTTGAGAAGCACATTGTTATCTGGGAAGTTCCAGTTGTGCAAAAACAGCTAGCTAGAAGTGAAGGCTTCTGTGTGGAAAGAATAAATTAAAAATTACTTTTTTGTTGTGAAAAGACTGGGCATTACCTTTTTCATTCTTAAGACCTTAAACATCTGATGCTTCGCTTATCAGATGCTTATCTGCTGTGTTGGATTGGGAATTTATCGTAACAAAAAGCATTTATTTCCAATTGTAAGGATTTCTTTATTTTTTACATCAAGTAGGCTTTGTCTTGGTTTCTCACTACCACTACCTTGTTTATGATTGTAGAGAATATTTTCTTATTTTGGACTAATTAAAAATTAAAACTACATGCATGTGTAAAGTGCTTTTGTCTTGTGTCTTATCATGAAGAACAACCAAGTGAGAGAGTGTGACAATAATTAAATCTGGCTTCATATAGTTCTTGATTTAAGAGTATGGACAGGCATAGAAAGGCTTGATGATACTTGTGGAGGTGCCTGAAGAAATTTCATGGTAGTCTGTGACATGGTTGATAAAAGTAAAATTTTCAGTCATCAGCCACAGTGGACATTTTCTTTTAATTTATGGTGGTCTTATAACTTGTTTTGGGCTAATTGTGTTTTGAAGTAATGAACGCACACAAATTGACATAATTTTTAATGCTTCTTCAATAAATTTTTATTTCTTTTTAATGCATTTTTAATTCTTTCACATGTAGTCCATTCTCCATGTTACTCATAGTATATTCAAACTTGTGTCATGTTCAAATAAAATTTAAACCTTGTGCTCAATCTCTGCATGTTGTTACATTCCTGAGATTGGAAAAAGTACCAAATAAAAGCTGTATTTTGCTACAGATCATGACATTTAGGTGTTTTTAAGCTAGCAAAAATTACTGTCCCTTATTTTCTTAACTTTCAACTTGCTGAAATGTGTTTTTAGCTATCTAAACCTGGCATTTCTTACTTGCTAGCAATAATCATGGTTTAAACTTACTTTTAATTTGAATTATCCAAAATAACTTGGTTGTATGCTGGATTTTGGTGGATAAACATTGCACTAAGACTGGCTTAATTGATTGAGGTAAAATGTATGGGAGATAGCCAATTGGCTGTAGCTCCTTCTAATATCAAAGAAAACATGATTCTTAGGCTGTAATAGTTTGTATTATATGTGGATATAGGGTTAAGAGGGTGAAATAGATGAGTAACATCCTGGTACTTTTGTAGGGTAGAGTGTTTTCAAGGTTTTCCTTTCTTCTAAGTTCTGCTTTGTTTTAAAACCAGGTGGAAACAGGAAAAGAAGATTGCCTGGATTTTGGTGACTTGCCTTTTGGCAATTTGAAGGCTCTTCCCCTAAAACTTATCAACAAAACCCATGCCTTTATGCCAATTAGACTTATTATTAACGCAGTAAGTACAGTAAAGTTCTGTATGTGAGAGCTAACATCTTGTGATACTGGATTTTAGTACCCAAACACTTTGTTACAGATCATTAAGAAATAGATCTTATATCACTCTTATCTATATCATTCGATATAAGACTTCTCAAGAAGTCTTCTGTTAGTCAGGAAATAAATAGTTTTTGCAGGGTGGTAATTTGATTCTGCTGTAATGGTACCAACAAAAATGCATCTGGGATAGGTGTGTGGGGTTTTGTTTCATGTTTCAAAGTTACAGCCTAAATTTGTTTCTTTTTTTTTTTTTCCAAGCTACTTGAATTGTTCAAAACTTGTCTTGCATTTCTCAGCTTTGTGAGCATTGCTGTTACTGACAATAAGAGATTTAATACTTGTAATACTTCTCTTTTTGACAGAATGCAGTAGCCTGGAGGTGCTTCACCTTTTCCAAGGAACCTGTTAATACTTCTAATGAACAAATGGATGCAGTTTCTCAGGCAGCAGCTCCATCAGTTGTAAACCATGTGATACATGCAAGCTATGATGGGCAAGTGAGTAGTTTATAGTTGGTCAATTCTTCTTTTTACTTGCTGTCTGAAGTGACAGTGCTGAATATTTGAGTTCACAGTAATGATTTTTGGGCAGCACACCTTTTGCATGTTCAGGTTTTGTGGGTGTTTTGTTTTCTCCTCTCAATAATTTTCTCCCTTCCATAAGGTGAGTCAACCAATTTCTTTTTCAGGATCCTGAAGCTTTAACAGTTTGGGTTCTGTTCCATGCACCTAAGAAACAAATTTCTTCTTCAGGTAAAATAATTGGATTTTCATTTCAGCTGAAACAGATTTGACTTTTAATGTATATGTGTTTTAGAATTGCAGGAACAGGCTGCAAACTTGAAACATGTTTGGTTTGTGTGTGCTAATATTTCAGGTATCATATTCATTTTTAGTAACTGTAGGAGACAGAATGTCTCTATGTCTTAATCCTTTATGTATTACCAGGGACATTTTTACTTTAGTATGAAGCTGTACAAAGTTTACTGCAAGATGCCTGGAATTTGTGTTAACTCTTTTTGCTGAGGGAATTAAACCATCACTTAAGAAAATATTGCATTAATTGCAAAATAGATAATAAATTTGAAGAAATCTCTGAGTTGTTCTGACTTGCTGAATAGAAAATACTATATATATCAACTAGTTTGGCTGGTGTGGTAGGATGAGTTTTTTTCTTTGCATTAGTGACAATTTCAGTTACATATGACAAAAAGGTAAAACTCTTAAATAAGGTTCTGTGAGACTTTATTTAAAAGAGGGGGAAAAAAGTGTTGCAGGAGTAATGGGAGAGCTGTTCTTCTCACCCCATGGATATGTTAAGATTGAAGAGTAGCTGAAGTGAGACGTGCATCCATAGGAATGGCCTTTGCTGTTGGCACACTTGCGTTTGCTACTCATGAAATTGTTCCTAGATTCCTTGGGTCCAGCAGAGGAGTTCCTGGCAAGAGTGGATGTGGAAGTGGATAGTCCAGGACCTAGCACTGTGATTAAAAGTATTTTTCTCAGAGCAAGAGCTGGAACAGCAAGGATACGCATTCCAAAGGACTTAGAGGTTTGTGTGTATTTACAAACTGTATTTCAAGAACAGTTGCCCTCTCCTAGCCTCCTACTTTTGTAATGTTTGGTTTTATTATATATGTATATATACAGATATACACTTACTTTATTTTTACAGAAAATACATCTGTCTGCTAGTGTGTGTTCAACAGTCAAGCAGCAGCTGCCATTGGTAAATTCTGGAAACATTAGTGTACATTTGAAAGTTCAGGTAGGTTGGCTTTTCCCTCTTGAAATCATTATTTTTGTGCTGTTCATATTGTACTGAAGCTAGAGGTGAGCCTTGGGATTTTAGCTCAGCTCTGGTTTGATAAAAGCTTTACAACTTTACATACAGGGAATGAAAAATGCCAAAGAGATTTTCTTGCTTTTTTAGAAAAAGCTTATGAGTGTTCTTTTGCTCAACTTCAGTTTTACTTGTTATAACAAACATACCTTTATGATTTTTAATAAATTTTAGCTAAAATATTTGTTATGTGAAAGTAGTGAAGCCTGTGCTGCATAGCAGGTGTTAGTTAGCTGGTAGAGTAAAGCCTGCCTAAGGCAAAGATGAATATTAGCATTGGGAAACATCTGTATTTTCTAACAAAACTGCAGTAGTTTTTAGTGTACATCTTGCCAACTCAAAGTGAATTCTTTTCAAATATGCCGTATCTTTACTTGACCTTTTTGAGAATCTATGGAAAGTGTGGTTCCAGACTGAAAGATAACTAACCACATTTGAAATTTGCGTTTCAAAGTCAACAGAAGGAACAGTTGGTTCCATTTTACAAAAAGAGATGTGTTAGCCCATCATTTCTAAGATCAGAGGCCATGGAAATAGGATCTGCCACATTAAGTGATGATACTGGGTGCTAATTGATAGTGTTGAAGACGCCAGGTGTATTCAAATTGTCTGAATTGCATGTAAAACAGGTGCAGAACCAAATTGTATTACATTTTGTAGAAGTATTTAGTCCCTTAAAATAGGTAACTAACCCTCCCTTTTGCCCTTGCCTGCTTTCAGATATCAGATCAAGACAGCTGCTTTGCTGTTAAACCCGAGGATCTTTTCCTTTTTCCTGGAGAAGAACAAGTAGTGACTGTCCAGTTTTTTCCAAAAAGCACAACAACTACAGAAAGGTAATATAACTAATTCTGTGCTACATATGTTAAACTGAACTACTTTTGACCTTAAGGTAATGAACAAATTAAAAGTTTCACCCATATGAGAGTTTTTGACTTCAGTTGTTCTCATGAGAGTTCTCATCCATTACAAAAGGATTTATGTTAAGGTTCACCTTTCTGTAGAATATCTGCCTCTTATAGGTATGTATAGCAGAATGAATAGATAACATTTCCTATCAAGAAATATTCTAAGACATGTTTAGTGTAAATAAACAGAGTAAATCCCGGTGGCCCTTTATCTAGTAGTTATTTCTAAAGTACAGCAAAGCTTCAAAATACTTACCTTCAGCAGCCTCTTCAGTTGCTTCCCTCTTTCTCTCTCTGCTGAGGCAAGGGAAATGTTATTTCTGTTTTACATGTGAAAAATGTCAAGAACAGATCAGGATCCTAAGTATTTATTTGTCTGCTGTACTCAAATAAAAGTTTGTTCTGTACAACACTAATGTACAAGTTCCTTTTGCAGATGGATGAAGCATTCGTAGTTTTGCTCATTAGCTCCTGTTGAACTTCATGCTGCAAAATAAACTTGATTGGTTCAAGTGACAATTAAGATGTCATGTGAGAGTTTTTGGCAATGACTCATTTCTCCAGAGCAGCTTTTCCTCTCTTGTTACATGACTTCCAGTTTCTGCAAGAATGGACAAAGGAGTATCTTCACTATATGTTCCACTTCACTCTCCCCAGTGCGTTTAAGTAAAACAATGAAGTTCTGTGCTAGTGACAGTACGATCCTATTGGATAGGTTGAATTTTTACAGGCTTGAGGTACTCAGGAGGATTGGAAACTTGGTAATCTTCATCCAAATGCTGCCTAAAGACTACTAACCTAACTGAGGCAGTAACCAGGGTCCATGTTCCCTGCTGATGGGATTCGGGGCTTGGTCAGCAGGCATCATGGGGATTCACTGACAGCTACAATGGAGGTTCTTGAATTATTTTTTTTTACTTGAAATATCTCTGTGCTATAACAAATTATTCAGGCTATTATTTAAAAACTAGATTTCCTTTCTTGATGCTCCTGGTTATCTCACACCTGTAAAAATTCATTGAAGTTTCTCATGGCATTCAAAAGGCATCTCTTTAGTCTACAGCCAGACTTTGTTTCTTTCTAAAATTATTCTGTCAAAATAATTCGTATGGACAAAATTACTTTTGAGCTGTAGTCTCTGAAATATTTATCTGAATCATTTCCAGATGGAATACTTTGTAAGACTGTGTGAGGTACGTGGGGCCTGTGTACTTAGAGCTTACTTTAGGCCATACCTAAAGCTGGCCTTTGTCATAAAATAAAAAGAAGTGTTTATATTTTTGCCTTAAGAAGGTAGTTTTAAAAATGCCTATCTGTAATATTTTTTCAGTTATGTTTTGATTTCCCCAGCTAATCTTGTTCTGTTGTTGTTGGGAATTTAGCTGCTAGAGAATAGAAAATTACAAAGCTGTGGCTAATTCCAAGTCCTGCACCTGCAAGATAGTGTGTCTTTGGGGCCTAGCTGTAGTAAGATAACAAACAGTGAAAGAGACATGAGAAAAGAGAGATGTAACCCCTAAGGAATGAAGAAGAGTTCATGGTATAGTTTAACCAATAGATTGCTTAGCTTACAGAATATTCAGAAGCTTATTATTTGCTGTATAAGCGTTTGATACTTTCTTCAATAAACTAGACCTGAAGGACCGGACCTGCTGAGCCTGTGATGAACCATATGGTGTCCTGGTCCCCTTCCTACGACATGTTGTGAGATTTAAATTTCTGCATTTATTTTTAAAGCATCTTGAAAATCCTTGTGCTGCCATCTGGGCCTCAGTTTGAAGTGATGATCAAAGGTGAGGTAGAATCTGGGCAAAACAGACCTGTGTCTACACCTGCTAGGTGCTCAGACATTCCACCCATCCTCTCCAACAAGCAGTTCATTGCCTGGGGAGCAGTATCACTTGGATCATCAGTGTAAGTACAAGTTGAACAGCTGTTCATATAGAATATCATGTTAAGCATTTTATGTTGCACTTCTTTGAAGTAAATTTTCTCGTTCACATTGATAATTGGCAGTAATTTGTTCTGTGCCTCAAGTGAAAGAAGCAGTATATTGCAATTATTTTTCTTGTGCAAGAAAGTTTTAGAAACAAACTGATCTTGTTTGAGCTTTGTGTGTTCTTGAGGACTCTTTAATTATGATTAGAATATCTGGTTTTGTAAGTTTAGTGTGTCACCTAAGTAGAAATGAGGAGAAAAGTATTTTTCAATTAAGTTGATAGAAAAATTCTGTTGGTTCTTTTGATACCTATCTCTTGCTAGAGATTAATTATTCTTCATCTCATCCATGACAAGGAACAGAATCCAGTCTGGGTAATGTAATTTGACCATCTGAATAGCATAAACTGTTGAACATCCCTTGATTGATTTGAATGTGTTTCAGGGTTAAAACTTCTAATGTGGAGAATCTGTTTTGCCCCTAATTATGAATTATTTTATCCTTCTGACTACTTCTTGTCCACACTTTTTTAGTTTCAAGTTTACAGGTTTATTATTCTATGCTTTAGTGAAACTGTTCCTAATTGTTAGGATGGTCTTTGCTTCTTTTATGGGTAAACTCTGCAAGTTTTGCAAATCTCTGAACTTCTAGTAATTATTACTTGAAGGACTAATCCACTGTTGGTTGATACTGAACTTTTTGATTCTAATGATCTAATCATGTTCCTGGTGGTTTAAAATCAATGTTTTTATCCAATAACTGTTTCTAATAGCTGCATTTCTGTTTTTCTGGTTTGTTAAGGTGTAGTGTGCTTCTAACAGTAGTTTTGGTTATTTGGTGTTTAGGAATTACAGGTTCTTTCCTGTATGCTGCAATGTTTTTATTTTCTGTTCCTCCTGTAAAACGGTGTTGAGGAACCCTTGGTTTTAGGAAGCTGAAATTATTTCTGTAATTTTGTTTCAACAGAATACAAAAGAGTGTCTGCCAGTGTTGATAGAGAGAGGTTTTGCTCTCTCTGTCCTCCTCTTTAATTCCAACTGCACAATCTGTTCTCTTATGTTGTAGCAGTTCCGAGTTTGTCAAATTGAGTTTGTCAATGTTTTTTGACTTGTTAAAATGACAAAGGCACTTGTTCTTGCTGGAGATGTTTTCTACCTCTGCTGAGGAAAGCTCTGAGTACCAGAAGCCTGGTCACTGCTAGGATGTATCGCAGAGAAAAAAACTGTTTCAATCAACCTGATTCTGTTAAGTGACCCTAACTTTCTGTGTTGCTATTACATTGAGAAGTGCATGGGAAGGAAAAGTTATCCTGAATTTAGTTCTTTACAACTGTTCCTGTGAATCTGGGCCAGACTACTCATGAGACTTTATTTCTGCATAACCAAGTCTCTCTGATAAACTCATCATATCTGTGTCCTGAAGTGGGGATTTTTATGGAGTTTTTGTATTGATACAATTGCTGGTTTCTTTGGAAGTTCAAGCTGTTAAGTACAGTACTTGAACTTCAGAAAAATATATATTTTTTAATATATATGTATATTTAGGGATTGTTTTGCTATGAGTATTTTATGAGTGTGTTTTGGTGTATAACAGTGTAGGATGTGTAAGTTTGATAATACAGAAATAACTTTTTATTTAACATATTCTGTTGCTCCAAGAGGTGATTTTTTTCCATTAAATTACTTCAAAATTGACTGTCCCAGTTCCATTGTTTCCATGAATTAATATATGCCGTTAATTAGTATTTGCTGTAAAATCTAACCAAACGTATTTTTCAGACAGAAGAAGTTAATTCTAAGAAATGACTCTCCATCTGTGCCACAGCATTTAAGATTGTTGATAAGAGGCCAGGATCAAGACTCCTTTCAGGTGCCTGCCATTAAAATTTCTCTTTAGTGTTTATGACAGTTACCAGGCTGTGTTTATAATGAAAATGTTTTTGCCCTGAAGTGTTAGCAGCCTGTATTTGTTTTGAGACTGCCAAGATGAGTGTGGTAGCAGAGCTTAAGCTACCCTGGTATTCCTGGGAGCCGCTGAAATGGGAGTGCTGCAGCAAACTGGAGCTCAGTTTACAGCTCTCTAAGCTGCTGTTTCACAGCAGAGTCAGTACTTGGTGGAGTGGTCCATCAATGGCTCTTCTTGCAGGAGGGAGTCTGGATGAGGATAGAAAAACTGGAATTAGTCTTTAGGAATTACCATGGCTAATGGGTCTTTTTGTTATGTAACCTACATTGACTTATATCTCATTTTCCCTCAAATGTTCAGATTTTTTAAATTTAAAATCTTATACTGACAGGGAATTAATGTACTCATGGTAAAGCTCAGCCTTGACAGGTTGGGGATTGAGGACAAAAAAATCTGTCTAAACTGAGAGGCATCGAAGTGTTCATTATGGGACTATAAAGTATCTTGGACTTTGTAATTTGATTGCATATTAAGCATTGCAACTTTAAATATGCCATTGTCTGAGAAGTCAATGTGCAGTTCAAAGAAGTTAATTCTTCCATCCAAATGTAGTAAGTTTTACTGCTATGTTATTTTTTCTATTATAGTCACTCAGTTTTGATGTCTTTGTTTTTATAGCTGCAAAGTATATTTGGATCAGAACAACGCTTAACCAGTAGCTGGGAGCTCAGAATGCGTCCCAAAGAAGATACAAACATATACCTGATGTTTACACCCACTCGAGTAACTTGCTGCTTTGCAAAGCTGGAAATCAAACAGCTGGGGATTCAATCAAAGCCAGGAATTAAGTTTACTGTAAGAGTCCCAACATAACTTTTAAAAATTTTAAATGTACTTTTTTTGGATAATTATTGAAAATCTAACATCGAATAGGTGTTTCAGTCAAAAACCTGAAAATTCAAGATACATATTATGGACATCTGTATACTTGTTAAAGTCATATGGCCACTACATTTTATGCTTTGAACATGAGTATCGATTTTGCATGTAATTCTTTCCTTTGAGAATGATGAAATATTTTATGTACTACATTAAAAGTAGCCTAAGATTTTAACTCTAGAAGCGTTAAAAAATCTGAACTTGTCTTGTTCTATAGGTAGGGCTTAAACAAACTTGGAAGTAGAACTTGAAAATGATTGAGTAAATTTAAGCTTTTCTATTTCTTGCAAGGGCTTTTCAGTTCACATTTTTAACATTTTCATTTGTTTTTCTGTAAGTCTATATAGTTTACCATAGTTGTACATAAATGTGTTTTGCTAGTAAGCGTTTTTCATTTGAAGTACGTCTTTTTTTGATGGTGGGTTTTGTTTCTCTCCCAGATACCATTATCTGGATATGGAGGAACAAGCAATATAATTTTAGAAAATGTTAAAAAATTGTCAGATAGCTTCTTGGTTACACTGGAATGCTCGTTGTCTGCAAGATCACAGAAAGCTTCCTTCCACGTGAGAAACATAGGTTCCCGGGCTGCCTATGTTAAGGTGCTGTGCTTGGGAAACCTGCACACAAAAACAAAGATAGATCCTCAGGTTATGAGAGTGTCTCCAGAGCAGTTTGTACTAAGAGAAGGAACACATGAAGTAAGTACAGTGCTTTGTTCTGAGCAAATTTTATGAATTTAAATTAAATGTCATCATTGAAAATGTCTGACTAATTCTTTATTAAAATCTCGCCTGTTTTTTGTTATGTCCTGTTTCACTTTTATTGTAGTAATCTGTTGACTCATAGTCCAAACATTAATGCAAACATTAAGATTTTTTTTTCCCTCTGTGTGTTGTCTATTCATTTTATCAGGTGGTCACTGTAACATGGAATCCAATGGAAAAGAACTTCTCTCCAAGCATGGTGGTATCAACACTATGTCTCTTTTGGGGAGATGAAGTTTCTAGGCAGCAGTATCGCAGGTGAGATGTGCTTTGCTGTTGGAACAGACAGATGTTTAATAAGAAGTTAAAGCTAGGGGTATGTGCTGCCACAAGTATGATTTTAATGTGTTTCCAAAAAGAGCAAGAACAAGCTAAAATATGGTGATATGTAGTGATCTATTAAGAGCCTTGCACATA
This sequence comes from Zonotrichia leucophrys gambelii, assembly GCF_028769735.1. NCBI lineage: Eukaryota > Metazoa > Chordata > Aves > Passeriformes > Passerellidae > Zonotrichia > Zonotrichia leucophrys. The sequence goes on along the minus strand of NC_088171.1, from coordinate 100,323,779 downwards.
TAAGTTGTTGATGGGGGTTTGTTCATTTATGGCTTTGCTTACTGTAGCTAGAATCCTAGTTAAGGGTTTTATTCTGTTTTAATTTACTTAAATTCAAGTGTATTGGGTTATGGGGAAATGTTTTCATTTATGTATTGAAAGAGATCTGTGTTATGTCTTTGTATTTCTCTTTCTAATGTGTATGTAACTTTAAAGAAAAGGCTCATGAAAAGAATAGTGCTGAAATCCAGGGGTATTCAGTTTCAAGCAAAGTTCATGTCTTGGTTTGCTGAATTCTGTTGACAAAGAATGTGTTTGAGTAGGTGTATATATGAGAAAAATAACATGCACATATGCTCATGGAAACTTGTGGAGAATACCTTGCTGATCTTAAATAGTGGTCATGTTATTCTGCATTTCAGTTTGTCTAACTCAAACACACAGAAGTGGCATATTCTGCCTTCAGTGACAGAAGCTGCACTTGTGACTTGTGCTGTCCATGGGGTTCAGTGTAATGCAGAATGTTCAGACTAGGTAGAGCAGTAAGGTGCTGATAATCATAATTCAGTGCAAAACTTCAAAACAGCATTATTTCATTATTGATTTTAAATGCTATTGCCTGACAGTGTATGATAGTCATTGTGTATATCCTTATCCAAACTAAGTGTTAAACGCGTCTGGATTTAACTGCATGGCTTTGAATAAAAAGCCCATGGAATAGCTGAGTTCCTGACCTTGATAGGAAACTGGCTTATTTTAGATATCTTAGAGGATGCTTTTTCCTGTTTTTTTGTATGAATTGTTTTGTGTGAGGCAATGCTGTCTATCTTGGAATCCTCCTTAAAAGGGATAAAGTACTTAGGGAACACTTTTGGTCTACAGATCAACAGAAAACCCATGCAGGGAATGCTTTTAGTCTACAGATCAACAGAAAACCCATGTAGAAGCTCAATACAACTACATAAGTATTATTGGAAACTTAATTTTTTAAATTCAGATTGTGGATATTATGTACGCAAAATGACTTGTTGATTTTATTAGTCAGCAGGCTGACATATTGTTCTTGAAAGTAGTGGTCTAGCTGGTTGTTTCTTGATGGGAGATTTTTCTAAAATCTCCCTTGATAACTTGAAAGAGATGTTTATGTCTTGCAATGACTGAGTTCTCCAAGCCAGTCCAACCCCATTCTGTAATTATGCACTAGAATGAGAGTGTGATTTGGGACTTAGGGGCAAGAATGTGAGATGAGTACTCTGCCTCATCTGCCAGCTTGTGCCCCAAGTTCCTTACTCCAAAATTATATATAGTCAGCAGCTCAGTAAGTAGCTTAGACCTGAGAGTTAGTAGTGCTCAGGTATTCTTTCCTCCTCCATGGCCCTGACCTTATCTGAGTGCCACATTTCCTCTTGCTGACCTGTATCTTCCCATTTTTCCCAGGACTATTTATATTCCTGTGCCTCCCAGTCTTTTCTATGCTGTTGGCAGTCATGCTGTTGGCTGTGTTCCTGCTGTTGGCTGGCACCTGCTGCCACTCTGACACTGACTAGTCAATTTTTCCTCTCAAAAAACTTTCACTTGTAACCAAAATAGCATTCTCCTGCTTCCTGTGGTGATTGAAACATCACTCAGATGCCTGATGTACTTATCAAAAATCTAGGTAGGTGTGACTGACAGCAGAGAACAAGTATGGAAAGACAAACATATGATAACCATTATTTCAGTGTTTCCTTTTACTCTGCAGCAATAGAGCAGGTATTTCTTTAACCCTTTTAAGACTGTGAAAAGACTTCAGTTTTAAATGGATGCTCCCAGATTTGAGCTTGGTGTAGTCAAGAAATGATGAAGTGAAAATTATAGTGGATTCCTACGATTCATATCAATCTTTGCAATTTGTTGTTTCTAGTACTTTGTTTAATTTAATGACTTCTGTTTACCTCTAACAGAGCTGTGATGTATAAAGCTGAGGTGGAAAAACGCATCATCCCAGAAAATAACTTAGTGAGAAATGCTGTATTTGATGAAGAATTTCAAGGGGAGCAGCTTGTGACAGAAGGTAAGACTATGACTTCTTAAAAGAAAAATATAGTACTTGTTTTCATGTGGCAAATGTGCTTTTGGCTTGAATCCTTGTTACTTTTTCACTATTTTTTTTAATAAATGTAGAAGAAAAATTCTGAATTTGGACAGTTGTACTGGGCAAAACTTTATTGTATTTTCTTTCCCCAGTCCAGCTGAGGAGGAGTGTGATAGAATGGCTTTGGTGGGCACCTGGCATCCAGCCAGGGTCAACCCATCACAACAGAATGTGCCTTTTTTCATTCAGTATCTATTTATTTGAATGATTTTCTGTAATTTTCTCCTAGGAACATGAATCCCCAGTCTGTAAATATTGTAGCATTAAAATGCTGAATTTATTTGGAAAGTGTTTGCCTTATTAACTATTGGGAAAGATTCAGTTTGTTGTACACAGATACATTTGAAAATTGAGAGGCAGGCAACTTGGCTGACACCAAAATATATATTTTTCTTCCTAAATAGCATTTTCTTCCGCTTGTTAGTAAGAAATGCCTTAATAAGAATACAGTGTATTGTAAAGGGTTCCTTAAAGCACCCCCCAAGTGTTCAGTCCCACAAGTGTCGTGAATAAATTTGCTGTCAAACCCTATTCTTGAGTTAGTTATATTCACATATGGAATTACTTACTGTCCTAAGGCTACTACAGCTGAATAAATATGGTCTGTTTCTTTCCCTGAATTATGTATTGTCTTTACTTGGAAAAGTAAAGATTTTTTTTTATCATTCATCTTAGTTGAGGTGAAATCCTGGTGAATATCAGATACTTGGGTTCTGGAGTATCCTTTGAAATTGTTAAGCCAGTGTTGCAGAAAAAAGTAAAAGCTAACTCTTAATTTGGCATAGAATCAAATTAGTATATAGCATTTGTGTAAAGGTGAAAATTATATTATAATATTTTTATATTTTTTAATATGTCTTATTTATTATGTCTTATAATAAAAAGTATTAAATTGGTGTGTATTCAGATTTCTATATAGTATTTGATGTTAGTGTTGAGCTACACCTGATAGCTAAGCTTGCAGGAATTAGTTTTGGAATGATCTAGGATTTCTTAGCTGATGGATTATTACCTAAGTCTATGTCTTAAATCTCTCTGGTGTAATGTCTGAGTATTACTGAGTTGTTCTTACTAGAATTTCTCTATTACTCTCATTTTTAGTATGTGATGTCCCACGAGAGACAAATGATATCCATCTTTTCTATGCAAATATGCAAAGGATTCTCCTTTCTGTGGTCGGATATTCCACTTGTGATCAGGATGGCTTTCAGCAGTCTACTGCACCCCAATTGGAATTAGACAGGTATTGGAACCATAATTAGTAATTATATGTATGTAACTATTTTTTTTTTCTTGTGAGAGTGATTAGGCATTGGAGCAGGTTGCCCAGAGTGGCTGGGAAGTTTTCATCTCTGAAGAAATTAAAAACCTGGTAGGGCAATACCCTGAATTACCTGCTGTAGCTGCCCCTCCTTTGTGCAGGGCTGTTGGATTGGGTGATCTCCACAGGTCCCTCCTGATCTCCACAATGTGTTGCACAGCATGCTGTTGCCTTATTTCTCTATGCAGTACTTGTTTTCTCTGTATATGTTTTCAAATTATTTTATATTATTATCTTCTGAAGATAACTTTTTATTTTAATTCCTCTCATTCTAAATGGTACCTTCCACTTCCAAACATTCTGTGAAAAAGCTGTGTCCTGGTATAGCTGCTGGATTGTTTTATACTTAATGGAGAACTGAATTAAATTGAGGGCCCATGTAAAAAGTATTGTACTTCTGTAGTAAAATTTTGAGAAATACTAAAAGTAGGCTGTTATAATTACTCATGAGATATTTTTTTACTGCTTTTGCCTAATGCAGTCTTATTTTCAGGTTGGAGAACTTTGTCACACATACTGCTGCAACTTTGGACGTTCTTCCTGTTAAAGGACCTCAGGGTACTTCTTTATCTGCAAAAACTAATGATCGAGCTCAGAATAAATCAGATGCTGAAGAGACTTGGGCTGTTACACCTGAGTATTTGATTTTGACATCTCCTACTCTTGGTAAGTATTTTTTGAAGTTAATGAAATAGCCACTTAAGTATTAAGATAACTATACTGCATAAGATGTTTTTAAGTGTGGATTGGCCAGTAATCTTTATACAGACTTGATTTGAGCACAGTTTTGGATAAATCATCAGAGGTTATGTGCTCTGTGTATACATAGACAATGCACTGCATACCCATGGAGGTTTTAAAGTATGTGAAGGTAAAATTAGGACAGAAAATGCTTTGTTTTCATTGCTACATGTCTTTATCTTGGGCATTTTTGTGAATTTTTGTATGATGTTAGCTTTTTTTTGTGTTACAGGTGAAACATCAGATACTAGACGTGTACAAATTCTCAACAATTCCAATCGAATGTTGGCATTTGAACTTTCATGGCCAGCTCACTGCCTTACTGTAACCCCACAACATGGAGATGTTGAACCAGGGTAAGTATATTTCCGTAAGTTCCTTTATGTGTGAAAGTGTGGTGAGGTTTTGGAGGAATTTATTTTTAGCTTAACTGTATAACTAGTTTAGGAATTTTAGTTGGTTTTTAGGAATTTACTTTAGTTTGCTTAGACTGCACCCTGAGACTATTTTAGCTCCAGGGTATAGACTTTTGGTCAATGAACATGCAAATCTAGCTTTTTTAGGACCTTATCCTTTTACAGTTGTGTATTGTGGGAATGTTCTTCTGTCATAAGTAAAATTACCTCGATTCCAGGAGTTTTCTGTGCCTGGAAGTTCTATTATTATTGCATAGTTCAAGGAGTTGAATGGTCAGTGAAGCTGAAGCTTTAAAAATCTGTTTTCACAGTAGTTTTTTGTTTAAAATTTAGCTGTGCATTTAAAAACAAAAAACTCTTCTGCCCTTCCCACAACCAGAAAACAACCCCCAAAATAATAGTTCTTACAGAAGGCTTCTCTTCTGGGGACTTAGCATTTCTTTAGCAAATGTGCTGATATTCCTCACAACTTGATTTTGAGATTCTTTTTATTTGGAGAAAACTTGGTTTTGCCATTCAACCTTTGGCTTCTCAGTATCTGTAGGTATGAAAATAATGACAAGCCAGTGTCAGCTTGCCCATGCCCTAATTAGGGTATTCTTGGAAAAGTAATCATAATATCATTGTATATGGATATAAGACTTTTCACATATGGCAGCAAAGACTTCCACAACTTGTGCTTGAAAGGTCTGCTCATCTCTCCCTTCTAAATTTCTGGTACTTTTAAGGTTCAGTTAAGACAGCTTTAAGAACCTGTTATTAAACTATTCTCATCTTCCAAAAAGTCTCCCACCAAAAAATAGGTTTTGCTTTCAGAATTATATTTCAGTAGTTGCTTTAACTTTGAAGTTGTTTACCCAAAATACTTTCTCTTCAGTCCTACTTGGCTGATTGCATTTTAAACACTTAATTTCATATTCATGTAGATGTAAATTTCTGGGAAACTTTCATTACTGGTGAGAACAGAATAGAGTTCTGTTCTCAGGAAGGGCTAGGATATCTACGACTCATTGCAAATTCAGTCAATGCCAAGAAAAATAATCTGAAAGAGCAGTAACAATGAATGACTTTCCAGTAGCTGTGAAAGCAAGGATATACTGAGTGTCTCATACCCCAGATTCAAGATTCTCTGGATGTTTTTTAGAAAGAGGGTATTGAAGGCCTTCTGCAAGCCATTTTCTTGCAGTGTAGAATTTTAAAATGTGTTCACTGGAAAAGAGTGAGCAGAATCCTCACATTTTGGGTCCAAGTAAATAGTGTGGATCAAGAGCAGAGGTCTGCAAGTAGGAAGCAGACCCGTGAGAACAGCTGACTTAAGCACGGCAAGCTGCACTTGCCCAGTTCTTTATTTTTCATGAACATCTCATCACAGTGCCAAGGGCAGTCAACCTGTCACAACAGGAGCCAGCCAGAATATTTTATACTCTGCACTGTGGGGGCTGGAGCCTGCAGAATTCTTGAACTGAGTTAGGCCATGAAAAGAGGTGATCTGATTTTTCAGTGATGGTGAAAGAAGATCCTGGGATCATGGCTTTTAAAGCTTAATTTATGGCATATCTGAGCACCTGAGATTTAACTATCTGTAGAGCCTCTTCACTTATCTGCTATCTTAAAAGTGCATCCTTTTTTTGGGTGGGCTAGTGACAAATGTTGTAGATGCTGATTCTAGTATGAGAGTCATGCTAGTTAATTTTTTTAAATTTTTTTTTTTTTATTTTAGGGCCAGTACACTAATTCTGGTGAGTCCTAATCCATCACTTGCCACAAGGCCCATATTAATTCCTTGGAGTGGCCTAATCTATATCCATTGTGATAATGGACTAAAGGTATGTGGTTTACTTGAGACTTCAGATTGGAACTTTTTATTTTACTTTGTCAGTTCTAATAAAGTTGCTAAAACCTTGTAGATTTGAATCAGAAGCTCTGTCAACTTCCATTATTCTTTTTAATTTGTGAAGTTCTCATAAAGAAAAGTAGTCAAGATGCCATTTTGTAAACTGATTTTTGGTTCGTAATCTCTAAAGAAATGCCGTGATGTAGACACTAACTAAATTTCCAACAAAAGTGAACCCACCACTGCCTTATGCATCATTTTATAAAACACTATATATACATATATATGTATATATACGTATGTATGTAGATGTGCACACATAAAAGTAGTTTGTATCATATTGTAAAATAAAAGAAGTTAAAAGAGGGTATTGGACAAGTCGCCATAGCTCCTTTTGAGCTCCCTTAGGGTAATCTTGACCTTCTGGATGACAGGTCAGGGATAAAGAATGTCTAGAACAGGTTCTGCCTCTTCGCAGATCTTAATCCAAGACATTTCCCTGATAAAATTGAGGCATAGAAATAAAGTTTATGAAGCCAACAGTTTTTCTTTTTTCTATGTAAGAGCAGAAGGACTCCTTGGTAATCTCTCCTAAAGAAAGAGACTTTTTTTTCTTATTTTTACAGTTAGTGTATGTTTTGAGTTATTTGTAACAATGCTTGGAGAGAGAAATAGACACTGAAAGGATAAAACTGTATCTACTTTCCTTTTGCATGGAGGGAAGTGTGAGGTATGATACAGAATTGGAAACTGCTTTCAAAAAACCCAAATAAACAGGGAAGTTGTTGAGAAGGAGATGATAACTGCACGTAGTTAACTGTGTTGTGTTCTACAATATGAGAAAAGGATTTAAGAAATCTACTAGGACAAGTGTAGATAATGTAGTATAACCCATCAAATTATAGGAAATCCTGTAGTTAATAATGCTTTTGTCATTTATTTGCTACCTCTCCAAATTAGCAAAAAATATGCTAAGATTTTACTGGCATTAATTGAAACTTGTAAAATTTCTAATGATGTAGCAAAAAGGAACACAAATCTCCTCCTGAATGAGGCAGCTCTGTTTTCATTATCTGCAACAGAGAACATTGTAGGAATTGTCAGTTAAACTAGTTGAAATTATTATTCCTATTGAGTTAAATTGCTTAGATAGCAAATTTTCAGTGAATGTTTCTTTTTTCCTAAATTAAACTTGTCCTAGAATCTTTAAACTTGGAGATTGGAGAACATCTGGTGATGTAATGTATGAGAGCTTTCCTTTGTTGAAATGTAAAGCTGAACATAAGCTCTTGTGTGTAAACTAAATGGTTTGATTTATTGATCTATCAATATTGACTGTTTAAAACTTTGCTTTTCTCCAAATTGTGCAATAGTTTATTAAAGTGCTTATTCAAGAGGCTGGCACACAGAGCGTGTCTGGATCAGACTTTCCATGTAGAAGATGTGACATAATTACTCCACAGCCTGAAAATCCCACTGTTGATGTGCCAAAGCTTCTCCCCAGGTTCCCTCTAACAGAAATGCACATAAGGAACAGAAACATTGCTTTTCCTAAAACAAGACCTGGTCAAAGCTCAGGTAAGAGGAATTAGTTATTAAATATAGCATCTGTAATATCTTGTGTTCAGAGGCTTTGTGTACTGTATTGCATGTTTGGGAATTTTAGTGCTTTAGTTTTGTTCTCTGAGTCTAATAAGTGAGAATGACCAGTTCTCCACTTCTGCCTTTAGTTTGAAATGCTTTTTGGGTTTTTGGGTTTTTTTGGGTTGTGTTTTGGCTTTTTGGGAGTTTTGGAGGTTTTTTGTTGTTGTTGGGTTGGGTTTGTTTTTTGGTTTTGTTTTGAGGGTTTTGTTTGTTTGTTATTGTTGTTTTTGGTTTGGGTTTTGTTTGTTGTTGTGTTGTTGTCGTGTTTTTTGGTGGTTTTTTTTTCCCAATTCTCCTTATACAGCATAGTCACACCTTTTTTTCCACAGTTAGGTTTGTGTACAGGCAAATCAGTTGCCACTATGATGAATGCAGCTATGCTGTGCCTGGTAAAAGAGACTGTTAGAAGTCCACTTGAAACTCTTCTGGCTCAAGGCACCTTTGCAGTAGATCCCTTCTCATCTGCACTTATGCCCATAAAGAGATGAGACCAATCTGTCTGGGTTTAGCAGGGAAATAAATGCTCTTCCTGAAGACAATAGGAGTGTCAGCTGTTGTGAGGCTGGCTGTCCTTGTCTTGGTACATAGTGATTGAGGAGGACAGGGTCAATAATGGAGTCTGAAATGCTTGGACTGTACTTTTAGTTCCAGTAATGCTTAAAATTCTCAAAGTAACTCTATGGAACTCTCATTCTGTTATCAATAGACCAGGTTTTTTTGTAGTACATACTTTTTTAGGCAATAAAGGTTTTTTTAATGATTCATTGCCACTATTTTTTTTCCAGCAGACTTGAGGACTTTCAAGACTTAATTTATCAATAATATCTTGGGGTTTTTTGCTAAAATTATGAAAGTATTGTAATAATAATACTTTGGTGTTTATATATTTCCTATATCATTTATGTCTGCAGCTTAAACTTTTTAAAGTGCTATTGTAGACTGAGATGATCTTCTAATAATTTCTTGCCAAGAGACATATTTATATGCATGATGAGTAACAAAACACATTATTTGGTACAAGTTTATTTGGTCCCAGACTGGGATATTGTGTTTTGTCTCTGAATGATCAAATAATATCTTGGGAAGGAGTTGGATATCTTTTGGGGATTTTTTGGTGGAGTCTAAATTTCTTGTGTATAAGCTTCTACAAATTTTATGGCAGTGTGCCTTGTTTGAGTCTGCTCTTGAGATTTGTTATAATGAAAACTGTTTCCACTAAACTTGTGTTCATCTAGAGACACAGTTCCTGCTTAACTCTTTACACCAGGGATACTTGAACACAGATATTTTGTATGCTGGTCTGATATTTCTCTTTTAGAGAATTACCTGGAAATGGAGAATAAAGGGAACGAAAATCTGAAGTGGAAAATATCATCTTTTGCACCGCCCTATATTAAAGTGAGTGAATGCTTGCATTGGGAGTTTTATGCCAATCTCTGGGTTTTATTTTAACTTTTCTCTTCCTGCTGTGCTCTCTCTCTCCCTGCTGCCTCTCAAGGAAGAATATATATTTGAGCATGACCTCAGTTACAAAGGTTTTTTTCCTCTGTTCATATCAGGGAAATGTTTTGCTCCTTTTTTTCATCCCTGATGTGTTCCCTGACTATGAATCAATCAGTGCTCTGTGGTACAGTTTCTGCTTCACTTACTGCTTTACAGAGTTTGCTTGTGCTCATACAGTGTCATCATCCAGATTTCATTAAGTGATCAAGCATAAATGAAAGATAGGTGTGTCTTTTTGGCTGCAGAATGCCAGACTTCTGCTGCTGAAATTGCACTGTACGTGGTGTCTCTGTAGAAATTTGAGTTAGGTCAAGGATATTTTAATTACAGTGCTGTTGCCTGTGCCTAGCTGTTGATGTTTGTAAATGCTTCCCTATTTTTTGACAGTCTGAAATGCTGTGATGATTTTGGATTTTATGCTTGAATTATTATTATGTTCTATTGTTGTGAAACTATGAAAAATGGTTATTACGCTTAGCAGTACCCATGGGTACTTTGTCATGTTCCAGCCAGTGCACCACCTCTGAACTGTAAGTCAGTAGTAGTGGTGACTAGATTTAGTAGTTTCAGTCTCTATTAATTTGCTTTTAGGGAATCAGTTTTAATTCTTTACTTAAAAGTACTTTAATTGAGTGTATTTTCTTCAGTCTTCTGCAAGAGGGGTGTGTGTGTGGGTGTATTGTGTGGTTTCAGGCTATTTTTTTCCTTTCCCTTCAAATCTGACTCACAAATTGATTTGCAGGGTGTGGATGGAAGTGGCACTGTTTATAGGGTTCCTTACTCTGCTTTTGGATTTTCCCATGTTTCTGGTACCCTTGAAGTTCATGAACAAGAGAAGGTAAACACTTATAAATATTTCTGGCATATTAGTGTATCTCAATTGCAAAATAAGATCTTAAATGAGAAATAAATTTTATTTGATAATGATAAAATGTTGGCCTTTCAGTACTGGGCTCTGGAGTGTGTCAGATATTCTGCATCAGCCTAATTCAGCAGAGTTAATTCTAAGAATTCACGCAATCAAAGTAGTTTGATTTCAAAGTGGTGGTGTGTTTATGTTACTCTTTGAGGGTTTTTAAGGACAAATTATTTCAGAAGAGAAAATTATTTTAAATGTTTTGTAAAATTCCAGAAGAAAATGGCAAATAATCCTGGGTTCTTACAAAACTTGTGTAAGCACCTGATTCCCTTCCTTGAAGCATTCTTGCTATACTTCTTCAGGGACAGCTGTCTGCACCTGAAGTTGGTTTCATTTGACTTGCAATTTTATCTCCTGGCCAGTAGAGGGTTTCATAACCATAATTATAAAGCACATCCACGGATAGACTGAATGGATTTATAAGGGTCCTTTGCTCCCTTATCTTCTCTCATAATGCTACTTGAGTTCTATCTTTTCATCTTCCTTAAAACCTATCTTTTCATTGTTATGGATAATTATTTCCATAGAGATGGAATTTGTAATCTATTTACAAGAATAAAAAACCCATTCCTGACCAGTTTCATAGTAATTTCATAACATTGCAAGCCATTATTTGAATTTAAACAATTGTATTTGCCTTAGCAATCCTTGTTCAGGCCTATTTGAATACCATTTACATCATTGCCATGCCAGGCTGTGGGCTGGAGCTGTGAAGGTACAGTGCTATCATGACTGTCTGGGGTTTTTTTGCAGTGGATATTATGATTGGCTAATGAGATATAGTTGTAATCATCTATTCTAATCTGCTGCTCTCTTTCTCTTCTTCCCTCAACCTCAGTTCTGAAAGTTTATTCCTGAATTAACCTGGTACAGAACTATATGGAGACAAGCCATTGTTACATAGGTGACATTTAAGGATGATCAAATTCATAGGTTGCAAGCTGGTTTAAATTTTAGGCTTTTTAATAATTGTAATGCAGGAATTTCAGTTTTGGAGCTGGAGGAGTTGAGTTGTTCACAACTTAGTTGCCAGATCAAGGAAGTTTTTCAGGTGCACATATTTCCCTTCCTGGTCCCCTTTCTCTCCATTTTACTAACAGAAGTAATTGTGCCAGCACTTGCTGGCTTTGCTTAAAGCAGATTATCTGAACTCAAGTTTTGTTGAAAACTTCTTGCACAACATATTTAATCCATTTTTTTCCACTTGCGGGCAGAGGAGGATTAGCTAGTTGCATAGTTTTCTGCAAGATCACCTGTGTGTGTCATGTGTATTCTGTAGTGTGTAAATTTTGTGCTGGCTGAACCATAACTTTGTACAGGTTAAATTGTGAAGATCCTGAACCTGAAGATTATTAGTGTTCTGCAAAATTTTCCTTTTTTTTTTTTTTTTTTGCAGGTTGCTGTAATTTTTTCACCTAGAGATACAGGAGATTACTCCCAGTTCTGGGACCTTGAGTATTACTCAGTTGGAAATCCAAGCAGGAAATACAAATTAAAATTTCAGCTTTCTGGAAATGTGAGTATATAAAACCTATAAACACTGTTTGAGCTCAAATTTTTGATAACATCTTGATTTTACTATACACTTCTCTTTCATGTATACATTGGTATATTCTGGGAAAACTCAACCCTGCTAGTATTTTTGCTGGATTAAATTGTATTTTTTTCCTTATGTTCCTTTTCCTTATGTGATAATGCATTATCTTTTGCCATTTATGGTATAAAACTATTTGTTATTTAAAGAGACTAGAGACAAATTTACATTCTATGGGAATTGTTTCTGTAGACAAAGGTATTTCTGTCAGTTTTGTTTGTTAATTTGCTTGCTGGTTTTATTTTTGTAAATAAGTAGTTGACTAACTGACCTTTACTGTAATACATAACTCAATGTAGTTTTGGAATTTTCAAATATCCATCTTGCAAATGGGTATTTGTGTCTCTAATAAAACCTGCTTCAGTATTTTCTCAGAGTAACAATGTAGGTGGGGATAATTGTGAAATTTATACATGGCAGCAACTGGGTTTGAGCTTCCCTTTGCTCCCCTTTTGTTCCTCAGCTCAAACTTCATAGTAAGGCTTGGAAGAAGTGGGTTGGGAGTTGCAACTGGTTTTTTGTGCTCTCTCTCCTTACCTTGCTTTTTATCCCATCTATACAAGAGGAATTTACCTAGGACAGAGGATTTATTACCATAAGGAAGAATTAATTATAATGGTTAAATAAGTTAAATAAGCTGAATGTGAAGAGCTTTCTACATTCAGTATGGCATGATTGCTGTCTGTGCTTTGCTGTCCTCTTTAGAAGGTTTGACTTGATTTTTCTAAGAAGTCCACTCCAAGATTTGGGATCTTTCTTTGGTGTATTAAGCATGCTTCAGTAGTAAGAACCTTACTTATCCTTCTTACATTTGTTTTGTAGGTTCCTTGTTCTTTCCAAATTAATTGTGTTGAAATCGTACTTGTAAACAGGTTTAATATTAAATAACTTCTGATTATTTTTTTCTGTATAATGTTTGGTTTTAGAGGGTTTTTATGTAACTTTCATCAAATTCTTTGGTCACAATTTTCCTGAAAATTAGGAAAATGTCTAAATCATTTGTCTTTTTAAAGCTAGTTGAAGTGTGGAGAAGATTAATTCTTTAACAGAACTCTCGAGTTTTAAGGAAGTCTCTTCTTAAAACGTGACTAGTTGTCAGAGTTGTGTAAATCTTTGAGCTGCATGACTTGATATTAATGTTTTCAAACTACTACTGTGTCAGATTTGTTCTTGATTTTTTTCAGAGCTGTTAACAATTAGATCTTGATAGCATCTCTGCACATGGGAGAAAAGTTAGTAGAAAATACTTGAAATGCATGTCACGATCATTTTCAGAAAGATTTGAAAAGGAAGTACTGTATTTATCAACTAGGTAGGGAACATCTGTTCAGAAGAGGGATCAGCACAGAACATTTAGAGTGTTGCAGCTTTTAGTTGAGAAGACAAGACAAGTGAATCATAATCTGTTATCTTCTTGGGATCAAGAGTTTAGGCAGTGTAACTGAAACTTTGAAAAGGACTTGGAATCTGGTGGCTTTGCTGAGGCAGAGGGCTACAGCTGTGGTTAGTGTGACTTTTGATAGAATAAAGGGGGGAAGAGTGACTGACTGTCATTCAGAGTGACTGAGTGATGTTTATTTATAGCACCACTTCAGAAGAAATGAAAAATTTGAAAGAGCTCAGTAAGGAACTAAAAGAACATCAAGTTAGGAAAATCAGTGGCACATACCACTTTAATCTTTTTCCTGACAAATTAATTGACTGTAATTTTGGTTATGCTCTACATGTGTTTGCAGTCCTCACCATTGGAAACTGTAGTCAGGAGTTCAGCTCATCATGTCTTTGAAAGCAGTCTGAGACACAGAGGAAGGAGGGATTCTCTATGTGCTCTGAGCCCCAGCCTCTCAGTGCTGGTCATTCCAACTTAGTTTTGTCCTTTCCTGAGGAACATTTGCTCCTGCTGCTGGGAGCTGCTCCTGGGGGCTCTTTGAAGGTCATTGAGCTGAAAATGAATGTTATGCACAGGAGTCTTGGACTGGTATTTGGGTCTAACTATCAGTCTCTTCTGGGTGAACTGGCAAGCATCTGCCACAAGGCTGAGACAGCAGCAAAGTCCTGACTGCTCCTTTAGCATCTAGAAAGTTGAGGACTTTATAAAGAACCCCTGCTATTTTTTAAGGTATTACAAACCTTGAATGCATGCTATTTTTTAATTTACATGGTTTATGTACTTTAAAAAGTTAAATCATGTATATAAGTAACAATAAATGAGTTTGAAAGTATCAGCAGCACAGAGCTTCATTATCTTTGTGTATCTCAGAAGTGAGAAGAGGGAAAACCTTTTTTAACTCTGTGAGAAAAATATTTCCAATTTTCAAGGTATATAAATTTCTGTGTTCCTGAGGTGTCTTTGGGACTGCAGCGCTCAGTTGTAACCATTTGGAATGTTAATGTACTGCTCTCATTTGAAACAGCAGAAGTCAGTACAGGCTGTGGTAAAGCAATCAGTATTTCAAGATTCCCTTATCAAGACTGGGGTAACTTCGGATCATTTTCCATAATGTACCTTATTCTCATGCAGTCAAATTGCCTTTTGATAAATTAGAATTTGAATGATAACAGGCATGATGTCCACTGTTTTTCACTATGTGGAAAAATAAAAGCTCTTGAAACGACACATGTGCAAATCCCTTCTTGTCTTTATCAGGTTCTACTGGGGTTCATGGGTTATTTGCAACTGAAAAATACATTCTTTAAAATAAGATTAAGAATTTTTTTTTATGGCTGCTGCTATTTCTGACAGACTGATTAGCAGCTCTTTCAATAGAAGAAATGAATGTCTAAAAGACAAGTTTGTCATAGCAGCTCTATTGAAGATGAATCTATTTTTTTCATCTTCCCTGCGTCAGGGAATCAACTGCTTGTCTAAAACGTCAGCACCATTTCAAAAATTGACATAATGTTGTACAACCATAAGTGTAGGAGGTTCTTTTGGTTCTTTAACTTTGTTTAAAATGTTGTGACCCAAGGGGACTCCAAAGAATATCTGGCAAGATTCACTAAGCAACATGGAATTTGAAATTGATTATTTGTCCAATTATTCCCGTTGGGTGATCTGGTCTCCCTGTGTTAGAATACCCTAAGTGGGGGTCTTGGTGATGATAAATATTTTGGCCTAACTTCTGAATGCAGAAAATACCATATCGTGCATTATCTGTTTCTCCCTCTCTGGAGAGGCCTTTCTTTGAGAAGGATGTATTGTTCATAGTACAGAATTATTACCAAGCTTTTTGCTGTCTTAAGAATTCAGATTATAATGCTGACTTATGTCTTCTTTCTGAGTAGTTGTTTAGCCAACTTGGTTGTTCTTGAGGCATGTGGGTATAATACCTGCAGAGGAAGTGAGGGGTTTTTTGGCTTTTAGTAAAATCTTGGTTGCTTGCAGCCTTTTTGAGATTCCACCTGCACTCCTAGTTTGTTGTGAACTGTCTTGTAATAAATAAGTACTTGTAAAGCACAGAAGCCTGTTGATGTAGTCCTCCTAACTAATTGCTTCCATCATTATGATCCAGACTCATGCTCCTGAAAGATTATTATTGAAATAAAAAGTCTTGGATTGGGTTAGGGGAATGACTTACATTCCTGAATACTTAAGTACTTTTGAACTTGAAGTTTACAATCTTCTCTGGTTTTGCCAACAGAGTACTAAAGCAGAAAATGAAACGCCAGTCGTGAAATCTTCTCCAAGTGCCCTTAAGAAAAGTGAGCTTGCAGTTACACCAGAAAGGAAAGCTTACCCTGAAGGACAACCAAAAAGAATAAAGTATGTATGCACAAAACCTGACAAGAGTATGTCTGCATCTGGGCAAGGGGGTGAGGGAGCAGAACCCAACTCCACAACCAAAACCTTTTTTACCATTGGGACATCTGTGGGGTGGAGCAGGCTTCGCAGAGAGTCTGTGCAGTCCCTGTCCTCAAATGGTTTTGGGATTTACCTGGTCAGCTTGCTCTGACCTCACATCTGACCCTGACTGGAGCAAGAGGTTGGGCTACAAACCATCTGAATATCTTCTGCCCTGAATGATCCTGTGATTCTATGTTAGAATAAGCAGCTGTAAAAAACAGACTTGCCAAAAACTCTTGGTAGCTTTGTATTATTCAATCTTCCATGCTTTTTGTTTTCAGTTGAGTTTCTGAGTTGTCTAACTATGATATGCTGTGGCGAATGAAATGGTCTTGGGAGTAGAATTTTGTCTATGCTTTTTATGTATTTGCCTTTTGGATACTCCAATTGACTACGAAGTACTGCATGTCTTAACCTTGCTGTTCAGTCTTAAGTTAATTGTCAGTTCTTTTACAATGGGATGATGTCAATATGGCAGGAGAGTAAAACAATTGGTCAAATCTGCAATCTTTGATAAGACTCTAGGTCTCTGGTAAAGCATATGGGGGAAAAATTCAGACTGTGAAAGTACATATAAGGAAATTCCTGTATATTTATGCCAGAGTGATACTTTCATTATTCTTTCTAGCTAAAATATCTTGCCTACAAAACTTGAAGTGAGAGAGTAGATTTTTTCTGGATCTTTCCATTTTTTTCTGATTTATTCTCAGAAAATACACTTGTTACTTCAAGTATGCAATCAACATACACTGATCATACAGGTCAGAAATGTTAATACCTTAAATTCCTTTTTCAAATCAGACAAAAAGAGGTCATTCAAGGGGTGTATGCACCAGAAGATGTCTACGTTTTTCCTCTAACCAGAGTTGGGGATGCATGCACGTTAAAGGTTCACTTGCGGAATAACTCGCGTACAACACACGTGGTGAGTCTGACAGATTTAATCTTAAATAGATACTTGTAAGTCCTTTCAGTTGCTCAACTGCACTGGTTTTTTCTCTTTTACTCTTGACAAAGATTGCAATAGGACATGTCTTAGTTTGCTAGTACCAAAAATCAATATTTGAAGAATTTTGATGTGTAATTTTTCTGTTTTATCTGATTGAATAACTGAGTGTATTTGTAATATATTAATAGTAAAGTATGGTAGATCATAGTTTGCATAGGCGTGTTATTATTCTGATTTGTTGATTTTAATTTTTTTTATTAATTCAAAATATTGAGGTTAGTTTTTTTTCTTTATTGTTCACAAATGTGGGCATTCTCTATTTTTAAACCCTGTGTGTGTGTAAAGCTGTATTTGTAAATGACCTGATTTATCTTACACATCATAAATTGAATATGATGGCCTTAAATATAGTGCACTTTTAAGCATTTTGTATTAAATTACAGCTGAAATTTGTAAGTCCCAGGGAGCCTTTCTACATCAGGCACTTGAAATACTCTCTAAGGTGAGTAATGCATATGCTAACATTTTCTCCTAACAAAAAAATTAACCAAGTAATTCAGTAAGATAAATATCTTCTATATATGTACAGTGCTAAAATGTACATATAAATATTCTGGATTCTTTTGTTTGTGGTTGCTGGTTTGGTGGGGGGAGGGGCTTGTGAGGCTTTTTTGGTTGTTTTTTTTGGTTAAACTGTACTCTCTAATCTCTGTTCGAAACAGAATGAGCCCACACAGTTATTTCTGCATCTGCCAATTTCTTCACTGCAAATTGTTTCTAACAGTGCTGCTGCTTTTAATGTTAAGCCTAATGCTTCATGTAACCATTTGGCATGCTGTGCACAATCAAGTCACTCCTTCCATTTATACTTTCTGCACAACAGACCAAGCAAATTGCCTTCATCATGCTTCTAATTTGACAAACCTGCAGAGCTGCATCAAAGATTCTCTGCAAACACAAGGTTTCAGCAGCCACTGGAATTGTCTGGTCATACCAACTGTGTCAGCATTTTACCTGCATAAAAGAAATTTTTGAGTTAGTGATAGCAGTCCCTAAAAAAAATCCCAGTCATCTGTGGAGTTCATTACAAGTATGTGCCAGTAGTATTAGTCATCTCTTCAAGAAGTGCAGCATCTCACATGCTCATCTGCAACAGTGGGATTGTCAGGAAGCAGAAATGCTACTGTTTCATTAGAAGTGGTACAGCATACATTCTCAGTGTTTAAACAGGTTCCCATTTTAAACACAGGAAAGCTAAGGCTATAGAGAGCAGAAATTGTGAGCAAATTGTAAATGGAGTTAGATATTCTGCGTCCTAATCTGCCCCACATAGACAGGGCTGTGGTGGTGTTAGCCAGAGGTATTCAAGGTATTCTTAAGGCCACTTCTCAGTGCCAAGTGTTGTAACCCCTCTTAGGCTTGTGTTAGTGTTTCAATTTAAATGTCATCTTTTTATTAAATATTTCACATGAGAAGACACAGAAGGGTTTTTTGGGGGGTAATGACCAGGATAACATCTATTCAAATAAAGACAACTACCTGGATCTGTCTGAGGCTGTACAGCAGCACACAAAGGACGGGATGACTTGATTTAGACGTCCTTGACAAAAAAATAGTAACTTCACTAGAAGATACTTTGATATTTCAAAAATATTTTTGAGGAATGCTGTAGAAACTATTTGGTATATTTTCTGCATGAGATTATGCACTCCTGCTGCATTTATCTAAAGTAGACTTAACAAGTTTAAAAGTCAGTCTACTATTTTTTTCCTAGTAATTTTGGCAGTTTTTTCTTTGGTTGTAAATACTAGCCTTTCCTATTTAAAAAAAATAATTTCTCTGAAGTCAACATAATGCTCTCCCATTTATGAGCATAAAGCACAGAAGATTTGCTTGACTTGGATAGATGTTTTTTTAAAAAGTGTTAGAAGTGTTTTAAAAGGCTTTTATTCAAGAATAGCATCAAGGAGGACATCAGTAAAGCTGTCGGTAACTGTTTCCTTCTAAACTTGGCATCTGAGGAAGTAATGGTCAAAACTAATTGGATGAGAGGACTCTTTGTAGGAACTTGAAATATAAGTCTGTAAATAAGAGTATAAGAGTAGAAAGTACCATCTACTTTTATGTTTTTTGCCAAAAAAATTGTAATGTACTAAATGTGGTCTATTGGATGCTCGTAATTTTGAGGGCCAAATTTAAAAGTAATCCTGTGTAATCAAGTTTTAAATCTAGATAAAGAAAGTAAAACTTTGTATCTAATATCAAGAGTCTTGTCCTTCAGAATTTGGTGTAGTGGTTTTGCCAGTTCTTCAGTTGATTATGCAATCCCAAGTACCAGTACACAGCTCTGCTGTGGAATTCTGTCTCCAATTTACACCCAAAAGAGTTCTATTTGTTGACAGACTAGAATTTCTTCTACTGCAAGGAGAATACTTTTAACAATATGACTCTTAAGTGATACAAAAGTATGAATAAAGCATTAAAAAATGACAAATTCCTGTTTTCGGAAGGACTACCATGTTGCTATGCCTACTTTAAGCTTGAGAACAAAAGTGTCCCAATTTTACTGCTTTCAAAAGCCATCTGATTACAGAATAGTATATTTTCCAAATACTACTATAAGGTAAAGCTGTTTGTTGAGTTGTTCCCTTCACTAATTAGTTTTGTTTCCAGTAGCCACCCTTCTGGGTGTCAGTGGTCACTGTTCATTGATGAACCATTTGGTTACTGTGACTTACACTGGGCTAACTGCCCATACTCTTCTTTTCCAACTTACTGCAGTGTTGTGTTTTGAGGATTAGAGGATTAGTTTGTCTGTGAAGCAGGCTTCAGACATGCCTGACTTTTCAGAAATGGGCGCTTGAAACTGATGCAACAACCTGTAAAAGCCATACACTAATCAGAGACTAACTGAGGTGCTGGCATAGTGGAAAGTTTGAAATAAAAGGGCTGTTTTAAGAGAAAAAGAGTTAACTGCAGCAGAATTCTACTTGTCCTGAAACTATAGTTTTTGATTACTGTACTTGAGAAAAATCTTCCAGATTGCCTAATTTCTGAGAACATTTATGTTATGGAGTAGCCCAAAGAGCTATTACATCTGGAGTCTGAACTTTTCCAGTCTTGTAGCTGAGAAAATGAAATGGAAGCAAGTGTGATGAGTCTTTTCTCAGTTGTGAGAATTACAAAACAGACTACATGATGTCTGATTTACTCTGCTTTTAGGGAAGAACAATAATGTGTTTAGCACCCACCCAATGGACACCTGAATTTAGAGATCAAGAGGAATTCAATATGGTTGTCATTTGCTAAGAACTGCTCTGCCTCAGTACCATTCAGGCCATATGGTACATATACTGGAAATTAAAATTTGACAGCCAGATGTGGCCATCTTTTTGAAAGAGCAATACCTAACTTACTGTTAAGTTTTTGATAAAGTGTAAGTTTGAGAATGGTAATATTGTTCTTTTTGAGTAAGTGTTATGTAATGTATCAGGGAGCATACATATATTATTTTGGAGATGATACAGACTTCTGCATCTCTTCTGGCTTTCTACTGAATTTACTTCTGTAAATTCTCAGGTGGCCTAGTTATATGCAGCTTCACACTCTATTCCTACTAAAATTTATGTTTTCTAGCATAATGCAAGTTACAGATTAAATAGTCATACTGACGTCCTTCACTTTAAAAAATTGATTTTCTGTTAAATGAGCTGAGTAAATATCTTCAGCCTGTATATCATAGATGGCTAAAAAGACAGACACTGCCAGATTTGTTTATACAGCACTTGGCAGTCAAGTATGAGACATGAAGCTAATTTGGTTGTATTCCTTTGGTGCACTGTTGGATGTAGTTCACTATGGTACAATCAGTACTTTATTTTTGTATTCACCTGATGAAAAAATACAGTAGCATCCCAGTCTTTATTCTAAATGTGTATGCTCTTATTTGATTGACCAGGCCGTTGTAAGAAAAAAATCACTGGTGTGGTTACTTGAGCACTAAGGATACCAGCAAATGAGAATTGTGTGTAAGGCAGGTATTACGCTTTCAGATGTGGTAAGGGATAGAGTAGAAGGTTAAAATCACAGACTGATTATAATAGCTTGAATTAGTGTAGAGAAAAGGAGTACAAAAAGGAACACTGTGAGAAAAAGTAGGAGAAATAAGCGCATTCCAGCGGACTTTGGACAATACTATACACTCTTAAGGAAAGGAAAATGAAGGAATAGTAAAAGCAAACAAAACTGTCTTTTCTGTTTCTACTAAGTGGGGATGTTCTATAATTCCTTATTTCAGTTTGTGCCTGTTACTGCCACCTGTTTCAGAGCTGGATGTTTCTATTGGATGCCATGGAATCCAATAGACTGCCACTCAGAATTTTCAGCAATTGCTTTTACAGCTTATATTTTTAAGTAATTCAGTCTAGGCTTTTGGCAATTAACACGGATACCTATTACATTTGATATGTTTTTATGTAATCCAAATAGAAGAGGAAAAATTGTGTAAGAAAAATGGTGTAAGATTTCTAAAATGCTGTTTGAGGATGGACGTACTGATTTACAATAATTCAACAAAACATTTCTTAATGTGGAGGCAATTAAAAGTAATAGAATTTAGTAGCTTCAAATGCATGGATTTCAGAAAAGACTTGGAAATCTTAGTGTACTTGTGTGGTGTTTGAAGGGAAGAAATGTAGTCATTTTGCTCTAAATAAAGTTTATGCACTGTCAGTATTGCCAAGAGGCAGACCAAGCTTACCAAGGTAAAGCAGCAGTAAAGTATTGTATTACTTTGTATAATCAGAAGGAAAAAATTACCTTGAAGGTGAAAGCCCTTTAGAAGAAAAATAGATAATCAAATCTATAAAACTAAACTTGATGATCTGGTGCACATCCAGTATACCATTGTGGTGAAAATCTAAACTAGACAAGAATTTGTCTATCAGGTAGTATTTACTTCTTTATTAACAATTTCTATGCCCACAATTGCCTTTTTAGATCCTGTCACTACATTGCTGTGCCCGTCCAGTTCAAGCCAAAGGTAGAAGGAATGTTTGAAGATGTCTTCGTTGTGCTGACAAGCAGATATGGCCCAATTAAAATTCGGCTTTATGGTAAAGCTATTGCAGAAAAATAGAACAGTTTTTTATCTGTTTATAAGAATTTATAACAGTTAATATAATTTAAAATATTAAAAGATTTGCTACTACATTTCCATACTAATGTCCTACTTGTTTTGCCCTGTGATGCTGCTTTGATGAAAAGTCTTCTGTAAGATAAATTATGGTGCTTGTTTCACAAATCTGTTTTGATAGTAAAAACAGTGAGAAATAACATTGTATGTTGTAAAGTTACCATTTTGTAATTTATGTTTCTGCACTTTTAAAGGAAATGGAAGTTTTGTATTTTTGCATTTATTAGAAATAGCTAGATACTGATATATTTTATTTTAAACATTGTAAATTCAGAAATAAAATCTATTTGTAAACAGTTGGTTCTACCTGATTTCTGTCTGTTTCAGAGAATTGTTTGCTGTACGTAAGGGATCAAGCTGCCTTCTCTTAGACAATGCTAAATTTTTGGGGGAGTGTGAGGGAACAGGGGTAGGCACTGCAGTCCAGAAGCTGATCTATGAATATCACATTTCCATGAGGTAATGCTGGGATCTGACAATCAGCCCCCACCTTTTTACACAGTTCATTGGCAAGCATAAGCATTGTTTTTAATCTAACAGTGTGAAAACAATGTAGATTTTAACATTACCAATAATGCCTTCAGCCCTCCAGAATTATGCATCTTACCCAGTATTCTGTCTCTGAAAGTCACACAAAGATGATGTTACTTTGAGAAATGATGGAAGCCTGGCTGCCTACTGGTTCAATTCCATTTCCTCAGTGTCTGCCACCAGATGAATAAGGATGGGAGGTAGAATCCCACCTCTGCCTTTTCACTGCATTTATTGGCCTGTTTGTGAATTCACCTGTTCACATTTTTTAACCCATTTGAGACTGTTTCCACAGCTCTATGTGGCAGCAAACTCTAAACATTCACTGTCTATTATTCTTTTAAGAAAATTTGAGTTTTCCTGTGATAAACTGGATTATTTCTGATTTGAGTACTCTCTAATTTTTATATTGTAGGAGTCATTGAGCAACTGTTCCCCCATCCCTTGTTGCCATGTCATAGATTCATAGAGTAGTTTGGGTTGGAAGGGAACTTTAAAGGTCATCTTGTCCACCACCCTTGCCATGGACAGGAGCAACTTTAACTTGATGAGGTTGTTCAGAGCCCAACTCAGTCTGATCTGAAATTTTGCTTCCAAGGATAGGATGTCTTCCTCTGCTCTGGGCAGCCTGTTCCCAGGGTATAATTGGCTTTCTGGTCTCCAGGTGCACATTGCCAGCTCATGGGCAGCCTCTCTCCCACCAGCACCCCAGGCTGGACTGGGCAGGGCTGCTCTTGATCTGTTCATTCCCATGAATGGTGCTGGGGCTGCCCTGACCCAGATGCAGCCCCTTGCACTGGGTCTTGTTAAACCTCAAGAGACTCCCAAGAGCTCACTTGTTGAGCTTGTCCAGGTTCCTGTGGATGGTATCCCATCCTTCAGGTGTGTCCTTCCCTGCTCAGCTTGGTGTCTGCAAACTTGCTGAGGGTGCACTCCATCCCTTTTTCTGTACCACCAATGAAGATATTAAATAACACTCGTCCCAGTATGGACCTTTGAGGGACAGCACTTGGCACTGGTGCCCACTGGGCCAGCGATCACTACCCTTTGGATATGACCATCCAAACAATTTCTTAGCCAGTTAGCAGTCCACCCATCAAATCCATCTCTCTCCAGTTTAGTGTGGGATCTCAGCACCTCAGGACTCACGTGACGAGTCACTGAGACCACCCTTGGGGGGCTCAGGAGTCCTGGAATGTTGCCAGAAGTGCCTGGTGGCTGGACTTTGATCCTACACAGGAGACGACACTTGTATGAGGATAGGAGGATTTCACCGGAGTGAATGGTGAAGGGATTAGTTAATTTGAGAGGGAAACACAGGGTTTAGGATTTCTGTACAGGGGGGTTTAGAGAAGTAAGATGGAGGAATTGGGGCGTGTCCTGTCCTTCTTCTTCTTCTTCTTCTCCTCCATCTTCTGTGGTGATGGTGGCACTTTGGGATTGGTCATTACTAAAAGTGCACTGGTTAATAAGGGCAAAAGGTATTGGGGAAAAATGATAAATATTGTATACGTAACTTTGAGTATAAATATAGGTGGCCGCCCTGGAGGGCAAGGAGTGTGCTCATGGCTGGCTGCTGAGCAGACCTCTGTCGGGCCGAGAGAAAATCTTTTAGATAAGCAATTAATAAACACCGAGACCGAGAAAAGATTTGAAGCCTCTTCTCATCTTTGAAGCGCGGGCTGCCCCAAGGCCACCCCGGGCCTTTCCAGGCTATCCAAACAGCCGAAAATCAGACAGTTTAGAGAGAAGGATGTTGTGCAGGACTGTGCCAAAGGCTTTAAAGAGTCGAGATAACATTTGTAACCCTTCCCTTTTTCCCTGATGTAGCCGCTCCATGCAGAAG
Source organism: Zonotrichia leucophrys gambelii (assembly GCF_028769735.1). Taxonomy (NCBI): domain Eukaryota; kingdom Metazoa; phylum Chordata; class Aves; order Passeriformes; family Passerellidae; genus Zonotrichia; species Zonotrichia leucophrys. Next base: position 100,299,330 of record NC_088171.1, on the reverse strand, counting down.
GCCATCAGGCTGGTTAGACAGGATTTCCCTTTGGTGCAGGGTGCTGCCTGTCTCAAGTTGTCTCCCTGTCCTCCATGTGTTTTAGCATAGCTTCTAGGAGGAGCTGTGCCATGATTATCCCAGGCACAGATGTGAGGCTGATGGGTCAGTAGTTCTTGGGCTCCTCCTTTCTACCTTTTAAAAATGGGTGCAATGTTTTCCTTTTTTCAGTGACCTGGGACTTCACCATCATGACTTTTCCAATATCATATTGCTTGTAGCCTTTGGCTCTGTCTTCTATTTTATTTTTGTAGCATGTATGGCCAAAGTTGCTTTAAGATAGAAGTGCAGGTTTTTGTGTTATTCTGTCATAGCATATGTACATTATTCCCTCCTTCAGGTTGGTAGGAGTGTGACTGAAATTTGTTTTAGTAGGAGGTTGTTGGTTTAACAGCATTTAAAACAGCTGAAATGTGAAAAAGCAGGGTGGAAAGACTTGAAGTACCCTCTGCATTGCCTTTGGTACATACCATCAGTGTTAAGTAAAAGTATACTAAAGCTGCTGTTTCTCAGCAGTCTGGAAACCAGGAAGGGCAGATTTATTAAAAGAAATTAAACTAGAGATGAGAAGTCTTGTCACCTTATTCTCCCAACATGTAAGTTCATGTCTATGAGATACTGTGACCATGTTCTTTTTGCCCTCTTTCTGCCAGATGTTTCGTGTTTCCTCAATTGCTGTGATGCCTGTGTACTTCTGAGTACAGAATTGGAATAGAGGGAATCTTCTGCCTGCTGCCTTAGCTTGAGAGGCTTGGCTGCTTCATTTAAGAAGGACCTTAGTGTACAAAAACCCGTGTCTGATCAGTTTTAGAAGCACAATTGGAAGTCTCTTCCAGAGCTGAAAAAAAGACTAAGCTGCCTTTGAATTACAATAAGAAGCCCTGATTTTGGATAATGAAGTATTTGGTGTAAATTCTGAATTGTCTTTGTGTTTTACTCCTCTGCTAGGCCTGCTGTCTGTGACTCTGTTCATACTTCTCCTATGGACTTTTCTTGAGTTCTTGAGATGAGAAGAATTGGGAGGAATGGTTATGCATTTTTTCCTATGTTTTCTCCTGGGTTGGATGTAAGGGAGAAAAAGGACGCAGAATGTGCTGCTGTGGATATTCTGGTGAACTATGCTTGTGTACATAAATATGTAAATATATACAGGTGAAATACATCTAAGTATGAGCAAATGACCTGTCTTCATAATCCTGATTTGCAGGTGATGTGAATTATTTTGGTACCTGTTTGCAGCCCACTGTGCTTGTTTCACTCCTAATAATGACTTTCACTTTCTTTGCAGTCATTTCAAACTGGTTCCATTCCTTCTCCACAAAATAAGATTGCTTCCTTCCCCATGATTGCTTTATTTATATAATAAACTTCTGTAGTCAAGACAATCTTGCTTTGATTTTTCCAGTGCTTACAGTGAAGAAGTCCTGATTTCTGTCTACTTCTTTTAGAGATGCAGAAAAACAGAACAATTCTGTCCAGAATTTGATTTGATTAAGATTTTAAGCTGTAATACTTTTAATAAAGTAAGCAGAATTAACTTTAGGTATAATTCTTTTCTCATTTTGATCTTTGACAGCTTTGAAACATTTTTTCAATTTTCTCATGTTGCTGGCTGCAATCTTTTGTCTCAGACTGGCAAGATTGCCTCAAATGCCCCAAGCAGCAAACTTAAAAAAAACCCAAACAAACCTAAAACTATGTCTTTTTAATTACAGCGATCTTGCTTGTTGATTTTAATACCAGTCAGAAAGGAAATTCAGAAAATAATTATTTTTAAAAATTCATTAAGTGTCTAGCACTGAGGATGTCTGTGTACCTGTTCAACCTAATTGGGATATTAGTAATCATAATTATTCAAGAGCTTTGTAAAGTTTTCACATCATTGGCTGCAAATGGGGTTGTAATACATTCTGTACACGTGCTTCAGTGTGTTTTGGAGATGGTTGCCCTGGCATCTGAAACTAATTAGTGTTCAGAAAACCTTGTATAGGTGCATATCAAGGCCTGGCTGTCTAGAAGGTTATTTTGATTATATAAAAGCTTATAATGGTAAAGAGAATTTTGTGAGTGTTTTTTGATAAATAAAGTAAATTACTGAGGCCAGTGCTGGCCTTTTGAAATAGAATACTAAATACTCTGGGCATTTCTGTGGTAGGAATGCCTGATAGGTCAGATACTGGTATATTCTTGTTCCTATGATTTGTGGAGGAGTTGAGGGGTAACAAGATTCACTGTGAGGTTAGTAGGTTATGTTAGTAGGTTATGTACGCGATCTTATGTATCTGAGGTTATGTATCTTATGCATGTTAGCTTGCCATACTGCAGCATCTTTGGAAATGAGAAAAGGCATTCTGGGAGCCAAAGTCCTTGGAAGTCGGTGAGAGAGTGGGCAGGTGACATAAGATCAGTTGTCCCTCGTACTGTAATTGAGTATCCTGACTTTTAGTCACAGCTATCTTGTTCTACCTTGTTTCCAAAAAACCTCCAGGTAACACAAGTTCATGCCTTACTGCTTTCATTGTATACCATAAATGAAGAATATACATCTTTTTATAAGAATGACAAACATCAAGTATTTGGGTGAAGGATCCACCTGCCTGCCATGATGCCTCATATTCAGTAAGAAAGGTGACTTAATAATTTTTTAAGTGGTAGTGTTTGCATCATACCAATTTTCTCCCCAAATTTGCAGTTAAGTAGAATATTGTTTCTAGCTTCCCATTTGAAAATTTGAGTTGGTATTACCAGTAGAAAATATTTTTCTCAATGTTCTTATAACAGTAATGATTTTTCGCCTTTAGAGCACTGCATTAGTTCACTGATACATTAAGTAATGTGGAATCTGCCTTACAGGTTCCTATGGAGTGGTAACTTCAAGTACAGAATAAGGAAGTATTGCAGGCTGGACCATGGTGGATTAAAAAGTGGATTTTCTTTAGACATTTTATTAATTTGCTAAAACTTATCCTGAAATCTTTTCAAACTTAATTCAATGTGCACAATCTATACTAATAGCATAAACACCTAACTTGCAGCATAAGGAGGTTAAGATATAAAATGAAAATTCTGCTTTCAATACCACACTGTTTGACCACAAAGCTTTCCTGAGCATATCCCTCCATCCTGGATGTTTTACTTTTGCTATATGATTGTTGGAGGACAGTCTTACATGAGCAGTTTTCAGATGTAAAATTAGATTGATATAACGCACTGGGATTAATTGTCTGTAAATATTATCTGATCATCTTTTACAACTGGATCCTTGGGTGCTACTTTTTGGCTCTAGACATTTCCTACATGAAAATGTTTATTATTTTTTTTTATTTTTGCACCTTTTCTCTCATTCTAAGAATATGTAATTTCTAGAGCTGCTCAAAAGCTCAGAAAGATGCAACAAAATTGCTTGGTCTGAATAATCAGCTTTATCCCTGTTCTCAAAATTCTCATAGTTTTGGGGTTTTTTCCATGGGGGAAAAAAGGTAGTCAGTGCTGACAAGCTGAAGCTTTTGAAGTATAAATACTACTGAAAACCATGGAATTTTAAAGTATAAAAAAGTATAAAGTATAAGACCCTTTATAAAGCACTCTAATATTTTTCCTGATTAGTGTATTCATTACTGCCATTGTACTTGGCAACTATTTGTAACACAAATTCATGTCTTTATGGCTCAAAATGCTGAATGCTGAGACAGTTTGTCCTTGATTGCAGGGGCAGTTTGTTGTCTGGGAATGACATTTTCAGGTATGTCTTTCCTCACAGGCTCTCATCCATAGCCACCTGCCTCAGTCTGACAGTTGAGCACCAGCTGGGAGTTATGACCCAGAGAGGAGCATGAAAGGGCTGGAGCATGACAAAATGATCCATCAAGTCCTGCTTGTAAGTCAGGTCTCCAAACATGCATTTTCCACTCTATAAATTAAAAATTAAAATACTAATGGGTGTGCTTTTGTATTCATCCAACAATTGGTTCATTAGGTAGGTATGTACAAAGAGGCTCTGCTCGTCAATGCTGTTTGGCTCTAAAAGGAGGCAGAATCGGTAGGGGTTAGGCTGGTGCTGAAATGCCCCCACCCCTTCTACCTTCCTTCCATGTTTGTTCTGGGAGGCTGGCGGTAGGTAATACTCATCCTGCATAGAGCTGGTTTGCATTGTGAGTGCTCTGTCACCAGTCACAGCTGTCAGGTATGTCAGTCATGGAGTATTGTGGTGGTGTCAGAGACATAATCAGAGAGATTAGGTGGACACAAAGAGCTCTGAATGAGGTGGTAATTGCGTTCAGGGGGAAAAGAGAGTTAAAGAAAGAAACTTTCCTTTCTCACAAGATCCATTAAAGAGGTGACAGCTAATATATTAAAGCTGGAACAAGATAATTGTGGTAAGAATCTTTGTGTGTTCTCCCTAAAATGCAATGTGCTCACAATAAATATTCAAATGCTTATTTTGTGTTGTGAATACCAGATAACCATTTACAGTGAAATGCGACCTCTTTCAAAAGTTTAAATTCATTGCCAAGAATGTTCTAGGAACAGTTATAAAACTCAAAAGGAATATTGGTGCTATACTGAATCACAAAAATGCCATCTTATGAAAGCTTCTTTGCAGGGATTTTCTTCAAATTGGTCTAGTGGAAAAGAAATGCCAAGATGCCAGCCATGGGCTGTGCTCTTCCAGACTTTGCTCTCTTTGAGTAGTACTTGAATAGTACCTCTCCCCCTCCTCTCTCTTACTTTTTTTTTTTTTTAACAGACTACTTGAGTATCTGTTTACATTACACTTTTGCTGTATTGATGCCATGCTTCAGAATTGCTACTTACCCTTAAGCTTCAGGAAGAAATTTTCCCTTCCCTTCCCTTCCCTTCCCTTCCCTTCCCTTCCCTTCCCTTCCCTTCCCTTCCCTTCCCTTCCCTTCCCTTCCCTTCCCTTCCCTTCCCTTCCCTTCCCTTCCCTTCCCTTCCCTTCCCTTCCCTTCCCTTCCCTTCCCTTCCCTTCCCTTCCCTTCCCTTCCCTTCCCTTCCCTTCCCTTCCCTTCCCTTCCCTTCCCTTCCCTTCCCTTCCCTTCCCTTCCCTTCCCTTCCCTTCCCTTCCCTTCCCTTCCCTTCCCTTCCCTTCCCTTCCCTTCCCTTCCCTTCCCTTCCCTTCCCTTCCCTTCTTCTGAAGCACTGAAGGTTGCTACAAGTGTACACATAAGGTGTTCAGTGGAACTTCCTTTGGCACTCATCTTTTAAGCACCTAGTCAGTGTATTTTGCTTCCTGTCCCTACATTTGAGGTCAGGACCTCTGTCCCCTCCAAATAGGCAGGAATAAATGTTTTGGCATCCTCTTCAAGGTTTGAATATTTTCCTTTGTACCTCTGGAAGCTCTTAAAAACTTCAGCTAGTCTAAGGACTTCACCAACTGGTGATCTTTACTTCCTCCTGCTCTTGTGCAAGGGCTCATATTACAGATTTTGATCATTTGGTGTGGGCCAACGGATTCCAAGCCAAATAGGAAGAAAATGTCAGCTTTTGGTGTATTATATATTAACAGTAGAGTTGTTACATAGACCTTCCCAAGTTAGGAATTAATTCCATGGCTGGTTGTGACTGTGGAAAAATAAGCTTCTATGAGCAACCCCATGTTCTTTATGACCCTAGTGAAAAGTGTCGTGGATTTCTTGGCACTGCACAGCTGCTGTTGTATTGAATGTTTAATCTGAAATCAACAGGACTGTTGAATATCCTTTTTTATCAATGAATATAAAATTTCTAAATAATGAGTATAAAAGCCAAAAGCAACCACTAGTGGAAAAATCACACAACAAATCACACAACAAATTTAAATAGTAGCAGACATCCTCCACTGTACTGCTTGCCATCAGAAATCATGAAAAGCAGTTTCATTTCTGTCCATTAACTTCTTGGGATCTTGCTAGAGTTTCTGGGCTGACTGAAGTAAAAACCCAATCTTTGTTCACAGAGCTTTCAGGGCCTTCAAAGATGACTGTATAGGTACAGAAAGAAGAAAATACTGTATTAGACTCTATTGTGATAAATTTTCATGCCTTCCTTGCCATTCAAACCAACATTTTTCCATTTTCTTTTGTAGCACTGAGTCCTAATAAACCTTACAATACAAAATAGAGAGAGAGTCATGACATCTTCTATGACTGATTCTTCAGATAATTGAAAGTAGTTTCTCATTTCTCATGGTATTTATGGTGGTTTTCCAAGCCTACTTTTCTTGCTGGCTGTTCTGATTGATAGAAAAGTGGGTTGAGCAGAGTCATCTCCAAAGATGGAAAGATTTGATGCATTTCAATTGTAACCATCCTGCAAGTGCTTTTAGGATAGTTGAGCCACCACGTGTTGCTATAATGGATTGATCAGTTTGATTCTTTTGATACAGGTAAATTACTTTGATGCAGATTAATTCAGGCTGTGTTTACAGAGGTTATTCTGATCCCCTTTTCAGGCTCCTGTATGTGTTTTCAAAGAAACAATACCCCAAAACCTTTAGAGAATGAAAACCCATTCCTCCCTGTTTACAGAAAGTTTTTTTTTTTTCTTTCAAGCTGGAAGCCTACAAAATAAGTCTTAGGTTTTCATCATAATCTTTTGAGTTTTAAATCTACTTCATAAGTTGGCAATTTTAAATGGTTCCTGGTGAGTAGAGTCCTGGTGAGCTTCAAAACCACACACAGTTTCAATGAAGCTGTGTGAACCTGCTTCAGAATCTCTGCAAGTTTTCCAAGCTTTTATGCTCTCGTATGGTTTACAGACAAAAACCTACAGGGGTCCCATTTAAAGCCTCCTAGCAGCTAAAAGATAGAGAAAAAATGGCTTTTAAAAAACCTGAAGTACCCTCTTATGAGTGCATTAAAAGCAATTTTATTTGCTTTCACTTTCAAAATGCTTCAAGCTGCCAAAGACGCGATGCTAGAAAATGACTCACGAGTACTAGAGAGAAATAGTCTTTGAAAGGTGGTTCATAGTAAAGGATGATGGATAGGCAAGTGCAATTTCTGTATTCAGAAGAAATATCTTGTGTCCTCATACTGCAGATTTTTTTTTTTTCTGTCTCAGTAATCTGTTCTTCAGTGGTTCTTCACCTTTATCTTACAGGTTTTCAGCAATTGTGTGAAAATCAGCTCAGAGCTTCAGTTTGTTCCTGTGCATGCTCTATCTATCAATGTTTGGAGACCTCCACAGAAAGGGAGGGCAATGCCAAAACAATGAAGGCTTGTAATTTAACCCACCTTTCTGGTAAATCACAGAGTGTCACCCTGTGGATTGTCTGACAAGTCTTTATGGTAGGTTTTAGAAAATTTTAGTATTGCATTGTGGGGGTTTTTTTCAGTATTTGGTATTTGAGTGGTTTCTTGATTTATTTGCTCTACGGGAAACACTCGGCACAAAGGTAAAGTATTAAAATGTCCTTCTCATTTTGATGTTGCTACAGCTTCTCACAGTTTTCTCTCTCTTCCAGCATAATAAAGACAACAGTGTGGAGTAGAGTTCTCAAAATTCCAGAATATTTGGACCTTGTGTTCTGTTGCAAGCTGCTCTTGAACAAATATGCTTTCCTTTCTAAATTGTATTGCTGAATGTTAGGGAAATAAATTGTTAGGAAATATTAATTTAATGAAATACAGAGATTACTTGACAAAACAAACATTAATGAACTGTTTAAGTTCATTTTCTAATGGTTTAAACAGATGTTATCTCTAAAAACTCTCACAAACTCCTGCCTTTTGAAGGCTTACTTACGTACTTCATGGTCTTGTAAATTTGGCATATTTGGTATGAATAACCATACAGAAAAAGGACTCACAGCATTAACTTTTAATGGTTTTAGTTTTAAATTTTAAAACTATGCATTTGCCAGGCCCTTAGCTTTTTCTCTAGGGAGTCAAAAAGAAGAAAGGAAAATGTGGATCCCCTTGGTTGTTAACAATATCTGAAAATTGAATAAATATTACAATATTAAAAAGCTAGAAGAATTAAATGAAAGTACAGAAGGGGTAGTAAAAAGTCTGAGCTTTATTTTTCTTGTGATAAAACAGAAAGCAAGATGTGTATGAACAGGATGTGAGCATAAACTGAGATCATGAGATAAAGATTCTTACCTGGTTTTAACTGTGAAAACAGATCCGTGAGCCTAAAACTTACATCTGGAAATATTGCTGATTTACAGACTAGCAACCCATTGTGTAGTTGAGTACTAATTGAAGGGGTTTGGCATTTTTAGAAATCAAATAAATTTAATGATGGAATGAAATTTTGAAAGCCCTTGCATACCTGGAGCAGCAGTCAGTGCTTAATCTCACCATTTGCTTGTATAAACCTTTTAATGCAGGCAAATTTTTGATTCCCCAAAACTCATTTGCTTCTCCTTCACAACTGCATAGCTTTTTCTGGGGTCAGTCAGTCCATGATAGGCAGCTGGTGTATGTTGGGAAGTTATTTCAAAGCCTCTTGCATATGCTACCTATTTCTTGCGTAGGCTCTATAATTTCTGTGTACCCTTCTCCACTGTGATCACTCCTGGAGTCCCCAGAGGAATTACTGCCAAAGCTCCAGGCAGTAAAAAATCCCCTCCAAGCTCCAAGCAAACAAACAGGACCCTCCCCTAGAAGAGCTGAGGCTTCCTGGAACTGCTGTAGCACTGCAGGATTACTCACAAGAAGAACAATCACTGGCATCACCAGACATGAAAGCAGCTATGCGGCAGTAAGATGTTTACCCTCTTAGGAAGGGTCTAGGTGAGATTCTCCTGCTCTGCTTCAGCAAGGAGGTTTTTGTGTTTTTTTTTTTTTTTAATGGCATGAAGTTCCTTATCCACTCTTTGTAGAAAGATGAAATTTATTTTGTGTCATTGCAAAAGCATATATGAGTATAGAATCAAAGAGAAATTTGTATACTAACATGGAACTTGCATGTGTAACATGAAAAATGAAACACCTTTTTTTTTTGGAGCATAGAATGAGACAAACAGGAAAATGTTGATCCATTGAAGGTAAGGAAGTTGACAGGTCATTAAAAAAAAGATTTTGGGAGGAGACTGTATACTTTAACACTTGGCTGTGCAGGAATGTTGTTGGTAGATTAAGTAGACGTTAGCTTTAGCTACATATGAGAATTAATTATTCTTTATTCTAGCAATGTATAGAAAATAAGCTGTGTTTTAGAATTCAAAACTAGTTTAATGAAGTCTTGGGCAGAAGTTACTGCCTGGATCTTGCTATGTTTTCAGAAGAGCTAACTGCCCTTCACCTGCTTGTCACCATCTTTTCAGCTGGTGATTATCATCATCTCAGATCCATTCGTTGTGCATGTTGTCATTTTCTAACTTGTCTGTCAAAATGAGTTAGCTTGAAAAGACTTTTTTTTTTTTCAAGTTAACTTGGTTCTCTTTGAAGGCAACAGATTGTGGAACATTTGTAATAAGAGCCCCTCCAGCAGATAATCTCAAGCAGAAGGGTGATGACAGGCGGCTGGAGGTTGTAACCTCTTCTGAGCTGGAGGAGTTTCTTGAGATAAATTAGTTATTCCAAAACCTGAGTGGAAGCAAGCATATCTGCTGTAGGGGCGGGGGTCTTGTAGACACCCCTCACCCTGCAAAAGCTGCTTCTGACACTTCCACAGCCAGGAGCCACCCATGCTGCTGATCTGCTCCCTTCTACAGGCATGTGACTTAGAGCAGGGTGTCAGTACTTAGAGCCTGTTCCAGTCAAAAAGACATGCTGGAGTGGAAAGCAGGCCAGCTTGGAACAGTGATGCTGAGGATGAGAATGCCTTTGTAAGCTTGACTAAGGATCAGCCCACCTACAGGGGCAGTGCTATTCTTTGATGCAGTTGGGTTGAAATCCAGATGCTCTCATACTGTAACTGCAGCAAAATGGGGAACAAATGCTGCAGGAACAACAGCAGAGACTGTGGGGGTCTGTCAATGCCCTGGAGCGCACTGCAGCTCTTGAAAACCTGCTTTCTCATGAATCCCATTCATACATGCTGAAATGCTTACATGAAGGTTGTCCTAAGATGCTTTTGAGTTAATGTGGTAATGTGGGAGTTGCTCAAGCATTTGTTCATTGAGATGCATGAGTTGAGGACTTATTAGTGTGGGAGGCCAAACTTCCTCTCTGCAGAGGAAGAATTCCACAATGCTCAGCCTAGTTTATATATCTCAGGATATGAAACTTTATAAATAAAAGATATCTAAATAATGATATCTAAGGAGGCAATTTATGGTTCCTCTTGCCAAGAATTTTCCTTACTTATGTGAGGATAGGATGAGGTCTATTTTCTATGTTAATATGATAGGCCTAATTGCTAGCAGGTCAGACATATATGGTCTCTCAAATGGAGCTTCCTGTTGAAGATGATGATGTATTTCCACTCAGTCCCAAAATCCAAGAGGTCATGATCTTAAGCAAAGAGAACAGCCATACATGTGAGGTCAGACACAAACTCTGAAACAAAAAGGCAAACAAGATATTTGAAGTGAAATCCAAGCAGCAGTGATGTGAGTGCAAGGGGGGAACTGCAATCCTAGGGCCATGAGAGGATGAGCTGGAGGAAAGGTGAAAAGTCTGTTGACCTGTTCTGGCGTGGTGTCAGTCTGCACCACTATATCCAACTGGGAGTAGTAAAAGGACCTGTACTGGAGATAGTTTGACTTGGTCTTGCCTTCTCTAGTGCTTAGATCTAATTTGTAACTCCACATTCCTGAATTTCTGGCTTTAATCACCAAGAACAGCATATTCTTATGAGGACTTTCAGTCTTCCTAGAGGGACTTAGGGAACATGCTGGCTGCTTAATGCAGCGTTCTTGCATCCAGATCACAGAATCACAAGGTTGGAAGAGACCTTCAAGATCATCGAGTCCAACCCATGCCCTAACACCTCAACTAAACCATGGCACCAAGTGCCACATCCAATTTTCTTTAAAACACATCCAAGGATGGTGACTCCACCACCTCCCCAGATCAGTACTGCTATTTCAGCATCAAGCTTCTGCAATTGTCAGTCTCAATAAATGGAAACTCTCAAAGCACTGAAGGGTAACATGATGTCTATTGTAGCTCACTCTGGCAATGTTTGTTTTAGAAACTACTCAAGTACTGTGTCAGTCCAAGAGTGAGTGTTCAGTTGCTGAGACTACTTACTGAGATGCATCTGAAAGAAAGGATTTTTCTTTCATACAGCTGTTGTGTCTGATCACCTTTTATTCACTTTGTTTAGAACTCTGGAAAGAAGAGTGATGAGAAAAAAGTCTAGCTCAAAATTTGTAGTGAATAGTAGTCTCTATTACAACAGAGAAATTTATTTATTGTATGACCATAATGTTTTCTTCTTTAAAAAAAAAAAAAACAAACACCAAACTATAATAATATTTCATTTCTGAAATTCTCCTTGCTGTGTCTTACAAATCTAAACATTTTTTAACCAGAAACCTGCAATTAATAAAAAAGCTACATGAAGTATGTCTTCGCAGAACTTAAAGAGGACCATGCAGCAGAAAATATCAAAGCCAACCATTAATGCAAATGGGTGTTCCTGAAGGTGCAATGGAATGTTCCTGACTAAAAGATATCCTTAATCCCTTTCTGAAATGGAAGTTTGCAGTGCAGCTGAGGGCCAACTGATCGTAAAAGGCTTATTATGAGGCTGAGACATTGTTGGGTCTGGACACTCTTTGAATGGCATCTCGATGTCAGCCTAGCCCCATGCTGATTTTGCTTTCTTTCTCACTCTTAGGGAACAGCTAAATGACACATATTCTTCTTCCTGCTGATGAGGTAAATTGTAAACATCCCTCTAGACTCTCAAATTCACCTGCTAGAGTGATCTCTCTCAGCTGTGGCAATGCAAAGTTTCTTTTCATGCAACTAATGGGACAATTATATCAGAATGATGAGATCATGCCTTTTGCTGAAAAGAATAGGGATCTTTCATGAACAAAGAGAGCTTTATTTACATCTTTACAAATAAAGCACCATTTTATTCGGGGAAAGCGGGTGACTGCTACAATTTGGGTAGGCACAGCATGGCGTGAAGGTGAACTCACTCTGTAGAGTGGAAGGTAGAGCTTTGGTGTGGCTGTTCCAAAACAAAATAAGCAGTATTTTGGGCTTTTTTCCCCTACTTACACTAACTAGTAGACTAGTGTGCAGAGAATTCTGGTATTGCCTAGGTAAACCTAAGACTGTTGAAAGTAATTTCATTTGTTTGCTAAATAAATGTAGAGAGCCCATCTTGGTACTTTGAAATATTTTCAGGTAGGTAGATTTTGTGAATGTAAATCAAAGAGTATTGGTGGACAGATCTGTACTCTGGGGGAACTACTGTGCCTCCTAATTTGATCCCAAGTTATGAGCCATATCTGAACAGAAACATGGAAAGTATTTTCATTCTTGTTTCTTTAGACTTATATATTTGTACCCCATTGACATTGCTAAGAGAAATACATGAGTCTGAGATATTTTTACAGTTCCTTCTTTGAGCTGCAAGGCACATTTTTTCTTTTAAAAACTCATTCAGTGAATACTAATTTTAGTCTGACTTTTGACACTGTTCTAAATGACATCTGGATTTCATATAAAATCATATGTCTAGTACAAAGCTGAGACTGCCCACTGACAAATAAATTCCTATGCTCATGTAATTCTCTTTAGGAACAGACAAATCACAGCTATACTGACTCTGAAGCGGTTTTGGTTTTATTTCTGGTGGCAGAGGTGATTCTGAGGCCTCTTTAAATGAGTTCAGCATCCAGCCTGTGCCTGGATCATTGCAGTTACCCACCAAGCAGAGCCTGTACTAGTTAATAGAAGGGCTTGTGGATGGGGAGAAGCCTCCATGATATTGCTCCAGTTTGCAGTGTTTGGGTGAGTGGTTTGTGGAGCCAGGGAGGCCCAGTAGGTGAGAGGGGGACTTGGAGCCCCTTCCAGCAGCAGCTGGGCAGCCTCTGGCTGCGTGCCCCATGCAACTGCTCAAGTGGCCCTGGCATCAGTGTTCCCTGCCAAGATTTCCATGCTGCTGTTGGACTGCGGTGCCAGGAATGGGGTGGGACAGAACAATGTCTTCTTTGCCCTGCTGCCTTGCCCCCAGCAGAAGGGCAGATATTTGGAGGGAGAAAGGGCTTGGAGATAACATTGTGCCTGTTTGCCTGGGGAGGCTCTGAGGTCTCTGCATGGCCTCACTGCATGGGGTGTAATTCAAGTTGTATTCTTGCTCATCTTTCATGCTTTCAGTGTAACAAATGGAGTACAGCAGAGAAATAAATAAATAGCATTGTAAAAGCTATAAAGAATAAACAAATAAACCTTAAGAAATTAGTTCTAAAACCTGAGAGCAGGAACAGGCTTTATTGTCTTAGAGTTGTTGAGTTTTGAAGTTTAGGATAGTTATGTGCTACAAGACTGTGAATGGCATAGCCACAAATAAACCTAAGCAGGTATTTTGTGGAGGGATAGAATGTAAGAAAATAAAGATAGTGCAGAAGGTAGTCTCACACCTGAGGAGCTGCAGCTGTGCTAATCACCAAAGATTAGGAACAGGCCACAGCTGTGTCCAATAAGGATGAGTGCTATAAAAGAGTGGGTGAGGAGAGAGTTGGAGTTGGTTGGTTGTGCCGTGAAGGAGTCAGTGCTGTGAGGAGCTACCTGTGAGAAATCACTGAGAAGGTATGGGAGCTTTTGAAATAAGATGGCAAGAGTATTTATGTGCCCTCGTTTGCACAATGTGAAAAGTCTCAAGTTTGAGGAACAAGGACGTTATTTCACATATTTTCACCTTGCCAGAAAGATGTAGCTTGAAGAAGTGAAGTTTTCTGGAAACAAGGTAATGCCTTAGATTGGCATAAGATCCAGGTGTAGCTGTATTTTATCAAAATGTTGCCAGACTGTCTGATATAATCTTAGTGCATGTATATAGAGAGGACACATACACCAGTAACCTGCTTGGTCTCTAACTCCTCATTCTAAGGAAATTACTCCAAGTCAGCTGTTTTGCATTAACTGCCTGCATGCAAATTGTTATTGTCAGGTCAGTATGAGCCAATTCCAAGCTGTTTATTTTCTTGGTTAGGAGCAAACTTCTTTTGCATGTGCTGCTAGGGCATAGTATACATTTTATAGAAAACAACTGAAGATGAACTGATTTATAGTAAATTAGACATCCTAGCTTAACTTGTGACAATTCCTTCATGAATTCCTACTGTTAGAGTGTGGTGTAGTCAATATGATAATCAACAAGAGCCAGATGTTAATCTGCACAAATGAGGCAAAGTTTCTACCAAGAGCAACCTCCTTCCATATGTATTGCTGATTCATCCTTTAAGCAGCTTCCATTCTATGCAATGAAGGTCAAACTACTCTAAAAATAGTAATATAATAACAGAAAATAAACAAAAGTAGAGGTTAATTTTACAGTGTAATTTGACTTATATTTCTGCTAATGTTACTATTATATCAGAATAATTTTCAAAGTTGCATTACTCTGGAATAGGATTTTTATTTTTCAGTATTAGGATTACAATCCATCGTGTCACTTAACATTTTAAAAACCTCCAAACCTCTAGTATATGGCATCACTGCCTGTTGCAAAAATTCCTAACCTAGGAAAACTGGTTCACTTGTGAAAGTCTGGGTTGCATAGTGTATAATCTGTACCATTTCTAATCAGTCACAGAAGACTATCCAGGAACACAGTAGTTTCCCACTCCATGGATTTGAGAGAGAAAAACAGGGGGTTTTTGTGCATCCCATTATGTTAAACATCTGAATTGAGGTATTATTTTCACAACATGACAGGGCACATCTCAGTACTTCTAACACTCACTCAAGAGCTATATGTATAACCTGTTAGGATGGTACCTATAAAGATAAAATAGAGCTTTGAAGTTAAGATTTTGAGATGTAGAAACTCTTTTTTCCTTTTGCATGTTCTGAATATTTTGTCCAATAGTGTCTAGTTTAAAGTAATTCAGCTGACAGTGGAGAATGCTGAAGATGATGGCCCAAGGAGTAAACAGTGTGTTAAAGGAAAAACATGTAAAAATCTGTAGCTTTTATGTATTTTGCACTTTTGCAACTTGTTAAACTGATGCTAAAATAACTGTGAAAGTGCCTTTTAATAACTTATTTTTCATTGGCCTCTGTTCTTGATGTCTGTATGGTATGTTAGCATCTGTAGGTAACCTGCCAATAAATGAGTTGCTAAGGAAGTATCTGAGAGAAGACACAGCAAGTTATTGGAGGAAATCCTGTTAATGAAGTCCTACAGATCTGAGCATTAGGGAACAGTTTGTCTTTTTGCAAATGGTTGGAGTTTGAATGCAGGAATGAATTCTGCCACTCAGCCCTCTCTGTAGTTGTTTTCTTGTCTACGAAATAGGGATAATGCTTGTGTATGCCCGGCTTGGTGAGATTCAACTGATTAGTGACAACAAGATGCTTTGAGAGCCTTTAATGGAAGGCATTAAACAACTCCATGCTATGCAGAGTTTCAGTATTAAAAATATATTATAGGTGATATGCAAAAACAGTGGAGAGGATAAAAAAAATCACTGAGGTTCATTTGACAAGAAAGAGCATAGAGAACAGTTCCTAAAATCCCTCTGGGAGGAGTTACCTAGAAGGGAATTTCTAATTTGCAGTATTTCTGTAATCAGTTGTGCACACATTTTTCCAGACATGAAAAGATGCATTTGCTTAGAGCAGCAGATGTAGCAAAGCAGGCATGTGGTCAGCAGCAGGTTCAACTTGTCCTTGTTATGGACAATATGGATATCTGATTCAGTGGTCTGTGTTAGCCTGGCGTCCCTGAAGGTGATGCTCCTATTAGGCATGAAAAACTCTCATCTACTATACTATATGACAATACATGCAATTCGATTCATGTCCTCTGTCCAAACTATTTGCTTCAATTTAATTGTCTTCTCTGATGGTAAACCTTCAGATTTTTCAATGCTGCATTAATGTAAAGGCTTTAATAGAAAAGTCCAAAAGCAGAAGCAAAAAACCCCCACAAAACTACCCACCAAAAAAACCCCCAACAAAACAACAAAAAAAACCAAACCAAAAAAACCAAACCCAAGAAAGAGAAAAGGAGGAGTTGTAATAAGTGGACACTGGGAAGTTTTCAGAGCTCTGCAGCTTTATCTTTTAGGAGAGTTGAAGGGCAGAACCAGAAGTCTTTTACCAGAAGGGAAGGGTTTTTAAAATGAAGGTAGTTATATTTTAAAGTTTAAGCATTGAACAGATGCCTGTGTACTGTACCAGGGAAACAGTGAAAATGGTCCTTATTTCCAAAAATGAGGGATTTTTTTGAGTGCATAAATAGAAAGATAGAAATATTCTAAGGTAACCTGAAGAAGAACTGAGTGACTTTTAAACATATGTGGATGTGTCCAGTTATTGGGAAGGTTATGAAAGGTAGGAAGATGGGCAGCTGAATAGGAGTTATGATGTTGGTGAACATAAACCCAGAAGGTTATAGATTGTAATACTGATTTTACCATTACAGCTAAATATAAGATGCTGCTGCTGCTCTTGGTTATGGGTTCTGTTATACTTTCCTGTCATACAATATCCCTTTCTTCATGCAAGACTTTGCAAGGTTTTGTAGTTTTTGACTCATGGCTTCATTTGATGTAGTAGGTGGACAACACATTGTTTATTGAATACTTTTTCTGTCAGTTTTTTCTGTGTGTGTGTGCATGTGACAAATGAGTCTGATCATTTCTATTCTTCTGAAGTCAGGAGGATTTTTTTTGAAAAGACGATCTTTCCCAACAATATTTGTCAATTCTTTCATTTACAAGTCCTTTGCAAACTACTTACCTCACATATAGTAGGACTGGTAGCTAAGAAAGTAATTCTGGAAATGTTTTTGGAGAAAAAGGGGGTTTTGGTAATACATTAAATCAAAAAGTGTAGAATAACAAGCAGTGAATAGCTGCTTTGTGATCCAGTAGACAGAACACCATAGAATAAACCAGGAGAACTTGGATCAGTTCCCGATTATGCTTGTTCTCACAGTACATTCTTAAAGCAAATCATATTTATTTTATAACTTAAATTCTGTGTCTATATAACTGAAAATTGAGACTTACCCTCCAACACAAATCGGTCTGAGACTTGGGAAAGATATTAAAAATATATTTGGGAAATGGTATTATAAACAAAAAATTTGTACCTTTCATGTGGCAAAGATTTTATTTTGCAAAACTGACAATATACCTATTTGTGAATTGTTTGTAAATTTGTGACAGCAGAGCACATCCTGTAGAACATCTAGGTTAAGACAAGAATTAGCTTCTTATTTGATGATCAAATATTGTCTAATTGCTACATACATTATTGACTCTGTATAATAAGATGTAGCCCAGCCCCTCTTGCACAGGGTGTGTAATTTCTCTGTTTATTATGGTAATGTACATGGTCTTATCTTATGATAAGACCCAATTTGATTCCAGCCCCTTTTTCTTGGTCCCTTGCAGAGAGTTTTGGCATCCTAGTTTTCTTGGCTGATTTATCAGAAGCTGAAGGTAGACCTGGCAACCTGATCTGTGCTCAGTCATTGTCAACTTTATTTTAGGCCTCCTTTTAGGAAAAGAGGATGGCATTGCTGCTGTTACAGTCTGGAGAGTCCTGGGGTGCTTCTGATATTGATAGTGCTCACTAAGTTTACAGTCTGACATTACATTTTATTTAGCATGAAAACCTATTTTAGTTATGTCCATCATGATAAGCAAACCAAAACATCTCCTAACATATGTGGGATTATCTAAAACTGAGATTGGCATCTAGTGATGGGGTCTGCAGGTGTGTGGGTGGAATTGGCATATGAACAACGTGTTGCAGAATGAGCTGTGTGTGTGTGCACCCAGGAACAGCAAAGGAGCCAGAGTCTAACTTCAGTGAATGACTAGAACAGGCAGAGAATTTTCTACAACATGGAAATATTTTAAGTAAAACCATAACATTTATTGTGCTGCCATCCTTACATCCATTTTCCCCCTGTCACTGCTTTCCTACCTAGCACCTCCTTAACAAGGCACACAGGTGCACTCACTGGAGTGACACAATTTCACAGCACAGTGACAAGTTGGAAATGCAGTCTGGGTCCTGTGTCTGCTCAAGGGGCTCTACATTAAGTCCATCTGCACACATCTGCTGGGGCACTGAGGCACCTGTCAAGGCCTTGCACCTCCGGTGCAGACTGAGGCCTTCATCCCTCTACAACTGAAACATTGTAATTTGAATTAAGATCTTGAACCACTTTGGAAAAGTGGTACTTTAACAGACCTTTTTCCTTCAAAATGGCCAAACCGTAATGGCAAGCCTGTGGCATGGTTTTTGGCATGTTACTGATTTTTAAAATTATGAAGGATTTAATTGCTTGCCATTAGTTCCATAAATTGCCTAATATAGAAATTTTCTCCCCTGGTGTGCTATGGTTAGTCTAATCAGGAAGGAGAGTGGAAGCCCTTGGAATGAATGACCTTTTTGGGAATCATCCAAGAGAAAGACTATAACTTCCTGGCTTTAGTAAGAGAGAGTTGTCATGTTTTTCTCTGTTGTAATGCTTCCCTCAGTAGACTCTGTCATGATAACAAACCAGCAAAAAACCACCAAAACCAAGCCCTGCTTCCTACTCCAGAAGCTGGATTGAGTGGGGATTTTTGGAGGACGGCATATTGAAGAATCGAAGGTGTTTCTGTCCTGTGTACTTCAGGGTTCCCATAAGGCTGTAGTCTCTTCTTTTTTTTTTTTTTTTTTTTTTTTTTTTTTTTTTTTTTTTTTTCAAAACAGCTCCAGGTTTAGAATTATGAGCAATGTTTGTCCATGGTGGACAACTGGGAGAGGAACTTGGATGACCTGCAACAAACTCTACCAAATACTCATCTGACTAGTTGTAGGTATTTTATTGTAGCATGCTTTTTATGTGTAGTTTATCAAGGCTGGTTTATGACATGCCCATATGTTTTTTAGCTGTGTTCTTACTGTGGTTTGAGTGTTTTTAATTTCTTCCTCCTTGTTCTCTCAGCATAACAGATAATAGGAATCAGCAATGCTTGAAATACCCTGATCTGTGGCTTCCTGGTGGGAAACAAGATGAGTCACCAGTAACTAAAACCAACAGCCTTTATGTCCCTGGATTCAAATTTGTTCTTCTCAGTATAATTGTTCAAATACTTGCTTTCCCCACTGACTTCTCCCTGGCAGTGCAGCAGACTGCCAGACTGGGAAGGAAGAAGTGATAGCAGTTAGAGCATGTGTAACAGGCCCAGGAAAGGGGCCCACCAGGGATGGATGTGGACACTCAGACCTAAGTGCTTCACCAGACTGTGTATCTCCTACCACATCTGATAGCATGATCGGGCCAAGTATTTATTATAGGATAGCAGAGACTC
Organism: Zonotrichia leucophrys gambelii; assembly: GCF_028769735.1. Lineage (NCBI taxonomy): Eukaryota > Metazoa > Chordata > Aves > Passeriformes > Passerellidae > Zonotrichia > Zonotrichia leucophrys. The sequence continues at coordinate 100,279,889 of NC_088171.1, read as the reverse complement.
TGTCTGCCAGGTTTCCTGGGTTCTCGCACCAGGCTTCTGGACATGGCAGGGGTAAGTGGTGCTTCTGTTGTTAGCCATACCTTTGGGAACACAGCACCTTGCTGTCTGTCAGTAACACTGAAGTCACTTTTACTATCAGATGAACAATGAAGTACTAAAAAATCCCAACAAAACCTCCAGCAGTCCAAATATTAGCTATGCCATTGCTGTGTTTAGAGAGGAAGATGAAGGAAAAAAACCCCACAGAGATCTGCCTACATCTTAAATCAGTTATAAAAATTTTTACTTTTTTATCCAGGAAACAAACAGTCAGGATGTCTGTGCAGCCTTACAGATATGAGAACCCAATTTCATGATACTGTGAATATGGCTTTCACTCAAGAGATGTTGGGGTTTTTACAATCATTTTTTTAAGATAAGTTTCTTCATATAACCAAACTCTCCCTGGTATTCTCTTTATGGTGAACCCTCTACACAACTCCAAGTTCTCCTATGATTTATAACTTTGTCAGGGAAAAAATGTTAACACTCCCCTTTAACTGTCCCTCTAAGCTTCAGAAATATTGTCATTCTTCAGATACATTTAAGTGGAGCAAGACCCTGAACAGACCTTTAAATGGAAATTTTGGGGAGGAAAAGGTAAAGGAATTTGTATACCTGTGGAAATTTTGTCCCCTGGCAGGTGCCAGTATGCTGGGCTGCAGGTTCTCTCTTCCAGAGACATCTTGGACAGGAACAAGAGTATCAGCAGCATAGAGTGTTCTTGGCATTTCACTTTCCAGACATGCATCTATCACAATGCTTTCTGAGCATGTCTATGCATTTTCATCAGATTTTGCTGTCCTCCTCCTCCTTTGAGCCCAAAATATCCCAAATTGCTGCTAGGCAAATCTTTTCACTCAAAAGGTATTGTATAGGAATAATTTGTGACTTGGTAGGTGATTTTGTTATGCTTTATAAGGTTTTCTATGGGTTAGGATACTCCTCTGCACATGGGAAGACTCTCTTGATGGAAGTGAATGACTGATATTCCTTGAGAAGTCATTGAAGGGAATACAGCTGAAGTGTGTCAGACTAATTTGTTATGAAGTGTATACAGATTAATAGGGCACTTTTGGAAATGGAACACTTGAGTTTTGGTGGCAAACTACAGAGTAAACTTTAAAACAATTTTTTTCAAGTTTGTTAGATTATAAATAAATGAATTATAAATACCAAGTTATGGAATAACCTTGTGACCGCTTGATGATTTTTGCAACTTTGAGGACAAGTAGCCCCAGTAATTATCCATGTTACTGGAAGCTCTTCCTTTCTGTAGTGTTTGATGTTTCTTTGGCTCCTTGTGGCTTAATCCAAACTACGTTTGCTAAAATAATCTTTCACTGCCATTCTGACTGTTTCTCTGTTTTGGAAGTAATCTGGTAATTCCCCCTTTTCCGGTCATATGGTGACCCACAGCACCAACTTGAGGCCATCACTTCCACAATCTTCATAGCTTGGTGTTCTGGGTTGGCAGATTCCTGGCTCCTTCAAGCAGATTTACATCTTCTTCCAACCTGCAATTTGGGAGAGGTGAGGCAAAAAGTGAAACAAGCACATTTGAATCGAATGTGCACATGCTTAAGGTCAGCAATGTTTATACTTTGTTACCTCATCCCTGTTATTTATCCTCTTCATTCTTAGGCTCACAGGTATAACTGGGAAGGGAAAAGTCTTCAGAGTACAATTGTGGATGGGAATGTGAATGGAGGCTCTAAATTATCTAATTCTCTCTTTGATTCTCCAAATTAACAGAAATCACAGAATAGGCAAGTTTGGAAGGGATCACAGTGGGTTATATGTTCCAGCTTCCCTGCTCAAGCAGGGTCATCCCAGAGCACACGGCACAGGATTGTGTCCAGATGGTTTGTGAATATCTCCAGTGAGAGAGACTTCACAGCCTCTCTGGGTAACCTGTTCTGGTGCTCCCAGAAACAGGGATTTCTTTATTTCTGTGAGAATGGCATGCATAAATATTCCTGCATTTAAACGTGTAATACAACTTTGGTTGTACCCAAGTGGTTTGGGTGTAGTTGAGATTAAGGCAGCATTTTTACTAGATAATTCTTATCTTGTAAAGGATAAGATAATCCTTATCTTTGCATCCCAAAGGATATCAACAGGGACAGGGGGAGGCCAAGGGCTAGTGAATGTTCTGTGTGGGACTGCCTTACTGAGCCTGGAATGGACAGTACCTGCAAGTGAACACAGGCAAGGCAGAAGCTGCCTTGGGTTCGTGCCTGCTGGGCTGTGACATGAACTGGGTTTTCCTGTCCTGCAACATTTTTGGAAAAGTTAAAAAATTTCTCAATCTGCATGGGACAAAGTGTACTTTTTTTGTTTCCTGCACCCTGTGCCTGTCCTGACCTTTACAGAGGTGCTGCCTGAGGGCTGGTGGGTGTGTGCTGGGGCTGCCATGAGTCTGTGAGCAGGACCATTCCCACACTAATGGAGCAGCTCACAGAATCCGTAGGGTTGGGAGGGAGCTCTGGAGATCACCTAGTCTAACCCCCTGCCAAGGCAGGGTCACCTTGAGCAGGTGACACAGGAACACATCCAGATGGGGTCTGAATGTCTCCAGAGGGAAACTACTACTTCCCTGGGCAGCCTGTTCCCCTCAAGGTCAATAAGTTCTTCCTCATGTTGAAGTGAAACTTCTTTTTTGGGTTATGGCTATTGCTCCTTACCCTGATGCTGGGCACCAGTGGAAAGAGTCTGGCACCCTGTTCTTCGTACCTGCCTTTGAGGTATTTGCCTCCATTAATGACATCCCCTCTGAGTCTTCTCTAGACTGAACAGGCCCAGCTCCCTCAGCCCCTCCTCATGAGAGATGCTCGGTCTTTGTGGCCTCTGCTGGACCCTCTGCAGTAGCGCCTTGTCTTTCCTGTACTGAGGAGCCCAGAACTGGACACAGCACTGGAGATGTGGCCTCACTAGGGCCAAGCAGGGGGTTAGGATCACCTCCTTCAGCCTGCAGGCCACACTTTTCCCAAGGATCCCATGGGCTCTCTTAGCTGCAAGGGCACTGCCGGCTCATGGTAACTTGTCATCCACCACGACTCTCAAGTCCTCCACAGTGCTGCCCTCTAGAAGGTAAGCCCCCACCTGTGCTGGTCCTTGGGGCCGTTCCTCCCCAGGAGCAGGGCCCTGCACTTGCCCTTGTTGAACCTCCTTATGTTTCTCTCCTCGAAGGCGGGTCCCGAGCGGCATTTCGGGGGCTGTCGGGGGCCGGTCCCGCGGAGCCGGAGCCGCGCACATCCACCCGGCAGGTGTCAGTGTGGGCTGCGGGGCCGGGCGGCAGCGCCGCCTCCCCTCCCCCGCTCCGCCCGCCCCCCCGCCGCCGGCCCCCGCGGCCGCCCGCCGGAGCCAGACTCGCTGCAGACAGGCGGCAGCCAGCGGGGCGGGCAGGGCGGGGGGAGGAGGAGGAGGAGAGGCTGGGGATGAGTTGGAGGCAGGCACAGCCTCAGCGCAGGGCGAGCGGCTGCCGGAGACAGGCAGGGGGAGGAGGCGAGGCGCTCCGGAGGAGGCCGGCGCGGCGCGGGGGCGAGCGGCGGGGGCCGGCGGGAGGTGAGTGCTGCCCGCGGCGGCGGGGCCGGGGGCGGCCGGGGGGCGCCGCGTCACAAAGTGCTGGAGAAAGTGCGGCAGGCCCGACTCGAAGGTCTGTGAGCGTGCGGGGGACGAGGCGGCGGCGGCTGCCGTGGGGCTCCGGCGGCGCTCGCCCACCCTGCCTGCCTTGGCGGGGGCACTGCCGGGACCGCGCTGAGCGTGTCCCTCCGCGGCACCTGGGGCAGGTGGGGGTGCCGGCGGGCAGGGCAGCGTGACAGGTACCGCTGGTAGCGGGGCCCGGCTGGGGCTCCGGGCAGCCCCGCTGCCCTCCTGCCCCGGCCGGCCCGGGAAGCAGCCGGAGCGGCAGCCGGCACGGGAGAGCCCCGGGGCTCCGCAGGAGAGGCGGAGGCGAGCGGGGCTGCGGAGCCGCGGCGGCGGGCAGGGCGCTCGGAGCGCGGAGTGCGCGGCTCGACCTCCCGGCTGCTCCCGAGCGAGGACCGCAGCTCCGCTCGGTCAGGGCCGGTGTCACAGCCCGGCTGCGGAACATGCCTGGCCCGCGGGGTGACCCTCCCGGGGATGCCCGGCCGCGGTGCGCGCCCGGCGCCGGGAGGGCAACTTTGGCAGGAAGGCAAAGCGGCGGTGCAGCCGCCGGGCTCACGCACCGGTGACCTATATTTGATGGAGTGCCTTTTTCCTCTTAAAAAAAAGTTTATTAGCAGAAGTCTAGCTTTGCCTGGCTGTATCGGATGCCTGCATGCGTTGTTTGCAGTGAGTATGTGCATCCCGAATTTCTGAATGGTGTGCCAGGTTTCCTGTCATGTAGGTAGTTATGCGTAGGCTATGGTTCGATGCTTGCTGAAGAGGCAAACACACCGTTGTGTGTAGGTTTAAGTTCGGTAAAGAACAAACAGGAAGCAGGCAAAATGATAAGTAACTTCTGTTTTCTTGGGTGATCTTAACACCTAGACTGGTACAGATTTTAGTGGGATTCAGAACCTTTTCTAAGTAGCAAATGGTGGTTGTGCAGAAGAGCAAATATCAGGTGAATAATTTTATGTGGTGTTAAAAATAGTGTTGGATGTTATAAAAGTTTGTTCATCTAGAACCACAGACATCTTCTAGTCAGGATGGAAGGCTCCTTTAAGAGATTTGTCTGAGCTTCCAAACCAAAACCATCCTGCATTAAAATATTGTGGACTGGAAAGGTGCATCACGTAGCATGAGGAATGAGGTGTCTCCAGCATCATAAATCTGAAGCTGACCAAAAGGGGGAGAGAGTTTTTGCCAGTAAGAAAGCCCAAGGGACAATTACCAGTAGTCATAGATGAGGTAAGAACATAAATGCTGCCTAAGCAGGGGCAGTGCTCTTGCTGGTCCTTCAACACCTGGATATGTTGGTTAGACAGAACTTCAATTCTGCTTTCTAACTTCATTGCTAGGAAAATGTTTTGGGAAACTTATTCTTTGCAGTGGTCCAGAGCACTCTAATATACGATGCATCCTTGAGTAGATTTAAATTACTGTGCATGGTGCACACGTATTTGATTCTCTAATGAATGTATAGATATTATGGCTTAATGGCTTTAAATGGAAGGGGAAGTTTTGCTGGAAAACCACTGTACTCACTGGTGGGAAGCAGCCTAATCAACATCCCCTTGTCCATATTAGCTGAGATAGAGATGATAATCTGAACATCTATATCTGTCCTGGAGGTTTAGCACCATGTATTAAGTTACTGTGACACACAAAGTGACCAGCATGAGGAGGACTCAAACTGGAATGTGCCAACTCTCTACAGTTACTTATAGAAGTAGAAACACATCTTTTTGTATAATCAGTGTTTATACTAGCACTGTTAGTTGCAGCTCAGGTATGTGAAGATCATTGTTGCACACACATAAGGCATATTAATGTTCTCCAGTAAATTCAGAAGCCAGAATAGGCCTAAATGATGAGCAGTGTGTAACACAGAATGAGCTAACAGTGTGAGACACACTGTGAGATCATTGGTTTTGGTTAACTGAAACACGACAGGCACTAGGCAGCATTTGACTGATGCAGTTTTTAGTCTTCGGGACCTTAGACTTATTACAAGAAAACTTATGCAAGTAGAAGGAAGTTGAGATTCAAGGTTGAGGCACAGTTGTATTAAATGTGGTAAGATTACAGCCATTGGCAGTAGCTTAACCTAGGAATTTAGAACTAACTCACCTTTTGTTATTTTTAAGTAGATAAAATCCTGTTTTCTCTGTGCAGAACATTAAAGTGAGACTTGAAATGAGGAATTGTTGGTTTCCCCTGCATTGAAGGAGCATTGTTGCAAGAGAGGATTGTGGGTAAGAGGGGATTGAAAGTTTTCTCTCTGATTATCCTGACCAAAATTTAGTTATTTTTCAGCTGCCCTGCAGTACCCTCTAGCGCTGTCTAGCGCTACCCTTCCACCAAAAACTAGCTTTATGTCAGTGACACTGTCTGAAATAATTTGGAATACATTCCAAATGTGAATATGATGTGACAGAAAAAAGTAAATAATTATTGAAATAATAGAGAAATACCTTAAAAGTATTTTAATTTAGCACAGTCTCAAAGAGAAATGAAGTGCTGAGAAGTGCCTGCCTGTCCAACAAGTCTTGCATCAGGAGTCAAGGTTATTGCCTTTAACTTGTGAGTGGTCTTGGAAAAGTGTTTTGGTTTTTTTTTTTTTTTTTTTTTTTTTTTTTTTTTTTTTTTCTGTCTGGTTTTTCATGGTTTGAAACAGCTCCCTGCAAGTGCATTGCCAGTTACAGAATGCAAATACTTCTAGGAGTTTGGAGATGAATTTTTCTGCAGATTGGTTCTGTGGTAACCGTGAAATTCTTCAATGGCACCAATCTAGTATCAGCTGCTCGTTCAAGGCACTGGTGCCAGAACAGTGGTGCATCAGTTGCTGGGAATCCAAGCCTGTAGTGAAATGATTCATGCATATACATTTTTCTTTTCTCAGTTGACAGCTATTTTTAAGAATAGCTGTCTTGCCTAGAAGGTTGATATCTAAGCAAAGGCAGCCTAGATAGCTAAAAATTTCTTTCACACCAAACATAATCTTAGTACACTAAAACACTTAAATGGAATTGATTTTAATTGATTCTTGCTGAATCTCTGGTTCTAATTGGCCATTATAAAGGGACTGTGGTGTTTTGGAGCTGATGTCAGGAAGTTGGCAATTTTTTGCACAAAGAAAGATGATGAGTTTGAAGTAGATGCCAGTTTGAAGAAATTTACAGTAATAAATGAGTAGTGATATCTATATGGTAGCAGATTACTTGACTAACTTATTGAAATGAATTGGGTTCTCTGGGTACACAAGCCTGAAGAAATGATCTTGAAATGACACATTTGTCCAGTGTACTTTAAAATTCTCTGTGTGCTGCATGGGCAGAATATTCAAGTGAAGGAAAGCCATGGGCCTTTCTTTTTTTCCATTGTGTTCTTTTGAACCTCATATTTGAAAAAGAAATGTGTCTTTTCTTTTCCTCTTAGAGAGTTTTATTTGCTTGGTTCTGAGACTGTCAGTTGAATAATAGTAACTCTAAGGGGACAGCAGTAGAAAGAATGCTTGCAGGTGAATAGGAGCATGACATTACAGTGTGTCCTGTATTTCATGCTGGCAGAATGTGTTGGTATTCATCATCTGTATTTATTTAATATATGGATTTCTGTTGCCTATGCTTTGATTTAGCATATTTGCAGTATGCTAAGTGTAGATGCATTTTACTAAATGCTTTTTCTTATTGTGTAGTCATGCAATGGAAATTTTCAAGCACCAATATCACCATTCATTATCACTCAGCATAATAATTGGTAAATTTAATCTTCCTGATTAAGATTATTTTGCTCACAAGAGACAAGGGACTGAAAATGAGTAATTTTCATGATGTTGTGCTGTCTGTGTTGCTCGTATCTGTTGTTCTTTTCTCTAAAATCCTACTACAGAGAACACACCGACCTTTTAAACTGTGTTTGAATGATCTTGCTCTACATCAAGCTTTTCTTTCAGGTAGGAGACAGAAATTAAGAGGAATGTAAATGCATTTTTTCTTCTTATTGCCAATGGAGAGCTTTCCTAGATTTGAAGTAAGTTTTCTTAGTGCCAAGTGGTTGACTTTTCTAGAAAAAAAAATCCCTCCAGGGTATGCAAAAAGTCCTCTGGTTAATATATTGGCATTCCCAGAACCCACTAAAGCTTAGGCAGGTTGCCAGACACCACTTAATGAGGATGCAGAATGTCTGGCACAAATCTGCATGAAAACCAGCAAAGGAGCTGGGGGTGGAAGTGCATGCGGTGGGGAGAGGGCTGGGAAGGCGGCACACACACACCCATAATTTATTTTTAATGTCTGCATTTTGCAGAGAAACTGATCAGAAGTCCTTACCACAGGATTTTGAAAACTTGCTGGGAGCAGAAGTCTGGATCCTTCAAATTGGGAGGGCTGTGTTCTCATAGAAATGCAGTTTTATTAGGAGAACAGTTTATGAGTTAGGGGGGTTAGTTTTTTGAGGAGAGCACCAAAAGAGGATGGATATAATAGTGATTTTATGTTTTATTATCTGCTAAAACTGAAAAGCATTTGAAAATGTTGTTAGATGATTTGGGGGACAATGGAAGTCAGTGATTGCCAGCATCCCCACAGAAAAGCTGTTAAAGTTACATGGCAGGGATAGCTAAATTCCTGCTGCTGGGACACCTCTGCTCAGTGTAAACCTGTGGTGGGGGCTCTGCCTGGTTCTGCTGAACTTAGGATTTGCTGCATGTTAGGTGGAATTGCAGGTGTAATAGATTCTCTGGTGACTAGGTAACTGTTAAAAGAATCAGTCATTCACCCAGATGAGGTATTTTTCCATAAGAGTGCCATTAAAACCAGAATATATTGGTTTGTGTTGAATCAGATATTTAGTCTTAAAGGTTGGCTGAGCAAACTTAGCTATATTCTGAATTGAACATTATTTCAGACATTTAAAGTGTGAAAATTTTCAGCATTTTTTCCCAGGCATTAGTCTCTCCCTTACCTACCCAAAACAGTATTCCTCCACTATAGACAAATTTATAAATAGACATTTGGTTGGTAGGTATGACTGAAAATAATTTTTTAATACAAAATAATTCTGATAGGAGTATTTTTTGCACGTGGCTGAATTTGGAAATATGTATGCTTGTTACCTGCTTTTCAGTACAGGTTTCAGTTGCGTATTTCACCATTTAGGAGGACTGTTCCTCTTTAGAGGAATTCTACTCACTAGAATAGTGGCACCTACCTGATGAGTATGGTTGGGTAGGACTAAATCAAAATCCACGTGCTCCTGTTTCATTTTGTTGGGTTTCACTAAGGTGCGATGAGAAATTAAATTATTGGACTTCATTGGACTTCAGTGCTAATTGCAGTGGATAAAAAAATTTTGCCAGTTGTGTGGGGATCTTTGCAAAGTTTTCTCTGTATTGACATTGACTCCTGGCTGTCTATAGGACTGTGAAAACAAAAAGAGTGTTGGACATTGTACCCACGTTTTGAATCTAGCACGTGTTTAGGATTAGTTCTAAAAGGGAGGACAGTACTGCCTGGAAAAATACAGTGCTCAAATGCTGCATGTGAGAACGGAGCAGGTTGGTGAAGTGTCTGTTGGAATGTCCTTGTCTTTCCATCTGCTGGTGTTCTTGATTTCTTCTGTGCTAACCACCCTGGTACCCTTTTTGTTAAAAACTAGTAATAAATCTACTTCTGAAAAAATGTAGCCGTGATAGTGCATTTGTATTGCCTGTAAAAGATGAGTTTGGAGATTTCAATTATTTTTAAACTCAGCATTTCATTTAGATTCTATGTTCTGAAATTGTAAAAGATGTACTGACCTTTGGGGAAGATGTGCTTTTTTTGCATGTTTGTATGAGAAATACCTTGACGTCTGAACGATTCTGTCATAACCTTGGACCCACTGAGTGTATTTCAGTTGTGATTTTAGAGGACAGTACAGAATTCTCTTAGGGTTTCTGTTAAAACAAATGTTAATGCTTAATAAAACAAGATCTAGAATCTCTCTCATATTGAGAAGAGACTGGAAAATAGTGTTTTCTTTTGGATAAACTCTGAAATGTACTTAGAGTTCTAAAATAAGTGTTGAGCGTTGACTCATATTATCTAGCATATGCCATTACAAGGGTACTGTGTTTAGTCTTCAGTTTTCAGCACCAGTGCTTGAAGCATCTTCAAACAGTACCCTGCTCTGGTTTTTAAACACAAGTTCCACTCTTCAACTTTTCAAAGAATTATAGGAGAGAAAATGTGTGACACTTTCTTAATTACCTCTTTGTGTTGTGTGGCTGAGCGTATTATTTTGGTTTCTCACACCTGTAACCTGCTTGTTCTCCATTTGATAGAGGGAAAGGAGGGGGCAGTCTGTGACTGAGATATGAAGCCATCTCTTTAACAGCTGCCTCCTTCCACGGAGACTTTCGTGAAATTTTTCCTGTGCATTAATTAAAAGTGATCCATTATCACTCTGGACTTGTAAACACCTCTGAACATTCCATTAGGTGTTAATGACACATGAAGCAAGAATTAATGTGAATCTGTTAGTCCTGTATCTAGTTAGGATGTACTTAGTATAGGTAATTGCCTTGATGTAACAGTATTTATTCAACTGTTGGTGTTGCTTCACTTTCTGCTTCTGCTCAGCCCCGTTACTGAGTGAACTGATGCCAATCCATAGAGCCTCTTTGGGCCTGTGCTGTACAGAATGTCAGCTGGATGTCTGCCTTGGTTTCCTGGGATTTTCAAAAGACAGAAGTGAGTTCTCTGGCTTCTGCCCCATAGGTCAGCAGAAGATGTGGGAGAGAAAATGTAAGGAACTCTTATAAATAACCCAACTTAATCCCCATAGCTGTGGAACTTTGAGATACCACAGTGGTGTGTGTTCTTCCCTTACAATTTCACCTCAATGGATGACTGGTTTTGTAGGTTTTCCTTAACTAGTGCTAAGCAAAATTAAATTGCATGTTTGTAGGAATGCATGCAGCTAAGGTTCAGTACTCCTAAATTAGAGATGCACCTGGTCATAAAATAGTTAGACTTGGGCTAACTAATGGCATCTGTTGGCCAGTGCAGTTCATGTGTAGATGATTTGTTTTACAGAAGGTTTGTGTTGACTATAATTCCTCTTTAAACTTACATAGATATTAGGAGTGAGTGAGGAACTCGCTCTTCTGTGGGTATTTCCAGCACTGATGTTTTTGGGTTTTGTGACCCTCTCATGTTACTCTTGCTGATGTAATAACCTTTCTAGCAGGCTTTTAGAAACAGCACATTTGAGACAAGCTTGTTGCAAATAACCTTTTTTCACTTAGAATATCTTAAAGTATGAGTTATCCTTATTTAATTGGGAAGCCTCTAGCGTGTGATCCATCTGTCCAATTAAAGCAGCTTGGATAATGTTGAATACAGGTACTGTTCAGTGGCTACTTTCACATAGCTTACAATAATAATTTTTTTTAAAAGCAACCATCTGTTGATGAACAGAAATACTGCCAGTGTTTGTCAAATGTGTGCTTTATCTGACCTGTTCTACTTAGCACCTTATGGCAAAACTTTTTCATCAAAGCATTTTACAAATATTTTTATTCTTACAGCGCCTTATTAGGTTGGTAACAACAGTAGTCTAACTTTTTACTGTAGGGATTCATTTACCAAGGATTAGAGGACAAATCTTTGTTCAGCTGCAAGATGAAGTCACCTGCAGTGGCTACACAGATGATGATTCTAACTTGCAGCTGTAGGTAAAAATCAGTATTCTGTTCTAATGATCTTTACAGCTTTTTGAAGAAAACAGCTGGAATAATGTAAAGTTTCCACAGCAGAAAGCTCCTACAGCCTATGTAGCCTGGTTTCCTTTTTCTCATAGGGAGTGGCTGGGAAAATAGGTAAATTTCAAGAATGAAGTATCACAGTGATAATGTATTAGTGCTGATAATGCACATTAATGAGTTAAAAAAGCATTTGAATAATGATTCATAATTTTGTTTGAAATTACCTAAAAGCAGAGCAAAGCAAATGAGTTAAAAGAAGTATGGAGAGGAATAAGAGGACCTCTTTAGATTGAAGAGTGGGAGTTAGGTGTGCAAGGTATTGTGGAAGTGTCTTCTGAAATGTTGAGTTCTCTCTTCAGTTGAATACGCAACCAGTACCAGACTCTGCCTTTTCCCATTCCCTGTTCTCCCCTGGGTATTGTTAGCAATTGGAGATGAAAGCCTTTAATCATCTCTACATGGAGACACCAGAGCAAATCACTTGAAGTGTTGAGTCAGGATGTGTATGTTAGAGTATGTTAAATTTGTGTGTGAGTGCTCTGTTGAATACAGAACAGCTTTATATGTTTAACTTGAATCCATCAAAGGTCATTTCATGTTGTCATCTGATGGAGATCATAATTCAGAATGTAAGCTAAATTACATCTCTCTATCTCTGTATGGCTGAGAGGCTCTTGACACAGATGTTTACTATGCTGTTGCGGCGCAGTGTATTCGGCCACTAGGGCAAAGTCCGGCTAGCAGAGGGTCAGCGGCTGACACCCAGCTGCATAAACTGCCAGCCCCCCTGGTGCCTATGGGCCTGGGGCTGGGCTGGCTTGCGGACTGGTCTCACGGCGTAAGGGACAAGAAGAAGGAGCTGCACACTTGCTGGGGGTGAAGGTCGGTTTATTGATGGCACTGGAGCACCAACCAGAGGATAGCACCAACCAGCAAAATGGCCCAGAATGGAGGGTGGAACGGGGTTATAAAGGGGGAGGGTGTACAGAGGAGGGGATTACAGAGAGCTAATGGGGAAGGGTAAGGGGATGAATTTAGCATAACTGACATTAAGGGGAAACCAATAGATACAGAGTAAAGGAGGGGCCCCGGGACCACAGCCAACCACAACCCCCAGAGGGAAGAAGATTCCAGCAAGCTGGGAGGAGTGGGGGTGATTGACTGGGCCCAGGGAGGAGAAAAAGTTTACTTATAAGGGGAAAAGGAGGAGGGGAAATTATATAACTTAAGTAACTGACATAACCAAGGGCAGGGGTAACCCTAGCAACGTAATGGACAATAGAGCTACTGGCGGGAAAACTGGAGAGGGCAGAACCATTTTACATAGAACAGGGGGGAACAATACATAAAATGGGGGAGTAATACACAAAATGGGGGAACAATTAAATAAACTAACCGAACGGACTACAACATCTCCCTGTTTTTTACCAAATAAATAGAAAAGAACGGGAAAGTCCATGTGAAACGTAAAACGCAGGGATCTGCGGCCAGTCTTTGCCAAGTGCCTTCTCTAGATAGAGTCCATCGGCCCATGGATAGCTGGACAGTGGAGCGGTGGCCTCCCTTCATCTGTGGCTCTTTCTGCCTCCGAAGAGAGGTCGAAGAAGAGGGGTTGCTCATCTCCATGGGTTTGATGTGTCAAGCGCTTGCACTTGGCGCTGTCAGTTTCTCAGGACCAGCTCGCGGATCAAGGGAGTGAAATTCAAAAGTAAGTTGGGGAGATGTACTAAAAGACAAAAGGATAACAGTTAAAGCACGAAAAACTTAAACAGATGATTCTGCCCCAAATAACCAACTTAAATTTGAAATAAGAGGGGAGGAAGCTGGAGCGGAGGGTTGGGGCTCGTAGACAAATGGAAAATCAAAGGGTGGAGGGGAAGAAGGAGGTGAAGGCTCTTCTGTAACGGTAGGGAGTCCTGGAGAGAAGGATGGTCTTCTATGGAAGGGCTTCCTCCGCCGCCGCCAACACGCTTCCCGGACCTGTGGTATAGCCTCCTTCTGCATCCTCTGTTTCGGGACGAAGGGCCTGACCCATTTGGATGGTATCCAGCGGGGGCCTGAGGGAGTGGACACGCAAGCATATCCTCTCCCCCAGGTCACCAGGTCAAAAGGCCCTTCCGTCCGCCAGGTCTCTGGATCCTTAATAAGGACCGGCGGCCTGGCTTTAGGCTGCAGCTGCTGGTGACTGCCGAAATGCCGGACCACTGGAGAATTCTGGTTGTCAAAAGAGCAGTTTAGGAAGTTGAGAGTATACAGTGCTCTCGACAACCGGACGTGGGGGTTCTCCACCTTCAATGCCACTTGTTGATGTGATATTATCTTCTTTAGTCTCTGGTGGGCCCTCTCCACCATGGCTTGGCCTGTCGGGGAATAGGGGATGCCGGTCTTATGCACTATTCCCCATTGCTGCAGGAAGCTCCGCAGTTCCTTGGATGTATACGCCGGGCCATTGTCTGTTTTGATGGCCCTAGGGATGCCCAAGACAGCGAATGCCTGAAGCAGATGCTTCTGGACATCTGCAGCCTTTTCCCCTGTGTGGGCAGAAGCACAGATAGCCCCGGAGAAGGTGTCCACTGAGACATGGACGTAACACAATCGACCAAAAGAAGGGATGTGTTACGTCCATTTGCCACACCTCACAGCTCGCCAAACCTTGAGGATTAGCCCCTGAGGCAATGGTGGGCGTTTGGTCTTTCTGGCATTGGGGACATGTGGCCACGATCGCCTTGGCCTGGTCCTGGGTTAGGTTGAATTGCTGGACCAGGCCAGGCGCGTTCTGGTGGAAGAGTTGGTGGCTGATCTTAGCCTGGCCGAACACATCTGGGAGTGGGCCCACCGTGACTGCAGCCGCAGCCGGGGCATCGGCACGATGGTTGCTCTCAGCGATGAACCCAGGCAGGTCAGTGTGCGATCTCACATGCATTACATAGAATGGGTGCTCGCGGTGGGAGACTAAGTCGACGAGCCTGCTAAGTAGTTCAAATAATTTTTGGTTTGAGACCTCCTGAAGAACCGCAAATAGAGCTCTGGACACTACACCGGCAACATACGCAGAATCTGTAACCAGATTGAAGGGTCCTGGGAACCTCTGGAATGCCCTGACGACTGCGTCCAACTCAGCGATTTGTGGAGAACCCTCCACAACAGCAACATCTGTCTCCCTCTGCTGAGTCTGAGGATCCTTCCATCACTGACTTGTGGGATGCTCCAGACGCGTCTGTAAAAACTGTCACTGCATCCAGGGGCTCCTTGCTCTGGACCTTTTTAAGTGATAATTTAAATTCCGAATTAAACAGTTTATGGGCCGGCCCATTTACTGTGATGCGCCCAGTGTAGCTGTCTAATGCAAACTGAAGGTTTTCATTTGTTTGCAGCAGTTCATTGAAGGTCTTCAATTTTAGTTGGCCCGATTCCAATCCAGTTGGTATGTAAATGCATGCGAAATTGCATCCTGCCAACTCCCTGATCCTTGATCTCGCTTTGAGGATCAGTTCGGCTACCAGCTCCTGTGGCCTTGTCATCCTTTTGGACCGGTGATGGCTCAGAAAGACCCACTCTATGATTAAGAGTTTGTCTCCCAAGCCTTGGTCCATCAGGGTCTCACTGATGGATGATGCCATGGAGGTGTGGCAACTTCCCAGTACGATGAATTTGAAAGGCAGGCCCGGGTGGTAACGGTGGGCCTGCCTGGCCGAAATAGCCTTTTGGATCTTGTCCAAAGCTACCTGAGCCTCTGGGGTGAGAGCCCTAGGGGAACTAAGCCCCTCTCCCCCTTTCAACAAATTGAAAAGGGGGGCCAGGTTCAGTGTTTTCTACTAGACTTCATTTATCTCAACTTTCCTCCATGTTGCCTGTTATTGATTAGTTTTCATGATGCTGCTACCATTTAGAGATATCTTAAATGGGCCTAGTTGCAAACTTTGAAGTAGATGTAATTTACACATAAAGTGGCAGTTCATTGAAATTGCTAAGTTTCACTGCCAGTATTTTAGATCTGACAGATTTTGACCCGAATCAAAATAAGACACAACCTCTCTCTGATTCCTGGTGAACTTGTTTTGGCCAGAGGCCTGGTGTTTCCATGGTCCTTGTCGCAAAGATAAACTGCCAAGGATCCCAGCTTGTGACCAGGGGTGCTGTGTTTCTAGGAACATGTGGTTTCATTGGATAACCTGCAGGAGAAGTCTGCTGCAAAGTTAGGGACTGAAGAAATCCCTCATGGACTTGCCTCATATTTGGGGACCTGCAGTAATCCTCTGTATCTGTCTTTTGAAGCTGTCAGTCTTCTAAATGTTAAAACTAAGAAAAAAAAGTTCTATTTGACAGTTTTAAAACTGAAGCCTTCAGCTGGTGGGAAATTTGGAGTTTTATGGGGTTTGAGAGCCCAGAAACTGTCTGGTTCTAGTTGGAGCTGTGTTTTATCATGCTTTTGTGGGTGCCAATTAATATCTCTCTTCCCCTTTCTTTTCAATCTGAAGTTCATCTAATAGAGTACCTCAGGAGAACCCAAACCTCTTTTGCCTAAAGTCTTTAATTTCCCCCTTTCCATGGCAACCTTTACGACAGAGGTTTGCAAGTTGCAGTTTCCTGTGTTTTGCATAGGAAGGCTTAAATACAGGAAAGAATATCCTGAAGCATCTATATTCCAAAATATTAAAATGAACAGTGAAGCATATTTTCTTCAGGGATCTGAACTTGCCTCCCAGAAGGAGCTGTGCCACAGAGAAGAGGAACTGTCCAGTTGAAGTAGTTGCAGGTGCAGTGTGCATAGCTGGACATTCTTTTGTAAGTGACCTTACAAAATCAAGACTTTTCCTGGACATTTCTCTTGAGTCTCTCTATCTCTCTTTTTTTTTTTTTAAATTAAATATTATATTTTATGAGGTAATTCAAGCATTGTTGTATTTCCTCTGTAAAAAAAATAAATCTTCTGAACTTTCAGTTGGTCAAGAAGATAACAGCCACATTAAAAGCTGTCAAGGAAAACTCGAGAGCCACTCTGAATTCAATACATTGGAATTCTTTTATGGTTGAAGACACTGAAAGTACACTTGTGTGTCTGAAAAAACAAGAGGCACTGTTATGCTATATTAGCTGTCCCACATTTAGCTTATTGTCCTGAGATGTTTGCATGCTTATTAGGATTATGGCCACTGCAGTAGAAGCAGATAAATTTTAGCACCTTAAGAATCTCTTCTATGATTGTACAGAGTTCTTGACCTATTCCCAGAGTCAACAAGTTAATTTGCTTTTGAAATGGAAAAGTTTTGTTGCAGAGTTACAACATTCTCAAGATGTAACTTTCTTAGTGTATGTGGTATAGCAGACATTAGAGAGAAAATCTGTAGCATGTCATCTTCCCCACATTTTGAGTCTCCTGTTTGGGTAAGTTGAAGGGTCAAATTCTTATGGATGCTAAGGATTGTCTCTTTTCACAGTGTGAAAGTGTTGAAAGAATATTTTTTCCTGCCTCTGACCTTGATGTGTAAAGTGTACTGTAGTACCCTTGTGTTCTTGAGATGTTCTCAGGTATCCCTGACACCTACAAAAAGCCAAATGCTGTGTGCAGCTGGTTCTGTTATCTGCCAGTCTCCCACATAGTTCTGGTAGTTCTCCTGTGGCCATCTAGGCCAGTCTCCCACATAGTTCTGGTAGTTCTCCTGTGGCCATCTAGACATCTCTCTTGCTCTCTCTCTCTCACTCTTTTTTCCCCCTTGGTAGTCCTTTAGGGTACAGACATTTCAGAGATGCATCTGTAATGTCTAAGTGGCTTCCTCTTCTTTCTTTTTCCCTTCCACCTCAATCAAGAAATTCCAGATGGAAGCTCTTTGGTGTTAGTAACAGCTGCACAGCAGATAATTTGTTGCATCCTTAGAACTGTAATATTTGCAACTCCATACATGTAGCTATGATATACATTTACATTAGGGATCTTCTGGTCTTTTAAGCTTCCTCAAGGCTCTTCTAGTCTTTCTTGATGCAGCATTTTGCCCTATTTTCTGTTCCTGGTTAGAAATAGCTTCTTTCAACATAAAGAAGTTAAGATATTCTGTTGTAAATTTGATTTTTAGGAAGCCTGAATATTTTAGAGTCCTGTGTTGTGATTCAAAAATTGTGCTCCCTTCTTTCATCTCTAGGATTTATAATAAGGTGTCAGCAATGATCTAGTCCATCTGGGAGCTTGCATCAATGCTTGGGAGAGCCATATGTGTCTGCCTCAAACAAGGCTATAGAAAAGTGTTCCACTAGCAACCAAGATGTCATCCATCTGCTAGACAATCCTGTAGCTAGTTAGCTTAATGACGTATTTATTTGACTCTGTTTCTGCAGAGCAGAATCCAGCTTTCCTCCCTGCTCAAATTAATACCAAGACCTCCCTGCTCTGGAGAAGAGAAGCCTGCCTGCTCTGGGGGACATCAGGAAGCCTGTGGCTTGGTGGGTTTGATCTGTTTTATCTGCCTGGGGATGCTGCAGTCCTGAATTCTGAGTGAGATTCCGAGTGATTCCGCTCTGGGAGGCGGCTCCAGCCTCCCTGACCGAGCAGCCCAGGCAGGGCTGGGGGCCGAGGGAATCCTGGAGCAGACACAGGGCCTGGGTGACCTGAGCTGCATGGGGAAATCCAATCATGCTGCTGCTGCTTTAGGGTGTTATTTTAGCACACAGGGCTGTGGGAGGATTTCCTCCTGCCGTGGGCAGAGCTGGAATTGTCACAGTGAACATTTCACCCGGCTACACGCAATAACCCAAGTGATTGTTGCACTCGGTGACTTGTGTGAAAGTGCTTGTTTGGGACTAAGGATTCAGGGTCTTCCACATACATGTTGTAGATATTTGTAATCTCATATGGCCCTGCAGAAAGTCAGAGCTCCAGGAACTGTGCTGGAAATATACTGTGGGAGGACCAGCTCTGTGAACTTCAGAAACTCTGCATTCATACTGAGGTAAATTTGGGACTGACTGTCATTGATTTCTTTCCAGTCACTCTGTCCTGCTGTTTTGGTCTTTTTCGAGGTCCAAAGAGGCCAAGTCACTCTTGTTGCAACTTCTAGCTTAATCTAATTTCTAATCTGTCTGTGAGTCAGACTTAAGTTGAGAAGGGGACAAAACAACAGGAGAAATGCAAATTTAGATGAAAAGAATGTTTTGTGTTAATGGCAGTTATATTGATTTACGTTGAAGCAATCTACTGAATTTAATCTGGAAAAATACAGATGTGTATTCAGACCACTGTACAATTAGATCCAGCATATCTTCATCCATGTCTTGCAAGGAAGTTTATATGCAGCTTCACATGGGTTTCGGTGGGTTCAATGGGTTGAAGCCAACATAGGGCTGTCTACTGAGGTTGGTAAATTTTACCTGACAGATGTTGTTTAAAGTAGCAGACAGGGATACAGGTACTTAGTGAACTTCAAGGAAAAAATAATCAGTAGTCTATGCCAGTCCTAAATGCAGGTGAGAAACAGATCATAAGTAAGGCACAGAAAAAAATGTGCTTTCTTGCACACTAGAGGTCTTTTTTTTTTTTTTTTTTTTTCTTTTTGGTGTTTGTGTGTGTGTGAGCACATTAGCAGTTCTAAGCTGGAAAAGTGAGTAAAAGTGAAATCAGGACAATTCCATGGAGGAGTGTGGAGATGGAAGGGGTGAACTGTACTCACTTTTGCCTCATTCTCTAATGCTATAAAGAGAATTGTAGAATAATTTAGGTCAGAAGGAACCTTCTGGAGTTCTAGTCCAGTCTGCAGTAACAGGACTAAGGCTTTTTTGAAGAAATACTTTTGAATCTAGAAATTGTTATCTAGATCTTAACTTTCAAAACTCAGTGTTTTTTCATATGTTTTGAACTGCTTCTGTTTAGGCAGAAGTGCAGAAAAGGTTAAGTGGAAGAAAAAAAAGTGTGAGAAAAAGAGTATCTTACTTCTAAAGATGCTAAGTAAGGCCAAACCCAGCAAAGTTGACACAATTCTAGCTGTAGATGGGAGGGAGTGACCATGTTAAGAGTATCTGAAAACTGTTGCGTGTGTTTAAAGTAAGCAACACTTTTATTTCCTTGAGATGTTCTAAATAATTAAATAATGTTGTAGTTTCCCTTCTGAGAAGGGGAACAGCTGACAACTCTTCACTGATATGAGTTTACATATACTTATTTGTATTCCTTTTGTCACAGGGCTACTATCCATTGTTAAATAAAATAAGATAAAAATGTCTTTTCCGTATCACCTTATGAAAACAGAAGTCCTCTCAGAGGTAACTCTGATTCGTTGGAGTAACTTTGATTAAACCTTTGGAGAAAAGGGGTATTTACATCGTGCTGTAAAGCTTACAGGATCAAAACTTGATTAAAACAGAATGAAAAAAGCATTTTTGTAGTTTTCCACAAAAATTAGATTTGCATTGGATTGATGCATTCTTTAGTCTTGTATGATACCATGCATAATAAAATCTAAAAAATAATTAGAAGTCATAAAGCTATGAAGTTTTATAAATTTCTGCCTTTAAAACTGCCTGCTTCAGTTTTTTATTTTATTATTGGTGTCATCAAAGGGAAGTATTTCTGTTTTGATGCATTGGATTTTCTGATGGAAAACAGATCTGCAGGAGTATTTGACAAGAACTGATTACTTCTTGTTTGGGAAGAACTTATTTACTTTATCTTACATTTATTTGTTTTGGGTGTGTATTTTTTAAAGTGCTTTAACTTTCTTTGCATTTCCACTGCAAATCTGGAACTTGATTAGGGATATTACTAAAACTCAGTCGATTTGAAGCTTCATTTTGTTTCATTGCTTCACTCCTCTTTGTATTTGTTTTACCATGTAAGAGAATATATTAATGTGTAGAAGTAATGGGGCATCTTCCTTATCTTTTATCTTGTGTGTTGGATATGTTTTGTCTGACTCTATAGCCAGAAATATTAATCTTCTTTTCTTAATTTCTTACATGTGGAGATATTACATGTGCAAGACCTTAATTATTTTTTTGTATCTCCTGCTGCTGATTTCCCAGTTCTGTTCACCTGCTGCTAATCCTGTGTAGCTTAATGGAAGGAGATTTATACAAAATAATTTTGAACCCACTTTGTTTCTTTTTGCTAAGAATTGAGACTAACGGAAAACCAAACGAAGTTTTGCTTCTGAAGGGCATAGCACTGCCCGTGTCAGGTCTTTGTCCCATTAGCCAAGTGTTTTCCTTCTGCCAGCACTTCATATATGTGGATGAATATGTTTTCCTTGTTGTTAAATATTCTTGTCCAGTGACACAGAAGTGCTGTGTTTCAAAAGAAGATTATGTGCTTGACAGCTATGGAAGTAATTAACATAAAATTGGACTGTCTTATCCAATTTAGCTTATGTATGCTAAGGTAGTGTTTTAACACATAATGATAAAAAAAGGGAATGTAGAATGGTGGTACATCTTTCTGGTATAATTTGTGGAATGCTTGTTGCTTGGATCTCACAGTGGTAGAATTTAAAGTCCTGTCTTTATATTTGGATACTCAGAATAAGGGGAAAAAAAAGGGATCTACATAGATCCCTTGGTAGTCCTTATGCTGAGTGGTTTCTCTTTGGCACTGTTTTGTGGTATAGCCTTTATGCTACTTAAATTAAAAAAAACAAGGTTCAGAAAATAAATGGGAAAGACTGACTTTGACTTTTGCCTGGAAAGTTTCTTTGGTGAGCCTGAGCATGTGACAGGCCTGAATGCTGTCAAATCCAGGTTGAAATGAGCCCTTGGTCATTTCAACTTGGATCAGCAGGGGCTGAACTTCAAACACACAACTAAGGATGGACACGATGTTTAACTTCAATTAGTGAGTTATCACATCAGTCTGACCTACTAGACATGGTAGATGATACCAAAACACTGGCTTTGTTTGCAAGTACTTGCTATTTATTGCTGAAGCAATTAGCCATCTTTTACATTTCATTTTAGCTGTCTGATTGCTGGCACAGTATAATTTTTTTGTTCAAGGTTTTTCATATCAAAGCAAATTACATAGTACAGGGTGAATTTGTTTTGTGAACATCACTTTTACAGTCAAAACCTTATGTGCTGCTGGATAAACAAGACATGTTTTAATTAGGTGTGTCTGTGTTCACCAAAACTATGTCAGAATGTAAAACCATCAGATTAGAGTTTGATTAAAGGAGAATGAGTCCCCTTGTGCAGTCTCCTCTGTACTGGTTTCGTAGCTATGCTGTGAACTCTGTACTCCATTTGTAGTGTCAAACAGCCCTGCAAAGAGCTGGCCATTAAATATTTTTTTCATTTTTTGTAATTAAGAATAATTGTTGAGCAGTTATTCATGATGATACCTGCCTGAAAACATGATTTTATCTGTTAACTTAAAAAAAAAGTGACACATTTTATTCATGTTTTCCATCTTCGATTAAGAGAGACTGTAAAAGATAAATGGTACAAATACAATATCCCATATAATTGAAAATTACTGAAAAAATGGGGTAGAGAAATATGGATAATGCAGAATCCAAATATGCTTATGAGACCTATAATTATGTTAATTAGCATATAAAAAAGTTGAAGTGAAAGTTCGTGAATATTTAAAATCCACAATGAACTGTGGCAAGGTCTTAAAAAAACCCCAACAAACAACCCAACCTGAAGTATATGTTGCAGAGGCTTCTAATAATTTTACAAAAAAAAAAAATTACTTGCTGTTCTTCTTTTTGCATGAGTGGCTGTTAGATTCATGCTGTCTTAAAAGTTTAAGGAAGGAATAAGACTCCATTTCCTGTTCCTTATTTTTAATTAAACTGACTGGTGGTCATGGTTTAACCCCAAAAAGCTCCCTTGCTCACTCCCCCACCAGTGGGACTGGGGAGAGAATCAGAAGGGTAAAAGCTAAAGAACTCATGGGTTGAAATCAAGGAAGTTTAATAGGGAAAATGAAAGCTGTCCATACAAGCAAAGCAAAACCCTGAATGATTTCACTGCTTCCTGTGGGCAGGCAGGTGCTCAGCCACCTCCAGCACAGCAAGACCCTCTCATGTCTGTTAGTGACTGGGGAAGGCAGACACCATCACTGCCAATATCCTCTCCTTCCCCCCTTTTCCCCCACTTTCTATATTGAGCGTGGAATATGGGCTGGGATACCCCTTTGGTCAGTTTGGGTCACCAGTCCCAGCTGTGTCTCCTCCCAAGCACCCCAGTTTTCTCACCAGCCTGGCAATACAAAAAGCAAAAAAGGCCTTGGCTCAGTGTGAGCCCTGCTCAGCAATAACAAAAACATCTCTATATGATCAACCCTGTGTTTAACACAAATCAAAACCACAGCCCCATAGCAGCCACTGTGAAGAAAATTAACTCTACCCCAGCTAAAACCAGAAAACTGGTCTTGACTGTCATCTGTCATCCGGAGCCACCAAGATAACTCCTAGATCTTCTTGTTATTCAGACTATTTCTCAATCCATTTCTACAAACTTTGGCAATCTTAGTTTAGTGAGAGTTTCCTGGGTATGAGGTCTGAATTTGACTTTGTGAATAAGTAGCCCTCTTGAGTAGATAATTTAAGGGCTCTGTGTGGGGTGGAGGTTTTATGTTATCCTCCTACTGCAAGAAATTTTGCCATGATGGCAGAAAAATGGCAAACTTTGCCACTTGTTTGCCACCAACTTTGCTGTCAT
Organism: Zonotrichia leucophrys gambelii; assembly: GCF_028769735.1. Lineage (NCBI taxonomy): Eukaryota > Metazoa > Chordata > Aves > Passeriformes > Passerellidae > Zonotrichia > Zonotrichia leucophrys. The sequence continues at coordinate 100,256,827 of NC_088171.1, read as the reverse complement.
TTTCATTAAAAACTGCAGAAGGGGTCAGACATGAATTGTTAACACGCAGTGCTTATTTAATTGTAAGAGAAGGGTTTGGTCCCGTGGTTTGAATTCTGCATTAAAAAAAAGAACAAAAAATTCTCCAGTGGCCTCTTCCTATTCCTCACTCCAGGCTAAGAGTTGTCAAGAAAACAGGGAGAGTAGAAGAGATGGAAATGTGATTATCAACAAATACACAGTAAAGTGTTTTCCCTGATCAGTACTTTTATGTATTTTATATTAATTTTTTATAAAACATGATGTTCCTCCCTTCCCAGTTCTTTCTAGCTTACCAGATGACTGAGGTTAAATTAAGTACTTCCCAGCTATGATTTTCAGGAAAGCAAATTTACTGGTACTAACTCTGCAGGAGCCCTGTGCTGATATTGATGGCTGGCTGTGTTCATTGGCAAGAGAACGGCTCTCAAGTGAGATTATAACCAAGAAAACGTGTTGACTACTCTCAATACGGATTCTCCTTTTATACCCAAGTCTGTGTTTGTAACTGAAAGTGTGGGATATATTCAAATTTGAACTTCTGTTCGTGTCTGTGAGGGGGAAAATGTCCTTATGTTTTAAGTGACTGCATATTGTGTCTGTGCAAATATAGGTCCTCTTGATGTGAGGAGAGCTATTGAACACATCAAGATTTGTGCTGTACAAGGCTTTAGGAATGCTCATCTCAGTAGTTTAGGATTTGGGGTGTGTGTAAAAAAAAAAAAAATCTGCTTTAACTTAAGGTTAGTAGAAGGATCCCAGCATATAGGTAATATTTTGATTGTGGGTATTTGAAAGGGAAATGTTAGCAGTGTAATTTTAGCAGTGTTCACAGACCTTGCTGATTTTCTTATATGTTATGCCAGATACAAAACAAGATGATTAACTTTTCAGAAGGAAAAAATCTTCTCTTCTAAAACCAGGACCACAGGGATGTGTCAGATGACAATATTGTTTATTGCTCAGACTTAGGAATTGGTATACACTGAGCAATCTGAGAACCTTGTTTTATTGTTAGGTATCAAAACCAATGCAATGTCAAATGTTGAAATGCTGAATTTTTGTAGGATGTTTACAGTGTATTATCAAAGATATTGAAAGAAGCAATGACCATTAACAACAACAAAAAATAAATATATATCCTGTAAGTCTTAATATGAAATGATAAATAACAACAACAACAACCCAGGTCACTAACCTTCCTTATGACGTGTAGGTTTCAACCTGTGCTTGGAAGTAAATATAGAAATCTAAAGGAAAAGAAAGATTTCTGAATAGATTATCATTGGCCCAGTTTAATGCAAAGACATTAGTTCAGAAATTAGAGAGGTTACTTTTCCATATGTTGAAAATAACCTGTGCCATAAAAATAAAAACATAGTGCCTAAAAAAGAAAGGTCAGAAGATTTAAATCTGGCAAAAGCAATGTCTGATGCCTTCACTGAGCTGAGGAGCTGTTCCAACTTAGGTATGGAGGCAACAACACTCTCACATCCCAGGAAATGCTAATTTCACAAGAGTGCCTGTTGTCCAAGAGGACTGTTTTCTAATTTGCCAGACAACTTCCCCACATATCCATCAGGATGACACACTGAGGAGGTTATTTGTATAGTGATGTTCTGTTCTTCCTTTCTCTCCTTGCCTTTCCACTGAGTTTCCCTGCCTGTGAGCTGTTCTGGTTCCTTGCAAACTGAGTTAACAGGAGCTAATATTGCTACTTTCAGGTAGTTTATTCCCAGCTGTTCTTGCAACAAAATAAATGTTCTGACTGAGTACTGCAAGTATGTATGAAGCATTCCATCAGAGGGCAAGGATTGCTTCTGAGGTTGGGGTGAGGGTACAGTTGCTTTCTCTTAAGTTAAAGCAAGGGTCTATTTAGAGAGACAAGGAGATAAAAGGCAGGAGATGACTGCGTAGGGGAGCTGTGTGTGCATGGAGACATACATTATATATAAAGAAAAAAATTAGTCACGTGCATCTCTAAAGTGGAGAGACTAATGCTAGCTGACTCTCAGTTCTTTAGATTATTCTGTGCACAGTTGCCCTTGAGTACCCTTCCCTCTGTCCTTTTCCCCTGTGCTGAATGAAAACCAAAAATTGGGTGGAAAAAATGCTTTGGGAAGATAATTCTGCTGTTGTCTCAACCTATGGCTCATGTAAAGCTGAAGGTGAGTAGTGAGAGGGAACACATTGCACCTGCCTGTGTTGTTTTGTCTGTGTGCACAGAGTCACACACTGAAGAGTCCAGTCTGGGACTTTTAGGAGGATGTGCATTGTTTCATCATGTTGGTCTGCTGCGTCTGTTTGTTGTTTTATTTCTCTTGATGCAAAATACTTATTGTGAGGGGAAAAAAATAAAGTATAAGAAAAAGAGATGTGATCCTAAGGTACTTGGTTTTACAAAAACTAAACTAAACTGCATATTGGTAGGGTTTCCCAGTAGTCACTTGTGGGCATACAGGAACATTCTGAGTTAGAGATTTTGGGGTGTAGCTTATGTTGAAATATGTTTATTGCTGTCATGCTTACATCTCAAAGTAAAAAAAAAAAAAAAAAGAATATTAAGTGTCTAATCACATTTTTTCTTGATATCAGGCTTGACCTAATTTTGGGAGCATGTTCCGTTCTCCCCCACATTTCTGCAATGGAGTATATTCAGTACCTCACTACTGTGTTCCTTTAACTGTCAGTTCTTGGATAACAGGATTTCATTGCATTATGATGGTTTTTTTGGGGTGTTTTTTGCTCTATTCTCAGGTATCTCTGATATCTAAAATCCAGTTTTTCTCTATTGAAGCATGTACTTTCATCAGGTATGTACTCTGCTTTGGAATGGCCATTGTGGTAATGCACTGCACAAAGCCCAGCAGGACAGTGTGGGGTAGATTGCTCCTTGAATCTTTCTGTTTCTACTGGGTGGATCATTCAGCAACATCCAGTCCCCTTGTGTTTAATTGCCATTGTTCTGGAGGCTGCCTGCCCTTACCCTCAGGAGATATTCTTAGTTCCTGGCTATAGACATGACCAATCTGGTGACCTTTTGATATTGACTGTTACGTTTTGCTGACAGTTCAGGCATTTCGTAGGAGTGGAAACTGTTGTCTTGACAACTAAGCTCCACCTAATAATAGATAACTAAAGAATCCAAAAGTCCAAATATATAATAATTCTCACAAAATTCAAACTTATTTTTGAGTTTGAGACCTGACCTCACACACAAATATGTTTGCTTTAGATCTGTAGCATGAGAAGCTCAGGCTTCACCATGGCACAACAGTTTTATAGTAGGCTTCATCTGTATCTGTTTTAGATGCTGTTTTTTCTGTGATAAAACATGTTAATTTGTGCTAGTTTGCTGCAAAGATGACACTCTATTTGCACTGTAACATGTGACAACAGTATGAACAGTACACAAACTTTTATTATGCAGGTTATTAGGTTTTTATCTCTATTTTTTTCCCAGAAGAACCAGATTGCTCCTCAGCATTTCTGCTGTGCTAATAATGCTTCTTACCAGAGCAGGGTGGGAACAGACCTTGAAACATGGAACTCAAGTTCTGGTCCTCATTCTGAAGAGGAACAGCAGTTCAGGCTCAGCATTAAGTTGTTCGTCTGCATATAGGGTGCTTTAGAGGAGGTAGCATAAGGATTTTGTAGCAGAAGTTGTGTGTAAATGTCACGTTCAGTTAAGGCACAAAAACCCAGGAAGGCTCTTTGGTTACCTGCAGAATTTTTCTGGAGTGGAGGAACTGTTACCCAGCATTAAAGACATCCTCTGTGGGCTGCATTTTGGAGTGGAGTGGGAGTTAGTGTAAATGAGTTTGGACAAGCTCCTTTTTTCTGGTTCCATCTGTGATTTTAAAGGAAGATTTAGCAGTGAGATTTTTTTTTTAACTATTTGTGAAAGAATGGACATTGTATTTAAAATCACATATGCTGGAAACATCACTATTCTACTGGAACTGTGAAAGATGAGCTCTGAGAGTCCCTTTTATTGCAAAATGCCTTTGTTCAGAAAGACATCATTCATCTGCCATGTAACACTGGAGGTGATTGGGGTGTGGTGTGACACTGCTGCTGTTTCTCTCAGGCTGGCAGCCCCCACTTGCTGTGTGTCCCTGTTTGCTGAAGAGCTGATTGAAAGCTTGGATGTAATGTGATTAAACCCTCTTTTTGTGTGTGTTCCTTTGAACATGCAATGGAAGACTCTTCTGCGAAACTACTATTGTCCAGAGAAGTAGTCCAAAAGCATGTTAGTGCAGTGTTCTAATCTACAGGAACGTGAGTAATCCCTGGGAATTATTTTGCATAAATTTGCAGAGGCAGGAATTGCTTTGGGGATGTTTAATTCATAGCAGAAAGGTAACATTTTCTTGTATTTTCTTGAAATATCTGTCTTAAATCTGGAGATGTTATGGAGAGGAAGGCAGTAGTCAAGACCATGAAGCTGATGGTAAGAGGTGGAGGTTTTGAGTTTCCATTCTTTTATTTCTGGAGGATAATCATAATATTATTTATTTCTCCCCTGCAAAAGATTTGAAATGAACCAGGAAAGAAGATTTGAACTATTGCTTTCCCTTTTGTTTGAACAGATGTAAAAGTATGCATTCAACAAGAGGAACAAGTTAGTGTCTTGATTTGAATTTCTCATCTTTCGTTTTTGTGGATCGCTCTTTGGGCTGTCACAGTGCATAAGATCTTTGTGCTTTAATAAAAACAACCTGGTTGTGTGGAAAAAGAACTTGAGTCTTCTGCTTATGCTTAGTACTTTACTTTCTCTGCCCTTAGGACTGGTATCAATTAGTTTGAGAGACTACTTTCTAAATAAAAGGTGTCTATAATATTAACCTGCACAAAACAATTTTCAGTGATCTTCAGGAGAGAAAAAATGTAAACAGTAAAATGCTATTGAATAAAAATTAGTATAACGTACTCAAATTATAAAAGACTGAGTATCCATAGCTGAGGCTTTCAGTGGTTTTCAGTTAGTTAAGATTATTTCAGTTGTTTGTTGCTTTCTCAAGCAGGAGCTGGAAATTGGACTGGAAATTTTCCATGCTGCTTTGGACTGGTTATTTGGTCTGGAAGGCTTTTCAGATGCAGTGAACCAGCTGGAAGTATTTCTGAGCAGGAATTTAGGAATGAAGATGATCGCTGCTGTCTCAGTGGTGAGGTCTCACCCATTCACAACTGTCTTGGAGGAAGAGTTGACATGTGGTGGTTGAGCATTGCTGGGGCTGTGCCAGGACAGATGTTGCAGTGCTGCACTTCAAAGTGGGTTACTGAAAGGCTCTGGATTTAGACTAAACCTCCCAGTGGGAATGGGAAGGGAGTTACTGCTGGTACCGATCCTTCCAGCCATGCAGTTTGACTGCAGCCCTGCAAGTGGTTGTGGAGGCACGACTGGGGTGTGGGAGGAAGAGGAAGGTCAGCAGTCTGTGGGCTGGGAATGGAAGGCCTGCTGGGGTGGGAATCTCTCAGACAATCTCTCTGCTTAAGCCAGCCTTTGATCCATACATCTGGGGCTGTCACAGTGTGTTTCACTTGGAAGCCTCTTGTTTAGGAGAATGAACTGTACTTAAAGGATGGTTTCTGGAGGAGCACCTATGTGTGTGTTCTGTGATCTCCCTCTGCCCCAGATGTATGTGAACACAGAGCTCTCAGTTGTTTGGGGAAAATCTCCCTCCAAGGGTCCTAGGTCCTGTCTGCATGTAAAAAACCTGCAGGAGGTAGCAGGAGGAATTTATAAGAAAAATAACAATAAAAACTCCTATTTAGAAACAAGGAGCCTTTATAGATTACCCACTATGGGACCAGTTCTATAAAAATTGTTGTTTAATTGTGTCAACAATTGGAAGTACCTGGGTTTGGGAGTAAGTTGAGGGAAGAGTGATGTGAAGAATAACTATGGAAAAATAATTTTCCCTGCCATACTGCCTGACAGCAATGGATGGCATTTTTTTATTACTGGCTTAAAATAGATGTAAATACACCTATAATACCTTTTGTTTGTGGTGTTCTATAAAATGCTGGTCAGTGAGTTCAGTGAGGCGAGTCTTCCATGTAAGGTACTTGGGATGCAGCTTAAAAGATACATAACTTCTAACTCTTGTTCTCATGCTATTTGTCAACTTTATGCTGCAGGGAACTGTGATTTGCCAATGCCTGTGGTTTTCAGACTTGCTGAATCCAGAAACACTTGGATTTCTGCTGTTTAACAAAGGAAATGGCTAGGATAGTAGAATTATTTCACATTAAGTCATCAGAATAAATGCAGAAAGAAACATTGCCTGAGAGTTAGACCAAGAAAGAAAAAATGCAAACATGTTGCTGTAAAGTTATCCAGTAACCTGTGTGATTACTCCCAATAAATAACAAGAACACATGCTGTCATACAAACAGTGGAAATGGATCTGGAATGGCTGGTTAAAGCAGACTTCTCTGCATTTTTTACATGGGGTAATAAATAATTTGTCTTTATTCATGTGTTTTTTAAGGGTAGCCCATCAAAATGTCAATAAACATTGTTAGGAATGTAGAGGATCCATGAGGTTTTGGATGGATCAAATCTAGGGATGTGTTTCCATCTTCTGGGATTGTAACAAAGGGAGAAGGAATACTCGAGTACAAACAGAAGGTTCCACAGTGCCTTTTGGGTACTAACTTAAAATACAGTCTCATGTTGAGCTTGTGAATTTTTGATATGAATGCAATGCAGGGGAGGAACTGGCTGTCCATGAGTTTCCCTGGAAAGTGCCAGCCCACCTTGCAGCTCAGGTTTGCAGCAGCCACCACTCTATAAAGGTGGCTTGTTCAGATTTGTCCAGCCCAACTCTTTGTCCTTAATCATAGTCATGTGCTGGTCGCCTCAAATTTACTTTTCCAAATGCCAGTAAACTAATTTTTAGGTATTAAAACTATGTCTGCTGTAATGCAGCCCATGACATTTTCTTAGCCCTCTGACTTGTAATCGGTATTGCCATTAAAAGTTGTTCTCCTGTGCATTCTGGTTTTTTATTCAGCTGCATTCCTGTAGTTGGGTAGCCTTTCCCTGGAAGTCTCTGAAGCACCAGGATTCTTGTTCACACTCTGCTTCCCATGATGAGCTGCATAAGGCAACATCTGTGCAGTACAGAGAAAGCCCCCAAAAGAATGAGCTCTGTCTGCCTCCCTGCTTGTCTTGGCTTGCTTCTCTTCCCCTCCTGTGCTCCAGGTCTGTTGTCCTAGTGCCATTCTGCACTCTGTTGTAAAACTGGGTTTTACAACAGTTCTACAGTCACTCTGCGGTGACTGGCCCATGCCTGGGTGAGAGTTAGATTCGTTCTGCTGTTGGTAAAACATGAGCGAATGGTGACTCTATAGAGAGAGAGACCATGGAGCTGCTCTGTGTAGTGAAGAACTAAGGAGAAGCAGTGGCAGGAGTATGAGCAAGCAGGGAAGAGATTAGCTGAGAGAATGCTGAAGGTTTGAGGTGGATATGGAGAAACTGATGGATAAACCAGATCCTGAAGACAGGAGTGGCAAATGACTGCAAAAGTGTAGATACTATTAAAAAATATTCAGAAATTAAGGAACCTTGGTTATAGGTGACTTTTACCTGTAGTTACTCACACTCAGTCCAGGCCTGAAAACTCTCACTTGTGTTGGATGTCTTGTGTGGTTCTGGAGTGGATGTTGTACGCTGGGTGTACAAGAGCATTCACTGTAGCATTTTCTTCCTTCTGCAGTGAAAATGGGGAATTAAATATGAAGTCAGTACTACGGCTGTGGAGGAGCAAATTAAAAAAAACTAAAGGGGGGAGTATTCTTATTTTGTCCAGCAAATGTTGGGTGTTTGCCAAAGGGAATACTAACAGCAGAGCCCTGATGAGAAGGACCACACTGGTGGACACTTCTCCATCAGTGGTGTCCTTGCAGGCTGTCCCTCCTTTCCTCTGCTCGTGGCTCTTGTGTCAGTTTAAACAGGAAGGCTGCAGAGCTCTGCTCTGAGGCTTGTCTTTACGTTGTTCATTAAGGTACTTTCCTAAAAAGTGGGACTGGACTTCAGGACTTTAATTTTTCAGAACTTTAATTGCTCTTTGATTGAATGGCTTTGGTCATTAGTGCAGTTGTAATGGGCTAATGTTCTTTGAGGCTAAAAATGAGTGGCCGTGGTGGGAGAGCAGCCGTCTTTCCCCTGTGTCATGCTGTAGACAGACTGCTACTTCTCTTGTCAGCCTCTGATGTAACTTAATTAATTGTAGTGGAATTACTCCTGATCTATAATTAAGTGAGAAGGAAATTGAACTGGGCAGTGTGAGAAGTTCCCTGTGTTGTTGCTGGCGATTTTGAAGAGAAGTGGAAAAGTTCACATTTCATTACTGCCAGTCTGTTACCTTGAACATGAAGTCCTTCCAACTAAGCACTGTCTCAGAAAAAAAAGTTATTGGGTGTGGTATGTTGGTTCAAGATCACTCTTTCTTTAGCCAGTTGCAGAAGTTGAGTTCCCTTTTTTTAAATATTGCTGTGGGATCCTCACTTGTTGGAAGGTCGTGCAAAGACCTGCCTATGTCATGCCTTGTGCGTCATACAAAGGTCATACAAAGACCTGCCTATGACATGCTGTGAGTGCCTTCTGCCTTTTGGATTTGCTTTGTCATATGGGGAGATGGTGTTTCATGTGTGGCTGGAGCTGTTATGGGTAACATTCTTCTTTTTACCTGGCTCTCAGCAGATCTTTTGCTGCTTACAGGAAGTGTTACACCACAAGAACCACCAGTGTGAGGGCTTCCATATCAGTGTAGCGAGGTGGTGATTATGTTAACTTTGAGGGGCACAACTATTTCTGGTATCCTTGGTTGGATAGATGCTGTTTATACAGAAGCAGTGCAGCTCTGACACTGGAAGCCTCACATTTAAAGTTAATTATAAAGAAGTGACTGGAAAGAAATTACAAAATATCTGCCATTCCTCAGGGCTTTTGTGAAGTTTGTTGTCACTATGAATATGTCAAAACTAGTATTCTTCTGATAGCTCATTTTTCATGGACACTCCTTTTGCTAGATTTACTGTTCTTGTTGGATGTCTGGATTAATTTTCCAAGTTATTTTGTAAATCTTGGTTTAGAAGTTTCCTTTTTTGATAATATCAGTAATAAGTTTTAGTACTCTTTTTCCCCAGCTTGAAAAGTATAATGAAAATATTTTATCTCTGTGAGAAAATAAAGTGTATTTGAACAAAGATTAAATAAAAAGATAACCTTGAGGATATGTAGTGTGAGATAGAGCTTGAAGAAAAATAAATACAAATGATCAAGTCTGTTGTGCTTATCCCAAAATACTTGATTTGGTCTGCATGCACTTAGCCTCTTCTCTCTCTTTTTTTTTTTTTTTTAAAGATTTTGGAATAATCAAGTTGCAGTCTAAAACTCTTCTAATACAGAGGAAGTTGAGCTTTAAACTGTTCCTTATCTTCTAACTTTTATTATTTAAAGCAATTTTTAGTGTGATTTTTCGTGTAAGAACTCTTCCTTGATTGAACTATTTGTTACATCTTTCTGAACAAATTGAAGCTAATTGTAGTTGATATAAACCCAGAGAGAATAAATAATTATCTCTATGTTGCATCTCCCAACACTCAGTTCTGGAAACAACAGAAATATTTTGTTGAAATTCCTTTGAAATTTAGGCTTTTTGTCCAAAGATCAGCTGCAAGGCATGCATCCAGGCAGGATGGCAGAACTAGCAGAGGGGCCAGATTGCATGGTCAGTTCAGGATCTCCATCACTTCTGGTTCTCTCATTTTTGGGAAACATAGGATCATTTTTAACATCACTGACATGAAAATAGAATTGTTTAAAATATAATAGCAATCTTTGTGAAATTGTAGTTAATTGTAAAACTCTGTATGTGTTTATGCACATAGATGGATGTACTCTGTTCTTGTGAGAGTCCACCTGCAGTGCTGAGTGCAGCTTTGGGATCTCCAGCATAAGAGCATGGACCTGTTGGAGCGAGTGTAGAGGAGGCCACGATGATGCTCATGGGGCTGGAGCTCCTCTCCTGTGGAGACAGGCTGAGGGCTGGGGCTGTTCCACCTGGAGAAGAGAAGACTCCAGGAAGGCCTTAGAGCAGCCTTATTTGAAGGGGGTCTGCAAGAGAGCGGGAGAGGGACCTTTTACAAGTGGGAATGGCTTTCAATGGAAGGAGGGACAGTTTAGATCAGATTTAAGAAAGAAGTTTTTTACTTCTGAAGGTGGTAAAACATTGGCAGAGGCTGCTAAAAGCGGGTGGTGGATACTCCAGCCCTTAAAACATCTAAGGTTGGGCTGGATGGGATTCTGAGTAAACTAATCAGGCTGAAGATGTCCCTGCCCATGGCAGGGGAATGGGACCAGATGACCTCTAAAGGTCCCTCCAATACAAGCTATTCTACGAGCCCATGATATATGCTTATATCATAAAAGCTGTTCCTTACTTTTGGCTTGGGTAAACGCATTTCACAGGTCAGAGTGATGGAAAAATTGCATGTTTAACTGTTTACTAGGTGCAAATTTTAAAATACATTTTCTGATAATAAAGTGTATTTTTGGTAGTGTTTATATGCTGTCACAGAAGTTTGTTTCCATATTTTCTGTAGCTGTTATCAAATGTTTGAGACTGATATGCTGGGGAAGGTGGTGAGGGTGCCATAGAGAAAAATAAACGTGTAATGAAGTATCTGTGCCAGGTGGTTAGAATTTCATTTAAGCTTGGTACAATTTGGGAAATGTGCACATCCTATCTGGTGATATGAGAGAACAAACAAATAAATTTCCAGTTATCCTTAAGGCAGATCCTCAGTGGTTGTAAACTATCACAAAGCAAATTAGGTTAATAGAGATTTGATTATATTTCTCTGACTAGTATAAAATCAGAGATGCTGCTGTGGTGTCTGTTGGATTTGACCCTTTTTTATTAAGGAATTCTTGTTTAAAAACTGGTAAATGAGTTCCAGATGAGCCTATCCTCTCTCTGAAGCAGGGATTCTCACTTTACTTCTACCCGCTCTATACCCTATATAGAAACATAACTTCTCTTCCTTTTGTTTTTCCATTGGCTTCATCAGCATCCTTTCAGGTCACACTCAGCTGACTTAGTAAAGAATTGCTGCTCAAGGTCCAAAAAAAGAGAGGAACACTCCTCTCTAGAAGAGAAATAAAGAACAAAATATCAATCTGACAAATTTAGAAAAAGGATGCATTTTATATATTATGAAAACATCAGGGGCTACATGTAAATGTGGAACTGTTTGTTTTTTTTAAGGATACATAATGTTGTCATTTACATTTTGGTTTATTTTTTGAATTTTTATGTCCAGGTAATTTGAGATAGCTTCTACATGGTTAAAATAGTCTAGACTGTAGCTAAGACACCATAGATTAGTACTAACTAAAGATTCAGTTGTGCATGTTCATCTAGGTGACCTTATTTTTGTCAGCGTTTTTGGATTGCAAATGGCTAATTCTGACTTCTACTTAATGTCATTTGTTGTTAACTTATTCCTAGAGAATGATTAAATTATCATTTTGAAATATTCTTCTAAACAGTGTTAAATTCAGGAGTTAGAAGAAGCAAAGAGAAGTATTGTATTACAGTAATTCTCAATAAAAATTGATTCGGAACAAAGCCATCCTTAATGGTAAGTGTCGTTTGAAGATGACCTGTGATTACAACCCACAGTTTTGCTGTCATTTAAGCTGGAGGGGACATGTGTTACTGCCTTGCTCAATTGATGAGATTGGATGGATGATTGAATGATGAGACTGCAAGCCAGGTCTTTAGCTTGTCAACTCATGGCTAATTCGCAGTGACAGTGTGCATGGAAGGCAAGTGTCTGTATCCTGTCATATTTAAGCTTCTAGTTACAGCCTTCTTTCTGTTTAATGCTGTGGTTGCTCCAAAACACACCAGAGAAGGAAAAGATGGCTAGGGACAGAAATTGGCAATTTTTGTATATGATGCTTGCTTCTTTTTTTTTTTTTTTTTTTCCTATTTCCTTATTTCAGTGTTACCATGTAGAATTACATATTAAGGAAGTGTTATCCATTAGCAGAAATATTTAGCTGTCTGGAAAAACAGTCTGTGTTTTTATAAAATACGTTTTCAGTTCACTGCCTTCATTTGCAGTTTCCAAAGCTTTTTGAATCTGCTGTTTTCCCTTTTTCTTGGGATTTTCACATTTCTTCTGTTCTTGCCCCTTCTCCCTCACTTGATTCTCCATGTCATAGATGTTTCTATCACTGGGAGTTGTGTTGTATAACATTAACAGTTAAATTATCATAATCAGTCCTAACTACTGACTAAATTGCAAGCAGTTCTGTATACTAAAGCTGCTGAAATCTGTCTAGTAACTTCTGTTTCCTTATTGTATTGTAATGATTTTACCCCTGCTGCTTAGCAGAAGCCTGGTGACAGGAAAAGGAAAGTAGCTGTCTGGTCCTGTTTGTTAAATGAACATCAAAATAATACAAGTTGTTAAATGAACATCAGAAAAAACAAATGTGAAAATGATGTGATAAGAGAAAATAAATGGATCTCTGATCTTCTAGGAGCTGATATCCTTTTAAGGTACTGAAAAACTCAGATGCGGTTACCAGTGAATCACTTTTCATTTTTAGGTGGTTTTAAAAGTGGAGCTCTTTGAGATGAAGCCAGTTACGAGAAGACACTCCATGTACATAAACTACTTTTCACCCATGTGGTTTGATTCCCTCCATTCCTAGTGATTGTGACACCCTCATTGGTACAGGTGACTCTGTTGAGTTGGTTCGCTACTCACTGTCTCTTGATCAAATGAAGCTACCATTCCCCCAGCAGTCGATGGCAATGGGTGGTAAGTTTTTCCCATGATAGCACCTGCTGTGAGGCAAATACTAGAAAACACTGTAAATGGTGTACCATTAGCTGAATCTGAGCCCTAACAATGGAGCAGGTACTGCCTGTGCAGATGCTGTGTCCGTTTCTCAGCGCAGGGATTGATCCAGGAGCACACACAGTGCAAAGTGCCTGGCACAGCCAGCTGGGGACTTGGAGCCCTTGCAGCCTCAGTCTGTCTGGAATTCATTAGGCTGGTCCCACAGTTCTGTTTTGCAGGGTGTGTTATGTAAACCGTGTATATTATTGGTTCTTTAGATTATTTGTGTTTTCTCCAGCTGGATGAGTAAGTATTATGCGGAAGATTTGGGAGCTTGCATAAGCTGCAGAACTTAGAAACGTGGTGAAGTATCGTGACATAGTGGATGGGGTTGTCGCAGCACGCTGCGCTCCCTGCGCCTGAAACTGCCTTGATGCAGCTACAAAGGGGAAGATTAGACACAGAATTAGTAAATTCCTTTTATTTTACTTTTTTTAGTAGACTGTGTAATTTTTCTTGTCTGTCTCAAAGAAGAGTTCAGCTCTGGATGCAACTGTAAATAAATGTTCCTTTCTTCCTTGGAAGGAAGAAAGGAAGACTGTTATGTGACACATGACAGTTGCCACTAGGTCATATGTGACATTCTACATGCATGTGTAACGTTACCTGTATACGAAGTACCATAACCAAAATTATTTGACACATAGGTTTTAAGCAAGCATGAATATACCTTTGATATTTTAAAGGCATGCATGGAGTCAAATTAGGATACACACTCCCAAAATTTTAGAAATGTAGAAGGTTTAAATGATTGTGTTTGCATTCAGCTTTGCTGTTTCACTACAGATTAATAAAATGTACAAGTCATGAGATGGTGCTGTGACAGCCTTATTGGAGAAGGTGTTTGGGAGCAGACTAGGAGGGAGCATGCAATATATGTGATGTACTATGCAGGATATTGGTAATATAAGCATATAAAATAATTGATATAGTATGTCAAGTGTAATGGGAGTGTATTTTTTATGTGTTGAGATACAATTGTGTTAAAAATTGGCATAATAGGTGCATGTAGGAAAAATCTAGAGTTAGTGCAGACAGTTTGACAAATATATGTATTTTTTCCTCCCAATTTTCTTTTAAAATAGTTTTGGTTGATAATTTTGCTTTCTTTGCTTTTGCCTTTTTATTAAGCAATATTTAGTTAGAAGTGTACAATGCACACGTGAAATGATTTATTGTCAGTGTTTCTATCCCCGAGTACATTGCCTGGCTCTTGGACATATTCTGAGTTCCTTTTGGTAAAGTTGGTTGCTTTTAGAAGGCGTTCAAAGCACAGACTCCTACACACCTTCAGTGAGGAATCTTGAAAGAAAAACTTGTTAAGTCATAGAATCATGGAATGGTTTGGGTTGGAAAGGACCTTGAAAATCATCTAGTTCTGACCCCCTGCTGTGGGCAGGGATGCCTGTTGCCAGACCAGGTTGCTCAAAATCCCATCCAGCCTGGTCAAGACACAGGAGAATGTGGTTCTCATCAGGGCTGACCTCAGTCTATGGAGTTGAGACCTTTGTTTCTGACATAATTTGGGACTTTTTGGGGTGGATTTACCCTGGCTGGATGCCAGGTGCTCACAAAGCTGCTGTACAACTCCCCTCCTTGGCTGGAGAGGGGAGAGAAAATATGTTGAAAGGCTAATGGGTTGAGATGGAAGTGATGGAGTGAGATGATTCAGCAACTACCCTCATGGGCAAAACAGACCTGACTTGGGGGAAGTAATTAATTGATTATCAATCAAATTAGTGAAAGATAATGAGAAATAAAAACTAAATCTTTCACCCTTACCCCTCCCTTCTTCTAGGCTCAATTTCACTCCTGTGTTTTCTACCTCCTTCTCCTCAGTGGCACAGGAGAAGATGGAATAGGGGTTGAGTTCCATTCATGGCATGTGGTCTCTGCTGCTCCTTCCTCCTCAGGGAGGACTCCTCCTCACACTCTTCTGCTCTTCCAGTGCAGGCTCCTCTGTCCATGGATCGACAGATCCTGCTGGGAGCCTGTTCCAGAGTGGGCTTCCCACAACTTCCCTTATTCTTTTGGGCGTCTTCTTGCTCTGAGCTGAGGTTCTACCATGGGCTGCAGGTGGCTTTGCTCCACTGTGGTCCTCCATGGGCTGCAGGGACACGGCTCCCTCACCATGGTCTGCACCACAGGCTGCTGGCTTGTCTCAGCTCCTGTGCCTGGAGCACCTCCTACCCCTCCTTCTTCACCGACCTTGGTGTCTGCAGGATGCTTGTCTCGCATCTTCTCATTCCTCACTCTGGCTGAAATGGCACAGTTTCCCCCCCTTCTTTAATGCACCACTGCAAAGGTGCTGCACCATCACTGCTGAGCTCGGCCTTGGCCAGTGGTGGGTCTGACCTGGAGCCAGCTGGCATTGGCTCTGTCAGACACAGGGAAAGCTTCTGGCGGCTTCTCAGAGGAACCTCCCCTGTAGCTCCTCTGCTACCAAAACCTTGCCGCAGAAACCCAAAACAGACCTTAAAAAACATCAGTAGCATTAAGGCTAATTGGGAACAGGATTATAAACTGGTTGGAGAAGAGATTCAGTGTGTGTGTAAAGATACCTTAATTGATATTCTTCATGCCTACTTTAGGAGGGATTAAATAGTTACCTGTTTGAAAATCAGTGGTGAGTTGATACATTTGTTTTCTGTGCTTGTATAAGACAACACTGGAGTTCTTGTTGCTTTATCACTATTCTAAGCAAGCATAATTCACACAGTGTACTTGAGAGATCTAGAAAGTTTAAGAATTTTATGTAATCCATCTAGTGTACTGGTATATTTGTGAAGCAGGAGTATTTTTGGCCATCTGTGCATTTCTATCAATGTGCATTTTGTTTGTAGAGCAGTGGGCCAAAAAAAACGAATCTCAGAAAATTGATATCCAGAAGTGTCTATTAATTTCCATAATTTTGGGTGTATAAACCACTCTGCAATTCTGGGGGCATTTATTAGCTGTTTGAAACAATTTGATATATAAATTTACATTTTGTAAAATAAAACCCATGCTTTGCTTAGTATGACATCTCTTAGCACTCAGAAAACCTAATCTTCCTTCCTGCGAGCTTCTCTACCTGGTTTGGTTTCTAAATGTTAATACCCAGTACCTTGGTACCCTTTTAGAAATAACAGGCAAGACTTCAAGGTGATAGGCAGTTACAGTCCCTTTTAGCTGACAAATGAGTGCATTTCTCCCTGTCCTGTCCACAAAAGATGCTTTTGCCCATCAGGTTCAGATCTAGTGCTGCAGCTACATTCAGGTGGGCGAGAAGGGTGGTACAAGGATTTGCTTCCCATTTTCTTTGCAGAGACAATGTAAAGCACTGATAGGACTGGTCAAAACCTATTCAGTCAGACATTTTCTGACCTGCAGGTCTCTCATGCAGCCTGCTCTTATCCCTCTGCCTGTCCCATCCCGATTCCATCCTACTTTCTTGCAGGGTTCATTTCCTTGATTAAAAAACAAGTGCTGTGTCTTTTAATCTTTAAATCCCTTTTCTGTTCTTGTTTCATGGATGAGCTTAGCACTGTTTTCTACAGCTGCAATGAGCCGTGTTGCAGCCTCCCCCTTTGGTCACTTTCTGCGTTCAAAAGAGTCACCTCCAATCTTCTCTTGCAGAAACCCTGCCACAATTGCTGCAGTCAAAGGCTGCCTGAGTTCTTGTTAACACAATGCATCACAGTTTTAAATTGTGCCCATACATTTGAGGTACAGATGTTTTTGTCTGCAGCTCAAGAGTCTCTAAAGGGTAGTGAAGCAGCTTTCCAAGCAAAGCCAGCCACAAAACTTGACTGGATGATCCTGCTAGATAAAGCAATTGGTCTGTCTGCAAAGTCCCACACAAGTTTGAAGGCAGAGGGTATTTCCTGCTTAGTCTCCTAGTGAAAATATGAATTTTATAATGAGGTTGCTTTTTTTGTCACATATTTGCCAAGATAACATAACTGTTTGACATTTATGTGAAGTATTTAATTAACAAATGTTTTTAGTTGAAAACATTTTAAAATTGCATAGATATGTTGCAGGTGAAAGCTCTGGTGAGTGAAATGCATTATCAGTTTGCTCTGCTAATCTATTTCTGAAATTCTAAATTTTAAATGTGTTTTAAGGATGAATCAACAAGGAAGTTCCTTTTTGCTTGCCTGCTCCTTCCTCCCCATTCTTCTGCACCTGGACTCTTCTCATCATCTTCTTCCTCACTGCCATTTCTTTTTCAGCCCCATTGTTTGAGAGTGGTTTGTTTTTTCTCTCAAGTTGTGCTGTAAGTTCTTTGTGGCGTACCCTCTTCTGTTTCTCCATAGCTTCCTACGTATTCTCCGTACACTCCTCTCCTTCTTCTGCTGGGTATTCTGGTGGCAGCTCCCACTCATCACAGCTGCTGCCATTTTCCCCATGTACTGCGGGGAAGAGCTGGAAGATAGAAGTTTCAGGACTACCCATGGAGCTTGCAAATTTTGGTCTCATACATATGATGGATGAGGTTTGAGTTCAAGATCAGGGGCAGGGGCCTCTTGTGCTTGAGGTGAAAGACCAAGGGTTGTTGCATGCAGAACAGTGCATCCCACATGGACTGGCCCCTGGGGTCAACTCTCATGCCCAGCTGTCCTGGAGTCTGTGGTGGAGTCGTGGATGTCAGGGTACTTTTATTGTGCTTTGGGGAATAATGGGCCTGGTCACTGGTGATGGAGGGCACTGCCAGCACATCTGGCACTGGCATTCTGAAAGAGCCATTGTAGGGGCACGGATGAGGGCTTGCCTTGGTTGTACTGCGTCTGTGCTATGGTCTGGTGTGTGGAATGACCCAGTGCAACTGCTGTTCTGGCAGTGTAGAGCACAGGATGGATAGTTCTGCTTCCCAGGAGGCAGATACGTGAGTTCTAGGTTGTGTGGAAGTGTCAATCCTCGTGGAGAGAGGAGGGCCTGGAGATCTTGGAGCTCTAAGTCCAACTCGCGGTTCCTCTCTATGAGGAAATTCACTTTGTGAAGAAAGGTTTCTCTTGCACAGTTTGAGCTTTTCCCTAGCATATGGGTAGGTAGGAAGAGTTTGCCAAATGTGTTATAGTTACATAAAACATGCAACATCTGACGGATATGAAAAGGGTTATAATAAATTATTCCTTTACACTCCCTCTTCAGAAGAGCTAAACAGAATGGCAATACAATGCCATTTATGTTTTTTGTGCTAGTGTGGAAATTCTCTCAGTGAGCATGGGCTAACAATGGCTAAATCTATTTGAGAGCTTTCTGTTAGGCACGTACTGCACTGTTTCAAGTTGCAGTGTTCATTCTGGTTCTATTTGCTATTGCTATTAATACCGGTGTATATGTGGGAGATTATTTCCCAAATCTCATCTCCATTTCCAGACCTGCATCTGCTATGACCCAGAGATATGAGAGGCTGCTTGAAGTTCTTAGATTTTTTTTGTCTCCTTTCTCCCCTCTCTGTCATTCCCATGTTTCAAGCTATACTAGTTTTCTGAAGGATAAACTGAAGTTAAAAAAAGAAATAAAGTTGTATTTAGGAGCTAGGGATTATTTTGCTTTGCTGGAAATATTTAGCCAAGCTGGTGGTTTGGAAATATTTTCATGAGAACTGCTGAGCTAAAAGTTACCGAGACAAAATTCCATAAAAACAACTGTGAACTCTAGTTTATAACAAAGTCATTGTTGGCAGCCTTCCGTTTAAAAACTTTCCATAGCTGCAAGAAAGACTTATGGATCAAAGTGATCTGAATTTTTTTTGGCATATAAAAAAGCTAACATTTGGATTTGAACCTCACTGGGACTAGTTCATTTCCATTCATTTTTTACTCTGGATCCTTAATAAGAATGACACCAAGGATCAGAGGATGGGAAGAGACACTTTTTTCTATTTAAAATTGGTTCCACAGGATGGAAATTTGGCAACAGACACGGAAACTAAGCAAATCTATTTAGAGAGCTCTCTGCCTCTCTGTATAATGAAACCAACAAAAAAATCAAATAGAGATTTTAATGATGAAGCCACACTTTGTTGAAATTTTCCATTGTGCTCTTTTCTTGGTCTTTTTAGCTTGATGACAACATAGTTATTTGGTGTGAGGTGTAATGTAAAAATTGAGGGTGCCAGCACCCATCTTGTGTCTTGTGCTCTTCAGAGCTTCTGGCCACTCTTCACACTAATGAGCTAGGTACAAAGAGTTTGGAATTGGTAATATCAAAGAGGCTGAGGGTGCCACAAATAGTGCTGGGATAAATGTTGGGAGAGAACTTTGATGAGAGGAGTCACTGCAGGTTTCAGACAATAATTTAAGGGTTGAGCTGTGGCTGCTGTTAATGCAGGAACACATGGGAGCAAGTGGAATCAGTTTCCCATGGCTAACTCCCACAAATCAATGTCGTATCTTTTCAGAATTCAGGTGCCCTTTGTGGTAGGCTGGTAGGAAACAGCCAGGTTAGGAGGCTGGAAAGACATTATTCCCTGCACCATTAACTTAATGGTCAGCAAAAATGGGCCACTAGGGGGATGAATATTAATAAATTAATCTAGTAAAGAATAGTAGCAATTTGCTTAAGATCAAGGAGAAAACTTGGGGGAAGCTGTAATTTGCTGACTCAAAAATTTTTCTGTTGCTATGCAGTTGCTGGCACTCCCACACAGCTGGCAGACAGCAGAAAAATATTTAATTTTTTTAAAAACATATTTGCTTTCTTTTTGATCCTCAGGTTAAAAATTGTTAGAAGATTTAATAAAGTCTTGTCTTTGTGAAGAGAAAGAGGAGAAATTGCTGTTGTTTTGCTTATGCCACTTCTTACTTATGGCCATATATAAAGGAAAGAGATGTTACTTTATATTCCCTGGATATTTGGGTTCAAAATATGCAAACACTTAGGGATTTTTTTTTTAATCAAAAGGCAGAAAATGACATTACTTTGTTTCCCTTACATCTTGTTTGCAAAGATGTAGAATTTGTAAATAACAAGGATACTATCTACTTCATAATGCAGTATTTACAGACGTGTTACCAAGATGAATACAAGCTCTCTAGGAAGAATCAGTAGAAGATGGGAGGAATAAGGTAGGAATAAATTAAGTGGTTCTCAGTCACTTGTCACCACACAGTGGTTCTCAGAGTAGTTGGCCTGGGCATTTGACCTTGTTGATGAAGTGAGAGAGTGTGCTGATGATTGTAACCTGCTGTCGGGTTTTTTCAGCTGTTTGAGGGGCCTGGAAAGGCCCGAGGTGGCCTTGGGGCAGCCCGCGTATCGAAGGACGAGAAGAGGCTTCAGTTCTTCTTTCGGTTTTTATGTTTATTAATTGTTTATCTAAAAGATGTTCTTTCAGCCGAACAGAGATCTGCTCAGCAGTCAGCCATGAGCACACTGTCTGCCCTCCGGGGCAGCCACCTATCTTTATACCCATTGTTACGTGTACAATATTTATCATTTTTCCCCAATACCATTTATTCTTATAACTCGGTGCACTTTCAGTAATAACCAATCCAAAAGTGCCACCATGGCCAAAGAAGATGGAGGAGAAGAAGAAGAAGAAGGACAGGACACACCCCAATTCCTCCATCTTACTTCTCTAAACCCCCCTGTACATAAATCCTAAACCTTGTGTCTCACTCTCTAATTAACTAATCCCTTCACCATTCACCCCGGTGAAGTCCTCCTATCCTCATCCTGTGTAGGGTCAAAGTGCAGCCACCAGACACTTCTGGCAACATTCCAGGAGTCCCGAGCCCCCCAAGGGTGGTCTCGGTGGCTCAGCACCTCAGGACTGAGATCCTGAGATCCGACAACCTGCTCGTAGTAGTAAGGTTGAAGTGGACCATGAAGAACTGGAGGACTGACTGACATGGCTAGGTGGCTGAGTAGTGGAAAGACAGGTAAAATTCAGTGTGGATAAAGTGGTCTACATAGGGAGAAAATAATGGTGAGTCTTGAGCTGTTGCCATGTGTGAGTCAGTTACCAGGTTATGATAAACAGCAGTGTAAAACCAGAGCTCACTACTCTGCACTGATCAGAAAAGCAAATCAAATACTAGGAAATATTAGTAAAGGAATAGAGCATTAAAGAGATGGCATCCTTTTTGCCACTTTGTATGTTCATGGCTCACCAGCATCTTGCATCATGCACAGTTCAGTTCCCTCAGCTCAGAAACAATATAACAGGATGAGAAAATTTTGGAAAAAGCAGTATTTTTAAGAGATATAGAATGGCTTATGTCCACAGGAAACAGGGATTTTTTTTTTTTAATCTTGAGAAGAAGATGCATTGGAAGATACTCTTGAGATCTTCAACGTTGTGAGTAGTGAGGAGAGGGTACACAGGTTTATTGTTCACTGTCTCTGCCAGCTCTTAAAGGAGGCATCAAATAAATCATAAGCAAACAGAAGCGGGTCTTCTAAAAACACTGTGCCAAAGAATATTGCATTTATTGAAGTTTTCCATTTTCTGACTGTAAAGGTTCAAAAAATAGTAATTTTCCCCCCTGTGATTGTATGTGTGATGTAATGGATAGGTGCACTTTGAAATATTAGTGTCTTCTATGTTCTTTTGCGTATCCCTGTATTTTTGTGTATCCCTGTATTTCCCAGAGTACCTAAGTATCACCAGTCTGTAAGGAAAAACGAGATACAGTCATTTGGCACAATTCAACAGCCATCCTAGATGTCTAAAATTATTGAAACCCTTTTTTTATGTGTGGGGAAGTGGTTTTGGGTTTTCTTATCCAAGTGTCTGAGCTTTCTCAGTTACTTGATAGGGTATAGTACCTTGGATTTTAAAAAGGAGTCTAGATTTAGTTTGTAATAAATGTCTTCTGCATTCCCTTTGGCCTTAGAAAATAACACACTCAACATGTTTGAGAACTTTAGTTGTGCACATAGGAGAAATACTCTAAATTATAGAGGTGTAGGTTAGTTGGCAGTCCTGGATTCTCATTAAGGCATCGTGCCTCTTAAGGCATATGTGTTATCAGTAAAGAAGGCAAAATTGTCCTTCATACCTGAAATATGGTAGGTTCTTTCCCATAGCCAGCTTCTGAAATGATCCTTCTTTAAAGTTTGGTGTAACACTGCAGTTGTTCTTGCCAAGAAACCAGAGGAATAATGACAATACCAAGAGCTTTTATCTGCACCTTCCTGGGTCAGGTAAGTTCAGTTTCCTTCTTCCCAGAGTCACTCAGCTCATAGCAGCAAACATTGTATTCACGTTCTAAGCGCATGCACTCATACATCTTTTGTGCAAGTCCCACATGCTTTATGCCATCACCCCTCTCCTCCCAGTGCCTGCACTGGATCCTGAACCTTCACTTGAGATGTTCACAGTCATCCTTGGCAGGGAACCATGGGCTGCTTGGGCTGTCACATCCTTGCTCCTTGTACTGTATCTGCTCTGGGGATTTCCGTTTCCAGGACCAGCTGGAGAGCTTGGGTGTGCATGCATGAGCCTCCCCTGCTCACTGAACCCTGACAAGGGATGGGTGGTTTTACCCATCAGTTCTCCTCACAGCACTAGGAGGCCTTAATTAGTTTCTACTGTGATGGATGCATTCTGTTTTAGGAAAACTGGGGTGTTAGTTGTCTGTGAAAAGGGCCAGTTCCCCTTTTGGTTGTGCAGTGGCTGGTGTGATATTTGTGTGTGATGGACTGGTGTGTAACACTTTGTGTCTGTGATGAGAGACAGATCTGAGGATGGTCTTGAACACAGTTGCAGAGAAAGCACAGATATCAAAGTTTAATGGGAACCCAGGTTTCCTGATGGTAACTTGTTGTGCTAACAGCAGATTCATTTGTTTCCTAATTAATCAGAAGGAGTGTTCTTTTTATTTCAGCCATCTGGTGGAGAGCATGTTGTTTAGCTTCTTGCTACTGCAAATTGGAGCTACACAGGAAAAAGGATGTTTCAACTTCTGTTTTTGGCTTGTTTTTCAAGGTTGAGTCAGTATAGTGCACGTTAAAACATACTATAATGAGTTGCAAAGTTCATCTCTCAAGGACTGCAAAAATTTAACTAAAATTGTCCTTCCTGAAAAGACAGGGTGGTGATATTGATGATTAATTGCCTTTATTACTTGTTTTATTCCATGCAATCAATTGTTCAGACAAAAGCAAAATATCCTTAGTGAGCTGCAGGACTATACTAGGATACCCAATTTGTTACCACTTCGTGAAGAACATTCAATGTCGCTTTTACATTTCTTCTTTGGATTAATGTCAAAAGCATATTGCCTGTCAAACAATTTGTCGTTGAGTGTGCCATTAGCTTGCTAACTCCTCACAAGGATTTTAAAACATTGCATTTTTTTTCCCTCCAGAAGTCCCCTTAGTGCAGCCTTTCTTTGGAAGCTATATTGTTCTTGTGGAATATTTTCTGAGGAGCAGTCTGTCCCTATGCGATGTTTACTGTGTTTTTGCCTTGCAGCCAGCAGATTTTAGTACAAACTTGCCTGGGGGTGGCCTTGTCCTATTTTCCTCTTAGATGGTTCTGGCATTTATAGAGCTTGGGAGATCGTGCTTCTGAATTTTCCAGTCTGAAGAGCCCGAGCCAAAACAGCAGGGGAGATAGCAAACCTGTACGTTGTTTGGCTCACGGCAGCTGGGCCTGTTTTCCTTTGACCTGAAGCAATGGCAGCTTTTCTTGGGTTTTGTGTGGAGGAGGGGGAAGTGAGGAAGAGGAAAGCTACGTAAGGAAAACTGCTTTATCTCTGTGATTGGAAAAAGCAAGGCTTACCTCTGCCTCAACAATCCCTCTTTTTGCACCCTTAGCAAAGGTAACTCCAAGCTGCTTTCACATGGCACGTGGAGATTGTCTTTCTTCGAGTTACTTTATGAGTATTGAATATTCATAAGAAAAGAGAATGTGTATTGTTTTAATATTGCATTAACATTTTTGAAAAACAAACTCTCCATGTTGCAGTACCATAGCCCTTGCAAAATGGACTTTATGTTAGAGGACTGGCTGCTTGGCAGTTTTTAGAGACATTTCATAGCTTCCCATCAACCTGCATTTTCTCCCTTATATCATGGTCACTGAAATAAAATAGTCTTACCTGAGTCTCCACTGGGGAGCAAATTGTGATGAATGATTGTGGGAATATATGAAATACCCTGCAGATGGGTGGCTCAGAGGACATAACTACTCTTTGGGTTTGGCCTTGTGCTTGAAGAGCCCTTCTTGTCTTTAAACATTGTCTCTGAAGTCATACCTGCTAAATGAGGTTTCCTGTGGAAATAAATTTCAATGTTGTTGCCTTTGAGGTATTGCAGTTTTGTGTTTATCAGTAGATGTTTCAGTTAAGTTTTGCATTTATGTAACAGAAACTTTTAGTTGTGCCACAAGAGTGAATTTATTTCTATAAGAACGGATTTGCATGTGGTTATTGGTATCCTGAACTTTTGAATTCCAGGGGACTTGAGAGTTCCCTAAAAAGTGTGTGAGAACAACAAAGAGATGAGGCTTAGTACATACTTGAAGTGGAACACAAAAGAAAACAGCCTGTGTGTGCCAAGAATTTCCAAGGAACTCCTAGTGATTAAACCAAAGTAAAAAGCATCATATTTCCAAAGAGTGATAAGATTCCTGTTTGGATGTCTGCACTGGCGTGGGACTAACGGGTGATGGATCCTGAGCCTCCCCAAGCCGAAAATAAAGGGAAAGAAAAATTTTAGTCTTTGTCCAGGTTTCAGTGTTTTCTCCCTTTATGTTGCTCCATAGCTTTTCCTTACAGATATGTATGGATCTCCACAATGCTTGTTGAGAAGCTCAAGAGAAACTCTTGTTTCTGCTGTAGTTCTGGCAAGAGATGACAGTGCAGAAGCTGCATGGCTGCTCTCTCTGTGAGGAAGCTGTTGACTGGCTTCATAGTGCAAATTTTTTCCAGAATAAGAATTTTCTTAATTGGCAGCTTTGATGAATTTCCCTCTTCCTCTCTTGTCCCCATTTGCAACTTTATGAGTTGGTCAGTCTTACATGCAAATCATGTTTCATCCTGAAGGGAAGATTATTGGGACCTGTAGGGGGATGCAAGAAGCAAGGAGGACTTTAGGGCAGGTGCATGCTACCCTAAAGGTTTCTTGTTGGAATAAGGAGAGTTAGCAGAAAAGTTGGTGCTGTAGAACCAGCCTCTCCAGTCTCTCTTGGCTCAACAGTGTGAATGCCTCAGGCTGTTGGAGTGGGCCAGGAAGGAGCTGAGCCTTTCAGAAAATATGCTGGCTTCAATATCATTAGGTGTGTTATGTAGGCAAGTAGTCCAGATTTGCCTAGCTGCTCTATATTTATTTTACTGTCTTCTTTCCATTCAGCAAGTCCATGTTGCAGTAGGAGGCTCTCTTTCCTTGGTCGTCTAATTTGTTACCAACATCCTCACCTTTGTAAGTTTCACTCTTTGTGCATAAGGAGGCAGTTTAAATTAGATGCATTAAAAAAAATCATAATCCATTCTAAGGTGGTAATTTACCTAATTTTCCTTTAATAATAGCCTTTTTCAGTAGTGGTTTTCTTTGTTTGACATGAACATTTTGTGCTTTTTGATGTGTTTTTTTTCTACAAATCTCAGTGGGCTGTAGTGAATCCTTGTTTCACATATTCCCTCTTTTTCAATGATTGTCCGAATTCTGAAGGCAAAACACAAAGGTCGGTGTTCTCTCTTGGACTTTAGTACTGCTCCTAATCTCACTTTTGTCACTAAATGTAATGATTCCTATAATTTGTCTTCTTATATTTAATATTTCTCCTTTTGCCCTTAGGAGTAGATTTCCTTTCAATGTTAATCTTACTCAGGGAGGCTGTAATCAAGATTTACTAATTTCTTTCTTCTTTTAATGTTCTCAAGAATGTCTTCCTTAATACTAGGTAGCAGATCCGGTGGATTTTTTTGCTGGTATTAATTGCTGTGTGAGGAAGTGCCCTTGAAAGTCAGTTATGTAAATGAGCAGCCTTGAGCTGGCCATAAGAATGATGTTGGCTTGAGTTTTAATTTAATAATTGAGGAATTGGAACATAAAATCGTTCTTTAAATCTAAAATAGGATAGAGTCATATTCTTTATTAGACAAATTCTAATTGCATGGAGTGTATCAGCAGTTTAACGTTTAGTTTCGGTGATCGCTTTGCATGCAGGTGAGCGCTTTAGATGGTCATTGTTGGATGGTTACTATTAGGAAAAGTTCTTTATTCAGTTGCCTTAGGTATTTCTAGTTGAGTATTCTGAAAGAAATTACTGGTTTGTTGTGGCTTTAAAACAGCAAACTGAGTCTTTCTTAAAATGCATTCTTATAGTATGGTTTTTCCCCCCCCTTTATTAAGTTAGTGATTGTAAAAGTTTCTTGTATTTTTCCTGAAGATGTGTCATACTTGAATCCCTTGGCTTATTGAAAAGTCCCTGAGTTCGGGACAGTGGAAGGCACGCACCTCCTGTCTGTTTGAGTAAAGGTTACTATTTCTTGTTATGCACAATATATGCAAAAACCGGTGGATGTGAAGTTATTTGCAAATACAAGCTTGGCAAACCTCCTCTGGAATTCAGAAAGGGTTTTCCAGCTCGACTTAGTCATTTTTTCCCAAATGTCTTGGCATAACTGATCACTCAGGAGTGACATATGGTAGAAACATGCTCTAAGGGACAAGTCTCCCGGATGGCGCACAGCACCACACAAGATAGACAGATGGTGGCTTATTCAACCTTGGAAAAAGTTTAATCCTACATATTGGCACGTCGGCCGGGGTACTGAGAGAGAGGCACACACATGCCTGTGAAATCTGAGGCAAAGCTTTTGTGAGTTTGCTTGCTGTCGCTGAAAGAACTAGAAAGACTGAGCTGATACTATACCCAATGAGTATCTGCGAAATTATGGGCTCAATGTGCTCTCCAGAAAAAATGACATTCCTTAGAAAAGTGGAAACTCCAGAGGCAGCAGGACAACACAGAGAATAAAATTTGGTGAACTTCTCACAGCTGTTTCCAGACTAAAACATGCTTATTCAACAGAGCTGCTAAGTACTTAATTTATTCCCCAATAGTTGTTGATTAATTGAAGTGTCTAGTAGGAGATAAGGGTATTTTATGTTTTTCATAATTTTAGTTCTAAGTTGCTACTGACTTTATGAAATGTGTTAGACTTCACATCAGAGAAACTGTAGCCTTTCTCTTCCGTAGGTTCTAACAAGAAGTTATAAATTCCCTGATGGTAATTTTAAATTTATGGCAGCCTATGCTAGCACTGCAAGGTTGTTTTTGTTTTGTTTTTTTTTTTTTTTTTTTAAATAAGGAGAGGAAGTCATGCCTTTCACTCTAATATCTTCAAGTTTAAGACAGCGAAGAGAGAGAAACAGAATATTTCATATGGAAAAATAAATCTGCTTTGAATTCTTTCTGGAAACCAAGTAGTGATTGTTTGTTTGTTTGATTCATTGAATTTCTGGAGTCAGGGCCATTTTCTGTAAGGATTTTGAAAATACTGACCAGTTGAAAAGATAAAGGACTGTCTGCCAAACTTTTTTTCCCCCTACTTTCTTTTTTTTTTAGATCACACTCCATATTCACAACTAGAAGCAAGACTCTCCTGACTCTCTGGACTTCAAGGATATCATTATGTTGTATTGGAGGAGTTTAAACTAGACAAGACTTCTTTCTTCAACACTTTGAGAAAGGTAAATGTAATTCAAACAAACAATCTTTTTGCAGCTGAGGAATAGTTAGGTCAAATTAATCCCATTCTAGTAACATTTCAACCACAGAATCATCATCTTTTGGATACTTTGTGTAGATACATATCCATATATATATTTCTATAGCAAAACCTTCCTAGTGATTTTTAGATGTTAAAAGATTTTGATTTGTCAGCCCTTGTATATTTTGTGGAAATGTACTAGTTTCAAGCAATTCTCTAACATGAAAAAAGGTGGAAGAGGAAAGAGAAGGGAGATGGCTGCAGTAGCCAGCCTATTGGTACTTGTATGGATGGGGAAGACCCAGTTAATGTTTCTGTTCTGCCTAATGAGTAAAATTACTTGAAAATGAGATCCTAGCTAGTGAACTATAAAGTCAAATTACTCAAGCAGTACTGATTGACACATATATTTAAAATATCGTGTGGTTGGGGACACCCAAAGGGAGCTGCAAAGAGAGAGACTAATTCAATAACCTGTTGTTTAGGTTATGCATGGAAGAAGTAAGAGATTACAAATCCTTATGTTCAGCTGAGGGTGCTCTTGTGTAATACAAATAGCTGCTAACTTTTGGCCTAGTATAAGCAAAGATTTGTTCTTTCTGTGGATATGAGGATTTTTTTCATCACCTTTTTCTGTCTTTTGCTGTGTGTCATTGTGAGAAATGCTGACCATAGGCAGCCAAGCCTGAGGAATCACAGAAATTGTTGCAGAACTATTGTGCCCTTTTTACTTTATCTTTTTATCTTTTTCTTTTTATTACTTTACCTTTTTCTGTCTATTATAACTAATTACTATAGGACTTAGTAAATAAAAATTTTAATAAGTCTGTTTTGTGCCCAAGTGCAGTCAGAAAAATGTGACAGACATCAGTTTACTTTCTGTCTAGACCCTGCAAGAGTTTCTCACACTTCATTTCACAGGAGCAGTGAGTATTTTTGTGGCCTGTCCAGCCCTGTGTGACAGAGTCCTGCCTCAGTGTCAGGAAGCATGCCCGTGGGCCTTACAAACATTGTGTATTTGTGAGAGACGCAGCTACAGTCTGATGAGATGATTAAAATTCTGCAGATCCACAGCTGACACCTTTTTGACCCAGATCTGAAGTTCAGACTTGGAAATACTTCAGTCCCTTGGAATTTTAGGTCATGCTTCATAGAATTGCTGTTTTCATAATTCATAGGCTAAGTGTGATGGTATCATTGTTGAGTCGCTGAGCGAATTCGTGTGTGTGAAGCAGCCATCTGCTGTCAGGGCTGAGTCTTGTATCTCCCTGGCCAGTGACAGGGGAGGTCATTATACCATCTCACATGGGAATGGTTTAAGGTAACAACGTGGCTGTGTCCGAAAAAGTCACTTCTGCTTACTGGTAGTAATGACATTTAGAGGACTGAGGCAGAGGATTGGGAGTTTTAATAGAGGAATGGAGACTTTGTGAAGACAGAAATGTGAAGGGTTGGCATATTTGAGAGGAACAAGGCTGGCTTTTGTAGCAGGGTTTTTGAGTTATTTATGGAACCAGATGAGGAAGAGAGAAACTGGCTGCACAGGAGAAAAGCAGATTTCAAGATCTGGAAGAGAAGCTGCATAGAGTTGTTAGGCCACTGACCTAAGAGGAAGCAGATACAGATGCATATGGTCTCATTTTATTTTGTCTAGACTTGCATACCTTGTATCCTTCCCAAGTGGAGAGTGATTCGGTCTTTTGGAACTCGTACAAACCTTCTGCGTGTTTTGCTTCATCCAGCGAATGTCCTGGAAACCCAGCATACCCTCAAGGTTAGATCCTTGTGTTAAACTTGCTGTAACATTTGGGCAGGATGTGGGTTAGCGCTAATGATGGGATCCTGTGCCATTTTGCTCTGCCAGGTCCCGTTTCTTTGGAGATGCAGTAATCAATACCAAAGAAAAGTAATGCAGAAACTAAGAAAATTATTTAGCAGGAAATAACTGATTCAGACTCTCGGAGACCAAAGATGGTTGAGAAAAGCCAGACACAACTGGATGTGCAGCAGTGGGGATTTTACCATACTGGTTCCTGCAAATTGCTGCCAGGCTGTTGAGAGCTGAAGGTAAGGTCGAGCTGAAACATTAAAAATTAGGACTAGGACATCTTGCAGCACACCTCATGGAATGCATTTAGGCTTTATTAGCTGCAGCTGATTCAAAAATGTACTCTCAACAGATGTAGCCAAACAGGAGGAAGGAGCAATTTAAAAATCCTCATTTATGCATTAATCCAGTGGTAAGAAAATGTGAAGTTGTAATTGAGTTCTATACTTCCCTCCTCCTTGCTGTGAGAATTTTTTTTAGATCTTAATTTCTAATTTAGTACTTAGTCTCCTTTCTTTTTCCTCCTCCTCCAAAAATCTCCTCAGACCCTGATGGTTTAAAAATGATACCATGCAGAATTGATGTAGCTATGTGTAGGTTGTGATGTGCATTGGAGGTGTGATGTACTTCTCTTAAAATCTTAAAAGCAGGTAAAGCTGAAAATGGCTACATTCACTTTTATGCTGTCTATCCCCTTTGTTCTCTCTCCCTCCCCCTTCTGCTTGTGCTCACTTGCTCTCTCTTTAGTATAACACAGTTGAACAGCAGTGAAGTGTAAAATGTGCTTTTGCCAAGGTCAGTTTCTTGTGATTACTCGCCTGTGGCAACTTATGCCAGTTGCAACAGACTGAGTCTCAGCAGTCCACAAAGTCACACTGGTGCTTATGCAGAGGACACCCAGTGTAGGTTACAGTAACCGGAGTCTGGAATGGCTCACAATGCTGCTGAATTTTAGCTGCTTTATTTAACTCTTCTGATCTGGCTTGTGCTTGCTTCAGTGGTTTGGAGTGTGTGCCATGAAACACTGGGTTGTCCTGGTTCTCTGGAGACCCTTGAGGAGGATTTTGAGTTGGTGAAATTCTTGTTGTTAGAGGTTGTTTCTTTTCTTATAGTGGATGGCTCAAATTTCAGAATTTCTCATAAATGAAGAGAAGATAAAGCATCATGAACACGTGCATCTTCTAAATATTACCCATATTTTTTGAGATTGGCTTGCTTTTGGGTGAAGTTGTATCAAATACTGCCCTATTGACATTGGCACAAGAGAAACTGTTTATCTACGCAGCAAGAAATACTATGGAAAATTTTAAGAGGTAGTTTTTAAGCAAGAATTTAAAAGATGAGGAGACAGTCTTAAATGTTGTGCATGCTCATAAGCATAGAATAATTTTTTGTTTAGAAGATAAAAATATTTTGACTCCTGAGACAGAGGAATGAGTGTGAGGTTCCAGAACATTCACTTTGGTAGATAAGATTTGTTGGATCTCATTTTGTTGTATACACTGGATTAGCTACCACTGTGTGGAAATAAAGTTAAGGGACCTTTACTTTCATTCTCCTTTCTGACATATGAGCAAAACACATTCCTTTATGGAAAAAATGTTGTATTTAGAACAAAAAAGCATGGACTTCCTGTATTGTTTGCTTATTTGTACTATCAGCAATATAGAGGATTTTGTTTTCCTTCTGGAAGTATTTACTTTTGGAAGAAGTATTTATCTCCTGAGCTGAGTGTTAGTGGCTTTGGGGTTGCTTGTTTGTCAGTACTGACTACTAGCGAGGCAATAAATATTCTTGATGATCAACTAGAGCTGAACTTTAGCAACCTTGATGAAATTGAAAATTTCATAGCTTAAAATTTAATATGCATTTGATTAATTTTGAAAATACATGTTGCTGTATTCCCTCTCATGTTTGCTTTGGAATGATTCCTGAGCCACAAGTAAAATAATGGCTCAGCAATTCAGTCTTGTCCTGTAAACACCCTTGCATAAAGCACACAGGAATATTCTTGTTATGCTCAGTGAAACTCCCCACAAAACAAGGTGAAGTGCTTAGTCCTCTTTTTCAGTTTAGTCCTGCTTTCAGGCTTAGAAGGAGTGGTTTTCATCAAGGAATGTGTTACTTGTTGCTTTTTTGCCTTACGTGGAGGACAGTTAAATTAGTGTTTTGTTTCAAGACTGACATTTGCTTTTATGGTATTCATAATTTATATAATTCCATGGGTAATCCACCCCCTTTCCTTCGCTTTTAATAACATTTGTATTGGCCCAGCTCTTATGGAAGAATATGCTTTGAGAGTTGTATTCTAGACTTTGTGAATATTGATCTGTCTACTCCCCTTTAAGCTGGAAATTCCTGGTAGAAATGAGCAGTGTTTTGTGTGCGTGTGATGGGGTATAGGGGCCTGTAGTACTTGCAGTGATTAGTGTTGTCTTCTAATTGTTAGAGTAGCAGTGGAAATGAGTGTTCCCTGTAGGAGGACATGGCTGTACTAGAAGAAGCTGGTCTTCAGTCAGCTGAAAAATGAGAAGTGGGTGTTCTTGGGTGAGGTAATACCCACCCAAAAAAGTGCCATTGTCTGTGCTTACCAGAACCTGCCACATTAATTTCCTTCTATCTTAAGGAACTTGTGGAAAGGAAAGAACTCTTCAGGCACCAAAGTTTTCTTTGGAAGATTTCCAATGACGTAGGTCCCTGCAGTGGGCTGCTGCTGCATGCTCCGAGGATTTCCTCATCAGTGCGTTCAGCACGAGCAGGCAGGTGACAATTGAGATGGAAGGAATCTTCACAAAGCCCTGAACCCATTCAAATCTCCATGCTGAGCTCCTAACTGATTTTTAAAAATTCATTAGAACTTCACTATTTCTCACATTCTCACCTCCTGGATTCTGGGTGATAACTGAAATGCATTGCTGCACACATTGAGGGTAGATGTGGGGGGAGGTTTGGACAAGTGACATTCTGAATTCCTTGAAATCTTGGCAACCTAATTTTTCTTTTAACTCATAGGTAGAGATCCGAAAGCTTGTTAAGGGATTTGTTCATACACTTCCTGCTACTTTTAAAGGGAGTTCTTCAAGTCAGTGTCCTTGTAAGTTTAAAAACATTTACTGAGCTAAGACAGATGTGCTGGAAATAAACATGTAACATATGGATAGAATCTAACTTTTATAATACTCTTGCAGATTGTGAGTACCACAAGAGTTTTCCCTTCCTGAAGGCAATCACTACACTCTTGTAGAAGTAGAGGAGTGCCTACCTATTCATTACTTTATTAATTTTATTAGAAACAAACTAGGGAAATGAGCAGTGAATTTGTGTTGTGCAGCAAAACATTTATATATATATATATATTTTTTTTTTTTTTTTTGTTTCTCCTTCTTTTCTTGGCAACAGTAGCAGTATCTCGTATCATAGTTGTTCTGTTCACGTTCCAGGGAGTATTTGAGAACTAGGAGCTGCGTAAAGAGAAGTCAATAAATTTAGACAGAGAAAACATTCTCAAATTCCTTATAAAAGATGTTTATTCCAAATAAAGGTCTATGTTAATCCGAGGGAGCAGTAACTCTAGCAGTTATCATACATATATCCTTGGAAGATGAAGGGGAGACCAGTTGATAAATCATGGGGGTTTCATAATTTCCCCTTTTAATGGCAAGTTTTTCTTTTAGCTTATAACAGCTTTTAATAAATGTCAGTTTTAAATTTCAGTTATGATAAGGCAGCATGATTCTTATAGTTTCTTTTGTCAGATGGGCAAAATTCAGTGATTAGAATGTAGGATTAGGAGGCAAGGTCTCTGACAGATTTTACTTATGGCTTTGACACCTGAATTGCTGCATGGACTAGGACAGTCTATAACATGACTTTAGCATCCCCAGGGGAAATACTGACTGTAATTTTCCTGCCTCATGGGTGCATATGAAGATTAACCTCATGGAATGAGCAAAGTATTTATTAATAGATGATAGTTATTGATATGTCACCTCCTTGTTCATAGCAGTGACATTGCTAATATATTATTCCTGAGGGGAATGTAAATGAGCACATAAGCCAAAAGACATTCATTCAAGTAATTTTCATCATCCTGTTCAAAAGCACGTGAATTCAGTAGTGGCCATGTTAGTACTTACTGTTTGGATGATTTAAAAATACTTTAAAAAAATGCCATGAAATACAAAGGGAGAACTCAAGGTCGTGCTCACTTATTCTGTCTTCACATCACAGTGACTGGAGTGCCTTTGATAATCTTCTTTTAAAGGCCTGCTAGCTGACAGGACAGGGAAAGCAGCATACATTTATATCCAGTTACACTTTAGAAGTTTAGTCTTGTTGCATGTTTTCTGCTGTACAGGTATAATGTATTAAATTGTGAAATATCCAATAGCAGCATGGCTTTTAAATTTTTTATTTCTCACATTTTTCATGGCTGAGGTTAAAGATAAATAAAATATTTTGCCAGTCTGTTTCCAGTGTCAGAGCTGTCGTTTGGACTGCCATGAGCATGTGGGAAAATGAATATTACTTTATATTTCTTTCAGTGGTCAGCTTGAAGGATGTGAGTGAACAGCAAGGTCATACAGGGTTTTGAATGAGGCTTTTTATAGATCCTTTTACTTTATTATTACCTCCTAAATGAAAAAGGCTCCCTGGTCTCTTTTTTTTTTTGTTTCTCTATTGATCTGGAATTCTGTATATACTCTACTATACTTTAAATATTAAAAATATTCTTGTCATAAATGACCTTTGGGCTTAAAATGGAATTACTGCACAAAGCCTCTGTTTTGGGTGTGGGCTGAAAGAAAGACATAAGATAAATATGCCGTGCAGAGGAGAGGGAATGCCCTTGAAAACCCAATTTGCTACAAAAGCTGATGCCCAGAGGTAATTTTGACATAGTATTTAGTATCTGATCTGTTGCCTGAAAGTAGTGGTGATGCTCCTTGTTCCCCTTGGTTCCTCTGCCATCATCTCATTGGACTAATCTCCTTTTTTAGTGTTGTAGTCCAGTTTGCCTAAACAATACATTTGAAAAAAAGAAGGCAAATTAGGTGAATCTTATCTGCTTTGATAAACTTGATGCTGGCAATGACCGAGTGGGGCCGTGATTGGTGTTCTGTTGTGGTTTCAGTCAGAAAGGTCCCATTCCCTCTGCCCCAGTGGTGGACACAGAGCTCGTGCCCTGCAGCTGTGTAGGAGACAGCTCAGGAATGTGGCCCAGCACTCTCAGTGTCCTCTGCAAAATTTCACTGCCTGCAGGAGCTGCTGAAGGTTACTGTCGTGGCTTCAAACCCTTGTGGTGAACACACATAACAGAAATATTCAGAATGAAAAGATGCACTGAATTTAATGGTATGTTTTTGTAATGGGAGTTTGAGTTTCTGTCTGGTGTTATTGATGGAGCTTTTTCTCTCTCAAGAATTAAACCCAAAGCAATGACTTATGAATCATACTTTGTGTCCCACTTACGACTAGCTTTGACTCATCAGTGATTTTCCTTCTGGCATGATTTGGGGGCAATGCCATTTATTTTTTCATTGGAAGTTTTAATAATTATTGACTGTGGGATAAAGATAGAGATGAAGGCAGTCCAGATAAATACCTGATTTTATTTAGGTCTGTGTTTCTAAAGAGTCAAATCATACAATAAAGTATTGTATGATTTCTCAAGAGAGATGGGGACATGTTTTTCTGCTCCTTCAGTGATAATATCAAAGAAGGGAAGAAACAAGTGAGGACTAAGAGCTCATTATTATGCTCATAATTTATCTGGCCCAATATTTTTCAGCTGTATTAGAAATGAAAAAAAAAAAAAAAAAAAAGGAGTAATCTCATGTCTGGAAAGTATCTCCTACAAATAAAGCCCAGAACACAGAACTTCTGATTTCTAGATTTTCTTTAAGCTACTGATGATCTCATTATAATATGCATTTGTACACAAATTACACTGGTCATGTAACTTCTGCCATTCTTAATAGTACTTATTTTATTGGATAATGTCATTTTAAGTGTTACATTCATCTTGTAATGTAACCAGGCACACAATACTTTTAATGCTTGTTTTGTGGGAACTTGAAAAGCAAAACTCAACTTCTGTAGTGCTTTCTAAGTTTAAAAATTTATAATGATCTAGAATTAACACATTGAAACGCTATAAGAATATTCTCTCTTATTAAGAGCAACTGTATAGTTTTTTCTATATTAAACTGTTTATACTTGCTTTTTCCCTATAACCATCATCTAAATACTCTTAATGTCTTTTGTAGAAGCTGTAAAAGCTTTCAGTTAGGATTCTCAAAGCCTTTTGGTTTCATCTGCATGCATTTGTAAGCCTCAGTGGCTGAATTCTTACATACAAACAGTAAATTGTTTAATCTGTTCGGTATTCTCTAATCTCTCCTCCTCACTATACATTAATTGTCAGAACTTGACTCGGGGGATTTGTTTCATGTAGGAAACCAAAATTATCAGGAAGATGCAGCTATACAAGGAATTCCCTTAAGAAATTACTAAGTATGTACTTTTCTGCTGTATATGAAGACTCAAAATCCCTATATTTGCTGCATGCCCAATCAGTAGGTGCTTTATCCATTAACTGAAGTGGAATTCTGAACTGGAATATCTTTAATTGATGATTTAAAAGTTGTTGGAGCAACTAGAGAAGACAGAAATGTGACAAATGTGTAGGATATCCACATGCACAGGCTGTGTATATATCATAGATAAGATGCACAGATTCTCTCTGCAGGTATGTGAGAATCCAGACTCTTCTCCTGCATCCTGTTGGCACATGGTCATTGATCTATGGGGAATGAAATCCATGTGGCTAAATCAGACTTCTTAAATTATTGGCATTAGTTTGAGCCAAATATTTCTTTTGCATTACACAATGAATGGGAAAACTTTGGTGCCAGGGAAAGAACAGAACTGACTGGTAAATGTGACAGTAATATTTATTATGGGGCTTTTCACTGTAATCTTATCTGACATGACCAGCTCTTAATTGGAGGTAACTTTCTCCTCCTTTCAAACTGACCAAGCAGCCACCCTTAATACAAAAAGTAAATAAAAACTTGCTCTCAAATTCCCCATTTCTTTTCTCTGCTGGAGGCATCCAGTTTTGTTGATAATGATCTAATCTGTTGCATAACCAGAGAATACTGAGCCTGCTGCCATAGCCTGCTTCTTTCTTGGCACTGTTGGAAGGCTTCAAAGAGAGCCTGTGTGTGTGAGGCGACTGCTCTACCAGCAAGAGTGAGGGGATCAAAGCCTACATTTGGAAATGGAAAACAACAGAAAGAGAAGCAGTTACCACACAGTTGCAATCCTGAAACTGAAACCAGTCTCACAGGAATGAACTCTTTTGAAGCTGAGGGTAATTTATTGCAAATTGTACAGAGCGGGAAAAGATCATAGATTTTTAAGGAAAATTCATCAAGATTTTATTTGGTAGTTTCTTGAAATTTTGAACAATTTATTGTTAAAAAAACGGATGTATTGACAATTATATCAATTGATTTTGCATGATTTTATGCTGCATCACATTTTCTTCTTGGCTCTGCTAATGTTTTCAATTAGGAAGTTCTCAAATGAAATCAGTTGCAAGGATTCCTTCAAGAAAAAATAGCAAAGTTTCTGTACTGATTTCAGCTAGGGTAGAAAAATTCTTTGAAGATTGGATAGTTGTTTCAAGATTATATTTAATGATCTTGGGAAAAATACAGTGGCCTGTGGTGTGGAGTTTTTTTTTGGTTTGTGTTCAATTTAATAATAAATGGAAAGAATTTCCACATTATCCCCCAACATTTTGGATGAAAATTCCTGATTGTTCAGGAGTTACCTAATTTATGAACATCTAATTTATTTTTCAGTGATATTAATAAATCAAGTTTATTATTCCTTGTATTTTAAGTACAGGGTCAGATGTTATTTTATTTTCACTTGCAATTCTGAATATTTGTCTTTAATTCTATATGAAAATGTTCATATTTACCTATGCTAATTTAATAAGCCCTTGGAAATGTAGGAATCTGAGCTGTATGTGTTATTAGGGAAACTTGCTGTAAGGTACAAAATATTAAGCAGAAAGAAACCATGAGACTTTGAGTGCTGACTTAATGGAGTGTTCTTGGCCATAGTTCATTTGTCCCTATCATTTACTGTGCTTTTTACTGTGGTTTTTATGGTGGGGAAAATGACAGTAACAGTTTTTTCATGCTCATCACCTCCCTACAGAAGGGAGGCAAAGGCGAGTTGGAGGGGCAGCGAGCTCACTCTCCCTGCTGTCCTTGTTACTGGGAGTGTTCTGTGGGGTGTGCCAGGTTAATGGTGTGGCTGTGCTTCCCATTCCTGGTGACTGGCATCCTGTGGTGTTTCCTTTGTGCTGTGAATCCTAAGAAAAACCTCAAAGCACAATGTGATCCCTCTGGATGGAGGTACACGTTATCAGGGTGTGATGCTTTAGTGGCTGAAACGGTTTATACACATTAACTTTGTAATATCGTTCAACTAGAATTTTGGTCTCCAGTGTTAGAAACATTCCTCTCTTCTTGAAAAGCAGATTCCTTACTGTGTATATTTGCTAAAATTTAAGTTTTGATGGTAGCTTGTCCTGATGCTTACAGCAGGCAGCTGTAGTTGTGACAATGACAATGACTGCTTCCTTGGACTGCTTTGGCTCTGTGGTGGTGTGTGTTTCTTCAGGGGTTCTTCCTTCTGGGGTGAGAAAGTAGGAATGGTTGGTCAGATCAGACTCTTTTAGGACCTCAACTGTATTATAAAAAATACGAGCAATCTGGATGTTTTGAAATATGTGTGATATGTATTTAGACATTATCCTGAGTGTCACAGGGTATCTTCTTTATCCAAAACTATCCCAGACCCTTTCTTGGAAACACCAGTCTTTGCAACTTTTCTTATAAAGTCTGTCTTTTTTACAAGGACTAAACAAGATATTTTTCTCTTGCTTTGTGAAACAACTGAGTTGTTCTGTCTGAAATTAAAATACTTTAAAAATTAAGACAAAGCAGAGACTTGACCTGAAAAAATACAGACCAATTTTTAAAGCTTAGCAGTTTTAAGGGATGAACAGTTCTCTGATCCCTAATTGTAATGCTGAGAGTCAGCTGCATCGATCCTTCTTGCTTGAGAAGCACTACCACCAATTTACTAATTGCCATGATAATGTTACCTGGAACATGTTAAATACCTGTTTAATCTTTTGTTATATTTTTTTCTGTCATTCCTTACTAGTAAAAAAGATCAGCAGCGGAGAAATTGTATATGCTTAGAGAATCCTCCTCTTGTCCTCTTTTTTTGGGTCATTGAAATCTCTCGCTTTTCAGAGGCTTTTGTACTTTGTTTTTATGTTGAGCGTATTTTTGACAGGGAGTCAATGCTCAGATTGCAGTTTTAGTTACTATGGAGAAGCTTTCCCACAGAAAAGCTTATGCTCTATTTTCTGAACACTGAATTTGACCAACTTCCTCTTAACTTGCAGTTCTGGAGTTCATTTTGTACCAGTTTTCTTTAGACTGAAAATTCTTTTGGCTCAGGCATGCTTCCTCTTAGCCTTTGCAATCTGTAGTGTCCTAATGGAAAAAGAAAAAGATGAGGACTGGGACAAAAGAGGAATATATCCTGAAATCCTGCATATGAGGAGGGAAATAAATGTAGCTGCAGTCTGATTGTTGGATTTTGTTGAAAGAGAGCAATGGCATGGCTGTCTCGCAAGTGAGTTTATTGGAGATTTTTAGTATATTCTGATTATGTATGTTACTTTCTCTACTTGAGGATATGGTTTCCTTACACAAGGTGCTAGATTGTTGGGGTTTCCTGTTTATGTTGTGCAGCATGTAAGAGTTGTTTAAGTTAAAGTTTTTTTTCCCTGGGAAAAACTTCCTGGGTCTGGGCTGAATGGCAACAACACATGTACGTGGGTTCATATGTAGTTGTGGGGGGTTTTTTTGGTACTTTCTGTAGTTTTTCTTTGTGTCTGCTATGCTGAATACTGTTTGAAGAGGTAGCTACATTAAGGTGTAGTTCAAAGTGGCAGGAAACCATATGAAGCTGGGAACTTGATCCAGAAATAGATTGTGAAAGGTTCTGAAAGCATTTTATTTTCACCTGCTCTGTCAGCATCTGTGCTGAATGAACACTTACTCTTAAGCCCACTGTTCTCAGGCTGGTTAGATTGTGTGATTTTTATTTTTCTTTCACCTCCTTCAGCAATAGGAAGGCATTTCTGCAGCCTTTGAAAGGCCCAAAAGTTTGATAGAATTGTGCTGCAATGCAGGCTTTCCTCCTGGTCCTGTGCAGTCACTGTGATGTGAAGGGTAGGAACCTTTTTCTCTTCATCCTTTTATTTCTTTCAAATCACCCATTAAATACCTGAGAAAAAGCAGGATATTGGGGAAAAAAGTTTTCTACATAATAAGAAAAGTTGGAGAAGAAGAGATTCAGAGAGGGAGCAGCTTTCTGGGTTATGCCTGGAAGATTATTCACATTGTGGGAGGACTTCTGAACACAGGGCTTAACCCCAGCATCTTTTCAAGTTCCTAACTGAACTAAAGACAGATCAATTTTTCACCAATTATCTGTAAATGTGGAAGCATTTTAAGCATTTTCACTGGCTGTTGGCACAGTCTAAGACATAATTAATGCTTTCTGGTCTCATTTTTTTTTTTTTTTGAGGTACTGTATGGGATGAGGAAGGAGTGGACCCTCTATATAGGGTCTTAAGGTTTCAAACATTGGAAGAATAACAGTATTATCAGATAACCCATGAGGAAAGGGAGACATAAGAACTGCAGATCACACTGCAGCTAATCTTCAAAGATTGGGATTATAACCAAGGTGGTATTTTCTGTCTCCTCTTTTTCCTGTCTGTGTAAATATAGACATATTTTTATTCTGGAATTTCAGTACTGAAATCCTTAAGTAAAATCTCAAGTTCTTAAACTACAAAGAAATTGTTTCCTGAACAGATGACAGAGTAATCCTGAGGAGTGCTGGGTTTTGCTTCCTCTTCCTCTCTTTTGTGGCTCTGTTTCACTGAGGTTCGCAAGAAAAAGCTCATGAACTCTTGTAGTGGATAAAGGCTGAAGCTTCTTGTGTATAATCACAAGCAGGCTGACAGAGACACTTTATCAAAGTGACAGTTATTGTGTATAGAAGATTAGTGATAGACAGGAAAGATTTTGTTATGAAGTCTTTCCCAAATCGTGAACATTTTCAGTTGTGTGACCTTTTCTAGTTTAATTAGTGTAAATCTTAAAAGTGCAAGACATCATGATTAGAGAAGACAAATGTTGCTCAGCTGAATTGCAGAGTTTATCCCCTGAATTTGGTATGAGGCATGATGTTCCTTGCTGGATTGCAAAACTGAAATTGGCTCTTAACAAAGGATCATCTTGAAAAATCAAATTCACATCCATGTTTCTAATACCAGCCATACCTCTTGTGGTTTTGCTGCTGCTGTCAGCTTGTATCTTCTTGTGTAAAGGTCTTAGATTCATCAACACTTCTATTAATGTTTATAAAGAAAGCAGTGAGTGTGTGAATATGTGTGGCTGAAAATCACATTTCCTGCAGTCGTCCCAGCAAATTACAGGCTCTCTTGAATTACTCTTGAATTATATTTTCCTAAGTATTACCTGGTCCTCAAGTAATACCTACAAAAATGTGAACTATTCATTCATATCCACACATTTCTCAGTTTGGTTCCGGGGAGAGGAAAAGCAGCAGGAACAAAGTACTGAAGATTCATGATGTCATGAAGCTTAACTAACTTACTGTGTTGCATTGTCATTTAATAACTTCTGACAAAGTTTGTCTAGTTTTTGTTCTGTCTTTGGAAATGCAGTTTATTTGCTTATAAAGCAATAACTATAATATTGTGATAACTTGGGGTGTTCCAGTCTCCTCCTCTCCAGTCTTTATTGAAAGTGTGTGTTAGGGTACTGCAGCCAGGTTGTCTCTCCTACATAATTATAATTTCTGCTTTCTTTCCGAAATTCTGGGCATGACACTGGTTTTGTTGTTTATAGGAAGCATATGAATATCTACTGTCTTAATTGATGTAAGTTTTAGGTCAAGTCTTAATATAAAAGCTTAGAAAATATAGATGAGCACAGTTTCTGCATGTATTATTATTGCTTCTTAAATGTTGTCTTTATAGTTATTATGGAGACTATTCTGATGGAAAAAGTGTTTAGGACGTTATAGCTGAGTTTGAATTATGGGCATGTATTTGTATCATGTTCATTGGATCAGAGGCCTCAACAGCCATTTTAGAAGAAGCTATTGCTATTTAATAGTGGTTTTATATTTATTAGGCAAATGACCTCGTATAAACCCTAATTTACGTGCCTTAAGTACTAAGAAAATAACATTTTAAGGTAGCATTTGTTTTTAGTTGCTCCATTCTGTACTTACAATAGGGTTAGCTGTGGAATGTGTTTTATAGTTTTTTTAAAAATGATGTGGCATTACGTAGTTGAATAAATAATTTGCGTTTTAAATGTGAAAAAGTCAGCACCACTTAGACTCCTTCACTCATGCAAACCAGTCTGTCTTTTTGTCTAAGCTAATTCAGAAGAACATGTGTTTGCACACATGTGAGGAAAGCCAATATCCAAAATATGACAAAAGAAAGGATTCCTTACATAAATACCCAGTGGTCCACAGTGGGTCAGCAGTGTCCTAGAGCACTGAGATTTTTGAGGTTAAACAGGCAAATCTTACAAAGACTTCAGTTTAAAAAGATAACTTTAAATATGAAAGAATTGTAAATCTTCTCAGTTTACCTTTAATTTTGACCTCATTTTACAGCTCCTCACCCATACAGTCAGAACAGTGATTAGACTTGTCCAAGGCCATCCACATGGCCTGAATGTTAGGCACGATGGTGTAGGGGGATACAGTATGGGTAAGTGAAGGTGGTATAGAATGTAATCTTATCCCCCAAAGAATTGCAGCTGAACCAATTACTAAAGATTAGGAGCAGGCCTGATGTTAACAGGCCACACCTGTAGCCAATAAGAAGTGTTATAAAAGAGTGGATTGGTGGGAACTGGAGTCAGTTGGCTGCTGTGAGGACAAGGAAGAGTCAGTGCCTAGAGGAGCTGCCTACAGAAAACAATAAAGAGATATGAAACTCTAGCAATATGGAGCCCTTGCAATGTAATGACAATAGAACTCTTGCACTATAATGACAACAAATGGTGAACCTCATGTGATTCGGGAAAAAGGACTCAAATACTAAACTATATGAGCCTGTGGATTTGGGGAAAAGGACTTGAATACTAAACTACTGGTAAAATATATCGATTGCAGCTATTAGTATTTGTTAAATATGAGTATAAACGATTTTGAAGGTAAGTACTTTGTAAACTGAGAAAAGCTGCAAAACTGAACCAACACTCAGAAATACATATTTATTCGTACTATCATAGGTTGTCTGAACATTTGTATAACTCTTAGTTCTAAATGAAATATATGAATGTGTCATAATGTTAATTTATTTGAATATGTACTTCTAGAAATGCTGCAACTCTGCAATTAAAAGAAAAAGGGGGAATCGTAGGGGGATACAGTATGGGTAAATGAAGGTGGTATAGAATGTAATGTTATCCCCTAACAGAGTTGCAGCTGAACCAATTACTAAAGATTAGGAGCAGGCCTGATGTTAACAGGCCACACCTGTAGCCCATAAGAAGTGTTATAAAGGAGTGGATTGGTGGGAACTGGAGTCAGTTGGCTGCTGTGAGGACAAGGAAGAGTCAGTGCCTGGAGGAGCTGCGTACAAGAAACCATCAAGGAGGTATGAAGCTCTAGCAATATGGAATCCTTGCAATGTAATGACAGTAGAACTCTTGCACTGTGTGACAACACAATGGCATCTCCTCTAGGAATGCTGAGAGGTCTCCCAGATGTAGGTGGGTAGAGGTATTGACATGACTGGACCCTCAGTGCCTACACATGAAAAACAACTTTGTTGTGGCATCTGTGACATTTTAGCAGCACAAATTTTTAGTTAGGGCAGATGCATATCAGAGATAACCAAAGCTTTCTGGTTTTCCTACACAGCTTGGCACACAGATCAGGGAAGTTCTGTTTGAAACTTCAGTACAAAATGGAAATCCTGTAGCTGGTAACTGTGTCCACACAGAGATCTGCACCTAGTGTGCTTTCAGTAGCTTGTTATTGTCTCATGAACGAGTTGTTTCTTTTACCTGCTTTGGGTTTTATTTTTATTTGGTGGTGTGGCTTTGATAAGACTTCATGAGTCTGATCTCTTTTCTAAGGAAAATTCACAGGACCTGGTATTTTGGCTTCAGTTTTTTTAAAAACGCAGTACTCTTTGTGGCAGAGCACAGCTTGACTGATGACAGCCTAATGATAGAAAAGTTTGCTTTGAAATGGGGTTTGGTTTAGAGCAGGAAGTTCTGATGTGGTCTTGTAAGGGAAATGTGATGAAGGAACAGGGAATATTTCTGCTGTGTTGTTAGGAGACCTTATGCTTTCCCTCATTTTTCTTGGTTTTATCTGTGTTTCTCTCTGTTTTACTGAAGATGTGCTTCACTTCCAAAGTTCAGAGTGGTGGTTTTGTGTCAAATTCAGTTCAGCACATATTCACTGGCTTTTTTTTTTTTTTTTTTTTTTTTTTTTTGGTTATCTGGAAGAAATTGCAGTCTTGCAGAACTGAAAAATATAATTTGAGATTTTCTGAGCTTAGAACTTTTCCTCATTGTTAATAGTAGTTTTAATTTTTGGGCAGCTCATCACTTGAGTGTGTTTGGGTGGGCACTGTGTGTCTTCTGTGCCTCATATGTGCTGCTGTGTGGATTATGTTCTCCTCACCAACAAAAAAGAGATGTCATTGGAATAGGAAATATTAACATTAATGCCAATTACTGCAAAAATGCTGAGAGTTTTCATTGGAAGAGACACTAAACCTTGTGCTTCAAGGCTTAACAAATGCCTAAGACACAGATCAGGGAAGTGGGGAAAGTTTTTTATACATCTGCAGACTGATGGGCCTTGATTTGTTTCTGAAATGTACAGTTATGGCTGTTGTCTGAAGTTCTTGATTAAATAAAACATAAGTGTCTAGAGGCTGATCTAAAGAATCCCAAAGGATTGAATATGGCAGTTGCTCTGTTTTTATGATAACATTGTCCTTTGCCCTCTTGTTTATCACCTATGAAATTGATTGTTTTCAGTGATATTAAATTAATATTGCAGGCTTAGACTCTAGATGCAAATTAAACTTTTGATTAAATCTTCATTGATTTCAGGTAATGTATGAATTTCAGTCCAAGTATATGAACGTAATATTTAAAAATGCTATTTCTC
Organism: Zonotrichia leucophrys gambelii; assembly: GCF_028769735.1. NCBI lineage: Eukaryota > Metazoa > Chordata > Aves > Passeriformes > Passerellidae > Zonotrichia > Zonotrichia leucophrys. Next base: position 100,212,031 of record NC_088171.1, on the reverse strand, counting down.
TAATATAGTAGTGAGTACATGGGAAAATTTGCTGCCCTTCTGGTGATTGAAGAAGCAAGGTTTTCTTCCCTTGGTATGCAATAAACCTTGTGAGATGCATTCTGCCTGGAGAACATTATAGCTTAAATAAGGAATAACTGTGGAGCTGTAATTAAATACAAATTGCAGTGCTAAAGCACGCACACTCAACAAATTATCACTTGATAGAGTTTTCATGGTTCTGAGGAGGCTCTTTTAGATGAAGGCAAATTTGAATGCTCTTCCTTTAATTCTACACTTCTGCTATAAAAACTCACTCTGTTGCCAACTTTCTAGTTTTTATTTGTGCTTTAGACTTTCTGGCTTTTCAAAGGAAATGGTTTGCTTTTTTTTCCCCCTAAACTCAAAACTCAGAAAGTTTTGCTCATGTGTTTTACTGTTTGTTAAGTGAAGCTTTGGTCATCAGGGCATGACTCTGGCTTTATTAAAGTGGAGCTGCTGGGCAGTTCTTGGGGCTCACTGCGCTTGCTTGCACTGGGGAAGTGCTCCAGGCTGTAATAGCAGCCTTTGCCATGCACTGACACCGTGTGACATTAACAGCATTTATACAAATGTGACACCAAGGAACAACCTTGGAGGATGAAGAACTTGTGTTTCTGCATAAGGTCTTTGTTCTAAAATGTCTAATTGTAATTTTGAGGATTAAGTTAAAGAGAGAGAGATACACTTAAAACACAGGACTTTAAAAACAAATTAATACAAGTTTTTGATTTAGTTTCATTTACCTTTTTAGTTTCTGGCTTATAACCAGTCTTCTTGCTGAAACAGAAATAAGCACATTTAGTGCAAATTGAACCTCAAATTTCAAAGCACTTAAAAAAGAATTCTGAATAATCAGCATTTGAAGGTACATTAATATTTTATACTGAACTGTGTATTAATTACCAGAGAGATGTTTTCATTTTCCTTTCCTTTTGGAAAATTTTAAGTATTTGTAAGAGATATGACAGACTGCTACCAAAGCTCTTGTCCTCTGAAAAATTCTAGCAAACAGAGGTCAGTCTGGCTGAGATTTTTTGGTGAGGGCGCAGCTGCTTTGCAGTTAATGTGACCAAAGGAGATTGGTAGTGGTGGTGGGGTGGCTTTCATGCATGCACAGGGTTGTTTCTAGTGGTCCTTCTTCCTTTCAATCTGCTTGATGGAATGTCAAATACTAGGTTTGGATTTCATCTTAATACAGCTGAAGTTTGGTCTTGTTAATCATCAGGTCCAAAGTTTGTGATGGAAATCTGATGGAATTCTCTGGAAAAGTGGTGCATCTTTCAAAGCTGGGATTTTTTCCCCCCTAAAATACTACTCTAATTTAAAGAATTCATGTCAAACTTGTAGAGCAAACATTATATAGAAGCATATTACAGTATTACTATGTACTAGGGGAAATATATCACAAGGAATTTATATTTAAAAGGGAATTCTAAGAAAAAAATGTACAGATTTGATTATTTTGGAGGGCAGGCAATGAGAATTGCTTGTCTCCAGCCTGAACTTAAGTGCATTAGATACTGAAATACTAATGAGGAAAATAGACTGGATGATAATTTTTTTTTTCATTTCAAGTGTTGAATCTTCTGCTTTCTCTTTTCCTATGTTTTGCCCAGGATTTATCCTGCTAGTGATTAAAAATATTCCAGTGTGGGCAGTATAACTGTAAGTTTGATAGCATATCTTGCAGTATTGCCTAGCAAAATTTTGTTTCATTTATCATAGCTGTTTAAATGATGCTGAGTATATGTGTGTTTTGTTCCATCATTTCTTAATTATTGTTCTCTGGTCTTCTTCAGTGCATTACTTGAAAGTTGTTTTAATATATTATAGATATTCTCATTAATGCATCCTTTTAATGACTCCAGGCCTAGATATATTTTTTTAGTAAATGTATTTTAGTTACAAGCATTTTTACCTATTTTTTCCCTCTATTTCTCTGTAGCTATCTGAAATGTCATATGATGTCTTTTAGCTCTTTCCTTTTCTGGGACTACAGAACACTTGTGGTTGTGTGCTTAGAGCCATTCCAACTATCAATTTTCTGGACAGCAATTATCCTAAATCCACTTCAAACTACAATGAAGTTGCTCTCAGCTTTGTCCAATTCAATATGAAGAAATTCTTTTAAATTCTCTTAAATCCCTACCAGGCTTAGAAAAGGATGAACTGTATGGTGGCTGTGTTTGATTTTTCTGTTCTCATTTTAGTTAGTAAATGTTATTTTTTCCCCAACATTTCTTCAAAATGTTTTCTAGTTCTGTTTTCCTGTGAGGTTGGTGATGTCCTGTTCTTAGGACATCTGCCTTGAGCTTTGGCTGGAGTTGCTGGATGACTAACTGCTGAACTGGGAACACTGCAGAGACAGCTTTTAGACAATATATATTTTTTTTAAATTCAGTCTCTTTCCCATTTATAAAATTGTGATGAATTTGATTGGGAGAGTAATTTATGTTTATATTATTTAATTAAGCTTTTTCCTCTGTGCCCCAGTCTCCCCTCCCCCACTTGAGGAGAGGGCCTGTAAAGTAAAATAGTAGTAGAGATAACAGTACAGTTACAAGTTTTTTGTATTTTTCTTTTGACTGCAGCGCTTTGACAAATATATGGTGCTTGAAGCTCATCAGGTGCAAACCTATAGCTGAAATATGGACTGGAATTTGAGTGGAAAATAGCATACCTTTCACTAAAGTGGCAGCCTGTTTATAGTGGGGATTAACCTTAATTTAGAGCTGCTTTGGCCACTCAGTTTTCTATGGGCAAAATGACTGCTCTGTTAGCAGTAGAAGAAAATATGTGTGGAAAAGCTGAAGGAAAAAAGCTAATAATGTCCTGTGCCTGACCTCACAGAGAAACCTCTTCCTTCCCCCAAGCCAACCATGATAAAGTCCCATAAATTTTCTCCTCATGTTCTAGCTGTGTTTAAGCAGACGATACAGAAGATTTGAAGCTGTAACAAGATACCTGTAGTCCTTGAAGAGTGGGACTGAATTTCAGCCTGTTCTTTTCTGAATATTTTCTTTTGGCTAGACATTAGAATTGTTTTTATTTGACTTTTTTTTTCCTCTACAGGGTATCTGCTAGTGAAGGGTAGTTGTTGGATGTACATGTCAGCATTTAATTTTTTGGCTCAATGACCCTTAGCTCCTTTTGTTGAAGTTTTGGGGAGGGAGTAGATTAGTGTTAGTGTCTTAAGTATGAGATAAACTTCTTAATCACTTAGTGCTCAAGCCTAAAGACAAAGATGCAGGGAAAAAAAATAGAACATTAGCTTGCAGTATTTATTTTGAAATTGATTAATGCAGATTAAAGTTGGTTTCTGTATGTAACATTAGCCAAAATTTTATGATATAAACATGATTCTCTCTGACTGCAGAATTGAGTGAAATGTATCATATGGTGATATGGGGATATAAATGCCTTTTAAGAAAAGTTAGATTTGCTAATAGGAGGGTTGGTTATAAAGTGTACAACTAAGTAGGTAAATTCTTGGTGCAAATCCTTTGGGAAGCACAGTTGCACTTGGGATGCAGTTTACCTCTGTTTGTAAGATGAAATTCCTCTTCCTTGTTTAGCATCTATTATTTAAGAAGAAACTCTTGGGATCCTGATAATGCATATTCCTGAAAAAGTCACCTCAAGATCCACGAGAGTGTCTCATTATTGTAACCATTTAACCAAATTCCTTATCCTAATACTTTAAAGAATGCCTGCTGTCCTGCCTTTTCAAGCAGTGAGCTATGTTGTGTCTTCAAGTTAATCAAAGTGTGACAGTGAAGTCAAAACTAGTGTTTGCTAAGGAATGCATTCAGTGTGTTTCAGAAAGTGATGAAGGCAGTCAGACATTGGCAAAAGCACTCATATCCAAGGGCTTGTTGCCCAAGTTTCTGCTCATTTGCTATGTTTAATAAAAGAGGGAAGAGAAAGGACAAATTTTTGTTACTAAAATTTGGAAGTTCTATTTTGAAGCAGCTTGAAATGTTTTCAATAATAATGAGCTAGATCTGAGTCTAGTTTTCCACCTGAAGCTCCTGTGCTTCACACTGGTTTGGGGTAACTGCAGATTGCTGTTTGTGATTTGAGCAATGTGGGGAATTTTCACATTGTGGGAATCCCCTGCCCAGGTGACCAGGATTCAGTGGCCACCAGAGACAATGAGTGCAAAACTGGTTGTGGATTAAGGAGGAGAAATCTCTTGGAGACTGCACTGGCATCTTTCTGTGTGACCTCAGATCGGTTCCTCAGCTCTTTCTTTTGCTGAGTTGCGTCTGTGTGCAAAGGGTTATGTTACTCTTTGGACGAGATTCCCTCTCTTTGTATACCTGTGCTGACTGATTTCACCAGGGTTACTTCTGGCCAGTACAGATGTAAGGTGAGAAGCAAGGTTTCTGTTTACATTGTCAATGACATTTGATTTCTTTTTAAATTTCAGCATTCAGCTTGTATCTAGAATATAGACCATACTTTCTTAACATGCAAGGTAGGGAGGAAAAGTTAAAATAATGAACTTTTCAGGATATAAGACTATAAGCAAGTCAAAGACGAATGTACTAACAGGTGAGGTGCTCTGGAAGTTAGTCTCTTCCCTACACAGTGCTAGGTTTTATGTGCTTATGAATTTTGGATATGCAGAGGAGCTCCTGGATGTCAGTGAGAATGTCAGTGATGTTGTTTCACACTTAACTCTGTCCTACAAGGAAAGGCCATTGCAGTCTGCAGTGTTCCTCCTCTGGATATGCTAATGCACTGTGAAAGTGCACATCATGCCTGGATGGGCCCTGCTGATAAATAATACTGCCTGGAGATCTCACCAAGTGCTAATGTGTCAAAGCGCCCGCGAGCAGAGGGTGAATAATACTGCTTCGGAAAGGTCACGTCTGCTGGAGTTAGCTGCTGGTCCTTCTTGTGTGGGGCTGGACTCCACCCTGAAAAGTTCTGTTGTTCTTTGCAATCTCAAAATCCAGTGTAATGGGTAGAATCAATAGGGATGGTAACGTGTCTTAAATTAGACAGTGGGAAAGAAAAGCAAACTCGGAAAGCTTTAAAGCCTTACTTAACTGGCTCTTTTGAGTTAAGATGGTTGTCTGATTTCAGCTCCTGCCTACTGCAGTGTTTCCCAAAGTGTGCTACCTGTTCTGAAATTGCCTTACTCTCATTTCCAGGCTTCTTGTGTTTCATTACCTTCTAATGAGACAAACTCTTCCACTTCTTGCAGTGATTCCTGGTAGTTACCTAGGACCATTTGCCAAGCAAAGTTAGTAGTTACTCTCACTTGATGAACACACTTAAAAAAAAGGCAAACAAAACAAATCTACCTTATATTTTTTTAAATGATACATTTTACAGTAGCATTTGACTCTCCCCTTTTACTTAAAGCTTTATGTTTTATCCTCTAGGGCTTTGATTATTTATTATCATTCATAAAATGTTGTAAGCATGGTGTACAATTTGTGTATGTAACATTAAATAATAAAATAGATGCAACTACAGTATAATTTCAGTTAGGCTCTTGCAATTTTATTTGGATCCTGGTTATGCTAAACACTTGCCATAAAACATGTACATGTAAAACTTACACATGTTAATATTTCTAAAAAAGAAGAAAATCTTCAAACAACTGTGAGCCGTAATGCAGTATATCAGACTTGCCAGCTATTTCTAGTATTTTGCAGGACATTTATGTTCATAGATAACCTGTCAGCCTGGACTTAATTATTTACAAAAGCATGTGTCCATCATGCAGACTGTCATTTCAGACCTAAATCTCTGAGTTCTAGATGATCTGGCATTTTTCTGTTGTGAGGAAGAGACGTTTCCTAAGTAGCAAAGAAAAGATTTATTGCTTCACTGTAGGTATGGGACTACAGTCTGAAGCAGAACTCTGCAAGAGGAAATGCTCTTCCTCCTTTTGTTTCCTATTTTGTTTCTCCATGAATAACTGTTCCTTCACCCCACTTGGTTAGCTTAGAAGTTCTGATTCACCAGAATGGTCTATTCTCCTATGTTTGCTTAAAAAGGAAAAGCATTCTGAGTCTGCTTTTAGGAGTATATTTAAATAATGTTCGTTCCTCTGTTCAGCCGGTGTTTTCGGGCATTTAAAGGATAGATGAGAGCTCATCTTTCAAGGAAATCCGTCACTGATGGTTTCTATGCACCATGGTTGTTGCTTATTTAAGTTAGGCAAGCCACTGCCCAGCGTCACAGTGTTTTGTTTGGCTTTGATTTTTCCATTCCGGATGTCTGTTGGTAATTCCAAGTTTGGTATCTCACCTTTATATTTTCTTGTCTGTTTCTCTTTGAGGCTCTGGTTGCAGTCACTGCTGCTGCTTCACTGATGAAATTAAGTTTATTCTCAAACACTCACAAAATAGGTACTGGATGATTTATGTACTGTGCAAACTGCAAGGTGCCCAGCTTCCTATAGGACTGTCCTTCTTTGTGTATGTGAAGTGTAGGGATCTCCCTCCACAGGAGCCAGTTGTTAAAGTTGGGAAACACCTCTAAGATCATCTAATCCAACCATTAGCACTGACAATTCCACCGCTAAACCAAATCCTTAAGCACCTCATCTACGCATTTTTTGAATACTTCCTGGGATGGTGATTCAGCCACTTCCCTGGGGAGCCTGTTCCAGTGCCTGACCACCATTTTAGTGAAGAAATTTTTCCTGATATCAAATCTAAACCTCCTTTGGTGCAGCTGCTTCAACTTGCAGCACCTTGCAGTTCTGTTAGGTCTGTGCTACACAAGGCCATTCTTACAAGATTTGTCTAGCTTCAGCTGCCAAATGTTGTTTCCAACACACCTGGGTGCTTGTTTAGCATTTGTGCTCTTTCTTTGAAGTCTTCTGTTATTAGAAAAGCCATTGGAAGAGCCACCAGCATCTCTGGTGCTCCTAATTTCCACTACTCTAAAACATCTGTTCTCTGGCTTTTGTGAGGAGCAGTGCTGGGTCATGGATGCCTTGGCCCTCATCCAGCCTACACCGTTCTGAAGGGTTGAGACTGTGAGGGCAAGGGAGAGGCTCGATTTTTGTTAGCTTTTAACATTTTCTTTTTGTCTAAGAATTCAATTTAAAAATCAAGTAGAACCAAACCCCCTCTTTCTCGTAGGACTTGATGTCTCCTTGAGTGCACTGGAGCATAACGACATAATTCACATTGCTTGTTGCTTGGTACACAAAGAATGGTGTATTGCACATGACTGTGTTTGACCATAGCTTTTAATCCCATGACAATTTGTTAAACATGGCATTTAAAAATGTTTGCAAATTTAGAACAGCAGCAAAATAAAGCCTGACATTGGTTTATAATAAAAGTAAATAAAGTATCTTCCTAACAGTATCCCATGTGGCTAGATATAATTTTTTTTTCCAGAATTCTTGTTATATGCTTTGTTGGAAAACTCAATAAACCGTGCCACTTTGTTTCACTTGCTCAGTGTTTGAAGGATGCTGTCTAATGGGAATAAATTTGATTTAAACCCCAAAACCTTCAAAATGTAGTACAGACTAGATAATGGGGCAAAGATCCTGAAAATAATTTGAATCTACAGAAGTAAGTTGCAAATAAAATCTAAGATAGTGTGGGTACATACGAGGTGGAAGTTACCATGATGGGTGTGCACTTGACTAGGTGGCAAGTCCAAAAAAGAATATTTGAGTGTACTGAAAGTAAGACTATTCTATCTAGCATTGGCCATTTGGTCAGCTTGAATGTGGTCCAGGAGAACTTTACTCCCTGAAGTAATTGACTGATCCAGGCTCCTAATTGGTCTCCCATGCAATCAAGCTAAGCTATTTGATTCCTTACCTAGATGTGGGTTGGTTTTTTTTTCCCTTGCATTTCAGCAGCTTCCTGTTTTCATTCCAGTGTTTTTGTAATTCAGCATAGATTGTGTACACCTCGTAAATTATCTTCCCTCTTCTCTAAGCCTCAGGATGGGGGCTTACTGGGGAAATGCAATATATCTATTTGCTTTTGTTAAACAAAAGGCAACCTCAGTGGTAACTTTTCCAGACATTTTCTTGACTTAGCCACAAGAAACATCTTCAGTAATTTTTTTGTTGCAGTGCAAGCTGGGCAGCTGGATTGACAGGTCGTCAGACAATAATGTGCCACTTTATATTCAGGTTTATAGTCATGCACAAGTAACACAGGAATGATTTTTTAATGAATGGGCAAGCAATTGACAGTTCCGATTGAGACCTTATTGTATTCATACCTTATTCATTATCAGTAATACATCTTTAAAAGAAAACACCATGCTAATTGATAGCCACCTTTTGTTTATAATGATTAATAATATAAAATTAATTGTCTGCAGTGGGTATAGAAAGAGATGATCTGTGTTAATCAACTATAAATGAAACCTTAATATTTGGTGAGTCTGACAGTGATCTCTGGAAATAATTTCTTAAAAGGAACATCTTTTTGAGTAATTATTTTTTTCCTAAACATTACTGTTGGGAATTTACTGATGCTAAAAATATTGAGCATTTTTACCTTCTCTTTACTGGTGTTTGCACTGCCTCTTTTTTTTTTTCCCCAGTTTTTCTCACTTAGCTAAGTGATAGACTTCTCCAGTGTTTTTTTTTGGTTGGAAAGTAAGGTTGAGTTTGGGGGTGGTAGTGGAAAGAAAAATAAGATTAAATAATAATTTTGAAGAAGTATTTTATTTCTAGACAGAACATTATTTTGTCTCATACATTAAGCGGCCACACCTATTTTTCCCATCCTTTCTTCCTGGAGGGGTCTGGTCGAGGCCCCAGTGACCTCCCTGGCCCTTCACCACTGACACCTGGAGGTTTAAATGTGTCCTGCTTATGGAAAGTTGTATTTGTCCCCTCACAGTTTTTTTTCAAGCTTCCTTGCCTTCTTCAGTGTTGGGAAAATTCTGGTAACATGGAGGCTGTAGCATGTGAGGATTTATGAAGTGTGTCCCTCAAAAGTAGCAGGAGGAGTTTGATGATGGTGCATAAGCCAGAAAGGAAATTTCCTGGGCTATGGTGGACTGGATTCTTTCAAATGAAAGGAGTGCACACCACAGCAGTGAGCACTAAGGACTAGGTTTTTTTAATCAAAGAAATTGGAAAAAGACTTTTTTGACAGGTGTCACTTGTGTCTCTGGCACAATGTGTTTCTACGTCACAATGTCTTCCCTTCTGGGTCTGTGGTGAAGAAGTGAGTTGACATGCTTCTGCCTGCTGTTTAAAGGATCCACATTGTGAGAAAGGAAGGGCAAGGAGAAAAACATGACCCTTTTTGTAAGTTTTTGGTGCTGTTTTGGTGCTGCGTGACTTAGGGATCTCTTTAATGATGATGCAGTAATATGTTAAAGAGGAATGTCCTTATATCTCCTTTGAATGGAAGGTTTATTGTACTTGATTTGTTTGCTGTAGTTGTAAGCTCTCTGGAGTAATGACCTTTCTTATGTGGTTTGTAAACTGCTGTGTTTACTCTTGATGTCCTGCAAATTGCTGTAAAAAAATAGTACAAGGAGTAATGTAGCATCACTTACTTCTTATTCTTTTTTTCTATATCCAGTGCGATAAAATTATACAATTATGGTTGAAGAAGATACAGAGGTAATGTAGTCTAAATGCTGTTGTTTCTAAGGAATTAGAAGGCATTTGCCAACCTTTAAAGTAAAATACCTGATTTTTTTTTTAAATTCAGTGAAGATGGATGTGTGAAGTTGGGTTTGAAAAAATCTGCTTTTATGTAGCTATTAACCTAAGTTTGAGGATGTTTTAAAATATTTAGTTAACATATCTATGGAGTCCAGTAATGTTTAAGCACGACTCTTTAAAAACTCTCATAGTTAGTTCAGGTATTTGTGAACATAAGAGCCAAAATAAGATTGTTTGCAGTTACATAAAAGTTAGTATCTTAAAATCTGACCCAAGTTTTGTCATTTTTGTTTAATGGTGGAAATAATGTTTTTTTCCCATTTTGAAACTTAGATATTGGTTTTTGCAGTGTTTTTGGCAGTATTTAGTGTTTTTTAAGACTTTGAATTACAGACTCAGTGATAATATGATAAATTTAGTCCAGTGAAAAACTGACAAGTTGTTCTGAGGCACGCTGCTTATTTTGTTAAATGCCATGATTTTGGGAATTGGCAATTTAAAAGGCAATGAAATTAATTTAAAAGGCAACCTGTGCCTTTTAACAGAAGAAGTTTTGTGACACACGGGGTACCATGCATTGAACAGAGACTGATATCGAATGTCTGCTGCTATTCTGCAGCGACGAATCCCCTTATGAATGGCTGTGGAAAGTTTAAAGGTTATTATCTCGTGTTTGTTTACTTTGTAAAGATAAGATTTCAGAGAAAATCGAAAGGTACTGTCTGAAATTCCCAATCACTGCAGTTCCATGGAGAGCATCGATCCCTTCCTAGAGGTTGCTGGGTACTCATTGTCTCCCTGTTCATTATAGGCTGCTGCTGAAATCTCCAATATTTCAGGTTTGCGATTCTTTTATTGTTGTTTTGGCAGTTTGTCAAAATTAAATGGCTTAACCAAATCAATATGCTGTCTTGCCTGGTAATGTCTGCATTTCGCATGTCAAGGTGTTTTGCATTTTGAATGCAGTCACAATGGAATGAGCCACAGTGATTGCAAAAAGAACCTTTTGGCCCTCCAAAGCCCTCTGACTGTAACGAAACTTTCTGGAAATAAACTTGGCTCAGTTATGCAATCACAGCTTCCACGGGAGATCAGTGGTAGTTGCACACATCTGCCCATGGGTAAGAGTGAGTCGGTAAAGAATAGATGCTGCAAGGTCAGAGACAGAATATAAGCTACAAGGATAATAAATTTTACTCAGTTTAGAACAAATGTTTATGTATTTGTATTTATTGGTGAAACAATTAATTGCATAGTAAGAAATAATAAAAAAAACCTTCCTCTGTTGTGATGGCCTCTCTTTCCACGGGGTGACTAAGCTTTTCTCACCAATTTTAGTCGTGGTGATATGTGGATACATGTTTATCATTAGCTAAAATAACACAGCTGTTAAGACAAGGTTTATTGCCATACTTTTTCTGCATGCTAAGCACATTCTGTGTACATGTCAAACAAAATGCCAATTTAATCGGCCCCCTCAGAGTTTCCGAAGGAGTGATGATGAAAGTTTGGCAAGTTTATTTGCACCGTTCTGTACAAAATCTGCACGGCCATTATCTCCAGACACTTGCAATATGAAAAATGCCAATGGTGTTTTTACATACTTAAGAGACTAATAAGCTACAGATGTCAAAACTGTAAAGTTGAATTATCTTGAGCATGTATGAATATAGCAATACAGTTTTTTTAAAATTTGTGTGGAGTTATTTTTAAGCTGTGTTTTAGTACCCAGGGCTGTTTGTACCATTTCTGAATGACCCTTGATTTAGTGAAATTATTGCCTGAATTGAGAACCCATGCTGTAAGTAAAAATGAAAATTCCTTTTTAAAAGTAGGAGTCTTAATTTGTTCTTAATTTGTTTGGAGCAAGAATGTAGAGGGAAGTAAACAAAAGGAAAATGTCTTGGTTTAGCAAATTGTCTCTACATCGTTGTCTGACACCCCGATAATAATCACAGCAGGTTGCCACATTTAGGTTGACAGACATATCATACAGTGGTGAAAAGCTGTCGGTCTGTCTGTCACAGAATAGATGGAGTCCAGTGCAAACGATCAGGATGTCCCCCTGTTTCTGTTTCAGCAGCCAGTTTACTTTTTTGCTTCATTTAACTTTCCACCCTCTGCAGCCACACTGGTATAGGAGCTATAGTTTTTCACAAAATATAACTTTATTCTTTCCAGGCAACATCTAAAGTATTTAATAATATACTTTATAATTTTCATTTTTGCTTCACATCAGATGACAGTTTGAAGTGCTCAGGCTGAGGGAAAGGGAAATTCAGGCTAACATTTTTCACAGAGTCTATTTTGGGCATCAGCTCTGGGTGCCAAGCTTCAGAGGGAGGCTTTGACTTAAAGAGAAATCCTGTGCTCTTACCTTGTGCTCACTCAGGTTTGAACTACAGGATTCAGCACCTCTGTCAGGCTTTAAAACTTTCAGACCGAGCACCCCAATTTAGTTACTCTTTTTGATAAACTGACTTATGTGGGCTGCCAGAGGTCAAATGAACCCACCCAGAATCAAGCAAGAAAGACTTGTCTGAATGCCCAGTTTTGTGCTTAACTTTCAAGACTGTCTCCTTGGGCCTCTCAGAAAATCTCTTCTTTAATGACAAGCCAGGAAATCTTTTAACCAGACCTGAACTAAACGTTTATGTCCCCCTTTTTAATGCTTTCCAGACTAACAGTAATCTTTAAATACTGTTTTTCATGCATGAGTTTCTTAAATTTACTGCTTTTCTCTTTTTTTTTGGTCTTGTTTATTCAACGCAAGTTAGTATTTGAAAAATAAGGAGGTAAAATGCAGAGTACTCACAAAACATGGATAATTTTGTAGCCATGATTACATGTTAATTCCAATGTGTCTCTAATCAATTAAGTGTTTCCATCACAAGTGAGGAAAAACTCAGGATTACTGAGTTCACATGACCACTGAGGGACTTCCATGATCCACCCACTAAGTGGATGATACTTTCATGAAGCTGAATGCAAATGTTTCCATTACAAGGTAATGGACAACAGTGACTGATCAGCAACCTTAATTTTTACATTTTTTCTTTGTTAATCCCTGATCAGATAATTGCTCAAGGAATTTGCAATGCCAGCAAAATGCAGCTATGCTATTCTCAAGGGAAAGGTTGCTTGTTGATATTTCAAATGTCAGTCCTCCAAGTGTATGAAACTAGTTTCCTCTGCATACAGCAATTTCCAACCTGGAAATTATTGATGTCAACCTACCTAAGCACAGCAGCCAAGTGATGCTAAACCTTTTCCCAGTTTTGTTCTCCCATCCCTGCCCTAAATGTTACCAGCATTTCTGTGCTTATTGGAAAGAGTTTCTGTGAAAATGAAGTAATACAACTTAGGCACAGTTGGAAACAGGTTAATTTTTTTTCAGTTGCTAGATGCTTTTCCATTCACATGTGACTAAATTCTTTGCTCCTGACAAGTTATATATGAAAATTAGTTGGATGAGGGGTGGATATTAAAACAAACAGACCAGGAAAAAAAAAGAACAAAAAATTAATTTCAAATTACTGGATTTAGCAGAGTTGAGTGACAGTGTCCTGGTGTCCTGTTAAGACCACAGTATGAAACAAAACCTCTGTTCAAGCAGCTGCAGAAGCTTTCACTTCCCTGTAGTCAGTTTTAGTTTTGAAATCTTTGTACTTGTTTGCTGGCAGCTTTTTTTGTTATAGTAATGATAAGGAGACATGACCCGAGAACTGGGGACATTACTAACAAATAAATAGCAAGATTAGAAGAAAGAAACATGTTTCATACTTTAACTAATGGGTATGTGACCATGTGTTGTGTTGTAAGCTTGAATTCCAACAGCAGGTAACAGTCATGTACAGTTTTATTGTTGTAGTCTGAAAATGTGAAATGTGGGTGCTTTTAGTTACCTGGCCGTGTTGTGTTTTGATGAAGCCAGTTGTTTGTTCTTGCTGTTTGCTGCAGGAATAGACAACTGATGTTTTAGCAGGGAGAAAGATAACAGGAAAGAATGGGGAAAATTATTTTATGTATTGCTGTATGTGATAGCAGGCATGTTTGAGGTCAGTATTATTCAAGCAGTTGGCTGGTTAGATGCTGGCTGTGATGATTTTCTGCTCACAAACAACTTCTCTAGAAACGCTTTAATCACATCACCCCTAGGTATCCACAAGTTTTTATGCAGAAATGTTCACAGAGATGAATGCTTTATGACTGCTTTAAAAATACCTTTCACAGCCAAGAAATATCATGCTTTCAGGCTCATGGTGTTATTTTGGGGTTGTCCTGTGCAAGGCCAGGAGCTGGACTGGATGATCCTTTTGGGTCTCTTCCAGCTCAGGGTATTTTCTGGTACTATGGTTCTGTAGGCATATTTGCTAGTGGATATCATCATATACACATGTTTCTATACCACTTGTACATTGATACAAGGTGTTGATTCCTTGATACAAGGAATGCAAGTTACTTTCCTTTTTTGCCGATAGTAGTTCTGCCAAAAGTTACAGGCAGCCAGTTCTACGTTGCCACAAACCGCATTCCTCCAAAAAAGACTCACAGAAAGGTCTTAATCTTGTCTGGGGAGGGAATGAAGATCTCTTCTACAAAAAATGGTGATTCATCTTGCTGTGCTCAGTGAGGCCAGCCAGATACTAGGAAGTTGCTGAGCTGCTGAAACTTCTCTGCATAAGCTTTCAGCTCCAAAAAATACTTTTCTGCTCCTTGATTGGGATATTGTTGTTCTTAGTCATCAGAGCCCAGGATATTGCCACACACCTCTGCCACGTGTGTAAGAACACAGCTTTGTGCTGGGGAAGATATAGATGAAACACAGGTTTTGTTTAAGTGTTGGGAACCTGTTAGTCATTCTTACCACCACTGACTGACTGCAAAGTATCATAAAATAGTATCCATTTCTTTTGAAAACTCTCTCCCTTGCTTATACATTTCCCCTGTTGACTTACAGTGAAAAGCAGCTGTTGAAGACTTGCAAGATTTTTGTCCTCTGGTAGCCTGGTGTCAGTTCAAGGAGACAATCTTTTCAGCAGGTGCAAGAGGCTGCTAAAAGCTTATGGGGGTTCTCTGCTAGGCAGTTTCTGCCAGGAGCATTGGAGGTTTCCTCCTTGCATATCAGCTGAAGAAAGTTGAAGAACAAGTGGATTTGTGCATGTGCATTTAGAGATGTTCTATCAACATAAGGCTTAAAAAAAAAAAAGGTTTCTAGGAAGTCCATGAGATCTTTCTGTGGGTTGGTGTACAATGACTGTGTAAGCTCCAGGATTTTCATTTCAACACCAGGCAGCATCTTAATGACACCCTCCAGTATCTCCTGGCCCTGGGTGATGGTGCAAGCATTACAGCCCCAGCTGTGGTGTTTTGTGTCCTGCATTGTGTCACTAGTCAAGAGGTATATCAACCCTTAGTGATAGTGATAGGTGCACTGTGCCAGTAGATGGTCTCTGTTTCTTCAGGAGATACAACTCTATCAGCTTCCTTGGGCAGACCAGAGACAGAGTCGCTAACAAAATGTCTAAGTTAGATCCTAGATCCCCAAAACAGTTGCTTTCATGACACAAACTTCATCTGAAGGCAATGTCTTTGCAGAATTGATGGGAACAAGAGCCATTCTGCTTCTTGATGTGTCCTCTTATGCACCTTAAAGCACCTGGTGTGATTTAGAGAAACTCAAATATAAGGCAAATCATTATTTGGCATGTGAAGATGTTGAACCAAGATTTTGTGATAAAGAAGTCTCAGGTGGCTCAGTCCTTGTTAGTTCCTAATAAGTGCAGTTGTTACTGAGCACAGCTGAGTCAGGAGAGCCTGTGGCTCAGAGCTTGGTGCTGGTCTTTCATGGGCCTACCAGGAAGGGAGGATATGGGCTTATCAAACACGTTTGAGAGACCATTCTGGATTGAATAATAGTTGTGGTTCACCCACATTCTTTGCTATGTAGGGGCCTGTTTCATACACCTCAGGTTCAAGTTTGGGTTGAGTCTGAACTATTTGAGTCCTAGTATGGGTTGTATAAGGCCCTGCTGTTGTAAAAGTTAAGTGTCTACTTTGAATTTAAATGAAAGTCTGATAGCAACTCAAGCTCAAAGGCAGGTCACTTCTACAGGCCCTATTAAGGTGAAATTACACCAACAGTCTGATTCACTTAGGTTATCACAAACTTCCTGGTGTTCATATACACCAGGGGAGGTTGAGACACTAACTGCATCTGGTCTCTCTGGTAGGAGTTTTAGGGAATTGTCATGTCAGACACTCCTCAGTGAGAGAAGAAACAAGAGCCCTTCTTGAGATTTGTGATCTCCATAGGTTGGCTCTGAAAAGAGTGCTGCAAGCTGTCTTCTATTTTTGGTCATTCCCTGAATTAGTAAGAAAGTAATTGGCCCTTGGACTTTACCTAGTAACAGTGAATGCTTGAAATCTTACATTTGATGTCTGAAAGCACAAGAGGGGAACCTTCTCAGGGTTTGCATTCTGCTTCAGGTTTCTGTTATTTCAGTAGTGACCCCAAGAAACCATCATTTTATAAGCAGAGAGCAGGCACCTGCACTACATCTGTTCCTTCTTTTCATCTGTCTTCCAAAGCTCTTCTAATGTTGTTACAGTTATCTAGTTTTTTTGTTGCTTGCCAGAAAGTTTTTGATTCTCAGTTGTCATTTCAGGAGACAAAAGACTAGCAGAAAATCTTCTGTGGCTAGCAAGGTAATGTTAGTTGTGGTTTTTGATGGAATTACTTCTACTGCAGAGCATCTTATAGCCTCAGGCATTTGGATAATTTTGACTTTTCTCCTGAGCTTTCCAACCATTTTTATATTCTGCTGGAGCATCAGAGAGGTGGATGGGCCAAGACCATGTCCTCCTAGGGTCTGTTTTAGCTGCAGTTACTGAAACAAATGTATTTTTTGTTTTCTTCCTCATCCCAACTCTTTCAATAGCTTTAATATTAGAAAGAAAAAAAGACTACTATGTTCATGGGATTCAGTGCTAATAGTTTTCTTTGCAAAATGGTTATTGAAAGTATCAAAGATGCAAACAATTATCTTTGAAATTTAACTTCAAAAGCGTCAAGATGCATTGCAATCCATTATCCAGCTTAAAGTCCAGTAGCAGTTCTCTGTGTGGAAAGTCTGACTTTATGGTGGCTTGTAAAATGTGATGCAAAGCACTGTGATGGTCTCTAAAAGTCCTGGGGCTTCAGTTCATCTGTAGTTCTCTCTGATTTACCTTAGCCCTGGGAATTTAGTGAGTGTTGGACAGGGGTTTAATGCCATTAGAAGGATGTGGAAAAATTACCTGTGGGAAGGTGCTTGTGTTTCTGGGATAGAGCCTGGATTGTTCTGTGCTTGACAGAGTAGATGCTCTGCAAGGGACTGCTCTGTTTTCTGACAGTAGTATTTTGAGCAGATATAAATTGATTGAATGCAGTGCATGACAGAATCCCACTGAACTGATTCTAAACTTCTAAAACATTCTGTTAGATAAAGCAAAGATGGTCTTGTAGATAAATTGTCTCAATAAAAAAAAAAAGGTACGATAAAATAAATGTAGTATTACTTTTAATGAGATGATCTGCACCAGTGTCTTTAGTTAAGTGTGGTGTGAGCCTGCATTTCAGATTGAAGAAGTAATGAAGCTGAAGGTAGTGTAGGCTTGTCCACTGGGTTTTGGATAGCAAATATGTCTGAAAGGTGTGAAGTTCTGTGATACCAGGATTATTTTAAAGAAAAAATAATTTGTCCTGCAACTGACCTCTTGTGCAATCATCAGTTTGTCACTGATCAAGAGTGCCAGCCGGCCATGTGGGAAGTGTTTCTGAAGGGATTTGGGGTTTGAAAACTTAGAGTTATGGGTGTTATCTTTCAGAGATAGTTTAAAACTAAAAAAAAAAAAAAAAAAAAAGGGACTTTGTACAGTGGCAGAGTGAGAACAGTGGTGAGGTATTATTTTTATGTTAGCATATGAAAATGAGTATGAGACTGGAAATCTCATTATTCCACTAGTGTCTGAATGTTGGAAGTTGAGTCAGTGAGGGAGAGAAGGAAGAGAATAATGTGGGTGCTGCAGCTCTCCATTTTTATCTCATGTAAGAACAACAGCCATGAAAAAAAATCTAAATTTCTGGAAAAGAAAGAATGTTTATTATAGAGATTCTCTAGCAGCTGAACAAAGCAGACACCTATATATAAGATGATTAATTAAGCCAGTGTATTTGTGTTTATCCAGAATGGTCAGGATGAGGTCAGACCTAACTGAACTTCCTAAAGCTTCTTTCCTTGTATCAGGGAATCCACCCTGTTCCAGACCTGGCTTTTAGTTGCATGTATCTTTGCTTTGGTAGCTGTGACTTTCATTAACTACAGTGATCCTGGATAACACCTGGATAAGTTAACTGTTTATAATTATTTGGCAAGTAACACTGGTTTTCTTTTGCAGAAAACAGTAGTCATTACATAAATGAATCACAGTACCACAAATGGCAGGGCTCAAAAGCTTTTCAAACATTAGACCTTGTATAGTGAAAAAGAAAAAGCCTGGTTCAGAACCTAAAGAGGGAGAGCAGTACCAAAACAGTGATAAGTGAAACAAAAAATTAGGAAAGACAGGTTGGAAGATGAGTGTAGGAAAGGCAGATGAATCACTGAATTGCTGAGAATGACAGACACTGTGTCATAGCAAATGCGTGCTCCATGAACAAAAGAATTAACAAGGTAGTAATGTTGTAAACACATCTTATATAAGACTTAGTGTTTCATGTTAAAGGATTATTATGATTGCTGTAATGTTTTCATGAAGAAGAAAGGGTTTTTTGAATAAAAATTTTGTCCAGTGCTTTAGTTCCGCAAGAAGAGACTTGATTGAAAAAATGCATTTAATTTTGGAAAAAAAATTTGAGTCATCCTTTGAAAAAATTACTATGGTGATAGCAAATTAAGCATACAGAGTATTTGGGTTATTTATAAAGTTGAAGAGGCAGGTCACTCCAAACTGTAGAGAATAAGAAAGATTAAAGTGCTGTAATATTAATTTTCCAAATATAAGCACTGTAGTGTGTGATAAGAAGAAGCTGCATCATCAGATTAAGCTATATAAACCTCTACAATAACTAATGCACCCAGTAGGAAAGGCTACTGTTTACTCTTAGAGCATTTTCATTAAAATATATTAAAATACTGGTTGTTTCCAGGTGGATGAATCTGTCTTGCATTAGCAGAGTCACTTGTCGCAGTTTACCAAATTCTGTGTAAGCAGAAATAAACAAACCCAATCAGTCAAGATCACTGCATCACAAAATATGCTTTATTTTGGCAAGTCTACTTTGTTTTAATTGCATATGGTCTCAAACTTGAACCCTAGGTCTAAAAAGCTTAGGAGAAATTTGAATTGGAGTTTAGACTTCACAGATTTTATTTTGTTAGTTAGAAAATGCTTCCAGACTTCGGCCTGCACCACATATTTATTCATGAGAAACAAGCCTTTTATATTAGGTGTTATATAAACATGTGTCAAAGACCCAGCATTATTTTTTATTGAGCTGCAAATAACATGTGCAGTTGGGAGTCAGTTTTTTTATTTACTGATTGCTGCTGGCATCCTGGTCCCCAGGCTGAATAGGCAAGAGGGGGTCTGCACTGAGGGGAGCACACAAGCTTCCAACAAAGGGAAATATGGCTGGAAAATACTCTTCTACTTTCTTCCTCTTCCTTTTCTTCTCAGCCTTCCTGACTGAAAGAGGTTCTCTATGAGGAGCTTTCTTTAACAAGTAATTCCTTTATGGTAAGTATCCTTGTTTGGTGGCATGGCAAGGGAACTCAGTGTCTGAAGGAACCTGTGGCCCTTGACAGTGCTGGGAGGAGTTCTCCACCTGTCTGCAAGGGCATTTGACAGCCAGGGCATCCTTCCTGAGGTACTGGCTGCTATAAAGCCCTTCCAGTCTTTGCTTCCTGGTGGGAATGCAGGGCTCGTTGACCTTTCATTTCAGTGGAGTTCCTGTTTCATGCTCTAAGCACCTGAAACTCTGCCATAGGCTTGAAAAGGAATGATTGCCTTCATAAGCAGATTTTGCAAGTATAGGTCCTAGCCAGCGTTGTAGACATTTTTCCTCAAAGAACAAGTAAAAAGTGCTAAAGCTGCACCTGGAATTTGAAATAGAAACTTTGAATCTGACATAGAATTTCCTTGTGTAATATGGCTTGAAAATCCTCAGAATTTGAGCCCAATTTGTAGCAAACCCAGGAATTTCTTAGGAGAGATAGTTGTTGGCACTTATGAATCCAGCTCTCAAAGTGCTTACCCTTTGCCATTTTTCCCTATTTATTTCAGGCTTTTTTTTTTTCCCAATCTGGAGCAGATCAGTGGAATTTATGCTGCTATAGTGCTTTCTGTACTAATTCTGCAAAGTTAGTTACACTTTTCTGTCTTAGCATATTGTTGATGGCATTGATAATAAGCATAAATGAGGAAGCAGACTAGAGTTTTACAATATCAGATTATAGAAATCACAGTGTAAACATGTAATACACTGGATTAATCGAGTGGTTTTCCAGTGTGATGGGTTTTTTTGTGCTGATTACATTAAACTGTCTTCCAAATGTAGATGGGATACCCTGTTCCCTGTGTTGGTAGTTTTATGGATTTACATGATCAGTTACTTCTTAACTTTTAACTCAGGAGGCAGTAATTTGTAATGTTACTCCTTTAAAGGCTGTCTCTGATCACTTTTTCTGAGAGCATTTGGCACAATTTTTCGCTCTGTCTTTTCAGGTAAATGTGCTTTTCTAAAAGGCAGTTGGAAAAATTTTGCTGGTTTTCCATTTATCACTTGTCCTGTAGTAGCCAGGAATTAGATGGGTACTATGGACTTGTATAATGCTTGGTTTTTTCCCTTGGTTTTCTGTTGTATGGTGATGTTTCTTATTCAGACAGTAAAGAGAGGAAAAGAATTCCAGACTTTTTAAGATCACCCTCCTGTTCACTGCAAAAAGAAAGGGAAAATCTTCTGCATGCATTGAAGTGACTAGAGAATTTTCAGCACACCAAGTTCCTATTTTCTAATGTTTGCTTTTTAATCCTCAGTGAATTCCTGATTCAGAGTTTAGTGATGGAGAAAAACTTCTTGTGTGCTATTTAAGATAAATTATATTTCTGTTATTGAAAGGAGGTATTCAGTAACCTGTTAAAAACTGACATTTCCTCTGCCACGTAGATTTGGTTGGTTTGTTTAATAGTGCACTTAAGTGACTTTTTATGCATTGGGATTTTCTCCAGCACTGAAGATGATTTTGTTCAATTGGATTTTTAAACATTTGAAAATTGGAATAAGAAAGGCAGCATTGTTTAGGGCCCTGACTGGGTTTTTAAAAACAGGAACAACTCGTAGCATTCCTTATTAAATTTAATTAATTGCTACTCGTGGGCAGTATGGCTGAGTTATTGTTACAGTGAGACCAATAACTAACATAATTTGGATTTCTGAATGTTCAGACCTTAGTTAGAGCTTTGCCTAAGAGTAGTTTGATTATTTACTTTTAAAAAAATATGTTTCTCTTTTATTTCAGAAGGGTATTGAAGGGCATCTCACTTGTAGATTTATAAAAATTTTGGTGTTTCTATTGGCTAAATTTTCCGTAAGAATTCAGGTTTATTAGCAATTAAAAACATCTTGACTATTTGGTACCTGCTTAATAATGAGACACAGGCCATTAATTTGATCTCCGTCTGTTTTCTGTTGCACAGATGTTCGCATTACAAAAATCATTATTGTCTGTCGGTAATCAGTGCTCCTATTGGCAAAGCCAATATAGGAGTGGGGAACTAAATGGGTGTCTGAGGTCTCATCCTGTTCTACAGATAGTCTTTCCAGCTGAGCAATAAAGGGGGCTGCATGAGGAAAGGCACCTTTGGTGCATCTGAGATGTCTGTTCCACGGCTAAATGGAATTCTCCAGCCTGACCGTTCACTCACTCAGCACCAAGCCTTTATGCAGTGAATAATTATTTTTAATGAATAGCACGGGGAGTTAAATCCTTATGACTTAGTTATTTCTCAACTGAACTCAAATTCTGTTTCCACAGTAAATATGAAGTTGTAATTTGTGATAGGAGTTTGAAGTAATGTAGTTGTGCAAACCTTTTTATGCTCAGGTGAAACATGCCAAATGTTTTAGAAAGGTTTGCATTTGATTATGAGAAAATAAAGCTTAGGAGTTTGTTGTAATCCTTGGCTGAAAACTAAAGTAAATATACAAAGTGCTACCCTAAGTCTTAGTGTATTTAAGTATCTGTGGTTGGAAAATGCATAAAGTGTAAGATCTTCTGATTTCTTCAAGCTGTCCTCATTGTATAAGACATAATGCTCTTGGGTTTACCTATAAAATTATGAAATGAATGTGGGTCCCCTAGGTAAAATTCTGCTCAGAGTGAAGTTATTAGTTAAATTCCCATTGAACGAGGTGAGGGCAGAATTTCACTGACACATGGGACACTTAAAATCCAGTGCAAGGTTAAAAAATAAACCAAACCCCTAATTCATATTTGAAAAGTATATAATATGTCTGTCTCATAAACTTTACATCCTTATTTAAAAAAAAGTATTTACTCTTCTTCAAACTAAGTCACATCTCTCTCCAGACAATAATACTAAGTTAAATCTGACTGAGTTTTATAGAAATGAATCCTCACTGTGTTCAATTATTGATTGTTTTTATTGATGATGCACTAATAAGCACCTTTCCAGTTTGATGACCTTTTTATGTCCATTTGGGTTTCCTTTAAAAGGAATCAGTCTCTTGGCACAAAGTATTAGAAGTGTTAATCCTAAATAGAGAAGCTCCTCATATTATCCCTATTCAAGTAACCACATTTTGTGAAACAAAGGCCTTTCTTGTGTTTTGTCTTTAAGTGACTAGGCAACATAGTTTAGTTATAGTTCATGCTGTATGATGACTCATAAAACCAAAGTGGAGGTGCTGCCTTCATTGTTTTCTTGTTTTGATGAAAGCAGAGCTTTCAGCTCTCATACTTTGTATGGAGGGTTATTGAGGGGCAGAACCCAACTCATCATGAAGTCTGCAGCACTGAAAGAAATCCCTGACGGCTTGTTCCTAGGCTCTGCACTTAAAACTGGGACAAAACACAAGCCCTGCTGACTGCCAGGAAGTAGTCTGCTTGTGGGACCTTCACAGTCACCACTACCTCAGGGAGATGTGCTTTGAGCCTGAAAATCATCAATCCTTATCCCTCTTAGGGAGGACAGAGCAGTGGGGAGTGCTGTGTCCAGCTGGGATGGAGTTACTAGCATAGCTGGAAGACATGCTGGGGAAAGGGGAAAGGAGAAACTGTCCCAAAAGTGATCCCAGTGGTATCTGGACCAAATCTGCAGAGACCTGTGTGAGTCCATGAAGAGCAGTGAAGGGCACAAGCCCACTCCATGGATGGTGGGGGTGGAAGGAGTCCCTGACTGCCTGTCCCCTCTGCTGAGTGCGCAGCTGTGGCAAGGGCAGGGTGAGAAAGTCCTCATGGATTTTCCCTCTGTGTTTTTACTGAAAGGCTTAAAACCATTTCTCATCCCATACAGAGAAACTAGAGAGGCTGAAGTTTCCTGAGGAAAATGCAGCAGCTTGATCAGCATAGGAGGCTAGAAAGCAATGCTCATGATGATAATTTCTGTTGTTCATTGCTGCTTGGGGAAATACCTCTTACTGGGGATTCTCCTGTAGTTTTTGGCAAAAGGCATTTGTCTTGGCTGTTACAAACCATTTTGACTTGGTTCTTTCTCTCCATTTTTGCCTTACCTTCATGACTGCTACTCACTTCTTTCATAATTTATCTAAGGCAACTTTCCACAAACCCTGAGAGATCATACCCTTCAAAGGTGAATTGTGTTTCTTAACTCTCCTACTCTGCCTGGAGAGCTGTCAGGAGGTGGTTTTACATTTGGAGCAAAGATGGCTTGTTTCACCTCAGCAAGTATTTTTAGTTGCCTCTAGGCAATTTCAGATGGTCTCTATTTTGTCTTTAGTAACATACTCACTAGTATGTTTTATTTTAGGTTGTGATTTGTAGTTTTTCTATAATTTGGAGATAGCCAGAGGCTGTGCCTTCTAAAGGAAAAATATTTTCATCCTCCTTAACATGAAAAAACTTGCTCCATTAACTGCATTTGACTTAATGTCATGAGCTTAAACACTAACCTGGAAGCTGTTAATCAGACCTCTGGTTTAAAACAAGGGCACGATTAACAAGTCAAATTTAGGTGGTAGCATTAAGCAGTTAGCAACTGAGTTCAGTAGTCTTCTATTGAATGTTTGGTTATGACTTTCCTGGTTGATAAATTAATCTGTTTGAGATTCTTTAGTTTTTATCCCTCATATTTGCCAAGAATTGCTTGGCTATGAACTCTAAAAGCCTGACCAATCAGTTTGTTAAAAATATGCTTTATAAAATAGGGATTTTTTTTTCTGTGTTTATTTTTGGCCCTAAAGAGGGCTAGCAAGGTGATTTCTGCATTTTAGCATCCTCTTATTTTCTGTTTCTGGCAGACCACAGGAGATTTAAGAAATACTTTTGCTCCAGCCCATGTCCTACCCAGATTCCCTTCTCCTTTTCTGGCTGGAGTGGACACTATGAGGCAGAGTCACTGTGAGTGACTGGCTTTGGTCGGTTTTTCACCTGTTTTAGGTGAAATTCTTTCTGCTGTAGCAGAGCTCTCTTATGACTAAACTCATGAGAAGACAGCTCAAGGAGAGAGAAAAATATTTGCCCTTTCTTTTGACAAGCTGCGGAGGATCCTGTTTCCCCCACTTTTTCTAAGTAGAACAAATTCACATGTTGAAGTTTTAAAATTTGTTGTATTTGGTTAGTGGACTCTGCATTAATTTTGTTGTCATGCCGACACCATGGAATCATGACAGCATCTAGTCTGCCTTCACCCTGCAAGCAGGCAGAAGCTGTCAAGCCTGCATTATCTCCTACTCTTGTTCTGGGAGAGTGGAAGATGCAGTGCCTGCAAGTGGTTGGTAACCACGGTGCTCTTGGTGGTAGCTCCTGAAAGTGCTCTGACAGTACTCTGGAGATTGTTTTATATTCACATCCTTTGGGAGCAAGGAGCTACCCTCTTACCACATTTAATTAGTTTTAAAAACTCTTTTGCATAGCCTTGTAATAGATTACATTAGTGTTACAATACGTTAGTGTTGTTCCTTGTATGTTTTTTTCTTCTTGGAAACATCTTTGGGGAAGCCTCCTCTTCGGAGATTTGAACATCTCCTTGAATGTCCCAGTTTGACAGGAACAGGCTTTTAAACTCAGAAATTTAGAATCTTTCACATACATATTTTACACATACAAGGAAATGCATCAGATTTAATTGTAAACAGATCATGCACTCTTGGTGCGTGTTTGGATGGATTGTGTGTGTTTCTATAAGAGTAATGTCTTGGTAACTACCTTGCTTACTACCCAAGGATTTACACTCATACTCTTGGCATTCCTTTTCCTGTATTATTAGTGAAAGTTTTTGCTATTAGGGGAAATACTTCTTGTAGAAGTTTTCCAGGGAAGCTTTGCTAATCTTCAGGGTTCCAAAGTGAGAAGGAAATGTGTGTGAATTATACACATGCACATACTGTAAAACAACTGTGTGTAATGTAACTACTGCTATTTATTAAATATTTGCTGTTGTATGATTGTTTTCAGCTGCACATTAATTCACATGTCTTTAACTTTTGGGCTGAATTTTTCCATGCTGGCTGCCTGCATTCCAGTGTGTTTTATTTTAGTCAGAATGGCTCCATGGTTTACAATAATGGGATTAATATAAAGCATGTTTTGCATTTATAAAAAGGAAATACTCTGGCAGACTTTTTTTTTAGATGCTTATGGTCCTTGCTTATTTAGGAATTGAACAGAAACTTGGTTTTTGCTTTTTAACTTTCCAGTGCTACCGATAAGTACTAGTAAAGCATTTCTTGTCTCACCTAAGTGTACCCACATCTAACTGAGGCAATAAAGAACTCTGTTAAAAGCCCCTGAGGGGGTACATGGTTCTTCTGTCAAAGCAGGGTTTGAACAGATTTGTTAACTAAGACTGAGGCAGTGTTCTGAGGACAACGAAGAAAAGCAGTATCAGACATTCATATTTCATTTCTGAAAACATTTTTGTCCTGGACTCTGAGAAAAACACAAATTATGTTAAAGTAAGTGCTGTGCTGGGGAGTACTGGGAAGACACAGTGAATATGAAAAGGTCTGAGCTTCTGGACTGCTGGGCTCCAGGAACAGCAGGACTTGGATTGTTTTGAGTTCTGCTGCAACATCTGTCGGTTTGATTAGCTTAGTGCATATTCCCAAATGGACTGGGAACGACACAATCATTTTTAGGAACATGATTTGAACATCTTAATAATGTTCTCTGTACTGTGCCTTCAAGGTTTTGATCAGAAAGAGAAATGTTTCATGATGCTTTCATCAACATGAGACTGATGTGATCCTCTGTTTGAGAGTATCAGAGCTCATGGAGAAATTTTGCAATCCTTATATAGTAGCAAAAGCCCACCTTTTTAGTTTTTGTTTGTATTTCTTGATCGTAAAGAGATTGAGATTTCTTAATTTTTTTAAAATCCATTACCTACACTCTCTTGAGTACACAAGGATCTGGGTAGAAATGGAGGAAAAACTTATTTGCATTTACGTGTGTCTAAAAGGATTCAGTGAGATTTCATAGTTAAAAATGAGTTAATATTCTGGCAATATTAATTAAACATCACCATACTTAAGCACTCATTTATTTGCTTAGGGAGTTGGGTTTTAGAACTAATTGAGTAAATAAATTCTGTTCAAAGAAGTTCTGTGAAGAAATGGGAGTTTAAATAATGCTTTTTACTGTGTAAGAAAAATTAAAAATGTTATATGCCTTTGATGGTCCAGCAAGCCTGCATGTGCTTTCTGTCCCTTCTCCTACCCCTTTTGGGAGAAATCCAACATGGTTAATATGTTGGGATGCAGCATTGAGGGGAGAAAAAAAAAACTACAAAAGAGTGTGGATAGCCAGTATTTGTTAACAAAGTGAAGCATGATTTGAAAAACACTTTATGTGGTTGATTTGTTTGAAATAGTTTGTTTGCAGATTTAGGCCAAGATCCTGTCGGGATCTCTGGCTTGTCAGAGTGACCCGAGAAAAGTTAGAAAGTCTCTTTTCCCAGCCCAGTGCTTGATGAAGGAGTCAGGGCACTTAATTTCTTGGTCTCAGGGTTGTTTATTGTATCTTATCTATAAAATTCTTTCTCCTGTCCTGCTGAGGTCCACCACTCAGCATGACAGTCTGAGGCACTCTGCCTGCCCTGGGGCAGTGTTATGTCTTTATAGTAGAAACTAGGTATACAATGTTTACAATTACTTTCCAATACCTATCACCTATGTTAGACAGTGAGCTTGTACTCTAAACCAATCTGTAAGTGCCAACATCACAACAGAAGATGGAGGCCAAGAAGAAGGAGAAAAGCTGAACACGCCCAGATCCCTCCATCTTGCCTCCTGAACCCCCATTCCAAAAAGCCCAAAATCTACTTTTCCACCCTGTGATAACTTCACTATTATTCTGCTTAAACTGTTGTGGCTTGATGATCTTCATATAAGGTTGGTAACTTGCTCCACAGGTCATAATCAAAACCACAGGCATTTTGGCCTCTGTGCCAGGGTCCCTGAGACCCCTGGCAGGGGTCTTGGCTGCTCAGGACAGCCAGAGGGATGTTCTGGGTTCCCACAAGATCTGTCTGTTGGGGATCCTACAGGAATACACCAACTCAGACATCAGGAAAATTCTGCCAAAAGCACTGCAGTGGTGCTTCTGATGTGTGGTAGTCATCACCTGAGGGCTTCACTAAGTGCCCTGTGCTGAGCTACAGCTTGTGCTCCACATCCAGGTGGAGGTTTCCATCTTTGGGAGGGCTCCAGAAACACAAGGTCCCCACTGATGATGCTCCCATGGATCCTTCCCAGTAGGAGCTGGGTGGAGTTGGATGGGCCAGCTCTGGGCCGCCCCTGTGTTTCCCACCTGGGCACTGAGGCAGGAAGGGCTCCTGAGGGCAGTTGAGCTGCACCAGCCTCAGGAAAGGCAACATGGAGCTCACTCCAGAAAAAGGGGTTGTGTAGCCCTCAGGGGCTGAGCCAAGCCATTCCAGTTGTGGAGTTTTATACTCTTACTGCTGTGTTGGGGCATCCACCTGCATAGGGAGTTTGTCAGAGAAGCAGGGAAGGCCCTGAGGGATTATTGTGGGGCTGGTGAAAGCTGCTGGTGTCGGTCTGGCCTCTGCTGCCTGTGTGTTCCTCCATGTCTGTCTTCAAACCCCTCAAATGGCTGACTCCAGGTTCAGCTTTACTTATGGGATAAAGATGGATGTAAGCTCTGAAGTGTTTAAGTAGCCTAAGTGCTGTATGAAACACTGGAATTTGTTTAAAAACTGAAACATTCCCTTGTTTGCCAGCTGCCACTTCTGGTATTTTCTGGTAGCCCCTGATTTTAGTGAGGGAAATAGCAGTGCAGTCAGGGTCTGGTGCCTCATGACTTCAGAGAAGATCCTTTCATCCGTTTTAGCAATAATAGGCTCTTAAAGCAGTATGGAAAATGAACTAGCAGCAGTTCTGTGAAAGAGACCTTGGGAACCACCACTGCCTTTATCATTCACTGAGAAAGTCAAGTCTTGGGCTGAGAAAAATTTTTTAAAATAAAACCCCCAAACTTGAGTGTAATGAGCTGACATAGGCTGTATAGTAATAATGATAAACTTTATAAAGCAAGTGTCTCTTATTAATGTGCTGCAAAGCACTCTAGAGATTCTCAATGCTCAAATTAAGCTATAAAAGATAATAGAAGAACTTATAAAGTTTCTGTGCAGTGAATGATTTCATGACAATGGCTTTGTTTGTTTTAATGATGTGAGCAAAGGGCATTTGCCCAGCATCTTCAGCATTCCCAAGGGGAACAGGTGCAGCAGTTACATTTTATGGTTTCTCTGTCATTATAGAGGTGCTTTTCTGTGCAGCTGTATTATAATGTACTGCATAGATTGCATGTGAGATTTGAAGTTAAAAAATTCAGTAAGGAAACAGAAGTTTACTTCTGCTATGATTCAGCTGGTTGCAGAAATAAATACATTTACTTACATTTGCATAATGCATTTGAAAAATAATTTAGGGCTGTGACTTTTTAGTGACATCCGTAATCGTAGTGTAGTTCTCTGTGGACTGCATGACTATTATAAGCAGTGATGTTTTATTGATGAGCTCACCTAAGGAGTCAAGAACCAGTTGGAAATGGAGACAGATTTACCCTCCTTCATCTCAGATGATCTTTTTGTTTTTCCAAAACCAAGTATAAGCCAAGGGTTTTTGACAGTACTATGGCTACAGTCACCTTGGACTGTTCCCACCCAGCCTTATCATCCATGGGCATGCTTTCCTAAGGAGCAGGTGTAACAGTGAAGTAGGGAGTTTTTCATCCACCTAACTGGAATAACAGAGAGAAGTCTGGATTTTAAAGTTAGATTTGAGGTATCGCTAGTAGATTTCAATTTGAATGCCGTGTGTTTAGTTCCTGATATTTTTGTAGGTGTCCTTTACCTCTATTCCATTCACTTTCACGATAAAATTGCTTTATTAAGTGCAGCAAAAGCACCTGGAGGAGGATTGACTCATATTCTTGTGAGGTGATTTTCTCTTTTAGTGTAAATTAGTCTTCTCTTTAAGCAGTAAGACGTCTGCAGTGGTGGCATGAAGTGCTCTAGAAGAGCATTTACTGCCGGCATCCAGGTTTGCATCCAGGGCTTTGTACAAAGACATTTCCACACAAGTGTGTACACAAATACACCAACAGTTTTCAGAGACATTTTGCATCGCGCTTAAAATGACAAGAGGTTGTTGCAAGTTGCTGACATATAAAAAGGCTGCGAGAAAATGCCTCTGAATTGGGAGAATGTATTTTCATTCATTAAGAGGGAGAAGATAACATTTTTCTTGAAGTCACTACTTGTCAGACTGTTCGTTTGCAGTGGTTTTTTTCTTTTTTAATTTAGCAGATTTGTCTGGGTTTTTGAAGGAAGGATTAAAATAAAAGGAGGAAACTAGATCCCTTTCTCACTTGTAGGGGTGGAGGTTTATCCCAGCTGTGACTGCTGCTAAGTTCCCTCTAAAATGCTCATGAGAAGTGTTGCCCAACTTCTCTCATTTGTTTCAATTAAAATTTGGCATTGTCACTTCAGACTTTTGGTGTAGTGCAGTTTGGTGGTTCATATTATGTAGCTGAGTATGGAAGGTAAAGTATATGTGTGCAAAAAAGGTATTGAGCTGGAAACCAAAATTGAACTACATTCAGTTTTTGCCAATTATGCTTTTAAGTTTGTGCTATTTTAATAGTTTCCTGAAGTGATTGTGTTACTAAAAAAGTACCCCTCTGAACTGAAGTTTTTGATGTTTGCTTCTGGCTACAATGTAAATTTGGCTTGGTTATTTGTTAAAAATCTACTCAGCTCTCTCTGCAATGCATATTTGATTTTTTTCTCCTCGTGAGTTCTGTATGATTTTCATAAAAAAGCCCAGAGCCTTTTCTAAACTCTAAAATAAATGTGGAACTTCAGTCATGTCATGAAGTCTCAACAGATAAAAAATAGGGTTTACATCCACATTATTTTTATGTATAAGATGATGCAAACAGTAGCAAAACCTTTGACTTCTAAAATTGTGAAGATGTATGTGACTAAAAATGGCCCATTACCAATCCATAATGTGCACTGAATTAACATACCGGGGTTGGTTGGTTTGGTTTTAGTTCTGTCATCATGGCAGGGAACAGATATTACACATCATTTTGGTTGCTTTTTCTTGCATCTTGTTTAAGAACAAAGAACACCAACAAACACCACACAAGGAGTTTTAAGCTAGAAGAGATAAGAAGAGGTAGAAAAATGTCTAGATAAATCAGGATCAGTCTTGCTAGCTTATGCATGTACTGGGTAGCAACCGACTCCTTCCAAAAAATGGGACTGAGAAAAGTAATCCTTCAGTTTGCCATAGGAAGAGATGCACGATGCAGCTCCTCTGGGGTTGTCCCATCAGTGACAGCAGCCCTTAATGTTTTTTCTGCTGTCCCAGAAGACAGGAGGGCAGGCAGTGGTCCCAGGGCATGGGGTGTGTCCCGTTCAGCCGGAGGTGGGGTGATGCAGTCAAGCCTACGTACGCGTCACTGCTGCAGGGAAGATTCCAGTTTACCTGTGGGTTCTGGGCTGACCATCCTCTTTCAGAAAGGTTTTTTGACACCTTCACGTTCCCTTAGCTCAGGGGTGCAAAGAAATACTGCAAAGCCTTCCAGAAAGCGAGTGCCATTTGCAGGATCTGCGTGCAGCCCCACGGATTTTGCATTTAAAAAGAATGTGAGGCACAGATATTTAGTTTGATGGTAATTAACTTTGAACAGTGTACTGAAGTATCTGGCACATTTAGAAGTGTTTTAAAATCAAGGTTTCAATTTGTTTCTGAGAAATTTTGTAGTTAACCCAGTTTCTGCTCTTGATGCATGAGTGACTGGGTACCATATGATGAACTGTGTTATATAAGATGCTCAAATTGTTGATCCAAAATTCTAGCTATTTAACTCTTCTGGGATCTTAGTGTTTCTTGTTTTATTTTTGTCCTGTTTTCTCTTTTCAGTATTTGAAGTGTTGATACGAAGCCCTTTTCTGCCAGCGCTGTTAGCAGAAAGAACTTATGTATACCCATCTGCCTGTTCCTTGGGCATGGCAATGGGTTGCACTACCAGGAGCTTTTAACTGTGTGGTAGATTATTACAGGAGGGATTTTCCTGCTTTCCCCTCTATTTCCTCTAAATAGGTTTGTTTCTTACAGCAGGATATAGTGCAGTAAGAATAATCAGCATCATTGATTCCAGCTGCTTCCTCAACAGAAAAACTGCATTTTATTTGGATGAGCTTTGCTGTCTCCTAAATATTTTGAGAGGAAAACAAGCTTCTCCCTTTCTGTGAATCTCTCCCACCCAGATGTTCAGTTCTTTATTGTATTTTATTAATAAGTCCAATGCTTTCTTAGCTGTAGGGCTGCAATGCAGCAAGCAGATGCTCCTGTTAGAACAAATTTCATAATATTGGAAGCTTAATTATCAAAGGCACAAAGTCAGACTCATTAAATTTTCCACTTGTTTTAAAGGGGGGCTGGTGGGGTTGAAAGGCAAAAAGTTTTTGGTTTTTTTTTTGTGGTAAGACTGGTGGTAGCTTAACAGCTGGGAAATACAAAGCTGCGGCTCCATGACTTAACAAGGAAGATAATGATTGTTCATCTGCAGAGATCATTATTTTCTTCTAATATGAGATTGCAGTGTTTCTGTTTGGGGCTGTGAAGCTTTAATTACAGTTTGCAGTTATTTATAAATTACAACTGTGCAGGCCCTTCCTATGGGAATCTGTCTTTATTGCAGAGGGTTGTGGTGGTGGGGGAGAGGACTGACAGGTAGGCTTGAAATACTGCACATGTAATCTCATGGACATTTGAAAGTAAAAGTTGTGGATTTGTACTTTTAAAAGGCTGCTGTGAAACACAAAGCTAAGGGATGGTATGTGTGGAGAGTAATGAGAACAGCTGAATGGGATGTTTGCTTGAAAAAAACAAAATCAGCCCAATTTTCCTTCATAACAATACCAATTGTTGAGTTGTTTGGTCGACCTCCCCTCGCTGTTACTAAGGGAGGTGCTGTCAGCATTGTGTCAGTAACACATTTCTACACTTGCATGCAGTCACAGGCCTCAGTTGCACCCAGACACTGTACGTGAGCATAGCAAGAATGATTTTAAAATACAGCAAGGGCATGTTAAAATAAATCTATTATTAAAAAAACATTGGCAGAAAATAGATAAGGCACTAGATTACACAAACACAGTGTTCTTAATGAGTTGTTTGGTTTTGCCAGTTAGGATTAGGAATGCTTCATGAATTGAAGCTGAAGTGAGTGAGTTGAGATTCTCTTTTATTTGTGCTAAGCGAGAACTTCTCAGGAATATCACAGATTTAACTGTTAACAGCATTGCCTCCCATGCCTTTATGCAGTTTTTATGTAAAAAGCTGTCCTTCAAGCACAGGAAGAAAATAACCTCTTTTCCTTTTGTATCTTGAGTAATGGGGAATTGGAGAGAATGAACTGTGGTTTTCTGGGACATGAGATTTAGCTGATCACCATAGGATACTGCTTTCCTGATGTGCTTTTCATGTGATTTTTTGTGAGTTTTTGGAGTAGTTTTCCAGTATATTTTTTGAAGAAGGCCAGACTTGAGGCAGATTATGTGTGTTGGTATTACCTGGAAATAAAGCATCATTGACTCTACCTTAGTTAAAACTCTTTCTTTGGCATGATTTTACAGTGCTAATTGAGTTGGTTTGGATTTTGGCAGAATGATATATTCTCTTGAGAACAAAAATTAATCAAAGCTCTGCTTTAGCATTTTCTGTCTGTTTTACCAGTAACACTTCTGTTCCCTAAGCTTTTTATAGCTCCTTAATCCACAGGTAGAAGTTATATGTACTTCAGTGACTTGATATGAAGCCCAGAGAGATCAGATAACATGCCCAGAAATATGAAGTCCAATGTACTAAGTCCAAGAAAAATACAAGAAATGCTAACCCATTATTTTGTTCCTTTTCTCATTTATGTGTTAAACACTGGAGTAAAATTGTGTTGTTAGTTGTAGCTAAGACTTGCTGAGACAATTACTTATGCCCCATTGACTGTAGGGCTCAAAAGCACACACCTTTAAAATGCTGAAAGAACACTTTCCTCAGTGTTATCTGGATTATTGAGCAATAAGGCAAAGTTCATTTTCCTTAGTCTGGCATGGACAACACCACTGTGGACACAGGAGAAAGTTTTCCTCGGATATGGCTTCTGATACATATTAATCTTGTTGTTACCTAGTGTCATTGAGAGGATGACATTCAAGTGGATGCTCTGGAAAGCAGAGCAGCAGGAGACCACGTTGAAGAAGTGGTTTGGATCCATTTGAATTTTTCCATTAAGTTCAGAACTCAGCCATAATGTAATGATGGAGATGCAATTTAAACATACCAGTTTGGTTAGATACTGGTCAAAATGGAGACCCGGTCTTAATGGAGGCAAACAGGAATTTAAAACTCCTATTACATCATGTAGATGGTTGTAGTTTAGTGTGAAAGAGCTGGTAGAGTGTGCATCAGCATAACTCATGGATTTTCAGTCATCTAAAATCTGGTGCCATTCTATAGGAGAAGTTTTAGGTATTTGTTATAACAAGGGCCCCTTTGGATACAGTCACACATCTTTTTAAGATTTCTATGGTACTGGAAGTGAAGTGGATCTGTGCAGTCAGAAATAGTTGCATGCCTTCTTGAGGCTGGGAGAGGCATACACATGAGCCTGTGTCTCCTGTGCTGCTCCAAATAGTGCTGGGAACACCCTGTAGCTGATGTGCTCAGTGCTGTCAAAATTTTCTTCAAATTGGGTTTTTCTTGTCTGGATAATGTTCCATTTGCATTTCTTCACGCAGCATGCAGATGATGTTGGCTCCTGAGTCACTGTCAATAAACCAAATGAAGTTTTGTGGTATGGCTTGATTCACAAGAAGCTAGAACTAGTTTTGTGTGGTAATGTGTATAAAATACTAGTGGACTTTTCTCTTCCCTTGCCCTCCTGAACAGCTGCTGATCACAGCAGATGGGTGTTAATTGCACTGACTGATTCAGCATTCCAGAAAGTTAGGCCATTCTTATCAGTGTTTCTTCAAATAATATGGTGTCAGTTTATGCTAATTCAATTGTATAACTCATGTTTGACTCCTTAGTAGAAGAGAATTTGCTTTGATCTTGGCCCAGGTGCACAGGATGCTGTTTCCCTCTTCAGGCTGGCAGAGCACACTCACTCCCCAGAACTGTGCATAGCAAGCCCCAGTGCTGTGTAGGTAGTAGCTTTGTATTCCAAGACTGTGGTTTCATTCTCCAGAAGCTTCCTCACCCCTGAATGTCTCTTCAGCATCAGTTCTTTTTTCCTTACAGTTAGAACTGTTCTCTTCTGCATTTTGCATTTGTCAAAATGAGCATAGTGTTGTGCTTTTTCAGTTGTACCCTGTGTTTTGATAGAAATTGGAATAATTTTGGGTAACTCTTATTAACCAACCCTTGAATTTTTAGATTCCCATATATTTTTACTTCCATGGTCTCCTGTACTGTGGGAGGACTCTTGTCATTCCGTGTCCCTAAGATGCTTGAGATTTCCACATGAGAGATACTGTCTTCAACACTTTCCAGAACAATGAGCAGATATTTCTGCTTTCAGAAACAAAGTGCAGCTTGGTTGGATCCACATAACTCTTGACTTTTTTGAGCGTAGTAGGTGTGTGTGTCTGTGTCTTCCTTGTGTGTAATAGGCATTTTGGCTGCTCTGATCAATGCAGTGGGAGAAGCTGCTATCATCTGTGCACCTTTTTTTGGTGGATGTGATGCCCTTGCCCAGAAAATGCTGTCAGTGGAGAGGGGAAGCCTGACATTGGATCCTCTGGGGATGATGGGCATGTATGACATAATTGTAATTTGCTCCAGAAAAGAAGCACTGCCCATTTGCTTTTATTATGCAACAGAAATGCACAGAGATGGCAAATAACCATGTGCTCCTGTTACACGTAAAAGCCTAAATAAAGACCTTGAGGAACTTGTGTTGGCTGATAAAAAACCAGGAACTTGGCAAATGGAGAGCTTGTAAACAACATACAGTGAGTGTGTCTGTGTGGTGGGTTCTCAGGATGAGGTGAAAGGGAGCCAGAAGAAAGATTTTGTTGAAGCAGCCATGGGTTTCTGTGGGAGTGGAGAAGGAGACAAATGTGCCTCATCGTATGCTCAGCTCCGCATTGACGATGGTCTGACAGCAGAGCACACTGTGTTGTGTTCTCCTAAGGTCTCCCCTCCTTGCTCACACATCCATTGTGGCATGAGAGGGTTAAATGAGTCACTTCCCTGTCCTACTGCTCCTTGTCAGGATGATCAGGTTCTGCAGCTGTGACTAACAACCACAGTTTTTCCAGTGGTGTGCAGCATTGCTAAATGCCTTTTGGATTGTAGCTGGATGTTGGATACTCAAAGTCTTGAGATATGCAGGATTCCCATGGATTCTGTCTACTGCTCATTTCCCAAACAAGTCGCAGAAACACCAGTCAAAAATTCGTCATTTTTTTCTCAATCTGGTTAATTACTGTTCAGTGTAATTTTTGCTTTTACCAGCCTTCTGCAAATTCAAATAGTGACCCTTTCTGGGAAAATACTGAGACTGGATTCTGCTCTTACTACCTTTTTGTTATTTTGGCAAATAAAATTCAGAGGTCAGGTTCACAGGGCAGCATGATTAATAACTTCTTGTGACAGATTCTGTTAATTATAGTTTTATTAAGCTGCAAAAATAAACAATGCAATCTTATTACTTGCACTGCATAACACAACTTGTGCAATTTCTCCCAATACTTATCTCATCCAAATCCAGTCATTTGCCATGGAGATCTTAGTGAAGATTTCCACTGACTGCATTCTGTCAGCACAGATATGATAAAATGTATGGCTTCTTAGTTTGTTTGCAGAGATAGAAAATAGAGGTTTCAATTATTTCACTTAACAAGATGAATGGAAGGGATTGTGGCATGTTTGTTTGTGTTATTAGTTATTTGTAGGATTTCTTCCTATGTGAAAGGGCTTCCCAAGGAAGTGGTCACAGCACCAAGGCTGCCTGAGTTCAAGAACTGCTTGGACAGTGCTCTCGGACACATGGTGTGACTCTTGGGGATGGTGCCGTGCAGGGCCTGGAGCTGGACTCGATAATTTTTCTTCCAACTTGGCATATTCTGTAATTCTGGGAAATAATACTTTCTGCATGGTTACCAGAGGCTATTTACTTCAGCATGAAGTTACCAGACAGACAAATTTTTTGCCATTGCTTCAGTTTGTTTCTTCATTCCAGAAAGAAATAAACAGGAGGAAGAGGAGGAGAAGTGTCTGTACTGAAACAGTTATCCTTTTCCTTTTTAGCTGGATCTTGTCTGCAATGTTTTTTAGTGTGTGATGGTGTTTGGAGTATATTTTGCTTTATAGAACATTTTCTTAACAGGCTAGGAAAAACACTGCTTGGGTTTGGCCATAAGCCCTCTTCTCAAGACCTGTTTCCTGCTTCAGCTAATAAAAAAAGGCCACCTTGCTTTGCTTGTGCTCCATTTCCCCTAATTTAGGGAGTGCTGTAACTAAAAAGAAGTAAGAAAAAGCTTGGACACGATTCCTTGACAAGCTTAAGAGTATCTGATAATATCTATAGGAATATAAATGTGTATAACATAGCTTAACATATGAACTCATTTTTTATGTCGCTGAAATGCACCAAAAAAGTGAAATACAGCAGCTGTTTAAAAAGTCCCAACTGACCTATGCAAATATTGAAGATTGAAAGTAAAAGCAAATTATATATGTGCATGCGTGTGTGAGAGAGAAAGATGTGCTTGGATAAACATATTTCAAACATCTGGTTTTCTGCTTGATTTGTGTATGGTCTCCTGTGAAAGTTGTGTTGAGTTTTTTAAGTGGTCTTTGAGTTATAGAGCACAGTATTTCCCAAGAAGCAGGATTTACTTAGCACTGGTGCAGTGCTATCTTGGATGGAAGACAAATTATAGATAGCAGTAAATAAAATAAAATAAATGAGGACTGCACAGTAAAATGCAGGCCTTACCACTGAAAAAGATCAGGTATAATTGGTTGCTATTAATTTATCTAGTTTTGAATCTCTGTGAGAAGCAAAAACAAACCCTGGAAAACTTGGTAAATCC
This sequence comes from Zonotrichia leucophrys gambelii, assembly GCF_028769735.1. Taxonomy (NCBI): domain Eukaryota; kingdom Metazoa; phylum Chordata; class Aves; order Passeriformes; family Passerellidae; genus Zonotrichia; species Zonotrichia leucophrys. The sequence goes on along the minus strand of NC_088171.1, from coordinate 100,174,497 downwards.
AAAAGGAGCTGGAGAGGTGAGCTATATGTGTGCACAAGAGCTTCATTTGAAATGGCTTTAGCAAACTTGAAAAGATATTTTGAAACAAAACAGTTAAATTAAAATAGAAAATGTTGAAAGTGTTTTTCTACCCAGAAACTTCGTAGAGAAATATCAAAGTCTATGCTGCCTTAACCTATGGGAAGTATAGGCATTACTTCAGCAAAGTGTTGAAGCATGTTGATAGTTCAATGCTTGTGTGGGTTTCAGCCTGAAGACTTTTGTCCTTGGAGATGTGCTTCCATCTCCCGTTGAGATGGGATGCTGCCAGCCCAGCCCGCTGTGCTCCTGTCCTCCGTTCATCCATGGAGTGGGGCTGCCCCTGCTGCGCCCTCCTTCTGCAGGGAGAGCAGGGCAGGGAAGCTCCAGCTCTCTCCCCTTTTACACTCCTTCACCTGAGAGCAAGAAATCCAAGCATGAGTCCTCCCTGGATTAATTTAATTTAAAGCACAGCTCACAAGTTGTCCAGTAACTTTCTTAAAAATGTGAATGCGTGGGCTCCCTGTGCAGATATTCCTGTTAGGAAATGTGTTGTGCACCTTAGTGCAATGCTGTCCTTTAGCATCATTAAGGATGCCAAGGGCTATCACAGGAAACGTTTCCTATGGATGTAGCTCTTCTGGCAACACACTTGAGTTCTTCAAGCCTGTGTGGGAACCAAAGCATGAGCCAGAGAAGCAGACTTTATATAGTGAAAGGAAATGGAAAAATCCCCTCTCCAAACAAAAAAAAACCCCAATTTGGAGCATTTACATTTCAGCCAGTGCTTTTGAGTTTTTCAAGATGTTACGGAAATATCAGTCTTGGAAAAAGCAATATTTCACTTCTTCTTTCAGCACAAGTTCCTCCAGTCTTGTCCTGGCTGATGGTTGCATAATACTTCATAAAATGTAGATATTAATACAGAATTTCATTATAGTCTTTGCTTTTCTCCCTCAGATTCTTTTTTTACTTTTTTAGCCTTTTGCATCTTTGAAAGTTTAGAAAAGGGAAATAACATGTTTACTAGCTAAATATACCATGAGAATGTGTAAGACACAAAAGATGTTAAATAGTCAAAATACTTTCTGTTTGCAATTCATGTGAGGTTTAGATGGTTGTGTCTTTCTCAGGACCAAATCTGAGAAAAGCAGAGAGGATGAAAATAAGTGGGTTTGATTTTTCTTCTAGATATTCCATTGTGTAAGTGCATAGTAGCCAAAAGTCCTTATAGCACAGCTATGTATTTATACACCACAATGGTTTGCTCTGGTTTGCTTCTGAGACTCATAAAACACTGCAGAGTAGATGAATGAAAGCAGAAGTGGAAGCAGAGTTCTTTTTGCTATTGGAAGGAAGGCAACAGATGGAGCAAAGAGAACATCTCTGTTCTTTCTAGTCCACATTTTCTCTTGCTAGCCATCAGTTCCCACTGGGGTCTTTGCAGGTTGCAAAAAAGTTACATCAAAGATCACACCTTATTACAGTTCTATCAGTATGGTTTATTCTCTCATTTTTAGATTGGTATTTTCACTTTTTGGGGCCTTAAGCAGGTTGGTTCAGCATTTCTGCACCACTCTGGTAGAAAAGGATAAGCACATGGCTTCACTGTAGTTGGCTGAGCCACGCTGAAATGTGTCAGCAGAGGTCCTGACCCTTTCCATGCGTGCAAACATACCAGTGTGTTGGGAAACAAACATAAAACTCCTCCCTTTAAACATAAGCTCAGCTTTAGTGGAAAATTTCTGGATAATGTGAAGTACAATAGAAAGGTTGTAGCTCTGCATGCTGTTCTAATTGGAATTTTCAGTTTTCCTTATTTGCTGTGGTATAATTTTTGCTGCTTTGTCATCTTCATTTGGATGCATTAATAATCTGAGAAACCTGAAATTGTGCAAATGTGACTGATTAAAGTTTGCCTAATGAAAAGGATCACCAAATAGGCTACATAGCTGGAAGGGACAAGCATTTTATAAGTACTGAACTTGGTTTTGAATGGTGACAAGGCCCAGCAAGGGCTGAGCACTGCACAGGCTTTCCCCAACATCCTGCTCCACTTCCTTCCATCCTGCAGCCACCTCTGAGTTTATCTGGCACTGGAGAAGAGCACTTTTGCGGTGATAGGAAATGCTCACTTAGGGCAATCAAGAGATACTAGCGTACCTTGAGTCCTTAAGGAAGGACTTAAACCTGATGCAGTGCACTATCCTTTGCATATTAAGGTCGGAATAAACTCTTGAAATGTTTCAGTATCTTGTAATGTTGATCAAATTACATCTTTCCTTGTGAATAAGCAGTTGTTACTGAAAGTGCCTGTGTTGTAGCATTTCTTCAGCACTACTGGGTTCTTAACTAGTTTAGCAGAACTGTTGAAGATGTTGAGAATAATTATTCTTTTCATAAAATATTAATTTTCAGTAAAGTGAAAATACTTTATTCTTTGAAGAATTAGAAGTTTATTATATCTAATATATAGAAATCAAAAAGGAGAATTTCCCTGGATGCTAAATGTGTTACTGCACATCTCTTGAGCATCTCTGAGATGTGAAATGAAAATGTTGAAAATACAAGCATCAAAATTTTGGATTTATAAACCAAAATCAAAAGTTAGAAGACTGTAAATGTAAATATGGATCTCCTCTTAGAAATACAGAGGAAACTTAGGCCACTAGAGAGAAAGCTTGGTAAATGAGTACAGCATCCACCTATAGTCATTATAGAATAATTAGCACAATGTTAAGACCCAAAAGAACTATATGCTGCTGTGTATGTATATTATATTTCCTCAGTTATATATATTTCAGAATAAAAGAGCTTCATATGAAATTGTTATTAGTTGCATTGAGCACTTCAAAGGGTTGAAAGAGTATCTCAAGGACCTATATAATATTCAGGAATAATGGCTTTTTAAACACTATTCTAAAATTTTTTACACAGTGTTTTCTGATAAAAGATATTACACATAATTTTTTTTTTCTTTCTCCCTTAATTTCCACTTTCTTCTCTATTAGTTTGAGATCTTTGGGTAAGAAATGGGGAAAACATTTAAAATCTGTTCTGTAACCTTGTTTGATTTGAATGCAGATTACTGTATTTGAATACAAGTAACTAATCAGTCATTCCTGTGCTGTGTGTTGAGACAAAAACCATGTGTTCTTCAGTACTAGTGGCGTTACAAAATTGGGGGCAAAAGCAATACCTTTGAGATTCATCTTTGCTAGCACCTACCTTCCATTCAATGTGTTGCAAGGAAAATGACATTCATCAGGTGTCAGGCTCACTTGGTTTCAGTGGCACACTTGAGGAGAGATCCTTTCTGTCCCTCACCCAAGGTGGGTCCCTGATGAAGCCCTCGAGGCCTGGCTGGCAGTACCCCAAGGAGCATGAGAGTCTTCTCTGCAGTTTTGGACTCTCTGGGATATCCCTGAGCTGGCTCTTGCAATGCTCTGCAAAGCAGCGGCTGCTGGGACTGCCATACTCTGACAGGGGCTGCTCCAGCAGGTAGACCTTGGGTCCAGTCCTGTAGTGCAAGCTCTGGCTGGGCTCATCATCTAAAATCCATTAATAGGTCATAAGATCATCACAGATATATTTTCAACCCGCCTTTGCCACTGAGCTGGGAGTAGTGAGCCAAGCATCATTGCACGAGGAGCAGGATGATTTGGGACTGATAGGTTCTCATCCAAGTCCCCTTTTCTTTCTTCCTTGTTTTCTAAAATAATCTTCTTCAACATGTGCCTGTCTGCTGTTCATTAAAGTAATTTTATCCTAGTTTTTAAAAGCTGGGTCTGGAACAAGCTGTAGTTTCCAGTGAGCTGTAAGTGTCCATGCTTTATAGAAGTAGCAGTATCAAGTAAAATGTAACCACCTTTCTGCCTGAGTAGCCTGTGGGTGTTTTTAACCAACCTCATTGAATGTCTGAAGGCATCTGAATTGTATCATCTGTGTTACAATTGAGATTTTAAAAAGATAATCTACAGCAAGACCTACAAAGTTTGGTAGTCGACAGGAAGAAATGCAGAGGTTTTTAACCGCAGAAGACTGTAAGAATGGCATATATAGTGTTGGCACACAGATCTCTTTTTTCCTGCTCCAGAAAAGGAGGGAAGCAGCTATATGAAATGCTAATGGTTTCACTGTGGTTTTGAATAGACTAGACCTGAGAGCCTTGAGTATTTTTCCTTTTCTCTTTTAACTGCAATTTTGTTATTGTATTGCTGCCCCCATCTCTGCTAAATATGGCTTTTGAAATGTAAATCATATCATGTTCTCAGAGATGCATATGACACCCTCAGCACTGTTCCTCTTTGCACTTCAAAGAGCTGTGTGGTCACACTTTGCATCTCAGCAAAATCGCAAGATTTGCCTTCTGAAGATCTCCTTTAATGTGTACAATCAATCCCTGATAATGTATTTTGGGTTTTTGTTCCCTGGAGTCTGTTAATTTTAGTGTTGCTACAGGTCATCAGGAAACATAATCTCTTCTTTTTTAATTTCTCAGTGAGCGTGCCTGAGGGGAGAGGAACACAAGAGAGGAGAGACAATTGAACATCACCATTGGCCGAGACCTGGAAAAATGGTGCTGGATGAACACAGGATTAGAACTTAATTGTAAAAGGGAAGGGAAGTCTTGACAGGAGATTTGCTTCATTTTCACATTCATCATGGCACAAATCCTTTGGCTGGCTGGTTGATGGGACTGTCCAACACTCCTCCTTAGTTTCAGTGCAGATCCTTTCTGCTTACACATCAAAAGACCTGGGAACAGGTGGGAACTGGATGGTGCCAGATACAGGAATGGAAAGAGAAATGGACTCTGACGAGCTAAGATGGAAGTGACTTGACAGCAACAAGCTCAGCAGTTGTCTCCAGTAAGGACAGGTTGAGACGGGAATCTCAAGCTTCTCTGGAAGAGCAGTATGCAGGAAGCTGGTTTTCAGGCCACAAATGCTTTCACAGGTAAGAATTTCTGTTCTATTTGCTGGGTGCCCCGTGGCAGGAAGGAAGGAATGATGAATCTGACTCCATGTTCTCAGAAAGCAAATTTATTATTTTATGATACTACATTGTATTAAAGAATATTAAACTATACTAAAGAATACAGAAAGGATACTTACAGAAGGCTAAAAAGATAATAATGAAAACTTGTGACTCTTTCCAGAGTCTCGACACAGCTTGACTCTGATTGGCCGGTGAGTCAAAACACACCAGAAACCCAATGAAACAACCATCTGTGCTAAACAATCTCCAAAGAAATTCCAAAGCAGCAAAACACAGGAGAAGCAAATCAGATAATTATTGTTTTCCTTTTTCTCGGAGACTTCTCAGCTTCCCAGGAGAAAAATCCTGGGCAAAGCGATTTTTCCAGAAAATAGGAATGTGACATTGTTGTAGTTCCACTCATATTCTCAGGATGATTTACTGGAGTTTGGAAAATGAATAGGTCCTGACTGTCATTAGCATCTTGTAGTACTTTCAACTTAAATAGTATTTAAAAACAATTTACTTGAAGATCAGTTCAACACTTGTACTAACAGTGAGGAACACAGTTATCCATGTTTCTGCTTTCAGAAATGGATGGCCATGAGCCTTGGGGAAGGTTTATCTCAGCTTTCCTCGTTAAAGTACTCATTAACAGCTTAACCATGAGTGGTCTCTTGGGTCAGTATAAAATGTGGTCTGTAAAGTTGCTCTTGTGCTCAACACAGGAGTTTGGTGAGGCTGCAGGATGGACATGGGTCATATCAGGAGGCTTCTCAGCAACATGTCAGTGTTGAGCCTGATCTTGTCTGCTGGAGCACATTTCTGGACAGACTTTGCCAGGCACCCTCTCTGTACTCCCCCTCCTCACCACTGGCCTGCTGCAGTGCTTGAACGGGCTAAACTGGATGGTCTGAATGGGAATTGTTTCACCTCAGTCTGGTGTATTTCTCTGTAGATTAATTAAAAATACTGCAATGAGAAAGAGGATGCCACGCTGGTGTGACTTTCTGAGGAAAGCTCCCTCTAGTGTAAAGTCTGCTGGAGTTCATTTAGTGCTTTCCCTGTATGGGATAGTTTCTGATTTGAGACGTGGGAGGAGGAAAAGAGGATGAGCAGATCCTACTGCTTTGTTTCCATGTCTGCCAGCCAGCTGAGATGCAGCAAAAAATGCATAGAAAATCAACTGGATATTGCTCTTGTTTTGGTAGGTCTAGATAAGGGATTAGTTCCACAGTGTAAATAAACTAGTGATGTGCGAGACATTTATTTTTCTAATATAAAATATTTGCCTTTAGGAGGAGTTTTGGCTGCAATGGGTGTGATTCTGTGCCCAGCTGTCTGCACCAGCACAGCAGTTTGGAGTGGTGGTGCAGCTCTGAGCTGTCTGTGTTGCCTTGCTTTGATTTCCAGCCTGGTTTCTGTGTGTGCCAGTGAGACGTGTCCTGAAGGAGAGGAAACAGGAACTCTCCTCCACATGTGCTCCAGTGCTGATGGGAGAGGTGAAGTCTGGGACAACCCCAGGGCTCTCCTTCCTCTGTCTAGCCAGCAGCACACTCCTAAAGCTCCCCACTGCTGTTCTTGTCCTTGCTGCTTACTGCCAATCCTCAGCTCTTTCTTAGGAGTTTTTGTCACTCTTTTGCTTTCCACCAAAATTCCCAACTGTGAGGATATCTGCTCTCTTCCTTAACCTGGCTCTCTCCTTTGCTGGAAACCCTATTGCTTCTAACACCCTTGCATTACTATATTATTTTCTGTCCAGTTTTACACTTTTCTGCCACTGTGTCTGCTGCCCCTGAGCTCCCAGAAGTTGGCACTGTCACCAGGGTGCTTGGGGAAGGGTGTGTTGGAAAGCTGAGGTTTCATGATTGCTGCTGGATGGAAAACACCTGGCAAGCAGAGCTGCATAAAATTCAGAGGTGAAATGGAGTCCTCGGAAGCCCAGGACAACAGTCAGACAGTGGTACAACCCAGCAGATTCAGATTCAGACCTATTCTGGAGACTTAATGGCATGAAGATTGCTTGGTCTCCTGTAGGAATTTCTTATATTCCTTTGGAATTGCCCTTAGGTAAAGATGTTAATAAACATATTCAAATCTTGGCAGCTGTACTAAAGAATTATTAAACATTAAGGTGCACCAAACGTTCAGGAGACTTGTTAAAGAAACAGGTTGAATTTTATTTCCTTTGTATGAGGAGAAAACTTCCAGCTTGTATCAAATTGATATCTATATTTTTGGAGATCCTTCTTGTTCCTTATTAGATTTAAATGATGTACTCAACAATAATAAACACTGGGTAGGTATGTATTTCTCAGAGAAATCCACTGGAGTGTGTTATGCTAATTTAAGAGTTGCAATAAGGATGTAATGGCAGTACATATGGTTGCTCCTCTGATCCTTGCTGTAGTGCTCCTTTTGTTTTGTTGGAGTGCCAGTTTAGCTGTAGGAGAGAACAATATCTGCTAGCAGCAGAGGGGGCATGGCCTCATGAGAAGGGAGCTAATTTGTACAAAAAAGCTTTGATATCTGAAGCCTGGGTGGTGTCAACACTGAATTGAGACATGCTAAGTGATTGCAGCTATTGCAACAACCAGAGGAATAATTTCAATTTACAGCTGACCAGTGTGCTGGCAAAAGAAGCCTGGGAGGACAATGCCTCTGTGCAGCCATGGTTAGAGTATTTCCTAAACCTCTTTTCCACTTTGCTGTTTGCTGTTACCTGGAAAGGTTTGCAGTTATGGCTAGGAGAAATTTTTATCCTGTCTGTATGCTCAGTTTACTGGCACTGATGCCAAAGATTCTCTTTCTTGCAGATGGCTCTTGTCCCAAGACATGGGCTCACCCAGTCATTTTATCATATATTACCAAACAATAGCAGAGGTTTAGAGTATTTCCACTTTATGTGCTAAATACTGAATTCAGTAGATCATGTGAGTATAATAGGTTCAGCATTACAGAATGTAGAAATAGCAGTGGAAGGGAAGTGCTCCTGGGCTTGGTTAGGAAAGAGATGGCTGAGCCTATGGTGGTAAAATGCAATTTGAGTGGTAGCAATCAGGAAAGAGTGAGCCTGTCCTTCTTCAGAAGGTGAGAAGAGAGAATTTGAGAATAAAAACAATAGTATGCAAGAAAGTATATTGCATTGAGCTCATAGAACTGATAGGTAATGTTTCCTGGGATACAAGCCTGAGAAATTCTGGCAATTTTAAAAGGAAATAACTTTTTCTTTCCCAGTCAAAATAAAGAGTAAAAAAAAGCCTAGATGAAAGGCATTTGAGTAGAAAAAGGGCAAGAAGAGACAAAATTATATGATCTGATAATCTGACTCATACCTAAGGTGGAAACTCAATATGTTACTGGAGATGACGATAAAAGAAGATGAGAAAAATGCAAGGGTGAAATCAGGTAGGCCAGTTCACAGAACAAGGTACAACTAATAAAGGGTATGATAGCAAAGAGACATACCACATTCTCAGTAGTAATAAGAGGAACACTGATTTTCTGGGCTACTAGTTGACAGGGAATTACAAAATGTAAGTTACAAAACTCATAATCTGATGGTGCAGAGAGGATTGAGTAGTTCCTGTAAGTGTTTGTATTGGTCTTTGCCTAAAAGGATGGTCTGGAATCACGTGGCAGGAAAAGAACTGCGACCTTGAGAAAGGTAAGAATTCCACCTAGAGCAGGAAAAGAACAGATTATAAACTAATGAGATAGGATAATGGGTGTTTTAGAACAAGATGGAGTTTATTAAATTATCTCTTCAACATTGGATGAAATAGCTGAAGCAATCTCTGAACAATTAGTGGCAACACTGGAGAACATTTGGAGGACAGATTAGGTTCAAAAAATCTATGAAAGAGCAAACGCTGCGCCTATGTATAAACTCTTCTGGGTCCTTCCATGTCCCCACTGGAGTAGCTAGCTTATCTTATATTCTTGGGGAAAAAAGTTTGAGTCAAAGAGTCAACTGTATTTTTTAATAATTAGCCTGTAGATAATAATATGATAAATGAATTTGCATGGATTTTTTTTCCCAGAAGGTACCTTGTCAGTGGAGCCTAATTTTCCTGTAAGCAGAGAAATAATATATTTTGATTTTTGGAAGTCTTTTCAGCTTCTCATAAACAAGGTGGCACAATGGGCTACAAGGTGGGTACACAGTTGGCTGGAAAGCTCTTCTCAGAATAATTACTAGTGATTCACAGTCAAACCAGAAGGATCTGTCAAGTGGGATTCTGCCCTAGATTGCCAGAAAATATTCAATATTTTAATTAATGATTTAGATGATAGAATCTACATGCAAAATTTCCAGATGACACCAACCAGGGGGAGGATGTAAGCCCTCTGAGCACAGGATTAGAATTCAAAATTAATGTGATATATTGGAGAACTGATCTGAAATAAATATGATGCAGTTCATCAAGGACAAGTTCTAAATTGTAGTTCAACAGGAATAATCAACTGTGCAAATTAAAATGTAGAATAACTGGTGAAACACTAGGTCTGCAGAAAACAGACGGGCAGTTGCAAGAGTTCAGAAAATGGCTATGAATCAACAATTCTGTCCCATGAATATTGTGCTAGAATATATGGACAGGAGTCTGCCTGCAAAATGATTTTTCCACTCTACTTGGCATTTGTGTGGCTGATGTACTATTTCTGCTCTGAGCAGTGCTCTGTGGGTCTCTTGGAAGCATCCAGAGAAAAGCAGAATGAATGGCCAGAGGTCTAGACAACATGACCCCTGGGAACTGCAAAAAGGGTCTTGTTCAGACCAGAGCAGTAACTCTCAAACTTTCTGAGGATTTTTTCCCTTGGTTGCCAGAAGCAGCCCAGATTTGTGTCAAGGCGTGTCTGATGCACTGAGGGACATGACAAGATGTGGCTGTGACACAGCACTGCTTTGGGGTGATGGTCAGAAGGACCATTTGTACATTCTCGCTTGCACATGAAGTTCTGCACCTTCTGCACTGGCCATTCCCAGTGCCACACCAGTGCTGGATAACAGCAGTGGCAATTCTGGACAGCCAAGGTCTGTTTTTAAAATCAGCCACTTCCTTCACTAGTGTGTGTTTTGAGTGCTCATTTAGGAGAACAGTGCGATTCTGAAGTCTGCCCTCCATCACTGGGGAGTGTGTGGCACAGAGACATCCAGGATGATCAAAGGATAATGGGAACACTGTGGGATGGATTAGGAATCAGTGTATGAAGCTTCCTGACCTTGCAAGGTCAGCCTAGGTTCATCAGGATTTTATTAACTCCATCTCAGCACAAGCTCTGTCAGACCTGGGCTGACTCAGAGGCATTCCTGCCCTGTGACCCTCAGCAGTGCTGGAGGGATTATTAGTTCTGGCACTATGGAAACCAGAATAAATAGTAAGAGGCTCTGTGCTGCTGCCCTTCAATCTAGCACTGACTTTCCCTGTCATCTCCTGATCCCATTCTGTCATAGCTGCATATCTTCTCCTTCACACCTTTCCCTGTGAAAGTGATGGCACCCTCAAATCTTTCCGTAATCCCTCGCAGCCTTATGTCTGAAAGTCATTCTCACCAAAGTTTGACCTTGGGCCATATCCAGAGAGACCAGGCTACTCCCAAGGAGCAGCTCCTCAGCTTGGCTGGCAGTCCCACAGGTCCTGCTGTAGCAGAGAAAGAGAATTCATCTGTTAGAAGATGCTCATGGTCATAGAAACACAACTTGGTGGAGCTTCTCCAGTGTCCCCACCTCTGTGCAGTATTTCCTGGCACACAGGATTTCTGCTGCATTTCTTCCTGTGTTTTATGTTGTCCCAACCTCTCTTTGCCTCTTCTCCCGTCAGTGCCAACATCCCCTCCCCTCTCTCTGTGTTGAGGCTCTTTCATCCCTCCCCATTTGTACATTTGGTTTCACTTATCTTCCAAATTCCCTACTCTTGTGGTAATCTTTCTGTTTTTACTGCTTTCCTTCACCTTTATTTCCAGACCTTTCCCACTTCCAGACAACTAACTACACCCTAATTCCAGGTTGTGTAAGAGCCTCTCTCCCTCTTTTCTAGACTCAACCCTTCCTCTCTTCATCTGCCCTTCTCTGGGGTGAGTACCTTTCCCCACATCGCATCTCTTCCATGGTCGCTTCTGCTGGGATCTTTCTTTGCAGGAAGGCAATCTCAGAGGCTGCCATCCACTTTGGCTTCTCTCCCTGCATCTTGTTTTGCTTAACTTGCCTGCATTTTGGGTGGAGATGGCTGTGGTACAGGGGTGGCAGTGCCAGAATAGGGAGTCTCCTTGAGGGGACTACATGGTAGACCAGATAAATTGCTCCAGCAGGTTGCATATGACCTAGTTGGCCATTATGCATTTAGGGAATGGGAAAGTGAGGGAAGATGTGATAACCATTTAAAAATATATGGAAATTTCATGTAAAGAGTAAAGTAATAGAAACTGTTTTCCAGTTCTGCTGGGGATAGAGCACAAAGTAGCAGTCAGGTTTGCTGTAGTGGAGAGATTGAGGTTAGACATTAGGAAAATCTTTCTAATGGTAAGGATAGTTAAGGACTGCAGCCGATTGCCTAGGGAGGTTGCAAAGCCTCTGTCACTGAAGGTTTTTAAGAACAAGTTAGACAAATATCTGTCAGGAATGGTTTATGTACAGTTGATTTTGCCCTGGGGCAGGGGAATGGACTTCATGGGAGCACTTCCAGCCTTACTTTTCTGTAAAAATGATGCTCTTATTGCTGGTTCCCTGGATAATAAATGTACATTTTTAAAGTTAGTAACCCACCTGTACTACTCTATCATCTCAGTGTTTAAGTAGATTCTGTTGAGCTCTTGGAATAATTGATAAAAAATAGATTAGGAGTTGTGGGTGTTTAAAGTATTAACTCTCCTTTTGCTGGAATATTACTCCGTTGCTTTCCTTATAGCTTGGTCTTGTTTAGATGTCTTATTTTTGGGGGTGTGACATGTTTCTGTGTCTGTGCAACTTGTATAGAAATATTTTAATGTTACAGAAATGCTGCATCCATTCTTCCATTTCACAGTATGCAAGTATTTTAAGAAACACTTTTGCCACTCTTAGATAGTAAGCATATTTAAAAGGTAATTTTAAAGAATAACCAAAAATAGGACAAAGCCAAATCAACAATCCCCTGAGGTTGTTTTCTTTATTGTGAGCAAAACTGATCTGTAACTGGTATATCTGCTGCTGAAGGTAGCCTTCTTCCTCAGAATTATAATTGAGGCTCAATGTAAAATAGAAAAACAGGTTTTAAATGTCTTATATTAAGTATATAGTGTAATTAATATTGAAAACAGTTGAAAATTAATTTATACATTAATACAGATCTCCCACATTGCTGCTTTCATTATTTGCATGATTTTCAAGTACAGATAAACATTTCATTTAAAAATTCAGTTTGAATATGTAGCAGAGAATTCTCACCCCTCTCTGTTCTAGTTTATTTTCATCTCCTTCATGAAACTGTTCTGGCCTTACTAAAATGTTTGCAAGTTTCTTAACAATTGCATTCTTATTTTATGAATTTTCAAGGTTACTGTGTCACTCGGAGACAACTCTGTCTCTTAGTTCTTGTGAGAAACAGATTGCTCTTTTGCAATGCCCCTTACTCAGCACACAGATAGTAACAGATCATATTCCATTGTATTCCTTAGGTATTTTATTTAGGGTAAGCAATTTTTGGAATACAGATAGTATTCTCAGCAAAAGTACATGGAAGAAGATATAACCATGGTCTCTAAGAGTTTCCCATCTAAATATGTGACATTCAGTAGCATTCACCACTCCTCTTTTAAGTATAGTATTGCATTGTTTGGAAGTCTCCTCTTCAGGGTTAAAAACTTTAATAGAAGTACAGAAGAGTGTGAAACTGTGAAAATGAATCTGAGAGCACTGTTGCCACGTGAAAGTGATAGCTTTTGGTCACAGCATAGTTCTTCCATCGTCCTCATGGTCAGTGATTAGAACCAGAATGCTTTCTCTTTAGGATTTTCTTCAAGCCTACAAGGCTGGCTTTTAAGTTTCGATCCCAAACTTTATGTAGGTGAAATACTGTGTTTTCTTCTTTGTTTCCTTTCACTTCAAGAAAATGGGTAGTTTCCCTTAAAATGTCTGGTTGGAGAATTGTTTAATCTTCAACTGGCCAGGTACTACCTTTGCTTCTTGAACCGTGGCAGTCCTTTTGGAAACAGAGGGACATGTCACACAGGCCAAAGATTTCACATTTTAAATGCTTCTCCTTTCAAATTTATATTTAATTGGGGTGCAAGACCTCCTTCCCTGTTTGCTTGTTTCAGTGAAGTACTACATCCTTTTCCATTTGCTAAGGGAACAATTTGGGTGGCAGTCACTGCCAGAAGGAGGCCTTGCCAATGTGAAGCCACCTGGAGCTCAATGAACAGCAGGCAAAAAAGGGCAGAAAAGAAGCCAATGAGACTCCAGAGGAAGTGCAGTGGTGGGGTGCCCTGTGAAGCAACTTGAGGGTCCCTGGACTTGGAAAAGGATTCTCCACTACCTGGAATTACAGAATACTGCATGATATAACACCATTCACATAAAGCAACATCCTACTTACTCTGATACGGGAATATTTCAAAGAATTATTTTAAATTAAATTTTCATTCATTTTTGATTTAATTTAAGTTCAGTTTAGACGTAGTTTAGTTTTCAGTCTAGGTGTTGTTTTGGGTACATGTATGTGGGCCCCTCATTCTGACAGTCCAGAGCCAAATGAAAAGCAGTGGTTTGGGCACACCAGAGCAAAAGAAAGTTCAAATTGAGAGAAATATCTTGGCCAGTGCTATTATTAAAATTATTCTATGAAGTAGTGTATTGCTGGAAATGGCAAACTTCTTCCCAAAGTGGGAGGAAATGCTCCAGCATGTTCAGGCAGGATGTTAAGCCTGGATCCTCACCTTTGGTAACCATTTTTAGCAGATGATATTCAGCTGTAGCATTGCCATTTGCAAAGCTGATGGTTCTTTGGAAATGCCCATCTGCCATTTCTCATTTCTTAATAGTACATGTCACGATGCCTTCGTGTGGTACAACTTAGTCAGCCAAATGGCCAATTCCAGACTGAATATGACAATAAATTTAGCTGTAAATATGCTATGTTTCAGTGCTTAATCATAATAAAAAGGCAGACTTTTTAAAAGGACAAAATGCACATCGTCCCTCAAGTAAAACTCAGAAAATAAAAAGTGGTGAAAATTGATTGTTAAATTGGCCGTCTATACTTTCTGTTAATTCTTTCTAATTAATTAGGTGGGCTGCTTTTGGAGTTTTTTTATCTTTAGGGGAAAAGAGGCAGTCTGGCTGTGCCCATGGCTGGCTGAGTCTATTTTTACTGCTGGAAAGGCCTTTTACCTGTTGCTGCTGGTGGTCTCCAGCAGTGGCAGTGGGGCTGCCTCCTTGTGTTGGAGCACCAGTGTGAGGCAGGCTAGAAATGCATTTTGTTACAGATTTAAAAGTTCTAAAAGAGGAAGCCTAAGCCCCAAATCAGTGCAAAGCAACAGAAGCACTTGACTGTGCCGTGTTGGAAGCTGAAGAGATACAGTGGCTAATTGGAAACATAAATGCTGTTAGAAAAAAACAAATTTTATTCATGTAAAAATGATGCAGGATATTCCCAGGCACTTGTCTTGAGGTGAGGTAAAGTTTTGGGCTAATGTTTTGCTGTTTGGTTTTTCTGTAATGTCAGGCAGGCCCATTCGACTTGATACTCTCTCTCTCTCAGTTTTCTTTTACCACCAAAAAAAATAGTGTGGATTAGTGTTATGTTTCTTTGCTCTGTGCTGTAGTAATGCCTTAACAAATCAGAGACTGCAGTCTGGATAAACAGAGAAGTGAAAGTTGACATTACAGGATAAATGTTGTGGAAAAGCCTAAAGTTACTGAGCAGAAGGTAATACCCTGTATACAGATTAAATGCTACACTCACTTCTCTGATATTTACAACCTTTTGCTTTTTTAGCAAAAGAAGCCAGGATTCACAGGTATTAACTTCTTTCTAGGCCTTTCTTTGTTGCTGTTTGGTTTGGGTGTTGTGGGTTGGCACAGCCCTTGCTCTGAGCCCTTCTGTGAGCACACGTGTTCCTGTGCCTGTATCAGCTGCACCTCCCATCCTGGGGCTTGGCTTTCTCAGCAGGAGCTCTTCATTAGGGAGCAGCATGGATCCACCCAGGCGTGCACCCCACGCTCTGCCTCTCCCAGGTTTTCTCCCTGGGGGCTGCCCAACCTCTACTCCAAAACCTTTCTGGAGGGATACTCACACCCTTTTTAATTTCTACTCAGCTGTCGGCAACAGTGAATAACCAAAATGGTCGGTTTCTAGTAAGATCATTACTTGCTAATATGGTGTAGCCTTCAAGCTCTTCCACCCTCTTCCAAACACCCAATGAGACTGTTTTCCCTGTGAGAATACGTCACCATGATATAGCTGTAATAACAGTGCTGCTTTCTGAGACCCGTCTTTTCCAAGGCTGTGCTTGTGCTGATTTTTTAACCAAGGGAGCTTCAAACAGGAAGGCTTTGACAGTATCTGGAGCCCAGGAACTTGGAGTTTAATAGCAAACCAAAATTTCTCTGTATCATAGTTGAATCCTTTCCACTATAATTTATTAGGATCACACCACTATCATTTGCCTATGAAACTTACCCAGTAGTTTGGCCTGCTGAATCCTTAAACTTTGAAAGCCATGAAGATGAGTTTCCCTGGGGTTTAAGCAGATGTATTGGTACATGGATGGCAAGTTGGGACACTCTCCCTGTTCATCAGAGCCACAGGTCTGTCTCCATGCTCTCTTTCATCCCAGGATTAATCTGTTAGCAATGGAGAACAGACTGAGCAGTATGTCTTTCATATATTGTAGGGTTTGATTTCTTTTATTAAAAATTTCTATCCTGTTGTGTTCTTAGCTTTCTCACTTTCTTCACAAGAAAGTCACTCCCTTCTAATTTAAGTGCAAGAGTAAAGGAAGCTTTGTTTGAGTTGTGAGGAATTAACAATGAAGAGTTTTCATGATGAAAATGCCCAAGAAGAATCCTTCTCTGCAGCCAGCATCTAAGCAGCACCTTCAATCCACGCCTCTGAGGATAAATATGTCTCTGCTATTAGTGGGTAAAATAGCTTTGTTCAATGCTGTTTGATGGCTGACAGTGCTGGATGCCTGTGTTGTAGGTGTGCATATGCTGAGGTGGTGATAGGTAGACTGAGGACGAGGTAATGGCTTCAGAAAAGCCTGGAAGACTGGCTTGCCTATGAATTGTTTAAGAATTGTCTGTTTATCCTGGAGGCTCAGACTATACAAACCAGTAATTTATACTGGCTGAAGATGGATTCACAGCCTGGCTGTGCACTCAGTCAGTCCTTGATTTAAACGGAAAAATTGGAATTTGGGCATGAGTCTCCATTTTTTCTCTTTCTGATCGTTATTATTCTTGATTTGTTTATCTCAAAAGAAATACTTTCAGGATAATATCTGCTTCCAGTTGCTCAGAGCGAGAATTTGAAGAGACACATGACCTGCCACAGCAATGCTAAAGTTCAGAAAAGCCTCACTCTTCTTAACTCGGGAAGTAGGTGACATCTGTAAACTGAAGATAC
The DNA here is from genome assembly GCF_028769735.1 of Zonotrichia leucophrys gambelii. Classification (NCBI taxonomy): domain Eukaryota; kingdom Metazoa; phylum Chordata; class Aves; order Passeriformes; family Passerellidae; genus Zonotrichia; species Zonotrichia leucophrys. Next base: position 100,157,890 of record NC_088171.1, on the reverse strand, counting down.
TTCTTTTTTTTTCCTGTAGCAATCATAACCTTTGTGCCCAAACCACTGCTGTTTATATAAATTGTTGGACAGTTTCTGCGTAATAAAAGAAAGAGGGACAAGCCCAAACAAGAAAGGCAACAAGTATGGTTCTTGAAGATGTTTTTATTCAGTGGCTTCTCTAGTGTATGCATGGAAAAAGTGCCATAGCATTGACTTAGTGGCTTTGTACAATCTTTCAAGTATGTCACTGCTTTAAAACCACGTTATTCTACTTTTTGAGATAAACATGATAATGTTCTCTCAGGCATGACTCCTCCTTGTAGTGGTCAGTGTTGCACCAAAGAACCTTCAGCTGAGATGAGGACCCTGCTGTGCCAAAACAGTGAAGGATAGCTCTTTTTAAAGCCTCAGCATCTAAAAAAGACAAGATAGAAGCAGAAGGAAAAAGTGTTGCTGTCCAGTGTTTGCAGACAGGCACCTGAGACACTGATGCAGTATTGATGTGAGGTGAGTCAGGAGCTTGGCAGACCTGAGGACTAAAGCTACAGCCTCTGAATTTAAACCCTGTATGAAGGGTGAAGTTATAACAGAAAGTACTAATGTACCTAATGCACTATTTTCTGTGTTGTATTTTTGTACTTTTTGCCTGCTGCTGTGAGGAGAGGAATGTAAACTGGTAAGATTTCTTGTGGAAACTGCAGGCTTGCTTTATGCCAGCAGTGCTGGAAAGAAGTTCTCTGAAGAACAATTACAGCTGTCCATAAAATATGTAACACAAACAAAAACCCTTCTCATCTGCAAGTATTAATTGTGCATTGGGAAGAAGAGGATGCTGGGATACCAGACTGCTTAAAGTATATGGGATATTACTGAAAGGCTTAAAGAAACTCTGCCATTGAATTGCCAGCTACAGAGCAGGATTATTGAAATTTATGAGAACAAAATTTATTGAGATGAATACAAATAAAGCTGTCCATATTAGTGTCACTTCTTTTTCAAAGGTCTTTAAATGCAAAATACAATTTCATTAATGTAATGCAGGCAGGCTCATTGGTTTGTTGCATTATACACTTTTGGATCCGACTTGATGTGGTATCTTAAGACATAATTTGAAGAGCCTCAGAAAGTCCTGGGTTTTATGTGACTTGCTCTGTCTGAAGGACAAAAAGGCAAACTTTGTGGAAAGATTCTGTTTCATACTACATCTAGTGGTCTGTTTGAAAGGCAAACAAACAAGTTGCCAAACCCCACAAATATTCAGGCATATGAGCTCTTCATCTCTAGGAAAACTCTTAGTAAGCATTCAAGATTCTTCAGTTTGCTAAGGGACATCTTCTGCTACATAAACCATCATTAAAACCAGAAATGGACAAGCAAGAAGGAGAAAATTCTCATGCAAATAAAACCAGCTGTTGCTATATTGGCCCTGTGCTTTCAATTAGTGTTGTGATTGGGAACAAAATCCCCCAGTTGTCCCCATTCGTGGCACTGTGGTTCAGCCCACAAGACAGCTTTGTTGTTACCAGAGTAGATAGTAGTGTCCTGCTAACAGGAGGTTGGAGAAAGTGAAATTGCTTCTTTCCAGCTGTTCAGAGGCAATGGGATGCTGGATTTATTAATGTGAGATGGAAGGCAAGAGGAGTGAGACCTAGGGACCATGTCTGCAACTGAACTGAACTTGTGGAGTTCCATCCTGAAAGAAATGTGTGCTTGAGCCTCCACCTGGATATAGTGCTCTTGGAGAGGCAGAAGAGCATCAAAGCCTGACTTGGGATGCTTGCAGAAGGTAAAGCTGAAGATAGAATTAGATGTGTGTACAGTGGTTAAGGTGATTCTTTTAAAAGTGATTGCTGTCACTTCAACCACACTGAAGTTCTGCCAACACCGGATCAGAAAAATACTTGTACAGGGAACAAACTCTGGAAATCTTATCCCTGCAGTGACAGTCTTGAAACAGTTTCAACTGGGAAAGAGCTACATTAATTTTGGGGAAGAGTGTCAGAAGTCTAGTGTGCTCATTCTTAGTTTTTATGTTCTTAAATATAGAGCCGCACTCTAAAAGTTCGATCAGTGTTAGACTGTGTAGACATTACATGATGCCAAGCAATGAGTTCCCAGATATTTATAAATAAACTCTTGGTGCGCTCCCATTTTCCTGTCTCTCATCTTTGCCATTATCCCACACACTTGCCCCAGGCTTTCTGTGCTATTTATAGAGATGGTAGTAGTAATTCCCTTTTCCTGAATATCATTCTTGAAGAAAGTAGATCAATTATGCAGTATAATGCTGGTTAGGTTACACCTAATAGCTATAGCTGTTAACCTCACATATTCGTTTTACTTCTGTGGTAGTAATGAATCGTTAAATTGAGTGCAGCAATAATCCAAGAGATATAAAAATAGAAATAATTTTACAAAGGCATTCCAAAGTGAATTCTTTTATTGATTAATATTATGTAAGATTGTCAATATCTTCTGACTGTTATGAGGTTTCCAGAGTGCAGCTCAAACTGTGAGGGTGATGTGTAGAATATCTGCAGACCCTCATGCCTTTATTGTATTCTAATCTTTCAAGACTATTCTTCAGAAACTAGAAGTGAAGTAAAGAACAATGTAGTCTTCATGTAAATGGTACAAGAGCTCCCATTTTAATAAAACTTGAACAGTTAAGAACACTTAGTTTTGCTAAATGTGTCTACCAGAAGAGACAAAATTGAAAAATATTTCCACTTAGAAAAGAGTACTTCAAGTTTCATAAAGATTCAGATATATAGGGGGAGATGCATTACTGCTCTGGTCCACTGTGGAAATGTATTCTCTAACTACTGTGCAAATGTTCTAACATAGTGAGAATATTTTTACCTGCCATTGATACTGTTGTTCGTTAAGAATTACTAAATAGTTTAGTATGAAGTGAGACAGTAACCCTTCCCTCCTTACTTTAAGTTTGTTAATAATACTGTTAAGGTTTTTTCTTTCTTCTGTCAAGTTTTACAACAAAAGCAGACACAAGATGTTATTTGGGTTATAAGATCACTTAATAGATTTCTGTATTCTGAACAAGTAATAATCAGTTAAGTTTAGCTGTCTGAGTTTGTATATTAGAAAGAATTACAGAGAATTCAAACTGCCCCTTAAAACAGCAAATAGTTTTGTGTAAAACAAGAAATTGAAAGAATAAAAATTGAAGGAACAAAGACTAAAATAAAGGTAATTGGAAAAGCTATGACAATTGTCATGTGGGAGATAAGACATAACTTTGGTTTTTGGTTCTCAGTAGTAATAACAGTTGTCTTATTTCAGTGTATTTTCTCTGGGAAAAAAAAGTGACTGTTTTTTACTTCCTATGATAGTGTAATTGAAATTTGCAATCATTACTTTCTTAATAGTTCTGTGTCTTCTTCCAACCGACTGTTGTTGGTGTCATGAAGAGTAGATTGCATGTGATTTAGAGTTTAGATATTGGTATTGGCAGGTGTGTGGCTGCATAGTGTGTCAAATGAAATGTTCCTTCTGAAATTTATTCTTCTGGATGTTGTTAGATATCTGGAGATTCAGTTTCCCTGTAATAACTTAGGCTGACTTTGGAAGACATTGCAAGTCTGATGATCTCATGGGTATTCTTGTTACTGAGAAGAGCTGTTCCATTTGCTGTGAAATATATCATGTGGAGCTATACATCCCCATATCAGTACTTTCTACAAGGCATAAATTATAGGAGGTGGTAGTTTCTTTTATTAGACCATCTGATTTAGTTGGAGAAAATAGACAATCTGAGTGCACTGCAACTCCTTCTTGAGGTCTTGAGAAAGATCCTGAATGACAGGTCTGCAAGCTCCAAACTTGACCTGTTTTTTCCACTTGTATCTGTTGATCAATTAAAAGATAACCTGTCTCTTTATAAAGCTCACCTTGATTAAACTGCCATGTCTACAATAAACCACAGCTTAGTAATTTCAGCATTTGCCATCAGGACACATATCCTCATTTTCTTTGAAGTGCCTGAATGAAAGTTACTTTCAGCCATTTTGCTTTGTTCTCCCTTCACATTTCTCACTCTGGGTATAGCCAGAAGGGCTGACTCTTTTACCTAAGCTCAAATCAAGTTGTGCTGAAAACCCGATGAAGCAGTTGAGCCTGTGACTTGCTTTTCAGTTTTCTATGTTGTTCCCATCCCTCAGACTTCACTACAGACCTCATTGGTAGCCAAAGTATTTATTTTGTGGCCTGTCATATGTGATGCAAGCAGCCTATTTAAAGCTTGGTTTCATGCTCCTCAGTCAAATCACCTTGGCTTCAGGGACAACCACACAGCTTTGCGTCCTTGCGAGGGGAATTTTCCTAGAGCAGGTTAGTCGCTTTCTTCTTTGTAGCATTTGCAGTTTTCTGTCAGTTTGAATGTTCCTCCTACTTTCTGATCCCTGGCTCCTCTGAGAGCTCTGCCTACATTCCACTTGCACATTCCTTTGCCTCGGGAAGATTTTTTGGGACCAATGGAAGGGCACACAAGGGATTCAGTACATGGACAAGAAGTTTCCTGGCAGCTGCCCTGTGCATGCCCTGATTTCTCACCTCTTCCTGGTGATTGTTCCAAAGGAGGAGAGCCTTTGAAAAAGACTCACCATCTCCTCTCAGGGGTTGTGGTCCAGGTGGTAGCTTGGGAGCCTGACTCTGTGTGTTTTTCCCTCTTCTTCGTGGAGAGGAAGCAGCTGTCAAAAAGAGGGCTCTGCTGGAAGCCATCACAACCCTCTTGTTCCAGCTTACAGCCCAAGAGATTGGCTTCTGCTGGCTTCAGTGGTCTTGCCAAGAGCTGACCAAGCTGTCTGTAGCAGTTTCTGTGCATGAACTATGCTGAGGAGTGATTGAAAGATCCCTTCTAGCAGGGCATGGACTGCTGGATGTGTGTGTTGAGTTACAACACATTTTGAGGAAGAGAAAAAATTTAATCTTTTTTTAAGACCACTGTTTCTTGTCCTCTAGGAGAGATGATCATGTGTAAGGAGCCTTCCTACAAAATCAGGATTTGTAAGCTTTAGTTAGAAGCTTTCTGCCATCAGACTGGCTAATGGGGCTCTGCTTATGCCATCTAAAATTTCCTTTGTGCAGCAGCAAGGTATGCAAGTATTTGTGATTCAAATGTGTGTAAAGTGATGAAAACTTAGCACCAGGAGGAGCAGAAATGGGTTGTAGATCTTGAAATCCTAGATTCTGGGCTTTGACATCTTGTGTTACTCTTCAACTTAATTTTTTTTTTTTTTTAAGAGTACATGGAGACCTTGCATGAGCCATCATGTAAGATGGTTTTGTTGGTGGTGGCTTTTTGCAACTACTTAAGCACATTTGGCATTTAAAATTTTCTCACAACTGCCCCATAAAACTTCCTTCTAAGAGGGGAATTTTTAATGCTAAAATATATTTTTTTGTTTCTCTAGTAACTTTTTACTTTTATTATTGAAGCAGTAGCCTGAAACATTAAAAAATTTTCTGAAACTAGAGTTTTACAGCAAGCATATGGTAGATTTTACATTTCATGAGGAAGGAAGAAGATATCTTAAAAAATCTAGAAATATCAATTATAAGGAAGCTACATCTAAGGTCCTAAGTGCAGATAGACTGAAGACTTCTAAGAAACTTTTTACCTTTCTGTGTAATTTTACATCTAATAATTAATGACATTGTCAAATAATATGCTAATATCAATGATATATTTTCATCAATTTTTAAGATGTTTGATTTTCACTCTGAATGCAGTGGAGGCAGTTCCTCTCTGACATTTGTGTGTAATGTGCATTATTTCTGTCATGGCAAAAAACCAGCTATGGCAATTCCACAGCTCACAAAATCTTCTGACTTTCACCTTTTCATTTTATTTGGCACTTATTTGTCTGTGCATGTGATTCCTTAAAAAACTAGTTGTGAATATTTTAAAGATTGAATTAGTTTTAGTTCTGAAGGACCAGCGTCTGTTGGCTGTCTGTGGTAAGAAAGAAAGAAAAACACATACATGAAGCTCACTTTCAGAAGGTAATTGGCATTGCCAGCAAAACTATGGCCTTATCAATATTAGATAAGAACTGAAAACTTGTGTAGACTGAAAACTTGTGTGTTATAAGGGTATTTTCTGCATGGCAGGAGAAAGTAGGGAAATCACTGGATGCAAGATGAGGGGAAGCTGACACACAAAAAGACTGTCTCCTTTTGCCCTGCAGGTAATGTAGCATGCATCAGGACTTTGCTTACTGCACAAGGTGTTCTCCTTCAGCACTAAATCTGCCAGCTCAGTAAATGCCAACATGCTTAATTATCCTGTTCATTTTTCTGGAATAGGAGAACTGGGAGAAGCACCTGGATCTGTCATGTGCTCCAAGTACATCTGCCCAACTGCGACTGCTGCTGCAGAGGAGACTCCTTTCCATCAGCATTGGGCACTTCTTGTTCACTGGAGCTGGGGGTAGCAGTAGGGTGGTGTAGGGCTGCATGCAGTCACAGAAAAGCATGGTCCCTGTTTTGAGGTGTAGTCCTATATCCTGTTGAAATTCCTGTTAAGATCCTATAGCTGTCCAGTTGAAATTGGGCTCTTGAGAGGAAAATATGAGAAGTTTTATCATGACTGAGTTTGTGACTGGAGACACAGTGTCAAAGGGAAGTGAACTTGAGCCCCTGACCCATTGGTACTAATGGCTGAACTGGCAATAAAATAAAATGGCTGTTCATGTTTTAGTAGCAGTTAAGACAAGAATTACTGGTCTCTGTTCATCTGTAGTTCTTCTTAAAATTATCCTTCCCCAAGATACTGGGGAGTGGAATAATAAACCAAGGCAAGGAATAAAACAAAGGCAATCCATAGCTAGATTGTGTTGTCCACTAACTGTACTTTTATTTTTCTTCCTCTTCAAAACCCTTTTCAGGTTCAGCAGAAATCTGAGCAGTTCTTTCAAACCTTCACATCTTTCTAATAAACTAGTAATTTAACACTGCAATAATTTTTTATGTTCGGAACTGTCCCAGATCTATCATGAAATGATGGCTGTCTCAGACAGGCCCAATTTCATGGCCTCCAGGGTGGAGAGGTGACAGGGTCATGGACAATTGACACAGACTGTGATGCACAGTATTTTAGACAGAGCTCATGGCAGCTTTCCATCCTTAGGATGCCTCATATACCCTGCTAGTATTCGTGTCCTTCATACAGAGATAAAGCATTTTCATATTTTTGACTGCTTCAATTTGAAATATTTAGGAGAAATGTCATCAGGGACAAAGATATCATTGTATATTGGTGCAAGAAATTTCTAATAATTCTTCCTCATTAAAATCCTGATCTTTGTAGCCTTTTAGTGAAGTTCTGCTTTATTGTTGCCTTCACTGAGGACAGAGATTAGATCCTGGGAAGCAAGAATATGGATTAGTCTTCTAAGAGTATATTGCTCAGGGTTTCTTCTTCAGGTGTTGCATCTACCTGAGGAAATGAAAGATAAACAAGGTAAAGCTCCACTGACCACTGAAGCCATGGTAGTTATGTACTGATTTAATTGTTCTCTGTAGCTGGCTGAAAAGAGATGCTTGAAACCATGTCTGAACAACAAAAAAGTGGCTTGTCATGCAGGATGGGACATAAAATTGTTTTGGTTTACTTTGTCTTTAGAGATAAATGTTTGGGTTAAATGGAAGTGAGCAAGAGCATTATATCTTGTCTTATAGCTGTCTGGGTGGCCCATCTGAAACAGTTTCCATTGAGAAAATCTGCAGATAACATACGTTTTTTAATAGTTGATGAGATTTTAAAAATCTAATGGAACTAGAAAATTATTAAAATTATTAATCAATAGAGAATCTTCTTTACACTGCAACACATGGTAATGTTGCTCAGTTTGCCTCAATATTTTCCTTCTTACAGTCACCATGAGCTTTTACATGTCTACATAATTTCACAGCAGCAGTAGTATCATCATCATCATCATCATCATTATTATTATTACTATTACTATTATTATTATTGTTATTACTGTTATTACAGCTCTAGGTATGCTGGGAAGATCCAAGCAGCTTGCCCAGTGTCATACAGACTGTGAGAAAACTGCAGCTAAGAAAAGAATCGTGACGATTTTGTTTCAAGATCTTACAAAACCTTCTGTGACTTTACTGAAAGGAAAATTTCTAGAACTATTACTTAAGACAGCATAATAGTTTACCCCCTGGATCTTTTGGTACACAGAGTTATGCATTCTCTTCCTGCTGCTCCATGTTCTTTATAGGACTTGAGTCTTGCATGCTTTGCAAATGTAATAGTGCAGTACTGCAGGCAGCTCCCTTGTGCAGCAGCCAGCAAATCTCTTTTCTCCTGAATATCAAATGAAAATAATTCAGGCCAGTCTTCTTGTTTGGCCTGCTGGTTTTATATGCAGACATCAAGTATTAAAACGGAAGCTGGGAAATTGTAGCACAGTCTGGCTACAATTCCATGTGTTTTTGGAATGTGCTTTTGCAACCTGTGTTGCCTAATCACATCTAGGTTATATAATATGTTGATACATGGATTCAAAATCAGTTGATACTGTGTTTAAAATAAAAAATGTGTTGCCTATTGACTCATGGAAATTTCCATACAAAGCAAGCCAATGCATTTTTAAGATGGTTTTGCGCTGAGATTTTGAGCTCTATGTTGTCCTTGCATTTAAGAAATATGAAATAATTCACAGGCTGAGTACTTGGTAAAGGAATCCCCAGGTCAGTACATCTTAGGCCAGATTTTGCTTCAAACCTTGGCCTACAATGTCTATGCTTTGTGTTTGCTGTTAGATATATTCATGTGAAAGTACAGGTCTCTTTATATAATGGTACATGAAAGGTGAACTTTGTAAGGAAAGCGTATGGAAAGATTGGATTTTTTTGTTCTTTGATTTTATTTCTTTGCAAGATACTTGCCTATATGTTGTGAAAAAGGAAATTATTTTATAAGAAAAGAACACTGATAAGATTGTTTTAAAAATCAGGTTATTCTTTCCTCGTTTTACTGTTGATACATGGCTTGAGAGAGAAAAAATATTTAGAAGACACTTGGAGAAATCTTTATGCAAAAGACAAGATGTAGGCTGCTGATTGCTAGGCATGTGATATAAATAAGCTTTAAGTGAAATAAATATGTGAAGCCCCATTAAAGTTGAAGATATTATCTAGAGAGTTTTAAAGTGATTTAAGGAGTAGTCCTCTCTCATCTCTAGGTACTTGTAATATGAGAGAATGAAATACTTAATGTTCTAAAAAAATAAGAAGGGGCAACATTGCTCTCTCTTTTTTTAGTCTTCCTTTTCCACATTCCTAGATCTCTCTCTATATATTCACAGTATCTTTCCACAATCTTAACATATATAGGTCACCTTTAGTGTCAAAGAAAATAGCGAGCAAGTTATTTAAAATACACGTTTAGGGGTGGAATTCAGTGAAGTGAGTTCTCATTAAAATACATGTGATTAGCCCCCAAAATGTCAAAATGGGACAGAGCTACCTAACGTCAGCACACTGTTAGAAAGATGCCTAGCTTTCTATACCCACTGCCCATTTCTTTAATGGTTAATATGTGAATTCCTTCCATCAGTGATGTCATCAAATAGAATTAATTTTTACCCAATTTTTTGTCTAATGGGACTGTGCTTCTAAAAAGCTGTAATCTGGTGATTCCCTGAAAGATCCTAATGTTCTATTTGGAAATCTGAAATAGACTGAATTCTTTTCTTCAGCTATTCCTTTGTGTTCTCTCAAATACCTGACATTTAGGATGTTTGCCCTAATTTAGTTCATTAAGGTTCTCAAAGAGCAGGACTCTCTCAAAGAGCAGGACTCTCATCTGTATTCCCAAAAAAAAATGCCATGGAAATCAAAGATTGCAACCTAAGGAATAACATTGAGGAGCAGTGTTCCTCAAAGCAAACTGAGTCCATCTCAGCTAGCAGCAGCTCTGCCAAAATTTTGCCGTTCAAGAAGAGTAATCAGATACTCTGCTGTGTGACATCATGTGAATGTTAGTGTTTTACTCACAAGATAATGTAATTTTTCTTTTATTAATGATTTGCTTAGTATGTCCTTGCAGAATAAGATTGTTTTATTCAGTTTTTTAAGCTTTGACAAAAATAACACTGGGTGTGTGAGGTCATATTTGGAACTCTAGAAAGCATGTTTAAACCTAAACCATATTCTTCTCTCAAACATTCTACCATGTCAGCTATGAGTTTAACAACAGCAATATGCTCTGAAGACTGTAAGTTATTACTCTTATATGTGCATATCTGTTACAGACATGCTCATCTTTTTTAAATAGTTAATCCCATTTTGAAGGCTTTGATGACTGCTTGCCATATACCAATAAGTATTAAAGTGTTTGTCTGCTATTTAAAATAGGTGAACTTCACAAAATCCCCTAATGCATAGGTCATTTAAGGAAACTTTTCTTACATATTTTATAACACTAATCCATTATGAAGGGGACTTCCTACCCTTTTAAATGACCTTTTATCAGGGTGTGTTGTCCTGCCATCACTGCTTCTGTCTTTTAGGCAGTAGGGCACATTTAAATATTTTACAGTCAACTCAAAGACAGTTACTTCATGAAGTATAAAAAGACATATTTCACTATCATTTCCCCACTGTTGTCAACTGCGACTTTTCTAGGTAGTTCCTAATCCACTGGCATGCGAAATACAAAGGGTTTGTTTAAGCTTTTGCTGAAGTACTTTAGGTGAATGTTTTTTGTTTAATATTGTATAGAGCAGATGATATTTCCTTGCTGGATGCCACCTCTAAGCTCAGACCTTAAAAACAACAGATTAGATGCACAAACATTAGAATGTGCTAATGTGTTCACAGTGTTCATTTAATTGTAGCCTTTGTTACCTCTCAGTATCTGAGAACTAGACTAGGAAAAAATCCCTAGAGGGACCCCTATATTACACTGCTGTAGAATTTCACTCACCTTTGAACTTGATTTCCAAAGATTTGTGTGCTAGATTATTTTTGCCTAGTACTGGTGACTGTTGGACTTCTTTTTTCTTTCTTGAAGATCATTCCTTTTATATCCATTTATCTGAAAGCAGTGCCTGGAGATTATAAAATATTCTTGGTCTACATCCTGGGTTTTAGACTGGGCTCATCTCTGGAGAAGTATTTTTGTATGTTAGTGTAACATTCACTAGTAAGACATGTTATATTTTAAAGAAATACCTCCTAGTGCCAAGGAAAAGGAATCTATTTAGATGGTGTTTCTTAGTGTCTCAGTAGTTTCTTAAACATAAGGACCCTAAATTAGAGGGTTATTAGGAAGCTCTAACAAATACTTTGTTCCTTTGTTGTTGCTAGAAAATGAGCAGTGTGGTATTAACTGGATTTTTGCTTTACTATGAGCTTCTTATTTGAAGTATTCTGAGGAGGGAACAGTGCTGTGAAACTGACCTCAGTTCAATTATCTTGACTAAAAACACAGAAAATTATCACCATCTTTGAACAGATTATAATGATGATCTGGTACAATATTACAAACTGCCTTGCCTAGAGTTAAAACACAATGAGTTGCTCTTGAGTTTCCAGTGCTCTGGCTGTTTATTCTCCTTCGTGGCTGGGAGGTTCTCTGTGTTCAGCACATCATTTGTACAATTTTTAACGTGCTTTAACTTGTCATCGATACACTGATAGCTTGCGCTGTAACCGGAGAGTTATCCTGGGCCCCTCTCTTGTCCCCACCCAAAAAATTCTGTGGGGCCTCTGACAGATCTACAGTGGCAGGTTTAAATTAGATGTCTGAAATGATTACTGCTATTGGCTGCCTACCCTGCCTCTCTGACAGACGTTGCTGTCTCAAGGCTGGCATGACTGATCTGCATGTCAAGCACAGTAGTTTCCAGTCCAGCGTATTAAGATAAACCACAGACAGAAATCATGTCCAGAGCAGCCGGAGGCGTGAGGTAATGTGTCAGAGTTTTGGAGTGTGGTTTGTAGATCAAGTTCTACTTGGATCTCAGATGCAAAGCACATTTTGTCAGAAAAGCCAGACTCAACCATCAGTGGTACTCCAAGCCCAGGTCACAGCTGGATGTGTGCCTTGGCAGGTGGGCACTTCTCAGGTGTGTTGGTTCAGTGCATACCAGGTGGGCACTAGACTGAGCTTCTTTTGCAAAACTTGTGTTTAGAAAGGGACAAGCATGGTTAACTTCTAAAAGCCAACTCTGTCAAGAGGATTCCGGACTGTGTGGCTTCACCCAAGCCAGTTGTGTAGGTGTGAAGACAAGCCCTTACGGTGACACCTGGACACCCAGGCACCATCAATCCTCCCTGGGTGCCCCACTCTAGTCTTTTCCTCCTCACCATGCCAACACTCAGCTTGGGTCAGGTGTCCCCCTGACTCAAGCAGACCTGTCAGAAACCTCCTTAGTTTCTCTGTCTCTTTCCAGATGAGTGGCTGCAGATGGATGTGAACTGCAGCTGATGTTGGAGAAAGGCTGTGCCATGTCCCCCTGTTGTGGTGTGTTGTAATATCCTGTTTTAAACTTCGGGTCCCTTCCCCAGGTGTGCCAATACCTCTCTCCCTTCCCCCTCGCCCCCTTGCTGAGTGAGTTCTGTCAATCAGGCTTAACATTCCAGCAAGGCCATCGTGTGGTTGGTCAAGTTCAAAAGATGCCCCTATGCCCAGAGGTCATTGGCCTGTCTAGGTGTCATCCTCCCCTGAGACCCTCCTCCTCCCACTTGGTTGGTGTTCACCTGTCCCTTCCGTCCCCCTCCGCCGAGCTTAAAAGGTCAATCAGACCATGTGCCTAGTATTCTGTTGGAGCTGTTACCAAGATTCAGGTGTCTGTGACCATGGAATAAAGCTCTGGATATTGACCCTCCGGCAGAATCCGTCTCCTTCCTCCTCACCATAGCCTGAAGCCTTCCCTCCTAAGGTAAACGGAGTTCCTACCAAGCCTGGACTTGTTCACTGCCCAGGTGCAACATCCAGCAAGCTAAAGGTGTCTCTGGGGTGATACACCACAGCTGCCGCCTTTGGCCCAGCAGCAAGGGTCAGACTGGCCCAGGCACAATCTACCTGGTAATATTGGGATTCATATTCCAATATCCCCCCAGCTGTCACTGGGAAGCAGTGCCAGCAAAAACCACTCAATTATGGGGACAGGGTTCTCCAGCTTGTTTTTATTTTTGTTCTTTTTGGTTATCACATGCAGTGTAGTCATGGCCTGAGCTTGTGAACTAGAGCCTCTGTTTATATTCAAGTTTTGCATTGTGTTAGGCTTGGGTCTACTTATTAGGTACTTTTTGACTTACACACTCAGTGTATCTGCAAAGTTGAGTGTAGATTAGGGAAGGGAAGTAATGTGCTGTGCTTGTCTCTGCTATGAAGGTACCCAAGACAGTGCATGGTGCAAGGAGAGAGTCAACACCATCCAGCATCATGTTAATAGTCTGTTCATGTACACAGCCTGAAATGAACTGTCCTAAACACACTGTCCATTTTTAAATGATACTGTTGCAAAAGCAGAAAGATCTAAGTGGTAGAGATTTCTATGCAATGCCTGTATCAGAGTTTTCTGCACAGTGTGCTTTGTAAGCACTTTGGCCATGGAAGTAGTTAAATAATCTTGATTAAATACCTGCTAGGTGGTCAAAGATGTTGCTGATGCTTAAACAAAATCTCATCATTGTAGTTTGAAATAATCTTTTTAAAACTATGCTGAACAGGTTGCTAAATGAGGCCTTGTCAAAGCATAAAATACTGGATCTCTGTTCACATTTCTTCTTTGTGTCTGTTTCGTGCACTTGATGTTGGGAGCACTTGGGGAAGGAAGAGGAGCACCTGGTGGTTGTAGTAATGGCTGAACTTGGCTGTGCCTGGAAGTGAAGTGGAAATCTTGTGTCAAAGTGAGGGGGAGCAGAGCTCACACCTCCCTTCCCCTTCCCCACATCTGCCTCTTCCCCTGCTGTCCCAGTATGGCTCGGGCTGTTGCTCTGCCAGTGGTACTGCTGGAGCCTCACAGTGTTTGCGCCTTTGAGTTATTGGGGAGTGCTGCCAGAAACTCCCCTGATGCAGACAATAAGAAGATAAATGATTTTTTTGTTTTGTTTTTGGTTTTTTGTTTGTTTGGGGTTTTCTTGTTTGTTTTGTTTTTTTTTTTTTAACAGTTTTTATTTCCATAAAAGCAGAAGATAATTTCTTGGGGCATAGAAAAGGCACTTCTGTAGGCTAGGGACATTCTTCCAGCTCAGCATCACAGACCTGCTGCATGCAGTGAAAATGAGAGGGATTCTCCAAGATATTTATTGTGGAAAATATTAGGCAAAACAAAGGAATACCAGCTCCACTGTATGGAAATGCATATACTTGGAAGTCTGCACTACAGTACATACCTGAGTGGAAGTGTTCATGGCAACTGGTAAATAGGAAGAATTAAAGACAGGTAGAAAGGACTTATTTTGTTTATTTTCTTTAAAAGGCTTAGCCAAAAAAACTGTGGACTTCTGGGAAAAATACTAAGGTGAATAGAATGTATGACTCATTTTTAGATAGAGATGAATAAGGAGGGAAGAGTTTAGTAAGAATTGATACAAGACAGTACTAGTTTGTAAAAAACTTGGTCCATGCTGTATGGTGCAAAACACTGAGAGCTATCAATTTCCCTGTAATCTAGCTATTGTTTTGTTTATATTTTTATGTGAACCCTAAGGCACATTGAACTGAGTTAGACACTTCTTAGATAATTGGACTTTAGTTAAAATTGCTTTTAAAGTACAAAATCTAACAGTGACAAGGTATTTACTGCAGGAACATGCAAATCTTCACAGGTGTGGATCAGAGAATATGATCTGGGTGATAACAGACTTCTCATTACTCATGTTAGTGTGCCTTGCACAATTCAAATACCACTGAGAAATGAAAGAAGAATGCTGTTGTCCATGGAAATATGAACTCCTGTTACAGTGGAAACTCCATAACTGTCCTGCATCTTGACACAGAGTAAATACATTAATTTCTCTTAGATTTTTCTCTTAGATTTTCTGCACCTTGTGCTGAGGAAGACATATGAAAAAAAAGGTACTGTCATCAGTATTAGGTTGATATCTGAGCAGCCACCTGTAACACAGTGTACTCTTGCCTGCATTGTGCATTGCTTTTATGAAAAGTCCAGTTCTCAGGTCTGTTTTCAGACCCTTCCTTGATTCAGTAGCATTACAGCATTTCAGAGGAGAATGGTATTTGTTCTGTACTTCAGTACCTCCTAGAAGAGCTGACGTAAAACAGCTCCTGCCCTACAGGGGTCACAGGCTTAATGTGACCTAATTAAACAACAAAATACATAAGGAGAACTCTTTTCCCCATCAATCAAACCATATTATCCAACCCCAGATAATCCTTGGGTATTGCAGTAACTGTTGTGTGTCTTCATCTGGGCCTGGTTTTAGTGAAAGGTCCACAAGGCATCTGTGAAGGGATATGGTTTAGTCTGTATTTCTGTGGGTTCAAAGTTTTATGAGGTTGTCTGATAAAATGGTCTTGTCTTGAGCTGTTTGTCAAGCAAACAATATTCCAAAGGAAGAGCAACAAACTGCTTCAGTAATGTGATTCTTTAATTTTATATTCCTCTACATATGCAGTACTCTACAAACCTAGTAAGTGGCACTGCTTGTGATTATTAAAGATTTCTTAAGATGAACACCAACTAAGATAATTTTAAAATATTTACCATAATTCAAGAATTCTTTGAATTATGATTAAGGAGGATGAGATGTTAAGAAAATCTCATTTACATATACCCTTCTTACCTGCACTTGCCCATGATAATGACATTTTGCTTGACAAAAATTATAAGGTACATGCTTAATGTATCTTTAATAGTCTCCTCATGTAATTTCTCAACTGAAAATGAGAGTGTCATTAGTTGAGTCACCAATGCTCCTTCCCCCCTTCCCCATACTTGACTTGGAAAACTTTGCTGGTGCATGTAGAGGAGTGCAGGCAGCTCCTGTGTGGTCTGTCAGGGCAGACACAAGGCCTTCCCATGGCTTCTGGAAACCCATCCCTCCTCACAGGTCATTTCTTCCCATCAGGTGGAATGAGAGTCTGTGGTGGTGCCATGTCCTTCTGTCTGGGGGCTCTGACCCAGGTGGAGCCCTGGGGCAGTGCCCAGACTGTCACTTGCTGGAGCTGTTGGCACTGGCCCCAGTCCCTGTGCTGGGGAGTGCCAGGCACATGCTGCTGGAAGGAGGTTTCTGCAGAAGCCTTGTGGCTGGAGAGGGTGTCAGTGGGCTTTAGGATGTAAAGGATCTTCACATGAATGAGGAGAAGGAGACACAGTTCTCGACTTCTGTTGAGAAGTCTTGGCATTTCAGTTCTCTGTGGGCATAAGCAGGCAGAGCACTGCCAGTCCAGGAAACGCAAGTGGATGGAAGGGCAGAAAATGGAACTCCTTATTTATACTGCCTTGCTGTTTTATGGGAAGGTAAGTGATAAATAGAACAAATCATTTATGACAGTGGCAATAGAAGATCCTTTCCTTTATTGGCTTTTCTGTATGTTGGCAGAACTGGCAATTTGTGTGAGCTTGGCAGTCTTTGAGATCACCTTGGAGAGGCTTTGTCCATTAGTGATGAGTGCTGTGATGGGAACTGTTGTCTCATTCCTGAGGGGACATGCTCAGGGCTGCTGCTGGTCCCCAAGGTGAAGCTGTGGAGAATTGCTGCGTGGACAGAATGGTGGCTCAGTGACAGTGACTCTCCTGAGTTTAGTTTCCAGTGTTGGTAAAAACTCTTCTCTTAACGCCCCCATGGCCCCCGGGGGGGGATTTTTCTCCTTATTTTCACACCAGAGACAGGCATATGCTGTGAAGAAAGATCACAGGCAAAACTAGCCTCATTGACCAATCTCAAAATAAAGGAGCTCTTTTGTTTACCCCCACGATGTCTGGGGTAATTTTATTCAGGCTATTAATTAAGGTGAGCTTTGTGAAAAGTCCTAATGCCCTGAACTGGTGAACTGAGCAGTGGATTTCGCTACCTGTGTGCAAGAATATTGTGCTTGCTTCCTTTAGCTGCTGACATAAATAGTAACTCGTTAAAGGGCATAGCTCCAGGCTTTGCCTTAAGAAGTAGATGAAAAGATAATTGCTGGATAAGCAAGCAAGCATGGGGGACTGTAAGAGTAAATGAGACTGGTTGTGAACCAACAACAATCTTGTTTCAATCAGCCTGGTTTTAAGGCTGTAATCTCCCCTGGGCAGAGCAGGTCCCTGTCCCCATGTTGTGTGGCTCTGGGAGCAGCCTCGCTCCTTGTCCTGCGTGAGGCCGTGGGCGCTGAGGACGGGCCTCTGGCTGTGCCTTACAGCTCTGCTCTTAGCCTGCATAAAGCTGATCCTCTTTCATTCCTGTTGGTGTTCTGCTTGGCATTCTTTTTGTGAAGTGCTTTTTTGTTTTGTACAGACCTATTTATCCCTCCCTTCCCTGCACCAGTGGAGGTTTATTAGATTGCATGGCAGCCTGCCATCTTCCTTATTAACCAAGCTTTTTCCCAAATAAACATGCTCCTTGTGTGCACGTCTCCTATTTATGATTTACTTCCCATTATAAAGCTACAATCTACAATATTAAAAATAATACACAGACAGATGTTTATGAGAGGCTGAACAGGGTTTTACTGTACTGACTCTGGTATTTGTGGTTTATATTTCTTTAATCTCTAGTGAAGTGTGGTTCCTCCCACCCTCCCCATTTTACTGCTTCTGCCTCTTATTAGCCTTATAATAGGTGATGGTGCCCTTTAAACACATTTTCTTTCAGGCTCTTACATGCTGCAATATAAGCAGGAGTATGAGGAAGTATGATGATGTACTTAAAATGGTGTCTTTATATAAGAAATTAGAAGTTAGGCCTTTATTCTGGAGATCTAGATCCACCCACCTGGAGGCAAAGAGATCCTTACCTTCCATTTCCATGACTTCAGTAGGGCATTTGATCACCCTCTGCTGGCTGAGCTGCCCGGGCAGCTGCCAGTCTGCTGGATTTTGGGAGAGTGCCTTTCTGCCCTGGTGGAGTCCCAGCCATCACTTGGGATTTCACTTTGTGCCTCTGAAGCGCGTTACTACGGTTTGGTCACAACAGTTTGGAGTCACTAGCTGCATACAGAGTTCTTTGGTTTTTATGCGAATGGATGGAAGAGAATTCTGCCCCTGGGTCAGATAATCATCTCAGACCCGTTAAATAAGCAGCTGTGACATGCATCATAACAGTGGCCTAAACCACCATATTTTTTCAATATGACACTTTGTTGCTTTTTTTTTCCTTGGCCTGTGGTTGGGCTTACATTAGAAAAACAAACAGCACTTAGCTATAATTAAAAATGCCCTACGGTAAGTGGGATGACAAAACAATGGGAATGCTGTTCATATGGATGAAGTCAAGTGTAAATGAAGTCTAAAAGAATTAAGTTGAATGCAAGGATAAAATTATCTTGTTGGCTAGGCACAGAAAGTATAAAATAAGCCTACCCAATAAATCAGATCTTGCATTTCACAGTAAAAAATCAGATCAGGGTAGTTTTTTTGTATCATGAGGCAAATCCATCTTTTGCTGTAGCAACAGAAACATAACCTTCAATTAATTATTTGAAACTATTTGAAATGCAGTATATTGGTAATTGTAGAGAGTTTTATGCATTCAAGCATATACCTTGAACATGTGTGCAATATACTTATTTATACTACTTGCATTCAGTTTCTAAAAATAGGAAATGTTCATAATAGTATCCTTAGAATTCCTTTTTTTTTCAAGATAGTCAAGTTCTACCTGGAAGTATGTTTATTAAAATTTTAAATTGAAGAACCACTGTATCATATAGTTTTTTTTAAAGTATGCTCCAGACATAATTATGAACATAGTAAGACATAATTATAAGAAGGATTGATATTTTTCAACCTCCAGTAGCTGTCGTCTTACTTCAGGTTTAGCTGTAGTCAGAGCCTTGCTGACCAACCGACTGATGTTTCACTAATTGCCACTTGAAAATGAAAAGGGAAACTGTCTAGCTTTGAAACATTATTCATGAAAGAAGGATCATGCTGGCACGTTGTCAGAACAGGATCTTTCCCCCCTGTCTTGTCTAGACAGGCCAAGTACAAGACTTTGTACTGAAAAGGTCTCTCTGGTGTGTCATTAGGCACAGTGGTTTAGTCTGGACTGGTCTGGATTCCCTGGTTGGAGTGTTTTGAGGTCACTCCTTGTGTTTTGGTACAGAGCTCTGCAAGTTTATTTCAGTTTGAAAATACTCTAATATTTGCTTTCTACTACCTCCCTCAACCTGACTTTGATCCATTTTGCTTTACAAGGAAGGGTTGTTCTCTGGTTTTAGTAAAAGCACTGCTTAAATGCATTCACTAAGCAAACTAATTTAAAGTACTGAAATTTTGTTCACAAGTTGCAAATACCAGATGCTAAGTATATTCTATGGTCAGAAATATCTGTATTCTCATTGGATAATCTGTTTAATTAATTAATCTTATTCCTGCAATACATTTTTTCTTTGAATATTTATTTCAGACTTCAACAGAATGTGATTATGCAGACTAAGTTTTGCAAATTTCTGTCCTCCATTAGATATTGTATTTTGTTAGATTTAGGTGTTACTTTTGCAGATGCATGAGTGAGAAAAAGCGGAAGCCCCATGGATGTGCAGGCACTGCTCAGCACTAACCAAAACATCGTTGTGACATCAGCACTGTCCTACAACACTGTCCAACACTGATTATTTGGATCACAAATCCAAATAGCCACCACAGGGGTCTGCTGTGAAGAATGTTACCTCCATCCCAGCCAGGGCCAGTAGAGGATGACTGCTTCCTTGGCAAATAGGTTTGGTAGGAGACAGAAGGCAATGTGATTTTTGACAACATGCCCCATTTTCAAATCAACACAGAATTCCCGTGGTATTGTGAGCAATGTTACAGTCAATGTGGGCACGCAAAAAGGGGACAAGAGGCCTCATGACACTTTTTTTTAAAAAGGCACCTTCACAATGGCTATTTTCACATGTGTGAGGGAATGAGGAAGTAGCCTTAATATTCTACAGGAAAAGTTGATTTAGTCTGCTTTTTGATTTTTTGATTCTAAATTTCAGTGTGGTCTGTTATCTATGACAACCCCCCCCACACTTCACCTTAAATCACAAATCCTTACTTCTGGTTAGTCCTCTTATGATAATGTTAGTTAAACCCCAGAACCTTTAACACTTTAATGTAGCTATGAAAAATGTAATGCTTCGTCTAGTCTTTTGTATGAAAACTGTATAATCTGGTGGCAAACAGACACCGTGAGCTCTTGGCTTTAACTGCTTTTGGCTTGACATCTTGCTTGAGCATTTTACATCAGCCATGGGGGAAGCATGGAAAGCATTACATTAGGACTCAACACAAAGGCACAGGAAAGCAGTAAAAGCTAGCCAAAGTAGCATGCCACATATTCTAACTGCAATAGGGTGATTGATTCTTTCTAATAGAAGCATTCATTATGTTCTTTACCACTCCAACTTTACCCTGTGTGATATTCTTCCTTTAATATACCTGGGAAGTTTGAATCCTTTCAAGATGACTCTTCTAACCTTCCAAGATAGCTTTGTTCATTTCTTGTTCCAGTTTCTTCAGAAATGAGTCCTAAAGCATTGTAATTATCAGGTTGCTAATATTGAGCCTGGCTTTTAAAGTCTCCTTTCCAGGAGTAATTGTTAATGACCTTTTCAGTTCCACGGGTTTCAAAGGCTTACTTCATTTCACTATGATTTTTTTATAGTCTATACTCAGAAGGAATCTAAGCCCTTCAATGCCTCTTCAGTTCTTTGTTGTTGCAGAGAAGAACAGAGTAACATACAGAAGAAAATAATTTGTTTGTACAGTATTTTATTAATAGGTTAGGGACTGCAGGGTTGGACTGAAAAAAAGCTTAAATTTGAGGACCTCATTTAGACAAATACTTATTTTATAAGTACTCTTCCACCAAGCAAAATAGATCTGTTTTTTTTCCCCTGCAGGAAAGGCTTGTTTTCCTTGCTTTTCATACCTTCTATTTATATTCCTAAGTAACTTTTTATATGTTACACATATTTATGCATACAGTTTTTTATTGCAGTAGGCTCTTGCTGGTATGTATACCAAAATATCATTAATACTCTTGAAAAGTGTTCAGAGTGAAGTCTGCAAATTGCTTTTATCTGTGAAGCAAATGAAAAATGAGAATGAATTCGCTCCCTTTCTCAGTTTCTTTTTCCTCTCCTTTGCTATTGCGGTGCTTGCATTATGTAACAGACATGTGTGAGTAAGTGTCACACCTCGGTGACTGATGTAGGGACCTTTTAGAATTGGAGGTCCTGTTGTCTCAGTTCAGACTAAGTTAAGATTAAAGCAAAGTCTTTTGCTGATGCTGTTGAAGATGAACAAATTCTGCCTCTTTGCTGGGAAGGACCAGGAATCATCTCTCTGAAGCAGAATCAGCCAACCCATACTGCAGTGTTAGGGAAGCCCAAGGTTCTGGGACTGGCATTCCTTTAATAAACTGCCTGTGAGAGTTTCTAATTCTGTCTGCTTTGCCTCTGCTTGTGAATGGCATCACCAGAATTTGTCAACATACTAGTAGTGTAATCATTAAATTTTAGTTTGTCTTGATACAGTGTGTTCTCTGTTCTGTACAAGTATTCTACTTTGGAGCAATCCTAGTGAGAAAGCTTTTCATAATTGTGTGTATATTTTTGAGAACATTATCTAATTTCATCTCCAGTACTTGCTATAAAGTATACTTGGTCTCGTAGGAATTGTTCTCGTGACAGAATCATATTTAGGGGAAACTGTTCTCCTTTTTTTTTTTTTTTTGTAAAAACAAAGTGTAAAAGCTACACCATGCCTGCATTTAGCATTCAGACATCTTATAGGCATTTTAGAAGTTTACTAACTTATAAAGAACACTAGCATGTGGGATTTTAATGTGCAGACACCAAGTGCTTGACTGTAATTAGGTGGGAGACTGGCAAATTGGCTTTGGGAAGGTAGTTAAGGAATAATTGTCTGTGTCTGAACAGGATTGTTCCTGGTTACAAACTATACTGATACCTTACAGCTGATGGCAAGATTTTTTTTTTAATGTGGGACAATTATTATTTTTATTAATAGTGCTGTCTTACCCCAGATATGCAAGGTGCCACACAAACACATATGAAAACACAGTCTTTGTCCAAAGGGAACTATACTCAACATGAGCTGCAAAAAATATTGCTTATTATTGAAAAAGGTGAATTTTCCCAAGTGGCAAATCTGGTTTACTAGTGGTTTGATTCTGGTGATCAGAAATATGTCACATATATATTTATACATGCAATACTGTAAGGACAAAATTGTTTGTGTTGGTGTTGAATTGCCAGAGACCCACCCACCATTATAGCATCTACTTGAAAAAGATTGCCATTTTAGCACTGAAGAAGGGTGGGCATCAATTTTCTCACAATTTTTTCTTTTTTTTTCTTTTTTTTTTTCTTTTTCTTTTTTTTTCCTTTCAGAGTGCAAATTCACCTGCGCCAGTGGTAAATGCTTGTATCTTGGTTCACTGATTTGTAACCAACAGAATGACTGTGGGGATAACAGTGATGAAGAGAACTGCCTGCTTGTAACAGAGCATCCACCTCCAGGCATCTTCAGCTGTGAGTATTGGCTCCTTGTGTGCATCCATGTATGTCAAATATGTCTGGCTACCTCAGAAATCAGTCTTTTTGGAATCTTGATCTGCAGTATGATATCAAGGGAGTATGAGACAGAAAGTAAATAATATTTTTCTCAGAACTAGCAGGGATTTGTGATGCACTTTCCCCAGGACTCTAAATGTGTTAATTTTTAGTTATTCCAAGGAAGCTTGTGCTATGGATATTGTGGTTATAATCATATGGATCATACGTGGCCTCTGAGAAAACATAATTAAATATTTGTATTCAAGATTCTACAAAATATTCTGTGCTCTGTGTAAAAGTCTTTATATGCTAATAAGACTATCAAGAAAATTATAATTTTCTGTTCATAATTTCTGTTAGTTTTATTAGTGCTGAGATCAGCATCATTTGGTAGGTTACTGACCTTTGATATATTTAAAATATCTTTAGTTACTGTTCTTCAGTGCACAAATATTGCACACAGAGTTTATCACAGAAATTGCTTTCTTAGTGCTTTGTCCTCAGTCATGTCTACTGAAATCAAACTTTGCTTTTGTTTCTTGTGCAATTATTTATTTTTGAACTACAGTTCAGCTTTCTGGATGGGTGATACATTTTTCAGGTACAATAGAAGTATGTTATGTTACTTCTGCTTTCCAGACAATTTTGTTCGGGCCATACTGACATCCCTCAGTATTCTATTTCACTTCTGATTGTGATTATATCTTAGGAATATCTGTTTTGTTATGCTGTTATCAGTAATAGCAATTATGAGCAGCATGTGTCTGTAATTTTTGTAATTAATGCATGGGGCTATAAGCAGGACAGAAGACGGAGTGAGGTGTTGGATGTCTGTCCTCCTGTACCCTCTAACCTCCAAGTGAACATGTTCCTAAATGCTCTACTCTAAATCATTTAAATCTTGTACTTTCTGTTACTTTGGTACCTCTGCAGTGATTTCGGTGGCTTTGAAATAATAATCACCTATGTATTCTTTTACGCTATTTCATTTTATTTTTGTTTTGTTTGGTTTTGAGTGGAACTCTTTCCCAAGTCCCAGACAAGACATAGGCTTTGGGGATGCGTCCAAGTCAAAATGTCACGTTTGCCCATAAGGTTGACTTTTGAGTTGTAAAAAGGTTAACATTTTATTATTTATTCATGCAAAACTTTTAAGCATATCTGTTAAGTTCAAATAGAGGAGTTTTTCTTGACTGGGTTACTGTACAGCTCTTCTCTTAAATGAAGCTAGCCACAACTGTTTGTCCAAAAGGTGGCCACAAAACTCGCAGTGATAGCAGGTGGAGGGAAGGGCTTTGGTGATGAGCAGCAGCTGTGGCATCGCAGGGGGTGGCCCTGCACAGCTGCAGTGTGATGATGGCACTCTGTGAGTTCCTGGGTGGAGCCTCTTAGGTGAAACTCCCAAACTCTTCTTTATCCTGAGGTCTGACAACGAGGGCAACAGTGGTTTTGCAGTATCCCTCTGTGCTGGTGACAGTCTTGTAGTAATCAAGTATCATCTTGGCACCTTCTCCTCAAAAGCCCTCTGGACTCTATAAATGGTTATTTGCTTGACCCAGGATCTACAAACTTCCTGCTCTTCCCCTAAGTCACATCTATCCCCTCTGGTCTTGCTGCAGATCATGAAGACAGGCCTGCCTGGTCAGCTGGCAAGTCATCCCCCTAGCCTCCAGTGACATGAAGTTTGTGGTGACCAAACCAAAAAAAAATGTGTCTGTGAAAAACCTTCAGCAGAAGGTTCCCTACTGCTTTCCTGAGAATTGCAGTTGGTGTGTTTCATGATCCTGTCTCTGGAAAATCGTGCAAGTTGACAGCAGTTTTCTTACTTTTCAGTGGACTTGGAGAAAGACAGTCAGCTTTCTCCTCCAGTCAGCCTTTTACAGCTGTGAGGGCTGTTACCACCCATCCATGGGTTTTAAAAAACACCCCAACAAACAAACCCACCCAAGTTCATTCATATGAATTATGTTTCCTTAAATCTGTTAGAGTTGTTCATTTTCTATGACTGCTTCTAAAATATGGTGTCCAACAGGCTTACTACTTGAGATCTCCAGAGTAGAGTCCAAGTGCAAGAGGGGTAATTACATAAACAGTCTTATTATTTCAAGAACCCTATTTGCTGGTTTTGCAACATCATTGGAAATGAGGAGTTTGTAGAAGAAATACTGGATGCATTGCTAGGAGGATTTGGAAATGTTTTATTTTTTGCTTACCTGGTGGCAGATAGAGCAGTTCATTATTTGTTGCATTTGGGGATATTGACAGGGTCTGTACTGTTTTGTTGCAATAGGGACTGTGTGAAAAGTGCTGTTAAATAAAGGGACTTTGGTTTTCAATATAAAAAAACAAACAAATCCCAGTGAAACAGGATCCTAATGGTGAAACAAAGAGAAAAAGAAGATCAAAGCCAGACAGAAAAATAATACAACCATAAACTCTATTTAAATTATATTTACCAGGTTCTGGCTATTAAACAGACTACTGCATGGTAGAAATCAGTGCCAGTTGGTAATAGGAAACAAGATTATTATGGACACATCAGTTGTGTTGGTTTATTCCAGCTTTGAAAAAATGTTTTTAGAATACTTGCTGAAGTGAGGTCCCCAGGCCTTAGAGGGATGACATGTTGAATTAAGAAATGTGTGCATGCTTTTGCTCAATGATTTTAATGGGGATCCCTACCAGAGTACAACAGAGTGTATGCTCTTGAAATGTCCCAGCTGAGCAGGCTGCCTTTCAACACAGAAGTGCATACATTCATTGCTCTCTCACTAGTAACAAGACGGTAACACAGCTCAATAAGAAGAAAATTAGTATTAACAAAAAAAAAAACTTGAGGAATGTTACACCAGGTATTTCTTTCTAGTTAGTGTTACATATAAGCTCTGTTCTTGCATCTTCTTGCTTGTGTGCAGTTCTTAAATGGGAAAGAAGCTGTTGAAAGGAGCCACTTATTAGTTTGTGCTGGTTAACATCCAAGCAGGGTATCCTATTTCTCCCTGGGACTGCCCTTGTCTTTACCTACAGCATATTGTCACTACAAGCAGTATGCCTTTCCCTCTGCTGTTTGTTCGAAGAATCCCTTTGTCATGCTGTATTCAAACCTTCTGTTCTCCTGTGATATAAAAAATATCCAATGTCTAAATAAAGAAATTTTCATATGAAAGTTCTGCTTTAGTTTATTTAAGCAGTATGTGCCGTGTTAGTGGTACCCCATATTTCCCAGCTGCTGAAGCATTTCTCATTTGTGTTCTTGCCAGCAGCCAAATCCAGAATGTCTTGTTGGAACTTCTTGTTCAGTTTACTGAAGTTGCATGGGCAATGGCATAGAAAGATTTTTTTTTGTGGGTGACCTGTTCCCTGGATCTCATGATTATAGGAGATGCTATCTTACTGTTAGAGGAGTTCACATCTCCCAGATCTGGTGTTCCTCTCTCTTTGCCATTCTTATATGGCTCCAGTGTACTAATTTAGTACACTGTTAATTTAGTCTTTTAAATCACAGAATGATTTGGGTTGGAAGGGACCCTAAAGATCATCTAGTTCCAACCCTCTTGCCATGGAAGGGACACCTTCTGCTAGAACAGGTTGCTTTAAAACCCCATCCAACCTGGACTTGAAGACTCCTAAGGACAGGAGCACTCACAGCTTCTCTGGGCAACCTTTTCCAGTGTCTTACCACTCTCACAGTCCAGGACTTCTTCCTGCTACCTAATCTAAAACCTGTTCTCCTTCAGGCCATTCCCCCTTGTCCTATCACAACATGCCCTTGTAAAAATGTTGCTGCTGAACTCAGTGTCTCACATGTGCGAAGGAAAACAAAAAGTGCATCTCTGAAGCCCTTTGGTTGTCTTAATTTTCCTTTGCTGACTTACAGGTAGGGCAGCCTTTTGCTGCTGTGTGGGCGATTCACTCTGTATAGCACAGAGAAATTGGAGGACAGCTGGGAAAATCCAAGGTGTGTTAGAGTCTGATTTTAGATGGCACAAGCTGCAATCCAGCAAGTTGATCAAAATACATGCTAAGGCATTTAAGCTGAACATGTTAAGGTAACAGCTTGCTTGATTTACCCCAGGATGCAGGTTTGGTGATGCATGTTGAAGCACACCTTCGCTCCTCCGTGAGGACACCCAGTGCTGCTACATCTCTCCCTGCAGCTCGCCTTGTGCAGAACCCGTGGCAGCTTTCAGTGGGGCTACTTGTTTTTGTTTTCATCAGCTGTAAAGGCTTATTGATTGAGATAATGGAGATGACTGTTCTTTTAAGACTGCTTGGAGGTCAAGGGTGTATTTAACAGCACAAAGCCATGACAGGAAAAATGAGGCAAAGAGTAGGATTTTAAACATTGCAAACTTGGCCTTGGCAGCAGCTTGCCACTCCATGTGACCTGGAGAATTTGGACTCCAAAGAACTGAAACAATGTGCCTACATCTAGAAGGACGCAGTTCATTTGTTTGAGCATTTCCCTTTGTTTCACAACAAATGATCAGCCTGCCTTGTCCTGCTAAAAGTAAATTAGATTTTGAAATGGGAAGTGTAGTCTGTTGTCTGCAGGCTGCAGTATCCAAGTCGTGTCTTATTGAGAAGGGTTGTGGTGGTGGAGATTTTAGGGTTTTTAGTTGTTTGGTGGAAAACAGTGCCGGTAGTTGTCTTTGCTGTGATCTGTATGTGTTTGTGGGTATATCAAACACAAATATTGACATGCTTGAGAATTTACAGAAGAATAAAATAAGTGAGAACAAATCCTTCTTGTCATGTGCAAATTATGTCTACATCAAATTTCAAGTTGTCAGCATTGATGGAGGTGATGTGTCATGGCTGTTTTGGCATAGAAGAGTTTGCTGTAGGAGTTCATTTTCCTCTGCAAGGTAAAAAAACCCAAACAAATCAAATATATAGCTCTCCCTTTCACCACCCCCACCTACTGCTGTCAGCTCTGAGCTTTGTAGGGATCTGCAGGGGGTTGGAGAATGATTCTGTTTTAAAAACAAAAAGCTCAATCAAAGGAAAATATTTTGTTTAAAGAGACCTTTGGCATCCCCCTCTGACTGTGACACCGAATTTGCGCAGATAAAAACAACTGCTTAGATTTACATTTTGATTGTGCTTCTGCTTTCATGTGTGCCGGGCTGTCCCACTTCAGGTGAAATTTATCCATTTCTTTAAATATTTAGCAGTCTAGCGTTGATGTTAATGAAAGTCTGGCACTGCTATTTTGAGCATTGCAACAATGATAGTAATTTTCAGTGTCAGATTACTGCTTCTCGGAGGAAAAGGGAGATGGGAGGAGGGAAGAGCAGGAAAAAAAAAAAATTGTTTCGGCTCTAATAGAGTTTGTCATCAGCCTGGCTGTGCCAGACAGATGGATCATGAATACTGTCTAGACGCTCTCTGCCTGAGTGGAGCTGTGGTCTCTAAGGACAAGCAGTGAGACGCCGGCTTAAGTGACTGGGGAGAGGCAGGACGTGCTCCCCTCTCGCAGACAGCGAGCCGGGCTGGGCCTGCCGCCGGCCTGGGGGCCGCTCAGTGCCGGCCTCAGCCGAAACGTGGCTGCTGGGGGGCTGTGGGGGGAAAGGAGAGGCGTGTTGGTGCGATAGGATTGATTTCGGCCGCGTCTGCCCAGGGACTGCGGGCTGGGCTAGCCGGGAGCGTGGATCTCGGGAGGGGGGGCATTGGAGTCCGCATCTGGCCATAAAGAACACACTGTAAAAGAGTGCCGGTCACCTGTATTTATCAGCTGCTTTAGCCACAAAAGTGATTAAAGTATACGCTGGAAAATGCTGACTTCCTTGCTTACGTTTTCTTTATTTGGCCACTTGCTCAGAAGGATTCATCCGTTTCCCTAGCCGGGGCTCCCAGTGTCCCCGGCTGTTGGGATGAGGTTTTGTGAGGCCGCCTTTGGAAAGGAGAAGCTGTGGGTAAGCAGGTGAGACCCACAGCCTGGGGCACATCTTGTGCTATTTAGTGATCTCTCGTGCTGTTACTTGTCCCTTCTCTGTCACCAAGCACAGTTAATGATAAGGAAATTTCTCATGTAGATGGAGCAAAAAATAGTTTTTGACCAGCAGAGTTTTAACAAAAACTCAATTTGAGACATATGCTAACTTATTTAAAATCAGGATGTTCTCTGGGATTCAGATTGCCAAATAAATAATAGTACTTTGGATTTCAGTTCTGTGTGTATGTCATTAAATACTAGACCGATATTTTTATTTAGAAAACCCAATTGGTTTTCAGCCTATAGTGCAGTCTTGTTTCTTGAAGTGCTATAATCAGGTTCTGTGCTTTGTTCTGAAATATTTTCCCCCTTGCATATTTTTAAAGCACATTATGGAACGTTAGCAATTATATGATCTTGAAAATTTGGAAAAGAGCAAAACATTAAAGTGACTGTTGTATATTATTTTCTTAAAATTCTGTTTTTAAAAAAATACTGTATTCCCTGGCTTTTAATAAATGAAATAGAATCCTGGTCCCATGAATGCTGTAACAAAACTGCAGTGGAAGTCAGTAATGTTGGAGTTTACCTGTTCTTCCCCTAAGGCCTGACACTGTGAGTGACTTGGGCAAGTCAGACACACACACACATATGTGGCCAATAACAACCATGGAATGTGCTGGTACAAAATTAGGTGTTTGCTTCTGCTTATCAACAGGGCTAAACTGGGCTCCTGGTAAGGAATTTCCATTTCACAAAGTTTACAGCTGAACATTAATCCCATATTTATGGTTAAAGAGAGAGAGAAAAACTCACAATATTGTGCAGATAAAAATGTGGGAATCTCAGTAGCTCTGAAATGCTATTTTGTTCATTCTCAAAGTATGTAAGTCATTTGTATCACATTTAATCAAGATGTAGAAAAAAATGTTCTTTAAATTTGTTTGTGTTTGCTCATTATGTACATTTCATTCACCCTTCCATCAATTCCTGTCAACTTTTAGGAAACTTCATCCATTACTAAATGTTACTTCTCAGAATGATCATGTTGGGTGTGATTTCTCCTGTCCCCTTTTTTGGCTACTGATTTCTTACAAATGCAAATTGTAAGCTCTCAAAGTATACTGTGTAATAAAATCTTCATTCAAAGACTGATTTTTATGTCTCTTAGAAAGTGATTAAGCTTCAGGTTGGAAATCTCAGAGCAGTACTGCCAGGCACGATGGGACTTTGTATCTTACAGATACACTTGGCTCTTAAAGTCACCAGAGCTCCTCCTGGACCTTTGTGAGCCTGGGAAATGACCTCCCACACACTCTGAGGGCATTCTTTGTACACACTGGTCCTCCACCAGAAGGGCATGGTAGCATAAACATCTCATCAATGCGGGTGTAAAACTCAAGTATGAAAGCCACAGTGCAGTCTCATACCACAGGCAAGATGCTCCCCTGGAAAGAGAATAAACTGAGACAATTATTTTGAGACATTATTTCACATATACCTAGTAGGTGCTTGAAGACAACATCAGAAATCATTTAAGTTGTGACTGAGCAACTTTTGTTACTTTTATTTTCAGTCCACATTAGTAAGTGTTGTCCATTGCTGCCCTTCCCTGCTACATTTTCATTGGCAGGGGTCACACTGTACTGTGCGCTAGACAGCTAGGTTTGCCTAGCTAAACCTCTGTAAGTTTTAGATGCAGTTCTGAAATCTTGCTGTGTGAATTTTACAGCCAGTTTTCCCCATGATTCATTCAAGTCACATTGGTTATTGCTGGTAAATACTCCTTAGGAGGAGCACTGCATTTGTGCTGTTTGCACTTGGCTACTACAAGCCTGGAGGAGCCACTGGGACCTATTTCTTCTGTACAGCATTAGATGCTGTTCAGGTGCTTAGGCAGAATGAAGATAAATTATATTTTCTTATAGTTGAAAGTGTTTTGTTAAGGTTTAATAAAAAATAATGTTTAAAAAAATCCTCACAAGAAAGGGACATTAAGTTAGACCAGATTACCTTCTTTCTCTAAGAATGTTGCAGACTGTGATGTTTGATTGCTTTTCATTCTCCAGATGTGTATCTGACCATTATCTCCAGAAACTCTTCATCTCCCTGATGAAATTAACCACTTTAACTTTTCCTAAGCAAGCTCATTCTTCTACTTCTGCTGTAAAGTAACAGCTTTAGAGATTAAGGTGAATTGGGAGTTTACGTCTAAGTTCTGGTATGAATACATGCACACTGAAATATTTCTGACTGAAGTTTCTATGTAAATTAACAGCATCATGCTCAAAGAAATCCATGCTTTTTAGTGATCTCTAAAATGGTCTGTGTTGTGAGTGAAATTATGTTTTTCCATATTATGTAGTGTTTAACCAAAGCATGTTGCTTTGGTCATTAGTGTGTAGCTATTTTTCTCAGACTGGAAAGCCTGAGAAATCTTTGTGCTCTCCACAGTTTTGCAAGTGCTTGAAAGTGGCACCAGCCACTGTTGCCTCCTGTGGTTGCTCCCTCACTTTCTCCTGTGCAAGTGTTAGTGCAGGCACACAGAGGTTGGGTTGGAGACTGGTCTGGGTCTGCTGAGCTCTGAGAAACATGAGCTCTGAGAAACATGCACTTTGCTTTGGCTGGTGTCATGTCCTTGATTCTGTTCTCAGCTCAGCTCCGCAGACTCTTCTGCCTGCACAAAAGCAGAGGGAGATACAAGTGGCTCTATTCAGTTGTGGCTTATCCTAGAATGGTTTAAGGTTTCTGTACCTTAGTCCCTGCCCCTCTAAAGTACATGCTAATAGACCTTTCCCTGAACACAAAAGAGTTTGGGAATTAACAACTAACAGTTGCTTTCCCCCTTTTCCATAACTCTGAAAATCTCATTATTTGTCATCCTTTGTAATAGAAAAATGAAAGAGAAGAGTGAAGTACCAGACTGGATCTCTTGAGACCATCCATGGGCTTGGGCTATTTTGGACTGAACCCTTGCTAGTACAATGTAATATGCCATTTTGGTATATTACTTGGTTATCCAAGTGCAGCTTGGCTTAAGTCATAGCGCTTTACTGAAATGATGCTAGCTAGTTAAATGACTACATAGGAACAGCTCTCCTGGGTCAGATCAAAGGCCTCTCTAGCTCACCATCAAACCTAGAACTAGCCATTGCAGATGCTAAGTGAAAGAGTAAAAGCAAATTAGATAAAGAGTTCTGCTTTTCCCAGTATAAACCTGATTCCTTGGAGAAATGCTTCACTGCTTTGCATGAAGAGCATGGGGTTTATGTCCTCTGGAGAGAATTTAGCATTTAGAAAGGGCAGAACTGGGGTAAAGAGAAAACACCTCATTTCTGAAGTGTGAGAATAAGCAAAGATCCACCAACCCTTCACTAACCAGTAGATGTGTGGGCACCGTTGGCTTCTTCTGTATGCAGAGCATACTTTTCATATTGAGGCATTCTGAATGTAGGACACGAGCTAGAAGGTGCTGAATTCATGTCAGCTGGGTCTATTTGCCTAGGTATTTTCACTTATTTTGTGAGGAAAATGGACTTTTTGTTTCTCCAAGTTTACTGTTTTTTTTCTGAGGGATGTTGTGGGTTTTTTTAGTCAGGATTTGTGGACTGTGTGTCAGCTTTATAGTTAATGGTGAACCAAGTTCATCTTGCAGGCTTAAATTTGTCTTGGCTGTTTAAGAAAACAAATGCACTCACGAAGCCTGCTGCACGTAGAAAACACAGTTGTCACCTGTGACTGTGTAGCACACAGGCATCAGATACCGTGGGTGTACACGTGTATCTTAGAGCAGGCTTGGGCTTATTTTTGTTTTCTATACATGTAGGTTGTGTGCAAACCTAAGGAGTGAATACAGACTAGTTAGAGTTAAGAAAAATACCAGCTACATAAGAAATATCTATAATCGGCTTCTACAAAAACACAAATTGGTATTTCTATCTTTGTTTAAAAACAACTGTTCTTTTAATTACAGTTCAAGGCTTAAAATCATGACTAAAAGAGGATTTCACATTTTATTTAGACCATAAATGAGACAGTGGAACCAATTCTTTATACTGAGTTACTGTTAGGAGCTAACAGAAAACAGATCAGGACAGTGAGTTGCTAAATCAATTGTGTTTTGTGTGTGTTAGATGACTTTTCTTACTTAACAATGCAGTCTAAGGTGCTAGAGATTTATCGAACACAGCATTGTCCAACCATACCTGATAAGATCACAGGTCTGCTTATCTTTCCAGCAGTATTGCTACACTGATAGTTTCTTCCTTCCTTCTCAGTTTCCTCCTTCTTCTCTCTTTCTGTTCAGTATCACTGTGTAATAGTTTCATGAAACCAAAACACATGAGGGATCTGGGGGGGCAGAGACAATAGTGATGCATTATGTGAATACTGAGTCTGACACCTAGTAGCACCTTGATAGAAATAGAAAGCTGTGATCACAGTATTAAAATATGCTAACAAGCTGAAGGAGCTAATGGGCTTAATTTTTACAGTGCAGATGTTAATCCAGCACTTGTGCTGAATGCAATAACAAATGTGTGGGGGCTGATGGTGATGTTATTGTGTTCTTAGCAGCACAGTCCTCCAAAACAATCTTCCTTTCTTTGATATTTTACTAAGAGTTAGAATGTTCTTTTTTGTCGTCCAAGATAACAAAGGTATAAAGAAATTGGTATGACTAAGGCTGGTTGGGCCAGGGCCATCTTTATTCAGATAGGGGCTCTGTAAGAAACCTGTGTTTGATGATGGAGATTGCTGTTCTAGTTCTTGGATAGCTCATGCTCCACATCTCCTACTAAATTTCAGATTGTTTTTTTGTTCTTGGTTTCAAAACTGAGCTCATCGAGCCAGAATAAACCGTTTGCTTTGAGAAACTGTAGAGCCACAGTGTGATCTAAAGCTCAACTCCCAGTCTTTCCCAGAGAAGAGTGAATCGTCTCCTGGAGAACAGTCACAGTGGCCTGCATTCCACTCCAGTGCCTCAGCCTCACCACCCACCTCGTGGCATTTCAAATGGTCACACTCCTCCTTTCTGTTCAGGGCTTTGCAGCTAATGAGAATGATGCTGCTATCCTGTGGAACCTTTCAGCTCTTTCAATAGGAAATGGTCTTGACTTACTTCCAGCAGATTTGGATATTCCTGAAGAAATTACCTTTTGTACCAGTTGAAGATTTGCTAGTTGTTGATGGGCATCATTATGTTGCAAACCTCTCCTTTTTTTTTTAACCTCCCCTCTCCCTAAAAAAAAATACTGGCTTGTTTAATTACCAGCAGGAAAGATGCACATGGCTTTTGTTTGTAATCAGGTGCATCTCTCACTGTGAATACCTGTCACTTTTCATAGGCTATAACAATGTAGGTGATCAGTCAGCTGGCCCTGAGTATTCAGGGCTGGTGGTGCTCCTCCAGCAAAATAAATTTGCTGCAGTGTAGAACACAGGTTTCAAACCATGTCCCCTTTAGACAAGCATCTTAGATAATGTGTAAAGAAAATAAATTTCACTGATGTTAGAAAACGAAGGACTGAAATGATATGAGGAATCATCAATTAGTGAATAGGGCTTATCACCAGTTCCACATTTGCTTGACGTCTCTGCCACCAACTTCCTGTGCAATCCTGATGAAATAATTCTTTGTTTTCTTTCTGAATTTCCTTATTTTAAAAAGGGAGATTATGATTTTCATCTACTTTGCAGAAGTAATAAAAGAAGATGAAATTTTTATGTGGTTGAAAAACATGAAAAGGGACGTTAAGCTGTAATAGCCTCAGAAAATGAGTATTATGTACTAGAAAAAAGTGCAATTATAAGCTGACAGGGAGAAGAAAAAAATTGAAAGTATGTGCTTTGTGTTGTACATTAACATTAACACATACAGTCTGTTATTAATACAAGTATATTTAATTTTTTACTTGTGTGGCAACAAGGAAATGGATATGCTAGATAGTTTCTAAGTAGGTACATAAAAATTGGGTACACAATTTATATTAAAATGTGAGTAGAGAAAAGATGAGGAAAGAGTTTCATCAGTCATCTGTAATTTCACAGTTGAAACAGAATTTCCTAAAACGTGGTGAATGTAATGCAACATAATGATGTTTGGTGGTGTGTTAGTGAAGTTTGAAAAAGATCTTTGGAAGGATTTAATCAAATGAGGTTACCAGTCAACAGAATGATGAATGAAATTCAATCTTGATTAATGCAAGTAATTCATACTGGAGGGCAAAGTACTATACATTTTATTAGG
Source organism: Zonotrichia leucophrys gambelii (assembly GCF_028769735.1). Taxonomy (NCBI): domain Eukaryota; kingdom Metazoa; phylum Chordata; class Aves; order Passeriformes; family Passerellidae; genus Zonotrichia; species Zonotrichia leucophrys. The sequence goes on along the minus strand of NC_088171.1, from coordinate 100,122,997 downwards.
TCCTAATTAATTGTGTAATTTAGGGAAAAGGACTACTAAAAAGCATCACTATGAAAGGCTGAATGAAGATCTCTTTGGAGAACAGAGTTGTGGTCAGATAAAAGTATTTTGAGTCAATAAAAATAGGATGTGAAATGTTATGATGCTGCTACATAAATCAACATTTAACCTTTATTTAGAATGATGTGTTGCTGCAGCACAGAAACTTACTGTGGATGTTGAAAACACAGGAAAAAAACTGAGAAAGAACTGTGAACAGACCTAGATATGTATAGAGCCCAAATATTTTGGAATCATTTGGTTTTGAGTGTAGGTAAAGAGTGGGGAAATAAAGAGGTACAGAGAACTCAGGGTGTGGAACAGAGGTGGCTCAAGCACTCGGTGTGTGTGGTAAGATTAGAAGATCATTCAGTACAATTCAAAGCTGATACAAAAGAAATCTTTTCGCTGTCTTTAGGCTGTATAGCTCATTACCACGCAATGCTTTTGAGGCCAGGATTTAGCAATACTTAAAGAAAGGAAGCCTCTCAATACCAAGTCCACTTGTGTGTAATTTATCCAGGGGGTGGTCGTTAAGAAATATAAGGCTAAAGTTTCAGGCATTCAGTTAATTTTTAGCTACAAGATCATGTTGAGAGCTTGGGAGGACATTTTCTCATTCTTTTGGAGAACTGAACACCCTTATCCAGGAAGACTACATGTGGGTTCCTAAATTTGGTGTGAAACTGAAGTCCATAGTAAGTGGCTTGTAATGCTCCTCGTGGCAGCTGTGATCAAAATCCTTATGTGGAGTTTCCCTGACTTAAGTACTTACTGATATTGTGTGTAACAACCTTCTGTCATATTTCAACACAGAAATCTTGACTGTCGTGTGTATCTGTCTTTCATAGAAGGTGGTTATCTAGTGAGGCTGGCACACTGAGTTGCTCAACAAGTGAAAACTGTGGTATCTCTGCCAGCCTGTGCTGGATTCCTGCTGCACACCATGCTGTAGCCCTGGGAGGGGTGTTGAGCACATCTCCAGCGCAGGAGAGCACGCTGATGGGAAGAGTTTACTAGGAATTACAAAGGAAGCCGGTTTAAGCAAGCAAGGATTAGAATTAAGTGTGTTGCAATATGGATTGGTATTTGATTCTTTGAAGTTTCCTACAGCCCTTCTGTCCATTCAACCCATGCAGATAATAAACCAGATACTCAAAAATATCTACTCCTTAAACACGGTGTACTGAACTCCATATATAAATGCCCAACATTAGTGGACAGCACTTGTAAGCCTTCTCTTCTTGTAGGAGGTGATAACAGTTTCTTTGTGTATTGCAACACGAGCTCTCCATTAATTAGGACTTTGGGAGAGAAATGTGTGTAGGCTGTGAACATGCAGAGTGATGCAGAGGTGGGAAACAGATGTGTGGTCATAGATGCACCACCAGCTATTACTCAGATACCATCCTCCTGCTAATTAGTGCCTGGAATGTTGAATAACGTTGGTGTTGGTGTGATTGCTTGAGTGCAGTCCTGCATCTGCTTTTCACACTTGTCTCAATCGCTGCACAGTCCCATAAGTAACATGCTTCAATTAAAATTGTTTTGAAAGTGATGTGTCTAGAACTTCCTTGTTACAACAGATTAATTTCTTGGTGTAGATTGCTGTAAGTACAGGGCCATCAGCTCTCTGTGCCCTTGAAGGGCTAGCATTTGAGTTAACACTGGAGGGGAAATCTGACTCATCCGTTTTGCTTCCTTTCATGCTAATGAACCTAGTGTGTGCCATCTCAACTTTAAACTACCCCCTTGGTGATTCTCACTGTACCCCTTTCAGTGATGAGGCAGCAAAGAGGAGCCAATTTCTCAGCTGCCCATAGCTGGGGAAATTATGGGATAATATTACCTGTGTGACAAGCAGCTTCTTAGGAAAACTACTGCAATTTATCCTAAGTTTGTGTTTTGCTGTGTTATCTCTTAAGAATTTTGATGCAAGGTATTTTCCAGCTGCTATATGTCCTAAAAAAACCATGCATGCTTGCACACACATGAGCATGTATTCTTAGAACAGACTTTTTTCTTTTGTGAAGTCCAGATCCAAGATATGTTTCAGTCCTGCACATTATTAGAGGAACAAGCAGTAGCAGACAGCACAATTAGAGTTGCCACACTGGGGTTATAAATTATCTACTACTCTATACTGTGCTGTGTTCCAGGTAAAAGGCACATCTGTAGATCAGAGTGACTCTGAATGTGATGCCAGAACATAAATACAGAGATGATTTTCCTCTGATCCAGTTTCTTTATTTGTAAAATGCTTGTGAATTAGAAGACTGTTTCTAAACTTCCAGGTAACTGGGGAATAATCCCTCTTTTCCCCTCCCCTTCTCCCCCTGCTTATCTTCCCTTCCCACAGAATACTAAAATACTGTTTTTCCTCCCACAGTTGAAAGATGTATTTTGCAGAATACAGATGAGATATTTGTTGGCTAGCAAAGAATAAAGGAAAACAAGAGACATGTCTTTCAGGTACAAACGGGGCTTTAGAGATCTCTATTGGAGAGCCTAATTTCTATGTGAGCAAAACTGTTTCTCTATATTGCGTGGAACACTTCAGTTATGTACTTGGCCATACTTTCTAGTATGGATTTTATAAAGACATCATTTGTCACGATAATAATTGTGTACAAAAATATTTATGCACAATAAAAATGGATTTCAGAGACCTTTGAATTGCACCCACAGATACAAAATTTTGCAGTGCTTTTCAATATACTGAGCTGGATTAAATGATAGTAAAAATAATAAATAGGATTCCTCTCTCCATTCTGCAGGGCTAACTAAACCTAGTGCTTTGAAGCATATCGGGTTTTCTTTGTTTTTAATATTTCTAATTTTTGGCCTCTCTAGTGAAAAGGTGAAATATTATTTAAATATAAAAATCTTGCTTGCAGAGTGCATTTTCATTACACTGGTGGTCTCTGACTGAAAAAGAGCAATCACAGACTTTAGAGCATATTTTTAACTAGGTGGATAACTGGTTATTACAGGGAATGTGTTGGGGTTTTTTTCCCCAGCTAAACAGAAAAATTACGTTAGTAAACTACAGACTGCATAGACTTTTTATAGAAATTGTTTTCTTTAATTATGTCATATATAAGCCCCAGTCAAAAGGTATATTTGTCCCTGATTTCAGCAGCAGTTAAGTCATTTAAGTAGGAGCTAGACACACAAATGTGTTCTATATGTGACCATAGTAGCTATTTAAGCTGAGGATTTAAGCAGACAGAATGTAATTATCCCCATTGCAAGACTAATACACAAGGGAAAAATGCCATAGGATTTTGTAATAGCAGCAAGTGGTCAAGACATTACATTTATGCTTTGCTAGTTTTACCAGCTGTGTCTCATTCCATTATTCAGACAGACAGACACATACACACACACCTCTCTTCTAATTAATTATAGTTGTCTACCAGTGGGGGAGGAAAAAAAAAGAACTCCAGAGGTGATTTTCCAGAGAAAATCTGATTCCAGAGTGGAGCCACTGCAAGAAATCTGCAGATGTGATATAGTTTTTTGAGGTTTAAAAATCTTTGATCATCACATGAATCTGAAATAGAAATGCAGTTACTGGGATTTTCTTAGTGATCTATTTATCTCAGTTAAAACCAAAAGAAAATATCAGAAAAATACTTTGGTTTTTCTGCTTCATGTTATGCATGAAGCTGCATCTATCCATGATCCACAGTGACAGAATCTCTGGAAAACGGTGAAGGCAGGACACTGTGTGTTAGAAACCAGGGTTTAATGTGCTCCTTCCAGATGGACAGGTAGGGGTGATGATACCACATCATCCTAAACTGTTAATCTTTAAAAAAAACCCCTTCTATTTCACATGGCATTATATTTCCTTGCCAACAGTGCCTTGCTCTCTTCTGAAGGACAATGTTTGTGAAGAAGAGCTGGCTGAGCACGAACACTGGGAAATAGAAATGAAAAAGTGACAAATACATGAGTGTTTGAAGATTGTAGAATAGTGTTTTCAGTTTTTTCACATCTTTGGTAGAGGGCTGGGGTAGAAGATGGTCTTTTAAAGGTTCTTGAATACAAATAAGCAAGCATCTAATCCTTTCAGTTGCAGAGGTGTTTGTTTTTTACGTGACTGAATCACTTGCTCTCCAAAAGGCATCAGCCCTGGTCTCTAAATGCTCCTGCTGGCCTTTGAATCTTGTCAATATTGTATTCTTTCAACAGGAATTAAAGCCTCATCTTGACTTTGTAACCTCCATTTGATTCCTTCACAGGCTAACTGCTGGCCTTTGACAGTGTGTTGAAGTTAGGCATGGATAAAACATGTTTCATGGACATGAAGCCCTTACAATGCATTGCAGTTTTGCACAGTATTTCCGCTGCTCATAGGAGTAATTGTATTCTGACAGAGCCTTTAATTTGTTACGTCACATGTCTATAGTGTAAATTGCCTTAAAAGAGTTTAGACTTCTACAAAATGTTGCATTGACTTGTTTCAACAGTGACAATCCTCAGAAAAAAACACCTGGGCTTTCTATGTGTGTCCATGAAGTATGGAGAAACAGGGACAGTTTCAAGTTTCAAACAGGGACAGTTCACAAGTCTGAGAGTGAACAGATTGGGTGAGATTTGGTGGAGAGACTGGAAGATGGATAACTTGTGGTAGGCAGAGTGAGGCTGCCTGACGAGTCAGTAGGTGGGAAGAAAGCAGGAGGTGTGGCAGGTTGTGGGAAGAAAAAGTTGCCGGAGTTCCCAAAGACATCGCCCTGCCTTGCCTGGCTATTGCCATCCGAAACTCGCAGTGTGTGCCGGCTGCCCCTCCTGCTCCTTGTCCTGAAGTCAGTGCATTGTAACTCCCTGGGGTTTTGCGTCCTGCTGTTTCTGCAGGAGCCCCAGCAGGCAGCTGTGGGGTTGACAGTCCTGGGTTTGCAGTCAGCCACTCGGCAGGAGCATCTCGGTAGTGAGGATGCTGCTCCAGGTGGAGCACTGCAAATCCTCGTTTATTCAGATTTGGGGTGTTTGGAATGCCTAGTTGTACTGCTGGTGTTTCATGAAGAAAACACCAAGCAATAATCCATCGTTTTAAACACCCTGTAAAAGCAATTGGGAAATTAAGTGCTGCAGGATTAGGGTCCTAATTGCTCATATATAGTGTCTCAGCTCAGGCTGGTGAAAATAACCTTGTTCTTTCTTACATGGCATCACTCCTTTCACTCCTAAATTAGGCAGCGATTAAAAAGATTGATAACTGAAGTTGTCTGGGGCCCTTTGATCGGCCTGGGTGGGAAGAACCTTACATTGAAAGAAGCTTTGTTGATTTAGCTGTGTTGGATATCTAATGATTCATCCAGTAAATATAAAAAACAAAAGAAAAATAAAATAAAATGTTTCAAGTGTTGAATGTATTTCAAACCTATGGATGACTGGAAGGTTAAATACCAGGGACCTGGCTGCGTGTGCATGGCTCTGGTTCAGCTGCAGCTCTTTTGACCAAGCTGTGGAGCCTAAGGACTAGGAAAAAGAGGAGTTAGAGATTGCCACCGTTGCTGGTGAGGAGGGTAAATAGCACGAATACAGACGAAGCTGTGTTTTAATAGTATTTGTGTTTGTAGTGTAAATTCCTTCATGTCTTCAGTTACTTCAGCAAATATAGTACAAGGGCTTACTACTTTTTCATTTTAATTTCAAAAGAAGTAGGGAACTAGACAGAACACATCCAGGGAGGCCTATTTAGTATGGACATACAGAGTAGCAAAACTGGGACATGGTGGCATGGAAGGGGCTCTCTTAAAGCATTGCTTGGTGTAGTTAATTTGTGTCACAGCAAATCTATATATTGGGTAAGCTTCAGCAAATTCTGGGCTGGGAGAGAAGGGTGTGTGGACTTGCTGATTGTAGGACAGTGATTCTCTTAGCGAACAGATACACTGCCAACTGGAACTGGTGCTGAAAACAAGCATGTACAAAACATGGATGGTGGTGTGTAGTATGCTGGTATCGGTTGTGAGAACTTGAATTCATGCTTGTCAGTAAAAGTACTAAACTCAAGTAAAATGCTTCCTTTTACTGAATTCTACCTACTTTTTTCAGCTGCCCATTGCTGAGGAAAGAAGTGAAAGGAGCTCATGAAAAATGGCTTAGTCTCCCTTTGATTCAGTTGATGCCAAGGATGGAACTAGCCAGTGATCCCACTCTTTCTTCTTGCATCCTGCCATCCTTTGATGTTTTGCCTCCTAAAATCCTTTTTGCCAAATCAATCCAACTCCTTCTGGTCAAAGTGTGGGTGTTACAGTGTCCACTGACAGCTTTGAGGTTCCTTGCTTTCATTCAGGCACTTGGAAAGGGACAATGAGTCAGCAAGGAAGATAAAAGGAGTCATTTAGACTTCAGTCTCAGATGAAAGAATCAAGTTTGGTGACATATTCCAGTCTAACAGTATGGCTTCTGTTCTTTGGGACAAAATATCTAAGAATAATGTGAACAAAGAAGTATTCATACTGTATCTGCTGAATTGTAACCCTGTCCTGTGTTGTACACCAGGTTTTTGAACCATGTGGATTTTAATGAAGAAAATTAACTGGAAATTTGGGTCCCTTTTCCATTCTCCTTTCTCTCTTCCCTTTCCACTCTCCTGTTCTTTAAAATCATCCCACATGACCACTGTAGGAGGAGTTTTCAAGAACCAGCTCAGGGTTAAAGTCTGGATTTCACAGACCCGTGTCAGGTCACAGGGTTGCTTTGCATGAATTTGCCGCTGTGTAAGGAGCAGTTCCAGCTTTAAAAGATTTAGACCTTATTTATCAATATATTTATGTTATTTAAATTTATTTATATTATTTTCTTAGTAAGAGGCAGTCTTGCTGGAAGGGAGTGCAAAATGCTTAGTGTTTACTGAAAGGCTCTATAGACTAGAATTTGCAGGAAAAAGTACCCAGTTCATCACAAAGAGCTATTTTCTGGAAGCTTAAGATTTTTTTTTTGTTGTTGTTTTTGAGAAGGTCATTTGGGCCTGTATTAACTTGAGCTGACTTCTATATTTTTTTTCCACAAAACATAATGTAAACTTTGTACATTCCCAGTGATAAATCAGATGTTACAGCAAGCTCAAGGAGAGATTTGTGCTCTGGGAAATGAAACTCCACTGAAGCTTGGTGTGTTGTTAAAGGTCTTCTCAGAAACAGGCTTCATTCAGCATGTTTAGCTCCATTCTCAAAGATGGCATGTATTCCGAGAAATAGATATTAACTAAACTGCTCAGTTGAAAAGGGCATGAGAGGAAAAGAGTAATAAAAAAAAATTAGAGCAAGTCAGCTGAAGTTCATTTACACAAAAGGACAACACAATTAAGATAAACTAAATACTACTATAAACAAACTGATGAACTCATTTTAATTAAAATTGTGTGATTTGATTTAGGTCCTCGTCATTGCTCTTGAAGACGTGGGTTTGTACTCTCTACACCATGGCCCCATCAGAGTGTTCCTGTTTGGTAGTTTTAGTACTTTTAGCCACTCAGTGCAGAAAAAAACCAAACTGGCTTCTTGGAATACTTCTTAATGTTTTTCAATAAAATGAGCACACCTGATTTCTTCCTTTGTTTTTTCTTTCTGTTTTGTGGGGGATTTTTTTTTTTTTGGTTGGTTGGTTTTTGTTTGGTTTTGTGTTTGTTTCGGGGTTTTTTTTTTAGCTTTATCTCTTTTTTTTTTTGTTGTTTTTGGTTTTTTTTTCTTGGAAAACTCAATTTTTTTCTTGGAAAACTGTTGTTTGAAATTAATTTATCTCGTTAGATCTGCCTCCTTCAACAAGGAAGGATTACAAGGAGATATGGCATGGTATTTTTTTGCTAAGTTGACTTAGCACAGATTAGTTTTGCTGCCTGAGGAAAGTGTAATCTTTCACCTCTTGCTGGTGTAGCTGTACTTAAGTATTTACAGGTTATATTTCTTCTGTGGGTTTGTTTGTTTTTCATTACTGACTTTAAGAAGGTCAGTAATTTACACTTTAGAACAAATCTACTTGCACACAAGAGTACTGGGGAAAAAAATGCTTTTGGAACAAAGAATGATTGTAATGAAACTCATCTTCTCCCTAAGAGCCTTCCATGTGAAGTACCCCAAAATTCTTGTTGGCTTGCCTTGGGTCCTTGTTTTTTATATTTTGTTGTGTCCTCAGGCTCGGACTTTTTGTCCTAGTTCTCTGTTGTTTAAAAAAAATAATGTTCTGGTTGGGTAAACATTTGTTAAAAGAAAATGTGACCTATGATATGAACTTGTAAAATAGGTTGTTTTTTAAATCTGTATATGTTCTGAGTAAACAGGAAGGCTAAAAACTTCTTGTTTATGATTGTGAAGCCTGTATTGACATAAAAATATCCAAATTACCTAAAATGGTAAATTGTGATATGTTCATCACATACAGTGCAAATGTTTTCATGTTGGAGGTGTGATTATGATCTATAGAGTGAGTGCAACAGTGCTAGTTGGGATGTAAAGTTCTTTGCTGGAAATAGAAATGTGTCCAGTCACATGATGTCACTGCACCCCTCATTTTCATTGGGCCATGCATGTGTTCCAAGTATTTTCAGAAACACTGAGTATCTTCAGATTGGGTGTGATGTTCTTGGTGCCTGGGAAAGGGGCACTCAGTCCTTTGGATCTGTGTTTATCCTACGCCTCATCCACCAATGGCTGTCCAGTTGTAGTTCTAACACCTTTTTTTTTTCATGGAAAGGAGACAAAGAGCATATGTTAAATTAGAAACCTTCTGGTTTAGGTTTGGAATCATCTCCTTGGCAAGCCATCATGAAAACCATTTTCTCCAACCTAAAGCATATGGGTGGGAGGAAAACTACAGAGAGGTATGTTGAAAAGCAAGAAAACATAGCTGGCCCTTGAACAGCTGCAACTGTCTGCCCTTGTTAATGATCAGAGCCAGTGTTCAGCAGAGAAATAAAAGGGGGAAAAGCCCAGAAGCTGCTGAAGTAAATGTGAAAAAGCAGGGAGCAAGGCTTCCCTTCAGCAGGGAGCAAGAGGGTTCTCCAGCATTCAGTGATCCATTCCTGTATTTACCCATCGTAACTGCTTACCAAACTCCTTCAAAAGTTGCCTCCAAAAATTTACCCTAAACCAAGACACAAACCAAAACATCCTCCAGAATACCAGCAGTGCCACAGGTAACTCCCCAAGCCCAGCCTGTGGAAGCAGAAGCTGGTAAGGGAAAAAGGTACTTGCTGTGAAAAAGCAAAGGGCAGAGGTTGAGTTTATCTGGCAGGACTTTACACTGGGTGCCCAGTCTTTGTGTAACTGAAGGGACTTTGCATAAGGGACAAACTAATTTAGCATCTTCCAGGAAATCCGCCTTTTTTTTTTTTCATTTTATTTAAGTTCTTCGTTCAGTGACGCACATATTCCTGGAAAAGGTCAACATCAGCAAGCAGGTTAGTGGGTAAATTTTGTTGACAAGTGCCAGTGAAATAAATTTTGTTGATGAATGCCAGTGACCAAAGAAATAAAATGTGGTAAATGACAATGGGAGACTGACCTGCTGGCAGACAGCAGAATTAACGGAGAGAGGTTTGAGACGAGAGAGAAAAAACCAAGGCACTATATACTTAAATATAAAGACAGCAAATTTCCTCTATGCCTATATTGGGTTAAAAATGTATATTAATATGAAAAAATCTTCAGAAATGAAAGAATGGTTTTTGGACACGTTGCATGTCTTACAATCTGTTTGCCACAGTGTGTGGTTTGGTAGGTTGTTTTGGCCTTACCTGGTACTTAAGTACTTAAACACTTAGACTGAATAATTTAAGGAATTTCACTGGACTGGTGTGTGCATTACCTGTCAAAGGCTGCTAAGGATATGAACACCTCTTCTGCCTGTTTCACATGCATATATGGATGTGCATTCACCTATGTATATATTTATTGTATGGTGTTATATAATATAAGTGTACAAAAAAGTAATATCTACACAAAATAATGTAATATATTTAATTTTTAAACTAATATATAAAATAATACAAATATAGTATAGTATAAAATAAGCTCTACTGTATCCAACACCATAGATGAAAACTCAATTGACAGAGGTATTCTAAGCACTGTAAGACTGTTGTAATGCAGCTTCTAAAATTCACAGAATGATGGCTATGTGAGTAATAATAATTAATATATCAGTCTTTCTCAGAGAAATTTAAAACACAGAACAGAATTGTGATAGCATAGTATTTTTTCAAGATGATTAAAACTTTCATTAATATCCAGAATTTTTAGATGCTAGAGCAGAAAACTTTGTAATTGAACGTCTTGAACAATTTGTGTCTAATTATAAAGAACACTGTGCAAGCAGAATTTGGTACTCTTTTGGATGCCGAGGTTAAGGTTAAGCAGGAAGGAAGACTGGGTAATGAATTTTCTGAGGGGAAGAACAGATAAGTGGTACATAAATATAGCTTCCCCAGACAGGCTTTGTGTTCAACTACCTGACCTAACACTAAAATAAAGCAAAATTCTGGCTGCTAATGTGCAAGATCAGAAAAGCATTCAGAATTGGCAGCTGTTTGATGTGGTTGTTCAACATCTGTTTCTTGAAGTCAGTGTTTTTTCACCTAAACTAAAATACAGACTCCTTTTATAGTGTTTGTACTGTTGGATTGTTTCTGCTTGGATTTCTTTGCTTTATAGGACCTGGGGAATGCCCTCCCCAGTGAGATGAGATGTGTTCAGTAGGTGACTCCTGCTTCTGGGTAGCAAGAACTGACGCCCACAATTTTCTATTGCTTGTGTGTTCAGAAAACCAAGAAGATTTCTGGTCTCTTCTTTGGTGTACACAAAGCAGACTATTGCAAAAAAATTGCCTTTCTCTATCAAAGCTGCTTTAAATTACATGACTTCAGTCATCTTAAGTCATCCAGAAGGAACAATTTTAAGGTGAGTTTGGAGCTTCCCAAAAAAACATAAGGAGAAAGTCATGGTGTTTCCATTTTTGCTTAGTAAATATTAATTTATGGCGTATCTGCATTTGCTAAATACATGAGAATAAGTACAAAAAGCAAGTTCAACAACCCAGAGATTTCTGGGTTTTGGTTGTTTTGGTTTTTTTAGCAAGCATGTTGGCTCTGCTTGAGTTTCCTGCACCTGCTTGTAAAACAATAGACAATACAACTCCTCCGTAATATAACCTTCCAAAATTTTGAAGTGTGTTATAAATAACTTCCTAGTAAGCCAGAACAGGATTAGCATGTTTTTGCTGTTACTTTTTCCCAACATATACTGGAAAAGTTTGTGCACAGGAGTAGTTTAAAAGTTGATATCCTGCCTTTGGTTTCATTAAAATGCTGGTTTTAAACAACCTTTATCAAGTTACTTCCTTTCAGATAGAGGACTCAGGCATATGTGTTTTCCTTCCTATTTCCCCCTCTCCTCCTTCTTTCAAGCTTCAGGAACTAGGACTTTGAAAGGGTTAGGAAAGCTCCCCATTTGAAGAGTTTGGACACCTAAGGCTTCAGGTGTGGGACACAACAGGGTCACTTCCCTCCTGTGGCACCGCTCCCAGCCCGAGCTGCCCTGGGCAGTGAGGGACAGTTCAAGGATCACTTTGTGCTCTCCCACAGTGTTGATGACATTATGCAAACAGCTACAACAAGAATTTGTTTATTGATCTTGCTTTTTTAAAGAGGAAATGTAAGGAAAAAAGCAACTGATGGTTTAGGGGGAAAAAGATTCAGAAAGAAGAATTTTGGGTCCTATGAGATAAGTGTCGAACACTGCTTCTTTGCACAGAGCACAGGAACACCAGCTGGCAAGGCATTTATTTTTGCCTCAGAATGTATTTGAACAGTAAACAATTTAATAAACTTTCCTTTTTAGTCATTTTCAAGCCTTTTCTAGAAGACAGCTATAAATTGTGTGAAAAAGCCATGTATAAATTATGGTATGCATCAACAGTTTTGTTTAGAGACTTCTCTGGGTTTTTGTGGGTCTAATAGTAGTAATTACCCCTTAAAATAAAAAAGCTTAATATCTTTGAGTGAGAAAGTGAATTGTATTAACCATCCCAAGTAAATCTTTACTCTTTGCTGGTTAGAATTTGGAGACATTTACTACTTTCAGACTGAAAAATATCTTTTGGAAAAAGGGTCTTTAAGCAATCCACAGTAGAAGAGAGACGTGGAGCTACCAGGCAGAATTGAGCAAAGGAATATGAAGATGATGATGGGCATTTCTCCTCTGAAGTAAGGCTGAGAGAGCTGGTACTGCTCAGTCTGGAGAGAAGGCTCAGGGAGTACCATCAGTGTATATTAATACATTGAAGGAAGGATGTACAGGAGATGCAGCCAGGTGCTTCCCAGTGACAGGACCAAAAGCAGTGGGCTCAAGCTGAAACAAAGGAGGTTCCCCCTGAACATAAGAGAATGCTTTTTTTCACTGTGATTGAGCACTGGCACAGGCTGCTTTGGGAGGATGGGGAGTCTCTGTCCTTGGGATTATTCGGAAGCTGCCTGGACACAGCCCAGGCCACTAGCTCTGGGTGGCTGTGCTTAACAGGGTGGTTTGGACCAGAAGACCTCCAGAGGTCTCTTCCATCCTCAACCATTCTGTGATTCCATGTCTTTAAAGGAGTTCTTGTATACTAATTTTCCTCTCTCCTTTTTCATCTTTCTTTTCCAAAGATTTGCCTTATTTGAAGCAGTTGATTGCAAGCCAATCTAAACCTTTAGTCTAGACAGATAAAACTGTTATTTGCAGCTTATCTGACTTGCAGTCATAGCAATTCCACAGGTGCACAGAGCAAGTTCATACTGGATTTATTTTGCCTTCCCTCTTGGCTTGTGCCTGATTTGCATATGCAGACTGTCCACTGATGGCTGAAACTTGTGAATCAGTTTGTTTATACAACCCAACATCAGAAGATGTATCCATGTGGATGCAGTCAAGATTGCTGAGATACCTCAGAAAACTTGTTAAGTATCAGAACCATAATTGCATTAGTCTAGGAAAATGCTGTGCTAATGTGGATAAAAAGTCCAAGGTAATTAGTTGCTCATGTATGTTACTATGCTGTCCTGTGTAAGTCAGCGCTAGAGTTGTTGTTCTGGAGCCTGGTATCTGCCCTCATTTTATTTCAACAGACTTCAACTCCCCAGGATGTAATGTGGGACGTATTTGAACAATTTTGCTGTTCCTAAACTGAAATAGAAGAAATAGCACTGTTTGTCCTGATAAACCATATCTTAATTGGCTTTGAGGAGTATGGTTTCCCAAAAACAAACCTGAGTTCTGCCATTAAACGAAAAAAAAAATTGTTAATGGAAATTGGAAAGAGTTTTCATTTTGTTCCAGCAGAGTTCCTAATTCTGCAGGCAAAAATAGGAGCAATTTTTCATCTGTCAATAACATTCTGCCTGAATCTGGAAGTAATGGCCTTCTGCATCATCTTGTTAACCGCTCCTGGTTGAAAAATGCTACAAATTCGGTATCAGATTAGACAGACACATTTGTTTGTAAAGCCTGTGAGGCTGATGGGATACCAGTTTTCCAAGGCATTTATAAATAGCAGTATTTTGGGCTGGGGTAGAGGCGTGAATGGGGAAGCTTCAGAGGGAGAGAGCGTAGAGCTGTGACCCAGAGCTGCATTCATGCATGAAATGAGATCTTGTACAGTGGACGTTCTTATTTTGGCTAATGTAGCCGCAGGCAGAAAATTCTCTTGCTGCATTCTTGAAAGAGTTTGTTTTTCTTTCCTTTCTCTTTAACCTCGTACATTAATTATCACTCTGCCTTTTCCGAATGGTAAATTGGTCAATTTATAGACAGGGAAGTGCATATTCATGTACTTCAGAAACAGTGAGTGAATGCATGCTTTTTCTGCTGGCATCACTGTACAGAGTCCTTTCCTACCCTGCCTGTTATCCTCAAGAATTTGTGCATTTTTTAAGTGTTATACTGATGTTTGGGGACAGGATTGTGTATTTGGGGATATTTTTCCCATTTAATTTTTTTTGTTCATATATTCTTTCTTCACTTTTGGTTTATTAATAGCTTTGCTTTCTCTAGTGGAAGTACAGGGAGATTCATCAGTGCATGCAGATGCTCAATGAAAATTAATGGGAGCAAAAGGTGCATTTAAATTTCCAGCTAAAATCCCATTTAAAAATTTGCTACTCTTGAAAATACTACAACTGTCATTCAAAAGCAAGGGTAAAACAAACTTCTTGCTACAAGGCCTCTGCAAGAGGGCAGTAAAATCAGTCAGTAATACCTGTTGCTGCCAGGAATGGTTGTGTTAGGTGAGTGCTAGGATATTGAACTGGGCAGCATCTTACAGTAAAAACTAAATAGAAATAGATAAAATACTCTCTGAATTGTTGATTCACTATGTTTACTATCAAATAGATAAAAGAAAGAACAGTTTAACAAAATGTCTCTGTACTACTCTTAATATAACAAGAACCTTCAGGTACAGAATTAAGACTGTCCTATTCAGCCTTACCAGAATACCTTTGGGTTTCAAAACAAGTTACATGGGTTTTTCAACCCCAAGCTAGTTTTCAGTGTTCTGGAAAACATCTGTCATCCTCTAAGGAGGTAAACCAGGAGAAAAAAACAGAAAATAAATTGTAGGCAATGTGCCATGGCAGTAATTCCTGAGTTACATTGTGTGATTCTGGATTTTGGTGCCTACTGGTGGTATAATGTTTGGAATGTGCTCCTGGGCTGTTCTTTTGAAAAGGAAGGGAAAAAAAGAAGGGAAAAAATAGATTGGTCATTGGCAACACACAGTAAAATAGATAAGTCAGTGCCAAATCTTATTTTGAAACTCTGGGGGGAATGAAACCCTTTAGTTTTCTATGTCAGTACAGTGGTAGTAATGTTGCCAGTTGCTCTGAAGCTCTGCAAAACAACATCTGATTTATTTTTTGAAGTACCTGGGGTTTGTGTTGTTTGTACAACTTGCATCTCCTGACAGCTGACTGTACTTTCCTCCTTTGGTCATGGTAACTGCTTCACATTGCAAGGGAAGTTCTCTACCCTGCTGTTTTGATAGGTGTTTTCTAGGGCTGGCTGTTACGTAGGTATTAATTTCTTATATGACAAAATGGGGATTATCGCCTGTCTAGAGTAATCTGTACTCACTGTTATCACTATATTTCAAAAAAATGTGTAACTTGAATTCCAGAAAAGCATGCAGCACTTAATCTAGTTTTCTTGTTCATCTTCTTGAGTTATATATTCTGGGTACTTTAATTAATTTTTTAAAAATAAAGGCAGTCACCATGCAAATTACAAAAATACAAAAGTGGATCTTGTAGCTATCTGTGTTTTAGGCCAGGAGAAAAAGGATTAGTGCTGCTTAGAAATGTTAACAATTTCTTTTTTTCTGAAATTAAGTCTTACTTAAACACTGAGTTTTTATTTGCAAAAAACTCTTACAGATTTCAGACCTATTTTGGCCAACTCTTGCTGATTTTAAACTGAATTTGGAAATAATTTCCATTTTATTTTTCACTCTTGTTAAAACATAAATATTTTAATAGGAACATTTATGATCTTCACCCACAACTATCTCCGAGGATGGTAATAATTACAATGTGTAGAAACACCCACTTTGCACTGTATATCTTATTTACTTAAGGTAGATTTGGTCACAGTGACAGCCTTGACAGCTGTTGTAATTGTTCTAGGGAAGGTGTGGAGGAAAATCTCCAATGTCACCAGACAGATAAGAAGAAAGAAACCCACTAGAGGGAAGGAGATTGAGTAAATCTGATCAATCTGACTTGAAGATTCCCAGTTTTTAATTTTAGTCTCTTTTTCTGATATGAACTGCATCCAATTATTAGTTTAGTTGGTGAGTAGATACCTCCTCAGGGGTGGATTTTGGCATAATATTCCTGCTGTATTATAAATACTGACATCACGCTAATCTATGCAAATCACTGCTCAATCAATCTGAGCATCTGTGGTTGATTAAACAAAACACGTAGGTGTGAAAGCATTTGCATCTCACAGGCTCTGCTGGATCTGGCAAAGGCTGAGGGGAGTGTAAAGGCACGGAGAGAGATTTGTCACTGCCATGGCTGCCTGGCAATTTGGAGTTCTAATTGCGACGGGCGCAGAGATACCTGCGTGGGCTGAGGCTCTGCAAGGAGAGGAGACTGGAGAAGCTGAGCTTCAGCCCAGCTGCTTGAAGATGTGAATCCAGCTCAGACTCAGACCTGATTCTGTGACTGACTGCAGTCACGTTAAGGCTCAGATCCGTGGGGTTGCAGCTCGCAGGGATGTGCTGTGGTCACCCCCGTGGCCATCCCTGCAGATCCCAAGCTGCCAGGGGTAGCCAGCCACCAGAGAAGCCTTGGGATGGCCGAGCTCCTGCAGCTGGGGGATGCTGAGGTGGGCAGCACTTGAGGGGCACCTCAAGATGGCAAATGGGAAGTGCCCTTAAGATGCTCTGTAAGAAGAAGCAAGCACAGGGTACCTGGACCCTGCCAGTCCCTCAGGCTTTTACATAGTCCACAAGTGGCCACTCTTACCATTGCTTTTCCCCAGGTGTGTTTATTCTCTCCCTCTGTCCCTTCCATGCCTTGGCCTGACCACAGATAATGAGGGTAGTGAATAATAGAGGAAACAGCTTGTGTTGGGCGAGGAGAGGAGGGGAGAAGTGGACTTGCTAATAACTGACCAGACATAGTCATAGTTGGCTTTTGTTCACTACACAGCGGTAACACCGCTCATACAAGGATGAAGAGAGCCGAATTGTTCTGTCTCAGTGGATCTCTTTGTGAATTAAGTCAGTGGCATCGACTGTTGAGTAACAGAGAGCCCCTGGGTCACTGCTTGGGAGGTCCTCAGTGTCCGCTCTGCTGGGCGGGGAGCTTCCAGGAGAGCAGCTCCCACGGGAGGGTGATAACCAGCTGACTTGCTGCCCACCCACTGTCTCTTTGTGGAAGCGCTTCTGTCTGTATGATGAGAAATCACTGAGGAATAATTCACAGTACTCTGTTGACGCTGATGTGAAGAAATGTTCCTTAAAGTAAATACACAACTTAATGAAACCGAGAAAAAGTTATTTAAAGGGACACTATCCTGTGAAACTGCAGATTGCCCAGGTCTGAGTCACAGAGATCTAAGGTAGCGAAGTCATAGCACATTTTCACTTCAGGAGAGACATCAGCTCTCTTCAATAACAGGATATTTAACTGAGTTTTACAAGTTTTGAGTTTGTCAGACTGAAGAAATGTTGATAGTGAAGAATGAACTGCTTTTGGTCCCCCCAAGGAAAGCTGGGGTTGTGCAGTGGGGCTGTCAGAGAGAGATGTGGTGATTCTCAGAATGAGGATGCTCCCCTAGGTGTGGTGTGCTGCTTTCTGATCATTTAGTGCTTTTATAAGAAATGTTTCTTATGATAAGTATTTTTGTTTCCAAAACTAAAAGTCTGTTTGAGCTACAGTTCCCTTTAAAATAAAAACTTGTTGTTTTTTTTTTTCTTTTCCTCCACTGAGAACAGGGAAGTAGAACTCAGTTGTGTACTTGCATGCAGAAATGCAATCCTCCTTCTAAACCGACAATGGCAATGTGAAATTTTAGTGTCAAAATCACAAATTGTTCAAGAAGGGCAAGTAAATCACTTATTGTACAAGTCAGGCCAGGAAAATATGCACTCCTGTCCTCTTGACTTTCTGTGGATGATGATCTTGATGTTGCTTATGTAAAAGTCTTGCTAACATTCTGATTTGCATCTTTTCTCAGGTATGTTTCTTTTCTATTGGAAAGCCTGTCTGCTAGCATCCTGGGATTTCAGGAAGATTTCAGCTCTTCCTTTTGAAGAGTGCATTCCTAACATTCCTAAAAAATACTTAGAAGCTGTAAGTGCTCAGAAATTAGAAGGAAATAAAATGTTGAAGTCCATTATTTGTTAAAAGAAATGTCTGTTTTTATGCCAAATGTGGAATTTTATGGCATCTGACTCACATTCTTGAGTATTTGTTGTTGGCAGTACTTCAGTGGGTAGAACATATGGACGCTGCTACTACGAGCTTGCCCAGCATTGGTGTCTCGGCGTAAACACCTTTTATGTCTTTGCTCCTCGGGTCAGGTAGAGCTATTGACTTCTTTGCTGTAACAGTCAGAGTGCCAGCTGGGCTGATGCCTTTGTGCTGTGGACACTTGTACAATGCACAGAGAGGTGAGATCTCATGCAGGCTGTTCAAAAGCTATCCACTCGCAACAATTTTAACACTGTTCAAGCCGATGCTGATACAGGATATATTTGGCTTTTCACTTCCCTCTCCTAATTCATATGAACATTCAGATCCCGCTAGTTCATCACTTCTTTTTTTTTAACAACTACATGGCCAGACATTTTCTTTGGCTGTATGCAGAATAATTAAGGTCTGTCCATAATTTATTTAACTTCAGTTTTATTATTCCTTAAACAAGTTTCTCTGCATTTCCTTATGGTGGCAGGTACTGAGTGCCCCTGGACACTGTACAGCTGTGAAGCTGACAGAGTAAATGGACCAGTGTGTCCACATCTGGCTGGTTTGCATTCCTGTTACAGGGTCACTTGTACTCTTCTTTCCTTGATTTCCTTATTGTCCTGAGACTGCTGTGCTGAGACTCTCAGTCGTTCATGGAGGGATTATGAGAACCAAGAATCACATCTGATATGAACACTGTCAGTTTGGATAGGATAATGGAAGTTTCATGCTGGCAGTCAAAACACTTGCACCATTTTCCTCTTCTTTGTGACCAGGAGAGTTGCATAAATGTGTTCATGTGTTTATGTATCCCCTTCTTCCACATATGTATGTGAACAATGGCATTTTGTTTAATCCTATTGTTCTGCATTATTCATCCATTACTTAACAGCTCTTGCACACAGAGGTGATGGCTTTTTGTCCTCCCCTTCCTTGTATAGCAAGCTCTGCCTTAATTTGCAAAAATGACATAGGTGAAAATGTCATGATGTGCCTTCCTGATGCCTCTCCCAACGCCTCTCCTGAATCTTACTGACAGATATATAGTGTAAGCTCTGCTTCTTCATTTAGTATGGATCATGTTGGCAGAGAGATCAAAGAGGAGCAATCTTGGGAGATGCCAAACAATTTTTAACTGGCTTCTTACAAAAGCCGAGGGTGTTATTTATTATATATGCATAAGAATAAAATGCTTTTTGTTCCACCTTTCATCAGATCCTTCAGTCCTCCTGTGTCATGGCAGAAAATTCTCGAGTTTATAGGGTTGCCATGAAACATGTTTGTGAATATCTTTTAATATATATTGCATTAAACATTGCTATTTTTCTTTTCCTTAGTTAAGCAAATACTTCATCATCCCATCCTAGTCCCTCTGTCAAAAACCTTTATAGTGATTCCCACTGGTGACAGCCAACTTGATCAATTCCTCATTGCTGCTGAGCTCCACTAACAAGGCACTTACTACTACAATTTTTTGGGTTTTTTAAATTTTATGGCCTGTTTCAAATGATATTTGCCTTGCTTTGGACAGGATCCAGAGGATACTTTTCAGAATCCTATTTGGATTTGAGTTTTTGGCTAGCATCTAGAAATTTGTTAAGTATGCAAAATTATATTTTCTATTGGTAGTCCAGCTGCACCTGTTTGAGCACGGGCTGGCTCATGTCAGACCACTGGATCAGGATGGGCAAACAATGCCCGGACAAAAGTCGAAGAGATGTCCAAGTGTTTTCAACTAAGAGATCAACTTTGTTGTCTTTTTTTCTTGTTTGCTTTCTACCAAAAAACAAATTTTCACTAGCTATGAATATTGGCTATGGCGTTTTTCTTTTTTGTTTTTGTCTGTCTGTGTTTTGAGTTAAAGGACAACAGAACTTGGGACATGAACTCCAACCAATTTCTGATGTCTCACAGATGCTCTTCTACCCCAGTTTTGCCTTAAGAGTTATTAAGATGCCAGATTCTCTTGGAACTCCAGTAAAAGATGGTATTTTAGCTTGTATAGCAAAGGTATTATTTTGACCTCAACCAAACCCGTATGTTACTTTCAGTGCATTCTTGTATTAGAGTTCAACATGTCATTGATTTAGGCTATGTTATTTTCCAGAGAACAAAATGCCATTTGTTATTGCCAGGAAGCATTGAAAAAGTGTATGGGGTATAGAAGGTGTTTTATATAAAATACTTTTTATATAACCTGCTTATGTGTAGTTTCCTTGTCCTTTAGTACCCCTTTTCTTTTTTTCTCTCACTCTGTGTTTATTTTTTAGGCAGATTCTGGTTTTTATTTTTTATTTTCAGAAGTAACTGAGGAATAGTGATTCTTGTCTATGTTGGCATGACAGCTCAACCTCTTGGAAATTTCACTGAAGTAAGAAATTAAATCCAAGCAGTTAGATTTTTACTCTCTTCATCCTCCATTGAGTGCTTTAAGAGCCCAGACTTTTTATATAAGCAGCTGAGGGGAGGCAGAGTCTCATTGTTGTTCCCCTGTAGCTTCCAGATGGTGAGGAAAGTCCCAGGAAAAATGTAGGACCAGCATGTTCTGTCAAAGTCAAGCTTGTGTCTAGACAGGGAAGCTTACGTAAGGCAGCAGGAGAGGAAGGGGGCCTTGTGTAACTGCTGTCCCTGGCAAATAAACACTCCCTACAGTACCTCTTATGATTTGGCCCTTAGAGGCTGACAGCAAAATGCACTTTGGTGCTTTTTTGTACTCTGCTTGCTCCGACTTGCAGCTGGAGGTCATTCTCTTGCTTTGGTGTTTTTTTCAAACGCATGTCTATCTTCCAGTTATTACCATTTTACTAAAGGCTTTACTCTTCCCCCTTAAGCTGAACCACTTTTCTAAAGAACCCATATACACCTGCACAGCTAATTTAAAACAGATATAGCAAGTTACCAATTTTAAATGGCCTTGAGAAGTTGTTGATGGCATTTGGCAAACAATGCAGACAATATGCAAATCACCAGAGGCAGCACAGAGTCTTGTTCCGGAAGATAAATTCTGCTGTAAGGTAACTTTCTAGTTTGACTTTGAAAAAGCATGATAGTGTAATATTGAGCTCCTGGTATTCTATTAAGTGCTTCAGTCAGTGTATCTCAGTACCTTATGGGGACCTCTGGCACCCCTCTAGCGCTCAACTTACCCTGCACTTAATTTTGTTTTGATTTTCCTCCAGCTGAATGCAAATCTCTGCCAGTGAGTGCTTTCTGGTTTACTCACTCTCTCATAACTATTCTCTCTTGATTTTGGAGCTATTGTTAAAGGTGCTGTGTGTGTTTATTTCTGCCATAAAAATGTGAATACCAGGAGGAAATGTTTTTTCCTTTTGATTTGGATACAACTTCTTCAGCACTCCATGTTCTGGCTTAACTTGGTTTCTCGGGTGTTGCCCTTAGCTTTGCTCTTATCTCTGCATAAAATTTTCTCAATGTAGTTTGTTGGTGCTTTGTCCTCAGGCAGACGAATTTCTTGGAGGCAGGATCAAAGCCAAGAGCTCGTCTCCTTCTGTTCACCAAGGCTGGTATTGCAGCCACCTTGCAGGGAGGACACAGGCCGAGTGACTGGAGGGTCAATGGTCCTTCAAAGCCTTCCCACCATTTTGGTTCCCTATTTTGAATGCTCAGAAGCACAGACAGGTTTTTCCTGAAAAAGCGTCTTTGGGAAGGTTTGTTTATGGAGAATCAGGCAGTGGTGGGATGTGTGTGGTTGTGTGTAATGTGAGAGAGAAAGTAGTGACCGGAGTTTGGCTGTTCAGGGGTGCTGTCTGCACCTGGGAGACAGTCCTTCAGCAGTGTTTGAATCTGGTTTCCAAACCCTGAAGTAGGTCTGAGTGATGATTTGCCCTTTGATAATCTGACTTGTTTCTTTCCTCATTGAATGTAGCTTTAGTCCCTCCATTATTTTTCCCTACTAGAGCATGTAATGTAGTTAATCTCTTCATAGCTTCCATTTTGAAAACAATTTTATACAGTCTTGTGGCCTTTCTGACACCTAGCTTTTTTTCCTAGACAGACTAGATATTTAGTTCCACTGCTTTTTATTACAAACTCAAGGAAAATATTACTTTCTGGAGGAAAAGAAAATGGTTACTTTTTCCTTGTGAAAATAAATTTGTACTGTGGCTCAGTTTTATGAAATCAATTTTTTTGGCTCCACACTGAGAGCAGAAGCCTGGCTAAATTATTTTTATGCTCTCAGGTAGAGCAATTAATGCTGTGATGCTGAATACTCCACTCCAAAGTAATGTTCTTTCCATGTTCCTGAAGAATTATTTCTTAAAGCTATAAAATGAGTATTAAATAGCCTTTAGCTTGGTGTGTCTCTTTTTCTCTCTCCTTTCTTTTTTCCCTTCTCCATTACTCATTTGAAATAGTTCACAGTTTTTGAAACTTCATTTAAAATGAAATTGCAGACATCTCTGTGAAGAGTAAAAATACTGGCTTGGTCAGAGGAGACCATGACAAGACTCACCCATGACTCTGCAGGTGAAGTTATCCTGTTGGGGTATTTACTGCCCTTGTGAGGGAGTCACCCAGGGATGCTTTTTCTCTCATATATATTCTGGGAATGGGAGTATGCAAGTTGGAAAAGAAAATGTTAATCTATCTCAATGTCTCTAAGCTTCAGATCAGTACTCAAAAGTATTTGTGTAGAGCAGAGCTGTTCCCTTTGCCACCTTGGGTGGAGAAATTATGATTATAATAATACATGCCCAAATATTTCTTTTCTGCACTGAGATCTAGGAGCAAATTAACTGTGAAAGGTTATGCCAGTGTTTCCTGCTCTGGTAATACCCTGCTCCTTTGGGAGGGCTAGAGGGCTGTGCCAGCCATAGGGAAGGGAAGTAATACTGATGACTTGGTGTATTGCCTCAAATTAAAATAATGTGTATTCAGAGACTGATGTATGCACTGAGTCACATCAGTGACTCCTAGGCACAGTTAGCAGTTTTGTTTGGAGAGGGGCAGGGGGCTACTAGGAATAACCCTGGCTTAAGCAGAGAGCAATGTAAGGAACATTCTACCTCATGCACTTTATTTTGGTGAGTTTGCTTTTTGAGTAGTGCTCTTGTTCCTTTGATCACGTCCTTGAGCACCTTCCCCTTGTGCACGCCTTTCTTCCCCACTGCCTTCCAAATAGTTCTGTGACAGCAGATACCCAGACTGAAAATGTTTGCCATAATTCATAAGTCAAAGTACTTTCAATCCCAGAATAGAGGAGACTGCATGCAGACTTCATTACACAGTATTCATAACATAAACAAGCCTGCAATTATGTCATAGCAACAAGCACTGTGCTTACATGAAAGTTTGATTCAGGTCTCCAAGAGTGGAAGACCTTTGCATCCAAAATATCACAGCGACCTACTTCTCTGAAAGAGTGCCCTACATAATTTCAGAAATTAGATATGACACCAATATAGTAGGCCATATGGTGCTTTTTGCTGGTGTAGGGTGAACAGTGGGATATTCTTGGGGCCACACAAATGTCTGTCCACTGACTAGGTGAAGTCAGCTCATTATTAGTTGGGGAGAGGTGTGACGTTTGTTTTCCTGATGTTGTGAGGCAACAAAGTCAAACTGCCAATTGTTTTAAAAAGGCATTTGCTAATAATACGGGCATGATCCTAAAAAGTTTTAACCTTTTTTTTGGACCAATGCTCACTGCCTTTAATTGCTGTTGAGAACCTGAGAGGCTGCACCTAAAATTATTTAGACAACTCCAAACCTACCTCTCAATAATTCATAGAGAGAGCGTTTCCCAGGGACAGTTAGACATGTTTGACTGATCTGATCCTGAGCTGCCAGAGCAGGATTATTTATTTTTCTGTTGGTGCTCCCCCAGACTGGCTGTAGAAGTTGTTAGATGTGTGTGATGGGTGCTGCTGGGGTCCCACCTAGCAATGGGGATGCAGCAGGTGGGGGTGCCGGTCTGGGCCATTCCTGAGAGGATGGAAAGGGACAGTGAGAGGAGCTGGGGGAGGGCAAGCTGCAAACTCTGCTCCTTGTTGGGAGTGGAGCTACGCCTGAATTTCAGTTGTCAACACATTGGGATGGCAGAGGAGGCTTCAGGACAAAATGGTGCCTTATTCAGAACTTGGGAGGTTTTGGGATCTGGACTTTTTGAGCATCTGGTCTGTGCTGGATGGTTTTGTCTGTGACAGAAACTTACTGACTTGCTGTGAAGTAATATCTCTTCCTGGCATGACATCCACTTGTTATTAATTTATTTATTTATTTACATACATGCATCATCATAGAAATTATATTTGCAACTGAAAAATAAAAAAAAAACCTCAAAACAATCTCATTTCAGCCCTTTCTCCATAATTTCTGTATGCCTTTCCTCTTACTTTGAGAGCTTTTTTCCTTTCTCTTTATTATTAAAAATAGCACCTTTGGAGTCTGCGCCAAGTGAGTTTTTCTGCAGTGCTCATTCTAACAGCAAAGTTTCCCGAGGACTGCCCACATTTCAGGTATCTGTTGCATAGGTTTTCTGTGTAATAACTCTCGTGCCAATCTGTAGACCTCAGCTGAAGTACCCACCCTACAAAGTTCCTGCTGAGAAGAAGCAGCGCTGCTTTGGGTACACTGAGGCAGCTCAGGTGATTCCACTCGGCCTGTGCACAGGGCAAGGCTTTAAAAAGCAAAGCACAGTGCCTGGGCCATGAAGTGTGCTGTGGGGCTGTCTGGAGTTCCTCCCAAAGGGGGCTGAGCAGGCATGGCAGGCTCCCTCTCCGTGCTTCCCTGCTGCCAGCCAGGGCGAGCACCGCAGGTGCTTATCGCTGCAGACACACTGGCATCCTTTACAGCTTGGTGTGTGTGTTTATTAGGTGGCATCCATGGGGATAATCTCATTTTGGCTTTTAACCATGAGGTAAATGTTGGGTGACCTTGGGGCAATCTGTGCTCGTACAACGCTGTGTGCTGTCAGCTACCTGATAGTGGCGGTGATGGAGCCTCTGGCAGGGGCCCCAAGGTGGGAGCCGTCATTGTCTGGGGGCCGCCGTGTTTGCTGACAGACAGGAGGAGCTTTGCCTGCTGCCAGCACAGGAGGCACCTGCTGATCGGAAACTTCTTTTATCACGATGTTTAATTTGCTGTCTCACAGCTTTTGGAAGGAGAAGCCTTTCATCTCTTGAGTTTGGAAAGGGGTGATATGATTATATTAAGCAGATGATGATGCCTATCTGCAGCTGAAAGAGGATCAGTTTGGTTTGGTTTGGTTTGGTGGGGTTTTTTTAAGATGGCAGCAACAGTAAAGTGCAGTGCAAGCAGCTGAACTGCAGGCATGAGATGAGTCAGATATGGATAATTGCACTCCTCTAGAGAGTGCCTGGGCTGTCCTGAAGATTCCCTCTCCAGAGCTGCCTGGTCTTGCTCCTTGCTTTTCTCTGGACCAGCAAGAGAGGCTGAATAACTCTGGTGCAGCTGTCATGAGTAGCACTGTAGGGAGGACTGGTTTGGGTTGGTTTTTTGGTTTTGAGGGAAAGCTGCTATTTGCCCTGATGGAGCTTCCTTCGGCTTGAAACCAGCATAAACCCTATGGGACAAATAGCACCTAAGATGTTCCTGCTGCAGTGTTCAAACAGGATCTGTGCTGGTGGTGATTGCCAGCAGATGCCTACTCTGCATAAAACTTTAGCCCCTGCACTGATCTGACGTAGATTTTTATTATATTTTATAGGAGGGTGGCATGCTTATGCCATTTTGCAAATGTTGTGGTCCTCTTAGACTTGTATCTACTTGTTGTGTCATAAAATACATGCCCTAAAACTAGTGCCAGAACACTCAACGCTCCTTGAAGAATGTTTTAGGGGTGGACACATAATTTGAACTGATAACCATGGATGGTTGTGATGATTAAAATATCCCTGAAGGTTAGAATCTGTCTTACTGATTATACTGGGCAGTGTTCCTGGGTGGCAGTGCCAGTTCAAATGGCATTTGGACACAAATTATTCTTCCCTTAATGTTTTATAAGCAGAGCTATTTTAAAAAGTGGTGGTTATGTGAGTTGTTGGGTATTGGTTTTGTTTTTCTTTGATACGAGTGAGTTTGTGTTCTCTGTGCTTTGTGTTGTGTTTGGAATTCAAACTAGAATAGGGACATAATAAAAGTCATACTTGGTCAAAGACTTTTAAGCAAAGAAGGAAGAACTGCTGAATTTTGAGTGTGGTGGTTTACTTGAGGTTTTGATGTTCTTTTAACCTGAAACACTAACTTCTCTTATCTATTTCCCTTCTCTGATTCAGGAAGGGAGGATTTCACCCTCCAGTACAAATACATATACCCGAAGTCCCCCGGGTCCTACAGGGTTTTTACCTATTCCATTTTCTCTTTGCTGTTGCCGGAGGAAATGAAGTGATTTGGCTGGCTCAACCACTCCTTGTTTTTAGTATTTCCACAGCTGCTGGCCAACTACTTCAGGTTTTTAAGGTTAATTTGACTTCACTCTTCAAGACAACTGGCAGGGATGTGGGAAGGGTGTGGGATGTGGCAAGCAAGTCTGCCAGCTTTCTTAAAGCTGCAATAACAAAACCCAGTATAATCTTGAAGGTCATATTGCAGCTTTTTCTCTGCTTTGGTCCAGGAAGGTTTTGGGGACCTAAGGGAGCAAAATGTCTCATAGAGATTTGTATTAATTCATGAGAACACTGTTGTGAAGAAATCAGTTTTATTTTAAGGTTGCTCTGCGTTTATGAGTTTCATTAATATGGTGTCACCATATGAATAATGTATAGATGTAGCACATTGTTTATGACCACCTGTGCACGTGGGCCTGTAAATAATAAAGGGAGAGAAGCTCTCAGACATGCAGTAGGAGAATGCAGTTCATTAAGAAGTCACTGGGGACAAGTAGCTTAGTGCTTCCAAGTAGCCAAGGCAGTTGCATAGACACAGTGAGGTATATAATGAAGATTAAGCAGTTTAATATTAATTAAACTGAAAGTAGGAGTTACAGATGTTAGAAAAGAATGGGTTTGGTGCCCTTTGCTCATGGAGAAGCCACTTTATCAACCCCAGAGAGTTTAGAGCCTGTTAGAGCCTGAAGGACTACATTAGACTGACTAGTTTGAGGATGTAAAAGGCTGTGGAATTCCATGTATATGGTGTTCATAATATTGACACTAGAGGTGTTACTTGGAAAAAATTGTTGCATGCCATATTCAGAAAAGAAGTCAGAACAGAGATCACATCAAAACTTTCATATGCCCATCTGGATAAGCTGAGATCCAGGCTTGAACCGAGTGATTCACAGACTTTGCTAAAAAAGGAAGCAAATGTGTCATTAGACCACTGCAGGAAAATTCCTGTAATGTTCCAGATCTGGGAGATGCTGCCAGCATAACCAGGTACAGCCATAACGCCCATGAGATTAAGCACTGAAGAAGTAAAGTTATCTGTGTTACTGTGGAATATCATGTTACTGTGGAATATCATTCCATCCAATCCAGTAACTTGCTGTGGCATAGCACTTTGCTGTAATGTGCAGAAGAAAATAAAACTCGGATTCACTCCTGCCTGGTGGCCAAAGGTGTGAACTGTATTTGTCATTGTTGCCTTATGCAGAACAGTTGGTATTAGTAGCAGCTGAGTGTGATACTGTTAATTATCTGCTTTTGTTTTGATACAGTAAGAGGCTGAATCGGGGGTATTCATAGGTTCAAGGGGCAGAACTGATCATTGTAATTATTCAGCTTGACCTTCCCTGTTAGGAGCTAGGCATTTATTTTTTCCTGTAAGTTAGTTGAAAGTGTATTTTTTAGAGAGAAATACAATCTTCAAGACTCCATGTGATGGTCAGTACCATGTGGCAGCCTTTCCAGGTTTTAATTACCCACCCTACTAGAGAATTCATTTGTAAGTCATGGTAATTTATTTATTCTAGATAATAAAGCCATTGGGGTTGCCTGTCCTTTTAGTAAGTGTTTTTACAGTGCCTCGTACAAAAGGATCTCTGATGGGAGCCTTGGTGCCACCAGAATGCACAAATAACTTGTTAACTAGGAAAAAGCAAACTGTGTTTCTCTTCACTTGGATAGTCTTAGAGAATATAAGATTAGAGAGCTAGGTTCCTCAGCGCAGTGATTTCTTTTTCTTCCCTTATATTTCCTGTCCTTATCTTATAGGCTACGTGGTGATATTTTCAGTGAGGGATTAAGCATTGTTTTTCACTTCTGCTGTTTTCTGGGGCTGGCACTAAAAATGTTCCCCTTTTTCAATTTGTCAACTGCATTGACAAATTACCCTTTGGCAAAGAACACAGCATGGTAATTTTGGAGTGTAACTCTTCTATCAGTCTGGCTTCCTTTATTTCTGCCAAGGGTATTGCTGGGAAACTCGGAGATATGGCTATGTATTTTTGTAAATATGCTAATAAGAATGTTGATCCTTGCAAAAAAAAAAAAAAAGTTTTAGAATGGATTTCCTGGTCAGGCAAGAAAAAGAATAGTTAAAGTCTGGAGGAAGTATGCAGCATGACTGCATGTTTGTCTGATTTAGGGCTGCTGAAATATTATCTCATAGAGGTTGGGACTAAGAAGGTGTTAGGCTTTTTGAATCAGCTGCCAGTGGCTCTAACAGGCTCTTGGAAAGCCAAGGATTAGTCAGATGGAGGAATGTCTTGGCCAAAACTCTCTTTTCTCTGGCTAAACCCACTCTCTTGGCAGTGATGCATTGTATTCTTATAAAAGCTGCTGTGGAAGCTTGAGGCCAATGCAAGATTTCGTTATGAGTATTGGATCCTCCTGGGAGCAGTTAAAGTAGATGGAGAGCTCCTTTTTTCTCTGGAATGTAACGGTGAATATGGGCCATTTCTAGGACATTCTGTTTCTTTTATGAACCTGCTTCTCTGGATTCCCCTTTTTGTTTATCCAATCAGTACAAATGACTTCTTGACAAGGTTCCCAATTCTTGACAAGGTAAGTGGTTTTGTCTGTCATGCATTATAGCAAAGGACTGATGGCTCCAAACAATAGACATGTTGTTCCCATCTCAAGATGTCAAGTGCAAGCGTCTTTCAGCTGTGATTACTGGCATGCTGTCTTTGGTTCCATCTGAGATCTCTTAATCTTTCCTACAGTTGGGAGGACAGCTCGCAACAAAACATTACCTAGCAACTAAAATGCCTCAGGTTGGTTTGGGGAAAGCAACAGAAGAGTTGTTATTAATCATGCTGAGATGATGCATTGTGGTTTAAAAAAATTGGAAAGGAAAGGCCAGATTAAATATTGACATTTAGTATAGTCCAACTGTGTTAGCTTTCACTTCAGCTGACATGAGATGTATATTCAGTGAAAATGGCAAATAAAAACCCTTGTCTGTGTTCTCCTGGATGCAACAAAGTGTAATAAACCCCCCAAACAACATTGATCTGTGATTTGGGGATGTTGCAGATGTAGCCATCGAAATCTGAGAGGCTGAAGAGACTTCCATTCTGGTCCTAAGGGCTACAGCAGTTTGATTGTCATGAATCTAGGGTAGATTGTTGTCAGTGGAAACCATTTTATTATAAATGAAAACTTTGATGAGCTCACAGTGTTAAAAAATGTTTTTAACAAACGTAGCGTAGTAGTGAAGGACCTGAGACTTAACAGCAGGCTACAATGTGCTCTATTTAAGGAATAAATTTTGGTGCATTTCCACCTGATGCAAGCCTGACTTTGCTTTAGCCATCTGAGCTCCACAATGATAGCTTCAATAGCTTCACAGGGCTAAGCTAGACCTTGATACAACAGATCTCTGTGATCCTCCTGTCATATGCTGAGTTCCACTAAAGATTCTAGAGAAGGGGCGGTGTCATGAGCTGTTATGGAAAATAGGAGTGTAAAATGTGATAGTCTATAACCGTGTAGGAAATAAATGTGGTCAGCAGTGAGGAAGGTGCTGTTGTGTGCTGAGGCATTTTGATGTTAAACCACACTGTTCTGGAACAGTTGGGGAACTTTCCACTTGGCGCTTTCTCTCTGAGGTGGTAATTTGGAACCGATCCGCACGCTGCGGCGTGGGTAGTGTGAGCAAACAGTGTCACGAGTGGGCACGGGTGGGTGGTTGAAAGCATCATTCACATTTTTTCTTCATATGATCTTCTCTGAGCTGAAATGGTGCCAAAGCAGTCGGGCTGGTTCTACAGGAGCCATTATTTTCCTGGTGGTAACTCGCCACAGTGTCCATCCTTTGCTCTGCATGTTACCTGCAGGTGGTGGGCAAGGGGAGCACACAGATCTGTGGAAGGACAAGAGGAACTGGACAAAGGGCTAAAATAATCTAGTATTCATTTCTATCACACCTTTTAGGTTAATTCATTAGTGCAGAGATAATTAATTTGAGGTATAGCTTTCAATGCCCTTTTGAAAAATAGAGCTCCATGCTAACAAAAAATTATTGGTTTTTTACTGGTTTCAGAAAACAAATGTCTTGTCTCCATCAGCCTAATAAACAACTTTAGGTTTGCTACTTCTAATGAGTTAACTTGTTCACATTCTGGCAGGAGCCTGGTTTTACTGCCTGTGTGCGCAAACCTGAAGCCTTTAAGCACAACAAAAAGAAAAATTATTCCCCGTAGACTTAAGATTGCTGGAGGATGATACAGGCTTGTGTAAAGTTTTGGAGTGATGCATACAATGTTCTTGTCAGGGTGTTTTTAAGATGTTGTTGTATCCTTGTAAGTAGTTGAAAAATGTCTTTCCTCTGGTAATAGCCATAGTTTGTAGGTAATGGCTTGTCAGAAACACTGATGGTTCATAAAGATTAGCTATGTGAAAATGTCTGCAATGCTTTTTCTTGTTTGTCTGCTACCCAGAGGAACACAAAAGAGGGGCTGGGAGTACATGGCAAGGAAGCAATCAAGGCATTTTTTTAAGAAGTAAAAAATTATAATTCTGAAAGTCCTGGAAATCCACGTGGTAGAGACATGTGAAGAAGCCTTCTCAAATCTGAATCTCACTCCTGGTTCAGGAGCATCTCAGAGAAACCCCCTTACAAGTTTGTCATCAAGGATATGTGGTGATAAATCAGATGTACTAGGATTTTTAAGAAGGGTAGTAAACCAGTTTGATTGCTTTCCCAAAACCTCAGCATTAAACAAAACGTGTGGCTTTATGTGAAGGAAGTAATTAGGAAATGTCTTGTTTGGTATTTGAAGTTGCCACAAAGTTGGTTAACAAATTAAGAAGCAATTTGAATTTTGGGCTTTCTGTGCTAACATCAGTGGGAACTGAATGATGTCTTGATGGTCTGAAAGGCAACAGGCCAATCTCAATACAAGTTTTCTCATGGACCTCTGGACTTCTGTGTAGTCTGACCTGCTGGTGAAAAATTGATCTTGAAGATGGACTGAGAAGCTAAACTTCACAGGAGTGTGAACCACAGAAAAGGTGAGGTGTAAGCTTGCTGAGAAAAAGAGTTTACAGCTAATTCAGTCTTGTCAAAAATTTCTGTCACACTTGGTAAATAATTTTTTTAGGGAAGTATTCCAGTATTTCAATTTTTAAGTTGTCAAAACATTTCATTTCAGAATTTTTTAAGTTTTATATTTCACATATTTTTTACAAGACAACATATGTTAGAAAATATTTAAATACTAAATAATAAAAAAAGAGCTTTTCTTTGTTTGCTATTTACTTAATTCACTATCTTCAGCTGCCTGATTTCTGTTTGAGTTGAAGGAAGCTGAATATTTTTTTTGTAGTCCCCTGGTTATGATGCACAGTTAGAATATGACAAATAAGAAGCTTCTCAGGAAAGATCCATCCACCTGGTCTTCAGTGATTTTGTTCTAGGAAAGCCATGTTAGAGGCTCTTTTATTTCCTCCTCTTTTATCTTCTTCCTGCGTTGCTGCTCTAACAGGTTGGGGGAGGAAGGAAGTTTGGCAGCCAGCAGGAATAAGAATACTTGTCACCACTTTGAGGGGGTTTGAGAGAATTTCTTCAGCAGATTGGAGTGGAGAGTGTAAAGTTCACATCAGCCTAGAGGTATGTGTTAGATTTGTTGAGTGGTAGATGCCCTTAGTACACCCTGTTGTCAAAATCCTCTTTATTCTGGTTTGGTGGTGTTTATTGGTTGGATGTGGGTTTATTTGTTTTTGTTTTGTTTTGGGGGGTAGGGGGTCTGTTTTGTTTCAATTTGGGTTTTTTTTGGGGGGGGGTAGGTTTTTGGGGGTTTTTGGGTTTTTTGTTTGGGTTTTTTTTTTTTTTGTTGGCGATTTTTGTTTTTTGGGGTTTTTTTTGGTAAACTAAATTCTCCTGTGGCCCTGCTGTATCCACCATACCTCCTTTTCCAGTTATCAAAACCTTTGCTCAGTAAAGTTGCCTGATCCCCATTTTCCAGCTGTACTGCTCTGCTGTGAGTTCCCGTGTAGTGCCAAAGAAGGGACTCTTTTGTTTTTCCTATATCCCAAAGATACCCTGCTGTTTGCCCCTCATGTGATTGCCGCAGCTACCCCAGTGATCACAGAGACCTGGCCATGGCGTTCCTGCTCTGGCTGCTTGCACCCACGGAGTGTCAGGGAGAATGGGGCATGCCCACCCTCTGCCCTGCTCCCTTTCCTCAGCCTGGCAGGACACCCTGGAGCAGGGATTTGTCTCCAGCTTGGCCTGCTCACTGCAGTGTTAACTCTCCACAGAGCTGGGTTCTGGCTGGGACACTCCTTTTTCCACCTCTTTCTCCTTATTTTTTACAAAGCTGCTGTCATTTTATTAAATGAGTTCTGAAACACTCATAGGAACATGCTCTTGTTGACATAATTATGAAAATTTTGAGCCTGGGCATCCTTGAGAAGGCCAAGTGTTGCAATGAGAATCTTGTCAGAATTGTGTCTTCTTTTTATCTTGTCATGGGAGTTTGTCTCAAGCGTAGGAACTGAAAGTGGGTAAGTCTCTGCTAAGAACCTCTCCAGGGAGCTTTCATACAGGAGAGAATGAGGGACTTCAGGGCATAAAACTGAGGTGTCATCAACCTGTCAGGGTACTGGCACTCAAAAGCAGCTCTCCTTGATTACTGTCTATCAGTGACATCATGGCTTAAAACTGGAGTTGCTGAAAATAATTCCAGTCTTTTGAAATGAAATTGTCCCTTATAAACATGCTACCTTGAGGGACCCAGAGATGAGAACCTGTTTTGTTGGGATTTTGGCAGCAAATAGAAGCAGGCGAGGACATGTGTTAGCACTTTGGTGTACAGTACAATCTGGTGATGTCCAAAAATTGGATACCATTACTGTTTTGCAGCCAGCATATCCAGCCTTTCTCTAAACAGACACATTCTTCTGCTACAAAATATTGAAAATTTATTTTAATGTGTCACCTGTCAAATCTGTGCTGGTCTTTTTTTTTGCCAGGGCATGGCCTCAGTTGAATATGAGATATGAAAACATATTCCTATCAGGAAAAGCAGTTTGCAGGGCACATTTATTACCTTTGTCTTGTCAGCTCAAGTAGCTGAGGCTTGCTGGGTAAAGGTGCTTGGCGGTACTTGGTCCCAGAACTACCAAGCCTGCAGATTTTATTTTAGCTATGCTTCATAGTGAGATGTTTTCCCTTTCAAGCTGGATTTCTGTGCCTGCCCATCCCAAATACTGAAAATGGCTTCTTTCTTCATGCTCTGGCTTGCACTCAGCTTGGGAATAGTCACCACATTCTTGCCAAACAGAGTCACGTTTCTTTCTAGTTCTGACAAAGGTCCCTGGTTCATTCTGTGTCTCAGGTTTGTCAGACATCTCTGGTATCCAGTGCACGTGAGAGGAAAGAACACATGCATCACATTGCTCAGACAGTTTCTATAAGTTTCCTCCATTTCAGTTCTTGCTGTTTGCCACAAATAGTTGTCTGGAAGAAATGGTGACACTTTCTGCCTCTCACCTTCATGAAGATTTTAGTCTGCCTTTACATAAAATGTTCCTGTCATGTTTTTGAATTGCTGGTGGTGATGAACCAGAAACAAATTTGTAATAGAAGTGTGATGTTTGAGCAGTTTCTTCAGCAGAAGCTACAAAGAACTTAGAAAATACACATATATAGTAAAAGTGAGTAAGTCTGTATTATATCTGCCCTAGATTGGCTGAACCCCACAGAAACAAATACTTCTATTTCATCTGGTGGCGCATGTGTTTTAAATTAAATCTGGTGCAAGGAGTGGTTATGGTGGAACCAAATGGAACAGCATGGTTTGAAAGGAGGGCATGTCCTGAAGCACAAAGGAATGGAGGGAAGAACTGGAGTGCTGTTTTCAGTGTCTGGATGCCGACCACAAGTGGTAACAGATTTTTAAACTGAAATATACAGTATGTATACAGGTAGAATGAATTCAAACATCTTCTCTCCTTCTTTGATGTTATATGATTTAAAATATGTGCTGACATTCAAGACATTAAAGGTAGGACCAGGAAAAAAAGTAGTTTTAATGCATGAGGTTTGCTAGCAGTTTTCAAATATTTTGGTCAGTTTTAATACTGAGAAGATTTTTTTTTAAACACAGTAAACTTCTGAACAGAAGAAAATGACCACGTTTGATTTTACCCCAAATAATATAATTGTGCACAACAATTAATAGAAATATAAATGAGTGTTTTGAAAGGTGAGATGCAAACATCTGCATGGTGGGTCTGAACTGGGGACTTGCAGATGGGTTCTGACCAGGGAACTGGTCCCAATGTGAATGTGTCCCACTGCTGGGGCTGAGAGACCCCTTTGGAGGAGAGGGGTGCTCTGCCTGAGCTCCGTGCTGTCACAGTCTCTCCTGACTGGAACAAGTTTGCATGGAACTGCCTTGGGGTGTGGTGTCCAAGTGTGGTATCACTCAAAAATATGATTGTACTCATTGTGCTGAGAAACCTGATGTGGAGAGTATTTAGGTGGTTGGAATCTGCTCCTCTGGAGAGACCTCATGAAAAGGGAGAAAATACCTGTTTATATTTATATTTGAGGCTTTTACAATTGAATAAAGGCAACATTATGACTTTGAATACTTTTATAGTTGCCAAAACCAAATTTTTGCCCTTGTCTCTGTTTCTAAGCAAATATGAACCTACAACAAGCACTGTTGTATCCTCAGGATATTGTTTTCAAGTAGGTTGTAGAGCTTAAAAGCAGATGATCTAGAAATGGAAAATGTGGTATATTGGGCAGAGTTTGGGGTAATTTTTTTTTTTTTTTTTAAGGCTCAGATAGTTGGTTTTGGTCTAACTGATAGTGAAATGAGAGCATGATTAAGGCCAAGAATGAGTCACTTTGGGCAATTCTTAGTTTGCAATCCTCTGCTCAGACCATAAGTTGATGTTCTCTTTTATAATGAAACCTTTCCCCCACAAGTCTTTGCTCATTTTGGAGTCACCATGTCATGGAGAATTCATTCATGCTGTTGTTTCTGAAAGATTTTTCCACTTCTGTCTTGCTACTCTTTGCAGACTTTCATGCTCCTTACTTACTTCAAACATCTCTTAAGTTTTAGAGCTCTGGCTATGTTTGTGAAGCTCTGGGACAGACAGACTGACCCTCACTTCATGTTTATGTTTTCACTTTACCCTCTCAAGATCTTTTCTGCTTGGGAAGAGAGCAGAGAGGGGGAAAAGATTTCTCTGCCTATTTGCTGGGCAGTGTTTAGTGAGAAGTTTTGTTTGATGGAGGTTTTGTTCATGTTTGACCATAGGAGAGAAGATCTGGCCATGTCAGTGTGCAGGTAGAGCAGAAGCACTTGTGGGTGACCACAGTATTGCAGTACTGAATGGAAGGTGGGTTCTGTGGTACAATAAGGAGTGAAAAAACATCTGCTGTGAGTGGAAAAGGGGATCTAATACGACATAAATGGACCAGAGGAGATAATTGAGCAGACAAATGCCTGGTCCTTCATAAAGAAGATGAAAGAAGAAAGTGTTCAGCAATGAGTGTGGGGAGGAGTGTGAGGGGGGAAACAGCACTGCAGCATGAAGGCTGCCTCACCTGAAGCCCTGTGCCCCCTTCATCCTCAGCGTCAGCAGGTAAACTCATGCATATTCATATCAATAGAAATAATAACAATAATGAAAATTGGTAGCAAAATCAAATTAATGTGGTCTCCTGCTGCAGAAATATTTACCCGATGTGTCCTGCCAGTTACAGAGATTGGCATTAAACCTAGACATTACCTCATCTTCCTGGGCAGACAGCCTATTTCTATGCTAAGCAAGTCTGCAGGAGTGAACAACTGAATACCTGCCTGATTAGCTGTGCAGCAGCAGATCCTGGTTAGGAGCGATTTCCCTCAGTGCTTTCTCTCCCTTTTGCTCGCACGCTTGCTCTCTGCGAGGTTTGTCACCGTGCCTTATCAAGCGATGTTTTTCATCTTGAAGGGCACATTGCAGGGGAGATTGGTCAGACAGGTGGGCTAGTATAAATGGTGAACCAAATCAGAAAGGTCAAGAAGAAGAGAAGGAAAAAAGTGTGTGTATATATGTGTATCTGCCTTCCCGTCTCTGCATGTGTCGGTGCCAGCTAGGTGAAACTGGATTAATGAGGAAGGGAGAGATAAGTGCTAAGAGGATTGTGCTATAAAAGGAGATTTTTGGGTTTTGAGAATAGATGAGGGTTTCTTTATGAAAACTTTAATTGGCTACCTTAGATCATTTCTTTAGCTTTGTTCCTGGGTGGTAAATCATAAGTTTCCTGCTGGGTGTAAAATCATAGCATAATTATGATAGTTGGCCTGTGTAGAGTGTCTTCTATCACAGACTCGCAGCATGCTGTATATTCCTTAAAAAATTAAGCCTCATAATGTATTTCAGACAAGTAGTCTGACAAGTAGTAATAAAAATAGTAATAGGAAAAAAACAAAGTGGAAGAAAAAAACCTCCAGCAAAAACAACAGTTGCTTTTGTTGCAACACCTTTAAAAGAGCATCCTACCCTTGCATCCACCTGCTTGGCTACTGCTACTCTTTTTTCCATAGCAAGGTTCAAGGACTCCAGGATACAGTATCACTGTTACTGATTTGTCCAAGTCCTCACAGTAATGCCTTTGTGAATTCAAGAGCTGCAGATGTCCATAGGTCACTCTCCCCTGGTGTTGGCATGCCAGTATTTTCCCATGTATACATGTATTTCCATTTCAAACCTGCAGGAAGCTGGACACCCCAATACTTTTGTGCTTTTTCTTGACTTGGCTGCATTGCTTGCATTATCAAGAAAACATGCAGCAAAGTCACAGTGAAATTAAGCCTCTTGTTCTTCTGGTTTGATGTTGATAAATCTGAAGTAGTATTTATACTGTAGATTTCCTATGTGTTTTCATCACTGGATGTATTTTTAAAGGTCAGTACTCTCAGCTGTTGAAAATGATGGGCATCTTACCTAATGGAGAAAAGGTTTGGGCTGATTGGCCTCTTCCACCTTCTTCTCTCCTGCCAGGACAGATGTGGCTTCTACCTGAGCTGCTCTCCTGGGTGGCCAAACTCTGAAAGTAACTTTTCTCCTCACGCTTACTGGTTCTAATTCTGAGAAAGTGTATGCCAAAATTGCATCACTCCCCTGGAAATGGTGTGGGGACTGGAGATGTACAGTCTAGGACCAATAGGCCTATGTAATGGCTGAGTTATTTTTCAGCAAGGATGTTTTCTGTTGGTACACAGCAGCAAGTTGCTGTCTCCTGAGTGTCTTAAAGGAGGAGAAACATCTTTTAAATAAAAAAAAAAATCCTGTGTCTTTCAGCTGCAGGGTTAAAGACACTACAAAAACACTGAGGTGGACATTGGCTCTCCACTCTACAGTTATTGGTAGAATTGAATGTTTTCATTTGTAATGCTATAATTTTGATTAAGCAGTGCTTAAGATTTCCATCAGAAATGTTAAAGAAAGCTCACAAAAGAAATACGGAACCAAATGTTCAGCCTTGGTTATGAGGATTTTGCTACCATTTCAGAGACAGTAGTACCATTTTATAGTGAGGGCTTAAAAGACAGTAGTGTAAAAGACATGCCATCAGCAAAAGGGGATCTGTGCCCTGACATTCCTCAAGAGAACAGTGAGAGGTTATAGGCCTCTGGAGCAGAGAAGGAAAAAGATGTTTGCTTGATCTCAGTAAATTATGTCAAAGCTCTGTATTTCACCAGAGTATCTGAGGGAGGTCTCTGACCTAATTGTTTTTTCTTTCCTCTGCAATATAAAAGATAATCATAGTCTGTTATCACTCCTGTATTTCCAATACTTCATAGTCAAACAAAGGGCACTCTCCTCTAACTAGTGATTCGAACTAGTTTGATGCAGGCAGAAGACCTCAATCGAACATGTTTCAGCCAGGTTATTGAAGTGGTAAAAGACTGGCAAAGTCAGATTGCTCTCTCTATGAAAGTACCTGTAGACTGCAAAATATTTCTGGATGTTAGTTTGTACCTAAATTATAAAAGTAATTTGGCTTCTTGATTTAAGAATTAAATTTTCTATAGCATTGGGGCCAGCTGGTTTGTTGAAAGATTGAGCTGCCTTAGTTATCAGAGTGTGCAAGCATTATCTTGTCAGATGGGAAGAGCACTAGTACTCTAAACACGAGTTTGAAGGCGTCATCTCCGTAACCCCTGTGCCTGCAGGCAGGAATGACTAACAGAAGACGAAAAAAGTAGCTTATTTCTGAAATAAAGTGGTATTTTCCATTCTGTCATCTGCGGATGAGAAGAATGGACATTGAGTTATGACACTGCTCTCTAAATCTTTCTCAGGGGAAAACAGAGGCGGAACATAATCTTCGGGGTTTTTTTAAGAATATTTCATCACTTAAGGCAAAAGAAAGAACAGCATTGCTTAAGATGTGACAGAAAATATTATGTTATTTCAGTAGTGATGTACAGTGCCAGCACAACCTGTGCTGCTTTTTGGCCAGTGATCATCCAAAAGTGAACAAATTTTTTTCAGTATATTCCAAACGAAAGTTTTCAATTTCAGGGCTCAGACAAAAAATGTGTAAGGCACTGGTTACACATTTCTTTTTGGCATGCACTTTTACTTCTACTCAAAAATTTGATGCATGTAGAAGTTGTCCTGTGGCTTATCTTTTGACCTGACAATTTACATCTCCATCTGAATTGGACATGTAGCAGGTTGCCAACAGCATGGCATGGTTACCAGCAATCTCTGCCTGCGTCAATATGACAAAACAGGGCTGGCACTGTGTAAGCTACTTCCTCTTAAATACATGTCCTATGTGACTATGGACTCCTAGATTCATTGACTAAATGGTGGCACCTTTGCATTAAGCAGATGTATCCTTTCACCTGGTGATTATAAGCTCATCAGCCTCCACCCCCTCCCTGAGCTGTGATCCCTCTATATTTTCTTGACTTAATTTTTTTTTTATTTTACTACTTCCTTACGAAACCTATGAGCTCACTACATAGTGATAGTTACCCTCAAATGTCATGCCATTACAAAGTAACAGCTATCCTGTTTCATCTTTGTAAATAGGTAATATACAATCAATCAATCAATCAATCAATCAATAAATAAGGAACAAATAAATAAAATACAGAGCCTTTTTATTTTAATAGCAGTATCATTAGCAGCTGTCAAATGGATTTGCAATGTCCATGTGCAATGTCTTCAATTCCTTAGATGATTGTTTTCATTCACTTATCAGCATTTCAGATCATACTCTATTTTGGATATTGATAATCTGATTTTATCAGTTCCTTATTGTTTTAGTGATAAAACTGCAACTCCAAATAAACAAAGTTGTTTGGCACATTACACTATAACACAAAACTAAAGAGTTTCCTTCATGCCTTTTCTAAGAGAAGAGGTTTTTGCATAAGGTTGAATAGCAGGAAATAAATATTGTTTTGTGTTTTGCAGACAGAAGTGTAATAGGCAGAACTCAGATCTGAGAACAGCCTGTTGAGTCTTTGTTTACCATACTCCATCAGTGGCATCCAGATCTCTGGGAGGTCTGCATGGGAAGAGAGTATTGTCAACATCCTAAACTTTCAGCTGATTCCCAGCTGCTGTGGTCCTGGGTTTGCGGTGGGAGGGTGCACTCTGTGCTCAGCAGTGTTTTCTGTGGTCCAGCACAGCGAGGGAGCAAGTGTCAGGAGGCTCCTGCAGCTGCATGGAGAGATGCTTAGCTGCTCTCCTGGGGGACAGGGAGACTGAGCAGCACTCATCTCCACTGAGCCAGGAGCTCTGGCCAACTTTCATTCTTCACAAAGCTCAAACTGCTTTTTTTAACACAGTGCTGTGTTTACCAGATGCTGCTAAGCTCTGGATATTTTCTTCTGATAATGTTCCAGACACTTAAAAGTAAATTAAAATGATGTACTAAACCCAGTGCAAAACATTTCTTCACAGTTTTAAATTCCCAAAGAAATAAGAATTTCGTGACAGTCTGTGAAGCCTGTGTTCCTATGTACACGTGTGTGCGTATGCATATGTAGACATTCATTTACCTGTTTGTTTGCCTGCTTCACACCCTTCTCAAGTATTTTAGAACCAAGAATTCCCTGAAAGAGGAGCAGGTCTTAGAGATGGAATGGTTTCTTCAAAAGTGAGAAGCAGGTGGAAGAGAGTCCTTGCTAGTGAGCCCATTGGAAGAGCCCCATGCCCAGTCAGCACCAGCGTGGGGCAGGAAGGGGATGGCATGGATGCTTCAGCTGCTGGCAGAACTCCCGTTTAGTGCTGGTGTCTTACTGAACCAGAAAGCTCTGGGTCAAATCAGATGTCATTAATTCAGCTGTTCACAGACTCCTGTGTGATTTTAACATCTCCTTTGAAGAACATGTGGGATGAATGAATGAATACTGCCATGTTTATATCCTCAGAGTTGTGTGTGTTGTCCCATAGCAAAGGAGTGTGAGTAACAGCCTATGTGCCTGCACGTTTCATCAGAGCTCTTCAGAAAGGCACAATTGTTGCTGCCTGCAAAAGCTCGAAGGTGCTTCCCCTTCCATATCCATTTATTCTTGTATTTGTGAATCAGCCAGGAAAGGAACTTGCCAAGTTGAATCAGTTGTCAAGGGGCATGTTGTGGTCACCTTTGCTCCAGGACCTAGACTTGGAACTCAGATTTCTTCAACATAATCTGAAAAGCCTTCAAGGTGACAATTCATTTCAGTTATTACCAATTAAAGATGGATTTGAATTGGCAATTTAGGAGCAAAAAAACTGTGTTCTGACCACTTTGGGTTTGAGGGCAGAATGAGGGGGGAGTGATATGAGAGTCCAAGGGTCCTTTTTTCTTACTAACATGCTTCAGGTATGGTTCTGATATAACTGATTTTCAATTCACAACATCTATTGTAGATTTTCCTTTTTGTTCACATTTCTGTATCTTCTTAAAAACAGATATTGGATTTTTAAGTATCTCAGATACTGAAGGACAATAGGTTAAAGTTTTATTAGTGGGGTTTTTTTCTTAAGCTTTAAAAATTGGCAGAAAGGATGGCTAAATAAATTATATTACAGTAGTGAAACCAGGGTTTAATTGAAATGGTTTTGCAATATCCTATGTACTTAGATATTCTAAAGAGCAGACAAAAAATATGCACTAAGTGCTTTAGCTTTTACTAATCATTAACATGGTGGTGTGGTTAGTAAGAATTTAGGGGGAGTTAGGGCCTGTTTTTCTTTTTAGTTGCCATATAAGAAAATTCTGAAAGCACAGTTTAGTTACTGAAACAGGAGTTAGCCTTGGCCATAACCAAAGGTGGGCAGTATTTTTCAAAAGTGGTAAAAATGCAGAACATGCATCAGCCTTAGGGAACTTTCCTCTGCTAGTGGGCTGCCCAAAATGTTGACTTCATTTTTCTCACTGACTTCGTTCAAGTCTGTTGATTCATTACATTATTTAGTCTATATTTTCTGATCTTTCAAGATGCCATGGAAGGTACCATGAGAGATGCTTAAAAATAGTATAAATTGAATTAAGAGGTGAATGTTGAGTAGGAGGTTAGGTAAGGAGAAGAACATACTTTTCATAAAGTTTTCTGATCTATGGAAAAATTATTAAGTTAATAATTTTCAGAATCTTAAAAGTGTTCATAGATCTCACTCTACTCACAGCGTGTATCTGTCCCCATGTACACACAGCTGTGTGTGGGATGCCCTCTACTACCCTTGCTCAAATAAAACACTGCTTACAAAAAGATTTAATGAATTCCCCAAAGACCAGGGTCATGTGGTTTTGCATCAGTGGAAGATGAGGCTGCTTCCTGTAGTAATTTTTTCTGGATTGTGCAGTGTTTGAGAGTAGGTAAGAGAGCTTGTGTGATGCTAGGAATGTAGTAAAAAGGCTGATGTGAATAGATACAGCTATGTGCTTGTATTTTGATGGTCATACAAACCTTGGTATATCTTGAATAAAAAGTCACTACCAGCCTTCTGAGGTTTTTTGGATCTCATGCCAAGAGCTTTTATGCACTGTGAACTTGTGCAAATCACTGCTCATTGAATGAGTAACAGAGCAGATATACAGACAAATGATAATGTGTTGAATGTGGCAGTTTAACAAGTTTAATTGAAACATATTATCTCGAAGCTCTTAATATAATTCACAAATAGCAATTTAACTGCCATGAAAACACTTAAAGTGGGGTTGACATCATATCACCCCCCTTTTTTAAATGGCAGATGGAGTGATACATAAAGAGGTTGTGTTTTCCTGTGTTCTGGAAGTAATCATCATTAAAGTTGGACTCCAGAGCTTTTAACTCTAAAACCATTAGAAAATTACTGTTAGACCATTGGTAATGCAAGCACTCACTCAGTTCAGCTGTGAACGCTGAATTATGTGTTCATACGTGTTATGTAATGTTGAAATCCAGTTACATAAACCTTTAATGCATGAACAGGGGAAGATTGCATAGAGGGAAAGGTGAAATGTCACATCACATTGGCCTGCTACTTTCCAACCTGACTTTTGGCTTGGCACATCCACTTAACTGAAGGGCCACATCTTAAATTTACTCTCAAAATGTCTTTTTATACAAAGACAGTGGTGTGTGATCATACATATGAAATTAAAAATGTGTGGCTGGATATGCAATTGGGTTCACACTGCCTTCAGTAGTTTCAGGTTTGAATACCAGATCTTATGACTCCTCTGATGCTGTCTGGAAGTGGAAAAAAAATCTCCTGGAAAAAAAAATCAAATCCCAAAGAAAGTATCCACTGAAGTGCAATTGGAAGAAGCCTTGTGTTGGGTGGGACAAAAACCCCAAAGACAAACACTGCTTCTGAAAACAGAAAACTGGTGCCATTGCTGTAGAGGCAGTGTTGGGACTGTAGCCCCATATTTATGTATGTGATGTTTTTAGCGCGTGGCTTTCAGAGCACCTCGTGTCTTGCAAATGCTTTTCTTCAGTTTGTTAAATGTATTTTAGGCTCTGAAGGTCTCAGGCACAGGGAAGCAGGGAGTGGAGAGGAATGACTGTAACAGGTATTAACATTTGCACCTTTTTTTTTGCTCTAAGCTGAACATGGAGACCTTACAATCACTAAGTCCCAGAGTGTTAGAAAGAAAAAAAGCATTAATGCTAGCAAAAGTGCAATAAAATTTGATGACTAAATAGTAAAATGGTGAATTATTTTTATTGCTGAAGTTCCAGGGAAGGATTGAAGCTGTTTAGCAGACCTTTATATCTTGTGTCTTTTCTTTTTTATTTGCTTATCAAAGCAATGCTGCACAAAAATTACGTCACTTGGGCACAGTGTCACATGTACTGGTCTGCAATCCCCCATGGAATCTGTGATGCATCATTTTGCTCGCTATGATGCAGTCTCTGCCATCATTCCATACTGGGCAAAAAGCACCTT
Organism: Zonotrichia leucophrys gambelii; assembly: GCF_028769735.1. NCBI lineage: Eukaryota > Metazoa > Chordata > Aves > Passeriformes > Passerellidae > Zonotrichia > Zonotrichia leucophrys. The sequence continues at coordinate 100,079,230 of NC_088171.1, read as the reverse complement.
AGCAGGGAAAGCTGCTGCCCACTTACCCTACGTGATAAACTTTGTTTTTTCAAAAAACCCTCATGGCTTTCATGCAGTGTCATACAGAGCATTTATATTAAAAATGGAGACTCTTAGAAAGTATAAGGGAGGCAGGCTAGATGCATCAGGAATGGTGGAGGATGATTTCAGGTGCTTTTGTTGCTGACTGACTGGAAGCATTTCCCTTCTCAAAAGGAAAGGGAACAGAATGCCTTAGGAATTGTGTTGCCAGATTTTGTAGTTCTGACAGGTTTTGAGTCATAGTAAGACATGTGACTTTAGAGGGGTTCAGATCATTGTAAGGATCATGCTAGCACATGTCCCAAGGTGTGGCATGTGCACCAGAGATTAGTAAAGCAGGAGAGAGGGGGTAAGGTGTGAGTCTATAAACAGCAGATAAGACCAAACATTTCTTCTGAGATTTTCTAGCTTGAAATGTTTCTCCACATAAATAAACAATGTCTGTCTGTTCTTGATATTCCTTTTCAATTATTAGTTATTTATTTACTGAGAAGATGATAGTAAAGACAGTCATCAGAATGAAATTTTGAAATCACCTGATGGTGGTACTGATATACGTCAATGTTGTATATACAGAAGAATGGCTCAGACTGTGTTAAGTCCTTCAAAAGGAGCCAGCAGCTGATAACCCATCCTGAGTCACTGCAGGGGTAGTGCCAGTGCCTTGCTGGTCTTTTCTGAGACCAGACATTTCCTGCAAGGAGTGATGAGGAAGCAGCTCTGGGTGGTTGGTAGTTGGTATCTAAAGCCGTGGATAATATCTCTTTGCCAGAGAAGTGTTTGATGCCACTTCAGGATCATCAGCTTCTTCAGAAGCAACGTATGTAGGTACCAGCAGGCTGATGGGAACACTCTTGGTTCCTGTGCACTTGAAATTTCTGCTGAGTTCCAGGCCCTTGCAAATCTAAATCAATACACAATATGATAGGGATGAGTTGTTTAGAAACATATTTGTTTCTTAGCAAATGTTCTTAATACTTGAAACCTTAAAGGTACAAGTTCCTGTTAGTAAATCAAGGGCTGAAATTCTTCATTATAATGTTGGAAACAAATCTGAGAAATGAGAAATTGAGTAAATTGCATCAGGAACAATTCAGTAAGTATTGGTTAAGACCTTTCAGGTATAAAGTGGCTGGGGAAGCTGAGAAGTGGTTCAGCACAGAGCTCCCTTCCAGGGCACTGTTTTTCTAGGAGTAGCAGGGAGCTTCTGGTTGTTGCCAAGTAGAAGTGAAACATCAAGCAATGTTCATCAGGCTTCCCATGTAACTTACTGCAGTGCAGCTTTGTTCAGATGGCGCCTGTTAGTAAACAAATGAAATGCTTGGTATTAAGTCGGGGCATGCAAAACATCTCTTGGAATGTTGAGTTCCTGTGTTTGGTTTCCACTGCTACCTAAGAAGGTAATTGAAGTGCAGTTCTACCCAGTTACCCTGCATGATAAACTTTGATTTTCAAAAAAAAAACCATCTTGTGGCTTTCATACAGTGTCACACAGAGCATTTATATTAGAAATGGGGACTCTTAGAAAGTTTGAGGGAGTGGCAATTGCAGCATCTTATGCCTCCACCTTTAATTCTGTGGCAATTGCAGCATCTAATGCCTCCACCTTTAATTCTGAGATGGAGCCTTTGGGATGGGGAAGCTCTGTACAATGAATGACAATGAATGCAAATTATTGGCACGATTTACCTTCTGTCACCTCCAACAGTAGATACCAAAGTATTTATCTGGTTAACACTTTACCACCTCTTAATTATATATTGTATTCAGCCTCAGTGTTTTAAAAGAAGGGGAAATGGGATAGCATCAAACAGTTTTTTGACCGATTTTGTGATTTCCTACTTGACATGCCCTCTTTCTATAAAGAATTTAATGAATTTGCTGTGAATGAAGTAGCTTTACCACTTTCCACCCTCCATAACAGTTTCTTGAGGTTGTTACATTTTCCATAGGGATTTTAGAGGAGAAAGGGGTGGGGTAAATGACCTCCCTAGAGAACAGAGTTAAGGTCTTTCTATTCTGTCAGCTATACATCTTCACAGCCTTTAAACATACAGATTTCAAGCTTGATCTCTGAATTTTTCTGCTTTCTAAAGTTCCTTCTTTTTGCAATGCCTTCAGAATCCTTTACGGTTTTTTTTTGTTTCCTTCTCCCAAACTGTAGTTATGTTTTCTCAACCATAACTAAGTCAAATGTCTTCCTTTTGTTTGGAGAATGGTGCTGTTCTAGAAATGCATCTGATGTATATATTATGAAAGCTAAATGGTAGAGAGAGGAAGAGGGGCAAAGTGTGTGTGTATGTCATTACAATAATTTACAAAATGTTCTGCTTTGAAAGTCTAAACCTTATTCAAATGTAAGTTGTGTAATCTTCTTTTGATTTTTTTCAAGATCTTATCCTGTACATTTTCTATTGCACAAATAGAAACTCCCAAAAGAAGTCTAAAGTAGCTTTGTGTGTGTGTGTGTATTAATTATTTTTTCTTCCATTCAAACAAGGTCTCTTTACAAATTAGAAATGCCCAGTACATTGTATTAGATCACTGAGAAGCAAGGCAATGCTTGTTTGGTTTTAGAGAGAAAACACAACAAAACAAAAAATTAAAACACCAAAAACCAGAAAAAGCTTTATTGAAGCCACATCTCGGGTTTGGGTTGCTTAGCAGACAAAATTATTGCTGGTGCTATATGGAGACCAGCTGAGGAGGAAGGGAGCACCGATCTGTGTTACCTGTCCGTGGGCTGTTGGACCCTCTGATTTAGCAGCTGCAGCTGAATTACATCTGGTGCAACACATGCTTATATCCTAATGTGTCTGTCTTTTCTGTAAGGGTAGTGCTGTCTGGTTTTGGAACTAGAAAAAGGACAAAAGATATTAAAGCTTGCAGTTTCATGTTTTTAATCCTGCTTTTAATATTTTTCCAGGCAGCTACTTGCTTTGTATTGAATTTAAACTACTTGGATTTTTATTTTGTTATTAATCTCTGTATATTTCTTCCAGGAATTTTTGCTGTCGCATTGCAATGTCGTTGCAGCACCACAAAATCCAGTTATTTCTGTTAATATAATTTTTGTCTATGTAATGCATTATATTTTTCTATTTGTTCATCTTTCCTGTCCTCACAGCTGCCTATACTGGGCTCTGTTCAGATATATCTTGGCGATTTGTTCTAAGGTGGTTACTCTGGATGCCATCCTCACCAAATCTTAGGACATGGGTATTTTCAGACAGCATGGTGGAGACAGGGAGAAGCTGTGGTTTAAGTACTTCATCTCCTTTTAGGTGAGAGAGGATGTTTTGAGTTTTTCTTTGTGCTGCATGTTAAAGCAAATTTGAGGCTTGTCTGTGTTTCAAGGCTGGACAAATGAGTAGGGAGCTGTAAATGTTTTTCTAACCCTCCTTCCTGCTGAACCAAGCAGAAATTCTAAAGCAAAGAGAACCTGAACCATTATTTTGAATAGTGATGTTAACTGTACTTCATCATCCATTACCTAACCAAGGCATGCTTTATTTTGTTCACTTTAAATTATCATTCAGATTTGGTTAACCTAGGAATGCAGAATAGTGACATCAAATACTTGGTTAATTTGAATATCTTAAGATTCAGCAAACCAACTTCTAAATATCAATAACAGAATGTTGGAATGGCTGCAGCATTCTTTTGGCATCATATAATTTTTATAGACTTGATTGTTCATGTTATTGCCTTTTTTTGTATAGTTCTTCTCATTTGCTCCCAGGAGAAATTTTAAGTTGAAATAGTAGCATGAGCAATATTTTCAAGTACTTCAAATGGTGGAGAAAGAAGTATTCCACAAAAAGTTTTGTTTTTTAAAATTTGTATATTCAAAAGAAAAGAATACTCACAGTTAAATAGCAGTGCATATCCTTCAAGAGTTTTGAAAAGTTCTTTCACTACACACAGTCAAAAGCCCTTTTGGTAACCAGCAACTCTTCCATGATGTGGAACAGATCCTCTACTTCCTTTGCCAAAGAAGACATTATTTTACATTAACATTATTTGCTTTTTTGCAGTTAATGTGGTATTAAAGCCTTCTCTTGTATTTCAGTGCAGTGCTCAAATACAGACTGGGTTATAAAACTGGATGATCATTCTTGCAGTGATTAGTCCACTTGAATTCTTGCATTGTGTCCATTATCCTTGGCACCTCATTGCCTGTCTGAGGGTCTCTGCCCATCAAAGAACTGATATTTTAATGGGAGGGATTGCAAAAGTTTATTTTGCTCTATTTGCTGAAATGCTGCCTGTTAGATTGTACCTACGTGGTCTTGGTGGGCTGTGCAGTACTTAGGTGCAACCCATCATCACCTGGCCCCTTGCCAGTCCTGAAGGACGTGATAGCTTTGCTGCTTCTCATCTTGTGAAGGCTTTGTGCTTCACTGGTAATAGCTGCTGTGTCAGGCCCATTCTGGCAGATCTGCTGGCAGATTAATTATCATTGGATGTCTATGATTTCGGGGGCAAAAAAATCCCCTGTCAAGTGCTAACTGTATGAAGAATTTCAGCAAATAATTTCTCATCTTCAAGTGAAATACTTTTGTTGGCCTAGTGTGGCTTGTACTGAGCCAATGATATTTTTTTTTTGCTTGCTCCTCACACTATCTCTTCTTAGTGTAAATTAAAACATTTTGGCAAAAGGATAGATTAATACTTAGTCTTTGCAGAGTGCTACAGAAGTGTAATTGATATCTATCTTTTTTAACATTAAATGCTCTCTGGATGTCTCAAGTATTTGTCAAGCTCCAACTCAAGCTGGGACTTAAACCTGAAATTTAGTCCAAGGTTGCAAGTCTTCTGATGTTTGTTTCCATGCAATGTGTCTGTAGCTCGTTCAGCCCTGCATTTACTGCAGTAATTTTACTGCCTCCGTTAAGATTTTGGATTCTCTGTTTTTTCTATATGATTGTTTTACTACCTTTCTTTATACTTGTTTGGGTAGCTGTGTCTTCCTTTAGAAAACAATGGAATTTTTTTTTGCGTTAAGGCAAAAGCAAAGAAAGATTGCAAAAGTAATGAGAATCTCAGAACACAACCTTGTTTTTTATTTTGGAAGAGAATATGTGGAATTACAGCTGCAGGAAGAGTCTGCGAAGAGTCTCAGACAAATTAGAATTTTCTCAAAACATCTTCTGTTTCTATCCACCTTCTCATCTAACTAAAATTCACTTTCATGTTTCAACTACTGCTGTGTACTTTCTCTTGCCCTGACAAACAGAGTCTTGCTCATATCCATGGCAAATTCTCCTGCAAAGATTGTTGTCCCAGCTTGTCACTGAAGTTGGTGATGAATGTTGGCATCACTGGTTGATCAGAGACAGGAGCTGATATTTCAGTGAGAAATGAGATGTGATAGGTAGGAAATGAATAGGTCTTGAAAGCAAAAGCAAGTAATTTATGTGCTGGAGTTTTGTTATGGAGGAAGAGGAATTGGTGGATTAGAAGAAGAGTGACATGAGCAAACTTTCCTTAGCTTTGTCCTTTCAGCACCTTTTTGGGATGCTCTTTTTTGGAAGCCTCTTTGCGGGGGCACGTCCTCTGAGCACTACAGGAGCCTTCCTTCTCAGAAGTCTCCCTAGCTGTTGTGTCTGCAGAAATTTGGCAGTGATGAGGTTAGGGTATTCTTCTGACTTACATCACTGGATGGTTTCCTTGCATTCTTGCTCTCTTTCAGTGTTCATCTTGTGTCTTGTCAGAGGCTGCAGGGCTTACACAGCTGGAGAAAGGAGTTTTAGCTCGCAGCCCTCTCTGCAACAAGGCTTATTCATCAGACTTTGCATACTGGCAAAACTGGCATACTTAACCCTTATCTAACAAGCAGCCTCTCCAGTCCTTTGCCTACGTGTTTGCCTAGGGATCCAGCCTTAAAATTACCTGGATGGCCTCCTACATAAATCTTGCCCCAGTCAAGCACTCCTTGCCAAACCTGTGCTTGGCAATTTGTTGGTCTGGACCTCCCTTTTCTGATCAGTCTCTGCTGCCTCTTTGTTGGCCATAACCCCTGCAGAACAGCCATCTGTCCAGCCCGATGATACTTTTTACGTGCAAATCCCCCTTCATCCCTGGTGAGTCATGTAAATCATTTATCACCCTGCTTGTGTACAGCTCTTTCATAAGTGTATAAAGACAAAAGATGGAGATTTCAGCACATAGTAGAGTCAGAGGATGCAGGAGGAGATGTTATGTAATGAGGCAGGGTGAATAGGTTATGGATAAGGAACACCGGAGTCCCGCACTCAGATAGTCAACCTCAGCTACCTGTGTGGCAGATTAAGAGGAATCAGGAATAATAGAGCCTTTTCTCCCTGCAGAGCCCCTTCTGGCTTGAAAGGATTTTTTTAGCAGACATTTTTTCCAGATTATTTCAGCAATGCTATCATTTGTCATCAGCACTGGGCTGTGGTGGTGGCCATTGGTCTGGCTCCTTGCAGAAGAACATGGATGTTAATGCATTGACCTCCTCAAGGTCTGGTGCCTTAGGTACCATAAGGCACAGATAGCTCAGGGCTTGCCTCTGTGCCTGAACTGGGCTGCCTCTTCCCTCAGATTGCACTGTAGTGTCCCAAAGAGCTTAAACTGAGCAGGAGCGGATAAGCCCTGCCAGCCCAGCATGATCCATGTGGTGTGCTCCACCTCTTCCCAGTGCGAGTTTAGTGGGAGCCTCTTTCTTGGGTGCCAGAGTCACGGAGTGCTCCCACTGAGAGCTCATCCTGTTGCTGGAGAGGTGATGAAGCCCATGTCATACTTTCCTTCACTATGGCTGGGACTGAGATGAATGTTCTTTCTGGAACACCCTTGGCTCAATAAAACAGCTGGATGGGAATGAAAATGAAAATCCTCCCTAATGAAAATCTGCCTTAATTGTCCATGAGTGAATCATTACGGTTTTAGAGGAATGTTTAAAGGGGAAAAAAAAAGGAAAAGTGCTCCATATTGAGCTTCAGCTTGATTTCTAATCATGATTGGCTTAAACCCAGAAGTCAGACACTTAATATTCTTGCTGAATTTTTAACTGTTGCAACTCTGGACAGCCTTTTGATCTGTACAGATGTCATCATGCACTTTGTGAAATTCTTACCCTCGACAGCCTTCAGCAGCCAATTCTACCGTCATCTGCATATTGCAGGGAAAAGTGTTTCCTTCAATGAAAGTAGTCAGTAGTATTTCTCAAGGCCCTACAACCTTGTTTTGGTTTAGATTTGATCACGATGCAGATTGCCCAGTGTCAGGCTTTGTAGAGATTGCAGACTCCTAGAATGGTGTGGCTCTGTGCACCTAGAATAAAGACACATGCTTTATGGTATTTTTTGTGCCCAAAATAGCAAACAAATACTAATCCTCACAACATATGGAAAGGCATCTGCTTTGAATCTGTGAAGCTGAGGAAGGGCGGGGGGAATTCGCAGAATCTGGAAGAGAGTTCCACCTTTCAGCTAGAGTTGGTGGTCTATTAAATGATGTGGCCAGATTTCAAATCAGACGACTCTTTGAAACCCTGTGAAACACCTGACTCAAGCTATTGCACAGAGGAATGGTTTTAAAATTATTACTGAGCTATTGAATATCTTAGATGAACAAAAGTACATGGTTGGAAGTAAAATTGATTCAAAGAATTAAGTCAAGAGAAAGTCCCTAACCCTGACTGCAGAAGTTTCACCTAAGATGTTATGGACAGCCTATTGTTTCACATTAATCAGCACAGAAGAAGGCACATTGTTCAGCTTTGTTAGAGGAGAAAAGCATTGGTGTAGATATTCGTCCCAACTTCCATGATTCTGTAAGCACCTATGACGCACTTAGTTATTTTTGGCTTAAAATGTTGTAAACAATAAGCCTTGAAACATTTTTGTTGACAGCATAGCATGAAATGGAATAAAATCTGTTGCATCAGAGAGGTCCTAGTATGGTATGTGTGGATGTTAACCTAAACTATATATGACATAAACTCTCTTCTTACTAGGTGGTTGAATCATTGCCCAAGATATGCTAAAATTTTTTTGGTTCTTCATGGGCAAAGTTGAATCTTATATCAACTACAGTTACAATTGTGTTAAAGAATTAATTTGATACTGTTAAATCTTAAGTTATGGCATGCTTAATTTTGTCTGTGTAGCTCAGGCTAAAAGGAGTTGCAGTTGTGTTATTAGAGCTAAAGCTATGTGCTGAGTTAGGACATGATCTGTGCCTGGGAAGCATGGCTGGGTCCTGTGGGAAGGCTGGGAAGCAGAATAGTCCTTAAATATTCCTTTGACTAGAGCCTAATTTTCATAGATGGAATATGCTTTACTGAGCATTTTGGACAGCTTTACACTTGAGATACTGTTTTCCTTTTTTTATACTTCTTGAATATTGAGGAAGCTTTTATCTGTCGTTTCCTGGCTGAAGGTAACTTTAGATGATGCTGTGAATAGAGTGCGTGCCAATCCGTAATGAAATTTCCAAGTGCAATTTATGTTAGGCACACTGCTTTGACCTTTCTGTTTTGTTTTTATATGAGATGTGCAACAGCAGAGTCTAATCTTCCTCTTTCTAAAGTCAGAGCTTGTTTGGTGAGGTTTTCAAAATATTCCAATCTGATAAACATATCTGGCAAGATTTACGAACCTGTTACTATTCCTTAAATTATCTTAATGCATCCCATCATCTTGATAATTATGCTTACACAATATCATGTTGGCCATTAATTTGATTTCATATCTTACTACACACAGTCTTTGAAAAGTTTCATGCAACAAAGGCGTTCGTGTGCTTTTATCTGTAGCGCTGAGCTGCTTACATGAAAATTGTTTTCGGCCTTATCAGTTCCTGGCAGGGCATGACATGTCTGTGTGTGACGCCGTGTTCCGTCCTACCTCTGCCTCATCCTCGCTCCTCTGTGGCACAGGGCAGAGCTGGGACTCTTCAGGAAATATTAAAGAGGGTAGCACATTCCTCTGAGGACTGTTGTGTGTAGCAAATTGTTGGTAACTGTCAGGTTCAAACAGCACATGGAGTCTTTTGGTGAACAAATACTAATCACCAGCAGAACTCAGTAAAGCAAGCAGCAGCATTTATTTGGCCTGGTATAAGTTTAATGTAAAGGCCTGGGTTGAAAATATTTTGATACAGGCACAATCTTACCCCTGCTTTGCTGTTAAATATTTACATTTACACAAGGCTTTGACCTGGTAGTATATATGTCAGCAGGCACATATAAATAGATTCCATGCAGTGATTTATCAGTCTATACAGTGTTATTGCATGAGCATACACTATGCAAGCAACACATCAGCCTGACTTTGCAGCTTGGGCCTGGCACCATCCCAGTTCTTCCAAATGGTTACAGGGTCCAGTAAACGAACAATTTATCTGGTGTCTCCACAGTGGAAAGTTCTCTGTGCCTGATCAGCGACTGACTCAAACAGTTGCTAGTGAAGCAAAAAAACATCTTTCAAAAGCCTTGCTAAGCTGTGCTCAAACAGCAGACTCTGCAGCTGGGGCAGAGCAACTTGTCAGCTCTGCAGAAGCTGCTCCTGGAAACCACTGCATCCTTCCCTCCAGCCCTGACCAGCTCAGCTCTCAGAGGGTGAGGGGCAGGACCTGTGGCAAGGATGGCCAGAAATAAAAACATCTGCCAGAGCTTCAGGAATGGTTATCAACACCAGTACAAGGCAGTAGTTGCCTCACACGTTTAAGTAGGGGCACAAGCCCTTCTCAACTGAGCCACTCTGGTTTGCTCACCGCAGGACAGGTGGATGAAAGGTTGGATTAGATCCCATTGCTCCTTCCTCGTCCCTTCTCCCTGCTGAGGCTGGGCCCTGCTGTTGGGAGCAGGGCTGGCATGCGTCCATGGGCTCATTTTAAGGACAACATCTGCGTTTTCCTCTAACCATTTCAATGTAAGGTCACTTAAATGAGGAAGATCAGGCTTGCTAACCTTCTGCTTTGTGGTCATTATCTAGAGGTGTGTTGGGCCAGGGAAACTGCCTTTGGGAAAGTTTAATGCAGTTTTAATGGCAGATGTGCTCCATTCCCCAAAGTGTTTTTCCTGTTTGTTTTTTTTTCTGGTATGTGTGGAACAGATTTTAGACGGAATGAACAAAAGCAATGCAGAGGTTAGCAGGTCTGAGAGGAATCCTGGGTATATTAAAAACAAATGGGAAATAAGACATTGACCAAAATCTAGAAAAATATGGACTACAAGTCTCCTGTGAGTTGCCTGGCTGGCTTTCCACCTCTAAATTATTTCCATGCAGCAAGTTAAGCAGGGATAGACCTAACAGGCATTGAGAGTTGCCAGGAATTCTTTGTATGATTGTAACTTTTTAATTTCCATCTTAGAAAAAAGTGTGTTTTTTATTGTTAGCAGTTTTTTTGCATGCTAGCAGCTTTACAGAGATGAAGACTATGAAAAGGATATACCTATCTGTGTCTAATAGAGATAAACAGACCCTTTTCCTGCGGGAAAAGCACTGTTTTTATTCTTTCGTGGTGATGTGCCAAATGGGCTGGATGGGAAGAACTTCCCTGCCCTGTTTGCTCCTGTCTCTGGTGTGGCTCTCGCCAGCAGGCTCAGCTGATCTTGGCTAGAGGTGCTCCACTGCTTGCAGCAATGATACCCTGACAAAACACTGTTGACTTAAGTCAGACCAGCCTCCTCCCTTTTGTAAAAACAAAACTTTCAAGCGAGAAGTAAGTCTGATTGCTTTAATCTCCTTGTGTCTTCCACTTTGCCTTCCCTTTTAAATAAAGTGCTCATCTCGATGTTCTGTCTTACTTGGAAATCTGAAGGAGTGGTGGGGGGGGAGTGGAGAAATAATGATGAAGGAAGAGATAAATGTAGCAAAGGTGGAAGTGATAGTTTATTCATGGCGTTACATCTCTCTTATCTTGATCTGGCCTACTTGAAGACTGTTTTTTTTCCCCATCCAGGCTCCTTTGATGAGTGTTGATGGTTCTCTCCCACTGCTGTGGCCGTAGCCTGATCCTCTCGCCCCACTTCCCTCATAGTCAACATCCACAGGATGTATATTATAATTTGTGTGGATGGAAGCAGAAGCAGCAAAAAATAACCTTCCCTGGCATAGTAGGCAAACCATCCATCTGTTTTCCACCAGCTCCCACATCTCCTGTTTCTGAAGTTGCTGCACCTATTTTGCAGCTGACTGCCAGGCTCCAGCTATCGTGCTGGAACCAACAAGTCAGAGATTCTCTTCCACTTTTTATTACCTTTCCTTCTGGGAATGGCTCCATAAACCCAACGTAGTTCTTGAGTTCTGCTGATTTTAATTATTACGCTTTGATTTAGAGAAGTATGAGATTTATGTTCTTTTGTTTGGTTCAGAGACTTTCAAAGGCAAGCCAATGCGGAGATCGCTTTCCATTCCTGCTGCCAATTTTCTCATGCTGTTGAGGAATTCATTTAAGCTTAGTTTTTAGGCAGGGTTTGTTGGGGCTTTTTCACCTCTCTGGTACGGCTCACACCAACTGTTAAAGTCATGAGCCAGTCTGTCAAAATCATGGTCAGCTTAAAGATCATGAGCTTTTAATAAACAGGTTATTTTCTTGAGTCTTTGTAGCCCACTCGGGCTTTTCAGGCTCTTCTGTGTAAGCTCAGCTGGGGGCCTTCTTAAATGTCAGCTGATTCCAAGGTAATCAGTTGTTTTCAAAAGCTATGACTTTAAATAGAGGATCATGAGACTTGCAATAAAATTTCAAGGGTTGGCAATGCTGAGTCTTGTATTCTACAAGCTTTACAGTATTTTAATTGCTATTGTGAGACATTTAGAGTGGCACTCCCTTCCCTCCCAGCCTCCTCATTTGAAGCAGCTCATGCAGCTTGCAACATGGCTCTGTCAAGGTTCACAGAGACTCCAGCTTCTTTCCTATGTGACCCAGACGTTCTGTCCCCTGAAATGTGCCAGACGGACAAGAGGTTACTTTGAGAAATAGTTCGCACTTTTCCCAGACTCTGCTGCTCAGCCTCTCTCACAAATATGTAGCTGAGGTAATGTCACTGTAGATAGTATTTGTACATCTTTTCCAGAAGCTGAATGCCTAAGCTAATAAAATCAAAAAACTGTCACAAACTCTTTTTTCCCCACCATGTTTCCTTCTGTCAGTGCTTTAGGAGCATTAATTTGGGCTGTTTCACAGTGTAGAACTGACTTTTTTCCTTTGACTGAAGCAGAACCAAAGGACTTCCCTGCCAGTGTACAAAGAATTTGCTTGAAGGTTTTCTGACAGGAAAGTACTTTTTTTTTTTTTTTTTTTTTTTCAGCTGAGCATGGTTGTGTTTCCACTCACTTGCACTGAAAATGGTGTTAGTTACTGCACAAATACCATTTCAAATAATGCTGTCCTGTTTTAAGGCACTTCTCATTGCCCTTATCAAACAGTAGTAAAATCTTTTCTTTCCAGCTATCTTTTCCTCAGTTGCAATGTAGCAATAGTGACTGCATGATTAATTACTCTTTGCATGGTGTTTTCTGAGTAGGTTAAACATTTACAATGGTACAAGGTATTGTGCTGTAGTTAATTACCATGTGCTTTCTGTGGATTGGGTTGGAGTCAAGGGTAGTTGAACCTACAGAAAGCTCTTAGGAAAACCAAGGAAACGCAAGAACTGCAGTGCAGTGCCTACCTGAAGATCTTTTCCTGGATGGAGGTAGAATTATTCCTACTTCCTTGGATCTCCTGCATAGCCCACCAGAGCCTCACATGGGGAATCACTGCTTGCCCCAAATATAGTGTGTCTTGTTCTTGCTTGGTGGAAGTTGCTACTGAGAGCAGATACAGGTGTCAGCAGAGCCTTTTGTATCCTGACAGGGATGCTAGGGGAGACCCAAGGTGGATGTTTTCTTTAAAGCTGGCAGAGGCAGTTTTCCTTGCTCAGGTAAGTGCTCTCTGTTTTGGAAGCAGATTTTGTAAGCCTTCTCTGATCAGCCTTTGCTTCTACCCCACTCCCCACTTGAGTAATTTAATTTCTGCTTAAAGGAGAAACATTTTCAAATTCTTCTTTCCGAGTTTGTTAGTGATTTATTGTTCTTATTGAAAACTTTGCACCTTTTACATGCACTGCAATTAGAAATAGGGACAGAAACTCTCTGGAGACTGGAGTACTGTGCAATAGTAAAAACTTGTGAAACAGAGTAAGGTAGAACAGAAAACAAGTCATAAAATGGCCAGGCAACCTACAGCTGCACAGAAGGCTTCAATCTTTCCCTCAATGTGTTGAAATGAAAAAAATAAAGCGAAACAAAAGCAAAAATAGAAGACGAGGAACAGAGCAAGGGAAGGAAACAGAGACAGAAAGCAAAGTGATTTTCTCACTGACTGCCTGACCATTAATGCCAGAATCTGCCACGTGATCCAGCCCCTGACTTTCACCCTGCCTTCAGCCCAGCACCATACCAAGATCCACAATCTCACACTGAAGAGTGGATTTGACACAGCCAAAGCGATGATTTTCCCAGTGACACTCCACGCTGCATAAACAGATGTCTCCTTTGTTAGTCATTCCTTGTGTATCCTTGGTGGGATGGTCCTGGCTGCAGAACAGTGTTAATACCTTCCCAGTGACTCCTGCTTACCCCAGCTGGAGGTGGAGTTGAAATGGCAAGCAGATGTACACCAGCTCTTCCCCAGCATATCCTGTTTTTCCAGAGATTTAATCTAAGGCAAAGTTTTCACTTGGTATGAATGTGAGACATCCTGCACCAGCAATAGGGAATGTTTGGCTTTGATTTAATTTATCCAGACTTTGTGATAGACTGATCTCAGGGGCAGGGAGGCACTGGGGCTTGCATCACCAGCTCTCCTGGTTAGAGATTTCTCCTCAAGGACTCTTCTCCCAAGCAGAGGGAGCCCATCACTTTTAGTAAAGATGGCAAAGACTGTAATTGGTTTAATTTTATACGAATTCAGTGTTTCTTGGATGAATTGCAGATTTGGTGAAGCACCAGGTACCTCAGTGCTATAAAGAAACACAGTTCAATTTTTAATTCAAGTTTAATTCTTTTTAAATATTTCAGGTTGATTTTTCTGTCTCCTTTTTTATTTTTGTGTTTTGTAAGTTGGAAGCTGCCTCAGCACGTTGTATATGCTGCTGTAGTGGCACGTCTTAGCTAAGCTCAAGGGGAGTTTTAGAGGTTGCTGCCTCCTGAGAGCGTAACCCGGTACGACAGTGGCTTCCTTGGCAAAGCCAGCGCCAGAGCCTTCTGGCTCTGCATCTGCCTGCCACCACCGAGGCGTTGGCAGAAGGGCTGCTGGCAAGGCCGAGCTGCTGAGCCATTGCTGGAGAGATCTGTCTGGAAAAACAGCTCTGCAGGAACAAACAAGCTGGGTATTGTTATTCTAGACCAACTCAAAGATGTGTTTTGTAGGATGGTGGCACAAAGAGCTGTGGTGCGAGTCCACGTGAGGGGCACCCTTGGAACCTCAGCTCGGTGTGGTGTCAAACACCACAGGCTACTCAGAGGTCTGAATTGGTGTAAGTACTGGCAGTGGGAGTGTGTTATGGAAATACCTCCAACCAAGCAAGACACAATTACAGGCTGCTGTGACTTCCACCAGTTGTCATGTATTCCCCAAGTTAAAGTTTCCACGTTAAAATGCGTAAATGTCAAATTAATCAGACTGATTACTGAGTTCATTTTCAGAATGTTGGTTAGCTGCTGGTATTTGTGGATTGCTGATTCATCTGGGAGATGCAATGCAGCAGGGAGCGTGGATATGTCCATTGGAAAAAGAGGCATTTCATTTGTGTCCTTTAAAGCCTTTCTTCTCTTCAAATACACACATGATAAAAACTCTCTCTGAAAGGTATTCAGTGGGGTTAAAAGCAGAAGATGTGTTTATGCTGCAGGTTGTTAAATGTATTTACAGCCTTTTTTTGGAGCTCAGTGGGAACTGTGCTGTTGTTTATTGGTCTGCTTCAACAGCTGCTGGCTGAAATTAAAGGAAATCCATTGCCTTGATTTGCAAAAACATGATAGATTGCTTGTGCTATGAGATATGAGAGGCAATTTGAGTGAAGCCCAACATGTGTAGCATGTCATGAGAAAACATGTAGTTTGCAATATTCAGATAATCCATATAAATGGATCTGCAGGTTCTTAAGATATAAAAATAGTTTTGTTTGAACTGATCTCCTGATTTTCTTTGGTATTTCTCAGGCCTGACCAAAGGGACTGAAGACTCTGGCTCCACATTTGAGTCAGTGGTGGTGACTTCAGCTTGTGCTGTCCAGCCACTCTTTCCTGTCCTGAGCTTTGTAAATGCAGGTGTTTTCTACTACAGTCAAGTATTTCTGGGAACTTATTTGTCAGAAAAATAATTAGGAAAAAAGCAAAGGGCATTAGAGCCAGTACTAATCAGTCCACATACCCAGTTTAAGCAGACACTTCTCCACATTCCTGTTTTTCTGGCGGCTTGCAGTTCTCAGTTTTTCAGGTCCATCTCTGAAAGAAAGATATGAAGGTGGGAAAGAAACCTGTGTATGCAAGTCCCTCTGACCACTGGCAGTGTGCAACATGGGAAGCCCCATGGAAGTAGAAAGACCTGCTCTTAAACACCTGCTTATGTTAGCTCATGGCAGCAGTGAACCTTTGACACTTGGTCCACTTCTTTTCTGTTCACTGGAGACCTTTCTGCTGGGAGCCTTGCTCTCTTTTTTCATTTCTTTCCTCTGAAGTGGCCGGAGAGGCCACGTCTGAAAGGACAGTCCTTGCAGTTATTGACAGGTGCAGCTTTTGTCTCATCCAGGATGTTCCTGCTCAGTCTCCTGACTGCAGTGACAAGGTCGTGGCACACAACATTTCTGAACAATGAAGAATGTTGAATAAATAAAAGCACATAACAAGAAATTAAATTTGTAGGTCAGACAGGCAGCTAGCCAGATTATAATGTGTGTGAGAATGTGTGTGTAATTATGTTGTTTCAAAAGTAGAGCAGGGACTTTCCTTACATCATGTTTAATTTTATTCTCCACATAAAAATATATTGTTGAAATTCACTCAGCACTTACTGTTGCATGTAAGGATAAATCAGCTATCAGACAATGGAAGTCTTTTGCTGCTATGTTTGGTACTGATCCTCATCAGAGGGATACTGTGTTTGATTTTAGTTCCCTCCCTTCAAGAGACAAGACTGAACTGGAGAAAGTTCTGAATTATAAGAGATTTCAAATAGGTAACCACAGAGAAAAGATTGGAAAAAAAAGGAGACCAGAAAGGACAGAAGTCTTTGATATGAAAAATGTCAGTATTTAAGTATCAGCAATCAATGGCTTGCCATAATTTCCAGAGGAAGCAAAGAAATCAATTTAATGTGCCACAGATCTGATTTTGGCTAAGTCTACTGGGTCTTTCCATTACTGAGATGATAAAGCATCATCAGTGGCAACCTGAGGGTTACCCAGTGCAGAATCCTCACTAGAGGAGAGAACAGCTCAGACAGCCATCAGCCATGGGCAATGTACATGTGTTTGTTCTTATCTTAGACTAGGAGGGTTGGCCTTGTAAATATGTGAATTCTTCAGCCCCATATTTCTTTGTTTTCATGCATGAATAAAGAGACCCCTACAGCACCCTGTGGCTAACCCAGAGGACTTTGTTAGATCACTGTCTGCTCTCCGTGTCTAATTTTATCTCTGTCTGCACTTGGTCTTGCTCTCTACCTCCGGCCACATGTTCTTGCCCACTTCCTTGTGACAGCTCTCCTACAGCTGTGTGGTGACCTAGACTGTGGTGCTGACCCAACAGGAAAGCAGCCCAGTAAGAGATTAGCTTACTGCAATTTATTCAACTTACGTAGCCATTCCATAGATGTAATGTAAACATTTATAGGGGTGGTAGGTAATACTTACATACTCTGTCAGGAATGTTGATTAATGGATCATACAAGTTAAAGGATGGGGTCTTCTGAAATTTTCTTCTGGTCTAGTAATGGTTTGGAGAAGTCACTTAAATATTTTATCCTGTTTCCTCGTCTGCAAAATAAAAATATTTGACTAATTTGCAAGAACTGTTGTACAGCACTTAGAATTAAGAGTGGGTGAAAGGCTGGAAATACTATATTTTTTTAAAGGTCAAAATAGAATTTTCTAATAATTTTGGTACAATGTTAACTTGAGCTGACACAATTTTTTATCTCTATATGCCAAAATAATTTGTCTCCTGTGAATGTACTTAGTAGAGTCAAAGTATCAACTCAAAGAGGAATTTCTTAGACATTTATTATATTTAATGCAGACGGTATTTTCTTATTTTTATTCTCACTCTCTCATAAGGAGAGGCTTAATATTTCCCCAACTGTTTTTGCCTGCCCTCTGGAGCAGTTTTTGGTTAAAATGCATTGAATGCTGCAGAAAGGTTGCAAAGATTTGAACATTTGAACAAAGTGCAAGCTGCAATCAGGGGACTGTGATCATGACTGTCTTTCTTCTGCCCAGGGAACTGGAGAGTTCAGAGCTGCATGAGCTGTAAACTCACTGTGTCATCCCTCCTTAGGCTCTAACAACAACATGAAAGCCCTGATTGGCAGTCTTGGCACATTTTCCTGAAATCTCCCTGGTATAGAACCTACCAAGGCAAAGGAGTAAACACCTTTTGATCCTGCATAGCTGCAATGGGAACAGAAATCGGGAACACAAACACAAGTTCAGGTTGGTTTTAGGAGCAGCACTTGGCAGCCCATGGGAAAAGCGTTGTGCTTGTCCCTGGAGCCAGGGACTGAGTGCTGGTAGGATGTGTCCTGTGGAAGGTCTGATGAAGTGTAGGCTTCCTCCTGAGCTGCTGGAGCATTTAGATATGGATGGCTAAGTACACTCACTGAGGGGCAAACGACCTTGTACATTAACACTGGTGTCAAGTGCAGCTGTAAATACTGAGCAGCTTCCAGTGGCTACCTGTCTTCTGCGTGTGCACTCTGTCTCTGGTTTGGCCAGCACAGTGCTGGCACTCTGGATTACAGCTGGAGGCTGACACTGTTCAAGACTTGACTG
Organism: Zonotrichia leucophrys gambelii; assembly: GCF_028769735.1. Classification (NCBI taxonomy): domain Eukaryota; kingdom Metazoa; phylum Chordata; class Aves; order Passeriformes; family Passerellidae; genus Zonotrichia; species Zonotrichia leucophrys. The sequence goes on along the minus strand of NC_088171.1, from coordinate 100,061,184 downwards.
AAATTTCGCTGTTTGATTCTTGCTGAAGTTAATATCCAATTTATGGTGTGTTGTCATTGCTGGATTACAGTTACCAACTCTTACTGTCCTCCTCTGTAGTCACACATTGATTTGCATTTTCTTCCAAACCTGCCTTCCAAGGCTACTGATTATAGAAATACTTAAGAATTTTGGTCTCGCTGTAAAAAAGGTTAATTTCCAGCTCTCCCAGTTGCAAAGAAAAGCTTAAAAATATGATTCCTGAAGACTTTGAAACTAGATAAAATTAAAACAAAAAGGATATTTAAGCTCTCCTGATAGAAGTGCTGCCACAATTTCTGAATAGTTTGAAGTGGTAACTCATGTTCTGTTGTTTGATTCCATATAATATTAATTTGTTAAATATCTCTCACTATATTTGGCTGTGTTTTTGTTCAGTGCCTCTTTCAAGACCTAAAACAAATGACTCCAGGCTCTAAGTAGTTTTTTGCATTGATGACAGTATGTTCAGACACAGAGAATAATATTGTTAATGAAAAGTTTTTTCTTTATGATCTTACTGATAAAGCATGTAAGTACATTGGTATTTTTTTTAATTAATTGGGTTTTTCTTTATAATATCTTTAAACATAAGTGATAGGCTACTTACCCCTACATTACAGTCTCTCCTGTAAGTTGCTAACCAGAAAGAGTTGTTAGTGTAATCTCCTCAGCATCACATCTGAGCTCTGTATCAAGAAAGTCTTATGTCATAACTGTTCTTGAAATACAGTTGAACCCCATCTGGATTTTCCAGTTACTTGTTTGCATTTATGGTGAGCACTAGGAAATCCAGCAGGAGCTCTGTGAAAATGTGGTGAGAAAGGGCCAGCCCTCTCAGAGACCCACTGTGCAGTTTTAAGGATTTCCTATTCAATTTTAATAATAGAAGATTTGCTAAATTTGAACTAATGAGAAATAAATGTAGTTTCAGACGTTACTGACAAATCTAACTAAACTCAGTCAAAAATCTCTTAGTTCTGCTAAACTGTATCCCAGTATCTTGAGAGTTGCTCTTCTGATCAGGGGTTCTTATTCAACACTTTGTGCAAATTTTCTCTTAGGGAGAGAAATCAATAAGTTTTATTACATGTTGGGAACCTACAGATACCAAGGTGCAATATGAATGCTAAACTAGTTTAACTTGGCAGCACCTTTTTGTTAGTTGTTTTGTGACTCCATTAATATGTCATGATTAACTTGATGATTTTTATGCAAGCCAACTTCTGTGTTTTGAAAGAATGAAAAGGTGATTGTTCCTGAGTAGCTGTGTTTCTTACCAGGCAAGTGCAAACGTGGTAATGCCGCGACATGGCTCTGCTGCTTTTAATGTCAGGTCTCCAGACAATACTTCTCTACAGGGTGTAGACATGCTGTGAGAGGATCATGTTTCCATAAAACAACAGAAGCTTAAGGTGGTGTATTAGGTTTGCTAAAACACGTTTGCTTCCCCGTCTTAATATTGTTTTCATTGGATACAATCAAATACTTTATCATTCAGATAACAAAGTGTGTCAGCAAGTAATTGTATTTGCAAATTTCAGGACATAATTATCTGAGCATATGCAAAATTATGGGCAAGGAAAGTTGGTAACCCAGTTAAGATGAGACTGAAAATTTGACTTCTTATATATACATGCTGTTTGAAACAAAAAGGGAGAGGCAGTGCTTTCCCTGGAAAGAAAGAAGTCAGTATGGTGTTGGCATTGCTCTTTAATGTGCTTTGCCAGTACAAAGGACTCAAGGTTTTTTATTAATTTAATCCATTTCCAATTAAGGTTTTCTTTTGGGGAAGGTGACAGAAATTATTTGAGAACAAATTGATAAATAAGAGCTATAATGATAATAAAGTTTTTCTTCTGCTTAGAAATTAATGTTTAACAACTGAAGTGAAGAGGCTGGGAAATAGGCAAAAACCTCAAAAGCAGGAGAATAGCCTTACCTGTCACTAAGATTCAAGAGAGTCTACAGCACAGGACCTTTGTTATACAGCTGTTTATGGGAACAGTGAGTTAGTTACAGACCCCTGGCATACTCCCCCAGTACAATAAGAAAGTAGATTTTGGGGAATGGTTCAAAAGTATGAACAAGAATAAAGCCATCTTTCCCCCCAGTCTGGAAATGTAAAAAAAAAATGAGGTTAAAAAAAACCCAAGTTTTATTTTTAGGGTAAAAAGATCAATTTCCTAAACACAAACACAGCTCTCTTCCTTTAGTCTTTTCTATTCTGATTCCAAGCCCCCTGAGCAGAGCTGAGCTTCTGTTCAAGGCAAAAGGATGCTATTGCCTCGTGGATCTTGTAAATTTTATTTCAGAATGGGTCAAGGGGCTGTTTCAGAGGGATTGGAAGCTGGCTCCATGTGCCAGCTCCTCACCTAGCCCCAAGCTAACAGCTGACATGAAATCTCCATTCCAAACTCCAATTCCATGCTCAGCAGCACTGGCTATGCACTGGGTGGTCAGTTAGGGTCTATTTTTAGGGCATGAATAAGGATTACGTGTTTCAGCTGTCTGCACCTTTTGTGTAACACCAGACTTCTTTCCCCATTTAAAGTCTGAGCTGATGAGGAAATGTGAGTGGAAAAGGTTTCTGAGATCTGTGGTTTCCTAATGTCAGAATAGTAAGGTTTGGGTTAGGTTGCAGGGCAGTCTGACACAGAAGGCTTGCTTATTGCAGAATAAGCCCCTGGAGTTTAATTTTATTTGCATTCCACATTCCTTAGAGCAAATAAAAAGTGTGAGTTTTGAAATGGTTTAGACGGATTTTTCCCAAGCCTCTAAAAAAAATCTGTGATCTCATTGTTCATAACTCACTTTGTTAAATTCCATACTTGGACTATGGGTGATGAGGATTGCCTCTGCACTTCTCACAGCTCTGTTAAGTCTACATACATAGTTTAGTCTGTCAAAGATGGGTTTTTCTCATCAGGGCTTGTTAGTGCAAGTATGCCATTCTCACCATTGTGGCAAACTGTTTTTTAAGGGATTATCTGTTGTGACAGCCTCAATCTTTACCTGTTTCTCTGGTGAAATCTGGTTCAGTACATTTTGATTTCCATCTGATTCCCTGATGATATTCAGCCCTACCCTCTGCTGTGCTACTTCATGCTGCTTTAGCAGGAGCTGTTGGCTTGGCCTTTCCATCTCCAGGAGCTGCTCCTCTGTTATTCCTCCCTTGCAAATACATCCTGAGATTGGAGGCTGCTACAGAAGGAACAGTGCAACCATACACAGAGAGGCTTTGTTTGGCCTGGAAAGGTTGCAATCTAAAAATGAGCTTGATGATGTCTAGACAAGACTGTAAGTATTTAGTACCTTTACAGAGCTTTGCATCTTCAAAGCACTCTGCAAACATTAACTGATTAACATAACTGCGCCATCTGTTTTGATGTTTACATTTTGTGCAGGCAAAATTCCTGCTTTGTTTTATTACCTCTTGCAGGTATGTGGATGTCATTATTACGGCCCTTCAGAGGATGGTAAAGTCAGGTTCACACATGTCTCTGGTAACATTTTGCCTTAAAACTCAAGCCAGTGCCATTGGGGCCCTGCTCTCTGACCTGGCTGTGACAGTTGGGATTATTTCCCTCTGAAATTTCAGCCTCTAGTCTGTAGAAATTGTTGTTCCCATGGCTCCCGGAGGCTGCTGCCTCTCTTGTCACTTTGCTGCTGAACTTAACTGTTTTCTCCCCAGCCATGGACAGGCAGGGACACATCCAGTGGTGTGGGAGCTTCTCTGCAGAATGCTCCCAGACAGCCAGCTGAAATATTGTCTCAGGCAGAAAAAGGGGTAGAAACCACAAAGATAGGGAAAAGAAGGGGAAATTTTTACTTAGCTTTTGGCAAAAGGTTGTTTTTCTCTGCAACTTCATGCATGGCTACAAGAAATGTCATTGTATTCTTCTTTTCCCAACTTGTTATTGGAGATTTTGTGTAACAGAGGGGCTGTACTGATGAGCCAGTGTTAATTTTCCATCTCAGTTTAAATTTCTTACTAAAGATTTCAAGACTGTTTCAAGACTGATTTAAATCAAAGCACTAGTAGCACTGACAAGAATCAAAGCTGAAAAACCTTAAAGCAAACCAAAACCACACTCTTCATTTTTTGTCTCTTTTTTCCCCTTTTATTTTCAACTCCTCACCATTTCAACATTTCACTGCCTGAGTGGTGTTTCAGGTAGATCACACAACCTAATACTCCCTTTATTTCCAAGTTACTGGAACTTTGTTTTGCAGAAGAGCTCTAAAGAAACAAGTGCTCTGCTGTCAGCAGGGAGAGACCGGCGGTGTTTTGATCCAGGGAAAATTGCAGGCACTCGGTGAGGGAAGCGAATCGTGAGAGATGTGCAGCGAGGCAGCGCGCTGGCAGACTTTTGCGTCAGTGCGGGAGTCATCGTTAAAAATCTCAGATTAAACTCAGATTAAGCGGTGCCGTGGCATCTCGTGGGAATGGGCCGTGACCCAGAGCGGCCGTGGCGCTGGGGAAGGCCCTGCCTGCCGTGGCTGCGGCTCCCTCGGAAGCGCTCCACGCGGAGAGGCAGACGGCACGCACGGGCCCGGGAGAAGCTCCTTCACAAATTCCATGTCTGGCACAGTTCACACCATGGTTTTAAGTGTGACCTCAAGGCATTTGCAAGGAATATCTTCATAAAGACTGTCACGAACGTGCAAGAGACTCTCACAGACAAATTTTTCAATTAATAAACTGGAAAACCTGCAACATGGGGATATAAATACATTGAAAAGATGGATGTGGACAGACCTAGACAGTGGGTGTGGCTTTCTTTCACACTGAATATTTTTGCAGCATTTTTTTGTTTGTTTGCATACTCGCTCCTGGTAGAGACATTTTGCTATGTTTGCAGGCTAGGATACAGCAGTTGGGAACAAAGCTCTGACAAAATGGATTTCTCCTTTGTCAGACTGCGGCATCAGAAAAGTTGATGTCAAATGCCACCTTTGACTGGAAGCCTTTTAAGAAAGGTTGAACTTTTCAGAAAAGATACACTGTAGAAATGGTTTAGGAAAGGCCTGTGTGCTGTAGCATCCTGGGATGAGGTGAGACAGCTGCAATTATTCCCCTCAAACTGAGCCCCTCATTTGCCAGAGCAAGGCTAGAAGAAGCCAGACACAGCTGCGAGCAATTTGCTTTGGGTGGCCCTGCTTGAGCATGGGCAAGTTGGACGAGACGGCCTCCAGAGGTCCCTCCTTCCCTCAACCCTTCTGTGAGCCTGCAGTTCAGAGCCTTTCTGCTGTTCCCTCCTTAAGTTTCCTCTTGAGAGTTCAGTTTCTTTCATGTACGCGCTGCAGTCCCTTCAGCAGCTTACTCTGGGAAGGAAGAATACGAATTCAGAGAATTGCAGACATTGTAACAAAGTTATGTGCAGCCAATTTCACAGGATGGAAGAGTGCCTCCCTTAAAATGCTGAGCGTCGTTCGCTCAGATGGAAGGAATTACGCTGAGAACACGAAGCATTCTGTAGACTCGGTAGACTCCTGCTTTATATAGAGAATCCCACAGCAATCAGAGTGAATTTTGCATCTGACTGGCTCAATAGAGAGGATTTTCTATGCCTGTCTTCCCTATGCTTGTCCTTATTAGTCCAAACCTTCCCCTCCCACCCCCTCCTGAGAAGAACGTAATAGCATTTTTATATTGCATAAAGGAAAATGTTCCATATAATCTATGTGGATACTTCTGTCATCTTAAATTTTTCTTCCAGCATTTTGTATTCTTATAGACCCATATCTCATCTCCCTTTTTAGTTGTAGTCCTCCACCCCTAAGTTTTGGGGGATGAAACTGCAGTATCAGTGTTTTCAGTTACACTGTGACAAGATCCCACGTGGAGTGGGGAGCTTTATATTTTTAGCCAATTTCCAAGCAATTATATTCTATAAACTAATGGTGATAAGCAATCAGCGGCCTTACATTTACATCTCACATGAACAAAAAAGGGAGGAGGTCTCTCTCACTGCAGCACCATGCTGAAGATTCTGAAAGTCCATATAAGATGAAAATTATTTGCATGTAGCACAGAGGGAAGCACTGTGCAAGTATCTAATTGCAGCACTCCCTGCTGACTGTTTTTAATGTGTGTTGGTTTTATTAAGCATTCTTAACACGAAGCTAGACTTTTGCTTCGGCAAAAAATTTAAGAGAAACAGTGATTTTAATTCTCCGATTACTGAAGTACATGCAATTGGGAACACTTGTCTGGATGCAGCAGATTAGGTGAATTTTTACCCCTGTAAAAAATGATAATAAATTGGTTTTGTGGTCCTGCATTGCCTGACTGGCTTTTTGTGTTGTGAGTGTATGCACAGTATGTATGGCTCTGTTACATCTTGAAGTTTTGGTTTCATGTGTTATGCTATGCATTGCTTATGAGGGACAACGTTTGCATGACAAGTTGCAAACCCATATGGCATCGTTTTTTAACATCCTGTACTTTTAGGTATTTTCAAGGAACTGTGCCTGAGGAGGTGAAGAGGGGAATCTGCTGGTGACTTCTCCCTTCTACAAGGGATGTCTCTTTAAAACACTGCTGTCAAATAAAAATGGTCATGGTTCAGTCCTAGATCAAACGCAATACAAAAGTGACACAACTTTGTATGTTGATATATGGTAGCCACACGTAATTTGAGTCTACGATTTATCCCACTAAAGAGATTCATAGCCTTGCAGAGAAAGAGATACACGTTCGTCTAGTATGGAAGAATTGAGATTTACAAATCTTTAATGATGCAGCATTTCTGGTTAGGGATAAGATTTTGCAGATCATTATTAGCCATCTTAGCAACTCCTCCTGAGCTCCTCACAGTTACAGCCTTACTCTGGCCAGGTCTGTTGCTTTACTAAGGATAGTAACTAGTAATTAAATGCTTTCTCTCTTTAGTGCTTAGCTCAAACAGTTTTTAGGTGTGTGAATGAAGCATGGTGTAGCACCATACAGATTTATCAGCTTTCACTTTAAATAAATTACTTCTAAAATGTATGCTTGTCTTTGTCTTCATAATTAATGTTTCCATCCCCACTTGTGGCTCAGAAACCTTTATATTTAGCTACAGGATGACTTACTTGTTCTACACAAATCTTATGGTTCAGTTCTCACAACAGGCTAAATATTTCGCTTAAGGTAATTACCTGACTTCAAAGGAACTTTCATAGAAAAGTAATAATATCAAAAAGAGCCTATATGCTATAAATAGGGTATAAAATTCCACATTAAAGATGTGTGTATATTACAGGAATCTTCAGAGCAGTGTGAAATATAATTAGGGCCGTCTACTGAGGCATAAAATTCTCTGTAATACATGCTAATCTTATTTGCTTGGAATGAGGTGGGAATATACCTATCAAGGCATCTTTTGAAATATTTGAAATCTTTACATCTGAGTTTCCAGTTATACTTGTCTGACTTGATCTTTTCTTCCTTGTCACTTTTCCATCCTGAAAGGTTTTTTTGTGAATAAGCTTTCTCCTCTGCACAAAATCAGAAGCATGAACTTTCAGCAGGACAATTAGAATTTTAGTGAGATGTAAAATACTTTTTAAGAAAAGAGGAAGAAGAGCAATATAAATAAGCTCATATGTGATTATGTGCTCTTCAGTGTGTGTTGTTTGCCTGAGAGGCTATATTGTAGTTTCAGGTAAGTCAGGTCCTTCAATGCAGTGCCTGTTCTTTGCAGTATCTCATTCTTCCTACAAATTGAAGTCTCTTAGAGAAGAACATTTCTAATTAACATACATCTTTTCTGATGAAAACATGATTTATTTATTCCCTCATCTGTGTTTGTCCTGGTTCAGGGCACGCCCCACAACAGAAGTATTTGTCCAGAGCACATCTTCAGAAATAATGTTTTAATGGAAAGTATTGATTGGGTGAATCACACTTACCTTGTGATTCCTGAAGGAATGGTCTGCTCTCAGTGCTGGCCATGCAAGCAGCTCGGGAATAAGGCAAGGAATTGCTTTTGTTCAGAACAGGGACATTTCTGGTCTTTGATCTATGGAATCTAAAGCAGTGCTTTTTGCTTGGAAGGGATTGTTACAGCTTACATTGTACAGACAGACAGACGGGGAGAGAGAAGGACTGGTGACTCATCCAGCACATTACTGATGTAGGGAGAAAGGGACCGAGCTGTCCTGTCCCTGCTGGACTGATGGCTGCTGTGTATGGTTCCGGTGGCTGACTGGAAGATGGTTTGGAGCAGCACTGCTTTGGGTATGGTTATGTATCAGGCATCCAAAATGTACTCATCAGAATAATGGGTTTGTAGACTGGCTGTTGCTTTTCTGGGAGAGGGAGAAACAGAGTTTGGGAGGAACTAGTATGTGCACAACAATTAAAGCCAGAAGTTTATGGGTGTCTTATGCTTTATTACAAGACTTGTAGGAAGCTAGAGTAAAACCAAAACCAAGTTACCTGAATTACTGTTTTACATTAGTTCTCAACTCATTTTCATCTTTATATTGCTGGGCAGGCTTTTGCTATTCCAGTAGGATGTAAGGAGTTTTGAAGTGTTCCTCAAGGTGTGCTTCCCACAGCCAGTTGCCATTGGTAGTCATCTTTGTAACTTGCTGCTAAAATAAAATCAAAGTCAAAAGACACTCACTGTTTTCCTAATAATAAGTTCTGTGTGGTTCCAGGTGTCAGTAGCACTGCTCTAGGTGAGAGTGAGAGTGGCCTGGCTTCAGTGGTATCACTGCTATGCCAAAGCTCTTTGAAATATTTCTGTATTGAAAAAAAGGATTTGCAATCTAATGGTCTGCCATGTTAATTGTAAAAATTTCTGGGCATCTGGAAACTTCTAGGAGGAGAACGATTCTCCCCCAGCATGCTTGCAGACAGTGCAGTGAAGTCTGGGACCTGCATTTGCAGAGCTCCCCGGGATCTCACCTGGGCACCTCCCCTGGGAGCTCCATTGGATCAGGGGCTCACAAGCCTGGGGGCCTGCAGCACTGCTGGGATGTTCCAGAAGCCTTGAAAGCCAGCCAGGGGAGGTGATTAAGGAAACCCAGCTTCTCCATAGTCTGAGTCCCTTGCAGTCAAGAAAGCAGACTTATTTTGAAAACTCTGAACAGGTTCCCTGTCATGGACAGCTGTGCTTCTGAAAATCTACTCTTAATACCCCAAAATACAGTTTTTCAAATTAGGGATGACTCAGAAAAGTTGTGTGTGTGTCTGTGTGTATGTGTTTGGTTTGGGGGGATTGAACTGAATGGAACTGGACTGAATTTTTAGATAAGGAAAGTCTATCCACATGTATTATGGATAGGATTGTCAGGTTGCCCCTTATTCCAGTGACTAGACATATGAATTTACTACAGAGCCTTTATTTTAATATAAAAAATTTTCCTTAAATGTGGTGTCAGCAAGCATAAAATGCAGAGGGACCTTTGCAAATAAATTGCTTTTATTGGTTAACTGAAGAAAAGGAGGATGATTGGGACCATTTGGGACATGTGTGCTTTGAAGTTCCTCCTAAATTTTTTCCTTCTGACTTAACAGAACAAAATCAGGAGAAAAAAAAAAAAAAGGCAATAGGTTGATACCATGCAGACATAATAAATTAGGTTCCATAGCTGTTTTAATTTAGACAGGTTCTTCCATCTCGGCATCACCGCTGCATTGTTTACTGGGGAAAGAAGTCACGGCAATAAACAAACAAACAAACACAAAGACTCAGGGCCAGTAGCTGCCTTCGGATCACTTAGCAACATCAATATTTCTGTGCACAAATAAAGGTCTGCTGCTGTAGTGCCTGCTGCCAGCGTGTGTGAGCGTGTGTGCCTCTGCAGTGCTGACCTTGTAGGCAGAGAGAGCAGCCTGTCAGTGATTGGTCACTCCTTAATTTGGATGTCTAGACATTTCAGGCCGCGCGAGCGAAAGGCAGACATCTAAAGACGTGAGAAGAGATTCTAAGGGATACCAGGGCCTTAAAATAATTCCCTGTCAAACTGCAAATGTATTTTGTTCATTTTAAAAATATATGGGTACAAGTGACTGAAGGGAACGCGTGACTGAAGGCTTTATTTTTTTATTATCACTATTAATTAATGTGCTTCTTGGATGTTTTCGCATGGCTGTGGTATAAATAGTAAACCTTCCTTAAAGGTTATCGGCAAGTGTGAGAGAGTTAATATTATGATTGGTCTGCTGGCTGGAAATATGTTTTCTTAATTTGCTAAGAAGCACAATCCAGAATCCTTAGAAAATAAATGAACTATGTTTAAAGGCACGACCAAATCTTAATTTATAATATTAAAACTATGGTCAGGAGTGTAATCTCTGAGAGTGTCCAGATGAATAGGAAATTATTGTCCATCTGCCTTTTATTCAAAACGTCTCTATGTGCAAGCAAACGTGTTTATACCCACATGTAGAAAAGGCTCAGTTCTGCCAAATGCTGAAATCCCTCAATTCCCACTGATGCCATTGGGCATTTCAATGTTTCCAGGGCATTAGGCCTGCATTTGCAAAACAATGGCATGCATATATGTTTACACCGGCCCAAATTTTCAGCTGCTCTTTAAATATATCTACAAATGGGGCAAATGATCACCTAGTTAACATTTGCATGGATTGTTTTTTGGGATATGGGATATTTGTACAATGAATTAGAATTTACATTTTGGTAAAAAATGTTTAAATTTAGAGAGCCATATCTATTACCTTAAGAATATTTTACTGTAATAATAAGATCTAAAATGTGGCAGAGCTTGGAGGAGTGAGTATCTTTTGGAGATCTATTTTAGTTTTCTTTGGTTTTAATTCTTTCAGTCATAAATCCCAGAAAACAGCAACTGGTGCTTGAAGAGCAACCAGCATTTGGAAGCAGCCACTCTACTGCAACAAATTATTTTGAAAATAATGTGAACCAGTTTGATTTCAGTACTGATTCTCTCTGTCCACTATCAGAGAATTCCCATTTGGGAGGAGGTATAGCATCACAGAGAAACTTCCATACAACTGTAGAGGTGTCTGTATTACAGGTGTGGTGGTGTAAACCACTTAGGCAGGACTCACACCTGTAAATGAATGTGCAGAAACAACAGACCAGATCTCAGAGCTAGTTTGTACTGTGAGGATCTGCACTACAGCAGTAGCAGAGTGGTTACCCAGCTGTAGCGAAATTGATGTGACACTCACCCCCTGCACCCTCCCTATCCCCCCAAATCTTTGGGACCAATCCATTTCAGCATAAAAAGTCAATTTATTTTCACATAAATCTCAGCTTTAGAGATTTTCCTCAATTCTGTGAGGAAATTGTTAATCTAGAATAGCTCCAGGTTTTCTTTTTTTCTTTTTTTCTTTTCTACCAGATTGCCCTGTTCCTTTTTTTTGGGGTTTTTTTTTTTTTGGTGGGTTTTTTTGGGTTTTTTTTTTGTTTTGTTTTGTTTTGTTTTTGGGGGTTTTTTTGGTTTTTTTTTTTTTTGCCTTTCTTAATGTTTGGCTCAAGTAATAGCAAACTGCATTAGCTCCTGAATTCTGTATCAGATGAAGAGCTGCCTTCCCTGGGCAAACATCCCCAGATTTCTGTGGATGTGGAGGCAGAGAAAGAACCCACACAGACATGTGATGGCAAAGCACTAACACTGACAGGTCTCTTGATGTTATAAGTACTGTCCCCTCTGGTAAATCTGTCCCATTTTTAGAGGCAGGCCACAATTACTGTATATTCCTTCTCCTTTCTCTTCAGAAAATGTCTCTATGCAAATAATTAGCATACAATCAGACCCCAAACCTTGTCTAACTGCACTGCTGATGGAGGTTTTCATAGACCCCATTTAAATCTGCCAGGAGGACATTTAAAAGCAGGGAAGAAAGTGAGGTATTTTTAAGCAAACATTCTTTAAACACTTTGATAGAGAAAATTGTACTTTAAAAATCATTAACTAGGTAAAATAAACAGCAGTAGGGTTCTCCATCACTTGGGCTTCTTATGTGCTAGTGTGCTAAATTGTTTGCAGTATTGCCTGCTAGTTCTTGTGATTTCATTGTATATTCCTCCATTTTCTGCACGTTTCAACTCTGAAGTTCTAATGATTATCTGAGAAGCTTATGTCACTTGTTAACACAAGAAAATTAATGCAAAAAAACCCTCAGAGAGATGTTATGGAAAGAGAAGGTGGTATCTGTTTTAAACAAAACTGCTTTGTCCCACACTTGCTTCTTATCATTTACATTCCCACTCTCACAACCCCCATGCTTTTAAGAAGGGGGCTAAGGGATGTGTGACCAAGAAGTGATCTGGCCAGGATCAATTTTGTCCCTGGAGGACACCCACCTAGTTGTCACCACGTTGCTTGTGCATCTGGAATCTTGTTTTTTGTGTAGCCTGCTCTACCCTTTGGCAATCAAACACATTATTATCCTTTCAACTCTTGTTCTTGCTTACCTCACCCTAGGTGAATCCCAGCTTGCAGGCTGTTTCCTGGGTTTGCCTGCTGTGGGTGTCTTCCTGGCTACAGCCATCTTCCCTTTTGGGTGAACAAAGGGAAAAGAAGGGGCACACAGAGCATGGTGCAGCCTCCCTGCTATCCTCTCCCCGTCAGGGCACAGGTCTTCAGCTAATGCATGCTGTGGGCTTCCTAGGGCACAAAGTTTTGTGCAAACACCACATTCCTCAGTTCTTCTCTGCTTGATTGCTGTCAGTGTGTCCATGGCTCTCAAAATCTTTTGGGATTTTTCCTGTGACTGTGCTCTATTGCCCTTCCTGTTGCTTTTACTGACAGACTGTTCCTGTTCATGCATTCTTCAGACCAATATTAATATTTCTGCTACAAATGCTATAAAACTGAAAAAAACAATATTCTGGTTAGAAGTATTTTAAACTGTGGCTTAAAGAAGTAGACATTTAAGTATCAGTTGAAAAATAAATTGCATATAATGTTTTGGTAATGGCTTTATATCTGTCTGTCTTTTGGGTTTGGCATATCTATAATTTGGGTTGCTAGTATTACAGCTTAAACAAGCCAACTAGGACATTCTAAAACATTACATTTTCTTGTAGTCTAGACATATTTTCACAGACAGTCCAGCCACAGCTTAGGGTCTCTGTAGGTTTAATACAATTCAGATGCTTCTTCTTTTGGGACAGTCTTGGAGCTTACTGACCCTGAACAAAATATGTGAGGAGTACTCATTTATTGGCCAGATTGGCAGAATTGAGTGGTTTCTGCCTTGTGCAGTCATTTTGCTCCCTTTCCTGTGCTGCCTCCTGTGCTTTGCTGGCACTCCAAAATTGCTTACAATTTCTATGATCCAGTTTGTTCTGTGTGGCTGCTCAAAGGTTTCTACCACTACATCAGAATGAGTACAGCAAGATAGGGAATACCTGGAAACTGCTCATCAATCTGTCCTGGGATTTTCTTATCTATGTCTCTGGGTGCATGACATCAAGAAGGAGGTACTGAATATGTGCCCAGCACCTGTAATGCAATATCCTAATATTCATAAGCTTCCATTAAGGTCACTTGTCTTTGAATCTTCGGAGACACATCACTAGGAATTATCCTGTCCTCTGAAACACTAGTGCTGTGATAGGGACTGATGAGAATTTGAGCAAAATTGTGGTTTTTGAATGCTCTTTGTGGTTTCATGTATGATTTGACTAGATGTATTATTTAGCATGGTTAACCTAGGCATGCAACTGAGCCCATGTGCTATTACTGGTCATCTTTAATATTTGCATGTTCCATTTGTTAAAATCATATTTTATGCTAGGAGATGCTTAACTTCTGCATTCATTCAGTAAATGTGCAGTGTGTTTCCATATCAGGTCCTTTGACAAGGTAATACCTAAATGAGCTTCACAGAATTGTTTTAATTCCAATTCCTCCCTATTTTTTTTTTCTTCCTGTCTGTAGAGTTCCCAGCAGTGCAGTAGCCAGGATTTGATTTCTGTCAGAAATGATACTGCTTCAGTCTCGTCTCTGTAAGTCTCCGCAGGGAGGTTAGAGGGTGGTTATCCTCTGGCTGCTCTGGACCTGGTCCAGCATTCAATGAGAATGCAAATCCCCTTGAAAGCAGATACCTCTCTGCAGTGATACTGCCTTTATGCTGCATGTGCCTCAGGAAGCTTGTGATAAGTTTATATTTGCATTGAAATACTGTTATTTTTTTAAAGGTACCCAATCCTTTGCTGTTATGGAAGCTTAGTAAATGAAGATAATTCTTTCCTCTCCTTTTCTCCAAGAAAAAAAGAAGAGTATATGTAACACAACTCAGGGCCTTGCCACAGCAGTGTAGGAGATTATTGTTAGTGCTTTGCTGGAACATAACTTTGATTGTCAAGGCATTTGTTGCAGTTCAGAACATTAATTCTGTCATGAGAGGATTCCATATCTTCCTTGTTTTCTAAGGCACGGTGTGGCAGCATGAGCTTAAGCAAGCTGGATTTAGTTGCCCATCCCCACTGTCCAGGTGCAGAGGCTCAGAAAGCACAGCAGCTTTCCGGGCGGATGCAGCGCTGAACTGCAGGAGGGAGGATGGCAATCCCACGGCCAGTTTTGTGCCCCACGACAAACAGGTCCCAGGACATGATCCGCTCCTCTCCTAAGAGGGCCGGCAAGCCGTGGCGGGCACGCAGGCTGCGGGAAGGAAGCGTGGCCGTGGGGAAAGGCGCTGCCAGCGCCGGGCACGGTTCTGGAGGCGGGAGGGCAGCCGGGCCCGCTCGGCTGTGCCGGGGAACGTTCCTCCTGCGCAGGCGGCGGAGCCTGCCCGCTCGTCCGCAGCCGGGCACGCCGCACTCCAAGCGGCCGTAAATCTGCCGCGCTTCAAGTTTTATCTTGCTCGGGCCGATCAAAAATAGCCCGTGCGCGGTGGGCTGCCAGCGGAGGGCGGCGCAGAGGGGGCTGGCCGGGCCCGGCTATTTCCGTGCGGGGCGGGCGGCGCTGGGGGCAGCGCAGGGCCCGCTCCCTCAGCCGCGCCGCCCCCCCGGCCCCAGCCCCTCTGTTGATCCTCTGTTGTCACTCCCTTAGCGACCGTCGCCACGTCGCGCCTTCGCGTCCTGCCGGGCACCCGGGTCCCCCTCCCTTTGCCTGCTCCCGGGGCCGGCTGTCATGTTTCCAGAAAAAGCCGGCCCGGGGCTGCGGGGCGCTGCCCGTGCCCGGCAGGTGTCCCCGGCGCCGGCCGGCAGCGGCTCTCGCCACCGCGGGGCTCCCGCGCCCCGGCACGCCAGGGCTCCCTCCCTCCCTCCTTCTCTCCCTCCCTCCCTCCTCTCCCTCCCTCCTCATCCGGCCGGGAGGCAGTACAGCCGTTCTCCGGGCTCAGGGAGAGAGGTGGGGGCGAGCCTGGACCGTCACCTATTTAGCAATAAATAAGAGTGAATCAAATTCCTCGAACTGTTTAATAATTAATAGTTGGATTACAACGTAGATATTTCATAACTAAACAGTTGTTTAGTGCCTTTCTCTGCCATCCCATCCCATCCCATCCCATCCCATCCCATCCCATCCCATCCCATCCCATCCCATCCCATCCCATCCCATCCCATCCGAAGGCTTCCAACCAGCTCCTTAAAGCTCCCTAAACTGATACGCACCCCCACCCAGAGAACTTGAAGGGAAATGGTAGAGAAAGCTCCCAGCTGTGGAGCCTGCAGTGAGGACTCGATTTCACCAAACATTTTCTGTCAGCAGGAGACGGGCATCCTGTAATCCAAACAGGGAGGCTAAAGAGGAGTGGACAGACATTACCTATCTGAAATGCCGGTGGTATCTATCCTAGCTTGCCAGATTTTCTTCACCCCTTATCTGCTGGCATCACGTTTCACCATTGCAGTCACTGCTCAGCACAGTATGTCCCAGCCCACCAGGTTGCCTGGAGCACCTTCTCATCCCTTCCAAGAGCTCCTGGTGCAGGTGTCCCCCAGGACCTGCCTTTGCCCTTCTCTCAGTGGTGCCCCAGGCATCCCTCCCCAGCTGACAGCCCCTTTGTGAGCCTGCCAACACCCCTGGGTCTGAGCTGGTGGGGCAAATACCATGTTCCTTTGCATTTACCACAGTGGCTGTTTTCTTCTCGACAAATCCTTCCTAGCTACAGAACAGATCCCTCACTTCGTGAGATATACCTCTGATAAGCTGCATTTTAAATGCCAATATATTAAAAATAGCCAGATTTTTTAGGATTTTTTTTCTTTTAATGTTTGTGTGTAGACACAGTAGCTCTGTGTACACAGTTCCATCCTGATCCATTCTTTAGTTTGGAAAGACTTTGGCTTTTGTAAGTGAGCAGAAGGTGTCACCCCAGTGAGTACTGGCTCAGCGCTGAAGTCTCTGTGGACTAGTTTTTGGATTTATGAGTTTCCACTCTTTCTTGAGTAGCTAACAGGAAACAGTGATGGGCATCTCTGAAAAGCTATAGAAAAATTGTTATTTAAAAAAAAATAAGTGTACATGTGTGAACACTAGGCTGGTAGGGTACATGGCTCTAACTGTGCCTCAAGCTAACCAAGAGGCTCAAAAAGTTAGAGCCACCATAAAAGTTGTTATACAGAGCTGGTGGCATCCCTGCAAGAATTTCACTGCCACTTGCTGTGAAAGGGACATTCGAGTTCCAGTAGAGATTTGGGGTTTAGCTTTTAGTTATTAAAAACTAGAATGTAATGTTAAACTTCATTTTTTCTCTTTTAATTGGGAGAGGGGAGGAGGGGAAGGAGGGGTTTCAGCAGCTCTTCTCATTGTGTCTGTTGATGTAATCTCCAGGGAGGTTACCAAGGTTAGATTTTTGAACAAGACAGATCTCTAGATATGTCATTATACTTTCAGAAAATGTGTGTGCTGAGCTCTTCTAAAGCTCAACATTTCTGGATGCTGAGAACTTTTGAAAATGTGCCCCACTACATGAAATTACTGTATGTCAGAAAAAAAAAAAGAAAAAAAAGTGGCAGTCCAGATAACACAGAAGATAGAACGGTGTTCTGCATGGCATGGGAGTAAGGACAAGCACAGAGTGAGAGCTGTATATTGAAGGCAAGGAATGCATCATGCTTATGGCTTCTCCACGAGTCAGATTTTACAACTGTGTAGACACAGCTGTTTTTTTCCCTTGGCTTTTCCATGTGCCTTCAGCTGGTAGTCAGGGCAGTGAGTTCATCTTGCTGTGCCTATTTCTCAGCCCAGCCTTTGCCTTTATCACCCACTGAAACTTTAATTGGTTATGGCCACACGATGCGCGTGGGCAGCGCGTGGCACCGCAGCAGCTCGTGGGTGCAGTGCTGCTACATGCAGTGGTGTCAGTGTGGGGGTTTCCTTTCTTTGATTTCACTGAATTGGAAAACCTTCTTCAGCTCTGTGTGGGTTCTGCTTGTGTAAAGAGTGATTGTAATAGTCACCTTATCTCACAGCTGAAGGACTGCAGCAGAAAACTGTTAAGAGGGCTGGGTTATTTGCACCAAACATTTCCTGTCAGTTTGCAGTTCCTCAGCCTGAAAACTGAGCCAGTTTAAGTTCTGCTTGATCAGATTTACATCCAACGTATTTTCTCTGTTGTTCAGAACAGATAATTTTCAGGGGAGAAATCATTCTAGCCTTTCTTTTGCCCTTCTCAGTTTTGAGGATGCTGATTTGTTAGCAACTCAAGATGATGGATGGTCTCTCTACAGAGATGGTGGCGTAATTACCAGAACCTGAATGTGTTCACGCAGAGAGACCATATAACATGGAGAAACTAAGACTGTAAAGCCAGCTCATACGAAGAGTTATTTTTAGGACATAGGAATACAAGGTTCTTTTTGAGAATTTTCCTGTGGTGTCTATAAAGTGCTTTTATAGATAAATAACTATTATGACCTATCTCTTGGCCAGTGGAAAGTGGAGATGTGAGGGTTGGACTTACTGTGACAGAGGCACAGAGAAGAATGGAAGAGACTGGATTGCTTCCATGCCTCTGTAGATTTCCTGTTCATTGCCATACTGGTTGGATCATGTTGCTTCCCACCTACTGCTTTTGTCCCTGGCATGCTTTGAGTTTGAACTGGTGGTGACTTGTCATGCCCAAGTGTCACTAGCATGTTTGTTTGAGGGGAGGGAAACCTGAAAAAGAATGAAGTGTTATCTCAAGCCTTTCTCAAATGTCAGTATTCATTCTTAAATAGCTTTGCTTTAACTTGCCTTAGTTGTTCTTTTGTTTAGTGAAGAGTACTTCAATATATTGAATTTCATGCTGTTTGATGTAGCAATACACATTAACACATGGTGAGGAGTAAATGTAAGTACACTGTGCTGTTTTGTCTTCCATAAATAATACTATCGGCTAGTTGGCACCTTAATTTCAGTTCCTTCCAATTTATTTCATTTCATTCAGAGGGAACTCATAACATCCATGTTGTCCAGCCTGTATGGCAACCAAAGATTCCAGTTTGCCCATTAAGCTGGCAGTGTTGGTAATGGTCTTCAATACCAAGTCAAGAAGGCTCAAGCATAAAACTTGCACATGGTTTCTTTTTGTGCAGTACATGCTATTTAGATTCTAGAAAACTTTCTTTGTTAATACACTTGCTTTCAGTGTAATCTCATCTTGCATCCATTTGAATGGATACTGACTAATCTTTTCATTTGCTTAACCTGTTTACTAAACCCCGAGCTTCCCAGAGCAACAAGGACAACAGATGAAGGTAACTCAGGTACAGTTTAAGAATACAGAGTAGCCTGGAATAAAGGGCTCAAGAATAGCAAGCAGGAGTTATTTAGAGCAATTTAAGATAATCTGCCTGCGTGTGGAAGCTGAGCAGAGAGCCCTCGCATGAGGGGGCAGTGATATTCAGCATGGGAGCAGTGAGTGAGCTTTGCAAGAGGAGATCTATTGCTCCTGTCCTCTGGTGGCCTTCTTTTTGAGGCAGATGTCATTGAAAGGCAAAATACCAACCACATGAAATTCCCTGAAAGCATTTGTGTAGGTTTATTCATCATAAAGCAGCAAGGGCATGCTCTCTTTCTTCATAGACAGTATTAGTTTTTGGGGTTTTTTTTAAATGGATTTAGATTACCACTCAAGATTTATGGTGTTCCAGTTGTCATATTAGTGTACAGACTGAACTTCAGAACCTGTATTTTGTATTTACAGATATCTTAAAATTGACTTTTGGGGATGAGAATGCTCTTCCCATATCCAGAAATAAATTACTTTGAGAAATGGAGATAAGCATCTATTTGACACTTTTTTACCCAATGAGCTTAAGTAGTATATCTTTCTTCTGCAGAATATTTTTTCCCAACAATTTTTTGAGCTCTGTTTACTCAGAAACCTAGTTATGTGAACAAGGGAGACTGGGAAACTTTGGCATTTGTAAAAAATATGGTTATAGAATAATAATTATAAGAGAAGCATAGGAGCTTATTATTAGTTATAATTGTTCTTCATTTTCCGAGTTTCAGAAAATCTACCATTGCTGCTTTTGTACATATGGATGGTTTTATAATGTAGGGTGAAGGCTCTGGCAATGTTTATGTGCTTTTGCATTTTTTGTTAGTATTCTAATTATCATCAGTTTCTCCAACCAGACCATGCCATTAACATTCCTCCTACTCATGCTTAATGGGAATCAGAGTTGAAGCTTGACACAAAACAACAGTATTGTTCTTTGTTCCTGCTTCTGTGTCTGCATGAAATCTCACACACATACACACACGTGTCCTTTTTAAATTTGCAACTAACAGTGTTAAAATTTTCTGGAAAAATTATAAGAAGGTGAGAGAAAGTCCTTAACAAAATGATGGGGACATAGCCCGCACAATTGAATGTCTTGGTGCAGAGGACTTCGTTCTTTGAGCAGACACACACAGACAGTATCCACCACAAGTACTGCCAGCACTTGGATGGCTCATGTAAATGTTATATTTCTTTAAAAACCAGTAATACAGGACAGAAGAAGGAGGGTGTTTTCAGCTTCATTTAATTATTAATTGTTTTCTTCTTTCTTTGAATGACCTGCCTTCGGTAGCTCGACAGTACCTTTTGTGTCCCCTCAGAATGTTCTGTGCCGTGAGCTGTGCCCTTACAAACGATTTGAACTTGTGGAAGTGGCAGGGGCAACTTTCGGAAACATGTAGCTGCCAAGTTTCCTGTGATGTGATCTTAAAATAGACCAGACTGGGAAAAGAGGGGAGGACTGTCACCAAGTGTGCTCCGCATGTCAGGACTGTTTTTACTTGATCTATATCGGCTGGCGAAGTCCTTTGTGAGCAGAAGAAAGAACCTCACCCCCACCCATTTCCTCTTTTCAGGCTATTTTGGGCTTCCTGTGAAGTTCTCAGTGTACTTTCTCAGCCAGAGCAGCATTGTGAGCTCCTTCTGGTAAATCACATTTTCGGGTTGGGGTGGGGGTTGGGATGATTACAAGGAGAAGACAGGAATTTGAAACAGGTTGGGTTTTTATTCCCCCTTCATGTGTTCAAGAAAATACTCATTATGCCACTGAATGCATGGAAGTTTCCAGTGTAATTTTTTTTGACCAGGTCTACCTGGGTAGCTTTCATTCTTGCTAGCAGGTGGTACGGACATTTTCTCTTTTCTCTTTTAAGGAGCCATTAAATTTAACAAAGAGCTAGTGCCAGGAAGAGGCAGCAGTATCTTAAGGAATTTGTGGAATATTCAAGCTGAATGTTCTTATTAGTTCATGGTTGAAAAATGCCACTGCATAAACACACATCACTGATCTATTTCTGTAGTGAAGCAATAGCCTAGTTATTGTTTTCTTTTTTTTTCACTGAAGTTTCCACCAAAATAACTCAGTTGTTTTCACTGAGCTTGTAGTTGATTCCAGCCATTATGGGAGAAACCAAAATTGGAGTCCAATTTCCATGTGGATGTAAAGAGTTCTCCTCTCCTTAGCCCATATTCCCAGAAAAACAAAGAGAAGCAGAAAAAAAATTCTGAAAGAAGATATGGAATAGCACACTCTCAGATTTCTCTGCATAAAAACATCCAGATTGTATGAATTGTACATGTATAACAGGAGAAAAACAAAATGTGGGAATTGGATTAAAGAGTTTTATCATGTTTGGTTGGGGCTTTTGGGTGGTTTTTACAGATCTGCAGTTCCTCAAGTCCTCAAGACTGTTACTACTTGAACATACTAAAGGCTGAGCAGTTTAGTGGAGGAAGGATTTGCATGCACTGCAAAATTTTCTGTGTAGTTGTAAATACTGGCCTAATCCTAGGGAATGTTTGGTTGAAAGGCTACACTTGATTAAATGTAAGCATTTCTCAGAGAACAGACACAAAAAAGTCCTCTGTGGGAAGGGAAGAAATGACTGATTTATTTTTTTTTTCCTGATCTCATTTAAAATTCAGGAACAAACTAGAACAAGATTATTTGAATCTTCCTGGACAAAAAACCCACCCCAAACTGTACCTCACATTCAGTATCTGAAAATTCTTTGAAGTTTTTCTTTGGAAAATTCCTTCATGGGCAGTCACAGTGAGGTCAGTCGGCGACAGTTCCTGACATCTCAGCATGGACTGATACATTACTTTTTTGTGTTGTAAACACAAGCAGTATTCTGAGTCTGTGCGCATTCCAAACAGGTGCTTTTTGTAACCATTTTAAAAGGCAATAGATATTTTCCAGAAGAATCAAATGTTTTTGTTTTGCCCCCAAATTATAGTTTACCATTAAGAAATTGTCTCAATACATTAAATATCTTTTATGCTTAAATTAGACCTGAAGTCATTGGGGGAGAGTTGAAAAGGAAAAGCCTTGGTAATTTTTAGTTTCTACATGATTTACTATTGAGTTTATTTCCTCTGAATCAGAATCCCAAGTAAAAGTATCTGTGTTAGGGTTAATCCATGAGAATGTTTTGCAGGTGTAGAAACTTGGAGTCAGTCCTGAAAGCACCATGTTCTCCTGGTACTTTTATCTTGTCCCATCTTTTCCCCTGTCTGCAACATCTTATTATTTGCATGGCAGTGGCAGTTCCTTAAACTTGCTTGCTGTTTTTTCCATCACCTGATGGGCTGGAGCAGCATACATTGCTATTATTTTTCTCAGAAACGTGTCCTTGAGTCTCACTTACTTGTCTGTACACCATAGCCAAAGAAGGTCTTCTTCAGGCATCTCTACTTCTCACATCAAGGCCCAGGATAACAGCTTCCTAACTTTTCCCTTAAAATAAGGAAAACTACAGCCAAAACCCAGGAGAGTTGGTGGGGTGGGCAGAACAGTCCAGCTTAGATTTTCAAGCCTGACTTTGCCAACATAGCTTCAAGTTTTCCTATTTGCCTGGCAGGACTAGATCTGGAATCAAATGTATTATATTTAAGTTGTTTCAAAGCTTACTGCACTGTTGTTATGATTGGGTTTTGTTTGTTTATTTCCATGCTGCTGAAAATCTTTTCTGCAACCTCCTGCTTCTCACTTCTGGCATCAAAAAATTAAATCAATTGCATTTTACTTTTGCTGTGATGATATACTTTGTTAAGAGGCCAATCCAGAGATCTTCATGGGTGTGTTTTGGAAACCCCATGCTCAGATTCTGGTTAAACAAAATATCATGTGAAATAGCTCCTTGTGATTTTTTCTCTGAATGCAGCTTGTTTTACGATGGTGGGCCATGGGGAAGGATGGCTGTCAGGGCTGGGCACAGGGGAAAACACAGAGGGTTTCTTTTCAGGGGTGGGGGAAGCATTTCTGCCCCAGCACAGCCAGCCAGCCCCTCTTGTGCTGCTGCAAGCCTACAGAGTGTAGAGGGCCATAAATTCTGGGAGCATGGAAGTCCCAGTCAGTGCCAGTCTGCGAGCAGGAGCCTCTCTCAGGCAGGCGTGGTTCCAGGTGGCAGGGGCAGGACAGGGCTGTGTGTGTCCAGCCCCAGCAGGCTGCTGCTCCAGACTGTGAGCACTGCACAATAGCCCTCGCTTGTCGCAGCTGGGTTGTGACACTGGCACGAGAGACACTGTGCAGCTGGGCCATGCCAGTGCCAGACACCAGTCCCATGGCACGGCCTGACCCCGCTGCACTCAAAGTCTCATTCTTCTCTCTCTCTGTATTTTTTTTTTTAAGATCAACAATGCATTGGGGGTTTTACAGCTAATGTGTTCTTGCACCCACATGCATAAAATACATTGACATTAGGCAAATACAATTCACTTCTTTCTTTCCTTAAGCATTGTAAGAGTTTCTTAGACATCTGCAGTGGTCCAAGCTGCATTTCTTGCTCTGCTGGAGGCACAAAGTGTGGTTTGAAAAAAAAGACCATGCTTGTATGTGTAGACATACATACAAAAATAAAATATATCCCTGTTTGCTTTTTCAGTTCTGCTTAGGGAAGAGCAGTTTCAAGTATTCAATTCATGCAAGCCGAACATTTTTCTAATGAGCATCATTTTATTTGAGTTGGAAATAGTGAAATAATGCATATTTCACAGGTCAGCAACTAGTGCCCAATTACACAGTGATGTGTAGATTGTCCAGTTGTGAAGGGGCGGCAGTCAGCTTTTCTTTCCCAATCTAGAGTGTCTCACAGGTATACATTTACAATTCCTACACCAGCTTCATAAGCATAAAATAAGATCCAAGTCTCTTAGTTGCCTTGAGGGCTTTCTAGACTGGGAATGGACTTTGTTTCCCAAGTATGTCTGTAATCCAATAAAGCAGTTTAAAGCATTACTATAAAAGAATATATATAAAAATATAATTAATTATTGTTGGATAATGCTGACAAACAGGTGAAGAAATATTTTTTTACTATTAAGTGATGACAGTCTGAATCAGGATTTAGCTCAGAGCAAATTGCCATTCTAAAGCATTCAAAAATAATTTGCCAAGACTAAAAAAAAACTGAGAGAATTGCTTAAAATAGTGATGTTAAAAATCAACAAATTACATTTGACCAAGACAAACTTCCAGTTCTTTTTATTTGTTTACTGGCTTTTTATTTTCTCTTGGGAAACTCTGCAGCCAGATTTTCAAGCTATTCTCTGCAATTATGGGAACCCGGAAAGTTCAGTTTTTAGAAGAAATCCAAGTTTCTCAAGAAGAAACATGACTGCAGGGACTGGGACTTCTAAAAGAGTGAGCAAATGCTGCTGCATTGGAGATGGTTTTGTTGTCTTTCTACTTTCCCACAGACCAGGAGAGTGACGGTGTTTGACAAATAAAGATGATGCTGTGTGGCTCCCACCAAAATCTGCTTTGTGTTGGCAGTCCCAGATGTGAAATGCTGGATGTTATCCGGAGGACCAAGAGCTTTGGGGGGGCATCACATAAGAATTTCAAGAAGGCATAAGAGGCCCTGGTTTTTTTTTTCCCTGTTTTTTAAGCAGCAGAGCATGGAGGATGTGAGAAATGAAGGGTGGAGCTGGAGTTACTTGCATGAGTAACATCTGCAGGACTGGGCCTGATCCTCTTCCCACTGGAAGCCACAGGTGTTTCGCCAGCCCCAGCACTGGGACCAGGATCTGTGCCAGCCAAGAAGAGGGAAACTGATCAGGCATTTTCTATTGCCTGCTCAAGGAGGAAGAATTAAAAAAAAAAAAAAACCCAAACCCAAAAACAACAACAACAACAAAACCCAAAACACAAAACACAACAAAAAAAGAAGAAGGAAAGGCACAAATAGGTGAAAATAATGATACCAGTAAAACATACTCTGGCTAATACCCACAGGGACATGTTTTGTAAGGAATGTCTTTAGTCCTGCTACTCTTCCTTCAGACATGTGGGAAGCTTCGTGCTTATTTGGAAGAGTCAGTCCCTGGGTTTGAAGGTGTGGGACACGAAGAACTGGAACAGGAGATAGATGACCACTGGCATTTCTGTGGTGGGGTTGCCATGAGGGCAGGGAGCAGGTTTTTCTCAACTTGGGAATGTTGCATTGCAGCTTTAAAAAAATTGGAAATACCATCCTCATGACCTGGATCGTTTCCCTAAGCTTTTCTTCTTTTTTATTATAGTTAATCTTATTTCTAAATACCAATTTTCTTTCCCCTAGGAAATTTAATAGGTAATGGCATCTTTACCTCTTTCTCTAGCCCAGTTAAGTTTTGAGGTGGTTTTTCATTTCTGTAGAGGGTTTTTTGGGTTGTGTGTTTTAAGTGTGGTGAATTAGAGTAGAAATAGGTCAACCGATTAGTAACTGCTGGTTTGCCTTTAAAAGCAAATCACTTTTAAAATTATTCTTCATATTTCTCAGTGTATGTGCCAGCTATGTGTGTAATTTTAGCCTGTGTAAGTGGCAATGGATCATTCGGGGCAAGGGAAAACAAACCCTCTGGAACCAGAACAGAGCAGAGTAAGTAAAATAATGAAAGCATATGTAATTATTTCCTGAAAAAATGCAGTACTCCAGTGAGGTTTCAGGAATCCCATGTGTAGGAGGGAGCTGCAGCTTTGAACCCAGTGTGTTTGGAGAGTTGCTTACCTTGGTAGCACAAACATAACTCATTGACTGATCTGAGAACTTTTCTGTTTAAATTAAATACAGGAAAAAATTTCCTATTTACTGTTTTGTCCCTAGAAGCTTGTGGGCTGTAAGCAGAGCTTTTGCAGTACTGGTGCACTTGAGAACATGAATTCATATTACCTGGAGAGTTCTTAAGGTATCACATCAGCTTGTGTTCATAATATCCACACTGTGTGTTTACTACTGACTTGTTTGCTATACTTCTAAAAATTAATTTCTTGGCATGTATCTCTGAACTGGTTAGAAGCTCCTTTAAACTTGTTGTACTCTGAAGTTCTCTCTTAGTTAATGACTGCAGCTTAGTTTGCACTAGAAAATGGCACATCAGCAAGGGTTGTGCGTAAATCACTCTCCCAGCACATTCAGCAGAACTTGGAAGATAAATGAAATTATTTTTTTTAAAAATTTTGCTGGTGTAGCTTGTTTCACCAAGAGACAGGTCTAAAGTGTACTGTGTGAGGGCTTCTTTGCACATGTAGTCTGTGTTAGGGTAACAGACAGTCACCCACACGACTTCATGAACTCTGTCAAAGTGCTCTCATGCTAGAGGTATTGTCAGTGACCAAGATGTCCTGTTTCCAGAAACCCTCGCCAGCCTTACTTAGACCCAAACAATACCAATGTAATGCCTTTTTAAAAGTGGATTCATTTAAGTTAGTGGACTTGTCCATCAGGACTTCTTGTCCTGATGAGTTAAAGGGTATTTTTTAAGTCAATCTGATCAGCAGAATATAAATTTCAGCCTGGTCTGGACTCCAGTGCTGACCTGGCTTTGGGCATAGCATCGCATGAGGCACCTC
Source organism: Zonotrichia leucophrys gambelii (assembly GCF_028769735.1). Classification (NCBI taxonomy): domain Eukaryota; kingdom Metazoa; phylum Chordata; class Aves; order Passeriformes; family Passerellidae; genus Zonotrichia; species Zonotrichia leucophrys. Next base: position 100,034,956 of record NC_088171.1, on the reverse strand, counting down.
CCAGGACCACTCCAGCCTGAAGGATTCCATGGCTCTGGGCAGGGCTGTGCCAGTTCATGGGCAGTGAATGCTGCAGTGTGTGCTGTATCCATCAGAATGACTTGTGTAGCTTTCAAAGGGGCTGGCAAGGTGAGCCAAGAAAATGGCCTGAATGGGTGAAAAAAGTTCTTTTGTATCACAGATGTCTAGGTGCCTGGGTCTCTCTTCTGCTTCATGTTGTGATCACTGTGGTTCCTCTGCATTTTGCCATCCCTGGCAGGTTTCCAAGGTGGAGGTCTACCAGCTGAAACACCGTTAAACTATTAAAGGTTGTTATGGTTCCTGTTGTTTTTCTGATGCTGTGTCTTTGACATGCAGCAGTGCATGCCATGCAGAACAGTTGTGGTCCATCTACCATCCCTCCCTTGCACTCAGTAACCTCAATGAGCTAGCAGCATGAAGGAAAATTACACAAAACTTCCCAGTTCCTCTTTCAGTGTTCAGATTGTTTTTATTTTTTTATTTCTGGGTGATATTTTTCCTTCTCTGTGGCACAGAGGTGGTAGTACTACCACATGGATTTGCTGAGAATGTTCATGGGGCGTTACAGAAGAGATCTCTCATCTCCTGCTTCTTTGTCGCTGTGCTGGCACAACTTCTGTTCCCAATAGTGTGGTGCCTCTCCAATTTCCTGTCTCTACATGCCAGATTTTGGGAGTTAGACAGTCAGCAGTGCTGCACTGGGGCCAGAGCCAAAGAACAGGAGCAGAAGACGTGAGCAAAATGCTTTCCTTGGGAGAAGCTCCACACTAGGGGTCTTAGGTTATTGACTTGGAATGACTGACCTAAGTCCTTCTAGCAATTTGAAGGTGGGGCTTGTAACTGGATGCTCTACTGCCCCTCGTTTTTTACACTGTCCTGTTCCAACATTGTTGCCATTTGAGTCCTTGAATTCTGTGGAGTCTGCGAGGCTGTGAAGAAAATCCTGAAACTCCTGTCTTGCTGTCCCAGTGATGCACTGTTCACTCAGTTTTCACATTTTGTTTGCCCAACTCATTCTGAGACTAAAACCAACATAAAGACCCAGAATGTTCCAAGTCAATGCTCAGATCCTGTAGGAAAAAGTTAAGCAATCCAAATGTTAATAGGAATGATGGCTTATTTTGGGCCTTTAATAACACTCAGCAGTAATTTGGAGACTGAGTAGTCTGAGATTGCTAGCAATGAACTAGCAGTAGCCATGCAAGTTTCTCTGCAGAGCTGCAGTTCTGGTCAGCTGGACCCTTATGTAAGCAGGAATAACAGACCATGGAGTAGGGTTTGTTCAAAGTGCTCCACATTGGCAACATTTCATTTTTTATTAATGGAACTGATGAATTTTGTGACTCAGTGCAACTTGAGAGACAGCGCTCATTGCGCTGTCCACAGTGTTTGAAACTCCCTTTACAAGATCACCAGTCAAACTTTACTCTCATTACTGAGGATTTTTTCTAGAAGTTGCCTGTTCCTCACAGGTCTCCCTTAATTGCTGACATTCCTGCTGGCCTTTTATTTGATGACTGCCAGACTGTCACCAGATTCCTAATCTCAAATCCATCAAAGGAGTAGCAAAACCCAGCTTGCTTACAAAGACTGTTCCATCCTTTCTTTTGTGACCTGACTTAAACCAGGGATTTCAGTGTGGAAGACTGGTTAGCAAATTTTTTAATGCCATAGGAATGCTTGTGTGAGGATAGGTTCATATTTATGTTCTTGTGATCCAAAACAGACAGAAACATGGATATATATGTGTCTGGTTGTGAGAGGAGGCTGTAGGGCTTTTGGTTCATTTGGGTTTCAGTGGTGTGGCTGGTTTTGTTTTACTTTGAGATGTCACTTGAAAAGATATTTGTCCTAATTTAACAGTAATCCATGATCTAGAGACAAACTATGTTTGATGATGCCCTAGAGTTTAGAGAATTATTAGGGTTTTTATTTTTGGCAGGTCTTTCATGTGATAGTATCTGTGCTGTGGGGCTGCACTCTTTGCAAAACTGAGAATGGAGCTCTACAGGGCTTAAGATAAATCAGTCTTTTTTCTCTTGCTTCCCATGGTGAATTTGCTCCTGTGGTGGTTGCATAAGGCAACCCAGCTGAGCAAAGCCGCAATAAAAGAGAAGCAGCTTGCTACTCGCTTTCTGTCAAGTTGCCACACTCCTTCTGTACATGCTGCTCTACACCAGTTGCAGATTACCACAGCAAATAGGTTCCAAAACTCCAGCAGTCTTTTCTCCTATGTGCCTTTGCTTGTTAGCATGGCTGAAAGGCTTTTGTGCTACTGCAGCGCAGCTTGTTGGCTGATATGGCACGATAGAAACCAATTCATTATCAGTGTCCTTTTTTTATACTTTAATTACCCTGGCTGGTCATACGTTTCTGCTCCTGGAAAAGAACTGAATTCAGTATCTGGCAATGTGATCTATCATGAGCTTCAAGTTGGGCAGCCTCACCTGAGGTATTTCCATTGAGGGACAGATTCAGGACTTGGAAGTCTTTGGGAGGAATCTGGAAATTCTTTGCTGGAGGAGCATGCAGAAATCCAAGGCAGCATTACTTTTCCAGGGTACTGGATACAAGTAGCTTGTCAGAAAAAAGGAACTTTTCACCAGTTGTCGTTTACCTTATGTTCAGAAATCAAGACTGTACTTTAACAGGTTGTAGATGAGCAGGGTTTAGGCAATTTGAATCAGGTGGTGTGCAAGGCTCACCACATCAGTGGCACAATGCCTCTTCCAAGCAGAACTGGCTCACGGCTGCCCAGCTCCTCCATTGTACAGTGCAGGTTTCCTGCTGTCCCACAGTGGAGGCAGGAGGGAGGAGAGCATGACAGCTCTGCCTTTCAAAGAGCTGCTTTTTTCTGTTTCTACCTTGTTTGCTCCGAGTTAGTGAGATGCCTGTCTTATAGTAGCTGGGTACAGCTTGAGCCTCCTCTGGCATGTTCTAGCTACCTTCCTACATACTTGCTTTCATCCAAGTTGTACAGTATGAGGAAAGACAGCATTGTCATCCTGACTTACCAAATCTTGTATTAGTCATGTCTTTGGGAGATGGTGGCAGTTCTTCACCTCCCACGCATAGCCTAGATATAGTCTTTTACCAGGCTCGATATGGATTTAAAAAAAAAAATCCTAATTCTTTGGCTCTTTTAACTGTAAATGGCTGTAATTCATAAATTTTACCATTTTGTTTTTCTGATGAGAACTGTAGCTTGTGCTAAGAACAGTATTTTTGCTTCCCTGCCCCCTCTTACTGTTGTGGTAGGGTGAATTGCATCATTTCTAATAAGATTAGAGCTATTTGCATTTTAAGGTGTTCAGGGTATTAGCTGGCAATGTGTCAGTTTAGTCTGTCTGAGCTGGCTTTGGTCACCTCCCATAAAGGTTAGAGAGTTCAGAAATATTGTGCCTGGTTGAACTGAGAGTCTAGACATGTCTGGAGAGATCCTTAGTTTTCAGGGTTTGTCTAAGTTTTGTTTCAATAGGGGTGTGAAAGCTACCAAAAAATGACAAGCTAACACAAAGGTTTGAAAGTCATTTGAGTACTGTGTGGGCGAGAAATGCCTGTATCTGTAGTTTTAGTCAAAGAACAGTAAAGGGCACACACTGAAAAAATAAAGAGTACTGTCAAGCAAATAAAAGGCCTTTTATTTGTGTGTAGAGATGGAGTCCAGGGTTGTTTGTGGTTTTAACTGCAGAAACTTAGGTGTGCCACTCAGATCTCTGCATGCCAGGCTGTAATTCTCTGCATTCAGCCTGATCCATGCCACCTTCTCTGGAGGTGAGCCAGGCAACAACCCTCCTGGTGCTCCAGGAGTGAAAGAAAAGACCAATAAATATCAAAGTATTATTCCTGCAGGACTGCACACTTTGCCACTCCTGGAGGCCCAGCTGCTGGTTGTGGCCCTGAGCTCCGTGCAGCTGTGACCATACCTGTGTCCAGCTCAGGGACCTTCCCTGTGTGCCACCTTTTGGTTCAGGAGAGCTTTCCCTGAAGATCCCCAGTTCCATGCCTGAAAATGCCGCTATCATTTTCTCCTGCTATTCCAGTGAACCTCTTCACCCAGTGAGCATTGAAAAACGTACTGTCCAAGAACATGGTTTTCACTGGAAAGGTCTCAGAAGAAGGAGCAGTATTGTCCTATACCAAAAGCTGTCCCGAATCGTAGAAAATTTAATGGGTCTTAAGAGAAGTTGGGCAGTGCCTGACCCCTGACAGATGCCACTGTGTGTTGTGCTCTGTCTGGAGGAGTCCCTGTATGCTGGGGCCATCGTACCTCTTGTCGGTACTTTGAAGCTGTGGTGGAAGTAGGAATGCTGAGGATAGGCCATGGAGTCTGCTTGTGCGGTTGCTGACAGGTACACTGTGTAACACACTGCAGTTACACGCTGGGGGTTTTTTGCCTCAAAGCTTGCAGTTTCTCAACTAGCTGATGAAGTAACCTGGGAAAAGGACAAAGGAACAGCAACATAAGTGGAATATGCCTGTTAAGTTTCCTAGAGAGGAATTAATGCAGAGCAGAAGCTATTTGCTTCTGCAAGTTTCTACAGGCAAGTTATGTTCTTGACCACTCTTCAGTTCTCATGATAGCTGGAGTATTTTAAAACTCTGATTCCTGGAACTGTATAGTAAGAATGTCAAGTCTCATCAAAAAAAATACAGTAAAACATGTTTCTAGCCTTCCTGACTGCAGTGCAAATCTTTTGGATATAGCCGGAGTAAATTCAAATGTTTCTAAACAACAGAAAACAATGGCAATGTATTTTTTGGTATTGGGATTAACATCAAGTGAGCAATACTAGAATTACCAAACCTTCCATCATCAGTAGTACTAAAGGCTGTTGAAGGATATAACCACCTCAGCAGTTATGTTTAATGTGAAGTGTGGAGAAGAGAGCAGCCAGTTTATTTCCCTAGTTATTTAGGCACCATTGGTGATATATTTGTGGGTTTGTATATTTAATATAGGCTTTGATGTTTTCCCTTATGCATCTTTTTATTATATAAATAATCTCCTTGTTTCTTGGTGTTTGCTGTTGGTGTGTGCAAATACATTCATCTTTTGTTTCCCCCTTCCCTAGTGACCTGTTACATTTAGTTATGTGATATACAGAAAGGAAATAATTAGTCTAACTTTGATCTGCCCTTGAAATTGCGCTGTGCTTTTAAACCACTGTAGAAGAAGAACAACAACAGTAAGTTTGTTTCTGCTCTCCTCAGCAACAAAGCACAGAGTAAACCTAAGCACTGTAAATTAGTGTATCATGATAGCCTAAAGAGCCACTTTTTAACAAATGAGTTGTAGATGGAAACTTTTCTTTCCAGCATGGAGATACTGCAGATAGGGCAGTAGTGTGCCAGGAGCTCCTGAACTGTGAAATCAGAGAAGAGACTATTGGATCATTGCTTCTGAGCACCTGCGTGGGTGCCTGATTCATCTCACCCCCTTACTTTCACCTTAATTTATTTCTCTACTTTTTAGCATTGAAGCTTATTTTGTTGGTGATTGTTTTCTCTTTTTTTTCCCCTTTCTTTTTTCATCTTTGTATTCTGCTTCGCATTGCATGAGCAAATTATTAAAGCTTCCCTGCTCCAAGGAGCTCTGGGAAGAAAATTTGGAAACTGTTACAGGAAAAGCAGGTATAGTTCTCTGTTTCTGATCCCCATAACCTATAAACAAAGCAAAATTTGGGTGATAGAACAAAAATGCAACAGCTTTAACATTTTTTTTTCCACTTGCTGGTGTTAAAGGAGATACTTGGGTCCAGCCTATGGGCACAGAATTTGAACTGTGTGTCCATCTAATTAATTTTCTTAAAGTTGGTCTTTTTGGGTTTTTTAAACCTTCACTTATTTCCTAGTGTGTGTTTTTTGAGACACCAATACTATTACAAGTTAGGTAATAGGACAATAAGAAACAGCTTTATTTCAGGTAGTGTCTGGACCTTGTTTTTAGTTTCTTTTACTGCTCAGAAAAACAGAGAATAGAAAGAATTTGGAGTACCGAAATACAATGCCAATTTTTCCTTCCAATCCCCTTAGTCTGCTTGTGCATTTACTGCATGTGGCTTTGTGGGGGATTGTCCCAGTGCAACAGAAAACTGTCTTGGTGATTCAGTAAAAGGCCCCCTACACTGATCCATGGGAAAGACTATTTGCTGTCAAAGTCCTAAAAAGGCTTTCCTTGGAGTGTTTTTTTTCTTCACTTTTTGGGGTTTTTTTTAGTTTTTTTTTTTTGGCTAGGCAGCTGTTGAGCTAAGAATACCCAGAATTTTTTGCAGTGGATGTGAACATTTTACGCCTTAATCTCACCTCCTTTTTCATAAGCAAGTCATCTTCTTTGTCATAGTTCCAGACTTCAGAATCCTTGGGCTGTCTTTTTTTAATTGTGCAGTGCTCAGGCCACTGAAGGTGTGATCCTTGACTGAAGGATTTTTATGTTCCAGTAACACAAATGAATGGTGAGAATGCACTAGTTTTACCAAGATGGTGTTTAACTGGCATGGGTTAAATGTGAAACCAAAGTTTTTGTAGTGAGTCATAATTAAACATTCCACTCTATAGTTTGTACTATTTTTATTTGATTATCTGTTATTCCTGTGTGATATTTTCCCATCCAGTGCAAATACTTTTGTTCCTTTTATCTGTTAACTGTTTTTCTGCCCTAAGCCACTGTGTGTTGCTCCTTTATAATGTCTCCTGTGCTGTACCCCAGAGCTAGATGTAGTAGTATATAAAAGTGTCTTAACACACTTCACACTATCACAGTGCTAAATTATTTAAGTTTTTCAAAAGGCATTTAGGCTTTTGCTGAAAGAGGATTCAAATGTGTACAGCAGTGGTGGTTATTACTCCACGTATGTTTGTCCAGAAATATGAAAGGTAGAGATGTTAATTTTTGTTTCACTGAGTCTCCCTGGCTGGAAACTGAATGTAAATCTGAGTATGTATCTCTCTCTTGTGTTTTGCCTCTAGCAGCTTTTAGAATCACAAATGCACATTTTTAATGACTAAATGTAACATTAACAGAGACCCATTCTGCCCCAGTTGTTTCAGCTGAGAATGGACTTGCTAGAGACTGCTTTTAAGTAGCCACATCTATGTAATCAAGGTTTCCCTCTTCCCCCTGGAAAAAAAAAATTAAAAAGCAGAGAAAATAAGATTATTCATTTCTGTTCAAGCTTCAGAGTGGCAGCTGGGATGCAAAGTAAGTGGTCATGGTTATGGCTGCACCATAGATACTTTCCTCTAGAAGCTGTATTTTTGTTCAGCCCTACCAGAGGTGAGCAGGAGGTTGTGCAGTGCCCCTGGGGCTGGGATGCTGCGCTGGTGTCAGGCTGGGTAACCTGCTGCATTCTCTGGGCATGGGTGGAAAACACTGCCAGAGGTGGAATGCTGTAAAGGATAAAGGAGTACCTTTAGGTTATATTTTCTTCCAGCTTTTAAATAAATCCCTGGGAATTAGGAGTGAAACAAAATATTTCGGAAAACCACCTTAGCCTTTTTCTGTGTTTTGCATTTCTAGACTCCCTGAAAATGGAGCACTGCTTTGCTGGATGTTGGGACTGACTGTGAGTGCAGGCTTGGCAGCTGTGTACATGCTCCTTGCAGCTGGCATTTGGAGCTGGCCCTAGATGATGGGATCAGTCTTGGGCTGAGGGACCTGAAGAATGAGCAGCTTTCCCATGTGAGGGTGGTGGTCCAGCATCACTTTCCTCCCTCAGCATGCTGCAGCAGGGAGATTGTGGCTTGCTTAGAGCAGGAGGATGCTGGAAGTTATCCTGCCTGTACCTCCTGGCAATTTCTGCAGAGCTAGCCTATGGCATCTTGCTCTTGTGTAAGGAATGGGTGAATCTGAATCCTGTTGGACAGGGGTTTGAGGGAGTATATAAAGGGAAATAGAGCTCGGACATGTGGCATCAGCTCCTGGTACCTTCCCATTCCTTTCCCATTAACATGAAACTGGGGTTCATTCACCTTAAATGACGTACTTAATGTACATGATTGAAAAAAAGGAAAAAGTACACTGCAAGGTTCGCGAGAAAAAAAGGCAGAGAAGCTCTGGACTGACCCGAGGACAAGGGCGGTTCAGAAAGCCTTGCAGCCAGCTGGTGATGAAATAAAGCATGAGGGATCGTCCCTTCTTTATCCCAGCTGAGCCGGCAGGCTGGAAGGTTTTTCCTGGATGGCTGTCCTGCCAGCTCGCTGAAAGGAAAGCTTTCCAGGGGGTCAGGGCTTTCAAGCTGCTGTATCTTCCGACTGGGCTGGTGTGGGGAAGGAAAGAGACCCGGGGAAAGAGGCAGCACTACAGCTTTTAAGGGTATGACCTTAAAGGAAGAGGAGTTGGAAAAGCCAAAGATAAAGACAGCCCAGAACATCCTTAGGGCTGCCAAGCCTAAAATTAGACGCAGGCTAGGCTTTGTTTTCCTTGCAGGCTCACATGCCACATGCGTCTTCCCCCAGTTGGCCTACTCCGTGAGGACGGCGAGTGCTGACGCCAAGGAGCACTTGACTCCCTGGGAATAGGTTTCTTGTGACTTTGTGTAGTCCCCATCATCCCACAGTGGGAGCAGGTGGGCGACACGGCAGAGCTGCTGTCACGTGCAGGCACACGTGGTGACAGCAGCTATCCTGGGACTGCTGCTGCCGGCAGCCAAAGCGGTGCTGACTCCAGGGAGGGTCAAAATTATTATTGGTGACCACATGAGGTATTAAGTGCAGCGTTGACGTTAGGAGTCCATGCACAGGACACAGCTCACCTAAGTGTCACTGAGGTGGTGGTTTAAAGAGTGGGCAGTGGATTGGGAACTGGCAGCAGAGGGATGCTGGATACATCCCACATGTGTTATAACCCTTCCCTTAAAGGCTGTCACATACATTTTGGCAGGGCACCTCTGAACAGTTATGCCCAAAAGCTCTACTTCTGCCAGATGGAAAAAAACCCCAACAAATTGTTTGGGCAGAGCTTGGCTATTCAGGGTGAACCAGAACAACATGTAAAGCTTACACTTGGGGCTGTACCAAAGATGTTGGTGCATTAAAAGGGAGCAGTGTGACTGTATAGTCACTACTGTTTGAAATGGTGTATCTCTTAAGAAGACATACTGTTAAACCAGACTTACTCTGTGAGCTCTAAAACAGGCTATCTTAATTTGATTCGGAATTCACTTAGCACTGTTGTGTTCACATTATGCAGCAGAAAAGCCTGTTAAGATATGTGCTTGCCAGGGAGTCCTGCAACTGAGCAAGAGCCTTTCTGATCCCTTTGCCAGGTTGTTACCAACTCTGCATGCAATTTGGGCAGTTTTGGAGTGTACAAGTATAGGTAAATCAGACTGCAGCAGTACTTTTGGCATCTCTGCTAGCTGCTGTACAAGGGACTGATCAGCCCAGGACATTTCAAGAATGCAGATTTTCTTTTTTAGTTTGCTTCTGCCTGCCTGTCCTGTTTTGTCCAGCTGCTTAGGAAAAAGCAGCGGTTTTCCAGCTGCCTTCTTTATCCCTTTTGACTGAGCTGGAATTCCAGCCAAGCAGTACCTACATTACAAGAGGGGAGAGGCCCTGAGTATAATGCTGCACTAAGGGTTTTACACTCGTCTCCTCGCTTGCTGCGTAGCCAGGTTAAGTCCTAGCCATTTCCCCAAATCCCTGTGAGTTTTTCTTCAAAATGAAGTGATTAACTCCTGCTGTAAACTTCCCCTTGTCTAGGGCATCCAGGCCTTGCGCTGAGCTTGACAGCATTCAAGATCCCTGCCCACATAGACTATTAGGATCTGCTTATCCTTCGTTTCCACTGCCTGGTGAAATATTAGATAACGGGGAAAGAGCTTATCTTACATGCGTCTGAACTGACAAATATGGCAGCCTTTCAGTAAAAAGGCTAATGCAGACGAGGCCTTTTTCCTGGCTGGAATAAGAATGAGGCCAGCGCTTGTCTTCTGCCGCTGACAACGGTCAGATGCATGCGGCATGATTTCCATAGCATCCAGACAGTCGGAGCACCTAATATCTACCTGTCTAGTCAATACATCAGCTTTGCTGGAGCGGGGAGCTGAAGTTTGTCATTGAGGCAGGTTTCTAATGCAGCACGAATGGATCTTTCAGCTGTACTCCAGGGTAAACATTGTAAGCCGTGCAAATTTATTTACCGGCGCTGACAAATAACTGTGTCAGTCACTTTTGTTTTCTCCCCGAAATAAGATATGCTTTATAAATGTCCTTATGGATTTAATTTTTGCAGCTTCGTGCATGGGGGAGGGGGACTTCTTGCTGTTTGAACAGATTAATATTAGTGTTTGTTTCCCTATGTGTTTCTGCACATTAAAAATTGGACTGTGTTTGGAATCAATAATCTTAAAGGTCTTTTCCAGCCTAAATGATTCTATGATACAAATAACCTTCAGATGGACCCATTTCAGGATTTAACAGTTTGGTGGTAACAGCTGGGAAACACTCTCCTGATAACAATGTTGAGGGGAGTTTGGCTTAACAGCACAGCTGAGAAACTTTGCTTTGCTGTGCCAGGGCTACCTGGAGGGGCAAGAGGCGCAGGAAGGAAGAGGCTGCTTTGCACACAGGGTGCTGAGCAAGGCCTGCTACTCATTTCAGAAGTTTCTTGGCTCATCTGAGGCATAGGGCTGTGCTTTAAATTTAACACTTCCATTTTGAGAAAGAATACTCACTGTTACAATGTGGCATATTTCTGCATTGCATTCATACAGATATTTTGGGAAATTGTTTTCCCAGCTGTAAATTCTAAACCGTACATTCGCTGTTGAATTCTAAGCCACCAGCTAAACCCCAAAGTGTCTGACAGCCCAAAAAGCTGGGGATCTAGTGGGAGAAACTGCTGTCCTTTTTAGAAAAGAGGGAATAGACGTTTATGGGTGGCTTTCTGAAGTATGGTGAAACACAAGTGTGCTCTGCATGGACGAACTGGAAAGAGTTGTTAGTTGGGCAAGCCAGACACACCTAGACAGCATCCTGAGCTGCTGCCAATCCACACGAGGGGTTTGGATCTCTTCCAGTCTTTGTTCCTGAAAATAAATTGTTCAAGATGGGAAACCCTGAGGATTGCATTGACCAGTGAGCCATGCCTCTGGGTGTGAGCTTTAAGGGAGAAAACTCAGGTTTCAGATTTGGGCTGGAGGCTCACCGAGAAAAAGCTGCAATCAAACTTTAGCCTGCATTTCATTTGTTTGCAAGAGGTGGTCTACAATTTTTTTTGCGTGCGTGTTCTTCCTTATAAATGGGATTTATTTTGGCCTCAGAAATTTGAGAGAGGGCTTTGATCTGATTATTTTGTTTAGCTATTAACTTGTTTTGTATCCACAATTTATATAAAGAGATCATCTCTGTATCCATTCCAAAAGAGTAAAGAAATTAGTTAACATTTATAAACCATGCAGAATATGTAAGACAATGGGTATATGCTAACTATTATGTTATTTATTTAGTGCTTTGATAGCCATGTTGCAAAACAAATGAGGAGGTGGGGATGTCTTTTGGAACAGAATATGCTGCAGCGCCCGCCTTGATCTGCATTAGACATCTGCACTGTGAAGTACAAGCAATGCTCAAAGACGCACTGAGAAAACAAACAGGTTACAGAACTGTCGTGTTAGAAATGACAAAATGTGTAGGCAATGCAGAACCTAAAACTGCTTCAGTTTCAGGCAGGATGTTAAAGTATTAACTGAAGAAACAGCGGAATCTAGCAGAAAAGATAAAATACGAACATTTTGGAAACTGGGACTCAGTTCTTTAGGTTACAAAAATTCACTGTGCTAAAAAAAAAGAGCAAATTTATTTTGTTTTTTAGCAGAAGACCAGACACTCAAAATTATGTGATTTAACACTGGGAACCACAACTCTTACCTCTAATACTGGGAACCAAAACTCTTAACTCAAAGACTCTTAAACCCTCCCTTCCCCCCCACCCCCTCCCATTCCCCAAACCTCAAAAGCAAAAACACAAAAAACCCAAACCCCAAAGCCAAACAGAAAAACCACCTTCCTGAAAATTTTTAGAGGTGTTCAGGTTTAAGTTGGCTTTTGGTAAGGCACTTACAATGAACAAAAAGTCGTAGACTGAGCTTTCAGAGCAAGAAATATGAGAGGAAATAAGGAAAAAATTACCAGAGTCTTTTTAAATTCAAAATGTCTAAGCTGTTTCTGCCCAAAAAAGGATAGATTGAAGCTGAGAGCCAGTTTGGGTTGTATACAGATTCATGCTTCTTATATGCACAACTATGGATTGAGCAATTCCCTTCTTCCTGCGTTAGGTGTGTAAACCAGAGACCAGATGCATTAACAGCAACGTATTTGGTGTGTCTAAAAAAAATCCAGGATAAACCCTGGAAAGGGTGTGCCTTTTCTAATTCACTTAGCAAAACCGTGCTAATATGATGACATGCAGCTTTCAAGGCAGGAAATACGGCAGGTAAGGTATTGGCAGCACCTCAGCCTCACCATCCTGAGTGTCAGACAGCAATTTAGACTTTATCCATGACTTTATCCAAGACTCATGAGCCATCAATGATCTCTCCCAGGAGACCCTTTTGAGTACCCACCACAGCCAGGGGATTGGATCCCTGAGGGCAGAAGTGCCTGGGAAGCTCTTGCTGCAAGGTGTAAACTTTATAAGGGAAGCAACTGCAAGTTTGTGCTGCACTTGGTTGAGACTAGAGAAAGCAGGAATGGCGTGGGATGTACGGGGTGTAAATACTGCCCTGCCTGAGGGCAGGGGCTGTGTGGCCAGGCCTGTGCCACATGTGTGGTCCTCGTGGTGTGGTGTGCCCAGGCATGGTGCACAGAGGAGAGGGCGCACAGACGCAGCCAGGTGTTGGTGAAGTCTGTGGGGGAGGCTGGGATGCCGAGTGCAGGTGGCCAGCACATGCCTCCAGTGTCAGACACATCCCAGACCCCGCGTGCTCGCTGGGTATGCGCCGTGCTGGCAAGCTGCACGCTCTCACGAGTCATTTGTCTGGGACTTATGAATGGCAAAAAGCCTGGTCTGAGCTGCTATGCAGATCAGGATGCCGGCATCCTGAAATCCCGGACAAATCCCCTTAGCGCTTTTGGTAAATCTGCAACTGGGATTTAACGTTGTGACAGCACATCCTAAGTATGGTAAAAATAGCCTGTCTCCCAGCAGTGCAAACCTGACTCGCACCTCTCAGTTAATGGGTGAGCAGTCAAGGCTGTTTCTGGAGTCGCTGCACGAACGCGTGAAGCGGCGCCGGTGGCAGGGGATCACAGAGCAGCGCTGTAAAACGCTTGCCTGGCTCAGGCCGATTCTCTGCAGCTTTGACTTAAAACTCAGCGGATCAGAAGTGTGGCAGAGACCCCTGATCCCAGAGTGGAAAGGATGATGGAGAGATCTCTCTGCCCTTTGCTTCTCCAGAAGGCTTTGTCTGCCCTGGGTTTGCCTGGAGGCAGGCTGGAAGGTGTGCTGTGTGGACAGCATCCCCTCCCCTCCTAGGCTGGGCACAAAGCTTAGCCCTCTCCCTGAAGGCTGCATAAAAACTTGGATTCATCTGCTTTTAACCCTTTACCTTAATCCTAATGAAAAAACACATTTTATATTAAAAATTAGGGCTGCACCAAATGTGAAGCATCCATCATTTTGCTCCCCCAATGGGGTAACATGGAGAAGTGAGAGGGAGAGGATGTGTTTTTCCTGCTCTGAATGCACTCACAGGAGATCACGGTTTATCTGTGACCCTGAAAACAAGTATCTTACTCTCAAAACTTCCTCTCCAACAAGTCAGTTTGCCCAGAAAGCCTTGCCCCACCCAAATGGGGTGTAGTGTTATCTCTTTAGTGGGCTGCACAAAAATGCTATCGGTGAGTCAGTACAATGTCGGATGTGCAGTTGTACAGAGTGGGAATACAGGATGAAGTAGTTTGCAATGCAGCCTCCCATCCAAAAATACCAGCCAACCAACTGTAAGATGCATTAGCTATCATTTCCCAGTGCATCTGGTAAGATTTCAAGCAAATTTTGGGTTTTTTTGCTGTCACACACAGGAAAATACCATTGCGGTCCCTTGGGACCAGCCTTTTGCTAACTGGGAAAAGGCACCTGTTCACTTACCACTGGGCAGATTTTGAAACTGCATCTTTGTGATTTTGATGCTCACATGTCATCTTCAAAAGCGGCTTGGCAGCCCAAATGACAAATGGCACTGGCAGTGGACAGCGTGTGAAGGCTGAGGTGAGTGAGGCTGTGCTCTGTGGAAGTGCTGTGTAGGTGCTGCTGTGGTACCAAGAGAGAGAAGAGAGGACAGGCAGGAAGAGCTGAAAGGACTTGCCTTAGGTCACTAACAGGTCTGTGACAGAGTTAAGGGGAGAAACTCAGTCTCAGTCTGATCTCACAGACAGAAGGTTATGCATCTCCCTAAGCATCTATGCCATACTTTGTATGCAGTCTTGTATATTCTGCATACAGGGTCATTTTTCCTTTCTTGATACCTCAAGTCCTCCTATGAGACACTTGAAGTTTAATTGTATCTTACCTGATCCAATATTATGTTAGGGCTACAGGGAACAAATGGGTGGAGCAGCAGTGTTAGAAAACACCTCTCAACCATCACTGAGACGCCAGCTCTGTCCTGGATTCTGTTCAGAGACATCCATCCCTCCGACTGCCTGGGCTCAGTAACGTCACAGTAGAGTGGGACTCTGCTACTCTACTAGAGCTAGCACTGCATGGCTGCTGGTTTTGCTCCTGGCTCTTAGCTTCCATCCTGAAATGACAGTGTAGTTTAAACTGCCTAAAAATACAGAAGTTAGCTTGCCCTTACACAGGGTACTCATGGTAAACGGTCAAGCTGCCTTGCTGTCACGTGTAGTGTCTCAGAAGTGGCTTGAGTTTGAAGATAACATTAATTCTGTTGAAAACGAGAATTCTGTCATTGCCTTGGGTGGGATTGGTCTCATTTTATGTAAAATACATGCAGATTTCAGCTTTGTATCGAGTTGCTAGGGTGCTGTCCATCAAGCAATGTTTGGAAATCATTTTTAGAAGCGATGCCAGTTTTGACATGCTGTTTTAATATTTTTCTGGCTGCAATAGGGCAAGACATAGAAATCTTATGTTGTCATCACACAGAGCTGCAAAACGTTCTTTTTATCTTTTTTTTTTTTTTGCTTTCTCTCTCTTGCACTCTGTCATATGGAAACCAGATCAAGATTATAAAACTATTGCCCACAAACTGTGATCTTTCTTCTCTTTTGTGGTGAGAGATGACAAGTCAGTGATGGCTTGGTGCTGTTGGTACTAGCTGTTCATGCCGCACTCATTTGTATGTATCGGGAAGTGCCGAACTTGGCGTTCTTCTCAGTTGGCACACAGGCTGGTGAAACGTCAGATTTTTAATTGTGATAAAGTTCACGAAAGAAAAAATTATGGCAGATGTTTCCTTTTGTCAGAGTGAACTGAATCATTAAAATGTGATATGATGTACTATGAACAAGTCAATGTAAACACCATCCCTTCTGAACATGTCAGAAGACTGAAGAACTTAGACCATTCATGGTAATGTTAAAAACCATGTGGTCTGAATGCTGTATTACCAAGTTTTTCTCTTTAAATGCAGAGCACGAATCTTATGAATTTTTATTGCCTTTCTACAAAATGAAAAGATAACATATTCTGCTGTGGTAAAAATATCCTGGTAGCTTCTGCAGTGTGGTTGTCGTTTCGCTGGTGGTTTACTCAGAGGTCTGCTTTTCACAAGTAGCAGTGAGGTATCCCATTCCCATTGAGTGCTGAGCTTGCTCGCTTAATTTCCTCTTTTCTAGAAGATGTATTTTTGGGAAGTCTTACTCCTTTTCCAGTCTGAAGGAAGTGACAGAAACGCTGCTGCTTGCTGAGGAATGCCTGTGATGATGCGTTAAAACTGGCTCCCGATAAGTGGTTATGGAAAAACTGCAGGAAGCATCTGACAACTGACATTCTCTGTGGACTTCTCCTATTTCCTCCTCACATCTCTGCTTGAAGATTATTGTCCACACACTCACTTAGGCCATTAGTCAGAAAAGACGTGCATTACAAACTTCCTGATACTTCCCCATGACCTGAGCACTTCTTATCTGCAGTTGTTCTCATTCTTGCTGGCCTGAGAGATCCTGACTAGATTCTGATTCTTGTTCCCAGTGTTGTCCTTTCTCAAGATTTTGCCTTGAGTTAAATTATTTTCTTAATGCTTCAGATGCTGGAATCAAGCATGAATGAATACCTTAATTTTGACATAAAGGTCAAGGACACTCTGGAAAGATAAGATCTGGGTGGATCCCACAGGGATGTTTTCTGTCACTCTTCTGATTTCTGATTTGAAGGAGCCTGACTTTACTGTTTTGGAACGCTGTGGATTGGGAATAGATTCCTGTGCTATATCATAAAGAGAGTATAAACAAGAGCAAATCCAAATCATTTTGTCCACCAAAAATCTCAATCCTCACCTCTTCTGAGGGTGCGCTGCAAATGAGGTGACTGTGTTTTGCAGATACATGTAAATACTTGTACACAATGTGATCAATTACATTGATTTATTGGGGAAAAGTTGTGTTTCTGTGCATGGACATACACAAATTGTATGCCAGCCATGTATTTTATTTTAAGTGGGCTTGCAGAAGCCAGAAGTAATGAATTTAGCAATCTGATAACAGTTGTTAATGGCAGAGCCTCTGTAGCTCTTGCACCACCATGGCAATTCGTGGAAATGCAGTGTGCTTTTCTAAACTGGCATAAGTTTTTACACCTCTGTTGCACCATAGGAGCTTAATCCATCGTGAAACCTCGTTAGAAGCTGCACCATTGTATCCTGAGGCAGATGTGAAATCTGTGTGAGTCACCGATCTGCCATCAAGCTGAAGGAAACTGAGCCTGTGGTTCTTAAGAAAGAAGGCCCCATTTGGGATGCATTTACGGAGCTCCTTTTGTATAAATCATTAGTGCTATAAACTATCCATTATTGTTAGGAGAAGAAATTTAACAATGCAAATAAAACAAAATACTGTGGCAGAGCAATTTTATGCTTGATTGTAATGTTTAATGGCATGTTCTCATAAAGAGATTTTTCCCATCCTTCAGACCTATCGTGTCTGTGACTCACTTGATTTCCGATGGTTTGAACATCCCTCATTTTATTCCTAGAGTTGTTTTCTCTAGAGCAATTTCTGTAAACGTGCTGCAGCATGGGGTTATCCAGGGTTAATTTCCCTTATGATTACACATCCAGACAGCATGTATGTAAATGCTTCAAGACAAATGATAAGAAAACTGCAGGATGAAAGAAAACAAATTCCTTTGTTTTGCATGTAGATTCATTTACCAGTATTGAAGTCTTTCCTTTGCTCACTTTTAAATGTTAACACTAGCTTATAATGGCATTGTAGTTCTTTAAAAGCATTATTTTTATGTCACCCCGACCTCAAATTTTGCATTCTGTTATTTCCTTTGTTCCCCATATGTCTTCAGATACTTTTTTCAGGTTCTCTCTTCATCCTTTACTTTCAGGTGCAAGACAGCACCATCAGTGAAGGAGAGCTTTGTATCTCTAAACCAGCTGATTATATTCATGTCAGAAATAAAATACAGCTCTTCACATTCTACTTGTATTTTTAGTACTGTATTGTAATCCTGGTTCTGCTTTCCCTTCTTATCTCTGTTCTGTCTTGCCCTGAGATTATATTTTTTTTTAGACCAGGGTTGCTGGGTTTCCTTGTGATGTTTCTGCACTGTCCAGCTTTTTGAAGTCTTTGCATACACCTTAGTCAGAAAGTACTAAAATATTTGATAGTCTGTTAACCTGCAGTTGAGTACCCCTTGTTTTCTTTTCCTGGCTGCCAGGGAGTTTGCTGGCAATTGAGATTTATGGAGCGAATAATCCACCTGGCAGGAGACTCTCTGTAACTGAAGTATGTTCTTTAGTGAAAGAATGAACGTTCTTTGTGTATCTAAAATACCACTAATAACTTATTTAGCAACCTATACTTCTACAACAGGGCTTTCAGTTTTGTGTTGGAGGTGGATTTTTGCATATGCTTAATTCTAGCATCCATGCTAATTCTGTCCCTCATTTAACTTTCATCCATTCCTATGGCAGGATAATGCATGATGTGATCTCTCAGCTTTTTAATGTGGTGCTTAGTGCATTTCTTCTAGCTCCTGTTTGAACAGAAAAAAAATATTAATAATGAGGGATGATTCTTTCCTGTACTCGCTGGGAATTGCCTGGAAACCACAGGGAGCTTAGGCAGGGTAGTCATGCTGCAACCAGAGACTCCACAGAATCCAGTTCCAGGTACTAACTGCAAGTACTGCTGGGAGAGCTCTAAATAATAACAGAATTTTAAAACCCCAAACAAACAATATCCTTTCTTGTCTTTTCTCTTACTTAAATAGCTCATTTTTACACTTAGTCGATTTGAGCTCAAAATGTGACAAAAGCTGTGGAATGTGATCAAAACTAAGGGTGGAATGAGGTGCAATATTTTCAGCACAGCTGATTTTGTTCACTAATTTTTGACAGAACTAAATGGAGGATTGAAGCAGCCAATGACTAAAACACATGGAAGCCACTGTATCACAATATTCACCCTAATGGTGGGAAATTTTGGTTCTCAGACACCCGGTGGCTTTGTCCCCTTGGAGATGTTTTCCTGGTCTGAATGGTCCGGGTTGATTATCTTCCTCATATTTACAGCTGCCTTTCCCTGCCCAGAGCTTCTCATTCCTCAAGCATCAGCACCAGGAAATTCTGTACCTGTTTTGCAGCAGTGGCAGGGGAGCATCCAAGTTAGCAGCAGTGTGATCTGCAGGGTAAGCAGGGCCAGGGCGTTATGCTCACTGTACCATTTAACCCTGCTGGAACAGACGACTGTAAATTGCCTATGTCGAGCCAACATGTGAGGACTAATAGAACTGCAGTGGGGATAATTCATAAGTAGATTTTCTCACTCGCCAGTGTAAACAGAGCCAGTGCTAGTCAGGTCTGAAACGGTGATTACTTTTAAATCAGCATGTTATAATTCAGTGTCCCTGACTGAACCCTCCTTCCAGCAGAGGAAAACAAACCACTGCATGCGTGGCCAGCACAGGGATCACTCAGGCTGTGCAACTAACTATGCATGTGAAGGACTGCCTGAATTTCCTAATCCTTCTTATTACTGCAGAGTAAAGAACAGCTTTAACAGGGAGTTAATTTAGAGTCCTTAAATACTGTCTTCTTCCCTCCACCAACTTTACTTCTTTTGGGCTGTGTTGCTAATCTCTCCACAGTGCTCCCATCTGCTTGTTCCCTGCACCTAATCACATTAAACACAACATAATACATCTGGATACATGCTACTGGCAAATCGGTTACTGGAGTTCACTGCCTATGAGAAAAGCACTTTTTCTTTCCCTCGGTCGGTGCTGTTCCTCCGTCTTTTTCTGACAAAATCTAGATTTAATCAGAAAGGTGAACATTTCCCCCAGGTGGAGGCAGTTTGAGAGGTGGGGGCATGGGGCATTCAGTGGGTGCATCTGCAGTTGCTTGAAGCCTTGAAGTCGCTTGGCAGTGCAGGGAGGGGGAAGCGCCTCTACACACACACCCACTGTCCAGGCTCCCCAAGGGGCTGGCTGCAGGCAGGAGGAAACACCCCCTTATTGTCCACTTTGAAGACTGCGGGTTTTCTCTTATTCTTCAAAGTATCACAACTGGACAAGAACCTGCCCACGGTCATTAATGTCTTTAGAGGATCAGAGAAAAAAAGGGAGAAGTAGCAGAAATGCAAAAGTCATATTGAGAAAACAGTATCTGTGCAGTTTTGGTCACCAAAGCATGACTGTTTCTTTACACTTGAGATTAACATCTTTACTAGCAGTAAAATAAAAAATTCAGGTTTTGTTCTTGTGGGTTCCAAAATGAGTCTTTAGTTTTCTCAGTAATGATCTGAGGAGACAGATCAGTGAACATGTCCTTCATAAAATTTCACCTGTTACCAAGCTGAACTAGCCCTTGGTTTTATCATTAATATGCTAGACTTGTAATGGCCTGTGGAGAAGCATTATGACTCTGTGCCAGAACCTGCTTAAGGAACTTCTACCCTGACGCCAGAGCAGCCGTCCTGCTCAGAGGTCATGGTGGAACCTGCTACTTGGAATTTTAGCAGGAAGCTGCTCCCCCATTCTTGTTGACAGAGAAGCTTATATGGGCTCTCTGGCACAGGGCTTGATTCACATTAAAAAGTTTGTGATAAATTCTTAATAAACAGGTGATGAGCCAAATATTGTTCTGAGGACGTTCTTGAGGATGCTTATCACAGAAGTCTGTAACCATTTTGCAGTCATTGTGCCTGCACTTGTACAATAATAGTTGGTGGGTATTGGGCAAGAGAGTGAGTAAAGTGTGTTAGTTACCAGTCTGTGTGCTGAATCCCCCATCTTGCCAAAGCAATTATTTTATGTCATGGGTTAATGCTCGTCAGAAACTGAAGACTCTAAACATCTACAGTTCAATTGTATGAGTAAAGGACAAGCATTAGTGCCAATATATTAATTTGGTTTGTTTTCTGCTTTCTTTGTAGTCTTTAAACTGCACTCATCTGAAACCAGCTTCTCATTTTAAACATGAGGTTGGGGAATGATGTATGTAGGTCAGTCTTTGGTCAGAAACTTTATCTTACAACGTCCTTGAAAACAAAGAGTTTGCAACAGGAAGGTAATTGGCCTCAGCAGCAGCTCTGTACACATTGAGTGGGTATGCTCACACAACAGCCATGCTCAGAAGTCTGATCTATTGAATTAATTGTCTTCAAAGTAGTTTAAGGACAATCAGATTGTAATTTTGAAGGCGCTTCACATCTGCTATCTGTACTGAATTACTTATCTCTGCTGGTAACAGTGCCGTACTTGGTTAATACTCCACTTGTACAAAAGCATTCTATTGACACATAATTTAAACTCATTCTGCTCTTCTAGGAACTCTCAAAGGATATTTATTTACAGTCCACAATCACTGTCCCCCAGCTTGACTGTTGTGTTTGGATTGAGGCCTTAGACCTTCAGTATCAAGCTAAACGTCAACAACAGTTTAATAAATCCAGACAGTAGGGATAGCCTGTAACCAGGAGAGGGGCCCTGCTGTGTGCTGTGGATATATATAGCAGGATATGTCTCCCTAATATTTTTAAGCCCCTGGCTCTTCATAGTGCTAGCTAGGTGACTGCAAGCAGGCCCACTCCTCTCTGCCTCTTTCCCCTCTTGGCTTTTGCTCTTTGACTTTGAGTTAGGGCATCTTTATATTTGAGGCTGGTGCCTGGGATTTACAAACATGAGAGGCATGGGCAACACTGGGTCTGCCTCTATGGTCTGCCAGCATGTCCTGGGGGCCTGTGCTGTTTGTGGGGGAGAGCAGTGCTGCTCTGAGCTGAGCTGAGCTGAGCTGAGCTATCCACAGCCTGCTGGAGAGGGGCTTGGAGCCTCCCCAGTGCTGCAGCCATCTCCTCTGCTCTCAGGAGCTCCAAGGCCCTGGCCAAGTGTGGCCCAGAGGGTCAGCTCACTTTTCTTGACACTGGTCTCATTCAGTGTTTTGGGGATGCCACCATAATCCAGAGAAGTAACTAGGAATGGGAGGAGTCTTGGCCATGATGCTGACGCCAGGATGGAAGGAATATTCTGGGAATTGAGGGACACGGTGCTGACAGTGCTTCCTAACATGTCAGAGACACTGTGGGACTGTGCTGCTCCTTTGCACAGTGGCAGCAGGGACAGCCCTGAGTCCCTGCTGCCGGCCTCCATCGTGGTGCTGAGTGCGAGTACAGGTGGGGAGCGGGACGAGGAACCCACCTGGCAGCGTTCCTCAGCCAGAAGGGAGCCAGAAAGGTTGAGGCAGACATAGGGGATTGGGGGGCCAGAGAGGTTGAGGGATGGGCACAGGGCTTCAGGGACAGGCACAGGGGTTCAGTGGCAGGCAGAGGACTTTAGGGGCAGGCACAAGGGTTCACTGGCAGGCACAGGGCTTCAGAGGAAGGCAGCACTCACTGCTGGAGCTGGGAGTTCTGCCAAAGAAACACACATGCGGCTGAAGCCCGGTGTTCTTCTTTCCCCTCTTTCTTTAGATTTTTTTTTTTTTTAACTTGAGGTTACAGGCATCGTTCCTTCTGATGGTTATGGTTTTATGGTATAGCGCCGGGCTGCGACTCCCTAGTATTTTACGCACACGCGGAGACACACACGACTGCCCGTGAAACTTGGGATAAGGAAGAGGAGGCCGCGTAGCTGGGATGATCCCAGGATCCGTCTGGCTGTCGGTGTGCCGCTGGGCCCGAGCTTTGGCTGCCGGCGCCCTTTGAAGGGCCCAGGGCCGGGAGCGCGTCCGGCCCAGCGCGGTCCCGTCTCGGCGGGCGGGGCGGGGCGGGGCGCGGGCACGTGCGCGGGGGCGGCGCGGGCGCGGCGCAGGCGCGGGCGGGCCGGGCAGGCGGCGGAGCCGGGGCGCCCCGAGCGCGCCGCGCCGGGCCGGGCTTAAAGAGCGGCAGCGGCGCGGGTCAGGTACGGACCTTCCTGCATCCCTCCTTCCCTCCCTGTCTGCGCTCCGCGCCTCCCCGCGGGGCTCGCCCACCAGCGGGGCAGCGCCTTTCCGTTCTTTTTGTTCTCGCCGGTCGACTGTTTTTTAATATTTTTTTTTCGTTTTGTTGTTGTTGTGGTTTGGGATTTTCGATTTTTTTTTGTTTTTTTTTTTTTTTTTCTCGAACTCGTTTCGCCCCGGGCGCGGAGCCCGGCGGGACCCTGGTGTCCGTGCGTGCGCGCACACGCGCGGCCGGGGCACGGCGGGGCGGGAGCGGCCGGTGCCGGCCGTGCCCGCCCGCTCCGGCGGCAGCGGCGGCTGCGGGGCGGCAGCGGCGCTCCGAGCGCCGGGAGAGGCGCGGGCGGGAGGCTCCCTGGCAGCCCCCCTGACCGTGCCCCCTCGCTGGATGGAGCCCGGGGCTGCCGGGGATGCGGTGCCCGCCGCGGGGGCTGGCGGAGCGGCTTGAGCCCCCCGCCCGGCGCAGGCGAGCATGTCCAGTGAGCGGCTTAACAGGACAGCGGTGAAGGATGCGCGGTTAAAAGACCTGTTGTTGGAAAGAGGTACCGGTGCCGAGGTCCGCAGGGGCAGCGGCCGCGGGATGCGGCCCGGGGCACCGCAGAGCCCGGGAGCGCTCCCCGGCGGAGCTGCGGGATCCGTGTGCGGGGGGAGGCTCGCTCGGGGTGCCGGTCTGGTGTGGTCGCTGCTAGGGCTGTAAATTGTGTCTCCCTTTTCGAGCTCTTCTGAGAAGGTAATTTGATTCAGCGTGTTGCTTTCTCCGTGTTGGGCGTTTACCCTGAAACGTTGTGTTTGGTTTTAGGTTTTTTTCCGCTGGAGAATTTTTATTAGAAATACAGTTTCTTGCGCGTTAAGAAACCGATGTGTGTGAGTGTCATAGGCTCAGGGTCGTAAAACCAAAGCATTTCTCTTCCTGAAGCTTTGCCCGGTTTCTTTCCCGGTCAGTTTACGGGAAAAGTGGGGAGGAGGAGATGCCTGTCGGGAAGGCGGTGGCCCTGCGCGCCTGGCAGGTGTCGGGCAGGGGACGCGATGGGGGCCGCGGTGACCCAGCGCCTGTCAGCAGCCGCTAGGAACTATTTAAATGGCCTCGATCCGTGCCAGCAAATACAGACTGCTGCTGCTGCAGGCTGCCTTTGCTTTTTAGCGCTGATAACCTAATGAGCAGCAGGAATGTCACTCAGGAGGAAGAAGCGATTTAAAATTATCGTTTTTCCCCATGCTTTCCATTGAGGAAATCCTCTTGAACATCAGTAAGGTGTTCTGTTGCAGTTTGGTGTTTACAATGCAAACTGAATGTGGGAAACCCCATGTGCTCACAGCTGTGTGCTGTGGTTTTTATTTTCTTTATTGTATGGCCATATTTTAATCAAGCATTTTTAAATTGTTCCCTCCTATGGGAAGTGCTCACAGACCAAATCACTCATCTCTAAAGGAGAGGTACTGTCCCTTGCCACTGAAATGCAGGGGTCTTGATAAATTTAGAAGACTGTGTCCTTGGCAGATAGAGAAGTAACATGTCATTCTAGTGATCTGTGCATTCTAGGAAAGCCCAAATAAACATTGGTTGTTTTGCATGTTGCCCTTTAGCAACAGTCTCCCATTTTCCAGTCTAAAGTGTGACATGAACCCAAAAAAAGTTTGTATAAAGAAAAAGAAACCCTTTAATACTTCAGTAGCCACAGAATGTGAATTGCAGAAGTTGTCAGCTGTGTGAAGTCTGTGTTCTGTGTTTCTGAGCCAAGAAAAACCAAGACTTTTAACTTAACTGTGGTTTGGGTGGGTTTATTTTTTAATTAATTCTGTTCTTCCGCCTTTTTGATCTTCTGGTGCTGACATTGTGAGCTTCCAGTGACGCAAGAGAGGGGAAAAAGAAAGATCGCTGCCCTGTGTGTGGGGTTGATAGCAAAAGCAGAGCACCAAGCACTGACTAACCAAATTCTTTGAAAACCCTGGTGGTCTTAATGATGAGTGGGAAGCACTTAACAGCGAAGAGTGATAAACTGATAGACATATTTTTGCCCTTTACTCTTTCCTTAGCCTTAAGTAGGCTTAGTTAGGGTCTGCAATCCAGGAGAGGATTGCAGACCCTCAGCACTTGGTGCTGTGGCTGTGCCTGCCGTGGCTGGTGACAGACAGCTGGAGCTTGGCACCAGCCCCCGCTGGACACCAGCACGCTCACAGCTCCTGGAGTCTGATGTTTGTTTGCAAGAGATCTTAGAATAATGGAACAGCCTTGGGTTTCCTTTAGGTGCACTGCAGGTTCATCTTGGGTTTTTTGTAGCTCAGCTTCACAGTTGTGTTGTGTCGGCACAAGTGTTCTGCTGTCACACAGAAAGCTGAGCGTGGCTGCAAATTAAAGATGGGGGCAAAAGGGGCTTGTTTGCTGATACTTGTTCTTTCATTTTCCATTTTCATGTGGCATGTCTCTTTACTCGTTAACTTCTTAAAACAGATATTTAGTATCAGTTCCCCAAAGTTCATGTTTTTGCATCCAAAAAGTAGTGCCCTTTTTGGAAAGTACTGAAACTGAGCAACTTGAGCTGCTTCTTTGCTTTTTCTACCAGCCTAGCAACCAAAGACCTCCTCCCATTAACTGGAGTTGTCTTTCAAGATGAGCATCCCCTGTGAGCAATGCAGTTTCCATAGAAATATCATCAACTAGGTAGCTGCAAAGGGCAATTTTTCCCCTTTCATTGCTCATCCTTGCTGCTCCAGTGTAGCCAAAAGGGTGCAGGAGTGACTCATTTCTAAATATACTTAATATTTGTGGTATAGGCAGGGCTTCAGATAAGATGATGGGTTCTGACGGAGTTCATTGTAATTGTATCTCTTGCAACAACCAGGGCTCTGGTTTCATTTTTATCCATGGTGGAACATCTCTTGTTTTAGAGTACCAGAGCTCTTTTTGAGCTCTGACCGGGAAAGGCCTGGAAAAGTTAGCATTACACTCGTTGGAGAGAAGGTAGTAATTGAAAAAGACACTGCATGTACATTCAATAGGCTTAAGGTTTTCCACTCTGGTTAAATAGCTTTCATGCCCTTGACTTGATAAAAAAATTAAGGTTAGTGTACTGAATAATCAGTGTCCTGATTCCTCTCAGGCTTTGAAGCTTATGAAGCCCTCTGGACTCTATTGGTACTACAGGTGGCTATTAAAATAGAGTGGGGTTTGTGTGTGTATGAGGTTCCTTTGGTTTAATGTTCAGTGAAATTGTTTTGTCCAAAAGGTCCGTCTATGGTGTTAATGTTGAAGAGTTTTTTTCCTTTGGAGGCTGCATAGAAGGATCACTAAGAAGCTTCTTAGTTTTGACCTACAGCCACTGATGCTGGTCAGTTTGCTCTGGCAAAAATTAAATACTTTTCATACTTTTTAGAACAGTTTTCATCACAAAACTTTGCAGAATGGACAGCAAGAGTATCTCAAGCCAGATCAGTCTCAGAGAAATATTGAGTGTCTTTTCAGGTTGTTGCTTTGATGGTTAACCTTCTGTGTGTTGATGACACGTTTTCCTCTTTTTTTTTTTCCTTTGTTTTAGCTGAACTGGAGTTTGTTCAAATCATCATTATAATCGTGGTTATAACTGTTATGGTGGTAGTGATCATCTGCTTGTTGAACCATTACAAACTCTCGACTCGCTCCTTTATCAACCGGCAGAGCCAAAGCAGGAGGCAGGAGGAAACTCTGCAGACGGTGAGTGTGAGCCCTTTCTTTGGGCTGTGTGGGCCTGCAGCAAAGCCTCCCAAAGAGCTCTGCTACAGGAAGCTGCTGGAAAAACTTCTGATATCACTTTTAATACTCCCTGTAGTTAGGTCTTTTGCCAAAGTTGTATTTGTCAGTAGAAAACAAATTTGGAACGCAAATTTAAGGTACATGCTCTTCAATTATTTTTAGATCCTGCTGTCTTTTATGTAGCCTATATTCATTTTGCATTTGGAGCTTAGATGGGACATTGTGTTTGCTCCTGCTGTACTTTGAGAGGGGAGTGTGGAAGGGGAATGAATGGAGATGAGCTGGGGTGCAAAGATTTGAAATACATGTTGTTATGACTTTCCATATGTTGTCTGGTATCCTGGGGTTTTATCTGTTACTGTTTTGTGAAGCTGCCATGGCTGTTTGCTGTATCAAAACCACTGTCCCAGTAAGGGCCCAGGAAGATGTTGTGTTTGTTTCACTAGAACAGCAAGAAGAGATAGGAAAAGGATCTCTCCAAGGACCTGGTGTGCTTAAGATGTGTTGTTACTGGGTCAAAGGCTTAAGATGGAATCTCAGTCAGAACTTGTTAAGAATGTGTTTAGTGACCCCAAGAGTAAATGAGCACCTAATTTGCCTTGTGAGCCAGGAGTTTGCTGGGTGGGATGCTCTGCTGCCTTGTGAGGGTTAAGCACAGTGTGTCCCTGACCTTGGGATATCCCCCACAAGCCATGCAGAGTCCCATGGTGTTACAGGGAGGTCCTTCCTTCTGATGGGCTTTTCCCAGAGAGGTGCCCTTGGCCTCTTTGCTGGCAGAGGTGGCCAAGGGGCCATTTATGAAGTCACCTTTTGATGCATGGAACTCCTGGTAACAGTGCTGAGTTCACAGCTTCCTTTTGCTGTCAAAAAAAAAAAAGTCGGATTGTAACCGAGAGGTGTGATTGTAATGGTTTACACCAGTTCTGACACCGCAGTCTCACCTTTTTATCCATTCCAGTCTTACGTTTCTTCCCTGTTTGTGCTCCTTAGGGAGCTGCCAAGGTAATGGTGAGAGGCCTGGGGACTGCTCTGGCTGAGCACTAATTGCTGGCTTTTTGCTTTTGCCTTTTTGTTATGGTTAGATTTCAGCAGGGGAGGCAGAGATGCCACAGGGCTGCTGTGGAGCTGCCTCTCTGGCAATTGGCAGCTCCCTCCTGAAAATCAGCTGTACAGTGTGACAATGCAGGGTTCCCAAAGCTCTCTCTTAGTGCATCACCTGTGCCATTTTGCTGGGGTGAATTGCTCTTTCCTTGGAGGCTGCAGGGGGAGGAAAGGAGCTGCCTCCTCAAGGAGAGGCTGCCTCACTGCCTGGCACTTGGGTAGTGTACGAATGGTTAGCTCTAATTTGGTTACAGATGAAACTGGAACTTGTCAAGCCTTCACCTCTTGGACTTGAGGATTGGAAAAATTGACTAGATTAATTTGAATGTTGCTTTAAAATGGACACTGTAATTCAAGAACCACAATTCTGTCTGAAAAATGTTAGCTGTAATTGCTACAGATGCCTAAAATGAAGTAGTTTGAGATAAATGAAATGCATTTTCATCTTCACAAATCTTTTTAAACTGTAGTAAGCTGTCAAATGCATGAAATAACCCATTATTTCCTTTGTATGGTTCATTACTATTGTCTGTTATCAGAGCCAGTGATTATTTTTTGCCTTCTCTTGGGCACAAGGGAGAAAACTTTGCCTTCTGGTGAAGAAGAGCATGCAATTTGGCAACAGGGACTTGGGAGCTGCTTTAGTGCCCAGAACTGATCTTAAATCATTTTTAAAACACTGACTCAGTTTCAGTTTGATGTCACCATTATAAGTAATGATAATCACAGCCAAGTGAGCACTTCATGGGAATTGATGAGGGGATGGCAAGAAGCAGTTACTGATTCCTCTGAAAGCCTTTGGTATAGATTTGTCATCACTATTACTCATCTGAATTTCTGATAAGCTGCAGCTCTTCTTAGAAGAAGGTCATACTTGTGGGGAATGGGGATTTACAGGTCTCTGAGTTGAGATGTCAAAAACTTTGAATTTTCTTTTGTGTCAGGTGTTAGAAGGAAATTCTGATAGAAACTGGCTGTGCAGTACAAGCCTTAAAAGCAATGTGCAGAGAATGAGGGTCAGAAAACTAAAGTAAGTTCTCTGTGGTGAGAAACTGCAAATGACCAGCCTGTTCTCATTGTCCACAGTGGAGTGGCTTGCACAGGATAATAGATAGTGTGAGTGGTGAGATGCAGGTTATACACTTGTAAAATTCATTTCTTGTGCCAGGCACACCTTGCTCTGTGTGCACATGCTGTCCAAGTGGATTTTCTTGTAAAGGAATTTTTTTTTAATGGTATGTATTATATCTCTGAAAACAGATAAAAATGTTTGTTAACCACTAATACCTGAAGAAAATATTATTGTGACTTAAGTCTTTCATTGGTAGAGAAATAGTGAGTGGAAATAGAGGAAATTCAGACATCTTTCTTTAAAGAAGATGGTAAAGCAAATTATTTGACTGTTGACTAGTTCTGAAGTGAACACCCTTTCATGTAAGTGAGTTAGGAGAGGTGTATGAAAATGTAGAACTCAGCCTTTCCTGTTCAGATGGGGGGTTTGTTTGTTTGTGTTTTTGTTAGATTTGTTGTTGTTTCAGTTTTTTGGGATTTTTTTCTTTTTTTTTGGTCCTTTTGTTATCTTCAGTTTTCTTTTTCTTTAAGCCCGTCCTGTTTCTAGATAATCATGCCTTCCACCAGCTGAGTGGTGGCTGAACTGCACAGGTTTCTGGCTGCATAAAGATCAACTATTGAACAAATGATCTCTCTTATTGTGGTTCTTCTACAGAGTGTAATAGGAGTGATCAGCTAAATTACCTGCTGCCTTTATTACCAGCCTCACACCTGTAAAACTCATGGGTTAGGCATCAGGAGTAATTAAATGAAAGATCTTAGTGGATTTTTTTTCTGAAATGAAAGATATTAGTGGATTTCTTTTTGTGGCTGAACTTCTTTGTGGTTATACAAAAACAAACAAACCGAAAAACCCAAAAACACCCTGAAGAAATGCCCTCAAATTAAAAAAAAAAAAATAAAAGAGGATGATAATGAGAATTTCAACTTTCACGCCAAGTCAAAAATTAGAATATTAACAAGATTTGAAGTAATGTTTAAAGGGCAGAAAAAGGACCAGTCATAGGAAAAAAAGGCTGCTCTTCAACAAGTACACGCTAAATGATGTTGTTACACGCCTGTTCTGTAAATACAGTTTTCTGTTCATATTGATAATTTTTATTTATATTTCTTTTCATTCTTCTGGAGTATAATCTTCCAGGGTTTCCCCTGGTCTTTGGTATTTTATTACCTTGGTTATTGGGCCAAGGCCTTAAGCAGACCAGACAAATGCTGAGTGCTCAGGAGCAGTGGGTTCTTCTGCTGCAGTGCTGAGGATTGCTGCCTGCTCTGTCCTAGTGAGGCCATTAAGCATTCCAGCCCTGTTTTTACATTAGCAGAAATAAGAGTTTTGGGGTCCTAATTATGAGAGGTGGAAAGATGCTGAGCAATAGCCATGCTGGCATGAGCAGTAGCCTGGAGTGAGCCTGCAAGGTGCTGAGCAATGTCTGTACCACAATGGATAAAATATTGAACGTTTCCTGCTGCTGGCTTATCCATCAGCAGTACTGGGCTTCACAGCTGGGAGCAAGCCAAGGGTTGCAGAGCACCTGAGAGGGATGCAAAAGCCGTGGGGCGTGGAGTGCACCAGGAGCTTACCCAGGGGCTGCTTCACTGTGAAACAGCAGAGCCTCTGGTGTGCGGGCAGCTGATGCTCCTGGCAGTGCTGGGGGAATTTGGGGCAGAGCCATGTGGCAGCCCTGGCAGCGCACATGTGTGCACAGGGGGGGTGTGTGTGTGTGATACCCCAGGGGAGATCTGTGTTGCTGCAGCGTTGCTGGCTGTGCCTTTGTTGATCTGGTATTGGGAGGGCACTCATGCTTGTAGCCAAAGTCTCCTGCTGGAATGTAGGTAGCTGCAGCTGAGCTGCTGCTGTGGCACTCTGCTGTTTGCTGGGACAAAACAAATATAAATCTTGCTTCCCAATGATTAACTCTTAAAGTCATCACCAGTGATTTCCATGGGGACATTGAGGGGAAGGAGATTGACTGACTTACAGAGAGGTACCTAATGAACTTTGACGTTCCTAATTTCATTCCTTTTCCCTATCCTGGTGTCTTTGCATTGTCCTCTTTTATAAAGTAGGTGTTGAATGATTGCTGAACACTTGTAGTGCCTCTGGCCTACTCCTGGCAGCAAATTCCTGCATCCATCACACAGGATGCTCACCCTGACCAGCCCCTGCCTCCCAGCACCAAGGGCAGCATTGCTGCTCAGACTGCTCAGCTTGCATTAAACCTGTGTTGGGAATGCCAGTCTTGGATGCTGAGCTCCAGGAGCACAGCTGTAAAAAATATTCCCCTCTGCCCTGCACCAGCTATTTCAGAATAAAAGGGGAATGTCAGGAGGGTGACAGAAAATAGTCAATAATATTGACAGCTCAGGGATTTGCCGTTTTTTCAAATGATAGTCTTTCCTGCTGGTCTTTTAAATTATTTCCTACTGGCATTGGCATTACTCTGTCTGTTTCCTGCTGGTGTTCCTACGCCACTCATTCTCATTTTCTTACTGACATGTGCAAAGGAAAGAAAATCCCACTGGGAATGAGAGCCCAGTCTACAGCCAGGAGAGGGTGTGAGTGCTGTAGACCACCCTGCTTTGCCAAATCTTTTTGTTTGTATCAGTCATCATTTGGCAAGGGCTGGATGTGCACTGTATTCTCCTGCTGTCTCCTTGAGGGACATGGGCTTGCCTCTCCTCAGGGAGTGCTGCCAAGAGGGACAGCGAGCTCGGCTGCTGCCCTTTGAAGTCTCCCACAGTAAAGTCATTATATGTTTAATAAGGGCAGGATTGTCCAGGAAATCTGCAGGCAGGACTAGAAGCAAGGAGCACTGGCTTTGGGTGGCACCTGACTCAGTGTGTCACCTTGGGCAACTTGCTTCATCTCCAAACAAAGGAGGAAGGATAATAGTACTTACTCCCTTCAGTTGAAATGAAATGAAGATTACTTAAAGTGATGAAGTGCTGTGAAGATGGGGAAATAAAAGTTTTAAAGCATTAAGTAACAGGAATAATTGCAGTAAGTGTAGGGAGGCAGATTATGTGTGAGAGATTTGGCACTCTGTGTAATTCTCTAGTACTTCTGCTTGGTACTGTGCACTGCTGTGTTAGACAGCGTCACCTCTCCTGTCCTTGAGGAATTGCTTTTAAAGGAACAAGCAGTCCTGCTGGAATACTCACCATTCTGTTGGGGACAGCAGAATAGTTTGTTTTGTTTGTGTTTGTTGCTATCTTCAAAGCTGTGGTGGTCTGTATGACCCAGGAAGATACTGGGAGGAACGAGCCCTTGTGCCTTCCTGGAGCGTTTTCAGCAAACCAGTGCTTTAATGTGGTGTAATGTACCACCTAGGGCCAAAAGCAGAAACTACACTGCTATCTGGAACATTTCACTTGCAAAAGAAATGTGTGTATTTGTGTGTGTGTGTGCACGTTTTTGTATAAAAATAAAATAAAAATCTATGTTAAGGGGAAAAGAGGGACCTTCTTAATAATTGTAATGCATTTTAGAAAGTGAAAAACTGACTTTTGTTTCTCAGAAGACATTATTTCAGGTAGAATTCTATTTTGCAGAAACTTAATAGTGGAGAAAGCCTGTAAATCTCCTTAAGAGTCAGCAAAAAAAGAAAAGTTTGGATTATATGGGATTGTCATGGTTTAACCCCAGCTGGCAACTAAGCACCACACAGCCACTTGCTCCCAGCAGGCTGGGGTAGAGAACTGGGAGAGTAAAAGTGAGAACTCGTGGGCTGAGATAGGACAGTTTCATAGGGAGAGCGAAACAAGGAGTTCATTCACCACTGCCCAGGGACAGGCACGTGCCCATCCATTGCCAGGGCATTGGTGCTCCATGCTGTGTGACAGGGACTTGCAAAGAACAAATGCTCTTGCTCCCAGAGTCCCCCTTTCCTTCTTCCCCTGGCTCTGTGCGCTGAGCATGATGCCATGTTGGTCTGGCGTGTCCCTTTGCTCAGTGGGCTCAGCTGTCCTGGCTGTGTCCCCTCCCAGCTCCTTGTGCCCCCCCAGCCCCCTTGCTGGTGGGGTGAGGTGAGCCCTGACTCTGTGTAAGGACAGTTCAGCAATTATGAAAATACCCCTGGGTTACCAATACTGTTTTGCTCAGAAATCCAAGATGGACATGGCCCCATACTTGCTACTGTGAAAGAAATTAACTCTGTCCCAGCTTTAACAAGCACAGGGATCCTTTTGCTTTATTACAGCTTGAGGAAAAGTTTTGGCTGAATGTAAATTTTTACCTCTAATTTTTCCTGAGTTAAGAATCATTCTTCTGGTAAATGTCTTTGCTGCTGGCTGTTGAGGGGCTGATGCTCAGCTGAGGCAGTTGGGTGACAGTGTATGCTCCACTATTTAAAAATGTTCTCAGAAAGTCATCTTCTTACACTGTTTAATTCTGGAGGCTCTAAAGCTTTGTAAAATATGAAATAACAAATTATCCTAGGCGTGTGGACTCTCCTAAGCTCTAAATATTGAGTTAAATAATCATCACCATGAGATAATTAAGTAATCACTCAGCTGGATTTATTAAATGATGCTGCTATTTCAAAACCTAATCACAAAGTTAATTTCTGTAAATTGTGGTGAAACCCAAAAATGACAGTGGGTCGGCAAAAGACATAGGTGGATCCCTAAGATTTTTCTTGCTTGGTGTTATTGGTAGATGCTAGAATTTTCATTCCAAAGCCCAACAGTGTTAAAAATTAATACACTAGAGGGAATGCATGCATAAGCTTTCTCTCCTTGTTGCTTTTAAGCATGGAAGCTCGTGCCTGAAGTCTCTTGAACAAGGAGCACGTTGAGCTGGCCTAGCTATTGACAGTCTGTAAGAAGCAGGTAAATGAGGTACTGCCCTCATCAAAATATGGGTAGATTGCATTTGCTCAGGTTTAGCCTTGTTTGCACACACCTGATAACTACTTGTACAAATCCCTATTATAAATACAAATGCTGTCAGTTCTCATCTGATTTTCACTGATGTGAGCACAGGGGAAGAAGCATTTTAGCTTTCAAAGGAAGGTCTGTAAGCACAGGGACAAGTAGGGAGCAAGAACTCACACTTTCCCTCAGTATAAGTTACCCCAGATTGGTCAGGGTGATCCCAGCACATTATTTCCTAAATCTGTGTCTCAGGGTGGAGGAGTGTAGTCATGGGCATATTTTTCTTCTGCAGCACTTTGTTCTCATCTCCACCTCTTCCCATCACCCCAAGATCAGTGGAGCTGATGGGTACCAAGCCTAGGGTTAGCTGGTATCTACCCAGTGCAGGGAAAGGGGAGTTTTCCTTAAATAAAGACTCAGAAAGGTAAGGTAGTATGTCTCCTGTGGTAGATGCAGTGATTTCAGGAGGGCAGAAATTCTGTATTGGATCAGTTAGTCTGGCCTTGGTGAGGAGAGGGTTCTGTGCTGTGTCATTGGACCAGCCATGAGGTTGTTCTGCACGTGTTTGAGCCTGGTATTTTCCAAGTGTGGGCATGCTGAGCACGTGTTACCCAGCCATCTGCTTGGGGAGTTCTTCTGGCTCCTGGGATAGAGATCTTGCTGGGGGTTGTCTGCTGCCAAATCATTTATTCTGTCTGCTGCTCTCTCCAGGGGAAACCTTAGGGAAGGGAGGAGCTGCAGGTGAAGTGTAGGACCTACTGTCACAGGGATAACATTGTTGCATGTCCTTGCATCCTAAGGATCTCACAGCCTGAGAGTTCAGCTGCATCCCAGGCTGTTTACCTTCTCAAGTAGTTATCCCAGAGTGGGGAGAGCTTTGGGCTCCTTTGGTCTCATCTTGGTGTGACTATCCCAGTGCCCTGGTTACTCACCGGGATCCCTGCAGCAGCTGCAGTGCTCCAGGCAGGGCCTTTGGCTCTTCTGGGATTCAGGCATCAGTGGTAGAAGTAACAGGCAACTCCTCTCTTCTAAAAAGTTATTTCTGTTAGGCATGGCTGGTAGCAGATCTGGGAGACTTGGCTCAGTGAGCACGTCCTGTTCCATCTCCATGCAAGGAGTTTTTCTCCATATGCTGCACCATCTCTCTCAGCTCATCTTACCCTCTTGCCTTTGGGGAGATGGGCCCTAGAATGGAAGTTGTTTCCACATCTCATCAGCAGCTCCTTTTCATAAGGGAGTTGAAGTAATATGATTGGTGTAGGTAGATTTTATTTCTTTCTGAGTGGCTTGTTGGTTTTGCCTTTTTTCTTCTCTTCTGAGCCTGTAACTCAGGAGCAGTTAATTGAGAACTTTAGCTTTGACTAATGTGTTTTACAAACAGTTGCAGTGGGTTTGGAGCCCGTTGGGTCAACTGCTGATAACCTGATTGCCTTTAATTGTGCAAACATACCCTCAGATATTTCAAAATGAAGGAATGGAAACGAATGTGTGCACAAGTGTGTGTATATACATGTATGTGTCTAGTTCCACAGTTACAATTCCTTAACTGACAGAACCACATCTAGGCACTGAAATAAGTGACTCTGCATAAGATTTACCTTTCAGGGCTTTGCAAAGGGGAATACTTGGGGAAGATGTAAATAATTGCAATTGTCAGCCTCTCTCTATCTTTGCTCTCTAAAGCTAGAAGAGAAGTGTACCAGCTTTGCTATTCAGAGCATTTCCCTTAGCAGCTGAATCCTGTGGGAGAGTCCTCTAAGAGCAGCTTTTCTCTGCAGTGGACTCTCCTGACAAGATCACAGACGGCATTTGGTCTCTGAGTGTCATGATGAACATCTAGTTGGGTCTATTTTTACTTCTGAAATATGTTGAAAGATGCTATGGTGAGAAGAAGCAGTACAGTAAGATTTGGAAGCAGTCTATACATGGTAATGCTTTTGGGGACAGTATGCATTTTCTTTCCAGTTCCTGAAATTTCTTATGTATGTAAAACTTGAATTAACATCAAGAAAATAGTCACAGCTGTAAATATTTTTGTTTTCTCTTTGTGCACCAAAATTGAAGTTCTGAGCTTTATAGCTGCTCTGGTATGTCCTTTTCAGCTTCAAAATTTTTCAATAAAATAAATTCACTGTGGGAGTTACTGCTACTCCAAACAATTAATTGAGAAGAAAAATAATGATACACCTTAAGCTATTTTTCCTTATTCATGTACTGTTCGTCACCCCTTTATTCTGCCCTGAGTGCTGGTACGGTGTCAGAACAGCATTTCAAGGCTTGAGAGAGAAAAAAACCTGAGAAGATGGTTGGAGAAGTGTTTGAAAAAGTGGCTGAAACCTCAGCTGCTTTAACTACTGTTTGTGGTGGGAATTGGGCAACTGGCAGTTCTGACCAGATTATCCCTGGGTTTAGTGTGTCTGTCACTTCCCTGAGATTACAGACGCCAGGTTTTGCTGTGAACTGTTGTGCCTGTGCTGTGTAATTGGGATCCTGGCTGGCAGACCTTTGTCAGACCTGCCACCCTTGCTGGTTTGGGAGGTGACAGGTACCTGCTCAGCACACAGGTGCTGAGGTGTCTCCTGTCATCTCCATGCATTGCCACACTCTCTCAGACACCACCAGCTTGCTGCATCCTTATGGCCTCTGGGGCTGGGTGCAGTGGGATGACATCTTGGCACTTGCAAAATGGACCAGGCTTGACTTGCCTGGGAGCAGAGCTGCTCTTTGCTCATGATTTGGAAAGAAAGCGGTGGGATGTTGCTTGTTTAGCTCCTGGAGACAGCCAGTCCTTAGAAGATGACTGCTGGTAAGAGCTGTGATAATGAGGCAGAATGGTGATGTGATCTATTAATTTTTCTTTTTTGTTGTTTTCTTCCACATTTCAGGAGGGGTGCTTGTGGCCTTCAGAAAGCTCGGTTTCACGCCAGGGTGCTTCAGAGGTACTGACAGATTTCTGACTATCTTCACCGAGTGCTTTCATTTTTTTCCTGTAATGTGTATTTGGTTCCTTTCAAAAACATACATCTGTTTTTTGTAAAGGAAGCTTTTTCAGTGTAGTTCACACTGTCATCTAAGCCCGCCTTGACATGCATTTCATAAATTCCTGAGACCTTTTCGTAAAAGAATGAAGTTCTGCCTACCTGACACCTCATCTCCATCAGCAACTCCCTGTGTCATAGTAGGCATCCACAAATAAGTGATGGAGGTGTGTCTGTTTCCCACAGTGGCTCAGTAATTTGAGTATTCATTGGAAGCTGGGAGACCAGTTCCTCTTGTCTCTGAACTTTTCTTGGGTTTACGGCACATAACCTATCACCAGTGTCTCCCTTCTTCCAGCTAGCACAGATTCCTTGTCTATGTAATAATTTGTGGGTGTATTGCTCTGAGTGGTCCAGCTGTCCTGTGACAAGCAGCAGAACTTCCTGGTGGTTGGCCCTGCATCTGTGGAGGTCAGGGGTTGAAGACCCTGCAGGGATCCAAAAACGAGAAGAGCATTTTGATAGCTCTAGATCTGAGAAGCTGCTGTGTCTGTCCAGGTCTGGGATAGACCAAGTGAGGAGCAGCACCACTCAGAGTATCTTGAATGCTTCCTTATGTAAAGCCTCTAGGTTCTCCCCAGAGGCTGAGTTCTGGCTGAGAACTGAGGGGGAGGAGGACACCTGATACACTCTGATGGTGAAAGCGTGAGATACACTGAGCCTTTACAGATTGTACTGAAATGACCATGTGAATTCTTTGGGGATGCATTAACTCTTGAGTAGGAGGGGGAAGCTCAGACTGCAGCTGAAATTCAGTACTGGGACATTGTTGTAGAGCTAGTCAATTACTCAGACTAGAGAGAATTAATTTCCTGATTTCAGAAACAGAATAATTTTATTTTTGCTTGGAATGTTTTAGTTTCAGAAGGAGCTGTGTGGGGTCTTGTGCTTCCTTTGTGCAGCTGTTCTTGAGTGTGCTGGATCCTTCCTGCACCTCCTGCCTCTTCACCTGCAGGTATCTGTGTGCATGGTATCTGCTGGGTTTAACCTCTAAGACAGGTGGCAGGAAGAAGCGTTCTGTGTTTTATCAGTTTGGGGTGAGCACTGGAGCAGCCGCGGCGCTTGGCGCAGAGGTGGAGTCACGCGTATCTCTTCCTGTTTCAGATCATGTACGCCCCGAGGTCCAGGGACAGGTTCACCACCCCATCCTTTATGCAGCGGGACCGTTTCAGTCGCTTCCAGCCCACCTACCCTTACATGCAGCATGAGATTGACCTTCCTCCCACCATCTCCCTCTCGGACGGCGAAGAGCCGCCGCCGTACCAGGGCCCGTGCACGCTGCAGCTCCGGGACCCCGAGCAGCAGATGGAGCTCAACCGGGAATCCGTCAGGGCGCCGCCCAACCGAACCATTTTTGATAGCGACTTGATAGACATCTCCATGTACAATGGGGGTCCCTGCCCACCCAGCAGCAACTCGGGCATAAGTGCAACCAACTATAGCAGTAATGGAAGGATGGAAGGACCGCCCCCGACGTACAGCGAGGTCATGGGCCATTACCCCGGCTCCTCTTTTTTCCATCACCAGCACAGCAACATGCCTCCTTCCTCGCAGAGGGGGAGCAGACTTCAGTTTCAGCAAAACAATTCAGAGAGCACAATAGTCCCCAGCAAAGGCCAGGACCGGAAGCCAGGGAACCTGGTCTAGGTCACCTGCCCAGGTGCGTTTGGACTGAAGACGGGAGAGCCCAGCGGGGCGGCGGAGGAAGAGCCCCGTGCTCCGGTGCACAGTGTTGTTACGTGGTACAACTGAGTAAAACCAAACGTGCAAACCAGTTCTCTGTTTCTGATTCCTTTCAGGGGAATTGCATGCAAAGCAGATTGAAAGAAATACAAACTTCCATTCGGTTTGTCTATGAGCAGTGTTTCAGGGGAAAGGGGGGGGATATATTATTTTTTTTTAATAAACTATTTCAAGTATTTAATTCTAAAAGTTAACTTAGCACAGAAATGAGGCTTGTACAGCCTGTTTTATACTCACTGAATGGCAGAAGGAAAAAGGTGGTTTTGCTAGATAAATGGGGGAAGAATTGGCCAGTTTGCTTTTTTTTTTCTCCCAGGATGTGAATTTTTTTTTAATATGAAACAAAATTCCTGTTCTGTGTGCCAAGGTATAAAGTTGAGAACTTAGATGAATGCGAGGAATTAATTTGTGTTGTGATAAATGTGTTTTAAAAAGTTGCACTATCTTACTGTTTTAAAAAAAAGTATATATGAGGGAACTGTTTTATGTGAAGTTCTTCTATATGTTGTTGTTTCACCTGTGGAATAATGATAGAGCCCTAGAAGTAATCTGGAGGAGTTTGCCCCCTCCCCCTGGGTTTGCTAAAAGATGGGGACAGGACTTAGGCTAACATCTCTTGACTTTTACAATTCAAAAAATACAGGGACACTTGTCTTTGCAATAATTTGCATTCAAATAACAATGTATCGGTGAAGTGTCTTGGAGACTTTTGGATGGAAGAAGGCAAATATGAAATCCCAGCATTTTCCATCACTTAAGGTTTATCTATTTTGCAGTGTAGACTATTTCTTTCATAAATGGCAAAACTACAATTTCCAGATGCATTGATTTGTATTGATTCTAAGTGCTGCCATTCTTTTCCTTGTCATAATGCAGTATCACCAGTACTTACCGTGCTAGAGATTTCTGTCCTCACTGTAGCCTGAAATGTATTTAGTCGCATATCATGACATTATGCAATAAATGGTTTGAAAATGCAGGGTGGGATTATTTTCCCCTGCTCTGCTGTTCAAGTACGTGAGGCTGTCGTGGTTTTCGCTCTCCATTTCATCCTTTCAGATGCTGAAGTTCAGTCCTGGAGGTCTGTCCTGTCGAAGTGAAGGGAGCCCTTGTGGCTAACCCCCCCCCGTGGTGTTTTTGCAGCAGTACCAAGGGCACTCGTGGCACTGGTGCTGGCTCCTGGCAGGGTTGGTGGTGCACCAGGAATTCTCCCTGCAAACCATTTTGCTCTGGGCCCTGCTGCAGAAACCCTTCTGGGTGCACGATGTCTGCGTGACAACAGCAGGACTGTGCTCATGGCTAAAGGTGATTCATGTGTTCACCAAGTGTCTGTAAGCCCTGATTTTTGCTAACCTGGCCTGGAGAGTAGTTGGGAAGTGTTCCCTGCCTGTATCATGGCATCTGGGGTGTTTCTCCACTGGCTGTTCCCATGTGGAAACACGCGCGGTGCCGGAACACAGTTGACAGAAGGTGATAGTGGCATCACAAGCACATGAAAAAGCACAAATTGCACTTAAAATGCATTTTGGAAATGGACTTAAAAGTAAGAATCTTTAGAATCTTAGCTTGAATAGTTTCTAATATATATAGGTGTATGAGTGTGTCATAGACCTCTTCACGTTAAGGTCTTTCACTTTTTTCTGTTTTCCTGAGCCTTGTGCTTGGTTGTGGGCAGCAGCTGCTGAGTGCCCCAAGGGCACCAATGCCCTGGTCCCATGGCTGGAAGCTGGATTTCTGCAGGACTTCTGTACATGGACTCTGATAACTGAAGTGCATCTTTGATCTATGCAGAGTTTTAATGCCAAAACTGTCTGTGTGTCTGCGTGCGTGTTGTCTTTTGGGCCTCAGTGTAGATTTGTTTTCTTCATAAGTTAATTTGATTTTATTCTAGTTTAGAAAAC
The DNA here is from genome assembly GCF_028769735.1 of Zonotrichia leucophrys gambelii. Classification (NCBI taxonomy): domain Eukaryota; kingdom Metazoa; phylum Chordata; class Aves; order Passeriformes; family Passerellidae; genus Zonotrichia; species Zonotrichia leucophrys. Next base: position 99,994,914 of record NC_088171.1, on the reverse strand, counting down.
ATTTGTATAACTGTTAGTCTGAATGCACAGCCCCATTTGTCTCTAATTGTTATTTTGGTCTGAGTCATGCTGGTAATGCAGAGTAAGGCTGCCTTTTATTGTATGTATTAATTGAAGGGAGAGATAGAGATTGCATGGTGGGGTTCACTTATTTTTTTTCCTCTCAGACCCGCAGGACAGGTGTTTAGAAGATGATTAGGTGGCTTTCAGTCAGCTGGGGCTCTCATCACTGTCTGGTTCCTGGGAATAAAAGCTGTGAAATTAGATTTTTGCAAAGAACCTAGAAACATAGTTCTTAGTTAAAAACAACAAACAGACAAAACCCAACCAGAGGACAAAGCCAGCAAATGTTGGTTTTGGTCTTCAGTGACTTTTGTCACTTGAGGAGCAAGCCTTTAAGCCAGAGTATATGTGTGCCTACACAGGTACTGTGCTGTTGCCTAAGTGAGGATTGTTTGGAGAAGCTTTGAGGTGAGAACAGCTGGAACTCAGTTGTCAGGGCAGAGCACACCTGGACTGGCCCTGGGCTTGGGCTGGTTGGAGACCAACTTTCCCCATGTGTGATCTCAGCAAAGTGAGCCTTGAAGTTGCCTTCAAAGTTGCCTCTTGGGAATGTTCTTTCTTTAAAAACAGCCCTTTGCCATCTTTTACCATCTCTGCATGCCAGCGGATTTATGCACTTCCCATTAACATTGTCCACTATGCTGTCTCTTAAGTTTTCTTGGATGAAAAATTTTTCTGCCTGGAAAATGCAGCCTTTTCCAGTTCTTTCGAAAATATTTGTTTAAAAATAACTTTGCTCACCTAATAGTTGCATCTCCTCTTGCATCTTTGTCTTCTCATCCCAGAATCCTCGAATCATCCTAGAATCATAGAACAAGCTGAGCTGGAAGAGACCCATCGGGATCATTGAATCTGGCTCCTGGCCCTGCACAGCCCCATCCCCAGGAGTCACACCATGTGCCTGAGAGCACTGTCCAAACTGAACTCTGTCAGGCTGGTGCTGTGGGGGAGCCTGTTCCAGTGCCCAGCCACCCTCTGGGGCAAGAATCTTTTCCTAATACCCAACCTCAGCTGCCCCTGGCACAGCTTCCTGCCATTTCCTTGGATGCTGTCACCGGTCAACAGGGTGAAGAGATCAGTGCCTGCTCCTCTTTTCCCCATGAGGAAGTTGTAACTGCACTGAGGGCTCCCCTCAGACTCCTCTGGGCTGGACAAAGAAAGCAACCTCAGCCACTCCTCATGGCTTCCCCTCGGGAGCCTTCATCATCCTCATGGCCCTCCTTTGGACGCTCTAATGGCTTAATGTCTGCTCTGCTTTCCCACATGTAATGTGGTGACTGAGCTCTGGGAGTGTGGTGATTAGTTCACTTGCTATAGGTGAGCTTGTAATCTTCTGTTTTGGGGCCTCTCTTAGCAGTAAATAGGCTGTTTTCTGATGGATATTAGTGCTCTCCAATGGAATGGCAGTCAACAGTGTAACATTGAAACACTTTCTATTTTTTCTTCCATTGACTTGGTAGAAAATCTGCTCTTGATAACAGAACAGATTGGTGAGCTCTGAAGATAAGTAATTCTATGAAGCACTTATGGAAGACCAGCTTTGAAAATATCCAGAATTGATAGACTGTATCCCAGGGCCACTCAATGAAACTGTCCTGCAAACACTGTAGCATTAATTGTGTAGATTTTATATGTCTCATACCACAAAACCTACACAATATGTGTGTGGTGTTTTCTATGTGATAGATCATATTTGCCTGAATTCTGGTTGCATCTTCTGACTTTGCCCAGTAACTCGTTTTCCCAAAATTCAGAATAGCGATGTTCCTACTTTAGAAATTTTCAGGTTGAAAGATTTTTTCTTTTAAATGCACCTTTATGAAATAAAGTTTTGTGACCTCTGTCCTACTGCAAAGACTAATTTTTCCCTTACATGTCTTGGCATGACTCTCTTCTTGATGCTGAATATGCCCCATCTTTGGTGTTTTTGTATGATCTTTGAGGGCTAGAAAAGGCAGGGGGTTTAGCAAAGGAAAAAACCTGTTTCTCTCCCAGTTTACCAATGCAGCACTTGGCACTTAGCTCTAATTCTGTACCTGTGTTTAGAACAATTGTGTTTGGGCCTGCCTCAGTGCTGGATAAGCAGACTGAGTGGGATGCTGCTTAAAAGGTGTGAGTGAGGGACAGGAAGAGGGGTATCCAACCAACAATGCAGTGTTCAGATCCCTTTCCTGGCATGTGTGGCACATCCAGAATTCACAGGAATTTGTATAATAGGATTTTTTCATCAGGGAGGATCTAATTACGCTACTCCTGATCTTGTCACTGATGGACTCTGCATGTAGGCCAGTCTTGGGCTGATGGGACTTTATTACAGCATGAATTTCCCCTGGGAGTATGATAACTCCAGCATATGCCCCATGTACAAGTTCCTGATGGCCAGTGAGGAAGATGATTGTGTTCCTGCACTCATGGAATCTGCTGTGCTTCAATTTGGCCTTTTATTACTGCTTGCCCACTGCTTATACCAGTTTGTCCCAGCTGGAAGGTGCTTGTTATGCCAAATCCCAGAATTTTCTTGGTGCAGATATATTTTTTTTAAAAAGTGTCATTGAGAGTTCTTGGGTTTTTTTCTGTGAATGAGGTGCAGGGAAGGGTAAGGAGCAGAATTGCATTGTTTATTAAGGAGTGCACTTCTTTGCAATGGAGAAGAAATCCTTGTCCTGCTGAAGAGCCCTGAGTGGAGGCTGTGTGGAACAGTGCTGTCTGAGGTGGTCATTTCTAACCCTGCCAGGCAGTGAGATGCTGGGCCTTACAGCTGACACTGTAATCTGTAAGGAATGTTTGGATGCTTTGGAGAGGATTGATTGCTGACCTTTCTCTGACTCTATCCCTGAGCGCTCACGGTAGCTAAGGTAACCTGATTTTGTAGGCGAAGAAAAACAAAATAGCAAGTTGGTAAAAAATAGATACACATCGATGTTTTTTTTTGCCCCCCCTCCAAGGATAAACAATAGGCTTGCTGGCACATTTGAAAGTATTCAGGGTTATTCACAGGTTCTCTCTGGTCATTACAGTTAAGTCATGTCCATGCACATACAGACCTGCTTGCAGACTTGTCCCCTTGATTCTGTCTGTGCTAGTTTCTATTCCATGATCACCTTCCAGAAGTGCTGAATGGCTCGGTATTGAGCTCTCAGTGACAATGGCAGGTCATTTGTCAAACAGCAGGAAGCCTGAGGAGTATTTGCTTTTCAGTCCTGTAAATGTCATGACCTATGTTTTTATCAGTAGGGGGCTTTCTTGCTGCACCAGTTCTTGCCTGTCACCTGGTGTGCTTGTGCATCTTCCATCCAACAGCTCTCTCTCCTTTTGGGTGAGCTTTGAAAAATCTTTGTGCTTTGGGATAACCCCAATGCAGATCTCCTGTATTGATGTACAGGAAGAAAGTAACACTTGTGTACCCTAAATCTCATAAGCATGTTTTTCAGACCTAGCTGATGGTGAGAACCAAATGATCCTTCTGTGCAGTGGGTTCAGATGAAGTCTGGCTTTTGATTGCATCCTTGCTTTTTAGATAAAGGCTGTTGCACATAATTTAATTACACATATCTGGTCTTTCTCTGCACTGTGTTGCCTGCTTGCCCACCAGTACAATTACAGCTTTTCTCCTACACTAGCCCCAGATGTGTCAATCATTTCAGTCCCTGGAAAGAGGCAGCTTTATTGAGTTGTCTGAGGCCTTTTAAAACATGGGATAGTCCCTTGTGAGGATGTGTTGAACTTAAAGAGAGGTTTCCCATCCAAAAACTGGTCTGTATGTTTCGTTAGGAAATTCAGCTTTAGGTTTTGAGAGTATGCTGACTGAAAATGTTGGCAGGATTTTTTTTTTAGTTAATATATTGTTTGCCAGCCTATCCAGAGATGTAAATTACCTTTTGAGCCACCTCTGATTGCATTTTTGGGCTGGCAAAAGCCCCGTTGGGCACACTTGCACCAGCAAAAAAAAAAGAGTAGTTTTCTTGGTACAGCTCTGGGGAATAAACAGAAGCTGCACCACTAAGTCCATCCTCCAAAATGAGCCTGAGACCTGCATTGCCTCTTCCCAGCAAACTGAAGTGTAGGTGTTTGGATGAAGTGCTTTGCTGCACTCTTTAGTACCACAGACACGAGTGGAAGGGCCTACTGATGTTTTCTTGAAATTGTCATTGGCATTAAATGTATTTCAGGGATGCTAATGCTGTTTTGGTAACCACCCAGTACAATTCTCCTGCTTTTGAAAGGGAAGATCAAGGACCATTTTGTGTCACAAACTCTCCTGGCTACTTCTGCCTTGCTGGTGTCTCTTCTGTTTTTAGGCTGAACACAAGCAACTCGGGTATTGCTGGTGTTGCTTTCTTGCTATAAAGGAGCTTACCTTTTTATGTTGATTAATGATAGAAAAACAAAACTGTAACGTGGATATGCTTCCCCTTCCCTCTGACAGAAGTGTGATTTACTGCCAGAGATGATGCTTTTTCTTTGCTATATTGCTGCTGCTGTTTTAAGTGGTTTGGTGTGTGAGCTTCCTGAAGCAACACAGTGTGTGTAGGATCTCGTGGGTTGCAAAGCTGTCTCTTTTCTTCTTCCTTTCTCTCCTTGGTTTGTGCTTGTCTGTCTGCTGTGGTAGGTTTACTAATCAATTAAAGACATCCTTATTAGGTATAATTTTGAGGAGGTTTGCATGTCAGTAGTTTGTAAGCAACTAAGGTGCCTCATGTTCAGGTCTGAGCTGATAGGAATCCCCTTGCACTCAAGAGGGCCTGATCCAAAGCCTGCTGAAGTTGGTAGGAAGACTCTTGCCAACTTCAGGGGGCTTTGCATCTGGCCTTACACTCCCACCTTTGTTGTGCCTCACTTAAAATGGTGCTTTTTCAGTTGTCTGTCTTTTTATCTAGTTTGTTTTTTTTTTTTCTTTGTATGGTGCTGTGTATAACTTGAATATATTATGCACATATCCTACCCAATGGGTAGAACAAGCAAACAAACATATGAAAACAAATAGATGTTGTTAATACTGTAAGATAGTGTACAGATGATACCAATTTTAACACAAAAAAAATGGCATAGACTTTCTGAATGCCAATCTGTGCGTGGTCCTTTTTTTGTAAGAAAGTTTGCAAATGAATGCATACAAATGACAAAAAGTCTATGTATTTTATTTTCCTATTAAATATCAATATAATATCATAAGGGAAAAAGGTTAAACAAATCCTTTTTGACAAGCCTGTGTATAGCAATTAGTCATTTGATGCATCTTTGCTGTGAAGATTTCTTCTTTTTTCTTAATGTGTCACTTTAAAAAAAAAGGAAAAAACCACAAAACAAACAAAACCTCCACAGCTTTAACCTTGCAACTAAATGCTTCTCGTATTGGTTGTTGCCTTGCTATTGCTGAGTTGGACCAGTATTAGTTACTACTTCTCCAGCAGATACATTATTTATTACTATCCTTGATTACCTTTTTTTTTTAACTTAGAAATGGGCTAAAACTTTTCAAACCTTTTTAATCACATCCTAGATTTGAAATGAAGCTCAGACAAGAGGGAACTGACCCAAAGCATCCCTGCAAAATCAAAACCAGGCCAATGAGAGTTCTGTGACAGCAGCCAACCCTCTGTGCCCACTGCTGGTGCACCATGCTGCCACTACAGACTGTCCTTGGGCTTGGGGTGTGGATGGACTCCCTGGTGACCCTGGTGTCCTTGGGATGTGGATGGGCTCCCTGGTGACCTGTGCTCTTGCAGGGTGGACAAGAGTGGCCCCAGCTGGTAGTGAATGCAGGGTTTGAGTGGGAGCTTTGAGTTGGCAGCTCTGCTGCTGTGTTGGCTTCTGACAGCAATTGCTCACCCAGGTTCATATTTAAGGTGACAGAGAAATGCTTAGACCTGTTCAAACCCAATGGGGGAAGTGGTGTGGGCAGTAATGTTACACTTCAGCTTCCTGCCGGGCTCCCTTGGTAGTTAGTTCTCCCCTGGCGTCTCCCTGTGTTTGGCGCTCCATTCCTGTGCTCCGCACGCTCTCCGGTAAAGCAAATACCTCAGGAAAACTCACCATGAAGTTCTAGTGTAGGGACTTGCAGATGCTGTATTTACTTTTCTAACCTGTTAGTTCTGACTATCCCAGGACAGTAGGTAATATAAAAGTTTATTGGTCCGAGACAGACTCGTCCTCTCACAGATGGATGCCAACTACTCTTTGATAGACACTCCTGTCTGTATGTAGCTTTTTTATACTTGCCAGGCTTTAACCACAGATGTAAGGTAGCAAGGTGTTGGGTGATGTTTGAGATGGCCTTTTGGTTTGGTTTTTCAGACGATTAGCAGAGTGCTGTGCTGAAACTCAGGGGGCCTTACCCGGGGCCAGTGAAGTCAGTGGTGGGGCTTCCTCTGGTTTGAGTGGGCTTTCAACCCGTCCGTGGCGCTGGAGGGTGGTGCCTGGGGCACACTCCTTCACTGCTTCTCTGTCCACCTGGAGCATCTACACCTTTGTCTGTAAATATCTCTTGAAAAGCCCTCACAGGAGTCCTGTATCTGAATGTTGACCATGGTTGTTTTGGCTTTTTTTTTTGTTTTAAAGAAGTGTGTTAAGTTTCTTATGGCCAGTTTTGCATCATCATGCCCTCATAGGTAGCTTGTATCATCACATCCTTCTGTTTATTGAGCTGTTCTGTCAGTAAGCATGTACCATAGGTAAATACACATATTTCCTGATTGTCACTTGTTAATTCATTTATTGTTTGTCAGGGCGTGGAGTAATTGTTTTGGAAGTGTGCCTTGCCTGGCCATCCTCACGTTTCTGTTTGCACTGCAGAACCACTTCTGTGCATGAAGGAAGAGAAGCAAACAAAAAACCCCGGGCCTTCACTAGGAAGACTGTACAGAGTAAACCTCCTGCTGGAGGAGTCTAGAGTAGGATTTATCATAACAAAACATGCATATTGAGTGGACCAAACACGAGCATGTCTTCTTTTAGAGGCACTAATTTGCTTTGAAGCTGCAGTGGAAAGAGCAGACTGTCTGTCTATTAAGTGTATTCACAGCTGTGTTCATGCTTTTCCATTTACCACAAAGCACAGCAGGCAGCCAAGATTTCCAAAGGACTGTGAGCAGAAGTTACGAGAGCCGCAGGCATCATAGACCTGGACAGCAAAAACAATAATAATAATAATTTTTAAAAAATCACTTTAGTATTCCTTAACAAAGCTTTTCTACTCATAATGTAAAGACTACACAAGCGTTGATAGGGGTTTTATCTTTGTATAACTCTCAACTGCCCAATGCTGCTGTGCTCAGAGCATTTCATGATGGTATGTACATCGGTCAGGCTGTTACACTCAAAATTAACCATCAAATGCCTGTTTTTAGAGCGTTACCCTTTATTTGTTGTTTTTTGCTAGTTAATTTACTGTGTAAAATGCTTTATTGCTGTATGGATTTTAATTTTTTTTTTTTGTATCTCCAACATTGTGGCTTTCAAGATCACATTTTCAACACATCTATTATTTTTGTCCATTTTCTTTCAGGCTATTCTGAAATATGTACAGCACTATCAACAATATTTAATCTTTCTTTTAAAATTTATTGTTGTAAAACAAAGCTATTAAGAACAGTAAGTCTTTTTACAACTGTATTGGAATTTCTCAATAGCTGTTCATGTGATGCTATGACAAACCTGGCTTGCTTTACTTTTTATTTTTTTTAATTTTATTTTGTGTTTAACACAATAATTTGTTGCTTATTTTCCACCGTAACTCCCAGTTATATACAGAAAAAAGATTTCAACTGTTGTGTATCTGACTCTTTTAATTGAGCAAATGGTGATGTCCTAGTTTTTAGACCTAAGGTCTGTTTATTGCAATACTTTTAAAGGAAGATGTTGCTCTAAGTGCTGTTGTTAGTTTTAAATACAGATTTTATGCTTGTTCTTAATATGCTGTGGTTAAACCATGGCACAAAATTATTAAAAATTATTAAATCCATTTGTCTCCTGTTGGATTTATTTTCCCTTTGAAGTGAAAAAAACAAAAAAGCATGGAACACTAGAGTGGCTTTGGTAAAAATAAGTACTTGTCTCTTTCCCTTGCTGTGTCTGATGAGGGTTTAAGATCAGTCTTCTGACCCTCCCACTCTGGTGATTAATGCTGGGACGGTTCTGCCCTGCCTGTGCCATAGGATGGGCTGGAGCAGGAACAGGGAGACAGCCTGTCACACACTGGAGGTCAGTCTAGGCACTTAATCTAAGCCAGTTTGTGCTTTCAATTCCTTTAAGACAACAACCCCACCTCGATCTCATTTCAAGCCCTGCTGGTGGTGCCGGCCTCTGGCACAGCAGTGCTGACTGACCAGCAGGGAGGGGGGATAAGCAATGCCCCAAAGCACTGAGCTGCAAAACTTCTTTAAAAAATGAAGGTGCAAAATATGGCTTGTGGGAGGGAGATTCACAACCTGGTTTAAGAAAGCTGGGACATGCTTTGGCCAGTGCTTAAAAAAAGAGCAGTTGTGGTCCAGTAATGAGGTGGAGAGAGGGATGATGCTCTCAGTAAGAAACCAGATGAAAGGATCCTTTGCAAAGATCTGTCTTTGGCAATACAGATCTTTGCAAGGGAGATCAAATTATCCCTGGCTGGCACTTCCCACTTTGCCATACTAAAGCTTAACAAAACTGGGAAAGAACAGATAGTTTCTGTACATTCTGTGTATGAAGTGATGGTTTATTTAGCATTATTATTAATAACATAGTTTTCATGGTTTATGTTTTATACCTGTGTTTGCTGGGTGTCTGTGTTGCTGCGATGTGATGCTGAGTTTGATGCTTCAAACCTGGGGCTTTCTTGCAGGTCTTTTCCAGGAAGGGGTTTGCTGTGGGAGCCATGGTCCATCCCACTTCAGGCAGCCTGCTGTGGAGCTGCCTCTACATTCCACTCAGAGAGGAACCAGGGGGCGTTCCCCTTGCTGCTGTTCTTTTCAAAGACTTAGTTCTTTAAATGTTACAGTACTTCGTTTTGGGTCAAAAGTAATCATATTTTTTTCCTATAACCACCCGGAGCTTGCTCTCCTCCACATACAGCACTTTAATTCTTCTTTAGTATGTAGAAAATGCTAGTTCCTTAGTCCTTAGAAGTCCTCTAAATCTCCAAGCTTCTGCTCCTCCTCTGCTGTCTGAACCCTGAACTCCCTGGAAACTGCATTTTTTGAGCCTGCTTTGATCTTTTACTTAATCTGGTTTTAATTGTATTTATATTTAGTTTATAATATGCCATTCTGTTTGATTGTGTTTTAATATCACTGCCAGTGGTTGCAACTCGACTGTAAATGGGATGTCTCATCTCAGTAGGGTTACTTTTTTTCTGCTGAAAGATTAATATAGTGGCTGCTGCAGTCCTGTGAAACCTCTAGGTCTGGCTTCCAGGCTCCCAGCAGTATTGTGTCTCATTTCAAACACCCTGGTTTTAACATCCCAAACCCTTTTCTTCCAAAGACCTCTCTGTAATGAGACTTCGTTACTTAGACAAAAATTAATTAGGCTTCTCTCATTATCACTGTTTTGATCGGTTGTGCTTTAAGTGAGTTCTAATTAAAATGCACATTTTAAAACCCTTACTGCTGAATCCTCTCCTAATAGCTCGCTTCTACTGCGGTGATGCCCTGCTTTTTGTGCAGTTTGCATTGTGCTGTTTTTGCAGAACTCTAGCATTGATTAAGAAAACTAAAAACTTGCATGATTTTTTTTTCTGCTTGTTTTCTACATTTTTTTTTCCAGACTGGCTGCCAAATGATTGCTCCTGAGAGCCTGAGAATGGGGATTAGAGCTGAAACACTGAATTCTTTACATGTGGTAAAATTGATGAGCTGAGTTTCTCAGTGTCCTGTATAGTCAGTAACCCTACTTGTTCCCAGAATGTTCCAAAACATAAGGGGGAAGCTGTATGCTGCAGTTTTTACTATTTAACTGCAAATTTCTGCTTGCCTTAGGTGTTCCAAATTGCCTTAAATACATTGTTTATTTTGGCAGGACTGCACGATCCATCCCAGGGATTCCTGCCACATGCTAAGCCTGTGGATGCTCTGCTGTGGCTAGAGGGGGACATTGGAAGGCTGACCCTCCTTAAAAAGGGGCTAATCTGTAAATCAGACAAAATATTTTGTATCCTTTAATGGTTTCCACTCTGAAGTATGTTGCAGAGCAGCAGCAGAAAGGTGCCAAAAGTATTTTAAAGAGGAGGAAACATATGAAGAAGTACATGCCAGGTCTCAGCACAGCCTGTGGCAATACTGGGAATAACCTTTCCCTGCCACCATTCCCAGTCCCTCTCTCTGCCCACTTCCAACACATCCCACTGTCTTGTGCAGAGCTATTTTCTGTTTGGCAGGGCTTTGAGCAAGCAGCCAGGACATAGCCACCCCTTGTTCAGAGAAAGAGGGCATCTTTTTCACAGAGGCCAAAATGCCACCCTTGAGCCCCCGTCAGTGCCAACACCAGATCATTCCAGCTTAATTTAACATTTGCAGACATTATAGTGATTGACAGTTGAGTTGAGTGGAAAATTCCAGTTTAATCCTGCTCTGTGTGCCACAGACATGGGCTCAGACAGCTTGACCTACATTTAACCCTGGGCAGCAAGAAATTCTTAGGAGAAAAGAGAAAAAGTGGTTTTCATCTGAAAGCAGTGAGAACATTCCCACTTATTACATGTCCCTGTGTATATGCAAACACGTGTAATTGTGTTACAGTGCTGTGAATATTTCATGAACTGAGCCAAGTTTGTCCTGGTTGGCTTTACTTGGTGAAGAAGACGTGTAAGTCAAATATAAAAGCACAAGTGTGCTTGTATAACTGCTCAGTAGGGTTTATGGCAACAGCAAAAAGGATAGGAGCTAGTTCTTTCCTAACAAGGAGGTTAGGATTTTAAGTGCTATAAAATTTGCTTATGCTACAAACTTTATATCTCTTGGGGGAAAAGTTGATGAGCTGGTAACTTCAACTAATGTACTGTCAGGAGAAGCTTAACAGGTAAGGCTTGACTGAGGGACTGCAGAGTCAGTCTGGTTTCTTTCACCCCCCTGCTCCTTCTGCAGATCAAAGGTGCTGATAGTGACTGACTGTGTTTGTTTTGGGAAGTTACAGGTGCACTACTGGGTGTCACAGCTTTTCAGCGAGAGGTGCATTGGCAAACAAGAAAAGCCCTGTGGCTGAGTGATAACTGCATTAAGTACTCAGCATGCAGGCCCTCTCACCTTCTACAGTCATGCTGTATCTTATACCTATAGATAATATGCATGCTATCTCCAGCCATATGCCAGGGCAATCAGGCACTGTGCTGTAAAATTGTGCTCTGTCAGGGAAATGGCATCAGGTGCACTTAAATCCCCACCTGTCAGGGCACAGAAGTGAAGTGCCTGTCTGCAGTGAAACTGTGCTCAAGAGTAAACTGCAGCTGTAGCCTGAGTGCTGCTTGTGCACTGGCACTTCTATTTTTGAAGAAGATTGCCTGTACGTGGGTCTGTGCTGTGCAGAGGTGTGAGGGCTAGTGCACAGCAATCCAGCAATAGAAAATACACTGTTAGGACATCAGGCAGAACTTTGAGGTCACTTCTATAAAATGACACTGTGTTCTCTTTATGTTCATGGCTTTTCTAACCTAATCCAGGATAAAAACTTCATTCAGGTATTTAGCTAACCACATCATTAGTCATCAGTTAGCCAAGGCTGAGAAATTTCCCTTTCTCCACTACAATTCATCCAAAGGTCTCCTTCTGCATTGAAACACAGCTGCCACATCTGGGAGGTAGCTGGGGGTCACAGCTGTGTGCAGGCACCTGTTTTTGGGGGAAAGCTGCTCCAAGGTGGCTCTCAGGCAGGGCTGGATAAAGAGCTGGTGTAAATGTGCTGGTGGAAGTGCTTGACAGTGCCAGCGGAGGGGATCAGCACCACTTACTGCAGAGTCTGTTCAGCTGAAGGGCAAGAACAGCATCACTGCTCATGAGATCTCTCATGTTCTCCTATATCAACACCCTTACAAGGTCTGGCAACTCTTTTTGTGCCTATGAACAAATCCATGTGAAACTATAACAAGAAAAGGATGTGAGGCAAACTTGCAGTTTGTGTATTTAGAACCTCATGGTGGAGTTGGATTTTGTCTCCACCTGCTTTGTGATCCCAGATGGAAGGTCATCAGCAAGCACAAAGGCCAGGTCAAGGCAGTGTTCACAAGGAGCCTGTGCTGTCTCTCCATGCCTGCTTTGGGTCACCAAGGCAGCCCATTGAAATTACCAGTGCTGGATCTGTTCCACTACCAGCCTCCCAGCAGTACAGTTCTGATTGATATTAAATGTAGGATCTCAACTGCATTTCTAATGGATTCAGCATAGCATTTCAGGTGGAAATTACATCAGTTTTATGACTTTAGTCTGATTGCAAGAGTACATAAGATTTTTTATTCAGCATGAGTTTGAGAGGAGGACACAGACTATTCAATACTTGACTGGCAATGGAGTTGACTCAAGAACTGTAGCATGTTTGGGCATTATTCCTAAACAAGCCTGAATATCCTCCCCTGTGTTCCCTCCTCTCTGATTGTCCAATCAATTCATCAAGCTCAAGCCCAAACTTAACACTACATGTTACCCTGCGGGCTTTTGAAATCAAGATGTATTCTTTCTACTTGAGAAGATCATAAAAATAGGTAGCTAATTGCCAGGGAATAATTACAATTCTCTAATTATTATTGTTGCTGATGGTAAGTGATGAACAAGGATGAATGTGATGCAATGCCCTAAGCTGACACCCTGAAGGGGACACAATCAGAGGAATATTTTTCAACTTTGGCTCCAGCAGCATCTTGAGTCACTATTTTCGCTCTGGCCTGTTACTGGGTCACAGCTTTGGCTCCAACCCTGCTCAAAAGGCTCAGCTGCACCTTCAGCTGCACCTTCAGCTTGGGCACTAATTTCAACTGTGACTGGCTCTGGTCTTTGTTCTGGCCATTATTTTGACTGGCCCCATTTTCACTATTGCTTCAGCTCCAGCCATTGCTTAGGCCAAGATTTCAGCTCCTCTTGGTCTGAGACTTCATCTGTTCCCCTGTCAGGCTCTGGGTCCTGCTCAGGATGTAAATTCAGCTTTGGCCCTATATTGAGCTGCTGTTTCCACTTAGCTCCATCTTGGTCTGCAACTTTTTCTCCTGCCTGTTTCAGGCCAGTATGTGAGCGCCAGCCCCACGCTGGTCATAGGTTTGGCTCTGGCTGTACATCACTCTTTGAGCTGGGCTCCATCCTCTGCTCCTCGACCCTGTATCTTCATCTCCAACTTGGTATCAGGCTTCAGCTCTGGCCCCTGGCTGGGCTGTGGTTTTGGCTCTGGTCCCATCAGGCTGTGACTGCAGGTCTGACCTCTGTTCAGGCTGTGAGTAGAGGTCAGGAGCCACCTTGGGCCTCTATCATGTCTCCAGCCCTGTCTTGGGCAATGGTCGCAGCTCCAGGACCCATCCTGAGCCACATCTTTGATTCTGGTCCCATCTTGGTTCATGAGTTTGTCCCCAGCCTGATACAGGGCTCTGAATCCAGCTCCAGCTCAGGCTCCCATGTCTGCTCTGCCCCTGCTTGGTCTTTGACTCTGCTCTGCCCTTCTCAGTTCATGACTTTGGGTCCAGCCTGACATGGGGCAGCAACTTTGGCTCTGGTCCCTGCCTGGGCTGTGACTGGTGCCAGATTGAGCTGTTAACCTCAGCTTTGTAAAGATACTGGAGTGAGACTTTATCTGCTCCCATCTGTGGCAGCAGTTTGAGCTCTGGCTGCCTCAGGCTGCTACTGCAGCTCTGGCCTAACACTGGGTTGAGATTTTTGTGTCAGCCCCATCTTTGGCTGTAACTTTGGCTCTGGCCATTGTTCAGGTGGCTGCTTTGGGTCTGACCCCTCCTCAGGAGGCTGCTGTGACTTGGCCACTGTTTGGGCCATGGCTTTGGCTCTGGCCCCGTCTTGGCTTGTGACTTTGTTGTCTCCAGCCACATCTTCGTCTGCAACTTTGGCTTAAGCTATGGCTCAGGCCACAAACTTGGCTTAATTTCCATCTTGGGCTCCTGCTTTTGCTCCTGCTTTGGCTCTGATTGCAGTTGTGGTTCTGGATTGGTATGGGGCTGTGACTTAACCTCTGGCCTGATATTGGCCAGATGCTCTGCCAACAGCTTGATGGTAGAGGACAGCTTTGGTTCTGGCCCCAGTTGGAGGCTATTACAGCTCTTATTTGGGCTGCTACTTCAGCTTCACTCCTGTGTCAAGCTGTGGCCTAGACTCTGGCCACATGGCCATCCACATCTTTGTCACTGCTTTGATACTCAGTTGCAACTTTGCCTTTAGTCCCTGCTTGGTTCATGACTTCTGCTTTAGCTCATTTCAGGCTGCAACTTTTCTTCTTGAGCAGTGATTTCAGCCCTGTTCCCTGTTTAATGATTGGTGGCTATTTTCAAGCCACGTCCACTGTGAGGCCGTGAGCTTGGCTCAGTTTTTGGATCAGGGCTTCAGCTCTGGTCCCTGCTCCAGCCCAGGTGAGGATCATGGCTTCTGCTCCAGTGCCATATTGAGCTATGACTTGGGCTCTGGCCTCATTTCAAGGCATAAGTTTGGCTCCAGCCCTATATCAGACTGTGATTTTAGCTCCAACCCCATCCTGAGCTGTAACATCAGTGGTTTCAGTGCCACTTTTGCTGTATCTTTGGCTCTTGCTCAATCTCAGCATGTTCTGTGGCTCTGGCCCCTATTTGGGTTGCTATTTGTTCCTTGTCATATCGTGGGCTGTTACTTTGCTTCTAGGGGAAATCTTGGGCCATGGTTTCAGCTCTGGCCCCATCTCTCTAGATGTGACTTTAGCTCCATTGCAATTTCAGGCCATGATTTCAGTTCCAGACACATCTTGGGCCTCAGACAGGTCTGGCCAAATACCAGGTTGCTACTTCAGCTTCAGTACCTGTTTGGTCTGTAACTGTGGCTAGGGCTGGATAGCAGGTTGTGGCTGTGGCTGTAGCCCCATGTTGATCTGTGGCTTCATCTCAGTGGCATTTCTGGGCATGATTTCAGCTCTGGCCCAATATTTGGCTGTGATTTGGACGCCTGGAGAAGTCACCTAGAACAGAAGCTAGACAGAGTAAAAGAAATAAAGTAGGTATTTATTAAAAAGGCCTTCAAAGATTACACCTTGGGCAGTACAAGAGCCTGGTGACCTTGGTTCACAGGCTGGAAAAGGATTGTTTTTTTTCACCTGTGAAGAGAACTTGCTAACATGTTATAGCAAGTTCAGAGTTATATACTAATGCAGTACAGAATCTGAAAAATAAGAGAGCTAAAACTTCATCACCTTCAGTTCCTGCTCTGTCTTGGACCACTACTTGCCTCCAACTCAAATTTGGCTCTGGTCCATGCTTACACAGTGAGTGCCACAGCAGTCTGGCAGCAGTGCAGGCTCTGGCCCTAACTCTGGCCACGGCTTTGGTTCCAGCCCATCTTGGGTTATGAACTTTTTGGCTCTGGCACTGCCTCAGGTGGTGATTGCTGTTCTGCCCTGATACTGGGCCATAATTTTTGTTCCAGTCCCAGAAGGGATGTTATCTTGGCTCTGGGCCCACCTTTAGCTGCAATTTTGGCTCTGGACAGTGCTTGGGCTTTGATTTTGTCTCTTCCCTATCTTGAGCAGCAACTTAGGCCCAAGCCAAGTAGGGAGTTGTGATGTTGGCTCTGGCTCTGCACTGGTTTGCAGCTTCAGCTCCAGTCACATCTTGGATTGTGATTTCAGATCTGCCCCCTGCTTGGACCTTCACATCTACTCCAGTTCCATCCTGGGGCCCCAATTTTGGCACAGATTCCCTGTTTTGATCACAGCATGTACTCTGGACTCATCTTGGGATCCCAATTACAGGCACAGTTGCAGGTCCAGCCCCTTGGTGATGCTGTGCAGTGGTGTTTACATGTGAGCTGGCAGCAGACCAGTGGGAGAGGTGGCCAAAGCAGCCATTTCCCTGCTGTACATGTATTGATAGATGTCTCAGTCCTGGTCTCACCAGATTTCTGAAGCTTTGCAGAGGTGGAGGGACCCACACCCCCACCCACCCTCTAGAGCCTGAAGGGACAGCCCTTTCCCATGAGGGTGCTGAACAGCGAGAGGTAAAAAGGCAAGCCCTGGTAGCACTGACTGAACGGTCCTACAGGCAATAGAAGATGCTGCTGGGCTTTTCACCTCACCAAGGACTCCTGGCACTCACTGGGCACTCCCTTGGTTGGGTCACTTGTGGGCTGCCTCAGGGGCTCTTGGTGCTGTGGCCAAACTGTTTTCCCAGGCCATGGCACCTGCTCCCCTGTCCTTCTCTGCTGCTCTCACTGACACTGTTCCACCTTAAGGGACACTGCTGCCACACGAGTGTGCCAACTGTGCTGGCCTGGGCACCAGAAGGAGATGCTGTCCCCAGGTGCCCCCTGCTTGCCCCAGCCTGCCAGCACAGTGCAGGCACACGGCCTCTTCAAAGGGTGGTGGCCCCTGGCTGCCAGCCATGCAGACTCATGCTAAGGCAGACTGTCACTAACAAGAACTGCACCTCAGTATCATGGCAATAATTTATAAGTGAGATACAGGACAGAAGTCAACTTTAGCTTAGTTAAAACTGCAGCATGGCTGGGCACCTGCTGGGCACCAAGTGGCATTACATTCATTGGGCAGCCCAGGAAACTCCCCAGGTGCTCTCTGCACTAACAAGGCAGAGGTTCCATAGAAGGCCAATTTGAGACAAGATCATCAAGCATGTGACTAATTGTCAAAAAAGCTCTCCAGGTCAGACTTCTAAAGTCTTGAAGATTTCCCCTCTGGCTTTGTATAAATGGATCCATGTAACTCTGTGCTTTGTCAATTGACATGCTGGGTGGAGGAAGTGGTTGTCCCAGAAACTCCTCAAGCTTCTCCATGCTGCAAAGTTGACCACCTACACAGAGGAGGCACTTGGCAAGAGTCTCCGTGAGCTGTTCCTGCAGCCGCAGAAATGATCACACAGGACAGTCAACTCCAGGTCAATCAGCTTTTGTACTTGGCATGAGTAGAGATGGATCAATAAACACTGGAGTGGTCACAGGCCAGCTGGGCAAGGGGAAGGGCAGGAAGAGGTGCTGTGATGAACAAGTTCTAACATGTCTCAGGGCTAAAAACTCATCCTAGGACACAAAGGTGCCCCTGTGCAATCCCTGCCACGTGTAAGTTGCACTGAAAGAATCCCATACGTGGCCCCAGACTGAAAGTGATCATGCAATGTTACTGGGGCACACTCCGGGCTTTGCAGGGTCCTGCAGGACATGGGTAACACTGCCCCCAAAAGTGGGAAATCAGAAGAAATGCCAACATCAGAAGACTGTGTGCAGGGGGACAGTAAGGAAAAGCACACTAAAAGAGAAAAACAAAATAGCATCTATTAACTCTAGTCCTTAACAGTAGTACGTAGCAGTGTAAGAGTTCACAGAAATATTTTTTTTAATAATCTTTATCAGAAACATGGCACTTTACATCTTCAGGTCACTGAATATACAATGATTATTCCTCACAACATCCCTGTGAGGTAGGCATTAGATTGCAGTTACTATTTAACATGTGGGCAGAGGCAGAGAAGTATGTAATGAATCCTGCACAATTAAGTTAATGAAGTTCAACTCACTTAAACATGGAGAAGCCCTCAGTGACTTGAATGAGAATGGGACAATGGGGCAGAGCTGATACTTCATCAGCTGTATTTTTTTCACTCCAGTCAGTTGCAATGCTCAGGGTCCAACTCTATTGCTTTCCCATATCCCCCTGAAAAAAGCACCTTTGTTAAACAACTTACACATGCTGAGTTGCTGCAGAGTGAGATCTGTAGTAGAAATAGGAAAAACAGACTTCAATTCAGCCTACATTTGAATAAAACTGAGAGAAGTTTGCCTGCCCAGCCAAATAGAACACTTTCAACTTTAGTCCTTTATGACATCTGAGACAGCATTTCAGCCTTCAGGTATGAATAGGTGTTTGCTTGACTTAATCTAGGGGAAAAAAGTTTGGTAGACTGTGATCGCTGTCTCAGAAATCATGCTTATTTTAGTCAAATTGTTTTACTGAGGGAGGAGGAGGAGGAACTTTGGGGTTTAACTCTAACTTTCCATGTGTTTAAAAAGCCCCTTAGTATAGCAATTTCTCAAATAAACTTTTCTTTCAAATTTTTTTTGTTTCAAAAATGAAATAGAGCAAGTTTGTAAACTTTAACACAATGAACAAATCCTAGTGTTTAATATACAATTATTGATTTTAATGACTTTGTACTGTAAATCAACTTCAGGAAACAAAGTATACTTGACAGTATGGCTACTGTGATTAACTCATCTTCCTATAGCTTTCAGTTGAGATTTCTGAAGAGATGCACTGTTCAAGAAAGATTCATAGTCTCAGCCCATAAACCACAGCAGCCTGGCTGAAGCCAAGGAAGCCATTGTAATGAATTCCTGCTGAGCAGCTGATCCATAAATTCCTTCATGTGCAGTATCAGTGGCAACGGTCTGCTCCAAATTGAGAGATGATCACGATTGAAGAGGCTTGGGTCCACGTGCTCTAAAAATCTAAACATGCTGCTCTTCCCAACAGAGAAATCTTCATTCTTATTTATGGAAGACTCAGTCTAGTGGAACCATGCCTGTGCACTATGATGGGAGAAGAACAGAGTAGTGGCTCTTGGCAGAAATCACCTTCATTTTGAGGAAGAGGGTGTGGGGAAAAAAAAAAGAGGGAAGAGTAATTCTTAACATTATTACCAAGGGACATGTTAACTTCTAATCTGAGATTTATTTTTCCTTCTGAAAATTGAAACTTTTAGGTCACAACCTCTTCCCCAAGGAACTTTAACCTTTAAATCCATGTAGCAATTGTCATCTCCAGACAAAGGGTAAAAAATATAAAAGAAAAAAAAAGAAAAAAAAGCTCAGAAGTGCACTTTGCATATCCTGCCTCACAAACGGTTAAAGTGCTAAGTTTGATATATCCAAAAATTAAGTATCTCTCCTACTCCTTTATTTTTTTAAATGAAACTTTCTCTTTGGTTTCTTGTATCTTCCCTGTAATTTTATCCTTCGTTTCCTCCATCTTCTCTGTAATTTTATCCTTTGTTTCCCCCATCTTCTCCGTAATCTTATCCTTTGTTTCCCCCATCTTCTCTGTAATTTTATCCTTTGTTTCCCCCATCTTCTCTGTGATTTTATCCTTTGTTTCCTCCATCCTGTCTTGTAGGTATTCCTTTACTGGTGGTGGTGTGGACATGTAGCCGTGCTTACGTAGGTATTTAACAGTGACAGATGTTCCTCCCAAAGTCACAGTGTATCTGGCAGGAGTTGCAATCTTAAAGAAACCAAAGAATACACCACATAGATAAAATAGGAAAATAACATCCAGCAAAAGGTATTTTTTTGTGTTGAAAATCTATTTTGACCAGTGTCAGATTCTAAAGGTATCTTCAATTTATAATGAAATGAGCCAGTTTACAGTGCATCCCCTAGAAATGCATACCTTTTTACTTTAAGTATCATTTTGTCAGAGCCAGCAAGGGCATTAGACCTCCCTTAAAAAAACTCAACACACAAACCCTCCCTGTGCAGCTTGCAGACAAGCATTCGGCATCTTGATGCAATTCAGAACAGACTGCATGTGAACACCGAGTTTCTTCCAACACTTCCACATCTCCCAGCAATAACAACATCTTTATATTTAACTGTATTTATTTATTGGTCTCTTTTAGGCAAAGGAAAAGTTGGAAAGAGTCGTACTTTCACATATTGTTTGGGAAAGTAACCCCTTTGAAAACAGGCAAGAAGGACATCGCTTTTAGAAACAAAACAAATTGAGTGGCATGTACAGCGAATACTGTACCTTGTTTTTGAATGGTCTGACATGTTTCAAGTTTCCCAAACACAGACTTTGCACATATAAAGCAACAAAAGGAAACCCAAACCTGAATATAAGTAATTGATTCAAATGACAATGAAAATACTTGAGAGTGATGGACATCTAAGGGGAAGACAAAAAATCACTTAGGATAAAAAGAACTGTCCTTTTATCTGAAATTCAATGAAGTGTTTAGACTTAACCTCTTTGTCCCTGCTAATTATGTCAGGGATACAGAAGAATAACTTAATTGTCATCTCAGAAGGCTGCAATACTTCTGCAGCAAAGAAGTTATTTTAGAAATACTCCTTGAAGTCTATTTTAGATAGACTCCTTGAAGGAACACAGGACACATATCAACTTGCATGGGACTATTTTTACCACAAAATGAATGCTTAAGTACATGCAGCTATCGAAGAAAGCTAATTAATTCTTTCTGCTGTAAACAAGTAAACCCTGTTTAGTTCACCAGGCAAGACTTAGAGCTTATTTACAAACTATAATCATACTTACTTTATACAATGCATATGCAGTTAGTGCATTTCCACTCTGGGAATTTTTCAGGATGTCTACTACGCTGTCTGGTAAGCCAATCAACTCTAGGAATGGAACAACATTCACCCCACTATAAAAGAGAAAAACATTGGTAACTTGAATGGGAATTTGAAACCTGAACAGTAATTTAGAGTACTATTTCTTTATTACACAAACTTCATAATTTGAAAAGAATTTTTTTTTTATCTAAACAATAAACTTACAAGATTTATGTTTCTGACCTTAAGAAAATGAATGTTCTTTTCAGCATTTCAAAAGGTGACCCATTTATATTATCTCTGTTGGATGGAATGGTTTCTAACTTACCTGTGTCCCAGTTTATGTTTGAGGTAAGTAGATGTAATGGTGGTAAGACAGCTACTCAGGTTCCAGCTGTGCACGTTCAATTTCATGCTCTGTTTTGCCTAAAATTACCTTCTTTTTCTATTAAAATTTCAGACAATGTTCTCCATTCACTTCTAAATATATCAAACATGGAATGTGGCAAAAGAAAAGGAAGCAACATGTCACACAGACAAGACTTCAGGGGCTTTGTGCTCAGTTCTTCTACTGTGTCAATATAAGCTGTCAAGATGGTGGAGGGAGCTCCTATCGCAATTTCTTTCTATTTGACATCCAGGAAAACACCAAAAGAGAAAGGAAAGCTCATCTTTATATTATAGAAGAAAGCTACATGCAGTTATAGAAGACCTGAGTTTCCAATATTTGACAGTTTATATTATTGGTACCATTATCTATTTCTATCTAATATTTTAAGCATTCTTCTGAGCATGCAATCACTTTAGCATCAAGAACAGTAACAGGCAGTAATTTACCAACAGCTACTAGAACCTACAGTCTGAGTAGAGAGTAGGGAATTCCCAGAGTAGGGAATGGAGATCTAGTAGGAGCCAAAACACAGCTCTAACTGTGCCATTTCATAAACCACTGCTGTTTAGTCTTGTATCACCAGTCATTCTGAGAATTATTCTTCCACTTCAAGAGAGCACTGCTCCTGTGGTATAACAAACTGAAGCTTTGTTATAATTAGTTTAATTAGTTTCTAGTTGAATATTTCAGTTGTTTATCTGCCAAATACCTCCTTTAGCAGCAGGCTTAGGAGTTTCAAGAAAAGTAATCTTCACTCAATGTGAAATGTCTGGACATAAGCATCAACCTGAATTTATTCAAAGCAAAATATTTTTATAGTTCAAGACCTTTATTCCTCTGACATGAGCTAAATTTAGAATGACATTTGGATCTATAGCTCCCAGAAAGGGCAATTATGCCAGCTGGTTAGAGTAACTAAAACAAACACTTGTGCAGTAAGGCATTCTGATGTCAGAGTTCCATCCTTGCCACCACAAACCTCGTTGTTTCATGCTTTCTATTATTAAATATACAACACCAGCAGTCCAGAGATAAACATTTGCTTATATTTAGCAAACTATTTCCAGATAAATAAAACCTCCTTCATCTGAACTAGCAAACTAGCAGCTCATAATTGATGTAGTAGTTTTTTCTGATAAATGCCATTTTCCAGAATGGTGTCTAGCACATGCTGTAACTAAAAGAAACTAAAATTAGAATACTTAGTTTACTTCTTTTTTTTTTTTTTAACCACACAGATATTTAATTTTCAATTAAAAAGTATGGTCTACAGCAGCATTTTTTTCAGTGGATGGCAGGAAAGACAGGAAACAGAAACAACAGAAACAAAAAAGGAGGGGATACACATTGTGAACAGCTAAGGGAGGTAAATCCATGAAATGAAAATCCAGTTATGAGGAAGGACTGGGGATGAAGTCCAAGGGCAAAAAAAAAAGGTCTATAAAGATCTCAACTAGCCATTCATAATCAGGATTCCAAATCTGTATCTTTACCTTTTGAGAGATTACTAATAATTTCAATGCTGTTTACATCCATTCATCATTTTGGAGAGATGAGCATACCTGTAAATGTCAGCACCATACCTGGCACACAGCAATAACTGCATGGTAATAGTATCCACATGACACTCTCAGGAATCCTATATACTTCCAACACTACCCTTATGCTTTAGTCAAAAATGTAGCCACATTTCTCTTCTAAGTATAAAGGCACTTTTTAACAGGCAAGAATAATTTATATGTCCATTCACTAGTAGATCTCAATTCAACCATGGTACTGGGCACTGCAACAAAATACCAACTTACTTCATGGCTGCATAGTAAAAGGATCCAAACCATACACTGGAAGTCACAAGGTGCACTGGAACCATGACTTTCCCATACTGCTTAAAAGTCTTCTTGAACCTCTGAACAAGACTAATTGATTTATCTTGTAATGGATCAAGTTCTGAAGAATCTGACTCTGCAGGGCTCTGCTTGGGCGCATCAGTGGCTGAAGGCAAAGGATTTCTCTCTTCTGGTACTTTGTGAGAAGTGTCTGCTGGCTGTGATGGAAAAGCAGTTTTCTTTGAGGCAAAGTGAGCTGCGCCTGCATGAAGACATCGTTTAGGAGGGTCCAGTGCCAGAATCACTTTGCATCCCACATTAGGCAGCACAGACTGTCCTTTTAAGCACTGAAAGACACCGGTGCGAGGGAAGAACCAACACGTCCCATGAGCCAGCTGAGATGCAGAATGGAGCAGACTCCGCTGCATTTTGGAGAAGTGTGGATGAAGTTTCTGTAAAAAAGAAACAAGAGTAAACAAACTGCATTTCAATGGTGGGATTTCAGCTTGCTCCAATGCCACTTACAATTCTCAAAATTTAAATGGCTTCCTATTCTACTTTAAAGAGGTTTTCTTTATCTTCCTTTGCAGAAATAGTTATGTTCTGAAATGAAAGAAATAATTTTCTAATTTTTTCAGCATTCTGAACAAAAATAGTCCCTTCACATAACATACTCTGCTCCTCACTGCTAAAATGATTGCAATACTCCCAAAAAAACATTCTTAGGAGTTTAAGAATCTACTTAATTCTACTGCTTTTATCTACATAACCTGGCACAGCCATTGAAAAGTTACCCTTAAACTTCACTTATAGTAGCATCTGATAACTTGAGTGAACCTTGAGCCTACATAAATGCATTATAAATTCACTGAAGTAAGTGTGCAATTAAAATTTATTTTTGGTGCCAGTGCATTCTTAGTTTTGGTAAAATTTTTCATGTTCTATACTATTTTCAATAGAAGTTTATAAAATTGAAAAAGTCCAATAGAAATAATTATTAATGATCAAGCAATAGCCTAAATAGTAACAAATGTAACTGCAACGTCTGTCAGTAACACCTGTCAGGAAGGGGGAAGGTACTGTTGAATGTCATGTATTAACATGAGCAAAACTGAATTGCAATTTTCCAAACATTGCAATGCAAAGAATATTTTAAAACTGTGGAATAACCCAGTTAGCTTCCTGATTTTGAATACTTACCAATTACTCCTGAAAGTTTGAAACAACTATTGAGAGCTTCCCCACAAAGAAGAAAGGAATTTAGTTTTGCATGCATAGAAATAATTTTTACCCCCCAAAAAGCATGCTTTGAAATTGTGAAATACTTGTTCCTTTCCTTTATTCAATGGTTGCAAGTTACAGAACTAACAAAAAAAAGGTGATGCTAATTGATGTAACAAATGCCACTTAAGTTACTTACCTTACGAGTTTTGTACATTACTAATGCTTTTCCATTTTCACTTATCACAATTCTTTATCCAAACTAGAAATCATTGAAATTTAATTGAAACATCATATATGCTTTCCCTTCACCTTAGATATATGCCAGGTGCTTTAGCAGTGAATTTTTCTAGGCTGCAGAAAATGATCAATACTTCCTAACACAGGAAGAATTTAAAAAAAAAAGAAATGGAAACCATACATACCCTTTTTACTTTCTAGATACAGTAAGGTGTGTATCTTCAAAAAGTTGCAACTCTTCCACTAGTTCCCCACCTTTCAAATATATGTCTTGAACACATTGAGGCCCCTGCTAAAGTGAAAAAAGGGCACATTTAGAGAGATAGCAACAAGAGCAAATTAATCCTGTGAAGATTTATTTATGATCAACCTGAAACATTGCAACTGAAAAGTTATTGGTGTAAATTCCCTTTAGAATACTGACATGCTAATGGGAGATTTTTTCTGTGTAATTTTAGAAGTTCCTCAACTTTGAATTACCGTTCTCTTCCAAGAGAGGAAAGTTTCATAATCCAAATGGATCTGTTGGAACAGTCCTGCCTGTATGTTTTCTAGGTAGTTTTATGCTACTGTTGTACTTGAATTAATGGCAATTACTAGAATTACAATGTTTGATGTGGGGACAAGACAAATTCCCAGGCTGCAAACTCCCTGGGAACCTCTGCATTGCTTGTGACACACACTTTTGTTGAACTCCTGCTAACAAAAGGTACTGCATCAACGGGGAAAAAGGAACTGGTGTCTCTATATAAGGAAGCAGTAAATCAGCTACAGGTACTGGCTCTCCACAACTCAGTTTTCTTTAAGACTTCATTGGAAGCAGCAATTCTTGTGGTGTGTCTAGTTTTACAAGAAGCAGAGATTTTTGCTTACTTCTGAAATCCAAATGCAATTGCTTCTCAAAACAAGAAGTAGTGAAAACACTCAGTAAAACTCAAGTGTTCAGATGGCACTCCATCATATGCCAACTACTTAACTGATTTATAGAAATTGTAACAACAAACTTGGAACATGACAACTGCATTCCTTGCCTACTGCCACTTACAGTTCTTTCCTGAGGGATAACATTCTCCACAGAGAACTGTTTTCCTCTCTCACTAATAGTACACAGCACTGAGTGTCTGCCCTAAGTAGATTTTCTCAATATCCAGCCAGCAGACTCAGCAAAAGGCATCCACGTATGGGAATCTGGAGGCTCTTGAGTCAGACTTCTACTGTTCACCAGTACCCTATTGAAAAATATCTGGTTCAAACAAGCTATACAAATTCCAGCATGGGGGAAACCATAATTTTAAGTAATTTATGTTATTAACAGGACACTGCATTCCAGCAGCCTTGGGAAGAGATCATTCTTCAGCACAACACTGAGAAGCTGAACAAGCATTTCTGAATTTTTTCCATTCTTTGTAGTCTATTTACAGCAGCACTTCTCAGAGCACTGTTTCTAGGTTTTGCATTCTAGCACTGTCCCAGCACCTCTGACCCAGCACAGTGGCTGCAGAACATCTGGGGAGGAAATGGTTCCGTTCTCCTGAGTGTGGGTCCACCGTGTCCAATGCTTGTCAGGCAGCACATGACACTGCTGTGATCAGTAAATGAGTTTCAAGGTCTTTGCTCACCAAGTTACATGCACCATGTAAAGAGCAGAGAAGGTTTTGGGGCTATTACAAGAACTTCCATGCCACTTTTTGTTCCTAGACTCAGATGGACTTGAAAGTCATTAATTAAAGGCTTTTTCCTCCATGATGCATGACGTGGTAGGTCAAAAGGAATGCTATCTAAACATCGACAGTAGACCCTGAAGAGGTTTTGCACCTTGTAAGCAGATAGTATGGTTCTAGTGATATTCTGCATAACTGCTTACTGTTTGTTTCTCCACTTTAAAATGTGGAGAAGCACAATAGCTTGATAGATAAGGAAAGGGTATGATATGACAGTGCTTATGTTTGAGAGCATAAAAGAAAACATTTTTTGAACCAAGGTAAAAGTTTTCCTAATGACCTTACTGTGTTTCACAGGGAAATGCTTTGCTTATTTAAATGAACAAAGGAGAGCCCTTTTGAAGTGTTGGTACATTGAGTTTTACACTGCTGTCCAGAAGCACGGCATGAGGGAACTATTATAAAGGTTACAGCATGATGTAGAAAAGGCATATGAATAAAGGAACACATTAATACAGCATACACTATGTAAATTCATTTTAAAGAAGCAAATATTTTTAAAGAGGTGATGGGTGCAGCTGCTCAATTGTTATACTTCAGTTACTTGGCTCAACAATGCAAACAAATTTTTATCAGGACATATAAAGTACACAGTTATTATGGTTGGAGATCCAAATAAATATGAAACTAGCTGTTTCATCCCTCTAAAACATGAGATGAATACAAAGAAACTTGTGATTTAAGACAATTAGTAAGAGGAAGTTTCTAAAACCCTGTGCACTCAACAGGCAGGAGGAAGTGTGTCAGCTTATGGATCTGAGACAAGAATTTCTTCTCTAAGCATAATACTTCTCAAAGAACTTACTGGAGCTACACAAGCTATACAATTGCCCCTGTAACTTTAGGATGTTAAAAACACTCAGATTCTAAGGAAGTCAGGACAGTAACCTGAATGTTACCCACAATGGCACCTAGTGACTTGTGAGAAGTTGCTTCTTCATTTTAGCGTGTTTAACATTTTTCCTGTTGCAAAGATACAGAAAAGGACAAGAAGGTACAAGCTCCAAATACCAACGTGAGAAAGCACTTATCTGTGGGGTGGGAGCAGGGGGAACGGTGTTTTAAAACATCTTAGATTACTTTATTAGTTTTCTCTTAAAAATGCCACAAAGAAAAAAAAAGTCTGTCTAAGGACAAATATAACTCAAGTTCTCTGCTCCAAGAATTCCATGTGGTCAGTGACAGAATAGATATTAGCTACAGAAATCATGAAATGCTACACAGACACTTGTGATATGGTCTCCTCTTCAGCACCGTCACATCCCAGCTAACTATTTAGTAGGATCTCCAGCAGACTGTAAATTGAGCTGTGGAGATATTGGCTGTTCAAGACAAACTCCTGGTTGGGATTCTTGCACATCCATTTAATTCCTAAAGGCACCCTTGTCTCGTGGTGAGCTGCTAACAAGGCCTCTGACATAAAGGGAGTACTCTAGGGGGCTCTTAAGGAAAAGAACAGATCAGCTTCCCATTGCAGTGCTGAAGCTTTGCTTAGGAAACTTCGGTACTTGTGTTATAAATTCAGATCAGTTTTGGCATAAACCTGATATACTACAAGAGCATCCTAGCTCTTGCATTTGCTCTACTTTCAGTGATAATTAGGAAGTAGATATTAGATTTGCTTTTTGTTCCTGAGGACAAAAAAAGTTCAGGAATTTTAAATGCCACAGATCTGGTTTATGTGACTGTCGCAAACTCATTGGCTTTGGATGTGTGCTAACACGTTCTATGCCAAAAAAACTCTGGGAGATCTTTGGAAAACACAGAAGTAACGGGCCTGGCCAATACAGGTCTGGCAAAGGCTGCTGTAGATATTTACTGTTCGAAAGAGAAAACGTGTCAGAGATACTGTCAGATGAAACTTTCATCAGGATATTTTGTCTAAAAATGGTTACCCTGCTACAATTAATGTTTTTTGATTTACCAGGAAAATTAAAATATAAGAAGTTGGCAGTGCATAAAAGATGGCAAAAACTTAAGTGTTAAGATAATGGCAAAAACTTTAGTGTTAAGTTTGTTTGTAAAAGAGGTCAGAAAGCATCTGAGGGAATTGAGGGTATAGTATATGCAGAGAACACTGGATTATTTTCTCAGTTATACCAGAAACACTCTGGACACAATATGTAAATATGGATGACTTTAAAGCATTTTCACTTGTTCTGTTACTGTTTAAAAAAAGAACATTAATTATACCACAGGAGAGTTCCCAATGAAAATCCATGAGCTTTTTCTACTCCCAAGGCACCTTTCTATGGAAACAGAGAATTAATTTACATTCTTGTCATATTTAGTGTAAAATCTAGAAAACTTAGAGAATTGTGTGTGGCAGACAGAGTAGAATTTAGAAAGGAAACAAATCAAGTTTTCAGAAATCCTTTTCAACTCATCTTTCAGATGGCATAAAAAGCAAATACAGAGCTCTCATCCAAGCAGCTCAGTTTAATAAACAACACCACCATATTGCTTACATTTTTACTGAACATAATAAAAAAACCCCAAAGCTTGTTTTCAGATTTAACTTGTTCTTTTCAAGCACTCATTGACAGTGTATATAAAAAAAACCCCAAAACTGATTTTGCCAAGCTTATAAACCAAATAAGAAAATAGGAAAACCACAATTGAAAACATATATAGGTGTCCTAAAAGTCTGAGAACATATTTTAAAATAATTTTAAGACTAGTGCAATACATGCAAAGCATTGTTTTTCTTAAATTCAATGTAAAATAAAACTATAAACCTCTTGGTAACTGGAAAGGGTTGGTACAGCATGGAGTCACTAAGCATGGATAGGAAAGTGGCAATGCACAGGGACTTTTTATGCTTTGTATTAATACCTTGAGTGCATCAATGAACATTTAGAATTTCTATTTTGATCTTTACTACTTTTGCAGTATTACTAAAACTATCTGTTACTCACTCTAAACTAAGAAAATTGCTTATAATTTGAAGTTTGGGCATCATTAGCTGTGTAGTTTTGTCTACCACTCAGGACTGTCTGAAAATATAACACCACATTTTAGGTTAAAGGGAGTAATGCAAAATAAGTCACAGCGGAATTTATTTAAAACTTGGCAAAATCATGTTAAAATGGATAAAGGAACTAAACCCTTGCACACAGACAACCCTAAAGCATTAGCCCTACCCTACCTCTACACTATTTTCACTTAGTAAATGCTATGCTATAATTTTTTTAATTGATCATATTATTACAACTCAATACTGCTAAGTGGAGATAAGATAACTTTGTTACTCTTATTTTACCTAAACTACTCTTCTTGCTAAAACACCCTGAGCAAAATCAAAAAAGTCAAATAAACTTTTCCACAGTCCTTACACACCGAATAATCTTCACTGCTACAATCTTCTGATACTCAAATATTAAAAAGGACAAGAAGAAGTAGCTTTAGGAAGAATAAAAGATACTGCAGACATGTGTAAAGTCTGCACATTGGATTCAGAGGACAAATAAAGCAGAACGTAATGCAATGCCTGTGTGTTGAATTATACATCTGGAATGCTAAATAGGAGCCTTAGCACAGTCAGTAAGTCCGTGGTAACTCCATTTTCCTCTGGGATGGAAAGTACTGGATCTTAAGGTTGCATGTAGCTGACCATTATATGAAGATGTGAATGCTCTCTCTCAAATGCTTCTCAAAGAAAGGATCACGATCACTTCCAGTGCTTTCTGCTCTTCAGAACAGGTTTTAATGGCTGGTGCTATTCCATCTGTTACCGCTGGTTCCTTCTTTCACAAGTTTCACTCTGCCCTCTACTGAATTTTTATGTAAGTACAACTCAACAAAAAGGTCTCTGCCGCTTATGATTCCGTCCAACAAGTGCTGCTGGATCATCCTCTGTATCAGTTCCAGAGCCTCTCAGATTATAGGCACACGTCAAGGAAAAATTTGGCTTTTAAAGTGCTATCTGGTTTGATTTTTTTTGGTCCACTGATCACTCTACAGACATGTATGCAATAAGCAAGGCAGAGAAATTATGCTTATAGATTGCAACTAAGCTTAAAAATAGACATATTATATATCTATGCCAAAAAAGGCCAAAAAAGCCTTATGTTAGTTGAAAGCAGGGGCTGTATTAATCTGTTTCTTCACACTACCTTCCACTTCAGGCTAATGATCAAAATAAGATCTGATTCTCTTTCTACTCCACTTAGGTAGTAACTTTCTGAATCCTAAGCTATCAGTAGTTCATTCCTCCTAGAACACTTGTGGTTGTCTCTCAGAGGGTTTCCAGCCTTGCCATGCAGGTGTGGGGGCTGTAGGGGCACGTGTGTAGTGGTCTGGTGTACAAAGCAGTGGAAAGCTTCCACTGGATAACTAACAGGGACTGGAAAGGGACTTCACATAAGCAAGCCTCAGATCTGCAGTTTCCTGCATATGACTCTGAACTCCCTCAGGAAAAAAACAAACTAACCCACAACTAAACTTATGAGGGGTTAGACGCTAAAAAAATACACAGATCAGTTTTCTACACTTCATCAAAACATTTGAGAAGCTCTTAGGATCTTCCCTCTCAATAGTACATTGTATTTTATTTGACACCTCTTTCAACTCACTGAGCATCACTGAGAGTGTTTTGACTCTACACTTTAATACACACTGAAATGCACTGGAAATATGGTTATTAGTTCTATGTTCAGAGCTCAGATACTTCTTTTATGATGAAATTCAGAGCTGTAGTGCACATCTCTTTTCACTAATAGAGTCGTCAATGAGAGTCAAAAGGTTGCTGCCAAAAACTGAACTCTTGCTCAAGACTTCCTGCTACTTGCAACTTGGATTCTAGCAGCCAAGCTCATTTTTTAATTCATAGCTTTTCTGGTCACTCAACACATCACTGATATACACAGTGTGGATGATAATAATTAATATTTAAAGTCTTTGGAATTGTAATAAAATATTTATTAATGAAAAATGTAATGAAACAATTAGAGACACACTGCAGATACAGTGACTTTTACAAAAACAGATGGTGCTGACACCAATAAAGTTCAGCCTTTTTGCCCAGATGCAAAAGACTGGGTTTGTGCAGCAAGGTTCTGGTGGAGGGTGGGCTATAGGGGTGGCTTCTTTGAGAAGCTGCCAAAAGCTTCCCCCATGTTTGAGAGTGCCAATGCCAGCCAGCTCCAATAGAGACTCACTGCTGGCCAAGGCTGAGACCATCAGTGATGGTGGTAGAGCCATGGGATAACACGGCTAAGAAGGAAAAAAACTGTTGCAGAGATGTAATTGAGGCCAGGGAAGAGCAGAGTGAGAACATGCGAGAGGAACAGCCCTGCAGACACCAAGGTCAGTGAAGGAGGAGGGAGACGTGCTGCAGGCACAGGAGCTGAGACAAGCCAGCAGCCTGTGGTGCAGACCATGGTGAGGGAGCCGTGTCCCTGCAGCCCATGGAGGTCCAGAGTGGAACACAGATCCACCTGCAGCCTGGAGGAGCCCACGCCAGAGCAGGTGGATGCCAGGAGGAGGCTGTGAACCTGTAGGAAACCCACACTGGAGAAGGGCCTGTAAGGACCTGGGGCAAGAGGAGTCCATGCTAGAGCAGGTTAGCTGAGAGGACTTGTGATTCCATAGGGGATCCATGCTGGAATGGGCTACTCCTGGAGGACTGCACACAGTGGAAAATGACCCACACTGGAGCAGTTGAAGAAGAACTACAGCTCATGGGAGGGATTCATGTTGGAGAGGCTTGTGGAAGACTGTCTGCCATGGGCAGGACCCTCTGCTGCAGCAGGGGAAGAATTTTCCCCCTGTGGAGGAAGCAGAGGCAGAGAAAACATGTGAGAAATGGATTGTAACCCCCTTCCCTGGCCTCCTGTACCACAGAGAGGAAGAGCAGGGAGAGAACTGGGAGTACAGTTAAACCCAGTAAGGAAGGAGCAGTGCCAGGAAGAAATGTCAGGATTTGTTTCACCTCTCATTTCCGTACTCTGATCTGACTGGTAATAAATTCAATCAATTTCCCCACACTGGGTCTGTTTTGCCCATGACAGCAAGCGATGACTGACTGATCTCTCCCTGCCCTCACCTCAAGAGCCTCTCATTGTATTTTCTTTTCCCAGCCCAGCTGAGGAGGGGAGGGGGAGAACAGCTTTGGTGGGCACCTGACATCCAGCCAGAGTCAAACTACCACACCAAACTACAGAATACAATCGTAGATATTCAAATACTTTATCATGACTAATTATAAAAGGCATTTATTAGGAATATGCTTAAACTTTGATCTTAGAATCAGCTTTGTACAGCCTTCTGCCCCACCTTCCACAGTGACTACCAAACCTGTTTCCTTTCTAGCCTTGATAAATGCCATTTTGGCCACCTTGGATCTTTACAGGTCTTGCCTCGTTGTTGTTTCTTCTCTCCATAACCCAACAGCAAGCAACAGTACTATCTGTAATAATACATTAAGGGCAAATTATATTATGTAATAATTTCGTAAGACACTTAACAACCTCTAAGTACCAAGTCTTTTACTCATCAAATTCACCCAAAATGCTTCTAAAGATGCCCAAAAAACATTCTCAAGGAAGAACTCTGAAGCCTTACAATTAGAAACAAAGTAGGAATAAAAGCAAACCAGCATGAAACTGGAAAAAAAAACATCCCAGCTTCCGTAAAAACAGAATTCACAGTGGAAGCATTGGGTTCAAGATTTTTTCTTTTATTCTCTCACCACATTTATTTCACACTTTCAAACACTGAAAAGCTGTCATTTTTCCCAGCAAAAAATACAGAACGTTCATCCTTCAGCAGAATTACTGTTGGCAGACATTCACTTCCAGTACAAATCTTTTCTAAATATTCAAAGTAAGTGCTGAATTCTCTGTTGTGAATTCAAATTTCTCCATATGGGGAAATATGTGCAGTATCAATCAGAATATCTTCAAAAATTATGTGTGAAGAGGCTGATCATAACATTTACAGAACACACACACACTCAAAACCACAGTCTTCATCTAATTTTCAGTAAACGCTATTCCCAACATCTCTACAAATGAACGTGAACAGTTCTTATAAAAGACGTAAAATTTTTATTAAGGTCTTGATACCTGAGTGGCTATACCTTCTTGCCCATTATTCAGTTTACTGCCTTACACAGCATTTCTTGCACAGAAGCATGCAAACAACAAAACTACACCATCTACAAGTGTCTGAAAGTGCATCAGATTCAGAGAGCTGTGTCTTTAACACCAGAAGGAGCTCTGATGAGACTTTAGTATCAGAACCCTAATAACATTCCTATTCACAGTCTGAAGCAGCAGCATTACAACACTGCTGTATTCAGATTGGGAAAGGAATCCTGTGACTGCAACACCGCAACCTTTGCAAGCACGCTGCTTTCTGCCAGATGTCATCAGCAAAGCCCAAGGCTTGTGGCTCAGCACAGAAACATCTCTCATCAGAAAGTACTGTCCTATGGCCTGAGACAGCAGGAAGCAAAGGATGCCATCTAATTTTAACATCAGTAAAGCCAGTTTTTAAATTCACAAAATATTAAGAGAGAATAGTTAACCGCCTGGTTCACGCTGTGGCTAAGCACTACCACTGCAGTTAAAGGTAAGTGCTGTCACGTTTTACTAAAATCTTTCAGCAGCCACTTTTGGAAGAGACTTGCTGCATTTTTATTTCCAACCCACAAAATTAATCCATTGGAAAAAAAGTTGTTGATTTGTTTTATAATTTGTTTATGAGCACCTGACTGTATTAACAACCACTCCCTTGCTCCATCCCTCTCCTCAAGGACATGGCAAGTCCTAAAGAGCTGCAGGGGATATCTGCTGCAACGTTCTACAAAGCCACAATCACAGCCACACAACTTGTTTGGTTTACATAAGAACTGTTACACAGGATCAAGGTCAATTCTCAGGACAAGATAAAACAGGAGATGCAGGGAATTAAAATTTATAGCCCATCTAAGCGTCCCTTTCATTTCCTGATGTGAACAAACAGAGCTTTAGCATCCAGATGAATTTATTTCCAAGGGGCAGGGTCATGTCTGGAAACATAACAAAAAATGTGTCTCGTTTGAAGAGGATGAGAGGAAAACTGAGTGATGGAAGGCACTGGGCTACAAAGGGTTTTTGAGATTTTCACAAAGGGTTTGAGATTTTTAGAGGAAGCACAAAGTTCCAAACAGAGTAAATCCTACTGTGTAACGCCAATGCCTAAAAGAAGATGTGGCTTCAGTCTTCACCAGACAAAAAGTCCTAAGTAGGCACACCACTCTGGCCTGTCAGCACCTGCTTAAATCACAATTTTCTGGACAAAATTTAATGTGGACAAAGTGTGTTGGACTTAACAGACCTGTACTGGTACCTTCAAGACTCAACTAAATTTACGAAAATAGAATCACAGGTGTCATCAGAATAGACCATAAGGATTTTTTAACTGAATAATAACATTTTACTCTCACTGGAATTATACTGGCAGGGACAAAAAGAATAATGTGTGTTTTTTAGAGGTGTCACGATTCAAAACTCAAAAATTAAGAAAAAGTTCTGTAACTTAAAACAGTGCTCTTTTTTGTTGTTGTTGTTATTGTCTCACTGCACAATCCATTCATCTCAAGCAAAAAAATCTACCAGGGGCACATAATTGTCATTAAGAGTCTCTGACCCCGAGTTTGATCCCTGATCTAAAGTGATGGAACCATGCAATTACCTATCAGCATATCAAGGTAAAATCCTTATGATCCATTCTGATGACACCTGGCTGTCCAGGAAGACTCCCATCAGGTTTTGGGCCCAGGTCTCAGTCCTTTCAGTGATTTCATTCCATTTCTAATACTGAATATTGATGATTATGAATTTGCTTCAGCATCTAATTTTGAAAATGAGTTCATCTTCAACCATCTGATTTAACACCAAAAAGAAATACGTTGGATTGTCTTTCCAACCTGCAGGACTCAACTGATTACAAGGAATTTGCTGAGATTCCATTAGCAGTTTTAAATTTTTGAAAATCAGTGTTCTTCCTGCTCTTGTTGAATTTCTCATGCCCTCGTCTTCAAGACGAGAACAAACTCCCTGCAGATCCAAAAATGTGCCAAGATGCAAACTGAGGGCTCTTATCTGACATTAGGGGACACCAAGAAATCCCTGTCTTGCAAAAACACACTTCAGTTTCCAAGTGATACCTATGAGCATACACAAGAGCTGGGGTGCTTTACCTGCAGAAAAGACCATCTACAGCAGAACTACAAAGAATCTTTTAAAAACCAAACCCGATCAAAACTTTTATTACAGGCGCTATAGCTTGTGAAGCAGACCTGCACACAGTCACACCAGACAAGTCTTTAACTTCTTACATTCTTTACAGACTCCTTAACAGCCTGAATTTATCTACTCAGTTTTTGCCATGCGGAAGGTACCTGATATCCACCTACCCAAATCACCAAATGATTTTTTTTTTTTTAAATTTCCTGATGGAAGTGCCTTTTAGACAGTGAGTGCAATTCAGTAATGCTGCCACAAGGGTCAATCGTACCCTTTTTACCTCAAACAGCCATTAAACAGAAAAGGAGACAAACACCTGCTGTCACCCCCACCTCCATGGAGATGGACAGTGGGGACATACTATCCTCTGTGCATGCAATTCCCACACGGAAACAGCTGCAAGTCACATAAGCACAGGCAGCAAAACACATTCCAAACGAGGAACCTGTGCCCTATCTCTTCCCAAAGCAGCAAAACTTTGGCAAACCATTTTATGTTTATACTTGTACCAGCAATGACACCTTGGGGTAAACTGAAGAACACTTTCAGTTTAAGAACTGGCTTTGGTAAGGAATTCTAGGACACTTCATGTAGTGCTGTCCAATGTAATGTTTTCTCTTTCAGGACAGTTAGTAGAGAGAGTTTTGTTAATAGACATTAGTGAGGCTGAAGTAGTTTGTAATAGCTGACATAGATCCATGTTTCACTTAACAGCCTTAACAAAAATTCTGATGACTTCTCTGACTCCCTGGATATACTTAATTAACAGGAGTGGAAACATAACATGGGGACAACAAAACATTTGTTAAGCCACTTCAAGCTTTCTGAAAAGACGAGACACAGGAATGTCTAGGAAGAGAACCCCCTTAAGCCATCCGCGGTCCTTCAGCGGTAACATAGAACCATGGAATACGCTGACTTGGAAGGGATCCATCAGGATCATCGATGTCCTGCGCACGGCCAACTCCTGGCCCTGCACAGGACATCCCAAGAATCACACCTTGTGATTGAGACTGCGGCCAAACGCCGGAGCTCTGCCAGGCTGGTGCTGTGACCACTTCCCTGGAGCCTGCTCCAGTGCCCAGCCATCCTCTGGGTGAAGAACCTTCACCTAACATCCAGCCTAAACTTCCTCGGACACAGTGTCGTGCCGTTCTCTTGGCTCCTGTCACTGGGCACCGCGGAGTCGGGATCGCCGCTGCCCTTCGTGAAGAAGTCACAGCCTGAGCTCCCACCCAGAGATCCCTTTCTCTCCACCCAGATGCTGCAGCAGGAGCCCACGGCGGAACACCCAGGCCCATCCAGCGTCACCTCCCTACTAGGAAATCTCTCTTTCCACCCCGCTTTCCTGGGCCGCGGCCGACATCCTTCAGCGCCGGGCAAGGCGAACCGGTCACAGGGAAGGCACAGCCAGAAGGCGCCAGCAGCCCGATCCCCCCACAAGCCGGGCCGGAGTGGGATCCCTCCCGATCCCGCCGCTCCCGCCCCGCCGGTACCTCGTGCCGGGCCCGCGCCGCTCCTCAGGGGCCCGCGCGCCTCGGGCACGGTGCCACCAACGGCCGCTCCCGTCACGCCCCCCCCGCCCGCCCAGCGCAACGTGCGGCGGCGCCCGTCCCCACCATCACCTTCAGGCCCGGCGGCGCCCTCCCACTGCGCAGGCGCGAGCACCGCCCCCCCCTTTCGCACGGCCCCCTGGAACATGTAGTTGCTCTACCCTGCTGGGACACCGCCGCCTTTCACGCAGCTAAGTTTGGAAGTGACCTTTAAAACAAGTGACCTTTAAGACCACCCTGCCCAATCGTCAGTCCGGCACTGCCACTGTGACCCCGTAACCCAAACCACCCGGCGCAAGGGCCAGGCGTCTCTTAAACACCTCCAGAGAGGCCGACTCCACTACCTCCCTGGGCAACCTATTCCAACGCCTGAGCCTCCTCGCAGTGAAAAACTTGTTCTAGTATGTAATCGA
Source organism: Zonotrichia leucophrys gambelii (assembly GCF_028769735.1). NCBI lineage: Eukaryota > Metazoa > Chordata > Aves > Passeriformes > Passerellidae > Zonotrichia > Zonotrichia leucophrys. The sequence continues at coordinate 99,957,815 of NC_088171.1, read as the reverse complement.
AATTTCCCCTCTCCCAGAGCAGGCACGCTGGAAGAAGCCGGTCCCAGCTCACTACACCATCCTGTCAGGCAGTTGTAGAGAGCGATAAGGTCCCCCCGAGACCTCCTCTTCTCCAGGCTAAGCAGCCTGAGCCGCCCCTCACAGGACTCCGCGCGCCGCCGTCTTTTCCCGCTCCCTTTCCCGCGGTCCCTCCCAGGACGTGACGCCGCCGTGGGGATTCGTCACTTCCGCAAACAGGGATGGCGGAGCGCTGAGCCGGGTGAGTGCCGGGTCGGGGCTGTGCAGGGCCGCCCTCCCTGCCCGCGGGCGGACCGGCGGCGGGGCCCGGGGCCCTCGGCCTCCCCGGACAGCGGGGCCGGGCGGGCCGCAGACAAGCCACGGGCGCCGCCGCCCGGTTAACGGGAGCGGAGGCTCTGAGGCCTCCCAGCCCCGTCATGGGGGAAGGGAAGGAGGGAAGGGAGAAAGGAGGGGGCGGGAGCGTCCCGAGGCCGGCGGGGCCATTCCCACATCACTGCAAGCGTTTTGAGCTCTCCGGCTGAAGGAGCTGCTGCTTTCTCTGGTTGCCATCGCTAGTTGTGAAAGTCGGATCGTTTCACAATTAGGGCTTTCGAAACATCTTGGAATAGCCCGGTGAGGATAACGAGGAGTCTGCTGCTGCTTCGCAAACCAAGCGCTGTGGTGCTGTGCAGTAGTGGAGGAATTATTTTTGTAGGTCGTACTTTGAGGCCATTTGTTCCGAGGAAAGCTGCTCTGGTGCTTCTGTGTGGTGGCCCACTCAGTGGATGTGTTCCGGCCCTCATTAGGAGGTGAGCCTGGACACGGTGGGTTTAAATGTGATTTTTGGATTTTTTTTTTTTTTAAATTGTGCTTTAGGCCACTCTTTCAGAACAGGGGGTGCCAAACTGCCTTCTCCCATGCCTTGTTAAAAAGTAGGTGCTCTGCTTCCTCGTGCTGGCGTAAAGAAGGCTGGGATGTGCTGGAGACCAAATGAGCTTTGTAGGAGTTGTTTGCAGTCCTGCAGCCCCTGCTGATGTTTGTGAGGTGGAGATGTGAAAATACAGGTGCAACTGAATATTCACATATTGGTTAAGCTCAGAGCCTAGTGGATATTCTTGGCAAACTGGAAAATCCACCCACAACTGGTAAGAAAATTTACTCATAAAAACCCATCTTGATCTCTTATTTGAAGGCATCCATTTCAAAACATATCAGTTTAAATAACAAATTTACTAATTTGAGAGAATCTTACTGTATTTCTAAACATAAACTGATTTGTAGGTTACCTTTTATTGGAAGGGAAAGAAAAAAAAATAACATTTGGCAGTTGAGTCAATAAAGATATGTAAGAGTGACTAAAATGAAAAATAAGAATTTATCTTAATTTGAACTTATTTAATGAGTACTTTTAAGTCCCACATGTTTTATTGAGCTGCCTTTATTCAACAACTGGTTAAATTTGAAGTCTATATGTTGCCTAGGGTGAAATACCAATATTATGTTTGAAGGTCACGATCGTAACCACAAGTAAGTGAAATTTTCAGCACTGAAAATTCTTGGTGGTTTGTTTCTTTTCCCCCTAGATATCCATTCTGATCAGTGGACCAGTCAAAATGGCTGAAGTAACCAAGACAGAAGAACAGCAAGTAGAGAAGAATTTGAATGAAGAAGTGCAGAAAACCCCTCCTGCTTTAGAGTCAGCTTCAGGTGTCAGGTGTGAAGGCAATAGTTCTGCTTCAGGTGCAGAGCAGTCCACTGCAAATGACAAAGAAGTTGATGGTGGTGGTCAGGATGGCAGAGCAAAGAATTTAGATTCTGAAGATGAGCCTTCTAAAAAAGTAGTGAGTATCATTTATTTTGAGCTTTTTTCAAGTCCTTGTTTCAAAGCCTTAGCTCAAGAAAAGATTGAAAATATTTATGCTAGATGCCTGTGAGCCAGCACAAAACAAGTATGGAAATGTTTCCTAGGGAAGTAACAGGTGCACAGTGATGTTGGGCTTCACAGAGGAGTAAGAGGGCTTGCAGTTAGAATGATCATTTCAGCACATACTTAGTCTAATTCTAAGACTGTTCCATCCTCCTTGTGGTAGCAATCTGGCAGTGTAGTGTAGGCTTTCGTGGCATTAGTCCAGGTTCCGTATCTTGAACTCAGTTCTCAAGTATGTTGTTTATCTGTGTGTCAGTCTGGTTACCTGTGCTTGGGTAAGGTAATTTTGTCCTTTTATTTCCTTGGTAATAAAAGGACAAAATTCATGGCTTGCAAAACTCAACAGACTGCATCCTCTGTGATACAGTTAAGTATGATTTGTTGGCAAAGTGAAGCAGTGAAAGACTTACAGGTGCTTCTTTGTATTTTAAGAGTTCAAAAGCAGCAGAAAATGTATGTCCTTTTATATGTCCACCTGGGAGGGTGAAAAGGGAAACATTTTACATGATGCTGTCCTTTATTATGTATGAGCTTGTAGAAGCTGATGCTTCAATATCCATTCTAGGTCATCCTTTTGGGATATTTAAATGTAATTCGAAAATGTCTGACCTAGAGTTTTGTTTATCTGCCCAGAATTTTCTCAGTATGTTAATATACGGCTTAGCAGTCTGGCAAAATAAAGGGTGTCCTTTGTTGTGGTAGAAACATTATTAACCCTTTCCTCCTTTTAATAAGGGAGAATAAGGCTTGGATGAGCAAGAAGTACCTCGGGTCTGTGTAGCCTAAGGGCGGAGAGAGGTGACTGAGCATAGGTGCCACCATCTAGATGTTGCTGATGGCTGTTTGCAGCTGAGATGTGCTGATGGTTTGCATGAGTATGTCCCCCACACTTGTCTGAGTCAGCTGTTCTGGCTTCTGTCACCTTCAGTGGCCATGCAGGGAGCGTCTGTGCTTACCCTGGAGAAGAATAGAAGTCGTCAAAATACTTGTTAGTATCGGTCAGCCCAGTGTGGGAATAAACAGGTGATGAGGTTATGAGGATTTCAGACAAGTAAGGCTGTGTTCATTCTGAATGTTTCCAGAAGTATATGAAACACTGAAGAATTCACATCTATCTGCCAAACCTTCTTTTCCCTTGAGGAACTGCTATTTGAATAGCAAGATGCAGAAATATTGACTTCTGCAGTGAACTGTTAGGAATGCTTTTAATGGCTTCATTCTGGTTTGTACTGTTATTTCAAATGCTTTTGTACCTCATAGAGTCAGTGCTGGTTGTGTCTGTTCTGTTACTTTGGATTTTACTTATAATTTATTTTCACTTCATATATATAGTTGAAGATTATTTTCAAGGTGAAGAAATGCTGGGAGCATAATATCTGGATGTACACTGCTTCTCTGTGTAATAGGGGAGAGAACTGTCTTGTAGTACTTGAAGCTAAGGCTGGACAGAAATCTCTTGGAGTATTTTGAGTTCAAGCTAAATCAGAGACATTTCTGCAACTAACTCTTAAGCATTATATGGAATATGTTGTCAAATGATTCTTCTCATTCCTTTATCATGATCTGTTCTCTGGCAGTGGGGTCACCCACTTGGACCTTAATGTGACATCAGCCAACTGGCCTTTTGGTTAAATTGGCAGTTTATACACTTCTGTCAGATTAAAACACTGAAATTCTGAAACAGGCTCTTTGAAGAGGCTCAAAGTTCCTTGAGAAGGAACATCCTCTTCTTCTGTCCCAGACTTAAGAAGAATGAAACGTGTTCTTTGAGCGTGGTTGAGAGTGTTAGAGAACTGAAAGTTAAGTATTTCTGTGAAGGAAAGATGCTGGGCAGTGTCTGTCATCCAGAAGTTGCTTGAATGAACTGAAAAGGGGGTTAAGTTTGTGAGTGTTGCTGTGATAATTGAAGTACTGACATCAGTACCAGGACAGATATGGGAAATCTCTTTATGATGATGATACTCTTCATAGTATTGCTTGTTTACCTTCTTAAATCCTTGAAGTGAACACGTGTGTCTTTTGATTAAATGACTAAGTCATAAAAAGAATTGACTGCTTGAGTCTGTTGCTTCTGTGGTGTGATTTCCTTTCTGCAGCATGTGATTGGCCATGGGCAAGCTGTAGCTGCACATTATAATGAACTTCAAGAAGTTGGTTTGGAGAAACGTAGCCAGTCTCGCATATTCTACCTCCGAAACTTTAATAATTGGACAAAGAGTGTCCTCATTGGTAAGTTCCCTTAACTTATTGCTTAGACATGATTAAAATGTAAATAACTTTTGTATCAAAATGTAATTTTTTCTGTTTTCTGATGTTGAGTGTAACACTTTGTTTCATAATGTATAGTAAGTTTTTCGGCTGCAGTAAAATGTCTATATTTATATTTAATTTGAATCTCTGTGATAGTGTTTTGTATTGTTGGAGTTCATATCCTTAAGTTGCATAAGCAACTTCAGCATATGCTTAAGTTTCAAAGGTCAACTGACTTTAAAAGTTCATACTGGAAACTATTCTTCTCCATGGCATTTTTAAAGAGAAAAGTACAGTTTTAAATCATAAAGAACTTAAGTGTTCTAAGAACAGCTCAATCTATCTCAAATAATTTCTTAGGCATTTTCCCAAAGCACTCTCTGTTCAGATCCTGGTTAAGCAGTTTTGCAGGAAGCTTGAACACATAAATATTTTCTGTATTACCCGTATATTACCCATAGTCAGTGATTGAAAAGATGGAAAGCTAAAGGATGTAGTTCTTTAAGAATCAGCAGGTTTTTATTTAAAGGCAAAGTCTGCTGTTCCACACATTAATTCCAAATTGAGGAAACAAAACCATCAAATATCTGCCAACAAAGAAAAGAATCATCAGCACAGCACCACAGGTTCATGAAGAGGGATCTGTGCCAGAAGATGTTGGCACCATTTGTCTTAGCATGCTGCTTTTTGTTGTGTTGTATCAGAGCAGTTAGAAGCAATATTTAGATTTCTATAAAGCTGTTCCTCAAGCCTGTGTTGAAGCCTTTCTGTCATAAAGAATTTCAGCAGTGTGGCTTTATAGCAGTTGTATCAAAACATATTTCATATCTCCTACTGTGAAGAAAAGTTGCTAGCAGGCTGATATGTTTTACATAATATGCCAACATCAGTCAGAGCAGAGAGAATCTAGGCAGCCTCGAGGGGAAGTAAAAATGTGACTGGTGTATGTAGGGTAGAAAGACAGCAAAGAAGTAGCTACTGTTATTGCAAAGCCTGGGAGAGTGAGTGAAAAACATTATGCATTTCTGTAAGGTGACTGGGAGGAGATGTTGTGGCTGATGCATTTAATTGGCTTTTTCTTTCTGCAAAAGGCTTTCCCATACTTTCAAATAACATCTGCATTCATTATAATGCTAATGAAAGGGAGCCCTGTTTGTCTCCCTGTGTCCAGGATGGTTGTTTAGCCTTGTGCAGTTTTACCTTAGCCAAGGAAACAGTTCAGAGCCTCAGTCAAGTTATATGCAGAGCACATTGAGCACAGAAAATATTAATCTTCTCCACAGTTTTAAAAGTTTGTGGTTCCTTTCATCCTTCTAGAAAAAAAAGAGATTTAAGTTTGTAATATTAAGAACATTTTATAGGCAAAGTAAGGTCTGAGGTGTTTTAAAATTCTCAGCTCCTTTTGGTTCTTTGGGCTTTTAGGTGCAGTACGTGTGCAGAGATGTTTATATGCTCCTGGTTTTCATTTTCCTAGGTGAATTTATAGACCGGGTACGACAGAAGAAGAGTGATATAACTGTTTTGGATCTAGGATGTGGGAAAGGTGGAGACTTATTGAAATGGAAAAAAGGCAGAATTAAAAAACTCGTCTGTACTGGTAAGAAGTATGATAACTTTCTAGGGAAACTACATCAGGTTTTATGGGAAACCAAGTACACCTCCAGTATTTTATTATTTCTTTTTTGCCAGTTAATCAAAGAATGTAATGTACACCTTTTGTGCAAAAAGTTGTGTTTTGTCTTTTAATCTGAAGATATGACTTGATTGCTAGCAGAAATATAAGAATCATCAATATTTAGCTTTCAGTTCAACTGAAAACTGGTATCACTATAATATAAAAACTGCTATCACTAAAGAAAAACACCATTGATACAGGTTGCCTTAGGTAAAATGTGGCCCTGGGGAAAAGACTGACTTTTTTTATTTTATCTCTTTTCTTCCTCATCTAGTCTCTTGTAGTATTTTTAATTGTTCTGAAACACATACAGGAGAGTTGCATTTAAAAAACCAAATAATTCCCCCAATGTTGTGAGAAAAAAATGGTCTTGGGTGTTACAGTCAACTAAAGATTTTCAGACTCAGAAACGGGGTAGAGCTGAAAGCTGATTAAAAAAAATTCTGGTTTGAATAATTGGCCTAGATATTGGGAGAATGATGCATCTTCCCTTTTCTCAGAAAGTGTCCCAAGGATATTCAGAGAAAGAATTACTTAACTCCAAATTTAATTAGGTACTGAAATTTCCTAAAACTCTTTCAGTGGGAATTATTTTGTGTACTTCACATTTTACAGTTCTTTCTTGCATTATTCAGTGGGCAGCATTCAAATACACTTAATCAATTTACTTACAAAGTTCTTAGGTGAATTCATTGCATATTGTGAGAACCTCAATGACTAAGAAAGAAGCAGTCTTAGAATATGTGACATATCAGAGATGTATTTCAACATCTTTAATATTTTTAAGATTATTAAGAATCCCAGGGAGCTGAGTTGTTTTAATGGAACTCAAGTTCATTTTTTTATCCTACCTTTTTGTACCTTCTGTGTTCCAGTAATCATTCCAGCTTTCTTGTCTGGAGCTGTGTACACATTTTTAAAACTCGCATTTATTATATTTATTATGTTTCCATATATAGACATTGCTGACATTTCTGTGCAGCAGTGCAAGCACCGCTATGAAGAAATGAAGTCCCGGTGTCGGTATAATGAACATATTTTTGATGCAGAATTCATACAAGCAGATAGTACCAAGGTACAGTTCCTGTGCTTTGTAATATTTTGGAGATTTAATGTGGTAATGTTGTACCAATTTGGGTATATACATTTTTAAGGTTGGATTATTGTACTGCCAGGAGAATCAGCCTTAGGGGTTACTGGAAAGTTGCTTAAGATGCACTTTGGTGCATTTTGCTGCTGTTTTTCAGTGTAACATTCCTGAAGGTCTTTTCCAGATAGTAAATCTGGGGCTTTCACTATCCTTTACTCGACAAGGGGAACAGAATTCAGCTTTGGAGTCACATGAGACAGCATGGGATGTTGGAAACTATTTTGGTGAATGCTGGAATATATAAAGGACCTCTTCTGATTTAACTGATTTAACACTTTGCCACTAGAAAGTAAAAAATCTTTTTGTTACTATAATAGGTACCTTTAAAACTGCCCCTATTTGTGTGGTAGAGCAGGTTTCTTAGACTGTCTGGAGGCAGTGGTGAATGCATGGCTGAGCCTTAGGAGACACTCTTGTACACAGAACTGCTTTTGCTTCCTAGAAGTGCAGGCTGAGAGTGCCCTGCTGATAGAGGCTGAGACAGAACCTACCTGGTTCCAGCATGTCTGTGGAAAAGCTGAACCTGTTCTCAACCTTGCATGAAGGGTCTGCTTGAATTCTTGGTTGGCTTTCCTTCTTCTGAGAAATAGTCTCTTGCAGGGTCATGTCATCTCTCAGTTTGGGGGAGAGGAAAGAGAGACTTGGCCAGGAAAGAAAGGGATATTTTCATGTTGCTATTACAGCTCAATTTTAGATGTATATGTATTTTCTGTTGCATGCTTTGGTCTATGTGTCCTTGTACACAAAAGTTAATTTCCCTGACTTTTGGTCTCTATCATGAATGTGGTGTATTTGTTAGATTTAAGTGAATCATGCTTGTTTCTTTAGGTTTTTTTCTATTTTATCTGTTGCAGGATCTCTTGTCTTCCAAGTACAATGATCCTGATATGCGCTTTGACATTTGCAGTTGTCAATTTGTTTACCACTATTCATTTGAGACGTATGAGCAGGCTGACATGATGCTTAAAAATGCTTGTGGGAACCTCTCTCCTGGAGGTTATTTCATTGGCACAACTCCAAACAGCTTTGAACTTGTGTAAGTACTCTTATATCCTCTTAGTCTTCCAAAACTCTGGGAAGCATTGTTAAGTGATAGATGTTCTTACAGTGTTCCAATATGTTTGTGCAAGCAAAAGCAATTTTTTGCAACAATTTTGGAATCTAATAAAAAAGAATCTCACTCACTAACTTGACTCAAACAGGTAAAGCAATACTTACCCTTGTCTTATGTCGTCATGGCTCTTCTGTTAGGGAATACAGGTCTTCATACACTTCATCCCTCTGTCATGACTTTAATAGTGTCAAAATTTCCACAGCCTGGGGAAAAACTGTCAAGGTTTTATGGTTGTTTCTAGAAGCATGTCTTGTCCATGTAGATTGTCTGTGTGTCTAGGCTAAAAATTCATCTTCTAGGTCCATTTTGTCCTTGTTATGTTGTATGGGAATAATAACCTGTTAAAACCCAGTATGCTGCTTCATTTCATTGTTTCAGTGCCTTTTGAGATAAGGGAAGTGGGAAACTGGAGAGATCACTGAGTATTACTGGGAGAAATACTTTCATGCTTCTTATGTGTAGTTTTCTCTGCCTGTTCAATACTGATCAAAAAATGTTTGTTTATATCTCATTCTATAGAAAGAGACTCGAAGCTTCAGAAACTAATTCATTTGGGAATGATGTGTACAATGTAAAATTTGAAAAGAAGGGAGACTATCCCTTATTTGGCTGCAAGTATGATTTTCACTTGGAAGAAGTGGTTGATGTCCCTGAGTTTTTGGTTTACTTTCCCTTACTGGAGGAGTAAGTTATGTTTTAAATTTATTATACAATAAAAACTGTGGAGCGCAATAAACATTTGTTTAGTTTATGTGTCATTGCATAATGCTTGCAGAAAATTATATTTTGCCTTTCTTATTATATTTTTCAGCTATTAAATTTTTGTTGTTACTTCACATACAGAGGTTTCTTGCATTTCTATCTACAATTGTAATCTGTCCATTGAACTCTGTTGAAGATGCTCTGGTCAGAAGCTGTAAGGATTTAAACTATGTCTCATGAGGGACCATCTGATCTTATATATTGGATCTGTCAGCAAACCTTTAAAACCTTTTAAACTTTCTCTTCTTTATTTGTAACTTTTTGAGGTGTTTCTTTCTACCCCTTTTTTAGTCTTTCAGTAAGCTTTCTTGTGCATCTTCTTCATCATGGTACCTCTTTCTTGTCTTTTCCACCTTTCCTTAGATGTTAATAGGATTTTTGCTATGATGATTTTTTTTCTTCCTCTAAATGATCTTCATCTGTAAGCATATATTTTGCTGTTACTTCTCTGTGACCTTGGAATTGGTTTTCCCAGCTGTATCTTGAGGTACAGACAAATTTTTCCATACGTTTTTTTTTTCCTGCTATTCAAGCTCAGTATGGTTAAACAGTATTAAGCTTTCCCTTCAAGCTTGTTCAAGAGCTTCATTTGTAGATGTCTGTGAAAAATAACAGCATCTGTCACTGACAGCTGTAACTTCAGTGTTGCATGTCCACGGTGTCTACATAAAATTGAAATGTAAGCCACTGAATACAGCAGAAAGAAGTTCTCTAAATATATTCCTAATATCTGACATGATAGATTCTGCAGGGAAAAGTGTAATCTTTCTGGAAGTCCACATGGAACTTACATGTTTCAGGAGAAGAGACCTTTTCTATTAAAATGTTTGTAAATTACTTCTGTGTAGATTTTTGATGTCCTAATTAAAAAAAAACAAACTACAATTTGTGGTGGAACTGCAGCTTTTTTCATCTAAATGTCTTTACTTAGAGAAAAAAGTTGTAAAGAAGTGTTATTCTAGTGAATACCATAAGATGTCACTCTGGCTTAAAATTGTTCCTTTGAAAATAAAGCTGCAATAATTTTATGGCTTCCCTAATTAAGTTTGTTATTTTGACAGAATGGCAAAGAAGCATGGTATGAAATTAGTCTACAAAATGACGTTTCGGGAATTCTATGAAGAAAAAATCAAGAATGATGAGCATAAAATGCTGTTAAGGAGAATGCAAGCCTTGGAGGTAAATTTGGAGTTGACTTGTTTGATTTTAGTAGCATTTCATATCTTGTTAATTTTTGCACAATAATTGAAATTTCCTTTGTGAACATTTTGCAATTAAGTAAGGACCACCAATACAAAGTATTTAGTTCCTGGGGCTGAAAGTGTGACTCTGGTTGTTGATCTTGACTGGCTGCCAGACACCCACTGACCTGCACTCTTGTTCCTTCTTCCCAACAGGATAGGGGGAGAAAATAGAAAAAAAATCTTGTGGGTCAAGATAAATTCAAGGAGATTGCTTAGCAATTACTGTAACAGACAAAACAGACTGAACTTGGAGAAGGTTAATTTAATTAATTTTAAAAAAAAGTAGAAAGGTGAGAAACATGAAAACCTAAAAACACCTTTGTCCCACCCGCTGCTTGTTCCCAGGCTCAGCTTCATTTGTTCACTCCTGACCTTTCTACCTCCTCTCCCTTCCTCTGCGTGGGAAGGGGGATTGTGGTCTGTTCATAACACTCTGTTTCTGCCTCTCCTTCTTCCTCACACTCTTCTCTTAGATCAGCACAGGTCCCACCCAATGGATTATTCAAGTTTTGAAGATAATATTTCAATATTGAGGCAAGTTTCTGTTCTTGTGCAGCAGGAAACAGAAGAGTCATGCCAAGTGTCAGATGGTGGTGACTGTAATCCATTTCTTCCTCAGCAGAGAGACTGAAAACTGGACCTTTGTGCAAGGAATATTGACTTAAAAGACGGACAGGAATCTTTGTAGGAATAAAAGAACAGTCTGTGTTCATAGAAAAAAATGGGACTTAACTGTAACTGAGCATATATTTTTGCCCAATGCTTTTGCATTTTTTGTTTATCCTCCAACTCTTACCCTGAATAACTTTAGCAGCTTCAGAGAAGCTTTTCCAGGCCACCTCTGAGGCTTTGGTTTTACTTGCAGCTGTCTGTCTGTCCCTTGAACAGTAGAATTCTTCTGCAGAAAACTCTCAGCTGACTAAGCCACCATTTAGTTGATCTGAGTCAGACTGCAACTTGACTGCACTTGTTGACTCTAAAAGTGATGGTGCTCTCCAAGGGCTCACACTGACAGTAGCACAGAGACACAGCTTTTGACTTACCATCTTCCTTTTTAGGAAAGAGAGAGTTGTCTTAAAGTAGTGGCCACGTATATCTGAGGACTGCATTTCTATGATTAGATTTATTTACACAGATCACTAGTACCCAGGATCCTTAGTAAGTACATCTTAGTCCGAAGAACCTGTTGTATACTACTGTTACAGCTTGTGTGTTACTGAAGCATTTTAATTGTTCTGCTTGAAATTGTAGTTGCTCATTTCTTAGAACTTCTGCTGAAGAGTTGCTGGTATAGTTGCTCTTGTAAAAGAAGGTATATCTAGGTAGTGCTTATAATGAACTATACATGAAGGAGCGTGTTTATAGTTATTCTGTTTCCCCTGCTTTAGAGATATAAGGATAAAACTTAATTTATAATTCTTGGATGTCAAATTTTCCGGTAAGTAGGGAATATCAGACCTGTTCCTGAGGATGCTATAAAGGAGAGACATAAATTAAAAATATTTTTAAGACTTACTGACTTCTGTTGTGGACTGTGTTGTGACAAACCTTTTACTTGATGTGATTAATGTATCTCACTACTCAATGTTTTATTCAATGTTCTCCAGCCATATTCTACACATGGTGATTCCAGGCTTGTTTCTGATAAACCTGATGATTATGAGCATGCAAAAGAGTTTATCAAAGATGGCAAGGCAAAGTTACCATTGGTAAGTTCCTTCATTCTTCACTAGAGATAATGGTGTCTTAAAATTGAGGTCCTGATCTTTCAAACTGTGCTGCCTTCTTCGTTTCAACTGCAGTGAAGTTGGTGTGAGTGTCTTCTTAGCATGTGAAAAATTGTAGAGCTGCAGGGCTGAGGGGTTCATCTGACCTATATCCCACACTCAAAGAATCAAATTTACCATATTTGGTAGCTGTTAAGACATTTGTTAATAATGCAGAAGGGAAAGGATATTTTTTCCATCTTACTTGACAGCTCTCCTTTCTAGCCATTCTTAATTTGAGGAATCTTCTTATATGTCTGGATCTTCACAGTACTGATTTAAAGCACTAATTCTAATCCTTTGATGGGGCACTTCAAAGCTTTCTCCGTAGCACTGTATATATTTGAAATCATTCTTTCAATTTTCGTCAATACAGTATGAGGGTGGTCAGCCTAAAGTTTTTCCACTTAATTTTATTGTTTGGGTTTTTTTTTAATCATTGATTCATCTACTGTTCATGTTCTGAATTCTTCAAGATGTAGTCCTTTAACTGCATATATAAAATCCTGCATCAAGAGAGAAAAGAAACCTGCTCTTCACATTTGAAATTTAAAAATTTTTGAAAAGAAAAATGCTTGTTTTAAGAAATACCCTTAAGAACATGAGAACAGCCAAGTCAGACCAAAACCATCTGTTGCCAAGTGCTATTTTAAAAGGTGAAGGTTTGGTCAGTGCGTAGCATATGGACTAAATTATGGCCCCAGTGATAACTCCTTGGATGGGGATGGAGTAGCAGAACAGAAAATCAGCTTTTTGTTGCGTTATGTGTCTTAAGTGGTGGGGTAAATGGAAGCAGATTTTTACTTGTGAACTGGCCGTGCTTTCATCTGATCAGCTGAGCTGGGAATTTCCTAGGCTGGAAGGCAGGCTGTTTTTCCAGAATGTGTGAGTGAGGGTGAGAGTCTCTTGCAAGCAGAGTTTCTGTGGGCTGTGGGGTGTTGTTGGGTGGAGGCAGGCAGTGTTCCTGAGGAAGGTGGCAGCACCATGGTGTATGGCCTTTTCCTGGCTTCTGCACACATACTGGGCATCTCAGTCTGAAGAGCACCTGGAGCCAGCTCAGGTCACGCTGGTGGGTGGTGATGGGCACAGGCGTGCTCTGCATTGCAGGGGCATCCACACCAACAGGCTGGTGGCCCATTCTCCTGTACCTGTTTACTTTAGGTGTGTTCCATTATCTGGATCTTCCAGTTCCCAACCATCCAGCATAGTTAGTGGAGTTGTAAATATTTGTGGTCTACAGCAGTGCTTTCCTTGCCCCTAAATAGCCAGTCAGTGTGGGTGGTTAGACACTGGTCAGTGAAAAATGGAGCTAAATCAGTGTTCTATTCTTTCCTTATTTTTTGTTGAAACTGGGTTTTTTTTGTCCCCTTCTAGGGAACCTTGAGTAAATCTGAATGGGAAGCAACAAGTAAGTAATGGTTTTGAAAATACTATTGACTGAATGACTGCTTTGAAATGTGTGTAAAATAGCCTGTTAGTCATGGAAGAAAATCCAGATTTTAAAAATATAATAAGATGATGTTATTTGTGTAATTCAAAATGTCTGTGTATAGTTTTATAGTGTGCACATCTCAAGAAATTGCGAGGAAATGCATAAGTGCAGCCAACCAGGATTTGCATTTTCCCAGACCATTATACTGGTTGTGGTAGTAGTTTAAAACCAAAAAATGCTGTTTACTTCACGGTGAGAAGCCAGCATCAAACCATGACAAATCTTCACTCTGCTTTATTAAATTATTATCTAATTATTGAATCTATGAATTAATTATAAGGTAGACATAAATTTCCAGCAATCTAGAAGTATTATCTCAATTAGCTGTTTGAGAGAGGCTTTTTATATAATTTTACACCTTTTCATATGTAAAAATATATTTATACCTTCAAAACTCCAGTGATTGCCATGTTTCCTAAGCAGTCTCTTTTTCCAGAAACATGTGGAGTATTGAGCTTCTGAGAAGAGTATTAGCATAGCTTGTTGCTTACATGAAACTTTGCATTGTTGCTGAAGAATGTCTGATAAACTTGTCTTGAAAGATTTGGAAGTAGCTATGGCACCTCACTCTTTAAAATAAAAGTTGAAATCAAGTGGAAATCTATAAATGTGGTCTCAAGTGACTGGTTTAACACGTCTGTCTGGTGTGGAGCACGGAAACATCTGGCTTGGCTGGCACTGAATATATGCCAACTAAGTTGTAGTAATATGTGCCAACTAAGGATGCTGGTGTGGATTGTACAAGTATCCAGTAATAGAATCATACTGTTCTGGAAAACAGAAAAAATGCTATAATTTCATCTTTGTCCATCAAAATTGGTAATATGTATCAGGAGTTCATTCACTTTTCAATTAAAAATGAAGTTAACAATTCAACCCTGATTGTCCATTACTGCAAGTATGAAGGAGTCTTTAAACTTAACTTGCATGACTTTTTAGGTGCTAGTGAGTGTTCATTATATGTAGAATGGCACAGTAATTTATGACTTTGATTCACATTTCTGAAAGCATGTAAAATTATGCTGGAGTGGAATGCTAGAGTTACTCACTGGAAAATCATAAGATCTTTTGTCATTTCAGTAATCTGCTAACAGGTTGTTTGGGCATAATATCAACCTGGTTACATTTTGAAAACTTAATTGAGTCACCAAGGAAGCTGAAACTTTAAATACTCCCATTTTCTTTTTTAGGTATTTACTTAGTATTTGCATTTGAGAAGCAACCATGAAACTTCACATACTGGATGCAGCAAGAAGGGATCATATCCACGTGCAAGTTGGAATGATCAGAAATCCATTGTGGCAACTATTTTTTTATTTTTTATTTTTTAATTATCAGACGTGTGCAGGACACTACCAAAAACTAGAGCAAGCTCGTGATTCAGAGTTACATTGCCTGTCTGTGACAGATGGACTTGTGTGTGTATATATAAGAAAGATTCTGAACCAGTCTTTTTAAGCATTTGTAAGCAATCTGCATGCTCTCAAAACCTGTGTTTGAACTCACATAACTTTGTTAGAAACAAATGTTTTGTTTGTAGAAGTATGTTTGTGATTATGAGCCTGACCCTGCACCTTCTGAAGTTGATGGAAGAACATTGACTTTGATAATGCAGAATGAGGGCCTAAATACTGTTCTGCAGAGCTCAGTTAATTCATAATGAGACCTGTTCAGCATAGAGGGTATGTCTACATTGCATGCAGAGCAAAAAATACCCGAGTCGGTTTGAAAACCTCTGTGCTGTGCTCAAGCCTGCATTGTAAATCTACCTTAGTGGTATTCAGGGTGTATTTTACATGGTAAAATCCCATGATGTTCTTGTTTTTCCTGCTTGCTGATATGTAGTGTCACTTCATGGTGCTTTTAAGATTAAATGAGTTTGTTCTGTACAAAACTGCTCTGAAAGTACTCAATTTCTAATGTTTTAAATCTCGACTTCGTTTTCCAAATATGGCTATGTGGTAATCAGTAACAGCTGCTTAAGTAAGATTACTGAACATTTTTTTATTGTATTAAAGACTCTCCTGACTTTTCAGTAGTTTTAGTGTTTCTTGAAACTTACTAGACAGATCTTAGGATGCCTTTCTTTCTCATCTCATAAAATTCCAAATGGGCTTGGCAGTAGAATGAGCTGTTGGTGGTGATGGGGACCTCATTGCAGTCTTAAGGCATAAAAAACATGGTCGTGTCATGTATCATGAACCAAAAGCGGAACTTGTGTATTATTTGAGGATACCAGCAGTTCTCTCTGGAAGGGAGGGTTTGTATGTGCGTACACACTCTGGTACCTGTGGGTAACAATCCCCAAATTGGAGACACGTACTTACTTTGGGCATGTAATCAAATGATACCAGTAAGCAGAACTGTGCCTATCTACTGTCATAACTGCTTGTTAGTCTCTTAGAGCTGGCTTAGGGGTTTCTCTACAGTGTTAGCTCAGTTTTCCCAGTGCTTGTTGCCACCCATTACTTAGAAGGCCTGAATACTTCATGTTTCCTCTCTCCAGTTTTGGGCTAACAGTAGCTGATGGCTGCTGTTGGGCAATAGATTTAACTTAGAGATGAAATTATGATGGTACATGAGTATTTTGAAAAGTTATAGCAAACCTAGAAGAGAACATTTCTGTTAAGACTTAAATGTTCAAATTATAAGAGTTTTTACTTGTATTACTTTCCCCCTGTAATTAGGTTGTACTCTTTCTTCCATGACTCCTATTTTTTGTTGTCTAGAAGAACACTTGTAACCTTCACTGAAGCAGTAGAATCTGTCAGTTCTGCTGCTGAAATTAAGACAATAAGATGTTTTTGTTTTCTAGAATTAGTACTTATGAAACTAGCTAAAAATGGTGACACTTTAGAAGTACTGAAATGTTTCTTTGAAATTTGTGTGCGTCAAACTAGTTTTGTTGGATTTCTTGTATCAAATTTCATTTGAAAATACGTTGTTATGCTATTTTTGGAAGAAATAATAATAAAAACAGAGGGAGTACAGTGAAGTGTCTTTCCTCTTTTAATGAATCTTAACATATCAATCACATAATCACATAATGGTTGAGTTCAGAAGGGACCTCTGGAGGTCATTTGGTCCATTCAGAGCTGGTTGCCAGGACCTTGTCCAGACAGCTTTTGAACAGCTCCAGTGGTGAGTAGTCCACAACTCACTGGACAACCTGTGCCAGTGCTTGGTCACTTGCTCTCCTGACTGCATATTTCGAGTAGGTTACCTGTCTGTCCTTCCACACTCTGTATACTTCCCTCTTGTGTCTGAATTTAGTCAGGAACTCCTTGTTCATCCACACAGGTCTCCTGGCATTTTTGCCTGACTTCCATGGGGATAGACCTCTCTTGATCTTGGAGGAGGCGATCTTTGAATAATAATCCGCTTTATTGAACCCCTTTCCTCCAGGGCATTATCCCATCAGACTCTACAATGCAGACCTTTAAAAAGGCAAACATCTGCTCTTCTGAGGACCAGTGTTGTGCTTGGCTTTTGTGCTGCTAACACATCTCAGGATCCTAAACACCAGTATCTCATGCTCACTGCAGCCAAGGTAGCCTCTGACCTTCACATCCTCAACAAGCTCCTTGGTGGTATGAGGTCCAACAGAGCATCTTTGGTTCCTCTCTCACTTGGGCCAGGAAGTCATTGATGCTCTTCAGGAATCTTCTTAATTGCTTTTATCTTGCTGTGTTATCCCTCCTGTAGCTGTTGAGGACCAGGGCTGTAGATGTGAAGCTGCTTCCAGCCATAGAGAACCTCATCCAATTCTCTCTCTTCAGGTGTTTGGTCTTGTAGCCAACAACCACTATAATGTCACCTATACTTGCCACCTCTTTAGTCCTTACTCTGTAAAAAAATCTTCATTGCAGAGCTTCAGTCATGCAGGTCATCTCACCATTTCTCCATGATTCCAGCAAGATCACAGCCCTGCAACATTTCCTGTTAAGTACATGATTTCCCAGTAGAACCATATGACCTTAGAGAAGCAATTAAAGGTGAGCAGAGCATTTGGGTTCTCAGGACTGCTGATGAGACATTGAAGATAGGGGAGTGCTAAGGTCATCTGAGCTGGATGATTTTTTGCAATGGAAGGCATTTGGTAATCTCCTGAATTAAGAAGCTGTAGGAGTGATACCTGGTGCTGCACTGTCACTGATGTATTTTCTGAAAAATACTTTTGCTAGGATTTTTCTCCTGAGAAGCTAAGAGGCCTCAGAAATGAAATGCAAACAATAATTTTCTGCTGCTGTAGAATGTGGCAGATGCATCTTTGACTGGTCTCATGTGAATTGTTTCTACTTGATGACCAACCACAGGTCCAGCTGTGTCGGGACTCTGGTCAGTCACAAGATTTTATCATTCCTTCCTTTCCTTTGCTAGCCTTCTGATGTCTCCTTTCTCTTTTTCTTTAGTACACTTCTAATATATATTTTTCTTTGTATTGATATTAGTACACTTCTAATATATATCATAAAATAATAAATCAGCCTTCTGAAACATGGAATCAAGATTCTCATCTCTTCCCTCATCCTGGGGACCCTCAAACACCACCACACTGCACCAAGTAAGTTCTTCCATTTTCCAATTCACTTTACATTATGAAGGAAATCAGAAATAGCAACTGAACTTTGTAGATCATTTTGTCCTCCCTCAGCTAGGTGGTGAGATGTATGAGTTGGGAATAGCAGCTAGAAAACATTGCAGCCTTTTCCTCTAGTTTCTTCCCTAATGGCAAACACTTCAGATCTGTGTGAGAACTGTAACCAAGAGGGTCAGCATGTAGTTGCTGGAGGGGGAGGCAGCAGATCTGAGAAAATGTTTTGTGCTTAGGTTAAGTGGTAGAAATTGCTGCAAAACACTTAAGCATGCACTGTGTTTCATGCTTAAGTTTCAAGCAAAGGTTTAAGCAATTGTGTTGCCTGGTGGAAGGTGTTTAATTGACTTTAGAAGACAGACTTTGAGAATGGTTTGGTTGGAAAGGACCTTAAAAATCATCTAGTTCTACCCTCCCTGTCGTGTCCAGGAACACCTTTCACTAGAACAGGTTGTGCAGACCTCCATCCAACCTAGCCCTGAACACTTCAGGGATGAGGCACCCACAAATGCTTTGGGCAGCCTGTTCCAGTGTCTCATCACCCTCAAAGTAAAGAATATCTTCCTAATACCTGATTCAAAAATACTCAGTCTGAAGGCTTTCCCCTTGTTTCCTTATTCTTTTTCCCCTTGTTCCCCTTGTAAAAAGTCCCCCTCCAGCTTTCTTGTATGCTCCTTCTGGCTACTGGAAGGCTGCTCTGAGGTCACACCAAGCCTTTATTCCAGGCTGAACAATCCCAATTCTCTCAGCCTTTCCTCAGAGGAGAGGTGCTTCATCCCTGTGGTCAGCTTGGGGCCTCCCCTGACTTGCTCCAACGGGTCCTTGTCCTTCCTGTGCTGGGATGCCAGACGTGGATGCAGCACTGCAGGGGGGGGGGTCTCACCAGAGCAGAGCAGAGGGGCAGAATGCCCTCCGTCTTCCTGCTGGCCACACTGGTTTGGATGCAGCCCAGGATCCTGTTGACTTTCTGGGCTCCTAGCACTCCTTGCTGGCTCATGCCCAACCTCATCCAGCAGAATCCCCAAGTCCTTCTTGACAGGGCTGCTCTCAGTTTGTTCATCTCCCAGTCTGTATTGATACTGGAAGTTATCCTGACCCAGGGACAGGACTCTGCACTGGGCTTTGACCTTCCTGATTTTCTCAAGAGCCTGCTTCTCAAGCTTGTCCAGATTCCTCTCAATGGCAGCCCATCCTTCAGGTGGGTTTCAAATCTTACACGTTCTCCTGTTACAGCCCTTGAATAGTTTAATTTCTATAATTAACATCTCAGTCCTTTGACTATGAGTGTTTTCCTTTTGAGTCATAGTCTAGTTAATAAAGCACTCTAATACCTATTTTTATGAAAAAGAGTAATTATATGCTGTGTCCTAATTGCTAAACTGTTTTTAAAGACATTGAAAACCGTTAATTTCAGGAACATCCGGCTGAAGAGCAACAAGTGTAAAACATCTGCAGGGTAATTACGGGGCTAATAATAAATCCACTTTTGCAATCCACTTGTAAGTGGAGTAATATAAGCCACTTATAAGCCAGAGTAATAATGCTTCTGGAGGAAGCAGGATCTAATATCAAACAGGATTAACAGTAATCTTGTAATCTCAGTTCCTGTTGTTCTTTGTATGCCACAAATTAGAACCTATGTCTGTATGGAAATGAGGAAATGGACATCTGTTAATGCTACTTGTGAGTGCAAATAAGCATCCTGATTTTTCAGAAATTTGAAGCACAAAAATCAGGTCATTTCAATGCCAAAAGACATGGGAAAAGTGTTTGAGTCATTTTTGAACAAGAAACCTTACCTGAGATATAAAGAAAAAGTCTGAAATCCTTTTGCTGATGACATTATGAATGCTGTGTACTAAACAAACTGTTACTAGGGTTAAGTTTTTTGCAGCTTCATTTTACATGGATGTGAAATGGCTTTCCCTTAATCTCCCTTACAGAAAACCCCATCACAGATTTATATACTGCCTTGAATGTTTCTGTTACTTAAAGAACAGATGTAAGGTAAAGCAAAGCTAACTTGATAAATTAGGTTTTGCTAAGTTAAAGGTTTTCTAATGCCATTTTAATGGAAGCTGTCATCCTTTCTTCATTTTATTAAAGTTGGTTCTGAACATTGCTGCCTTTTTATTCAGGTTAATGTGTCTCCCAGCAGCTGAGGTCCATTTGCAGGATAAGGTATTTGAACATTTAAGGTCTGACTGAACTGTGCTGTTATTAGTTTAAGTCCAAGAAAAGGATTTTTTTTTTAGGTCATAGACCATATTTTTTCAAGGGGCAGATTCATAAGGGTTGGGCTCTCTCCCTCTGCATCTCACAGTATTGTACAAATTCACTGAAGCTGTGTTTCTGAAAGTCTGATTTAATCACTAATTGTGATTAAACTAAAAATGTACTGCTTTTAGCAGTGGCATGAACCATGGGATTTAGAGTAACATTGTTGTCATTGCTGGAGTCATACTTTCTCACTTTGTTCTTAACTTTTATGGCTCTCTCACAATCTTGGAATAAGACCACTCAGCTGGTGACTTACTAGCTCCCAGCTAGTAACAACTTCCTTCTCAGTTTGCATTCACTTCCAACTGGACTGTGGTGGAATTAGTTAGACACAAGACACATGGCTAGGCTCTGTAGGTTTTAGACTACAAAATGCTACACGAAATAATAAGCACAAAGAAAGCCTTGCTCTATATATAAGATTCAGCTTTTAAGTCTCTAATTTTTATAATCCAAGGAAACTTCTCTGTGGAACAGTAATTTTCTGGTAGCAGAAAATTTCTTTAGTTCATTTTGACACCTGCAGTGTACATCTCTGCAACAAACAGCTGGAACTGAAGCCTGCTTCTTTATAAAAGAGCTGTGAGCTGAACAAATAACAATAATTACAAGGTTGGAAAGTTTTGGCTTCTTTATATAATTTATAAAAGATTTAATTAAATATTTCTTCAGCTGGAAGCAAATCACTGTTTCCTCTTAACAGCAGCCTCAAGGAAGAAATGGGCTGCTGTTGAGTGTGCAGGGCACCCTGCACCTTCATTATGGTGGTGTACTGTTGGATCTCTTAGAAAGTGCAGGATCTGGGCTGGCTACTGAGAGTCTGAGCCCACAGGAGGCTTTCAGGCAAAACCATGGAATCCAAACTGTGGCAATCAAGAGGCTGATTACATAGTTTGTCTAATGCCCATTTAAGGTAAATTTGATATAAAATGCAGCACAAATTGAGGAGACACTCCTAAGCTGCCCCAAAGATATACCTCTCAATGGTTAAATTAAATATTTTTTTTTTGCTGGTGGTTTGTATCACTAACTTGTGATGTGATATCACTTGCATGTTTGATGCTGTACAAACAGGTGGAAAAATGGATTATCCTCTGAAGACCAGTCCTTATATCAGAAGACAATGGTTTTCTATGTTGCCCTTCCTGGATGAACATTGCTTCACTGGTACTATGACTTTGTGCCTGAATAAAGATGAATTAATGCTTTATTTTAACTCTGTGAGAATATTTTGCCTATTTCATAGATCCGTAGATTGGTTCATGTTAGAAGGGACCAATAAAGATCACCTAGTGATCACCTAGTCCACCCCTGCTGCTGTGAACAGGGACAGCTTCACTTGACTAGATTGCTTAAAGCTCCATTCAGACAGGTCTTGAATATTCCCAGGGATGTGACACCCACAACTTCTCTGGCTGACACTTTCCAGTGCCTCCACACCCTCACAGTGAAAAATTTCTTCATTATGCCTAATTCAAATCTCCCCTCTTTTAGTTTAAAACTGTTACACCTTGTCCTTTTGCGACAGGCTTTGATAAAATACTAATTTCACCTATTTAATAACCTCTCTTTGAATATTAAAAGACCTAACAATGTCTCCCTGGAGCTCCAGGCAAAAGATTTTCAAGCAAAGCAGCAATATTTTATTGTATGTTTATGGTGAGTTGATCCCGACTGGATGCCAGCTGCCCACCAAGCAGCTGGGCAGGGGAAGGAAAATGCAGTGAAAATCTTGTGGCTCAAGATAAGAGCAGGGAGAGATCAATCACCAGTTACTGTCATGGGCAAACCAGGCTTGACTTGAGGAAGTTAATTGAATTTGTTATCAATGAAAAATCAGAGTCAGATAATGAGAAAAACTAAATCTTTAAATAACTTCTCCCCTTTCTTCTCCCTGGGCTCAACTTTCACTCCTGAATTCTTTACCTCCTCCCATCCTGCAGTACAGGGGAAAGGGGAATAGGGATATATGGAAATACATATTATAAAATTATAGTTGCTTTATGAAATTATTCTTTTGATGAAAATGGCGTTGCTGTTTTACTAATCACTAGCAATGTATTAGGAAAAAAAGAGGCAAAAGGAGCAAGTTTTATGTTTTTTCTTTTCAGAGGTCATCTCCTGTCATCTCCTAAGATAAATGGGAATGAAATGTGTAATTTTGTCACTGCCTTCAGTATTTTCATACACCAAGCAAAGTTGTGCCCCTTTTTTCTAAGAAGTGAAGAGAGGGAAGAATTTCCTGCAGGTACAAGTCCATTAATTCTGCAGCATTTTAACTTGTCATTCCTGTGGCATTATTTAAGAATCTCAAGACAAAACAATGGAGTTTTATAGTGATGTCTCTTTTAAAAGACTGTCTAAAATGTTGGTTTCTTAGCTGACTTTCATCTACAGCCAGCCTGAGAGAAGAGTCAGTGTCTTAAATTATTTTCTTCTATTCTAACATTACTTTTGTAGTACAATTTTTAATTTTAGTCATCATTGCTGTTGTCAATTTGTTCTAACTTCAAAGATGACTTAGGTGCACTGATGAAGAACATATGCAGTGTCTGTGCGCCTGTGCAGGAGTCGCTGCTGAAGCCTGCTGTAGAATTTTTCTGTCTCAGCAACTAATTTCATTAGGCTTTGCCTTAAAAATGGTTTGTGGAGGGTGGGACAGTGCACTTTACAATAAACAGAAGAGAAAAAAAAATCTTTTTTTTGTGTGTGTGTGTTTCCTTTCCCCTCATTGTTCCCTATTTTTCTATCAGCTGCTCTTCTGAAAAAAGTTTTTTCAAGTTCCCTTTGTGAGTTGATCAGTTCAATTATTGTAACTAAGTCTTCTATACAGAGAATATTTTGGGGAGAAGAACATTTATTAATAAAATACATTTTTCAGCTTTGCAGGAGTTCCTTCAAACTGGAGTGCAGAATAACCAGTGCCCATTTTTCTGTTTTACTCAAAATGAATTTCAGTCTTCACTGGTCATTGCCTTAAATAATCAATTCCTATTGTATGAAACACATCTATTTCATGTGGCAAAATACCACGAATCCTGGGGTACAAACAAGATTTTGATGGGAATATGCCTAATAAAGCAATGTAGATATTCTGGGTGTAGCAGGCAAGAAATTTTCCATAAATTGGCCACGGTGAGAAAAATATGACATTCTGCTTTCAGATTCAAGGCTATTGGAATATGTATCCCAATATAACCAGTTAGATGGTGCCTAGGCCAATTCTGACCTTCGCTGCTGGGCCAGAGGCAGCACTGCGGTGTTCACCCCAGAGATACCTTGGCTGGCGGCAGAGTGCAGCCGGGCACAAGACAGGACTCTGTTTACCTCAGGGGACAGCTTCTGGCGATGGTGAAGAGAAGAAGGGAGCGGATTCTGCTAGAAGGTAGCCAGATGTTTATTCCATGAGCACAGATATGTCTGCACTGGGCTACTGCTGATAACAGAATAATGGCCGCATGGTCTCATTCACATTTTAAGCTCAGGACAGGGGAAGGGGAGGGGACAGGTGAGTCACCAACCAGGTGAAGGGGCAGGGTCTCAAGATACTAGGGACACCTATCACACGACGCCTTGCTGGTATGTTAGCCTGATTGACAGGGCACACTCAGCGAGGGGCGAGGGGAAGGGAGAAGGTAAAACAGGATATTGCAACACACCACAACAAAGGCCAGAGGCAGTTAATGGCACAGAGAACATTACCTCATTGCACCTTGAGGAGCAATTTCCCCTTTAAATTAACGTCTTAAGTGAGGGGAGTATCATCTTGCTTCCCTTCTTGAAGATGCATTTCTCTCCAGACAGTATCTGGTTTTGCTTATCAGGTTTTTTCTTCTTCAGCTGCCCTTTCTAGAAGCAATCTCTCTGTTACACACTGAAGTTTGGCTTATAAAAAGAAAAATGAATCTTTCACAAGGTCACCTTTCAGCCATTTGTTGTGCTGAACCTCCTATGTGGGCATGAAACCAAACCCTGATGGATTGAGGACGTTAATATTGCCCACTTTGTCCAGTACAAAGATGGCTGTGCTCAGTGTGATGGAGAAAAACTAACTCATAGTCTGGGTTTCTGTATTCAGCTAGTGGGGCTAACCACACTTCTCCTTAGCCTAAATGGAAAATGGCATTTATTCCCTAGAGGATGTAGTAATTTTTCTTTCTTTTAGTAACAAACCAACCTGGCTAATCTTGACTTTGCACTTGCACAGTAAAACACTTGTTTTACTTCTGTCACCATGAAACTATTTTTAGACTTAAGCATGTTAGATATAAAAACGTAATTTGCTTTGATCAACTATGGTGATAACATTTATGTAGACACCCAGTGACAGGGTTGCTTGTAGATCAATCACTAAGATCAATAAGTGTTTCTGCAACTTAACCTTGTGCTGTGAGGTGAAACTTTGTTCTGTTATCTGGCTGGCTTGGAACAGGATTATACAAATGGCTGGTAATACACAGGTTTTAAATTTCTGAAGCTGGACAGAGGAGGAATTTTAAGTATTTGGATTTGAAGTTCTGATTCCTACACACCTGCTCAGAAGACTCCAAATTCTTATAGAAACCCCTTCCTCTTTTTTAACTCTCCAATTTTTCTTTCTTTTCCCACATTTTGCCCCTTCTGTGGCTGACTCCTTGAGAGCCCTGATTCAAGGGGTTTACTCAAACTATGTTGAGCAGAGTAAGCATAGTCCAAAAGAGTATTTTTTTTCAGAGTTATTTCATTGCCATCATTTTCTGCAAGGAGAAGGGACAGCAAGAGAGCTCAGGCAAAAGGACCAACACTCAGGCAGAACATGTTAGTTTGTACTTGTACTACAAAACTTAGATAACTCCAGCTGAAATACAAACTTCCTTTTAGACAGTGGAATCGGAAAGTAGGAACTAAGAGAGTAGCTCAAATTAGCATGATCATTTACTTGCTAGTCAAATAAGCAATAAAAGAATTTCCCTGCTCCTTGTTTGTCCTATGCTTAATAAAGTGTGAGATAATGAATTAGAACAAATTGCTTATTAACAGGCAACAGCTTTGTCAAGGGGATGTGTTGTCATGAACTACCAGAATGAGGTGTAGATGTCTATAAAAATGCCATGTCCAAGTTGAAGCCAGAGCTTAGAGATTAGCTTATAATCACTTTTTTTGTACTGTACAGTGAATAGTTTTTACAAGTAAATGACATGCCATTCAGTCCTGCTGTAATTAAAGCATGCTAATGAGACATGCCAGGCAGTGCTCTGATGGGCCATTATACCAATTTGTAAAATGATGTATGGCAGGCAGCAGAATGAATGCAGGGTAGACATACAGACCACCAGCAAGAGCTCAGGAGTCTGGGAAATCCTGAACTAGTACAAATACATGAACAAGCAATTGAATTCTGATATCAATTGGTATGCTGATAGAGACAGAAAAAAGTGACTCAGCAAAGGCTTTGTGTGGCGTTGCACACAAAAATATTTCTGCTCTCCTGTCAAGATGACTGATTTAGCCAGAAACGAATTTGTAAGGAGCAGCAGGTCTACTCTGTAGTGTTTTAGCACTGCCAGAGAATCACTTAAAAACCATTTGATTCAGCTGTAACTGCTCGTTGTTGGCTTTTATGCATATAACAAAACTTTTTTTTCTTCCTGTACCATAAACCAGGAAACATTTTTTATAACATAACATTTTTTTCTGCCTGTGGCTGTTATTATTTCATTGGTAGGTCCAGGTTTGTTCTTGTCTTTCTGTCCTATTCCTATGCATCAATTGCATTTGTACACAGAGCTGATCTGATGGGGTGTCTCTAAAATTTCCTCTTACTTCTTTGCTACAATGAGTTCCTCTCTGATCCAATTCTCCATGGAATATAATTGCAGAATGCCTTTTCTCTCATTTTCCCAAGGCCATAGGTTTCTGACTTAGTTATTTGGACAATGCCTGTACAGAGTCAAGCCAAGAGAGCCATTCTTCAGCCCAAACATTGTAGATTTTGATCAGAGCCTTCTTGACATTAAAAAGTGCTGGCAAACCATGTTCTCTATTGATAGAAATAGGAGCATGGTGAGAAAAGGAAAAATGAAATCACCAAAAATTTATTTCATGCCTTCACAAAGTTTTATTTCCAATCCTCCTCTAAACCTTTTCATTTGTTTCCAGAGGCCAGAAAAGAGAAAATGATCAATAATTTTAAATGATATTTTGTTTTGAATTTTGAATCATTAATCTATTTATTTGATGAACATTTTATTAAATGAAGAAAAGATATTTGTAATTTTTACTCTGCTTGGGAAAAAACAAATCCAGGACATGTGCTGCTTTGTCTGCAACTCATGCTTATATGCAGATCTCCAGCTTGTTACTGAAAAGTGGAGTAACTGCAGCAGGGCTGTCTTCTCTGGCTGCAAGCTTGCTGGTGCTTGGAAAGAAAATCCCTTATTTAGGCAAGACACCCTCAAATGGCAGAAGTGAATGTAGCAGGATCATATTGAAATGAGGGGAGAGGGTGTTCCCTTGATATTGAGTGTGTGACTCTTTCTGTAGTCTCAGCCTCGAAGGCAGCACTTCCCAGTAGTGACAATCATGAGAGTTGTGTGGAGCCAAAATAAATGTGCTCAGTGTCACCACTGTGTCTGGTACCCAGCACCATGGAAAATTGTGGTCATGTTCCAGTTTTACAGAGGGAAAGAGTGTAAGCCTGTAGGTATTTTTGCAGTAGATCTATGGCAATATAGAAGTCCATTTGTTTTCTGTTTGAAAGTATTACATCTGTCAACAACTTTTGTCCCAAAGTTTCTGAGCCTGTTGAAGCTTGAGTCCCCTCACACTTGCTGAAGACATTTGTTTAGCACATGCTGTTGGGATGAAAAGCCACATGAAACGAAGACCAGGCTTCAGTCTGACCTACATTGCAGTCAGAGAGAGTTTTCCAGCAGTGTTCTATAACTCACCCTGATTTTGCTATGCAGGAGAACCTGGATATATCCACATTGGGTGCATTGTGCAGGAGAACCTGGATATATCCACACTGGGTGCATTGTGCTTGATTCCAAACTAAAAACATACTTTGGAAAGTTGATTTTATACTGTTGGCTGTCTTCTTTCAGAAGTTAGTTGATCCCTTGCCTTGCTGATTTCAGCGCTAACTTTCCTTGCCATTGCTAGAAACCAGATGATACCTCAACACCTGGAAACTGTTTCTGTAAATCACATGGGAATTTCATGCAAATTCAGAAGCAGAATTTGCCAGAAGCTGTAATTCACTGACGCACAAACCCATTAATGACACAGACAAATTACAGTCTGACAGAGCAAAATGAGTCAAGCATAAAATAAAAGGTATTTCCTTAAACACATCAGAACTCTGATGTAACTGGAAGGACACAATAACAGCATGGTAGTAGGTTTTATTAGTAGAAGACATACTTGGCTGATGTAGCTGTTAAAATCACACTCAGTATATCTTTAAATTCCGTTTCTTGCATTTACCATTCACAATTAAAATTGTGATACAATTATTTTTGGAGATCCTCAATACTTGAATACCTTTAATAATTTTTCAAGTGTAAATTGTCATGGTGGTCCATGTATCATATAGCCTCTGTTCTGCAAGATATTTAACTCAAAAGGCTTAAAACATCACATTTGGAGTTTTCCCTTTCCCTTTCATATCAACAGGAACACTGTGAGTACTGTCTATTTAGGTTGTGTGTGTCTATTCTATTGTATTGTGAGTACAGTAATTTTAAAGTGGTTTTAAATAAGGCAAAGACTCTTTAATGCAAGAACCCTCCATCTTCATTAACTCCTCTCCATCTCCCAAAATAGCAGGGGTTGGGAATTTCTAAGGAGGCTACAGAGAGCTAGGGTGTGCCCTTGATCCAAAAGAAATGGTGATTTTTTCATCCCTAGCCTTTCTAGGCTCCCTTTAAAATTTTAACTTCTGACTGTTTTCAGTAGGGTCCAGGGTGGAAAATACTGTAAAAAGGGTCAAGTTTTGTTACAGACCTTTGGGAAATAGAAGCAGATGGCAATTGGGACTTGCTGTATGCTGTGTTTAGAGGAGTCACTGTCCTTTCCAGTTTCTGATGCTACCAAAGAAACACTTGTGAAATACTGATCTAGTCAAGACTTCCTGTGTTGGAGGTGGCCTATTTTTGCTGCTCTCACTGTTTAGCTTGTTAGTGGAGCTGTTAAACCTTCTTTCAGGAGGGAGGTTAACAATCTAAGGGAGTGGTTTGTAACTGTGGTGGTTTTTTTATCAGCCAACACAATTATTCTGTCAAGTTAGTTCACAGTTCAACCAGTTCCTTCATGTTGATTTTGCAGATGGGATGTAATCAGGATGCAGGCTCATCATGTGGTCCTATTAATTCTCAGGAGCCTGGTGGTTACGCAGATGTCAATCTTGAACATGTGATTTTTTTCCTCTTTTGGTACTCGACTTTGTCCCTTTGCTGAGAGGTATCACATGTGTGAAGATTTGTGGAGATAAAACCAGTGATGCTTGTCTTGGGAGCACCAGGATGTAATGGGGGCTCCAGGACAGAATGTATCCTTTTTACTCAGTCCCCTTTGCCAGCCCAAGACCAGGGCCAGGTTTCCCCATAACAGCTTTTCTTTGGAGTTCCACACTGTTCAAATACAAGGCTGCATTCTCCCAAGACAGGGTAATTTGCTTCTTGTCTCCAGGGTCACCCTGACAAAAACCACTGAGCAGTCCAGAACACTAACATGTGTAGCATCCTTTTCCAATACTGTGTATTAGGTGAGGGAGAAAAGGTGCTTTGTGACCTGTGTGTAGCTTTGTGAGGTGATAATGTCATCCTAGTAAACTTTAGGTACTCTAATATTCACAACAATTATTATTTTTATTGGGCTTTTTTAAAAAAATGAAAGGTGTGTGTTTTATGAGGCTGACTACATAATCAAATGCAGAGTTTTAGACATCTGCAGTCTCACTCTTAAAACTGAAGTAATGCTGGGGAATAGCTTTAAAAGTATGGCTTGCTACCAGAAAGAGGAAAGAGAAAATCCTGGTGTGAGGTCTGTCTGGGATGGAGTTCCTATCAGCCTGAATGATGATAGAGAAAGGTGGACAAAGGATTAATGGAGTTAAGGTATATCAAAATCTACTTGTTTAGGTTTTACCTAAAGAAAGAAATTCAGTGTCTGCTTGTACAATTAGGCTGTGATACTTAAGCATTATAATATATATTCTAGTTTGAATGAGGGTATTTTCCAAGTACCATATTGTAAGACTTTAGGCATTCTAAATTATTTACTGCGATCTCTCTTCTGCACAGGCTGAACTCTGAGGGCATTATCTTACTATTTATTACAGAAGAGTTAGTTGCATTGCCCAGTGGGCTTGCAATCAGCATACATGCTAAAATAAGAGAAGGAATAGCACAAAGAGTACCTAGACAAAGCAGTATGGCCAAAGTCTACAGGAATTCTGGAGAAATCAAATATGGAAAGTATTTGTACAGTCTGTCACACATATCTGGGTGTGACAGATTAGTAGAGAGATGACTCTTGGTCAGGTGTGAGAAGTATGACACTGATTATATGGATGATTATGATTAGGTTTATTGCTTGTACAGTGTCTAAACATTGCCCGTGCAGTATCTAATACATGCAGGTCTAGAGGATTATAATATAAGCAGGTTTGGCTAGAAATTTACAGTCTTTGGCCTTGCAGAATACACAAACAAAGCACCTAAGGAGCTACTTTAGGATTTTATCTCTATATGTGATCAGATCTCAGAACTTCTACTCACCCATCCAAAACTGTGTTCTGCATCTTCAGGCTGGATGTATCCTGAAGACATCCCTGTCAAGGCAAATATCCACCACAAGCTGCCTGCAACCTCAGGAGACCAGTTTTTCCAGTTCTCCCAGCGTCCAGCAGCACTTTACAACCTTTTGCAGGCAGATGTGTACCATGTGTATCAATCATCACACCTCCTCTGTTTCTGGAATGGATTAATTATGCAACTGTCCAGGCAGTTAGTTCTGCAATTTCCACCTGATGTTCTTTTCTTAGGATGAGTCAGACTGCCCATCAGAGACAGCAAGGGCTTGTGTGTGTGTGTAGGACAAACAAAAAGACCTGATTGTTCTTTGTTGCTGCCACACTGGTATCAGTGAAGCTGTGCTTTGCATTTGTGACAAAACCACTCTTGATAATACACCATTGTTTTGGCCACTGCTGAGCAGTGCTATCACAGCACCAAGGTTTTCTCTCCAAACCACTCCTGCAAAGGCCAGCAGGCTGGGGATAGGCAAGAGGTGTGAGGGGACACTGCTGGGCCAGCTGACCGCAGCTGACCAAAGGGAGGTCACATGATATGATGTCAAGCTCTGCAGTAAAATCTGGGGGAAAGGAGGATGAAAAGAAGACATTTGTGGTTATCCTGATTGCTATGGTGCTTGTTTTCCCAAATAATCATTGTGGATGCCAGGACCCCCTTTCCTGTACGAGTCTGGACATCTGGTAGCCAATGGGAAGTGATGAATTAATTATTTTTGCTTTGCCTGTGTGCAACACTTTTGCTTTTCTTATTAAAATATAATTATCTTGATCCATTAGTCTTCTAACCTTCCTGATATTTTCTTCAGATACCACAGCAGGAGTGTAGGGCAAATGTCAGGCTGGATTTTTTTTGCTAGTCAGGCCCAACCCACCATGGTACAACAAAGTTGAATTTTAAGAAGCTACTGATTTTAGAAATAATGCCTTAAGGCACCCTACTAAAACTAATATTAACAGATCTGATTTTTTAAAGATGACCTATTTGGCAGTCCTTGAAAATCAGATCCCTCCTAGAATCCTGAAAGTATAATGAGTATTTAAAGCCATTTCCATTAGCTGCTAAATTTATTTGTGCGTGTGGATATTTGAATAGCAGTGTGTACTACAATACAAGGAGTAACATGAGAGCAAGATGAGCAAGTTTAGAAGTCTATGAGTTACAAAGCTAAAGGCAAGACTATTGCCGGTGACTGCCTTTATATAATATATTTGTGCTCCACTCACTGAGTAGTAGCACAATGTGATTTTTCACAGCTTTTGCAGACACATCTCTTCTGGAGTATGTGTAATCATTACAGTGATCTACTTCAGCACAGCTACACAGAATAAGGTTTTGCTGCCTTGAAATGCAATTAAACACTTGTGAAATATAGTGAAGATTCTGTTTATCAGTACATTACTTAAAGTTTCAAAATTTGGTTGCTGTGCAATTAGTGTAACGAAGTGCAAATTGGAGTGCAGCATAATTATGACTCTTGTTATTGTGGAGGCAATTAAGACTGGATGGAAAGGTGCTAATTACTGTAGCTGCTTGAAATGTACCACTTAGTTTTTCACCTTTGATAAGTTTAGAGAAGAAAGCAGACTTTTTGGGGAACTTGGTTACCTGGGTTCAGTGTTAACTTCAGTAGTGTGGGCAGTTTTGTAGCAAATTTATCCTTGGTACCTCTTTACTCACTGCTGTTCCAACCCCAGGAATAGACTTCTTTTTTCACTGCTGACTTTGTAAGAAGCGTTTTTGTGGCCAGACTTGGATCACTTTTTATTACATGTTCAGAAAGAAACAAAGACAACTAAGAGAAAAAAAAAATAAGTATTCAGTTATTTTTTCTTTGACATTTATACATCCACTTGAAGTTGCAGAGAAGGAAATAATTGGATTATTGCATTAGTTTTGGCTGGGATAGAGTTAATTTCTTCATAGTAGCAGGTATGGGGACATGTTTTGAATGTATGTTGCAACAGTCTGATAGCTCAGGGACATTTTCATTATTGCTGAGCAGCACTTGCATGGTGTCAAGGCCTTTTTTGCTTCTCCTACTGCCTTGCCAGCAAGGAGAATGGGGGCGGGGGGGGAGTTCAAAGACTTGTCAGTGGACACCGCCAGGAAAGCTGACCCTAACTGACCAAAGGGATGTGGTGAATTACCTTGGGAAGTGGTGGCTGAATTCCTCGCTCTGCTTTGCATGTGGATGTATTTTGCTTTCCCTACTAAACTATCGTTATCTCAGCCCATGAATTTTCTCACTTTTACTCTCTTGGTTCTCTCCCCTGTCCTACTGGGAGCAAGCAGCTGTGTGGTGCTTAACCCCAGTTGCCAGCTGGGGTTAAACCCCTAAAATGGAATAATTTAAAATGAACAAGAAGGCCTCTATTACCTCTTCAACATCAGTAAAACAAGCAACCACTTAAGAGAATATCTGAATGTACAAGTCTATACTGCAATAACGGCCGCCACATATACCCAAGGATATCAAACCTTACCTAAAACTTCAATGTGCTTTTGAGTAATTTTTCATGACTGTTTTCCAAGGCAACTTCAAGTAACTTCTGCTGAGGCGACCTTTAATAATAGCGAAGAAACACAGAGAGGCAAAAGGAGTTAATTTCTGGACAAGGCTTCGCTCAGACCTGAAGGTCACAGCAACCTCTTCAGTGCAATATTTCTCTTCCATCTGTTTGAATCTGTTCCTTAAAACTTACAGTTTCCTAATCTGTGGTCAAAATGCCCTTGAAGAGAAAAAAGACATATTAGAAAGCAAATTGGTTTGAAGTACTTGTGGCCAAATTTACCATTATTGCTTTAAAGATTGGGCAGAATGCTCCTGTGAAAAGCTGAAGGATGGACTTTTCACTGAAGCTGTGTCTCGTTGATGTTCTGAGAGCTCCATTGCTTTCTCTGAAATCAGTCACTATTTCTGTGTGTGAGGATAGGTTGCTGTGCTTTCTCTCTCATTAACAGTTGAACTAGATGTGCTGCTAATTCTCAACTTAAAGCAGATGTATTAAGAGGTATCTTCAATTGTATCTATCTTCAATTGCTCAGAAAATTTTGTCTTAAAATCTTCCTATTTTTTTACTGGATTTTAATAGTAAAATCCAGTGTGACTTTTGTGGTTTTGAAAGGTAACAAATTATTTCAATCTTGTATACTTAAACTTTTCTCCTGATTGAAAGCAAATAGTAGAATTTAATCTAATAAGAAATTCAGAATTTGCAAAATACTATTAGTTTGTTGATACTATTTCAAAGAAACAAGCCCACTCATCTTATGGATCAAGCAGAAGACACTGGCTTCCCAAATGTTAATTGTAACAGAAACAATTAATGAAATAACATTTTAACTTGAACTAATGAAAGAAATCTGGGGCAGTGGAGTGTATTTCTGTGGATTCCTTTAACTTCTTACCCCTGACAGGGAAATGTAAGCGACATTTTAGTTATTGTGTACCACCTGGGGTTTGCTGCCTTCTGCTCCAGTTCCACTGTTTGAGCATTTTCTCCAGCCCCCTGTGATATTTGGTCCCCAACATGTGTGTCTGCTCCTGGCATAGATACAATACTTTATCTCTTATCACCTTACATAAGGTGCATAAATTGAAAAAAAATATGAAAAAATTTGCTAGAACAGCAATTGGATGGTAAAAAGCCATCGTCATTAACTGCAGAACTTTGACTTTCAAAATCAGTGGTAATGTTTGCTTGTCTGTTTCTGATTTCCACCCCCTACCCCCAGATGGACACCTGTACTTGCTGGAGGTGTAGTTGGACTGCTCCTTGCATTTACAGACAGAACGACAGATGTTATACACAGAAACATCTCCACCTGCTCAAGTACAACCAGGTGTGCTAGGGTAAACTCTCCTGGCAAAGATGTCACATCTCTCTAATTGATATTTCAGTTCTAAAATAGATGGTGGGAGCTGAAATGGAAGTTGATCTTCCTGTCGTGATCGTGCACATTCCTAACCTTCAAGGCTTGGGAATATTATTTACAGCTGGGTGTTCCAGCTCTCGCTCCTGCCCTGCCAGCATTGCTCACTTGGTGAGTGCTGCTCTGTGTCCTAGTGTTAGAAATGGGATCACACTCCCAGTACTAACAGTGATTTTGGCATTTATTAGAAAAAAAAAAAGCCTCAAGTGTGGGCAGAACAGGAGTGTTCCCATCGAGGATGCTGCAGCGCCGGCACTGGGTTTTCTTGGGCAGCGATATCCCCAATGTTCCACTGGTCAGATGCCCCTTTTTATCCTGTTTTTTGTCACTTTGGATTGGTTTCTGTTTGGATCCTTCATTTGCATGAAGGTTGAAGGCTCTTGATTCGTCCATTACAGTTCTGTCCAGGCTGGCTCATTTCACTTGGGGGGTGGTGCACTTCACTCAGGTGTATTATGGTATGTTGAGTACTGCATTTCTTATAACTACCCTTTTAACCCCTTTTACCATAACCAAACTAACAGTACATGCTTAACAATTATCAACTATTTTACAACAGTTTCAAACCTAGTTTTGACACTGGACAGGAAGAGAAGCTACTAGAGCTGGTGTTTTTAACGATTGTGCTCCATCTGACACACTTTTTATCATGGTTACACTGAGATTGGGATTGAAGGTAGAATAAATATAGCACTAGCTGCATTTTAGCCCTGTAAAGCATGGCCTTGAGCAGTAAAGGAGATGCCTACATCTCATTGAAAAGCCTTGGAGCCCAAGCTCTTGCTCAGGCCAGTGGTGCCTGAGTGCCCTTGGAGTCAGGGGCTCCAACTCCAAGCCTCCCACTTTGTAAGTAATAGTAGTTGTTCATCCAAGAGACTGCTGTAGGAGATGCTATTTGTTGAGTCTACACCAAAGCGAACTCTCTGGATAGGGAAGAGGATCAAACAAGTAGTAAGTCATGATCTTTTAATAGCAGCCATTCATTAGGACCCTCCTCTGAGACAGGAGAATCTGATATTATGGGCCTGCTTCCCTGGAAAATGTGTTTTATCAGCGCTGGATTCACAACAGCAACAAACATCAGAGGGCTCAACTCTTCTTCCTCTTAAATAAGTAAATATGTGGTCTTTCAGGCAGCTAAATGCTGTGATTTGCTCTGGGTCAGGAGAGGAGGAGTGCAGGTATCATTGTCATCCTTCTGTTGGGCATGGTCACCTCATTGCCCTCATCTACTAATTGGCTCCCTCAGCTAATCTGAGTGAGCTCGCCCCTTTGTTATTGGGCTGTTCTTTGGTAGATACAAAAAGCATTTGCAATGCTTCTGTATTCCTGCTAACAGATGTAATTTGTTAGAAAACGCATCAACAAGTAAGGTCAATTGTATTTATTTTATGTGTTTCTGAGAAGCATTTAAGATAACAGAGTGGTTTTGGTGTCTAAGGCTGTGGTTTGGCAAAGATTTCCCTTGGTGGAGTTAGCCTTTAAGTCAATACTTAATGACCCAAACATATGTCCTGAATCTCGAAAGCAGTAGTCGTTCTGCTGTTAATAAAATTCTATTCTGAAATGTCTTATGGGAAAAAAAAAATCAAAGTTTTCTTAGGTCAACTTCAAGAAAGACAAAATCAAAAGTTAAGTATAAAATAAAAGTGGACTGGCAGAATAGAAAAAAATGGTCAGGGCTAAAAGATAAAGATGCAATGTATTTTGGTGTTATTGGCTGTATGTAATGTACACATATTCACAAAGAAAAAGCCTTATTAACACAATTGCAAGTAGTTGGCACATTAGCCTGCAACGTTAAAATTGGCAAGAATCTCAGCTGGAAAGGATGCAGGGGCTGCAGCTTGAATTTGCAGTAAAGATAATGTTCTGATCCTCTGTTAGGAATCTGGCTGTGATGCAAAGCTCTGATGCAACACAGGCTCATTCAGCTGGTTCGAATTTCTTTAAGCAATTTTGATAGCTTAACTATATAGTGTCATGCTTTAGGGCAGTGCTTATTGCCTGTCCACCCCGTTCTGTGTCAGGTCAGACACTGATCATCCACTGTAGGGCATAAAATCTACATTGGGCTAAATCCAGCACTAACAATCAGGATAAAAAAATATATCTATTCCACAGAAACAGGAGTCCTGAACTTCCTCTCACTGTATCCACTGACTTTTAGAGGATATTGCTTCTCAGGCAATTCCCATGGCCTTCTTGTTATTTTCTGGCACTTTGTGAACCTGCTGTGATAATCTTAAAATAATTTAGAGACTCTTCTTGCATCTAGTTACTGACAAATTTACTACCTTTTAAAGGACTAATGAAGAGGTGGAAATTTCATTAGTTGATTAAATTATCTCTCTTATAAATGCCGTAATATTAAACTTTCATTTGCCTTTGTATTTTAATTAATTGTATTATTTATAACTGAGAAGCACTGTGATTTTTTTCCTAGTCTTGCTTAGCCTGCTGAAAATAGAATTTTGTAATCCTGAAAAAGAAGGCTGTTTACTTGTGTTACTGTTCTGTTTTCTCATGGCTATAAGTCACTACGTTAGTAACAGTTAATTTTAACTAAGCATCAAAAACATCAGTTTATTGCAAACCTCAAATTAGCCAAACACGCTCAAAGAGAGAATTGATTTTCTCTAGTTTTTTTCTCATTGTGTCTTAAGACAAAGCTCCAACTGTCCTACTGTTAAGGCTGAATTCATGTTGTATTGGGAAGTATACTTTGTGTTTCCTGTTTGTCAGAAATGGTGGTATCATTGAACTTGATAATGTTGATCCTGCAGGTCAATATTAATTCTGTTTGTAAAATTGAGAGTATACTGACTAAGTTTCTTTCTCATTGCTGGAAATGAGGCTCCTTTTGTTTCATCTTTTGAATAAGAGCATGTGAACTTGCTCTCCCTGCAAATTTTTTTTCTGGAGAAAAGTTAGGAGATTTGCAAGTTCTCTTTGGCCTTGTTGTTCTAATTCACCTCAATCTTTGGATTAACTAGTCCCTTACTGTTGAAAAAAAATATTTGCATATATATAAATTTAGTACACAGCTACTACTTTCACTGAACCTTTTTTTCTCCCTGGAGAGGCTATATCTTAGCTACAAATCTGTGCATCTGTAAGTATTCAGACTTTAATTGTTCCCTGCTGGCTTTCAGGAAATTTTCTGTATGAGCTGATCATTGACAGACCAGGATATATCAACAAAAGCATACTTGGTTTTAGGAATCAGAGCCATGTTCTGTAGCTGTATGTGACATTAATGGAGTTACGCTAACATGGGCAATCCTTGCTGTTTAAATCTCAATTACAACATTGCTGGTGGGTTTATATGTCCAGAGGAGAGTACAAGGAATACAGACAGTCTCCAGAGCTAGAGGGTTGTGTTGTTTTGCTGGTACCAAACTGCTGGTCCATCAATGTGTCTTACATGGGCAGGTGGAACAGAAACTCCTATCACGTTCTGGTGAAGGATCTACACAATTGTATCCTCCCTCTCAGCTCCCCAGGGTATTTCTTGAAGAGTGCTGGAGTTTTCTGTCAGCCCTGGAGGCCATGAAGGCTGGTAACTCAAGTACAGATTCACAGCGGGGGGGGAAAAAAAGGATTTTTCCTTAAGATTAAAGCTTAATTTTTTGCCCAGAAGTTTCAGTTTTTATCTGTCATCCCCCAAATAGAAATATTTCAATGCCTGCTTTCAATTAGCCATTGAATTTGGTGTGCATGGTAGGTATTCAATGTCTTTAATAAGCACTTTGACAAGGATGCAGGTATTCACCACTTTGAAGGCCGTGATCTTTAGCCAGCATTGACCTCCACCCTGTAATTAATGAGGAGCTCAACAATAAAAGTAATGAAAATTGTAGATGCCAAGCATTATTTTTTTCTTTTTATTTATCAGCCACTGGAGATGGAATGAAGAAATATAACTTAGTTGAGTAACCATTGCATAGTCCATCTCAGCTCTTGCAGAAATTGATTTCCCAACTGATCCAATAGCAGATTTCTTGGAGACACAGATCTGCCATCCCTCTTAGCTGAATGATTGAGCCATGCACTGGCTCAGGGTTAAATTTCATCAGAACCAGAGCTTGCTTGTTCTCTCTCTGAAATCATTTGGGGTTTCTTGTGTTATGATGTGTTTCTGTGTTTGGGTGGGGAGAAAGAAAGGAAAGGGGTTTTTATTCATGTTTCAAAACAAGCTCAAAGGAAATGATTGTATGATCTTTTGTAACTAGGCACTTTTTGTAAACGCAGGAAAGCCAGGAAGGTGAATCATAGCAGCATCCTCAGCAAATCAGCATCACAAGAGGTTTCTCAGGTTCTGCTTCACTTTTAATAGTGGATCAGACACCAAGAACATCAGAACACATTTCCTACTTTTGTGAGGGATTAATGATGCTTGAAATTTTAAATGCCAGGAATCTGGGAGGACCAGGAGAATCACTTGATTTTTGTATGTCAGCAAACAGCTTACCATTGAGGACAATGTTTTATTGTAAACTGATTTAAGTATACTTAAATATACTTCTATACTACTTACTGCAGTATAGAAGATATTCTGGGTTCAGATTTGATACTGAACTGCTTTCCTTTCTGCAAGTCTCTTTGCTTCTGGCTAACATAACTTAACCTTTTGAATTCTGACAGCTTTCATTTCAGCCATAGCAATATTCCACCCTTTCACTCCTTAGCAGGTGAATACTAGAAGGAAAATAATCGCAAGGTCTGAAATAATATTTTTTTCTGTTAGGATACAGGGATTAAAAAAAGATCCTGACATAACAAGGTACTGTTTATTGCAAGACTTTATTGCCAAAAAGATCAGAAAACATAGTGTAGGAAGGGACTGACAGAAAGAATTTGAGTTCTAAGCTAAATGGCTGTTATTTAGTTCTTCTTTTTGCACTTAGACACCTCGTTAAATAGGAAGTAGCTGCATTTTTTGCCAACCTGAACAGAGAGTGAGGAAAGAACCTATATATGAGTACAGAGAGGTAGCACTGAACACTACTAGAGACAAATGTTGATATTGTAGCCTGGGTGTTTTTGAAAATTGCCTGTGTAGCACATGGATCCATGCTCAGCTACCATGTGCATCGAACAGAGACATTTGCATTGCCTTGACAGTAGCAGCATGCACACATTACTGCATCTGCAGTTTTCTGTGTGTAGCAAGGTCTCTGTGAGATGGAGAATTAAGGATAATTCTCACTGCGCATTAAATTGAGGTTTTTCTTCAGCTGCTTTGTTACCTTTCCATGTTCATGCTGTGCTGAAATGCCAACACCTGACTAGGGAGATAGCACAGGACAAAGAGACACTGAGTTGTCAAGGCTCTCTGCTCAAAGCAAGCCAGGATGGGGAGTGCAGTGCTCCCAGGGAAGGGTTCATGCTGTGCTCCTCTGCTTATCTGGAGGAAAGGAAGATGGAAGTGAGCAGCTTTTCAAGGGATCTCTTTAGACCAGTACTTTATAAAAAAATCAGAAATCAGAATTTTGTCACTCAGTCCAAGGAATTCTTGCCTCTTTACACTCAAATAAAGTAGATTTGAGCATATACTTTGTACTAAAATAAAGTGGGGAAGGATGATCTAAGCACAGCGCACTGTGTTCGGAAGGTTTGCTCTTTGCTAGTAGGACCCCGCATTTGCCCCTGTTGTATTTCAGACTGTTCTTCTCTGCTCATCTCTCCAACCTACTGAGGCCCTTTAAAGGGCTTTAAATTACTCTGGGGTCTCAACAAGCCCTTCCAGAAAGAAGTATCAAATCAACACCTGCTGGTTTGGTTTTTTCCTTATCCCAGACTGTTTGTATATTATGGAATCATCTCTCTTTTCTGTCAGAAAGCTTCTGCAGCCTCCTGCTGGTTATCTGTGCCTTGTGGGGACTGCAGCTGACCCTTCTGGTTCACCAGGTCTGTACTGCTGCCCATCCTCTAACACAAGGCTAGGGGGTGATTCATTGCTCCATTTAGTGGCACATAAAAATGATGGTTGCTAAACCTCTTATTGCTCTTTTACAGTTTGGGAGGCTGGTTACAACATCATCCGTTTTAGGTTATTTGTAGTGAGAGTCCCTGAGAGCCCCTGTAAAATCTATGTATTGGATAAGTGGGTCCCAGTTATTCTAAATGAGCTCCCCTTGGTTGGGCAGCAGCTGTGGCTTGTGAGGATAACTGGGATAAAAGGGGGTGGGTTGAGAGCCCTGGAGCAGTTCTTGTGAAGTCATGAGGAATTGCAGAGCAGAGGAGAGCGGCATGGTAGAAAACCAGCCAAGAAGATACAAGGCTTTAGAAATATGATTGCAAGTATGGGACTCTAGAAATACGATAATAACAGTAAGATATCAACAGTTATTAGGATAAATCTTGAATGCCTTTTGTACCATACTGTATCTTTCTCAGCTTTGTACTCTAATGCAAGAAGCACCACTGATAGTCTCTGGCCACTCTCAGTTGGTACCTATCTCAAACCATTTTGAAGGACTCAGCTGAGGGGTTTGATGGCCAAAAGTGCTGCTGCAGTCATGCTAAGTATGGCTGATCCTACCCTTAACAGGGCACAGATTGCTTTATATTTTGATGTCATTTTTCAGACTTCCTTTTCTTTCTGAAAAAAATACAAAAGATCAGATGTTGATTTGAAGATTAGGGCCATGAGGTAAAACAAAGTATTCACTATGCCACTGCTTACTGCCAAGCCAAACTTTTAACTTTTAGGCTTTCAGACATCCCCTGGGCAGATAAGGGGACTGAAATACTGACAGTCTGTCATCACTTCATCCAGCTTTTTTATTTCAGGACAAGGAGTAATAAAGCCTTTTTCTTTTTTTTAATCTCAATTAATTAGCTGTCATTACTAAAGGCTAACTGACTGTAATGCTGAGGAGCTGACAGTGGGGACCTTGATGGGGCTCAGACAAGGCTACTCAGTACACAGGCCAGGACAAATAGTTTTCTCAGTCTGGAAATTAAAGAACATTTGTTATGTGATTTGAATGCAGAGAAGACCATGATCTTCCCTTTTGGCACATGCACAGGTTATCTCTTAGAGCAGTCTGGAAGGATCCTCTGTGACTTTGAAATATTCTGCTGATGACAACATAGACAAGAATTAGACAGAAGAGGGATTTTATAAATAGGCCAAGAGCACCAATCCTAGTTGTTATGTGAAACAATATGTGAAATTTTCATCAAATAGATAAAAAGAGCTGCAGAAGGATACTGGAATTCAATTTCTTACATGTGTTAGTGCTAGACAAGTTTGGTAAATTTTTATTAACACCACCAACACTTCTCTGAATCTGTTAAGATTAGCATAGATTAATAGCAGATAGCATCTGAGTGTAACCAACTCTTCTACAGGAACTTGTTTGGGAACATGTGCTTCCATTGGCCTCATTTATCCATTTATTGATAAAATCAGTATCTTGTTATCATTCAGATGGCAATTCCCTGCTGGTTTGGATGTGATGTAACTTGCCCTACGTGTCAGTGTAGTTCCAGTGGATGCGCAGGGCAAAAGGGATTCTGGCTGGGGTTGTTGGTGCTGCTGATGGCAAGCAGGGCCCGGCTGTTTCTGTAAGCAATGTTGTCATGGTTCCCAATCTGGTTGCTGACAAAACC
Organism: Zonotrichia leucophrys gambelii; assembly: GCF_028769735.1. Taxonomy (NCBI): domain Eukaryota; kingdom Metazoa; phylum Chordata; class Aves; order Passeriformes; family Passerellidae; genus Zonotrichia; species Zonotrichia leucophrys. The sequence continues at coordinate 99,916,211 of NC_088171.1, read as the reverse complement.
TGAGAGGCAAATATGTATCTGGAGTGGCTTCTGCTCTCTCTCAACCACTTCACAGCTGAAAAGAACAGCATGGGACTGAGACAGGTCCTGGCTTCTCTTTTTCTCTCAGAATACTATTTTACTTCTTTCTTTTATTCACTGGTGTCTTTCTGTAGCACTTTCAATCTCTTTTCCTACAACCCAAAGAAATTTCTTGGTTGAGGGAGCTGAACATTGAGATCATGAACAAGCCTGTTTGTTCAGGAGTCCTGCAGCTGGGAAGTTGTTCTTTGATTCTTCCCCAGAGAATCCAAAGATCTGCTCCCATAGCCCTTTAATTCAAATCTTTATAACTCACTGCCTCTACTCACTGCTGTTTGGGTGTCCTTCAGTTACCTGCTTGTCAAGATACAGCAAGCACTAAAGAGCTGCTTACTGCAGCAATATAATAATAAAACTTTTTTGGAGGGTAGAGGTGGAAAAGAGAAGTATTTTTTTTCATTTCATCCTCTAACATAAGAAAAAAATGTGTCTGTATGACTACCCAGTTCCTAGGCAGGTGATTTTTCTGTGAGTTTTGTAAATAAGGGGCTTTTTCTTTGTTGTAGCATAAGCAATTCTACCAAGGTTTACACCTGCAGTGTCTGGCTTGTGGAACAAAAATCCAAATGCTGATTCATAATTTATCTGTAAGAAACTTGGCATTGCTCTAAGAAATAACAGCCAAGCCACCCAGTCTGATGAGTAATTAATTTCCTGCAACTGACTGGTTTGCTGAGCCCTACCAGGTACACTGAAAACTTTTGTAGAGCAGTAAAGCTGGCCTGCAAAGAGCTTTGTTAAACTGAACATACAGAGCAATTTGTAAATGGAATGAACTGAACATAACAAGAGACAATGTGATATACAACAACAAAAAGCAAGTTGGGTACTGCAAGAGAAGTAATTGGAAGGGGAAAGAGCACAATGTCTGCACAGTTCTTGCTACATATAAGAGCACAGGAACAAGTAAAATTTACTGTTAGGTATCTGACTTCCAGGACCTGCAATGGGAAAATCAAAAGCTATGGAAATGATAACCAAAGTTAGCTAAGGTAAGTTAACTTTGCTGAAAACATGTTACCAAAACCATGCTTCACATTAAAGAACAGAAAGAGGACTGCAGATGATCTTTTTCTATTCTTTTCTTTTGGTCATAGCAAAGAACTAAGAGCTCAGAACTGGCACACAGGTGAGATACAGCAGGGAGTGTGTGTGCTCAGCAGATGGCATGATCCACTCGGATTTAACAGCTGCATTTGACCACAGTTTGTGACCTCTAGTTTGTGATAATTTAACTTCTCTTTCCAGTACTGGAGAGAAGGGATAGGCAAAGTTCATCTCCTGACTACAACTCTACAATGCTAAAAGAGCCATTTTACTCAAAATGATAAAAAACCGTTTTCGTTGTCACCCTTTGTCCAGGGATTATTTGTACATAAAAACATTTCATATAATGGCCCAGGTATTTCTGCACCCCTAGAGTGAAGGGTTAGAGAGTGAAGTCAGCAGTGACAACAGAGAAACCTACTGTGGAGTACATTAATTAGAAATAGGGATTTATCTGCTTTTCAATGATAAACCTTAGCTAACAATGAAAACACAAAAGTGGCACAGGAAAATTAGGATTTGTTGGTGGTGATCTGTCACAGTGTTCACAGGGGTCTCAGGTTGAGGGAAGGGATGAGGATCTGACTCCATGTTTCAGAAGGCTTGATTTATTATTTTATGATATATATTACATTAAAACTATACTAAAAGAATAGAAGAAAGGATTTCATCAGAAGGCTAGCTAAGAATAGAATAGCAAAGAATGAATAACAAAGGCTCTGTCTCAGACTCTCTGTCTGAACCAGCTGGGTTGTAATTGGCCATTTATTAGAAACATCTAACATGGGCCAATCATAGATCCACCTGTTACATTCCACAGCAGCAGAAAACCATTGTTTACATTTTGTTCCTGAGGCCTCTCAGCTTCTCTGGAGGAAAAATCCTAAGGAAAGGATTCTTCATAAAAGATGTCTGCGACAGTGATGCTTTAAGAAAATAGGTTAAAAAGAAGCAATTGCATCTGTTATACCACCATGAAAAAACCTCAACCCACTGATTTTTGGAAAAGTGGTGACTTGGAGAAGGAGACTTCCTGTGTCGATTTAACTTCAAATCCTGCATGATGCCTGTCTGGTTATCAGCTCAGGAGAAGGGCATTTGCAGTGTCAGGAAGGTGTGTGCTTTGCCTTCCCCAGCCCGTGCCTGGAAGCAGAGACCATTTGTTAAGGACTAAAACTGATTTTACCATCTTTTGGGCAAGGCCCAGAAGGAGCATTGGCTGCCTGACTGCTAGATCCACAGAGGACCTTCAGCCACTGGAATACTGAGCACTGAGTTTAGCAGCTCTTGGGCCCCTGGGGGAATTCACATCCATCTCGGGGAGCCCAGGCTCCTGGAATGATACACTGCGCCTTCCATTTTTGCACTGAAATCTCTATTCTAGCAAGGGGCACAGAACACAGCTGCTTATTTGTTAAATTGTTTTAATACAAATTATTTAAATATATTTTCTATTAGTGGCATGGTGGGTTTGACTGTATGTTCTCTAAGTTTTATAACAGTGGGGTTCTTATTTCTGAAAAAATCCCAGCAAAGCTGAATATGAGAAAAAAAGCTTATAGTAGCAATAAGCCTCCCACTTCAATAATAGTCTTTTCTCCTCTTTTAAAATTCTCTTGTAGGATGAAATTATTGTCAGTGTACTAGGAACAACAAAGAAAACAAAGGAAAGGAGCCTGTCTGGTCTATTTTCCCCCTTTAATATTATAGAAAGCCCATAATGAATTTCAGATCAGAATCCGTGTTCAGTTAGAAAGAGAGGGGAAGGCCACTAGATGGTGGTAAAAACCCAAGCCTTTGCTGTGAGATCTGTGGCAAGAGAAGTCCAGGGGGGCAAAGAAGGGGAGGAGGAGCCACAGTTTGAGTACTGAAGTCATTATTGCTTGGAGTCTATAAAAAGGCAGTTGCACAGTAAGTAATTTAAAGGTGGTCAGCTTTGACTCTATGGATTTACTAATTCCTTTCCCTCTATTTTTTTTTCATCTTTTGCCATCAAGGAGTCCCCAGCCCCAGATGTCAGGGGGGCTGAAACTTGGGCTCTCTGGAGGAAACGTTGCAGACGAGGAAAAGCAGCTGAAGGAGCGGCTCTGGTAAATAGGTACAGTAAATTCCTGATTGCAAAGAAAATGTGGCTTTTTGAAACTGAAAATTGTTTAGCATGATATGCTTTGAATTTGTATTTGCAACAAGTCACTGACAATCAGCTCTAAATATTCCTTTTATTGAAAATGGGATGACTTACAACTTTCCCTAAATATTGTCATTACCAGAAAACCATTGAATAAAATATTCTGGATTTGGAAGAGAAAACTTCTTTTACTAAAGAAATCTACTCATACCAGTTCTGTAACCTTAGTGTGTCCTGAAATGTATGGATTTGCCTTGGTTAGATGTTTAATACCATGCTTCTAAATGAGCATGTTAACACTGCACAGATAAGCTGTTTGTAATATAGTTCATGCCAAATTAAATGTATAAAGGTCAGGAAAGCATTTAAACCTTTTACTGAAAATGTTCAATCCTTTATTGTGTCAATAATAGAAACTTCTCTATATTGTATTCAAGTGAGTGGTTTCTGCTGGAGGTAATGCTACATCCTCCTGCATTTCTGGGGTCTGAGAGCTGGGACTGGGAAAACTGCTTTTTGTTTGCTTTTCAGCAGAATTTCCAGGACATTCTGGGGCAGTACTCCAGGGAACCAGATAGAATAAACAAAACTATGAATGAAGAGTGCAGGAATCTTTTCATCAGTTTGTGATTTTAATTTCCCAGTAAGGATAGGTAGAAAATCTCTGAGCCAACCAAAGTTTAATTTAGAATCAGTGAAGGAATGTGGTGGGACATGTACAAGCCAAATTAAATAGAAATGTCTGGTATTTATTGTCAACTTCTGCCTGTAATCTTCATGCTATATTTTTTTTAGGCAGGATCTTCTGCCTTTTGGAAAATGCATTTACCACACTCCTTGGCAAGCCCTTCAGAAGGAACAGAATGTGTTAGCTCCCAGAGATGAACACATCCTCTCAATTCAATGTTTCTGAACTAAACCTGAGTGCCTTTGGTAGCAACTTTACTGTGCCTACTGCGAAGAGCAAGTCATCACCATGTGAGCAAGTGGTCGTCTCAGCTGAGGTGTTCCTAACTCTGGGCATTGTAAGCCTCCTTGAAAACATACTAGTTATATGTGCAATAGTTAAGAACAAGAACTTGCACTCACCCATGTATTTTTTTGTTTGCAGTTTAGCAGTGGCTGACATGCTGGTTAGTGTCTCTAATGCTTGGGAGACCATAACCATATACTTAATAAACAATAGACACATCATCATGGAAGATGCCTTTGTCCGTCATATAGACAATGTCTTTGATTCCATGATCTGTATATCTGTGGTGGCTTCCATGTGCAGTTTGCTGGCTATAGCAGTAGACAGATATATCACTATCTTCTACGCCCTGCGTTATCACAACATCATGACAGTGAAAAGGTCGGGGCTCATTATTGCATGCATCTGGACCTTTTGCACGGGCTGTGGCATTATCTTCATTCTTTACTATGAATCAACTTACGTGGTCATTTGTCTCATCACTATGTTTTTTACCATGCTGTTCCTCATGGTCTCACTGTACATCCATATGTTCCTCCTGGCTCGTACTCATGTGAAGAAAATCGCTGCTTTGCCTGGGTACAACTCTGTCCGTCAAAGAACCAGCATGAAAGGAGCCATCACTCTGACTATGCTTCTTGGCATCTTCATTGTTTGCTGGGCTCCATTCTTCCTTCATCTCATCCTGATGATCTCCTGCCCTCAAAACCTCTACTGTGTTTGCTTCATGTCTCACTTCAACATGTACCTCATCCTCATTATGTGCAACTCAGTGATTGACCCCTTGATCTACGCCTTTCGTAGCCAGGAAATGAGGAAGACCTTCAAAGAGATAATTTGTTGCTATAGCCTGAGAATGCTCTGTGGGTTATCAAACAAATATTAAGATAACAAAACCAAACCAGGGAAGAGACTGGAAAGGCAACATCTTCCTGCATCCTGTAATTCTGGTGAAATGCCTATGGAACATTTTCTCCATTCAGCTGTCATGATTCCCACAGCAATCAGAAACCCTTTTTAAACATGTGATTTTACATTTCTTTCCCTCCACACACCTCTCTCATGCTGGTGGTTGGAGCTACTCAGTCCATCTGTATTATCCGGATAAAGGATATTTTCAATCTCATTTACTCTATTGAAGATTGGAATTTACAAGAGGATTATACAGGGAAAACCTTATTTTTATTTCTGCTAAATGCAATGAGTGAGTTCTGACATGTGAATGAACCCACTAGCCTCTCTATGTGTGCTTCTTTTAGTGTTATTTCTCTCTCTAGATATAAAAAAAATAATAAAAATTTATCTTTCTAAATATAAACAAGCATGGTTTATTTTGATGCCCAGAATTAAGATGGAAGTTTTTTGCTATTTCCTTCTGAAGACATAAAATCAGGGAAATAGCTCCAATTATCAAGCTCCACGTACCTTGGTTGGCAGTTATGATCAATATGCATGCACATATCAGCAGTCTTGTATTCCAGTCATGACTGTTACTGTCAATAAAATCTGTATTGTGTAAGATGCCAATGTTTCCACGAGATTTTCCAGGCTGGATACAGCACTTTGTCATATATGACTATATATGTTCAAATCACTGTGAAGCAAGATGTACCACAGGTGGATTTTAAGGCTGAATATGAAGACTAAGCAGATTCTAGTTTCTTTTTTTTTTTTTTTTTTTTTTTTGGCAGGGCTAGGGAAGCAAAGGGAGTACAGCCTGTAGATATTCGTGTAATATTTTTGTGGAGATGGAAAGATTGAGTGAGTGGCTGCCTTTCTATACACATTAGAAAACCCTTTTGGATGTGAAGAGCTGGTGTTACTGCAGATTGCATCTTTCAAGTTGGGAGAGACAAAACAAGTTTGATAATCAAAAGGCATGGCAGACAATGGCAAAAAAAAGGATTTAGAAACATCAAGTACATGTAGCTATAACAGAGTCCTGACTTTTGTTCCCCAAACAAACAGTTTTCCTCTTAATTGGGAGGATCCTAAGCTGAAACCCTCATGCCTTTTGTGTGAGTAGTTTGCATCTAGTCATGCTTTCATAAATCTGCTGTTCTGCAACAGCTGTGTAAGGTGCAAAATCTGGGCTTACAAAAGAGGGAGGAACTTTGATATTTCTTGATGAGCATGAATGGTGCATATCTTGTGCTGTGATTTAAGTTATGGAAAGATTCCAAGTGGTGTTAAACTACTGACTAGATAGCTGAATATATCTTGAAAAAATGAACTCTTCCATCTGAAATCTGGAAGAATAATGCTTGTAATACTTGGTTTATATATGCTGTAAAACTCTTGTTTATCAGTAGACAGTTTATGATTTATTCCATGAGTGTTAGGTTACATTTTCAAGGTGAAATTCCTGATTGGGTTTTAGGAAATTTATTTGCCATAAGGATGGTCAAATGTGTGAACAGGTGCTCAGTGGTTGTGCAAAATCCATCTTAGAGATATTTAGAACTTGACATGGCCCTGAAAAATCTGCACTAAATTGAAAGCTGACTAACTTTGAAGTTGGCCCTGCTTTGAACTACTAGGAGCAGATTACCTCCATAGGTGCCTTCCAACCCAAATTATTCAGTGATTCTATGACACAGTTTGCATATTGTGATAAAATTATATTTTTTCCCTTCTAATTTTATCTCTTGTATAAGAAAAATTGGAAAGTATTCCCCTCCACACACTCAGAGCCTACTTTATGTCTTCATTTGCTTAGGAGGTTTCTGACAGGAGAGGTAAGGTGCAGCTTTAGCACCAGAGTTATACATTTTGTCTGCTTAAAATTTACTATTCCTCCAGCTTACATACATCCCCCTCTGACACAAGTGGGAATATTATTCTCAGTGGAGATCCCTTATTATGCTGACTGATATACTGATTATCAGTGCACTAGGGGATAGAGTCTTCCTTCAGCTATATCTGAAAATAGGATTTCAGAGAATGCTGGAGGTCAGAAGTGAGAATCTTGCCTTGATTTAGCCCATCTCTTAATCCTATCCATAAATAGCCTCTAAATGTTGGCTCTTGCAACTATGAATATACAAGACAAAAGGAGACCATTCCACTGCATAGTGAAAGTCACCAGCTGATGTAAATAAATCATTAAATCATTACTGGATATTGCAAATAAGACAGTTTTGTACATAACTGTAAATCAACCAAGGAGAAACCAAAACTGTAATAGCTTTAGGTATTTTCTTGAATTGTATATTACTCTTTTTTGTTTTGTTTGAAGCCTGTTTGATGTTTAAACACAGACATATGAAAAAACTATTAAACTGGATTGCTGGAAACTCCCACATTTCTGGTTATTCAATGTAACATTTCTGCTGCATTATTCACAGAGGGGAATATTGCATTACAGACTTTCACATCTCATTTAAACAGGTGCCTTCTTAAGAAACATTCTGAATGAGAGTTACAGACTCATACAGTGTATTTACACTCATACCTATGTTCCTGTGGGTGTCTACACCACATCTTCATTATAGGCTTTAAAGGTGGGGAGCTGAAACAACTTAAAAGTGAAATGAAAGTATTTTCAAAACACCCTAGAACATTTCTTGCAAAACAGGTTGTTTACACTCTAGTAATGAATATAAAATACATATCTCTGGGAGACCATGACAAGCTTTAACTTGTTTCTTTTTCCAGTTAGCTGCAGAATAAAAGGAACATTTAGCATACTGTCACATCTGTCAGAGCCTGGAAAACACAAAGTGTTGTGATAGACTGGGACGAGCCAGCATTGTGTAAGCAGGAAATTTGCTGTCACAGGACAGCCATGGAAAATTAATTGCTAGACTGTCATTGCACCATGTCCCTGCAGTTAATGACACTTCTCTTGCTTATCCAACCAGACATTTATGGTTTAGTTTTAGTCACTGCAAAAAGAAAGCTCAAATCACACTATTTCTGCCCCAAAGCGCCAAAGCTAATTTTTATTGCCCACTGTTGCTTTGATGATAGAACACTTCACTGTTTCTAACTCATGTGTCACAATTTAAAAGTTCTTAATAAGCAAGTATTCTGATCTCCCTCCTGTCGCAGGTGGGATCAACTTCTATAAAGTCATCTGCATTTAAAGAAGATTAGTATCAGGGGGAATATTAAAAGAAAAAATCTGAATCCTGCCTCCATGCCAAGGCCACAATAAGGTTCTAGGAAGTACTAGTTTCCCAAAGACCCTTAGCATCTCCTGTAACACAAAATGGTTATAATTGGATGGAGCAACAAAATTGCTTCTTTGGGGAAGAAGTTGGTCCTGGGCTTCAGGATCCTGCTCCCCAAATGGGCACAAATCTTTCACAAAAAGCTCTAATTACTGAGTACCAGTGCCACTGAGTCTGGGCTGGGAGGGATGATTGTTTTCAAATCTACAATCTACAGGTCTACATCCTTTGTGCAACCAGTGTCCAGCAGTCCACTAACATAGCGTGGAACCCTTTTGAGAGTGGATTGCACATTCATTCCCACCTCTTAGGCTTATCCCCTCAGAACACCTTCTCAGAATGTCTCTCTGGAGACCGGAGTTGCATTTTTTGTGGATCAAATAAGTGCAAAATAAGCGCAGAAAGCACAGGAATTTCCTGCACACACGAACTTTAGGAAGGCAGAAAAGGTTTAAAATCTTTGGGAAAACAACTCAACTCCCTCACACAGTCTGCTCTCTGAAATATTCAAGGACTCTGTTTTACTCCAAAGTCATCTTGTGGATTCTCCTGCCTATTTTTCAGCAAATGCTTCCTCTGTTGCTCATCAGCTTCTTGCACAGGAGACCAAATCATGGTGACCACTGCTGCATTCAGGAATTGCAGAGGATGGTCCCAGTCTTCAGCTGTGCTGGTTTTCAAGTACAGTGCCCTTCCTGTTAGGCAGGTGAAGAACATTTGGGAACATGGACGTGGAAACAGGGATCCTCGCTTGGGGGACAGAAAGTCATGCAGGCTGTGGCGGAGCTGCCTGCATAAGATTCTCTGCTAATTTATCTCCAGGTGAGATGTTCTCCCTCCTTTTCTAATCTTAGCCTGTGTTACAACCTCAGGTGTGGGTGTACCTTGGATCCTCCTGTTCTTCATGCAGGACAGAAGAGTCTGAAGTGTATGTGTACACCTACATACCTGTCTACACCAGTTTTTTCACTCCCAATTATAAAATAAAAGCACAAATGACATCAATAGATGAAATGTATGTGAGAATGTATAGTTCCTTTTCCTCCAACCTTTCTGCTTTTTGTTATTTGCTTTCCAATCTGCAGTGTTTTTCATGTATTTCCTCTCCCTGTGAACAAATCAGCAACAGTCAAAATCTGAAGCAGAAGAAAAAAACCTCAAGTACTTTTTGCATCTTGAGGTTTTGAAAATTGTAGTAGATTAGCGTGACAGAACAGAGTTCCCCTCACACCAGTTAAACTAAAGATCTAGTAAAATTGTCGAATTCTTATGGCCTAAGCATTATTCCCACAATAGTTTCTTTTTGAGCAGCTTGCCTAAAAAAGACCTAGGAATGCATGACTAGCTGTGCTGAGCAAGGAGTGAAGAGTTTTCATCAAAACAAAGGGCAGCTCTTTAGGGACATTATGTAAAGTCTGGACTTGTGTCTGGCAATCCTCTGGAATGCGAGCAGAGCTCCCAGGAAGCTGTGGTTTAGGGACTTCTTGCGCAGGAGGTTATATTTACAGATTTGTGACGAATAGCTCTAAATGAATGGGTCTTACACAAATTTACCTAATCACTCTTGGATCTCTTTATTTTAATCTGCAACATCTTGTTTCACAAATTAGATATGTTGAGTGGAAAAATGATTTTTTTTTCTCTTATAAAACATCTACTTGTAAGTTTTCTTCAATGCCCTACAGTCCTTATGTTGCAAAGAATAGAAGTAATTACTGCCCATTCATTTCCCTTGTGACATTCATTATCCTACTCCCCTATATTCTTCTATAAATTTTATCTTTGCCAGCTAAGAACCCTGGCCCATTTAATCTCTACTGGTATCTTCATACCTTGTTGTTATTATGTTGTTTTCCTAGACCTATTATATTGTTTTTGGCTCAGAGGGGACCAGATAAGCAAATGATAATCCAGATCTAGATGGAAACTACATTTCCACAGTGCCAGATGCTGCTGCCTTCTTTGTTGTCTATGCAGTATGTAACAATATACTTTCATTTCGTACAACACACTCTATAATTTGGAAAATTTCAAGATCTCTAAAATGCTCATGGGAACAAAGGCTCTCTGTTCTCTAAACAAGCTTTCATTTTTGATGTTAAGGACATGCAAAACTTATGTCAAAACCACATTTCTTAGGGATGTTTCTGGACCAAGTACATGCCTTGGCCGTGCCCTGTCTCTGTAGCAGAACTCATCTGCTGGACACAGCCTTCATTTCTCTACCTCTGATGGGATGGAAGCCTGGCCACAGAGACTGGAAGGGCCTTGTGTCCCAGCCATGCTCTGCCTGGCTGAGGATCAGGGATCTCAAGTTCAGACACGCACTTCTCCTCATAATTTCCTTGAGAAGGGTGGTAAGCCTGTAATTTGCACAGCTACCTCCAGATGGTGATTTATCACTCCCTTCCTTTCAATTAGGCTGGTTTTACACCTGATTAAAGCACTATGAGAAATAGAATGATCAGCTTTGTATGCTGGCTCCAGATGATTTGCAAAGGCATCACATGAACTTTTTTGATGCTCTGTTGCATAAATGCCTTAATTAACAGTGACAAAACAAAAACCCACAACAAAATGAGATTCATTTTTCTCTTTAGTTTGCCAGTTTTTTAACAGGACACAATTGGTTTTGGCAGGCAATAAGTAAAGTTGCCCATGAATTAGCTTTTTCATTTTTATTTTTCAAGGAAATGTGCCTACTTCACCTACTCTGAAAATATGACCATAGTAGTAACTATCATCCTTCTATAATACCTTTTCTTTGCTCTGAACTTCTTTCTGAAAAGCTTTGCATGGTTTTTTGAGTCAGAATGCAAGTCCCTGAAATTCTACATTCCCACAGTTCATAGTGCTGAGATAGCCTTACATAGACCTTACTATTATTTCTGCTTCCGAGGTTCCTTGTATTTTTTAAAGTCAGGGGAATCTGTCCAGGATATTCTTCCATTCAAAGAATAGTAGGAAAGATTCCTCTGCTGTCACCATCATATTTTCTGAAAAATTCTCTTTGCCCAGGGTTCTTCTCCTGGGAAGCTGAGAAGCTTTAGAGAAGAATGAAAACAATAATTATCTGTTTGCTTCTCCTGTGTTTTGCTGCTTTGGAATGTGGTTGGAGATTGTTTATCCAACAGGTGGTTGTTTGACTGGTTTCATGTGAATTGTTTTCACTTAATGACAAATCACCATCCAGCTGTGTCAGGACTCTGCAAGCAGTCACGAGTTTTTCATTATCATTCTTTGTAACCTTCTGTCTGTATCCTTTCTTTATTCTTTAGTATAGTTTTAGTATAGCATTACTTTAATATAATATAAGTACATAAACCAAAAAATTAGCCTTCTAAGAACATGGAGTCAGATTCACCAATTCCTCTTTTGTCCTGGGAACCCAGAAAATACCACACTCTGCTTTAACCTTGTTATAAATATATAGCAACATCATGATTAGTAGTGCCAACCTTGACCTAAGCTCAGAGATGTCACTTTGATTTTTTAAGATTTTTCTAAACCTTCTGATATTTACACTCTTGTAGCAAACTTTCTCACACACTTTCTGTAAATAACTTGTTTTGCATTCTTTTATAGAGGAAGAGAAAGTTGATAGACTGTTGGTTTGTCCAGTGCCATTGGAGAGGTGGCACTTTCACCTTCCAATCCACTGTCACTTTTAAAAAAGTATAAATGTTAGAGTCAGAAAATAAACTTCCCTTTTCTTCACCTTAAGAGCAGCGGTGAGTGCGCTTGTGTTATTTCGTGTCCTATAGTGACACAGAGATACTTCACCTAAACTAAAAGCAGCTCTTTCACAAAAGCTTTTCCCAGAGAACATAAGGAGCCCTGGCTATAAAAAGGAGATGACATTCCCGCTCTCTGCTCACATAGTGGTAGGTAAGTGGAGGAGCTTGGGCAAGAAAGAATTTCAAGTCTTTGTCAAGTTCACACCTGACTCTTAACAAAAGATGAAGATAAATAGCCGTGTCCTGCTGTGAGGACTAGGCTGCGTTAAAAAGCGTCCTGGTACACATACTTGTGCCAAATTCAATTTTAGAGGAGTAGAGTCAGTGAGTTGCTGTAAATGTGGCTGAAAGTCTGTGTGCAAGACCCTCACCAGGTGTGACTGAATCCCATTCCACTGCAGTGTCTTGTAAGACATCTTTTCCCCACAGAGCCACATAGTAGGAATTCAGGATAGGGGACCTCTCAAGCTCCTTCTCCTTCAGAAAGGAAAACAACAAAATTTTAAGCATTAATGGAAAATCAGTATGTTCAGGAAGAAATTTATTTCTTATGTTCCTCAGACCAAGAACCCATCTTGGTGAGTCCCCAAGCTCCAGTGCTATGGCTGGGGGTCTCTGCAAAGTCATGTCATATGGAAACTGCTTAAGTCGCTTGGAAAAGGTAAGTTAAGCCTTTGACTTCTCCTGGTCTAAAGTGCTCTGCTTGGTACTTGGTATAGTTTGGAAAGCAGGTGCTTGAATAGTCCTCCTTTCAAATGGCAAAGAAAAGAGATGAATCACTTGACTTTCAATTCAAGTTCCAATGAGAGTTCCTGTTCCTGCATAAAGCAGATAAAAAATGAAGAGGTAGAAAGTTAATCCTGAATGAAATCCAAGTTTTTAATCTCACAATAAAACTGCTAAATATTCAGGTTTTCACATTGAAAAGGGACATTGGTGTGGCCACCTCTGACTCTGGAGGTGGATATTTGAAGGTCGATTTTTTGGAAGAAAAAGATAGTATTTGTTGCATAGTCTGATGGTTTAGTTGCACTCTGGAAAGTTGAATGGTCCCATTGGTGAAATAAGAGGAGAAACATATATTTTACTAATTTTGATTGAAGTAATTTTTAAAATGGTATTTGTAGTCTGTGGGCTCTTGGTGTTCCTGCTGTCCAAAGCAGAGGTGCTCAGCTTCCAGAAAACTGGAAGGTGCAAGGGATTTAGGTATAAGTGACAGGTGAATTTACACTGCCAGCTCCTTGGTTTTTCCTGGTGCTCCAGTCAGGTGCAATTAATAACTGAACTTAGCCATGGCATTTCAAGAAATACACTCTTATTTAGAGTGGGGAATATTGAAAATATGTCCAGCTTAATTGGATGGAAATGGAAAAGAGGAAAGCCACCCTAGAGCTACCTCCTGTGAGACAGACCTGGCATGCAGACAAACCGGGGATCAAAGGCCTCTTGCACAATGTAATGAGTAAATAGATGACAAACACAACATTATCTCTGGTGGACCTTTAGAGGGGAAAGCAGGCAATATGAGAAACACTGTGTGTATTTCAGATGACCTTTTGTTGAAAATGTCAGTTAGAAGACTGTACTGAATTTTTAAAGAGGGTAATAAATAACTGGGCTGAATAATGAAAGGTTAAATTCTGAGGGAAGAACCAAAGTGAGGATGCAGGGAGGCTGGACATCCAGCACTACACATACTTTAAAACTTAGTTGAATTAATAACAGCCAGTGTAGTGCCAGCATTTTTGGTGCTGGGTAAGAACAAAACCATCTGATGACAATGACTAGGGCTAACAGTAATGAAGGAAAACTGTGGTGTACTAGCAGAGCTGATAAAGAAGGTTCCCTGTGGAGGCTGCTACCAGACCTTGTCCTAAGACCACTGCCTGCAGCAGTGCCCCTCATCTATGCTCCAGGCCTGGATAGGGATGTCCACGTGGTCCTAAAAGTCATGCATTTTGGAAGAGATATACTAAGCCTTCTCCATAAATAAATAGGAAGGTATTTAAACATCTTCAATTTGATTTTTGTTTTGTTTTGTTTTGCGGTTCATTTTTCAATGATATTTTTGATCTTTCCTCTTGATTGGGTAAAACAACTTCTGATCAGAGCTAATTAGGCAGATATTTAGAATACTGTAGCATCTCTCTTTTGAGAGTCTCAAAGTATTTTTCAAACACTAATGAATGAAGTCTCAAACAATGGTTGCAAGATTGCTTGCAGAAGCCTAGCATTGTCCCGAGGGTGCAGGCATGGAGGTAAATATGAGTTATTTTTGAAAGTAGAGCTCTAAAATACTGACTTCATACCTTTGTGATTAAATAACCCTTCTCTTTTTGTTTTCTTCTTTTAGTTTCTCAGCTATGGCTGGTTGCCTGTGAATGATAACTTTGCAACATCCCTGAAACGTCCTTGCAATGTGAAAAACTGAAGCAGCAGCTACGATCACTGCTGTTTGAATAAACAAATAAATGCATTGCTAAAACACAGGTTAAGGACAGAGAGTAGGACACTGTGACATTCAGAAGGTGAAAGTGTCTGGAGGCTTTTTTAGACTGAGAGCATTTTGCACACAAGTAATCCCTCTTACTAATGCATCCTTAGTCCTCTGAAATGCTTGTGCTGAGCACGATTGTCCTTTGAAACAAACAAATTACACTCCAGTTTCTATATTAATTACTTTAAACAGTCCCAGCTGATAGGATTTCAAGGCTTAAGAGTGTCATATTCATTGCTACTCTTAGCAATTGTCTCAGTTGTTAGGTAAGGTCAGGCTTTATTAGACTGCTGTCCCTTTTTCTAATAAGCCAGGTCACAGGGGAAGGACACCTTAAAAGTTGTACTTGAGGGGTTCCTGCACTTTCCTGTGGAGGTTTTAATTTAAATGTACTTTCAACATAATGTCTGTTTTCATTCAAAATACACTTCAGACAGGGAAACTTTGTAAGGGAGAGACAGGATAGCACACAGGTAGCAAAGAACCTCTATCCCGAAGTGACCAGCATAGTTCAACTTGACAAACTAAACTTAATAATTCCTACCAGATACTGTAATTTGAATATTTACATCTCTCTTTTAGTTTGGCCTGCAGTGTGGGGCTGAGGAGTTCCAGAAGGAGGCATGCTCAGACTGTACTTCAAGGACTTTAAAAGGATGATGGTAGTCTTGAAACATTATTTGTAGTGCAAATGCCCTGGCAAAACCACAAACAAGGCAAAGACAGACATTTGTGTCAAATTCTCCCTGCTGTTCCCTGGGAGAATTTGAAAATTCTCTGTAAAAAAGTCGAGTTAGAATATGAAATGCTGTTTCTTACCTTTGAAATGGAAAAATAGATGGAAATTAGACAGAGATTTGTTAATGACATCCACAGTTTTAAGCTAAGATTTTGTTACAACCTGAGTTATCTACAAAATAGTGAAAGTGACTTTTGTTCTACAGAAATCATTCTTCTTCTATAAGGTAGGATTCACTTAAAAATCTTTTCTACTTCTTTCCTAAGGCATATTTGACTCCTAATTTTTTGGGGGCATTAGGGTTGCTGCTGCTTAGCTTTCTGGGACCCTCTACCAGCATTTGTCTGCTTGTGGTGCAGATGAAGCAGCTGTAATCCCAAATTCACAGAACACTCTGCATTGGAAGGGACCCACAAGGATCACCGAGTGCAGCTCTTAAGTAAATGGGGGTTGAACCCACGACCTTGGGGCTCTAAAGAACTCTACCAATCTCAAGGTAAATTTTTTTCAGTTTTAAACCTTCACGAATCTACTGATCCAGACGATCATTATTATGGGTTAACTGTTCCTTAAGTAACCATGGATTTTGATAGCAGCTCATAATAAGCACTGCTTGTACCTCCTGCAGCAACACATTGCTCTGCACTGCAGAAACAGACACGATTTTAAATGGATTCATCCTATGGGAAAGAGACAATCAGTGGTGAATGAAAACAAGTAAAGTTTTTTGAAATACCTGTTTTTCTAAGGCTGCTGTCTTTGATTACTCACCTTTTGCATAAGCACTTGATCTAAAATCCCCTTAGTCTATCTGCAATTAGACAGTTTGAAGGCATTTTTTTTCAGTTTGCAGGTTTTCCTTTGAAAAGATCTGTAGCTGACTGGCACCCACTGTTCATTAACTTTATGGTAGCATTCTTGATTTGGCCTCTAGTTCAAGCAAATTCAAGCAGAAAAAAAAATGAGAACAGGCTGTTCTTCACAACTGCAAACTGTATTTCTGAAATCCGCAGGACTGCATACTTGATGACTTGGGGGCAGGGAAACCACACCAGCGATCCTGCTACCCAATATCCCAGCAGATCAAAGGAAAACATGGCACATGGGTGGACTTGAGGGTCCCAGGTGATTTAGCCACCTGTAATTTGGTGTTGTCTTTGGGTGTAACAGCTGTGTGCTGACAGTGCCAGCAATGTTATGCTTCCCACAGCCCTGGCACCAGGTTGCCTAGAGCTTCTTTACAGATCTCTGCATTGTGGCCCAATGTAGAGGTAGATGGACCCTGGGTAAATTGCTTAGCCGGATCATTGTGTTCATGTTCTGTACTTGACAAATTCAAGTGCCTGAAGATATGACATGACTCATCACACAATTTATTTTTGCAAAAGGTCATTAATCTCTGTCCCTTCTCCATACAGTGTGCATACTTCATATTGGAGCTAGAATAAAGCAAGAAAACACCCGTAAAAGACTACGTAGTCACAATCAATGAAGTAATTTTTTTCCACAAACATTTGAAAATGTAACTTTTCCTGTCTGGTGCCATTATTGCATTAAAATAAAAAATTGAGAGGCTGTGAAAAAAGCCTGCAGAAGCTACATTGTTATTAGTGAGGAATTAATTCACCAATCACCTAGCTGCAGAAATCACAGGATGAGATTTTTATGGTCTTTATTATGAAAGTCAAGCTGGTGGATTGTTTTGATCCATTCTGGTCTTAAAATTTTGAAATAAGTTTAATGAAAATTTAGCAGATATTCAGGTCTCTTTCCCAACAAAGAATGGGAACAATGAAAACTCTGTTCTTCTTAACGTGTAAATAAATATGGTCCAAAGGAAATCTTCCTACATTTATAAAGGTGAAGGTTCATGATGAAAGTTTTCATGAGTTCAGGTTAAGACCAGAGCATAAGAAATGGATGAAATTTAACACTAATGTGATTGAGTCAGAAATCACGTTTGTACAATTGACTAGCCTGAACTGTGAAACAACATTGTATAAAGTTCTGCTTGAACTAAGAAGCAGTGGTGGAATAAATTGATTCATTAAAACCCCCCACCAAAACACAAAGAAGAATTAAGTTAATGGAATAATATATGCTAAAATCAATTTATCCAGATCTAGCAGTGACATGACCCATTTTATTAATAATTTAATTTCCTGTAATTGTTTAACCTTATTCAAATCAACCATGATTAGCCTTATTTGATTTTATTTTGCACTGATTATTGTCACTGCTCCTCTAATCACCCATAGCTTTGGCTATTTGTGTATTTTGTTTCTAAAATTTTTAATATAGGTAGCGAGGAATTACAAAAGTTGGAGGAGGTGAAATGCAAGGGAATAATAAAAATTGCCTTAAATTCATATCTGCTAATGTTCCTATTTAAATTCCTGCAAGGGAAGGGAGGAGCTGTCATTTCAAACAACTGTTCAACCATCAGGATGAACATGAGTTTAAATAAAATTGTAAAAAATAAATGAAATAATATTTCCTGAATGAGGTGCAAGAATTCCTTTGGGACAAATTTAGAAATAAGCATTTGACTATGGGTTCTAGAGCAGTTCTGGAGTTTCCAAGTGTATGTTTGAAATTTAACTGGGTTTGAGCACAAATCCCTGTTTAAATCTAACATATATGGTGTCTGGATATCATTTTAGTAGCCCCATAATCTAGTGGTTTAAAAATTATTTTCAAACAGATGCCTTTATTGCTACTGCTTGCACATTGCAAATTTCTGTTTATTTAGATTTTCTTCTTCTTTACTGGATCCACTCAAAATTTGTTTGAGGTCCACATAAAATGCGTTTGGGATCTGCCAGTCCAGACGGTTTTGCCAGATTCTCTGTCTGCAGACCAGGGACTGCAGGCCATTAGGAGTTACCAGCTCCTTGACTTTTTGTGGCTTTGGCATAGGGAGGGGCAGTGAGGGGTGGTGAGATACAAAAATTTGGGTGAGATACAATTTAATTAAGAAGTGGATTGGAAAAGGTGTAAATAAGCATCATGAGTCCTTATGCAACAGGCTGGGTATTTAGAAAGAGGACACACATTTCAGATGTTCTCTGATGGTACATTTTTGTTTTCTTCTACACAAGAGGAAAGACATGGAGAATTTTAAAGGACATGATTAATTGCCAGTTATATGAACGGTACTATACTGATCTTCAATTTTCATACACAATTATATAATCTATGATAACCTATAATTAAGTGACAAAATAAAAGGTAGTCATTACTGGGACTCTGGAGATATTCTTCCCTTGAATGACTGTTTCTTTAAAATTCTTACTATAGTCTTGAATTATTCTGATTCAAGTTTTTTAAATCTTAATGGACTTAAAAGAAAATGAATGAATGAAAAAACCCCATTATGCCTCAGCCTTTTTTCCTGAAACTAAATGTGAGTGAAAATGTGAGAGAAAAACCAGTAAACACAGGGTAGGAATTTCCCAAAGACTGTCTCAGCAGTAGAATGCCATTAGACATTAAATATCTCTAAATACCCATTCTTAGTAGAACTCCAGGAAATCTGGAGTACAATGGACTTTTTAAATGAATGGAGAGGTGAAGAGACAGACTATTTGGATCATGCAGAGAGATGCTTCACATTGCACATCATTCTACTTAATTCAACAATTTGTGGGCCAGTTCTATATGAGGCAAGATTTTTCTCCTTCTTTGTGACAGACTGAAAGTTGAAGCCTGGCTATAGAGGGAATAAAAGACCTTGCACAACTGCAAGAAGAAAAGGGGAAAAAAAATTAATTCATTGCTCCAGTCTTCTCATAGTCATGCATTTCCCTCAAGCAGGCGAGAAGGGAAATGGAAAGTGCTGCCCCTCTTTCTTAGTGTGAGACACTGTGGGAAGTAATTTTGCCCACTTACAACCAAGCAACAGCTCAAGAACACTTTATCCTCTTGCTCCTCTTTATCCATTCAGTGCCAAGTGTCTAATTTGCCTTGGCCTGGAAACAGAACTTGACTATACTAGAATTTTTTTCACCTCTGGTACTTTAAATGATCTTATTTTTGTAATCCAGATTTGCTTTTGGAGCTCTTAGAGTCAGTTGCAGTCAAGAATGGTGTAGGCAGAATAGATCTGATAAAAAGGGAGAAATTCCCAACAAGTACCTGCTGCTATTTCCTGACTTGCTCTGAAGAATTTTCCTCCCAGATTGCAACATTTGTCTGCAGCTGGATCATGGTGTGTTTCTCATTGGAGCAGGGTCATAGAATTGCAGAATGGTACAGACTGGAAGAGACCTTTAAGACCACCTTCTTCCAACCTCCTCCCTGCCATGGGCAGGGACACCTCTCACCAGCCCAGGTTGCTCCCAGCCCTGTACAACCTGGTCTTGGACACTTCCAGGGATGGGGCAGCCACAGCTTCTCTGGGTAACCTGTTCCACTGCCTCATCATCCTCACAGTAAAGAATGTCTTCCTAATATCCAATCTAAATCCATCATCTTTCAGTTTGAAGCCATTTCCCCTTGTCCTGTCATTATATACTCTTGTAAAAAGTCCCTTTCCATATGTTTTGATGAACACATTTCTAACTAGAAGCTCTATTTATCTCATAACAGTCACAGAAAAATCTAAACCATAGCTACCAAAAGAGAAAGACACTGTGGATCTTTTCTTCCTACATATTTGAACTCCAGTTTTTCCATTAGCAATTGGATTCTCCATAACCAATTGAATTTACAATAAAGATGTCAGACACAGAGGCTTGCATTTCCATGTTCAGTTATTTTCTTCTGTAATTATCAGGAGCAAAACTTTTCTATCCAATGACTATCTTATACCTTGAAAGTTATATATATGAACCTTCTGAAGATACAGGACGTTCTCTGAGTGTGTCTAAGACATCTCTTCTGTAGGAGCACAAGTGGTGCAAGTCCTGTTTCTCTGCATATGCTTTTAAAAGGATGTTCCTCTGAAGGAGTATCATCTTATGTTGTCTAATTCTCAGAAAAATCAATAATTTCTAGCCAGTTAAGATTTAATTTTTAAATTAAAGGACTGGATTTAAAATATTTGTATTCATTCCAGCTTATAATTTTGCTGTCTCCTTTTACATTAGTTGAAGTATGGCAACACTTGATATTTCACTGATTTGTTGCTACAAAGCAGGGAGCTAGGAGACTTTTCTGGAGAGGTGGTTTATGCAATAAAGATCAATATTTCTTTAAAGACTGGAAACAGGGTGAAAACTTGAAACTTATTGTTTCTCTGATATAGTTTTGCTCCAGTGAACAGCTAATACCTGTTAAATAACTCTCAAGAACATGTGACAGAGATAATTTCCTAAAAATGGCAGCTTTGAAAAGGAATGTGGCTGCAGTTGAACATGCTTAGGCTTTGGACAGCTGTAAGAATATCTGCTAGTCTAGATTAGAGCTGTGGACTTCTACTAGTGCATCCCAACCCAATTTGCAGAAATACACTTTGTTCCAAGGTTGGTCATGTAGATTGCCTGAACTGTATTAGCATAAATTCCCTTAATGGTCACAAGAAAAGGATTGTACCATTTATTTCTGCTCTGTTCTGTAGGAGCATTCGACTGCCTTGCTCCAGAAACCACAGCATTTCCTTTTGACAAGTGGGGAAGTGCAGGTCCTTGATTGTTCCTAATGTCCCAGTTGAATGCAAAATACAGCACTGTGAGTGAAACCAGGAATGTACATCCTGCTTCTCCACTTTCACTTAATGAACTTCTGTGCAAGTTCACCTCAGCTAAGTGGTGGCTCTGTAAAGCAGAAATGAGCAAGCAAATTCCATATAAACAGTAAAACATTTTTGTTCTCATCTGTCTATTTAACTCATGAGAAAGCATCCATTTGTAACAATACACTTTTTGCATAAAGGAAGAGTAAGCACAACATAGAAACCTCCAAAAGCTTTAACCTCTTCTTTTCCAATAAGAGGGTAAAGCAATCTTATTTCTAGCACTTTTTGTGTCTGTTTTAACATAATTTACTGCTGTATTTGGTAGCTAGTACAGTAGTATTCTATAGTAGTAGAGTATCTGCTCAACATATATGTGAAAAATCCATAAATGACTTAGAATTTGAAGTTCCATGTGTAAAAGCAATGAGGAAGACATAATTTGAATGGGAAGTTAATGGCCTATTTTCCCACATTTTCTCTAACTTCAAAGTAGGTTAAGTATTTTGTGACACTAAGGATCTTACTGGTGCTACTTTTATTTTCTCCTTTAAAGTTTACTGATAGTTTTTACAAAGCTTGGGTTTGTTGGTTTGTTTTTTTTTTTTTTGTTTGTTTGTTTGTTTGTTCGTTTGGGGTTTTTTGTTTTTTTTTTTACCTTATGTGATCATACTTTCTACAGCAGAAGCAAATATAATTTCTTCACACTGAGGTACAGGTTTTGGTTGGATCAATTTTCTCCACAGTGGCTTGTATGGCTCTATATTTTGGATTGGTGACCAAAACAGTGTTGACAGAAAACTGATGTTTTAGTTATTGCTGCTCAGTGCTTACACAGCAGCAAGGTCCCTTTTGAGCTCCTTAGGCTGTGAGGAGGCTGAGAGTGCAAAAGAAGCTGTGAGGTGACACAGGTGGAACAGCTGACCCCACCTGGCCAAAGGGGCATTGCATACCACACGGTGTCATGCTCAGCGATAAAAATATTCAAGGAAAGAAGGACAAAGGAGCAACATTCAGAGACATGCTGTTTGTCTTCAAAAGCCACTGATGCGATAGGTCCTGCATTCCTGGGGATGGAAAGGCTGAACACCTGCCTGCCCATGGAAAGTGGTAATTGAATTCCTTGTTTTGCTTTGCTTGTGTGCCCAATATTCACTTTATCAGTTAAACTCTCTGTATCTCAACCCACAAGCTGTCATACTTTTACCCTTCTATTCTCTGCCCCATACCAGTGCCGGGGAGGGAGTGAGTTGTGTGGGGCTGAGCTGCCACCTGTGGTTCACCCACAACAACTGCCTACTTAGAACAGAGCAGCACTGAACTCATGTATAACCAGCAGAAATGAAAGAGAGTTTCACTGAAGCAAAAGCCTTGCCCTTCTTCTTAGAAACCTGTGGTGCATGAGCTGCAGATGTCACTATCGTCCTCTGAGGATTTTATTCCAAGCAAAACTCTGTGGAAGAATAATTTCCTAAGGCAAATTATGATGCTGCAGGTCTAAATATTGCAGGGTAATTAGAGGAGTTCTCTGCAAAACCCTGCCAAGTTCTCTAGCTCTTTTTGTCATTCAGAGAAGAGTTTCTGTTCCTCTCAAAGCCTTGGTTGTGCAGCTGGGGGTGAGGGATTATACAGTGCAGAAATAAGTAGATAAAAAGCTGAATACAACTCCACTGAAACATGACTAAAATGGCGACAGAGGCATTTCACAGGTCGCAAGTGACCCGTGCTGTTTTGAAGACATGACACTGGAGTTCGTTCTGACTTCACATTCTTGTAAAAGCTGAAAGAAAAGGAGGAAATTTCCTTCAAGCAGTTTTGATCTGCTTGAGCAGTTCAAGTGAACTGAAGGCTCTGTGATGAAAGGTGAAGTTGTCAAAGATGATTCAAGAAGTTTAGGGACAGGTAGAGAATGTAATGGGTTGAGCAGGATGACAGAAGTCATGGAAGGATAGTGGGGCCACCACAAACGAGCTAGACCCCTTTTCTGTTTTCTCTCCTTTTCATTGCCCTGTTATGATGAGGTCAATGAAGATTATATACTTTCAGCTTCAGAATGATTCATATTTTAAAAATGAAGCTGTCTCTTTATTAAGATATCCATGTCTTACATATCATCTGGTAGCATCCCAGCACATGCAGACTGACTGACATATTTTTCCACTTCTCTTTCACAACATGTACTGTCCTTGCCAAGTTCTTTATAGCATCTATTTAAAGAGGATTTTGTTGCTGAAGTGTTTTTGTGAAACCTATTGACAACTGAAGGGAACTAGTGGAATTTAAGGGTTATTAGCTGAATAAAAAATGGTTTTACTCTTTCCTGGCTACTTTACTGTTACAGCATGGTAGCTCTTTAGTTGTTTTTTTCTGTACTATTTGAATATGCAATTCCCTGAATCATTCTCATTTATACCACTGCTAAGTGCAGAGCAATGGCTGTTGTTATCAACCTTCCTTTGTCAGCTTCAGGTTCCTTTTGTTGTTCCTTCCTTCCTTCCTTCCTTCCTTCCTTCCTTCCTTCCTTCCTTCCTTCCTTCCTTCCTTCCTTCCTTCCTTCCTTCCTTCCTTCCTTCCTTCCTTCCTTCCTTCCTTCCTTCCTTCCTTCCTTCCTTCCTTCCTTCCTTCCTTCCTTCCTTCCTTCCTTCCTTCCTTCCTTCCTTCCTTCCTTCTTCCTTCCTTCCTTCCTTCCTTCCTTCCTTCCTTCCTTCCTTCCTTCCTTCCTTCCTTCCTTCCTTCCTTCCTTCCTTCCTTCCTTCCTTCCTTCCTTCCTTCCTTCCTTCCTTCCTTCCTTCCTTCCTTCCTTCCTTCCTTCCTTCCTTCCTTCCTTCCTTCCTTCCTTCCTTCCTTCCTTCCTTCCTTCCTTCCTTCCTTCCTTCCTTCCTTCCTTCCTTCCTTCCTTCCTTCCTTCCTTCCTTCCTTCCTTCCTTCCTTCCTTCCTTCCTCCTTCCTTCCTTCCTTCCTTCCCTTCCTTCCTTCCTTCCTTCCTCCCTCCTTCCTCCCTCCTTCCCTCCTTCCTTCCCTCCTTCCTTCCCTCCTTCCTTCCTTTCCTTCCTTCCTCCCTCCCTCCCTTCCTTCCTTCCTTCCTTCCTTCCTTCTTCCCTTCCTTCCTTCCTTCCTTCCTTCCTTCCTTCCTTCCTTCCTTCCTTCCTTCCTTCCTTCCTTCCTTCCTTCCTTCCTTCCTTCCTTCTCCTTCCTTCCTTCCTTCCTTCCTTCCTTCCTTCCTTCCTTCCTTCCTTCCTTCCTTCCTTCCTTCCTTCCTTCCTTCCTTCCTTCCTTCCTTCCTTCCTTCCTCCTTCCTTCCTCCTTCCTTCCCTTCCTTCCTTCCCCTCCTTCCTCCTTCCCTCCTTCCTCCTTCCTCCTCCCTCCTCCTCCTGTGAATCCTCAATTACTCACTGTAATTATAATAATAAAAGAAGCCAAAACATGTTTTTCTGAAACACAGATATTTCTCACTGGCTGTGTAAGGGACTAATTATTAACTATTCACTCTGGCTTTCTGCAAATTTAGTAACTATTTTTTTTTTTGGCATCACTATTAAGTTTGTTTTTTCTTCTCTGTTTCAAAATCTCTAGTTATGCAACTACTAGAGATGAAGAGGACTGTGGTTACCAACCTTTGTCCCCAAGATATCTGCCTTCACATTATCAAAATGTCCTTGTTCCATTTATCATCTCAAGTAACATTTACAATTTTCTACTTTGTGAAAAAAAATAAACTAAAAACCAAACAACTGATTTTGAAGTGTTTCTGTTTGAAATATTTTAGTTTTGTTGTCAGCTTTTGCAAATAGAATTAATAGAGGGTTTTTGAAAGAAAAGTAATGTCTTTGGAGAAGAGTATTTTAGTTATCTGGGGAAAAGATAAATTTATACACAAGAAAATTAATCTATGAAGAGCTTTTTGAGCAATTATAATATTTAATACACTGTTTGTCAAAAAAGCAGTTACAGTGGCTGGGAAGGCAATGAAGAACACTATGAATATAGCTGCCATGGTGATAATGATGTTGAAAGCACTTAGATTCAATCTGACTAGACTAGGTAGAGAAATAGCTTTTTACTTTAATCAACAGAAAAAGGAAGTGAAGAACTTATTGTTTTCTGGTAGCCTTTGATTTAAGTAAATGTAATAAGACTTTCAGTGAAAGATAAAGAAAAATATTTCATCTCTTACCAGTGTGACACATCTGTTAATAACGCAGCCTGGAATGAGCATTTTAGAAGGGAATATATTACCGTCCTTGATGGAGATTCCAGTATTGTTCCTTGGTTAATTACTGTAATTGTTTGATTTTTCCTTTGTAAGAGACACACATTTTTGATCAGCAGAGCTTTCAGAGGCCAGCCAAAGTAATGACCTGTCTGCAAAATATGCTAGGGATTTCTTTCAGTAATAATTTCATTGGCTTTAAATCAAGTGCTGTCATGGCTGAGTGCATAAAATTATTCTGTGCTTACCTTGAACTGCAAAATTTTCATGTTTTTAAAACCATTGAGTGCAGCAAGAGATTGGGAAACACCTGTCTGTAAAAGTGATGAACAGAAGTAGCAAGCCCCTTGCATTCTGGCAAATAAAATTCTATTCTGAAATGAGGCATAACATATCAGACATGCTTTCATTATGCTTTCATTTTGAGAAATTTTGGACCATTCCTTGGACTGCAGTTCCATCTTTGGCACTAACATGAAAACTGCCTTCATTAAGGTCTTGAACCTCATAAGTACTGTAGATAGCAACATTATTTCTGTTATTTCCTGTTTCTGCAAGGATGGGAATGTTTTAATTCCCCTACAACCACTGTTCCTTCATGTCCATTTCTTAGTGGGAAATAGCCAGTCCATTGTACTTTGATCAAATTGGCATCATTATTTGGGCTGCTTCTGTTTGTCCTGTCCAAAAATATATTTTCCTTACCTTTCAGCTTCTGTCTCTGAAGATTTTGTACTGCTTTATTGAGTGGCCAAATTTTCTTCTGAAGGAGGAAAATAGCTCAATGATGATGGAACACTATCTATCTATCTGTCTGTCTGTCTATAATTTTCTATCTATCCTTTCCTTTATTTGTCTGACAAGTGGCACATGTAGGTGATCTAACTGCTGACAGCTCATCAAACACATCTGAACATCCTGATAAAATCTTTTAGGTGTCTATTTTTAACCTTCCTATTTTGTTCCCATGTACAAATAGCTCTATGGAACTGCATCCCATGTCAGAGATATGCAGAGAGTGCTGGCAGCTCAGAATATGTGGTTCAAGAACTCAGTCAATCTAGTGGAGAAAAAATTGTGAGTAGTTAGTTAAATGTCAAAGAGTCACCTACTATTTCTTTTTAGTTGTTTTCAGGGTAGGAAGAGCTCACCCCCTGTAAATGAAGGCAAGAGGACTGGTGTCTGTAACAACCCCCATTGAGAGACTCCGTTTAGATCAGATCCTGCACGGGCATGTGTTCCTCTGGCTCTTCCAATTTCCCCTACAGCAGCACAGACACTTGCGACCTTTCTAAGGGACCTAAAGCCATCCTGGTGTAATAGCTCATTTCTTTATTAGGAAACTTGTGCAACCAGCTGAAAACTATAGTTGGGAAAGACATTTTTCCTAGAACAAAAGGGTACTGTACAACAGGCATCTGTACACAGATCCAAAGGTCATGGGCTGAAAAACCAAGGAGAGATTTAAGCAAGCTGTGCATCAGCATGAAAGACATGCAGTCCCCTGTCAGTTGTTTCTCTTGTCCTCATGGGTTGTCAATTTATGGTTTCCTTGTGTCTTAGAAAAGGATCTGGTTACATTTCTTCTCCCTGTTGTTTGCTGCTGCCTGCTTAGCTTTAGGTGTGGGTACAATTGTGTTTCAAGTATATGTAATTGTGGTTTTGGTAACTTGTCAAATCATCTATAAAAGATGCCAAAGATAATACACAATTTTTTTAAAGACAGCTGAGGACAGACTGACTCTTGATCTAAACTTTGAGCATCTGTGCATACATTTGAAATGTAGGCAGCAAGAGGTGACCAGGGAATGGAGAGGAAGCAATGCAGGCTGGAGTGTGGGTACTGCCTTCCATATGTTATGGCTAATTTGCTCCCATGGAAGTGTATATTTGAACGTGTATTTCAAATATCTGCTATTTACTCTCACCATTACACTTTGCTAGAGCAGTTATCTCCTGAAGAGATGCTACTATTCCTTAAGGAAGATACTGTTTGGGCTGTTTAATTCCACACAGTAAATGCACTGCGCTTGTTGTGTATCTTGGGTAAAAAGAAGAGTCACGTCCCCATGATATAAACAGGGCCCAACATCCCACAGAAAACACACACAGTGGTACCACTAAGTACTAAAACTAATGAATTCACTCTGTTTATTGTAGGCATGGTTTTTCTGCCTTTAACTTTCTTGCTCGATAAACCATGTTTGGGTTTGACACAGTTGTTTTCTACCCTCCCTGGAATATCATCAGTCTGTTCCTTACCTTCGCTTTCCTTAACCTCCTCCTCAGAAATAGAAACGGGCTGCATTCTGGCCTCTGTTTCCAGATGCAGTCTTCCTTTGGCCAGCTAATAATAATTTTAATTTAAAGTTCTAATTCCTTTAAAGAACAATTATTTCAGCTGCAGAGATCTCCTGATGTGTGTGGAGGTGTGTGTATGTGCTGACAGCAAAGACTTCCTAGTTCTTGGGATCCTTTAGGTACAGTGGTCAGGATGGGATGAAATCTTTTTCAGCTTTTCCTGTATTGCAGCCCGGACACTACTATTAGTCTGGCCCACCTTGGCTTTTTTGGAGGAAAGCATGAGGGAGCTTTGTTGCAAGAACATTTCCTCCCCATAGTCACAACACATCCTTCCCACTTTCCAATGTCTTCATTACTTAATCAGAGGACCTTCACTCCATCTTATATTGTTGTAATAAATTCAAGTATTGTCATTCAAGAAAATACCCTGAGATAACTAGTCTAGGAGATAACTAGCCTAGGAGAGCAATTTTAAAATTTCCTCTTGCAACTAGGTCAAAAAAGGAGTGAGTGGGTAATGACAAAAGGTGTAGAAGATTTAGCAGCAAACAATAGGTCTTGAAAGTATGATTTTTTTAAAAGTGATTTTTAAAATGCAGCAAAATATCTCTACTGTTGATGGATAGAAGGGATTCTAGTTAATGCAGGCAACAACAGAATATCCTTCAAAAGGCAAATATTTCAAAAATGAGAGTGCATTTCAGGTTGTTCACAGATTGCTAGGTAAGAAGCGGGTATGTTAGAATTAAATTCATTTTTAACCAATTATATACATTTTAAACTTAGTTCATAATATTCTGTCATTAGACCTTTCTCATTTCTTAATTCTCGGCTATTGTGCCAACTTCTTGCAACCCACAATATCCTGGGTGCAGTGGTGGTTGCCATTTTTCTCTTGATAGCTGACACTATTTCTACTCTTAGCAGTACTAAAACGACTCGGTTGTTTTCTTTGCCTTTTTATCTTAATGCTACATCTGCTGACAACTCCTTTGCTCTGTGTCACCCATCCTATAGGTCTGGCTGCCATGCTTTGCTGCAGAGGTCTGTGCCCTTAAAGAGTCTGGCTTCTCCTACCAATATTCCCTCTCAGAACCTGGAGGGACTGTCACCCAGTTCTGCAGATGCATCAGGTTTCTCTTTTATGGAAAAAGCCTCCTCTCCCCACTGCTGTCCTAATTCATGAAGCTGGGGCCACAAAATCACAGACAAGGCAATCTGCATTTCACTCTGTTGTGGAGAAGCTGGTAACAGGTAAAGTGCACAAATCAGGCCAAGGATACCTTTCCAGGACTTACTCAGCAGACCTGAACAAATATGTTTTTTGGAAGAGATTCACTAATGGACAAAAAAGTGTGCCTCAGCTTGAAATCAGTGTAAGCAAAGCTAGTCTGAAGTAAAACCACTTTCATTTTCATATTGCTTCATCTGTGACCCAAAAACACTGATATGAAAGTATCATTAAGAGAACAGATGCATTTTTGAACTGCCAGATGCTATTTCTGCCTCTTATTTTAGGCATTTGTTTCAAAACATTGCCAGTTGGTACAGCACATTCCTTAGGGGGAAGACTTTTTCATTAATATGTCTAGAAGCACTGGAGGAGCAGACTTACTTAATTCAGAAGATCTTTTGCTTCCCCCTTATTTCCTAGCATGTTGCCTCAGGAGAATATTTTCCAAACCTTAAACTGAGAGTTTGTGCTTCTTCAAAGCTATCTGCAGGGAATAGGAAATGATTTAGTAAGCTTATCTCTCTTCTTTAGGGGAGAATTCTCCATTACAGGCTTAGTGCAATACAAGGAGTCATCTGAGCTCGTGTTCATTTGCTTGCAAGGAAAACAGAAACAGATGAAGGTCCTCCTGTTTCAGGCACCAAATTCCACCTAAGTCCTTCAGTTTATTTAGCCCTCCTTTTTCACAGTACTGCTTTTTATTCAAGCTTTCTGTTTCAAATATAAGAAGACAGACATCGAACAGACTACTATCTGTAAGTGTAGATATTATATCAGGTAACTTTAGTCGTGTAAAAGCAAAAGTTTGCATTCATGCCTTAGTTGCTGGAAGGACAATCAGCTGAGGAAAGTGTACTGCAAGGTGCTTAGTTATAGAGTGGATGTAAAGCATACGATGCATGAGATATTTTTGAAACATCAACATCTGAAATTCAAATGACTGTGCAATATGTTTTAAATTTAAATTACCAGGTTATTTTTGAAATACCAGAAGCATCACGCCTAATCTGACTGTATTATGGCTGACCCCCAGACATGATACATTAACAGTGACCAGGATCATTACAGAGAATTTTATGATGATGATTTAAGGAAGAAATGGAACATTTTTGAAAGGAAATGAAAAATAAATTAATAATCAAGCTATAAAGCACAAACATCATCCCTGTTTACATTATGAATTCTTCAGGACTTGTTTTGAATTCTTTCCATGAGTTCTGGTACCACTTTATTTACATGCACATATCCAAAGAAATAAGACTTCAAGGTGTCTTTGATCTCTAAATCAAATGGATGCACCAATTTTTGGTTGCTATTGCAAATCAGAAGCCACGTTCTGGACATCTCTGCTATTTTCACTCATCTCAGCATTTCTGTTTGTCTGACCATGAATGTTACTTCTTTCATTTCTACTTCTCTCAGCTCTACATGCTTCTTTCCAGAATGCAAGATGAATAGGTCCTCCCCACCTGTTTCTTTCTCTCTTCAGCTTACTTCCATACTGTGCTACTCAGTCTTAGAAATTACTCTTTTCTTTCCTGCCCTTGTCTCTCCTAACCTAATCTTGACCTTGCAGGCAAAGCTTCCAACTTGGGAACCCAGGGATGCTTCCATGTGATGAGTCTTCTTGTGCCCCTGATACTCCTGAGTCACGCAGACAAAGCCTTCAGTAAAGACCCCTCTGTACAGAAAAAAACTGAACAATTGATTTTGCTCATTTAGCACCGTTATTTGAAAACATTATTACTCTTTATCAACCCTTTTCCCTGGGCGTATTCCCAGGCATTTAACTGCCCATAGTGCCAGCCCCTCTAATGGGAAACGCTGCCAGCCTCAGCCCCTTATTAACCAGCCAGCTCTTACTTGCAAGGCTGTGCTTCTTTCCACCTCCTGCTCACCCAGGAGTCAACAGCTGCCTTTTATACAAATCCCCCTTCTTTCAAAGGTTCTGCTGTGATCTGAGAGGAAGCAAAGTGCAGATGAGGGCTGAGGGCTCTGTCAGTTCCTCTCAGCTTGCCCTCTGACATGGGCTGCTCCATACTGGGCTGGAGCTCTTTTTTCCCTCTCTTTTTATCTCGTTGCACAGGCTGGCAGTTAAGACAGGTTTAGCTGTCACACGGGATGATATGATTACCCAAATTACTTGGCAGTGGTTTCATTTCTCAAGTAAATGAAAATGTAAGACTGTGGTCTGTGAGACTGAAATGGTGCATTAAGCAACTCTGTGGATCAGCAACTCTTTAAAATTCAAGCAAAAGCTCAAATGCATATTTAGAATGATGGATAATAATTATTACTTTTGAAAGTGAATAGCTGCAGGAGTCCCTGGACTGGGAAGTTAGTTCTGAATTGGAAGACACCTACCCAAGATTTTCAATGCCACCAAACCCTGAGACCCAATTTAAATTGTCAGGGGCAATTAGCCAGAAAAACCTATGTGA
Source organism: Zonotrichia leucophrys gambelii (assembly GCF_028769735.1). Taxonomy (NCBI): domain Eukaryota; kingdom Metazoa; phylum Chordata; class Aves; order Passeriformes; family Passerellidae; genus Zonotrichia; species Zonotrichia leucophrys. Next base: position 99,884,971 of record NC_088171.1, on the reverse strand, counting down.
TGGGATTTTAAAGGGACTGAAGACATTTCTTGCTCATTTTAGAGACTGCATTATACCTCATGGTATTATTCTGACTCCCAGACTTCCTGCAGGGCTGAATGCTCTCCTGATGTGATAGCATAGAGGCTCTTGAGAGGCTTTAGACATTGTGAAAGTGGTTTTTTATTGCCTGACTTTATAACCACCAGGTCAGAGTCAGGACACTGCAGGGGCCATGGGACTCTTTTGGGGTCCATCAGGGCAATCTGTATTTTTGTACAGGGGACCCTTCTGTACAGCTAACTACAGCTGAAATGTCAGTGCAAGTGTCCTCCTGGGCCATGTGCTGCATCTCCTCTATCCTTGGTTAGGTTGTCAGAGGGTGAGAAGCTGCCAATGGAGTAACTCCACCCACAAATGTACCATCTTTATCCAGATAGTACAAAGTTTAGGGGTAGCTGTTCAGGGACTGAAGTTGTAATAAATGGTAGTGTAAAAGTGCTATGAAGCAATGGACTGTGGACTAACAAACCCATCTCATGGTCTTAATGTAAAAAAACCCCCACAATTTTTGAAAGCAATAAATAATTTTAGTTACTCAGTAAGAATTTGTACTCCAGAGCCATTATGCAGAATTATTTGATAGTTAATGGTTACTCATTAGACTATGTGTGACAGTTCAATAGTCTGATTTTGTGTTATAGGTGTGAGGGGATTTGAGGATGTAAGAAAACTTCTTTCAGTGGACATGAAAAGCATTTGTTTAGTGGTCCCACTCAGTTCTCCAGAATTGTACTTTAAGTCATCCTCTTTGAATTGGAAGCTTACAACAGCATTGTGTCTTCTGAGAAATGACACTTCAAATAAAGCTGTATTAAAGTGCTGTTGAATGATAAGGACACAATGGATAGCTCTCTGCTGAAATTACCTTGAGAGAATTAATAAACCAGGCCCTACTTGTGCATAATTCTGTTTGAATAAATGTATCATTTGAAGAATGTAGTTTTGTTTGAAAAACTGAAATTTTGTTTGGCTGAAAGGAGTCCAGGGTACCTATTTTTCTGAAAGTCTTGTCCAGAACAACAATTCATAGAAACAAGATTTTTCTCACATAAATAAACTAACTCTAAACTTTATTTTTTTCACATAAATAAACTAACTCTAAACTTATATTTTCTCATGGATAAACTGTATTTGTCTTGCTAATTTGTAAACAAAATCAAACCGCAAGTTTGTCTCTCACTGGCATACTGACTCTTTCAGTAGAATTAATTCCCCTGGGTGTCTTTATCAGATTTGTTCATTTTATTCCTGAACACGAAGTTCAGTTCAAAACAATAAAGGAGAGGAGGAGTTTTTCTTCTTTGGTTTTGCAGTAAGTGACTGGGAAATGTTTTGTTGCCACAGGCATGTAAAGTTCTGTGGGCCCTTCCAAATGAAACATTGATTGTAGCATTGCCTGTGATCTTCAAAGAACTGGATGTTCCTTTCAGGCTTATTAGCTTCTGGTAGAATCCAAAATGAACTTTTTTTCTCCCAAAGTTAAGGTACATTTCTGCCTCCTAAACTTTTCAAGCTGGGTAGATGAAGGGAAGTTCCAAAATCTGAGAAAAGTCTTCACTTTTACATATTAATATAAAAGCAAGAATTTAAAAATTCAGTGAGAATTTCAATAGTGACTTCAGCACAATACAATGAAAGCTTCAAAAATTGTGGCCTAAAGAATCTGTTCAAAAAGCAACATAGGTAAATATATGGAGACATTGGTACGTGACAGAGAAACTTGCTGGGACAGTGGACAACTAAAATGCAAGTAAAAATTTACAGGCAATTAGGAGAAAATGCATAGAGACTTACCCATCTGCTAACATGCTAGAAATCCAGGCAGACTGAAAAATTAAAATCTTTCTAGAAGCTTTTTTTATTCAAACATATTTTGTGTTCTTCCTGACTCTTTCTTCCCAGGAAGGGAATATTTTCAAGAGAAAATCCATTTAATCATAACTAGTGCAAACTGAAAAAATGTTTACATGTGTATTTTGAATTTTATATTGACTCCTTACGTAACCCCCAGGCTCAGCTTCAGATCTAATATTGTAGACACAGATTTCAACTGTATTGCAAATGCACAGGATTGCTTATTACAAATTTACACAGTGAATATGGCAAATCCTGTTGTCTCTAACACAAAAATGGAAAAAAATAAGCAGTTTTCATGATTTGCAACCTGTCTACCCTGCAGCCTTTTCCCACTCTTGCTGGTTGTCTGTGTATTAGACACAGAGTATAACAGTGAGAGCCATCAAGTGTCCACACCAGTTTAAAGAGATTACCATGAACTGTAAGTTTGGGTGTTGTTCAGGCATCATGACAGGAACAGATGTTTTGGGATATTGATTTGAGTGCATTCACAGCTGAGTGCAGGTAGGCTACAGAGAACAGGCATGTCATTTCTGGTGAGACAAGGTGGGAGCCAGTTCCAGATTGTGCTTGGGTTCAATGTCAGTGACTGCAGAAATACTTTTAAGTCTAAGAAAGCAGTGTGGGATAAAACCTACCAAAATCTTACTGCCTAGGTGTTGACTTCTTGTTTTAACAAGCTAGATGGAAAAAAATTCTCACTGGTCCGTAACCTGCATAACCACACCTGCTCTGTGTGTTGCAGATAAATGGTGCCTGGAGGCTTGGGGATGGTGCTGGGAAAGGCAGTGGGATAGTTTGGGAAGAGTGGGCAGATGGGTTACTGGAGAACAGCTTGTCCTGCCCTTGAAGGAGGGCTCAGAGGAACACAATCAAAGGTGTGCCCATGGGATGAATTTTGTTTGGTGAGGTAGAAGCCCACGTCCTCATTGCAAAGCAAAGCAAAGCAAAGCAAAAAAAATGGCAGTGCAGGGGTGGGAGCTGGTCTCTGTCTCCTGGGGTCTGTGAGTGACCACTGCCTCTTTCCCCTGGGCCTGGGGATGCTGCAAAGTGAGGTTGGCACCAGCCAGTCCCTAAAACTTTTTTTAGATGAGGGCACTCAGATGAGGGCTGAAGGCAGCCAGTTAAACAAACCTGTCAGGACTACCCTGAGCTGCCACTGGCTGGTGTGGTAGAAAAATGCAGTAGGTGGTGGCACTGCCTGAGGTCTGCTGTAGCCATGACCTTGTTCATCCCCTGCTTTCACAGGGGTACCTATCCAAGCCCTAACTGCCAGCATCTCCAGGAGAGGAGTCCTTATCAAAGGACTTTTTATAGACTTTCAATAGTACTTTTTACTGCTGAATTTTAGATTTTGACATGAGTCTCTCTTGAGCATTCCTCATTATGGGGCTAAATGTTTGGTGTTTTCTTTAATGATTAGGTGTTTCTCCATGTTTAGGTGTTATGAGGTACAAATAATTTTATGATAAGAATAATTTCATTTGGACAGCTCATTGTGAATGTGAAGTCTTTCCATGTGTACAGTTAGTCTTCCTTACAGGATGCATTCACTTCTAACATGGTGGAAGCTACTTATCTCTCTTAACTAAGTCTGCTTTAGGGAAGCAGATGGAAAATAGTGTTTTGAGGGAAGGAACTTTTGGCTGATAATTCATGCATTGCAGAGTTAATATGAGCTCTGTGTTAATCACAATTTTCTTTCCAACATTTTTTATCATTTTAAAATTCATCATTTGTGAGCACAGGGCACTGCAGTAGTGTAGATGTTTTGTTTTCCCTTTTCTTTAACATTGTATGTTTCTTTTCTTTTTCCCCCCAATTCTAACAGTCATTTCTTCCTGTGCAGCTTTACATTTATTCTGCCATTTGATGAAAATGAAGCAATTCTTATTAAAATAAAACATGTGATTCTATCTGAACTCCCTTCTAAACTTGCATTTTATAGATGAACCTTTTTTTTTTTTACAATAAATGCATAGGTTTGAAAAGTTTTCATTTTAGTATCTCTTTTCCAATTGATTTTTGCAGGTCTGTAGAGGCTTTCAGGTTTATTGTCCCTCATTCAACCCAAGATAACATGAATTTGTATGGTTTGTCCATGTTCCATACTCTTGAAACTTCTCTCTGGCACAGCTGAATGACTTCCTTGAATTACTGAGAGTTTAATTCTTCACTATATACTCTGGACTGCTTCAGAATGTTTTACAACTGAAAGCTATTCTGCCTTTAAATTTGGTGAACTCTGTATTATTTTGGCAGGAACAATTCAAAATTTTCCCACCAGGGTTTCTAAATTACAGGCTGCTTTGTAGCATCCTTCCAGACTGGAGAGTTGTTTTCTTATCTGGGTGGCTGACTTCCTCGGAACTGTTTGAGTTTTATCTCTGGTATTATGTTTTTTTGAATTCTTTGTGGCAGCATGCCATGGTTGAATCAAAGTGCTTTTCCTATCTGTGGAGGTTATTATTTTATTGAAGAGAACTGGCACTGACAAGTTCAGCAATCCCCTTTGCTAGTTCAGACCTGGCTTAAGGGTTTTAAAATTCAAAACCTGTCTTTGCTGGCATGACAACTTTATGTTGGAAAAAAACTTCAGTGACTACAAATATCTTTTTAATCAAAACATCCTATTCTTTTCGACTTACACTCCAAAAGTTGCTTTTGAAACTTAGAGATCACTAATTGCATGATTTTAAGGAGATTAGATGTTAAAGAAGAGTCTTGAGTTCCCTTTTACAGCAAAATTACATGTCCATGTTTTCTACTTAACCATATACTTTTATGCAAATGCATGGTTTAGAAACAAATGTTCACTTCATTGCAATTTAACCAACAGAATTTTTAAGTAGTATATGCATTGAATTGAAATTTATACAAAATGAATTTGCTCATGTCTCAGGTAATGCAACATGATGCGGATTTTAGTTTGGATTTTTCTGAAATGGCAAAAGGTAATTAAGACATTTGTTCAGTTTTTTTTCCTTGAATGAAAATTATCAGCAGAATTAGCTTAGTGTGGAGGTCTGGTTGACAAAGATTTGTGTGCTTACTTATTTTTTATTCATTATTTGTTAACTGAAAAATCTCTGGCAGTATACTACAAGCATAGCATTACTTTGGGTGTAATTGTTGGTATTTTTAACTCTTCACACTGATGTTGCACAGCACCCCATAAATGCTTCTATAATTTTCATTTTTGATGAAGTGTTCACCAGTTGCAGCTTGACCTGGGACAATAGAACATCTTCTTAAATGTACTCCGCAACTCTGGGCTTCGGAATGCAAAAATCATAGGGTTGATGATGGCATTGCACATGATGAGTGTCCCATTCACATGGAAAATGGACATGTAGCAGGCACAGTAAGGGTTGTGTGGGCAAAACCTTGCTAAGAGGATGTGAAGAACAAAGGGGGCCCAACAGCAAAGGAAAACTCCAAGGAAAATAGTCAGCGTGATGGCGCCTTTCATGTTAGTTCTGTGATGGACGGTGCTGCTGGGCAGTGAGGCGATATTTTTGGCGTGAGATCGAGCCAGGAGGAACATGTGGATGTAGAGGCAGAGTATGAAAAACATCATCAAAGGGAAGAGGATGGTGAAGGGAATGACCGTCGCTGCTTCATAGGAGAAGAGGGCGATGGCAATGCTGCTGCCGGCACAGAACGCCCAGATGATGGCCAGGATAACCAAGGCCCTCCTCAGTGTCATGATATTGTGGTACCGCAGAGCGTAGAAGATAGTGATGTACCTGTCTGCTGCTATGGCCAGCAGGCTGAAAATAGACCCCAGCAGAGACAGAATGAACATGGAGTCCATGGCATCATCCAGTTTTTTCTCAAAGTCTCCGTGACGTGTCAGGTATCCCATTTTGCACAAGATGATAAAGATGTTCTCCAGAGTTTTGTACAAGCTACCTAACATGTCTGAAATGGCTAAACTGCAAATGAAGAAGTACATGGGCAAGTGTAAATTCTTATTTCTCACAACAGCAATGAGGATAAGTAGATTTTCCAGTATCCCAGCGGCAGCAACAGTGAAAAAGACTTCCTCTGGCACCACAACCTGGGTGCAGTCAGTGATATTTAATGAAAAATTGCTTATGTTTTCAAGGGATGGAATGCTTGTCTGCCCTGGGTGTTTGATTAAGTTGGAAGGTCTCTCAGTGTTCATTCTTCTGGTCATGGAAAGAGTCTAGGTTGCTTCTTTTTCAGCTTTGGCTTTATTGTGAGGCTGACCTGTCAATCAGACCATTCTTCTTTTGATGAAGGCTCTGTCCTTCATCTGGAGCAATTTTAAGACTTAACTGAAATGTCTGGAATTTCTCCTACAATAAGACATGTAGAAACATAAATATCAGGAAGAAATTGACCACACATATGAGGCAAAAATAGATATTTGAAATATCATGAATTGCAGTTTAAAGCACATCTATAATCACCATAGAGAAAAAAAAAATTATTAAATAGGAGCTGTTCAAGGCTTCATTAAACCTTAAAGAGAATCAAAGTGTAAATTGTCTTTTAGCTTCAAAGTGATTTTAAAAAATGTGTGTAATTTTCTTTACTAATGTGCATCCCACATTTACTGAAACTAATCTTACAGACTTGAAGAGTTTGGCAATCTTTACTGGCCCAGATGTTTGCTTTGAGAAAGCCTGGCAGTTCTCACAAGATTTTCAGCATTATTAGACACAAATAAAACTACTGCCAAGATAACTCTTGTCATACAATAACATTACATTATTGTAATAACATAACAATAACATTTACCCCCATACTGTTGATGGTGTAGTGAAATGGCCTCAATTTAAATGTGAACATTAGAAAATACTGATGGATTTAGAGGCATATTAGATGTTAGTGAAAGGCTTCATTTTAATTTAGATTGAAACTGTCTTTTGATTCCATGAAAGTATTTCTAGGATCCTATGTACAACTTTTTCTTGTCTGTATTTTACAACTATCTAAAACCCCAAATATTATTTCAGCACTGGGATGATGTTTTCCTTTTTCCATAATGATCCTAATCTAAACTACATCCAAGCATATAGGAATCTTTCCAAAGGAATGGACTTTTTACTCTTTACATGAATGTATAAATTGATATGATATTAATTTAGCTTGGATATGACCCATAAACGATAAGAGAATTTTTCTTCTTGTCATAGCCAATTTGGGAAATACAGATGCAATTTTGGTATTTAGAAAGTCTCCTTTTTACAGATAATATTTTCACTGAAAGGGTTGTCAAGCACTGGAACAGGCTGTCCAGAGAAGTGGTTGAGTCACCATCTCATGAAGTATTTAAATGAGGTATGGATGAGACCCTTAGGGACATTGTTTAGTGGTGGACTTGGCAGTGCTGGGTTAATGGCTGGACTGAGTAATCTCAAAGGTGTTTTCTAGTCTAAATGAGTCTAAAGTTTCATGATTCCACCTCTGTTTTTAGGTTTAAACCAGCTTTCTTTGACACTTTCATATCAGTAAATCTTGAAATTTCTTTAGACATTTGTTCATAATCAGGGTTGCTGAATATTATAACACACAGTTCCTGTTTCAAAGGGAGAAGTTAAAAGTTTCATTTATTTTGTATACAAACAAGGCTTGGAGCACCAGCCATCACAAATTTGATGAAACTAGAAGTATTCAGGAGAGTACCCATACATATCTGAAAACACGGGCTGAATAAAGTGTATTGCACTGCAGCATGTGTAGACATTCACAAAGATAATTAGGCTGGCATCTGTCAGTATGTGATGGAAGGAGTTATAACAAGAATGAGAAACTTGACAATGTCTTTGTAATGATATGTTTTTCCTATTCTCACCTGGAGCTACTGTCACAGTTAAGTTTCACGATTTCTAATCTAGCACTCTGTTACCAATTTTCACTCTTTATAGGAAGTCAGCACAGGCACTTCAGACAAAACTTCATTTCAATAGGATTTAAACAGGAGAATCAGCTAGCAACATTTAGTAAGTTGCTGTTTTCTCAAAACTGTATTTCAAGAATGCTTCTTGGCTGATATAGTCATATTGCTGAAATAATCTACCAGAAAAAACATGAAGTTTCCTTCACTGAAAAGATATAATATTATGAATTGCATGGTATATTACATCTGCTGCTTATAATTTTACAGTAATTTTGTTTTAAACTAAGAGCAGAGAATTTATAAGAGCTTTGCTGGATTTACAATAAACTGAATAATTACATCACTTAATGTTGTTTTCCAACAATCAATAGAAAGCCAAAAAAAGACCATCTTGTTTCAGAGATTATCATTTCAGCATGTATACATGGCTACTGCACACTATTCTATTAGGGTTCCACCAAAGATCTTGTCCATTATCTCCTTTTCTGATGCTTCAGCATGGTGCACAGTCATATTTCAATCTCAGATATCCCAGACAGAAATATCTGTGTATTCAGTGTTTAACATGGGTCATCAGTGCTTGATCTCTTCACAACAGACATTATATCATACATCTGCAGTAAGTGCCAGAGTTACAGGATTGTTTTCACTGCTACTGATCTCCCAGGTAGGGTGCATTGAGTAGTTTAGTGGTTCTAAGGAACAGGCAGACTACACAAGGGAGGTAAAGCTGTTGTGAGCATGGTGAGTAATATCAGTGGTACTCCCAGAAAAATGACTCTGGGCCCCAGCACCAAGAAGCCCAGGGTGAAGAAGGACCACCAGGACTCCACTGAATCCATGGGTAGTGACTGTCTTCTGCTTGATCTCTCTCTCTCTCTTCCCTCCTTGCCCTTTTGTATTTCTTTTTATCTCTCTACCTCACACATACTGTTAAATAAAACCCATGCTATTACTTTGTCATGTGGTCTTGTCTTCACCTTCACTCAGGCAGAGGCGTCTTTCAATAATTGGATCTTAACAATGTCTTAAAAGGTAATGGGAAAAGAAGACACTTTGGGGCTTGGGTGCATATTTCTACTGTCTACAGAAATTAGAGCTGAGGTCCTTTCACACAAGTATAAAAGGTGAAAAAAATGCTTACACTCCTGTGTTAATACCAAAGAGAGTTTGGATGCAACAGATTTTCTCTCCCCTGTCAGTACCTTGACAGTTTGCTTTGTACTGTCCAGATGAAAGGTCCATGCCACTCACTCTCTGAAATATCTCAGATTTATCTTTTGCAGGTACCGCAAAGTCAACCTTTCCCAACTAGTGCTTACATTTCAGAATTATTAAAAACAGGACATTACAATTTAAAAAAATACCATATAGGACAAGTCTGGTTTTCCTAACAATCAACAGCTGAATTATTTGGATTTTAACTTTTTTGAGGTCATTCATGGTGTAAGAATAAATCTGCCTGACTGTAGCAAGAAATGTTAAACTGTCAAAAAGCAATAAATGACAATGAAAAACTTAAAATCTGAAACACATTTACATATGTAGCTGTATAACAAAATCAGCAAAAACTTCAACCCATTCTTGTTTAAATTAGATCCTGGATGGAGAAATCAACAGCTCAGTAACACTGGATATTCAGAAACATTATTTATCTATCAGGATGCAGTCTCCTGACCTGGTAACATGGGCCAGGAACTGATGGCAATAGTAAGGTTACAAAACATGCATATTTTTGCAGTACTATCATCAATTTTTTATTTGTTTGGTTGCTATCTAAAGGAAGATGAAGCAACAAACTGGGAGAATGGAACTCAGAACCAGAAACTATATTGAGAATATTGTACAAACTTAGGAAACAAATCAAAATCAGATTACCTGACAATGAATGGTAATCACCATGGTTATGGTGTGGCTCCTTATGATGCTCTTGTTGCTTGGAAAGCCTGTATCATGGTTTGACCCTGGCACAATGCCAGTGCCCCCATGAAAATACCTTCCAAACATTCCTCCTCTCCCAACCAAGTTCCCAATGCATCACAGTAAGACAAAACCTTAGACTTCAATTCAGTTGCCATCCCTCAGATCACCAACTCTCAGCCCATCACCACTCTTCAGATAATCAATTCTCAGTTCATCAAGAGGAAAGGAGTCCCTCTTGCACCATAGGCTTCCCCAGGAAACACAGCTGGAACCTTGTGTGTTTCCATGTCATTCGCGGCATGGCCTGGAGAACATTTGCCATTGTGACATCTTCCTTCCATGTCCAGTGCTCTCACCACTGCACATGCACCAGAGCTGCTTCTAGGGTTTTCCTTTTAAGGATGCTTTGTCCAGTTCCAAAGAGAGCACAGTCTCTCACTTTCAGGAAGACTGTCCCACCCAAATTCCACCCCCTGGGGCCGAGGGGTACCAACACTGAACCCTCTTGGCTCTGGGGCATTGCCTCTCCCTTGATGCAGTCTCTGTGTCACAGGAACATGGTTCTGTCCATGGCTACACAAGAAAAGTCCAGCCAAAGGCCACTCCATCATCTCCTGCTAGCTAGAATTCTTGTCAACTTCTCTCGGACATCTTTCACTTGCACAAACTTGCATCACACTTGCCCATTTCCCGCTATTCATCCCTATCTCTCTTCCCATTCAGCTCCAGGAGGATCAGCATTTGTAAGGTTCCATCATGCAAGAAAAGGGTTAAAAATCTCAGGCTCTGCCTGTCCAGAACTTCCATGGCTGCATTGCCAGGCACCTTCTTGCTGCAACATCCTCCCTCCTCCTTCTCAGCTGGCCCTGCTATCAAATTTCAAGGTGGCACCGGCACAGACACCGGCACTGGCTCTCTCTCTATCTCCTGGGGGCTGGCTGCTTAATGTCTCTTGGTGCTCCTCCACCCTTCCATCCTCTTCTATCCTCAGGGTCCAGGCCCACCTCACCCGGCCACAGCAGCCAGGCAGGGGAGAGCTCTGGGCTCTTTCACCACCGGAACCCAAGAGAAGTTTTCCTGGGAGTTCTCTGCTTTTAACCCCCTGTGTTCTCAGAGTCATATCCGTGTCCCCAGTGTCCACACCAGGTGCCAATATTCAAATCTGAGCACCTATTGGCTTGACCACAGCATCCCAAAAAATTCACTTCTTCTCAAACCACGACAGCCTGTTTACACTGGTATGTAATACACAACTAAAAGCCAGCCCCAGTTCTTCAGCCTGTGGCAAGGCAGAGAATACCCTTGAAGATGCTGGGAACTCCCAGTGCTCCAGAGCATTAGCCTTGGGCACAAACCATAACTCTCTCCCGTGTGTCTTGTGCCCACTGATAACTAAAATACAATTTTCTCTGCAGTAGAAATACAATAACTTAGCATCTGAAAGGTCTGGGAATAATGGGTCTGGTCTTGACTTTTTTTTTTATTGGATGAAAACTTATTTCACTGAATAAATAAATAACACCTTTCCCTTGATGCCAAAATACTAAATAATCTGGCCAGGTCAGCTGCAATAGCAATAAAAGTAATTTCAGCTGTGAACTATAATGAGAAGATACGGTTAAAAAATTATATACCTTAATACTGTATAATTTCCCAGGGGCTTTTTTTTTCATCTATTATTGTTTTAATAGCAAACCATACTTCCTTTTATCGTAGAGACCCCAAGATGTATTTACTCTCTAAATAGCTGTAAGTAAATAAAACCTGAAAGGGTACTGAGTAGTTTCTTCAGCTTTAGGACTGCACAAAACAGCTGTGATAACAAGCCAATTATATAGAGCCAATGATTTATTTCAGAACCATGAAATGTATGAATTCCTGGTTCTATATATCTAAATTTTTTTGGGAAAAAAAGTAATTTGGAAGGAATGCAACAGAATAAGGGAATTGTGTATCAGACATAGTGTAAGTAGTGTATTTCACAACCCACTCAGTATATAAATAGGTGCTCATTTGTCTCTTGAAATGCCATAACCTTCCCTCAGTTCTCCAAAGTCTCCAATGTACTAGCACTTGTTTCTATGCCTTTATCTCTAGCTAGCTCCAAAGGTTTTTCACTGGGACACCAGGTAATCTGTTCAGGTTTGTTCCCCTTGCCTGGTGCAGCTTAGAATGACCTCCTTTGTCTGAAAATGCCAGCCAAAGTCCCACAGACAGGAGCAATGTATTTTTTCTGTCACTCGCGTTTAAGCTGTTGCAATTTTGTATCAAGATACATTTGACAAAAAACTGGTGACAAATACCTTTTTCCTCGTTTCTAGCTTTTCTGGGAGTACCAAGCGTTCAAGAAGGAAACAAGCCACTCAAAAACATGGATGTGGAGTCTTAGCTTTTAAAGCTGTAAAACAAGAAAATGCAACCTTTTTTCTCTTTTTTTTGGTCTTTAGTAAGTAGGCAATGGCTTTCATGGGGACAAGAGGGGCTGGACTTGTTATAGGCAGGTGAGTTATGAGGACAGGATGATCCCTGCGTGCGCTAATGGGAATTTCTTTTTGTCTGCCAGCCTGGCTTAACCCTGAACAAGCAAGTTAGTGAAAGAACCCATCTAGCCTGATCCTGCCTTGCCCTGCACATCGTATGGTTCTTTACAGTCATTAGAAGTAATTGTGTCAGAGGAATTACTCTAAAAAACACAGACTCCTAAAGGCCCTGTCAGCTTCTCTACTTCCTGTAGCTTTTCTGTCTGTCTCAAAGCACAGAAAATATCTCGCTCACTTCTAGGTTGACCATGCTTAAGGTATCTCAGCATGGCCTGTACAAAAGAATCCCAAAAAGAAACCTGCCTGCTTGAGGAAGAGTAGCAGATCATAAGTGTAACATCCTCAGCTGTAATTGTTAAACTCTTGAAGAAAATAGTTTCCTCAAATGACCTTGATTTTAAATCTTTCACCATTTATTAAACAGACCCAAATGGAGCAGAAAGCATCCAAGAAAGTTGCTAAAATTTAGTGGCAGCACAGTTCTTTGATATTGTCCAAGTATTGTTCCTTTATAGGGAATCTTTCTGAAAGCATTGGTATCTCCCATCAGAAACTGGGATGGTAAAAGGGTGCATATCTGATAACCTTCTTTCCTGTAAAACTAAGAAAGTCTATATTTTAAATTGGGCATTATATGTTAAAAATTTTGTTCAGCAAACGCTGAACAAAACAGTGGCTGTGATCGCAAAAGAGTGATGGCATTAATTTCCATCCGTCAGAAATCAGATTTTTTCACTTCTCAATGTGAAACATCTCAGTTGCTGGCATTGGGGTGGAGCAGAAAGATCTCTTTCCAGGGAAGGAACATGCGTTTCTCTTTCTGCTTACTGCTGTAGGTACAGCTAGGAAAAAGTACCACGTGGTCACATTTCATTGTTCTCTTGCTAGAATTTGTATCTTCTCAACAAAGTAAACATATTTCATATGAAAAACCAATTTAATCCAGAATAGAGTACTGGCAGCTTTGATAGAATAATTTTCCTTTAAAGTATTTTAATCCTGTTTTCTTTTGTTTTTTAAAATTACAGTGTAGGTTAAATAATGTCAAATAAGGGTATGTGAAAACAGTGATGAAAACTGGAGATGCTAAGACATCTGGATTTTCATCACACAATCTTTTGAAATTTTATTAACAACTGCAATTAGTATCCACTCTGTATCAGGTAATTTATTCTTTTGCTTTGATCTCCCTCTAGTGTTCAAGAAAATAGTGTCAGCCAGGTATTAATGACTGATCAGAGCTATTCTAATTTTTCACATGCGTGGACATTACATAACATTGTGTTTCCTAATCTCGAGTTCATGAACTGTTATCAGGCCTAGATAAACTTTTTTTTGTGCAAGGGTGTTCACTGCCATGGGTCTTGGTGATTTATTGCACCAGGATAGTGAGGGTATGTCCCATATTATTCCAATGTCGCTACTTTCTTAGAAATAACTTCACATTGATTGAGATGGCACTTTTTGAAGAAAAGCAAGGAAGCAAAAAAGGGAAGTGTGTATGTTTACAAGTTAAATACATTGAAAAATATTGTTGTATCTAAAGCTGTGCATATACCAGTTGGGTCAACTACTACTACTAAAATTTCACTCACATAATTACAACTGTGGCTTCCTTTTAAAAATACTTTCCACAGTGAAATTAAGGTGCAAATCATAATTGCCAAAATTTTAAATGTATGACATGTGTGCATATGTTGAAGAGAACTTCTTTTTTCCTGGCTTTGAAAACTGTATAAAAGCATTTTCTGACCAAATCATAATCTGAACAGACTGGAGATCTTGCAAAGATTACAGCTGAAAAAAATTTGAATTTTTGGTTTACTTCTTATGGGTAATTCTTTTTTCCTTAGGATCAGCACCAAGGTAACACAATTATGTGTTTTTTTATGAATAAGGAAAAATCAGGAAAGATTTTCTTATTCATATTTGAGTTTAGGTATATTCACTATGCAATGATTTTGTTGCAAAAAAAAAGTAATAAGGCATCTAAGCTATGCAGAAACAAACTGATCAGGACTTCTCTCCCTGTCATGTGAGTGTAGCTTCATGCAAGATGTGCATAGCTCTGGGTGTTTCAGCAAAATACTGGAAGCAGGTAAAGTAAAAAGGATTAAAAAGGATGGACTGAGTTCTTAATATCCTTAACAAAATAAATCTTTGCAGTAGCAGAGAGGAAAAAGGAATTATTTAGGATACTTATGAATGAAATGGCAAGAACCATTAAAAAGGCGGAGAGAAAAAAAATTAAATCTGAAAATCCTGAAAATCTAGGAAACATTTTCTAATTGATGAAGTCCTTGTGGCAGGATCATTTTTCACATACAATTTCTGAGTCTGTAAGCTATGCTGTTAGCTGAGGTGCCTGGAACTAAAAAAAAAAGCTGCATAAAATGTTGGAGGTTTTGTAAAGACTTTTGTTTTGTAACAAGGCATAAACACAGAATGTTAACAGAGTCATTAGTGCACTTTATTTCACAAAGTCTTTAGTGAAATAATCTTCTTCATATCAAGTGTGTGGACAATTTATTGAAAATGAGTAACCTGTAGAGATTAAAGCTAGGACCTGTACAAAATCAAGGACTGTAAATATATTAATGCACTTCTCACTGGTGTTCTGCTTCCTTTTTCAGTAGTTACACTTTGGAGCAACCTTCCCACCAGTGTAGACAACATGCTGTGCCCTGGGGAGGGGGAACTTCTGCAATTCATTTACTACACAGCTATCAGGGAAGGGAGTGAAATTGCAGTGAAGGTTTCCCCTGCCTTTACTGCTGGACAGTACATGGGATCATGAGAGTTTTTTTCTGAAATATGTGGAGCCTCATTCTCTGCAAAGCTTCTGCTGCTTTGCAAAGTTGAGATACATGAAGAAATACAGCTATTGTGATATACTAAGAAATAGAATTATTAATCAGTTGTAATTTTTACAATGCAATCTACCTAAAGAAAAAGACCTCAAAAGACCAAACCAAACCAAGCTTGCTCTGCCTGATGCAGGTAATTGCTTTGGAAGTGGTGTACTTATAAACTTTGGTCACATCCTTCACCCTCAGATCAGTGTGATGTCATTGGAGACACTTGGTGACAAGCTACAGTGATCAGTGCCTACTAAATATGTTTCTTTATTAAGATTATAGTGGAAAGATGCATGTTTCTTTGAAACAATATTTATTGCGCCCCAGACTTTGTAGCTGGCTTTTATGACACTATTCTTTCCTATTTGCTTCCAGAATAAATTAATTTTAAGCCTGTAAAACTGTAAATTTCTACAAAGAATGAAAAATTATATTGGATTTGAACACAGGGTGAATTCTTCTTTGGGATCGTTGTAAAATCAATCAAGAGGCCTTCAAGTGACATTTCTGGAGGCCATTGCTCTGTTTTTACACTTTCCACTAAATCACTGTTTGCCATTAATAATGCCCCACAAAAATGTTACCAACAAGCATTAAGGAAATTTTCTTTACATAAAAGCATTTACCATTTAATGAAAAGGATGTCCTGTGTTTCTGCTCTAAAGAAAGAAGCACCCCTAGCTGCTCTTTTAGGAGCCAGCCATCTTTTTCTCTGGCTGTGCTTTCTCCAATAGTTGCAAACAAAATAATAGTCAAGGTAGATGGTATCATTAGAGTAATATTTAATATTTTTAAATGACAGAAAACAAGGGTGTGGATTTATAGCATATAGCCTGCTGTTTAAACGCATTATCTTATGGTATGTATTAACTATCTATTTTGAAACAAAAACATGAATCAAAAATACAGGACCTTCTTTCCTGAGAGCTACTTCAAAGTGCCATTGTGCTTTTTGTCTTGCCACTGAATGAATATGTTTACATCCATCTATACTAAAAAGTAATGTAACGTAGTGAAAAGACAATAATTAAAAAGATTAATTCAATAGATAGTTATTTTCTCTGGGAAGCTTGTAGAAAGGGGGCAGGGTGAAAAAAATATCTCTTTTAGATTTGTCTTTTCAGAGCCATGTTAATTCCTTATGCCTGGGAGGGAGAATGAGTAGGAAAAAAGTGTGAAAGGACTCATATTTGAATTCTCTAAGACTGTAAAAATCTACTTGCATTTGGAGTAGTGGCCACATAAAGCTTTAGTCTGATCACATCTTGGCATTCAGTGCTGCTGTGGCTTCTGCTATGGGTGGAAGTAAACAAAATCTCATTGCAAAAGGTGTGCTGTCATCCAAAGCCACCTCTGGAGAGGTGTGGGAGATTTATGAAGATACCTAAGATTAGGTAATTTTAGCCTGTTTTTCCCATGCACATTCCCATGAATGTGGAACTCCTATGGCAATGACACTTTGGCAGAGCAGGTATTTCCACTTCTACACAGGTATAATAGAATTAAAGGTACATATAGGGGATGTGGATGTGTGTGCATGTGGTGAAATTTGCCTTCTGCTTCTGGTCTGAAATAGTTAACAGGGAAAGTCAAAGGATAAATAATAGTTCTGGTTCTCTACAACAACGAGTTTTAAGCAGAGACATTTGTTCTGCCCTCATTTGTGCTTATCTGCTTGAAGGCAGAGACTGCTGCTGTTCTCTGCCTTCCTCTCTTGTGTGCTGCTGATTGACGCAGGATTAAGCATCTGAAAGTATTGGCAATTAGAGTGCAGCAAACCACACAGTCGTCTGAGAAATCTGTACCTGTCAGGTACATCGATGGAATTATTCAATACTTGCACTTGAACAAGCGAGAACAGAATTTGGTCTCCCTGAACAGAGTGAATACTACAAAACCATACCTGGCAGGTGTAGCCCTCCTCAGATAATTCCCAGTCCAGACTCAGAAGACCACTCATTGATGACCAGCTAGAAAGTCTCTGAGGGATGTGTGGCCTCTGGCTGACACAGTGAAAAAACCCAAAACAGTTGAAGCAGGAAAAACATTAAACAAAAGATAAACATTTCAATAGAAGTTTTCCTACTCTATAACTTAACTTCTTCCATTGGTAAAGAGGATAATCTTACTCAGTCTTCATACAAGAGGAATAAAAACCCTTGCCAAAATTTTGCTTGAAAGAAGAATGACTAGAAGATGAAAGATTTCAGGGAACATTAGGATATATGGCACTTCATTCTACAATAACACTGCATATTTCTAATTTCTCCAAGGAGGCCTAATGACATTAGATATATTTTGGAACCTCCACTTACCTGCTAGAGAAACCACTTGTGAGTCAGTTTGCTGGTAGCTCTGGGAGCAAGATTATTTATAAAGGAAACGAAGCCAACACAGCCTTTGCGTAAGGGAAAGACTGGAACATCTAAATCAAAGAGGACGACAGTTGTTTCATTGGCACAACCTTGAATTAGAATCTCTTTAAAATAAATCATCCACTGTCTCTTGAAACATTTATGGGAAAAAAAAAAAAGCAAAAACTGCCCAGTCAAAGGGAAAATATTCTGTTTCAGATGGATTTTCTTGTCAGCTACTCTTCTTTATAACCTCCCTTCCTAATATTTGGAAGGAGGAGTGTGTAAATCACAACAAGACCATGGGTTATATTATAAATAATAGTTAAACACTCAGATAAATAGTTGAGATGGTGTAACATGTTTATTGCCATCAAGATGTCACTGTCTTTGTTTTCAAACTGTCATCTCTACTAAAGACACATCTGGTAGCTGAACTGAAAAGTTAACGTGGTAGAGAGAACTCAGCAGCACCAAAATCCAACTGCACTAGTCTGAATAAATACAAGTGATCATTATGGAGATACATAATTCAGGTTGTGAAGGTTAAAAAAAATGTACTGAGCTTTAACAACATTTCATGAAGATGTGGTTGGCTCTATTACTGAAACAAATGGGAAGGAATAGCATAAGTGAGCTACCCTAGGGAAAGACTTCACATTTGGATCTATTAAGTAGCAATTAAATTTCAATGCCCAAAAGCAGAATTATATTCTTAACAGCATAAACCAAGTAAATTTGTTTGCTTCCAAGCTACCTAAGGAATTCAGGCTCAAGAAATGAGGCTTTAATTCATCTCTGTGCAGCAGGGCTGGTAAAAACATAAACTCCCAGCAATTAGCAGTTTGACAGCTTCAGTGAGAGTCATTTGAATCCCTGGAACATAATGACTGGTGGAGAAAAATCTTAACAGCACATGCAAAGGGAGAGGACCTGAAAAAATTAAAAAACCTTCAAAAGTGGAAGGTATATCCATCATCTGATTGTCCTTCAAATTTTCAAGGAGAAAAAAAAGTGTCTCACTCTTACTCTTCATCCTCAGTTTTACATAGGTTTGCTTTTAACTTCCTTTTCTTTAGACCAGTTGAACCTGCTGAACGCCATTATGATCCACAAAAATAATTAAATAGAATAAAGTCAAGAGGACAGCTGGTGTCACAGGAGTGCACAACATTTGTTTACTATTTTTTTACCCGCATTGTGCAGCATTTGAATAGCCTTCTTCAAATATAACTGGTTATGGTCCTTGCAGGAGCAAGCTTCAGGAGTACTCATTCTTTATATTTTCAGGCAGAACTCATCCTATGAACTCAGGTTCTTTGCACTGCTTTGAGGCACTCATTAGGTGCCTCAAAAGTTGTGAAGGCCTTCACTCCTTGTGCTGTGAATTTCTGCTCTGCCCTAAGAGTGCAATACACAGCCTAACAATATCCTGTATGCACAAAAAAATTTGTACCATAAGCTGTGATAAATAGTTAATAAGGAAAAGTCCATGGATTCAGGCTTGCATTGTATTTTGGTTACAGAGAAAATAAACACACTGGAGGCACAGAGAGTGCTTCATTCAGCTTTGGGCAACAAGTAAGTTTGGAAGAAATCTGAATTGAGAATGAAATGTAGAGTCAGAACTCAAAATAATGATGTTCAGACAGAGAAGCTGTGGATGCCCCATCATTTGAAGTGTTCAAGGCCAGGCTGGATGGAGCTCTGAGCAATCTTGCCTAGTGGAAGGTGTCCTTGCCCATGGCAGCGGGGTCAGAACTAAATGGTCTTTAAGGTCCCTTCCAACCCAAACCATTCTGTGACTCTGTGTAAAATAAAGACATCAGCTCAGCACTCCAGCCTGTCCCTACTAGCATTACAAACACCTCTGTTCAGGGACAATGTGAATGTCACTCCAACCAGCCCAACAAAGCTGGGACTGTAGATGTACAGGGGACAGCACCATGCCCTCGAGTTCCACCTGCAGCTCACAGAACTCTCAGCCTCCAGGATCACACTGAGTGCAAAGCTGGAGCAGCAGGAGAGCTTGGGATGCATTTCCTGTACTTCTGACCTGGCCACAGAGGCTCTCTGCTGCTCAGCAGAGGTGTCTGATGCTACGGGGAAATGCAAAGTGAATGCTTGAGCAAGCACATTTGTAAGAAATAGGAAGGTTAGTATTTAGCAGAGTTTTATTCTGAAAGGTGCTGTGGGCATTTAGAAAAGGGATCAGAGGTGAGAAATAAATGAAAATGCCCTGTGACAAGTCACCTATCTAAGCATAAATCACTACAATTCTAGGCAAATCAGTTTTTATAATGTTAATTCTTGACTTTTCTGTTTGTTTTGTGAAGGGAAGGTATGTAAATAGGAAAGGATTTGTCAGGGAGAGGCCAAGAGTTATTCAAGTTTTTTTTAAACTATGTAATATTAAAAAAATATACTACAGTGAATTATAATGAAAAAGCATCTAGAATTGCATGTCATAAATAAAAAATGAATCCCTGTTATCACACTGCGTAAGATTCATTATTTCTATTTATTGAGCCATTAAATCAGTAGATTATTTGAATTTGAAGGTTGAAAAATACAAAATAATTAGAGAATGACCTTATCACCTGAAAAACTTGTTACAATGATTTTTCCAGTTCAGTGCTTAAAAAAAAAATAACCAATTTAACACTCATATTGCATGTGTTTTCATCCTACTGTGTTTCAATTCAAAAGAACACTCTGGGAAATAAACAGTATTTTCACAACATGTGAAGGGAGTAAGAGATATAGAAATTGTAGCAGAAAAGAGATCTAGAAATAGTCCAGGCTTTCAAGGAAAAGACAGGATTGGTTGTTGGTTAGGAGTGACCGAAAAATGTGACCTCAGAAGGGTCAAGAAAAACACAAATACTCTTTCCACAGTACACATTTTTTCCCCCATCTAGTATGCAGGGAACACATCAACTGTAGTTTATTAGCTATATAAAATACTTGGCCAAATATCAGATTCTTTAGCCATGACCTTTAAAAAAACAAGCAAGCATGGATTTAGCCTGCCATTTCATTCTTGCTACACAGTAGATCTGTTAGGCCAGGTTTTTATTCCAAGCAATTTTCAACATGCTGTGCCAACTTGGAGCTTTGCAGAAAAGGCAACTATTAAGCTACTCTGTCATCAGAAAGCAAACACTGATCTTTTGGGTTCAGATAGTTAGGGAAAACATTAGCAGGA
Organism: Zonotrichia leucophrys gambelii; assembly: GCF_028769735.1. Classification (NCBI taxonomy): domain Eukaryota; kingdom Metazoa; phylum Chordata; class Aves; order Passeriformes; family Passerellidae; genus Zonotrichia; species Zonotrichia leucophrys. Next base: position 99,864,317 of record NC_088171.1, on the reverse strand, counting down.
GAGGAGGTTTTTCTTAAGCAGAAGACAGTCTAATTGTAAATTGGTAAATCAAAAATATGTAAGTATTTGCAATTTTATTACTAGTAATCCAGTATTTGCACAGAGATGCCACCAAATAATTTTTCAGTGACTTGCAGTATGAAAGCAAAGCAAGTTTTGGGGAATTTCTGGAGGTACACTGGTAATGAATTTGTCCCTGAGGCAGTGCCATATGGTCAAGCAGAGCTCCAAGAAGGAAGGATTCTGCCAACTTTTTCAGATGTCTGCATGTTTTATCTTGCAAACTGAAATATAGCAAGTGATAAAAAATTGGATTAGAATGCCAGTAGAGATTTTTTGGATGAATCTGGGCTTTTTTGATCAATTTTTATATAAGGAATTGTCTATGAAATTTTGTTAATTCCTACAACATAGTCAGGGAGTATATTAAAAACTCTACATGTGGGAGTTGTGTGGTCTACTAAATGTTAACATTTACTTATTTATAAATAATTGGATTTGCTATTTTTGTATTGCGCTGTTGCAAGTGTTCTAGGTATAATAATAATGTTGCTATTCAATATGAAAAATTAGTTAGGTTTTAAAAGGAAAAGCTGGTATTGCTTTTGCCCTGGGAGATAATTTTCACATACATAGTGTAGTGCTCATGTTCTACTCAGATACTGGTATTCAAGGTGATCAAAACATTTTCCATGGATGGAAAACATTTTCCATTCAGTCAATAGTATGTCAGGAGAATTTAGTAATCTTATTAAAAACTACATTAATTTCTTCAAAAGTATGAATAAGAACAGCTCAGAGGAATATATTTTTTTTAAGTTTTTGGTTTTAATTTTTTTAAAAGTTTTTGTTTCCTAATTAGTTTGTTTTCCTTGTGTTTCCTCTTTATGGAGCTTTTGGAGGATATTCTAACCATAGAAAACCTAGAGGAGACATTTGTTAATTTGATTATCCATGATCAAAATTAGTATTTAATTATTTTCACTTTTAAAAAGCAAATATTGTGACTCTTCTCAATTTATAAATTTATTTCTATGAAAAACTTTATTTCTGTGATTATCTCCAATTTATTTAAACTCCTGAATTTTTGTTTTTGCTTTTTCTTACTAATTTTGCTTTTTCAGTACTAGCACCAAAATAATGTTAATTATTTATTAATGTTAATTTCTCCTAATGTAGTTTTCAGTGAAAGCTATTTTAATTAATACAGTTGACTTCAAGAAATAAACATGTCCTTAACGTAATGAAAATTACATATGTACAGCATGTATCTGTAGATTTGGGTCATTATGCTTGTTAAGAATGGATCTGTAACTATGGTAAAAAACTTAAAAGTTTTATATGAACTTATAACCAATAAAGCCTTCAGGACAGATATAAATTCACTTTTTTTGGGAAGCTCTAGTCTTTTAACATTCAGGAGGAGTCAATACCTCAGAAGGGAAACATCCAGAACTTTGCATTTTCCTCTTCCAGAACCTCCAAGATCTCCAGGGCAGGAGATCTTCCCTCTTGTCCTTCCAGCCTGGTTTATGACAAGAATTGCTAATGGACTTTTGGGGACAGATGGCTAGAGAAAACATTAGCAGGAGAAGAGGTTTTTCTTAAGCAGAAGACACTCTGCACACTGTGACACACATCAGGCAGCTTTGGATCTGATGTTCAGGTCCCTTGGGATGATTTACTTCTCTTACCGTTCCCTGTCTGATGAGGAAGATGTTTTATTGCCTAATTGCAAAATATGCATCATCTTAAGAACAGCAAAATGAAGTTTCTTGTAAAACAATAGTCTCTTGACTGGGGTTTCTAGTAACCTGTTAACTAATGCTTAGTTAGTGCAGTTCATTTTTTTAAAAGCTCATAAATATCTGAAGAATTTGCATAGCAAAATAAATGAAATGCAACATAAGAAGTTTTTTTATTTGAAATTTAATACTATATTTGACATTTTTTTCTCCTTTAGAAAGAATATCTGAAGAAATCTGAATTTCTAAATAAAGTTTTATACATTTGTGTTTTCTCTCTAGGTAGGAGAAGAAACATGAAGGCATTTTATGTTAAATAAAGTTAACAAATACAAATATGGAAAGGAGTAAGTGAAATGACAGGGATGAATACTATCAAGAATATTCTATGTATTCTACAAATGGTATTCTACAATTTCGGACAAGTAAAATAATTTGTCCATTTATTGAAATCTCTGTCAGAAGATTCAGAGACTGAATACTTCAGTTGTTTCAGCTTTTTTTTCTTATTTTGGTCTCAGAAATACCTTGAGCCCCAGGGCTCTCAGTGGGACTGTCTGAGGGCAAGGGCAGCAGTTTGTCTGTTTGTTCTGAGCAGGAGGAGGGAAAGTGCAATCCTTTGATAAAGCAGATTGAAGATCTCCATTTATTTTCCTTATTTCCTTTTGTGCAGAGGGATTTCGGCAGGCTGAAAGAGCATCCCTACAATTCTAGGATTGCAGGTGCAGTAAACTTGACCACCTCTACAACATTTTGTTCTATAAAGTTCTGGTTTATCTCTATGTTTGAAACTTTGATAGTGGAGTTAAGCTGAGAGTGGAGTTAAGCTTGAGCAGGAGGAACAACTTTGGAGAAGTGAATAATGCAATTTAAAATATGACCTTCTCTTGTAGTGAATATGTGGGTGGAGGAGGGTTAACAGGAATGTCAAATACAGCTCAAGTTTTACAATTTTTATATCAAAAGGCAGACAGATGAAATTTCTGAAGTATGTTAATTTACCTTTTCTGATGACCATCACATATCACTACTTAATAAAAACAAATGCATTATCCAAATGAATTTTTAAAAACAATTTATCTGGGTAGCCTCTAAATGCATTTACAACTCTTGGTTCTCTTTTTTTTAGTTTGGACATTTTTGACATGTTACTTTTCTTATATTTAATTTCTAACTTCATGAATCATGTAATTTTTAAAAATACTGTTAGTGTACTTTCATATTCTGTTTAGCGTTAAGTGGTTACTGCCCGAAATAAATGCTTACAATTTTTGGCATGCAAAGAACAGAGATAATCAATACAACAGATTTGTCTATTGATTTTTCTCTTTTAATTGATATTCAGCTTTTGTTTCAGCTTTTTGATGGAAATTGAAGAAAAAACCCTATTTCTGCAGGCAACTGGAGGTTTTTTCCCCTCTGACTATTAATTAGTGCATAGCATGCTTTTATTGAATGCTTCATTTGTTTAGTGTGACAGAAAATCAACAAAGACTTGGATTTTGTTCTCAATCTAGTTTGTATCTTCCAGCTTATTATTCCCACTAAACACATTTCCCCCAAACAGTGTTTGGTTATCTATCATGTATAATTGAAAAGCCTCTTATATCATTCATTTGTCATTCTCAGCCATGCATGAGTACTGAGACTTGGAGCAAAAAATTGAATGTGTTTTCATTGGAAAAATGAATTTTTTGTTCTTGTACTAATCTTCTCAAGTGGAGTTTAGGCTCAGTAGGAAAAAAAAAAGTAGAAAAAGGGAGAGTCTCTGTTTTCCCCCCCTCCATTTAAAAAGTCATATATTTTGTCAAGGGATTCACCTTACTCTCTTGTAGTGCCCTAACTAACAGGCACTCTTCTTTGATGTCCTTTTGCTGTATTTTGTTACCCATGTGCCTGCTCCTATTTAAATACAAGATTGTCAAGGTTGAGTGAATATTTTTGTCTATGGTCTCTTGTCAGCCCTTGGAAATGCATTCTAAATGTAATTAAAAAAAAAAAAAACAAAAAGAAAGCAAACACTAGAAATGTGAGGATTCTTGACTTTTAATCTGGCTGTTACATAGAATGAACTTTCCACACTAAGCCACTTACAGGTGGAAAATGGAAAAATTTCCTGGACCATTACATGTGTTTAACTAGATATAAACTACAGTGCAGTGAGAATCCTGTAAAACAAAAAAATCACTGCAATTGGTGAGGTCTCAAAGGATGCTTTTTGAACAAAACCACAACAGCCTGCACAATTCCTACTAGGTTGCCTGTTGGGCTCCAAGGCAGCTTGCAAGCAAGCAGAGTCAGAAAAGTGCTCTTACAGACCTGCCCTGAGATGTGCTCCAGTCAAACTCCAAATATGCTGAATCCTCACAGTGTTTCCAGAAACAATGACTCCCATGTGGAATTTATTTCTTCCCTCCCTGCAATCTTCCAGAAATTTCCATCAGTCAGGAGGATAAATTCTGAAGACACCTTGCTTCACAAAACAATCACATCCATTCTCTACGGGACAAGACCTAAAGACTTCCTGCATCCACAGCTGGGACAGTTCCTGATCAAAAAGAAATTGACTTTTTAATTTCTGCTACATTTTAATGGGCTTACCACTGATATGTAATAGAAGAAGAGAAGATGAAGTTTCTTGCTGTGTTTTTGGCCAAGTAAATGGCCTAGAAGAGGGGCCAGGCGGTTCTCAGCATCCATCTCTTTCCCACCAATGGGCAGTGCAATTGAATCACCCTAAAGGAACAAAAACAGTTGGGATTTTCTCCACAGTTCATTAATGATGTTACAGTTTGTGTGCAATGTGATCACAGAATGTGCTTGTGAAATGGGTTTGCCATGGCCAGGGAAGTGTTGGTACCGATCAACGATGATCTTAAAGTTGCTGAATCAAACACTTTAAAAAAAAATCAGTTGAAAAAGTATTTCCCCTCATCAAGTTTATTACATGAAATAGCTAAAATTGAAACAATTCTAAACACATTCAAGAAGCAGAAGAGTGAAAACACCTGTAACAATCACATTGAATTAACACAGAATTCCTGTACTTTGCCATTCATGTTTGATCTTTGATGTTTTGTAATAAAAAGAGTTATCTCCTTCACCATGTTATTCAGAAAATGTTTTTCTTCTGCAAATTATGTGTGCTTTAACTTTTCATCTTTTTCCAGGGTTGCTGAAGAGCTGTATTGGCTCTCAGCAGAGCTCAAAATAGCTTGTTCTTTATTCAGAAAGATGGTGCATAATTACATTAAGCCTGAACAATTAACTGATTCAGAAATTGAAAAAATGAACAACAAGAACAGTAACAAAAATGTGTACAGTTTGACACATCCAGTGTATTGATTATGAAAATTATTTCAACTAAGAGTTATTATTAATGATTATTCTTTCATACTAATTTGCTTATGGACTACAAGGCTAAAGGGGGAGATGTCAAAATGCGACAATAAGGAACAATGCATAATTAATCAAAATGTTATTTAAACCTGAACTTTGAATGAATTTTAATTATAATGATCACATTTTAGGATAATGATATGGCAAAAGAGAGAATGAGTGCATTTTGCCATCCATGAGAGAATTATATTTCTGCAAATGCTTACGCAAAGTTATAAATACACCTGAGTGTAATTTTGGTACTGGAGTCTTGCTAAAAACTGGAGCTGAAGGAGCTATTTTATTTCTTCACTAAGAGGAGTCTGCACCAGGTGAGGAAATACAAGATATTGACTAAGAAAGAGTTTGAAAAAAGAATTTGAATAGCTGGTCATTATGCTAGGAAAAGTGTCTTTAAAAAGATTCCTGTAAATTATGCCCATTTCTTTTTCCATTTATAAACCTGTCCACTTTGTAAAAGCAGCATTGCAAAGGGCATGATTTGGCATTCAAAACGTTGAACAAAAGCAAAAGTTTTCCTAAGCTGTCTGTGCTTTATGGATTTTATGATAAAACTGTTGCATGTAAAATCCAAGGCATCACTGCTACTAAACTGAAAAACAGGGAGATAAGTACTGTCATAAATGCAGACTATCCACTATTGGATTAACAATTAGCCACCTATTGGTTTGACTATTTGGCACACAGTACTACAAATAGGCATCACTTTCCAAACTGCCCTACTTGTCAAATATTTGACAAAATATGCAATATCTAGAGATATGTAAAAAATATTCTTTAACTTTTAGACTATTTACAAAGAGTTGAGCAAATATCAGAACGAAACACTGGATTCTATCTCATTAATCCAGGGTACCAGAGAGAGAGATTGGGATGATCTGAATACATCTTACTGGCACACAAGTAGCAGTTTCAAAATAAAGGGTTTTAAAGATATGACCAAAGGACAGAGGTCCAAAGCTGAAGATGAATGCATTCAGATTCTCATTTCTTTTTTACCTCTTTGAAAAGAGGTACAATGTGTAAAGGGTAAAGTAGCGATAATTTAAATCTATGGCTTGTGTTGTGCAGGGTGCCAGAATGCACGGCCCCTGCAACATGGTTTAATTATTAGCTATTGTTCTGATTAGTGATATTAACCATAAACATCATATTCTCAGAGGTGTTTAGCCATTGATTTTAATGGAAATGAGAGCCTGAGTGCATCCCACTTGACGCAAAGTCCGTTGTCAGAGTGCTCTCTGGGCATTTTGTAATGGTCATTTCTCCAGCAGCAAGTCCTTATGTGACACAGAGAACAAGCAAAGTCTTGCTCTGAAGTGAAAAAGTCTAGGAGTGACCTACTTTTGTAAAAACCACTTTAATTATTAAGACTAATTATTTCTCTGCTTATTCCCTAGAACTCGGCTCTGGGTAAAGGTTGCCAAATAATATGAATTGTCATTTAAAAATATTCTACACATTTCCAGTCCAGTGGAATTTAAATAGTCTTTACAGACCTCTAAAAGTAGATTTCTCAGGGTTTTTTTTCATATTATAATAAAGTATCCTTTTACAAAAAGTATAGTTACCTAATATACTATTTTGAAAGATGCAACCATTTTAGACTTTTGACATTGTAGTTTTGATGAACACTTGCACATCAATTTTGAGGTGAATGTCATATTTTGACTTTGCAGTCTCTAAAGTATCTGTTGAGCAGTGTGGATGCTATATGGGAACAGACATGACGCTGGGTTGAAACTGATAGTGGAGTGCAATGGCTTCATTCTGCCATGAACTGAGATGCCTGGATGGGGCATTTGATGTGTGAAAGGCATTTTTCAAGCTTTGTAGTAGTTAAACATTTCTACTGGAAGTAAACAACCTTCTACCCTTCCTGGGACTGATTGTTAATTACTCTATGGGATAAAGCCAGTATTATTAATGGAAAACTGAGCAGATTAACTCTGGGAGATTCAGGAGGAAAAGAGAATTGCACTTCACATATTAGTTTTACTCAGATATGGAGAGCTGGGGAATTTTTCTGTGCTGTAGCAAGGAGAACTAAATTACTATGTGGGGAGTGGTTGCTGATAAGACCAGTTTTCTTCCCGTTCCACTAATTCTGTCTTCTTTGCCAACCAGATTTTTTTTACAGATGTCAGAGCTTCCCTGCTAGATTATGTCTTTGAATTGCTGCATTTATTTAATCAAACCCTTGTGTTCAAGTGGAGTTATGTGCTCATTTAAGAGACTACCTCTTTGATTACTTTCTGTTGCGGGGAGAGGCATACAAAAAATACAATTATGTGTATCAGGCTGTAGCTGGTACATGAGATATGACTGCAGGCAGAAGAAGGTTCACTGTCTCTCTGCATTCATGTCCACTTCTTGATTAGAAGCAAAAGGGATAGATTTAGCTGGATGCAGAATCCAAGCTAATAGCTTCAGTTTGGCATTGATTTGCAGTTTTATATCCTATGATTGAATAGAAGAACAGTCAGAACAGGCCTGTGTCTGTCTGTAAGGGGCTGCTCAGACATATTCACCATGGTTCCTGCATCAAGATTCCTTTCCCCCTTGATAGGCTAAAGCCTATGTTGTAGGATGCCTAGGCTTGATGAAAAAAAAACAAACAGCAACCCATCCACAACAACTCAAATCTCTAAGTAGTGGGGAATTGCTGGTGGTTTTCTAGTTTTATACCTTTTATATATGCAATTTCACATAGAGCAGAATTCTGCTGGACTCAAAGGATGTAGCTGTGGAGCACAAAATCCAACTACAATGTGAAAACAGAGAACTGCTGCTTCCTCTGTGTGTGTTTCCAATTCTTTTTGAAACCTGGTAAATTAATTGCTTTTAATCAACATTATAGGGTTTTACTTAATATATAGAACATTTTTTAGAAGGATAATTATGGCAAGTCAGTTTAGAGTAGCTGAGATGCACAAGGAATGTAATGAAAAAACAGCCCTTTTCCTAACTTCTCTTGGATCTGGTAATCAAGCTGTGATATTGCATAAATGTATTTTAAAACATACATAAGTAGCTCAAAAAAGAAGAAAAAACTTCTCCAGGTAGTGTCACAATAGTGAAATAGGAAAAAGAACAAACATCTAGCTAATTAATATAATTAGATAATTGCACATTTTGGTTTGTGTAAATCCTCTATCATTTGCTCTAACATTTCATTAATTCTGTATTCTATTAGAGGAGAGTGACAGATTATAAATCTGTTATTAAACAATTATAGCATTAGACCTTTCACAGACATCTTTTGTGGTATTTCTGCTGTATTAGTAGAATAATTACTACTGAGTTGCACTGAGAGTTGGCTTGGCTAGCTCCAGTAAAATTAGAAAAAACCCCTCCGAAAATAGTGCTAACTCCTCTGTACCCTGGTCCCAAGGCAGAAAGACCTATTCTGATTTGCACAGGTTACTTTTCTAACCTCTTATCAAACCCCTTTATTTCTGTGTATGTCACAACCTCCTTGAGTGTTTCTTCACATGTGAATTAAATTTCCTTTGTTGCAATCAAAGTCAGAGTGGTATAAAAATAGCATGATTTGAAAATGGAAATTGTGTTTTGACAGACTTGCTCTAAAGAACAATTACTTTTTCATTCTAACTGCCTACTTTTTGTGTTCATAAGAGAAAAATGAAAAAGAAAGTAAAGGCAAATAATGAACAATAATTTTGTTTTTGAGGGACTCAAGTCCCTCAAAGTTTTAGGTCAGCCTTTTCCTGATCCTATTTTTTGTATGGGACAGGCTCTTCTGACATATAATATTGTTGCAATTGTAACTAATTGAATACTACACACTGTTTTTAGCCATTTTGCCTCTGCAAAAACTTTCATTTACTTGTCCAGGGATATTAGAAGCAGTCTAGAAACAAAACACCAAAAAAGACTACATCTTAAATATTTGCTAAGTTCGCTCCCCTGCAGCAGAAGGAAATCATGGACAGTACATCAGGAAGTCACCTATCAACAATTTTTTTGTCTCAGATAATAAAACATTTGACATTTCTCCTACAGAAGGGATTTGACTGCTATGAATGAAAACATGGCCACTGAAAAATCTACACCAAAAGACAGCAAGAGAGCTCAAGGGACGGTTGGTATGTTCACACTGGCACACAGTCAGACAAATAACAGTCCCAGAAAGCAGTTTATGCAGAGGGATGCTAAAAAACTGGTGGTAAAACAAACCATCCAACCCAGCAGACATCCTCCATCCATCCTGGAGAAGTCAGATGTGTCATCTGACATTTGATGTTAACCTGTGTGTGTGTGGGGAAGCTCGGATGATGGATGTACTTGATGCCCTTAACCAGACCAGCAATAATTTGGTAGAGGCTCCAAATAAGGTAAAGGCCTAGGATACAAGCCAAGAATTCCCCAAGAATGTCCACAAAGGAGCAGAGTAGCTCAATAAGAATTGATGCATGTGAGCTTGGAACATCAGCTGTGAGATTAACACACAAATAGTGGATGGTTTTACCAAAACTCACTAATGAAGGAACAGAGAAAACTGTGGGCACAGGGAGTATTGTCTTAAGTTGCAAATGCAAGATGTGGCGGGGGTTGTGTATTCTACTGCTCTGTGTTAGAGGTGGGGCAGTTATCAGCTGTTAATTGGGCCACCTGTTAAAACCAGGTGGGGTAGTTTTCTTTATCTCTTTCCGGACCCATCCTCCCTCTAGGGAGATATCTTCTGTTAATAGGTCATTGAGTCTCACTGCATGACTGATAAAATCACATCATCGTATTGTGAGATACTCCACCCAGGGGGAGGAGCCAAGCATTCCTACCTTGATATAATCTGAGAACCGGAACACCACAGTCAGCCTTTTCCCACTGGATTCCTAAAGGAGCAGCTTTCTTCTCCACTGGATTCCCACAGGAAGACCAGATCCATCTATACCACCACTGAACTGTCAGAAGAAAGCTCCACCCTTCTACAGGATCACTGTTCCAACAGAACCACATCTGTCACTCCAGGAGGACTGCAGCTGCCATTTAATTGGACTGCTACCAACACTCTGACCAACAGTGTCAGGTCAGTGTCATGTCAGGTCATACTTTGTCAGTGTTGTTTTATATTATTGTATTTTTATTTTTGTTTCTATTTTTCCAAATAAAGAACTGTAATTCCTACTCCCATATCTTTGCCTGAGAGCCCCTTAATTTCAAAATTATAGTAATTCAGAGGGAGGGGGTTTACATTTTCCATTTCAAGAGAGGCTCTTGCCTTCCTTAACAAACACCTGTCTTTTCAAACTGAGACAAGTATCATGCACATCCTTTCCTTGGCATGCAATTTGACTGTGAGCCAACTGCTATATCCCATGAATGTGACAGCCCAAGTGAGCCTTCTTTGAGCTCCCCCTGCTAGGCAATGTGGCTGTATGTATGCGAACTCCCTGTTGGCCACAAAACCTCTCAAGGTTGCTCCTTAAAGCAGGGGCACCTCTCTAGTAACAACAGATCTTTGTATGAGTCCAGTTTGAATTCTTTGTAAATTGCAACTGGACTGCATTCCAGTGACTCTCCCCTTGAGCTGGGACACTTCTCAAGGTCTGAAATTCCTTACTTGAGACTGAGAGATTCTTCTTCACCCAAAGTGAAGAGACCCCTTATTCACAACAGATCCTCAGTAAATTGCTGAGACCTAGCTAAATTAATACTAATGAAACCCATACAGTTAATTCCCTCAGTTATGAACCATTGTCCAGCTCTGAGACTAAGACTGGATCAAGCCACACCTAAGCTTCTTGAGGAGTTCAGAAAGCAGGTTCACCTCTGAACCTCAGTTACTCAACAACAAGAGGATCTCCTGTTCCCTTTTATGTCTTGGACCTCTGTGTATATCATCCTAAATTGATTTGAACTGGATTTTCCTGTGTGTGTTTGATCCATGTGGTAAGTAAGAAGAGCTTGTAAGAAGCCCTTGTAGGGAAACCCATGTAAGGTTTTCATCCATGCTGTAGGAAGCAGTATAGTTTACGATGCAGAGCAAAGAATAATACAAGGAATTAATTAAGCCTCAAAGGATAGTTTTGAGCTATAGGGAAAGAAAGTATTCCTCAGGAATTAGAAGGAGCTGGTGGATGCTCTTTGGTGGTGCTGTGTCTGGAGACAAACCCTTCATGAAGAGCTGTAAATAGATACATGTGGCAAGGACTACCTGTTAGTGTGGCTGGAAGAAGAGTTAAAGAGGGGAAATGCAGCTGAAATGTCAAACATCTTGAGGGAAGAAGGGTTGTACCTGGTGTACTTGATACACGTCTGAGCTAGGGTTTGCTCTTTTCATGGCAAGATCAGGAGCAATAGGATTCCTTCATGAAAAGGGCTACAAGCTCAGAGGACTCTGCTCTGTGAAGTCTCCCAGATCATCCCTCTATGGATGATTTTCCAGTTTATGTGTGGGGTGTTTCTTGGGGTGCCCAAATACCTGTCATGGTTTGTCATTATGTTCTGGGTTGAGAGGCACCATGATTTTGTGCATTGGCAGCATGTATGGATGTGGGACTTGGGCAATAAGGTCATGAACATGAGAAAAGGGAACAAGTATAATATAAGAATTTTCAGATTTCCAAATGAAGGGTCTGAGCCAGATGTTGCACTGGCTTTTAGTTGTGTATTATGCGGTGCTATATTGGGTCTAAGTTTTAGTCTCAGAAGAGATCAGGAGCTGCCTGCCCCCAGGTTGGACAGCATCAATTCTAGATGGCTCTAAAACAGGTCATGATTTTCCAAGGTTGAGTCCATCAGTAACGCTGGTGACATCGCTTGAAAACATATTTGAGAAAGGGCAAAGAATGCTGTGCAGCAGCTGAGAGAGAAGAGTGAGAAAAATGTGAGAGAAATAGGTTTCTTCCCTTGTGAAATGGTGTCGATTCACATTTTTCAAACCACCTCATAGGAGCTCTGATGATTCCAGGATTAAGCAATATGTGATCACTAATTCTGAGAATATTGGTGCTGCCTGAACCATGACACTGTAAAAATTTATCTGTCCCTTGTTGCAAAAGATTAAATTGAGCCTATTAATCTCAGTTTGTGAATGGATTTGTATCTGTCATGAGTTTATAGGAGGGTAAATGGATAAAACAAACGTTTTATCTTCTGCCTGCTAAGCAGTGTGATGATAAAATAAATGTTCAAATGACAATGATTACTAAATGTATCAGAGTAAATTATATCCTATCCTGTTTGAGCAGTACTACACTAAGGTTTCTTTTGTTGTCTTCTTTTTCTCCCTTTTTTTTTCCCCTGGAAAACATTATTATGCAGTGAAAAATCATTATCTCCTTGTTTACAATGGTTCATGTGGCTTTGGCACCAGAAAGGATCCATTATTCATTTTAAAACTATGTTTCAAGGCAAACTAAGCAATTACTCAAAGATCATAGAGAGCATCAAACCCCATGAAACACTTTAAAACTCTAATTAGTGTAATAATGCTAAAAAATAAGAAAGTGTACTAACTAACAACATAATCACAGAGATGAGGTGCTTGCCCACAATTTTCATTGGTAACACCAGAATTCATTTTCTCTGATTATGATTCATGTAAGCAGAAGAAGAGAGGTTTTAATGTTAAACTGCAATGGGTAAAAACTAGGTTAAACATCAGAATCAGGGTTTATGAAGTCATGAAGCATGCAGTGCTCTATTGTGTCAATTTATACTAACATCAGAATTAGTGATAAAAAAAGATGGTGACACTTCTGTCTGCCTCTCTTGCTGAGGTTCTGCCCTTCTTTCTTTTATTTTTTTCTTTCAGGAAAATTCCAGAACTGTTTTCTGCAGGTTATGCAAATCAAACCAACTGTGTCTTGATCACTAGGTCAGAGCCATAGTTTGAAGTCAGAAATAATAAGAATAGCAACTGCTTGGAGAACAATTATCAGTTTCTATGAGATTTAACACAGTACTATTCCTTGGACAGGAACCTGTATGCTGAAGCAAGGGAACAGGGGCCTGATCTTTGTTTGAAAGAGCAAATGTATGTCTGGAAAAGAAATAAAAATAAAAGAAAAAATACAAACAGAAAAAAACCCCAACCCATTAGGCAAATTAAAAAAAAAAAAAAAGGAAGAGAGGCTAACAACACTTTTTTGCCCCCTAGAAATATAATGACTGTCTGACAGGCAGCAGTGGAAGTCATCTGAATTAGTCCCTTGCTCAAAGCAGGGTCAATGTAAACCTAGTTCCATATTGCAGCTTGCAGTGCTCAAGGCTGTGTCCAGCAGGGTTTTGAATAGATATGAGCATGGAAGCTTTACAACTTCTCCAGCTGACCTGTAGCAGTGTTTGCTGCTCCACTTAGGAGATATTTATAATGTATGGGATCAAAAGTTCATGCAAGGGATACAGTGGTACTTAACTGCCGTGAGAATTAGTTTCAGACAGTGTTTCAATCCTGTCCATGAAGTGATGAGATACAGTATGGTAAGTAAATAATTGTGTTCTCAAGGTAAACTGGTAAATCTTTTTTGAGTTTATTGTTTTATGACTGTGAACTGGGTCTAGCGCAAGATACTTTTGCTTCAAGTATATGAAGGAAAAGAAAGCACCAGCAAATTTTTAAGTAAATGTTTATCTAATCTTCTTTAAAAACTATTTTTTGTTAGCTTGATTAACTACAGAATGCTAATAACCAATGTTGAGGCACTTGACAGCTAGTTCTATAGATTTTGGTTTTAGCCAATATGATTATTAGCACTGAATCATAGTAAAGAATATAGATACATGAACTTCCTTCATAACATTATTTCCCTGTTTAAATAGATGCTGACATCTATTCAATACTTCATTATGAGTGGGTAAAGTAGAATGTTTAGGCACAAGCACAAGCTTATTCCTTTAGGATGAGATATAATCCTTGCTGTGACACATGATATTTCCAACAAAAAATTTTTTTTAAGGTCACAGAAAAGCAACTGAAATGATTATTTTTATATTTGTAACTCTGCAGAAAACTAGTTCGCTAAAAGCAGAAACAATAGCTGAGTTCAGAAATTACAAATTGTATTTACCTCAGTATTGGAATAAGAATCCCAATATTACCAGTTAGATGGTGCCTGGGCCAGTTCTGACCTTCGCTGCTGGGCCAAAGGCAGCACTGTAGTGTAATTCAGCCCAGAGATACCTTGGCTGCTGGAGATTGCAGCAGGGCACTGAACAAGTCCAGGCTTGTCAGGAACTCCGTTTACCTCAGGAGAGAGAGCTTCTGGCGATGGTGAAGAGAAAAAGGAGAGGATTCTGCTGGAGGGTTATATCCAGATGTTTATTCCATGGGTACAGAGGTCTGAACCGGGGCAACTGCTCCACCAGAATAGAGGCCGCATGGTCTGATTAACCTTTTAAGCTCCGGGACAGGGGAAGGGGAGGGGACAGGTGAGCTACCAACCAGGTGAAAGGGGCAGGGTCTCAAGGGACTAGGGACACCTATACGGGCCAATGTCCCCCAGGCCTGAGGAGCATCCTTTGAAATCGACCAACCACACGACGCCTTGCTGGGATGTTAGCCTGATTGACAGGGCACACTCAGCAAGGGGCGAGGGGGAAGGGAGAAGGGAATATTGGCACACCTGAGAAAGGGACCCGGAAGCTAAAAACACACCACAACACCTCAGTAATGTATTGGCTGTGAAGTTAATTCCATTTAAATGCTAACATCTAAAAAAAATAGTACATTGAGGAGAGAAAAATATTACAAGCTTCTTTATTGCTTTTAATCATACATCCAGCACAAAAATGGTTTCGAATAAGTCATTAAAGCACAGATTGCAATGCTAAGTGTTTTGGAGTGAAGGCATAAATCTTTAACTCATCAATGAGAGGCAGCAAGAGGTCTGACAGCAGCCACTGCCACTGAGTGGTGCTGAGCTGCCAGGAGGCTACAGCAGTGTGCAAACAGGGGCTGAGATATCTCATGCTCTCAGATGGGTGGTCATCCACTTGGCTGTGTGGCTTCCTCTGGGTGTGTGGGATTTACTTGCAAAAAAGGGAACAAAGATGCTGACAGCAGAGGCTTAGGCAAAATCCAGCATAGGATATAAAAAAGCCCAAACAGTTGCCAAATTGTTGTTCATATGTGGCAGAGAGCCTCCTGTGTCCCACTTGAAAAATACCTGGCTTTGTTGCCTCAGCTGATCCCTGAGCTTTGCTGCTGATCAGCTGAACTGCCAACAGCTTCTCCACAGGCTGCTGGAGATCCCTGCTATAAGCAGTTGTCACTTCACTGAAGGCTGGATGAGGCAGCTGAATCCCTAGAACAGAACAGAACATTTCAACTGGAGGAGGCCTGCAGCAATCTTCCCATCTGACCACTTCAGGAGTGACCAAAAGTTAAAGAATATATTTTTAAAGGCATTCCCAAATGTCTCTTAAACACTGACAGTCTCAGAGCATTGACAACCTCTCTAGGGTGTATGACCGGGCACCAGTGTTAGACTGCCCTCTTATAAAGAAATGTTTTCTAATCTTCATTTTAAGGCTTCCCTGGAACAGTTCTGTACCATTTCCATGTGTCCGGTCACGGAATACCAAGGAGAAGAGCTCAGTACCTCCCTCTGCACTTCTCAGGAAGCTGCAGAGTGCAGTAAGATCTCCCCCGAGCCTCACTTTCTCCAAACTAGACAAGCCAAAAGTCCCTAGCCACTCCTCACAGGCCCTGCCTTCCAGCCCTTTCACCTACCTTGTTGGCCTCCTCTGGATGGATTCAACTAACTGAATATCCTTCTTAAACTGCAGGGCACAGAACTGCACACAGAGATAATCTAATTGTATTAGGTAGTGTCCCTGAAAACCTTACAATTATTTCTAAATTTTTAATTTCACAAATTGCTGATTAAGTGCTGCTGGGAATCAATGCAGTGATGTGAATTGCCTGTCCAGAAATGACAAATTAAGCAAGACTTTTTGATATGATTTAAAGTCCTCCTCTTTTGCTTATTGTTTCAAATGACAATCTTATCTCCTCAGCCTTTCAGGCACAAAAAAAGGGAATAGACAGTTGGTTAATATCACAGCCCAAGTGTCTAGGCACAGTTTTCACTCCCTTAGGAATAAACTTGAGCTTTAATATCATTGCTTTTATTGCAAGGTCTAGCTGGTTGTCATTTTCCAGCTGTTCCCAGCTTGAGGAGTCAGAAACTGTCAATTGACTTGGAAGAATTTTTCCTTACATCTTGAACTGCTTCAAGCCTGAAATGTTCATCATTATCCTACCAGCCAGAAGTAGATGTAAGAGAGAGAAAAAACTGCATTTTTTAGAGAGCGGCTGTTGTGCCTTAATTTTTTGAAGAAGCTCCTGGAGACTGATCATTAAAAATGAACAAGTAGCATGTATTTTAACTTATAAACTCCCAGTTTCTCTGGCATCTCTTTTGAGAATAGCCCTCAATATATCAGATTGCTCAAGTCTGGCAAGTCATTCTCAATCTGGAGCTGGGGAAGGGGAAAAGGGGAACCAGCTGCATAAACAGAGATGTCTAATATTATTCTAGGCAGTTGTGTAAGATACCCTTTCAGGTGCCCAGCTGCAGCTGCAAAAAGAAGCAGTTCTTGTGTCATTGCTGTCACACCCACCAGCCCACCCATCAGATGCTGTGTGTGAGTGTTGGGCCCCAGATGACAGCGAGCACCCACGTTTAGGCAGCTGATCCGTGCACTGATGTGAGGGATGCTGAAGTCTACCCAGTGAGTCAAATGAGCAGTTTGAGCTTCTGTCAGCTGAGCCCCCTCTAGGGCACACTGGTCTGGCCACTGGCTGCAGTGGGAGTGCAGACACATTGCCTATACATAAACACCAATCTTCCAGATGGCTACCTTGAAATATCTGAATTTACAGCCTTTAAGAGCTAAAGCCCACCTGTACTGTGGCTTCTACAGAGTGTCTCTGGCAGTTGCAATCATTTTGGCTGGGTTGTTTGTTCCTCAGCTCTTGGATAGGCTTGCACATGTCTTATTCCTGCTTTTATTGCTGGCTGTAACAACACAGTAATTTTCCTTTTAGCTTTTTTTTTGTACTCATCTATTTTGTTTCTATGTGAGTGACTATATAATTAAATTCTTTATTTAATTCTGAACAAAAATCATAGGGCTATTGCATTAGTCTCTCTATCTCATCTCTGTTTCATGCTTTCTTATTTTAAATCTTACCTTTAAAGCACACAGTTCAAAGCTTACCTATAGCATAAACTATCTGATTTTATAGTTAGACTGAACTTATTTTACATCTAATAGAGGAGAGGTTGGTATCCATTAAAGCAGTTTTTACTACAGGATATTTAAATTACCTATTAGACTGGCTTAAATTGTCAGGTAGTTTGTGTCTACAAAGGATGCTCCCCCCTGATTTATATTCACATATATTTAGCAGCAAAACTTTGTGGTTTTGATTGATGCTATTCAAAAAAATAGTACCTTATTCAATCAGAGATCTTGTGGAATGGAGTACTGGTATAATTTTTCACAGTGTTCAGTAGAGCAATGAAAGAAGTTCCTCTCTCTTTAAGAGACATGGTTACAGGCTGCTTTTATTAATATTGAATCAAATCTTCATCAGACACTTGTTTTCTTCTCATCAACACAAAAATTAACATATCCATTCCATGCAAAGGTTCTGTGATTTAAACAGCCATTTACATCACATTGACACTTTCTAAACAATTTCTTCAAAAATTGCATCTGAGGTGATTTCACACATACAAAATGAAATCTATATCCATTATCAAAAAAAAAAAACCAAACCAGCCCAACAGAAAAAAAATCCCCAAGAGAGCCAATTCTTTTCTGTGCTTCAGCTGCGACAGAAATATAAATCAGCATCCTCCATGGGATTCATCTTTGAGTATATTCTCTTTAGGTAGAAAAAGAAGAAAAATCTGTTTATCTTCTCTGTGGGTGTTATTCAGAGACAGCTAGAAATATTGTAGGGGGATATACATGTGGGGCATGAAACCAGAGTATGGATCTGGGCTTTTTATTGTACTATCAACTTTAAATGAAACAAGTGGTAAGCATAGGGAAGCAGTAGTTTACACAGATGCCTTAGATTTTCTGGGGAGCTGCTTTCTTCCTCATATGTGTTCCAACTGTCCAGCATTGGCATCAACAGCAATTGCAGGAGAAGAGTTGCTAAAAAAAACCCTAAGGGCAAGCATGTTGGACAGCAATGGAGAAAAAGAAAAGGCTGAAGAGTCTGGTGGGGCTTTTTTTTTTTTTTTTTTTTTTGTGTGTGTGTGTGTGAGGTTTTTTTTGGTATTTATTTTTCTTCTAATTAATATAAGGGAATTGTAATCAGTTACTTGATCCGGTGGAATAGAAACATACAAACACATGTGAGAATATGGGAAAACAAAGCTTTACAGACTGACCAAGCTGTGGCTATGCCAGCAACAGGACTGTCTGATGTCACCACTGTGGTGATGTGGTGCCCATTCTGGTGTCCCCAGCTTGTTCTTGGAGTGCTGGTGAAGGTCTTTGGCACTTGTGTTCTGGGGAAGTGTGGCTTAACAAGTCTTTAGCAACCAGCATATTCTGTGAAATATGATCTTACAGGTAGTGTTAAATCCCATTTTCCCCTGGATCTAGTAAAGTCTCCTGCTTTGAAAGTAAATAGAAACGTTCAATTCAGGTTTTTCTTACTGTGTTTGTTTCTTTGTTGATTTTCGCCAAACTCATCTGCTTAACAGTGCCACACTGAAGGCGTCAGCATTGAAGAGTTTCTGTCACTTCATTTAAATCAAATTTATGTAAAGCTGCTTCTGAAATTATCTATGCTATTATCTCACAACATTTGGTCTGGAGGCTATTCACAGAATAAAACAAAAGGTCCTAGAAATGTAATGAAGCACCTTTTTCTGTGAAAGAAAATAGTTGAATCTCACAGGACTTTGCCTCAGGAAAGACAATTTCCCTCTGATACTATTTCATCAGTTCTAAATGATGATCCCCACTTTTACTGTGATTAACTACAGAATAAATTTTAAAAGTTTATCTGTTCAAAGAAAGATCCTGTGATCTGACACATAACAAGACTGTTCAGATGCCAATGTTTTGGGGTTTGTTTTCAGAATCATTGTAAGTATGTTTTGAGAACCAGCAAAGCCAAGTACTTCCTTCCTCTGAGGAATTTATCTCAGCAATCTTTTCCAAACAGCTTCTTCCCTGTTTAATTATATGGCACATTTCATAGAAGTACATAGCCAATTTTGTTGTTTCTTACTTGATGGATATTTTGATTTCATGAACAGATGTAATAGGGAAGCTGAAGTTCCCAAGCAAATAATATTTTATTTGAAAAAAATATTATCTATTGAATTATTGTAGTAGCCAATCCATCTAAGTCAGAACCAGGAAATTTTGGATCACTCTGCTCTGTGGCACGGCAGATTTAAAGCCTCAGGCAGGAAAACTGTGGACAAATAATTTGCAGAAGAAAGGTGGCCTAGAGAAAATTATTGTGGTTCTTGCTTGTGGGAGCAGAATTTCCCATACTCTTACACAAGATATCTGGCTGGTCTGTTCTGGTAGAATTACTGAACTGCATTTACTTGAATCTCCTCTTATATTTTGGGTGATACAGACATCACTCAGACTTGTTCTTCTGGGCTCATTCATCCAATCTGACAGCACCAAACTTTTAATACTCATTTTTTCCCCTCCTCTATCAAGCTCTTCCTCAAAATATTTATGTGTTGCTTTAAGAAACTTTACTAAGGCATAATTTCTAAGCATGTATATAAAGAGGGTATTAATGAAGGGGCTGATGTTTTTTTAGGCTGATTATGACTTTGCTATGTGATGTGTAATCTGTGGGCATCAGAGATTGTTTAAAAAGTGTTTCATTAGCAGCTCTCTATATAGAGCTCCTGCAAATAGAGCAACAGGATTAAAATTCACCTCAGCAGACAGAAGATGATTGGTAGTGTTTTCCTCTGTGGCTCCATGGAATTGCCCTGGGCAGAAGCTCTTCTCTTACAGTATCTAGAAACATGGTACATTCTTGATTTCTGTCTCAGAGTTAAAATAAGAAAGACAAATCTCCCTCTATCTTGGGGCTTCTATGGGTTACTCTTAGTTCTCGTTTTGCTTGGAAGTTGGATGGATGCAAGATTATTGCAAAAATAATGAGAAAGGTTTAAAGCTTCAGTTTATGAGATTTCCTATCAAAACAGCATTAAAATAAATTATAGGTCTACAACTTGTGATTACAATGAAGAAATGTTACCTTTTCTTATCAGCAACTGTGTCATAGATGCATCACAATAAAACCACAAATTAGATTCAAAATTGCAGACTGAGGGAAAAAAAGCTGTTCTAATAGACAATGATGTTCAAAATGCCCAGTCTGATGGAATTTCAGATTTAGAACATGATTATTAGATACGTTCACAATGCAGATAATAGAAAACACAAGATTGTCATGGGAGATAAGATGGGTTTTAAATAAAATCTCAATTATGTTCCATCAAGTATTAACATTTGTGTGCTCTATAGTGCACTCGATACTTTGCAAAAATTCAGAAATGAAAATCCCACTTTCATCTGCCTAGTAATTATCATTTTGAAGACTTCATTTATGTGCAGAGGGGCTCAAATGTACACTTACTGAGTAATACAACCATGAGGGAAAAGTTAATAATGAAAGCACTTTCACTTCTTAAAAAACCCCACTAAATCACAGCCAGCATAACTCTCAAATAGCCAATATTTGCTCATGTCAGTTTGAATCCCTTCAATCTTTTGACGTAACAGCTAGCAGAAGTTAAAGTCAAGCCTCCCTACCTATCCATCCATACAAGAATTATGCCTATCTAATTGTAACTCTATGGTTCTCTGTTCAGTAGTACAAGTATCAATATTAATTTTTTCAACATCATAAACTGTAGTTCCACAATCTGACTGATCCATGATCTGATTTTGACGTATGAGAGAAATAATTTGCATTAATTACAGGAGCATTGTTTTGCTCTTTTGTTTGCTGCAGTCATGAGAGGTAAATGTGCAGCTATTGGCGAATGGAGTAACGCCTGCAGGTGTGAAGAACAGTGGAACAAAAGCACAGAATCACAGAATCAGTGATCAAATTTGGAATGAGCTTCTGGATGTCATCTGCTCCAACCTCCCCACTAAAGCAAGGTCACTTACATCTATTGGCCAGAACCACATCCAAATGGTTTTTGAACATCTCAAAGGATAGAGACTCCTCAATTGCCCTGGGCAAACTGAGCCTGTGCTGGGTCACCCTCACAGGAGAAAAGTGTTCTTCAGACGGAACCTCCTGTCCTTCAGTTTCTGCTCATTGTCTCCAGTTCCATTCACTGCCCTCAACCATTCCTGCATTTCTTTTCCATCTAGGCCACCTGAGTTGGAGACATGAGTTGGCTTGTCTGGTTTGGTGGCACATCCCAAGGCATCTGGATGTTATTCACTAAGAAACTGTGTTCCAGCATGGAAGGATCTTGTGTGCTAAACTGAGGAGCAATCTGATAACTGTTGAACCAAATTTCAGTAAAATGAAAATTACTTTCTCTCCCTGCTTGTACAAAGACTGTTAAGAGGCTTAGAGATACTTCAGAAACATGAATGGCAAATCATTTTTTATGTTCCATATTTATAGTATAAGAGATGATTCAAGAAATATATCTCTTGCAAAAACAAAAACCCTGAGACATTATTAGCTTCACATATGGAAGCTTAACCTTAGAAGTGCTCTTTTTTTAAGTGAGCAAGGGAGGGGGTAATGGGACAAACAACATTTTATTCTATCAAACCCTCTGCTTTATAATACACTGTGAATCATAGCAATTTTTTCCTTCTTTTGTGCAGAGTTGCTCAACTGAGTTCACTAATTTCCAAATCAAAACATACCCCCATTCCCAGAGTAATATATCATTACTAAATACCTTTTCTGTAGTCTCACTAGAAGTATAAGCCTATAACCTTAATATCCAAGGGAACTTTGCTAACATCATTAACAACTTGTGCTCTACAACAGTAACTCTGCAAAAACAGATAAAGCTGTACATGTTGAATAGCACTAGTAAAAATAAAATTTTACAAAAAAGGAAAAAAGTGTGTTTAGATTCAGCCAATATTTCTTGAAAATAAATATTGTAAGAGGTGCAGGTGTAGACAACTAGTGAGGATCTGTGACTTTGGAACAAGCAATAGCATATTCAACTTCATGCTTTGAAAGCAGAAACTTTGGAAACTAAAAACAGAGGATGAAATAAAATTATTATATACTTTGGCTGTACACAGGAAAATGTTGCTGCTGACTACCAGTCCATGAGTCATGTAGAGCAACAATTTTACCGAGTTTTCAATGAAAACTCATTCACTTTTGGTAGTTGCTGTCATGGGAAAGGCAAAGACAGAAGCCTGATATAACAAAACTGTAGGAAAAAAGATGCTCTGATTGGATTGTTTTGGGGTTTTTTTTCTTGTAAACACACAGATTCTGGGTAGTTGGGTCATGCAGAAGGAAACTAGTGTGTCAGCAATATGTGGGTGCTTAATTATTTGCAGTGATGACTAACTGCATTTTATTTGGGTTGAGTGATGCTCATTTTCTTCACAGTGCTGTTGGAAGGAGAGTTTCTTACTTGCATAGTGAAATATTTTAATCTGACACTAATAATAAAGGAACCATTACTCATAGCCATGATTGCTAGTTTAATTCTTTCACTATGATGCAGGCTGATAGCTCCATACAAATGTAGCCCTTTAATCTGGAATGGCTTGGAAAATGGCCAGAATTTGAAATTCATCTCAGGGAGTCAGCTATTATTCCTTGATGAAAGAGAAATTTTGCCATCCAAAATAAAGACAAACTCTATATGAAATAAATGAGTAACTTCTCTAACACTCCTCCAACTCTCTACAGCTTTTGTGGGCTGGTAATTGTAAGTATTACACATAAGACTAATAACATTAATATATATAAGAAATATTAGAATTTTGCAAAAATTTCTCTGGTTTCCTGGAATGAGAGATCTCCTAGCACAAATACCCAATTTTCTTCAGTGACACAAGTTAAATTAAGGTTCTTAACCTTAGAGATAAAAGCAGATATTTCCTAAGAGTTTATTCAAAGCATTTCAGTTTTTGTCTGTGGGATGTTAGAGTTCATGGATGTCTGAAACATGCAAAAATGCAGTTAATTAGTACAGTGTTCAACTGATATCCTATACAAATTCTATATTATTCTGTCATTTAAGAATAATTAGAGCACAGCATTTAGATCTTAGGCGAGCTGCGGCTTTCACTGCAGGTATGAAATAGAGAAATCTCTCTCAGTAGCTTTACTCTCTTGTCATTGTTTTATTTGCTTATTGTGATTCCACGGTAATATTATTTCTATAGTTATTGCTATTGTTACCATCATTATAATTACATTGATCATTCTGCCTCAGGAATTTAAGTCTGAATTATTGATCTTAAAGCTTCCAATTAATTGTTGCTAACACTGTCAAGGTGGAACCAGTTTAAAAAAATTGGTGATTCAGCTGCAATCATTTCCTGCAGTAGAGACACTCTTCTTGAGCTGCAGGCCATGAAATGGAGTAAACCATGACTTGGCTTATTCCAGGTTTCAGTGGCATAAGAAATACTGTCTTCAGAGATTTATTCTTTAATGATCAGTGTGTTTGAATGACCATCATAATTCCTCTTTTCCACAAGACTTATCTTCTGGAACATGTTTTTTTGGTAACTGAGAGGGATTCCTGGAAAAATGGGATTTTCTGGATGATATGGTTTAGTCAGAAGACTTAATAAACATCATTTTGACTGAGAAATATTTAATATCTCCTCACTTCTATGGAATTGGCAATTGTTGCAACAAGAGGCATGGTCGTCTGTAACAAGATACCTACTTGTTACAATTCACAATTGACAATGTGCATTTTGATGTAATAACTCCTTCAAAACCACTTATTTAGGGGTGAGTAAATATTTGTCCAGGGAAATTTCCCTCTGTTTAGAGAAGAACTAGATTAAGTTCTTGGATCTTTGACTTTATCCCTACCCTAGCTGGTCACAGGAAATGCAGTTGACTTGATACACATTTTTAGACCAAACATTTAGGGTTTTGAATCATTAAAATTATTGAGTATCTAAGGTTAGATTCAAATTTAAAGTGGGAATGAAAACAGAAACATTAGCAGTTTAATACAAAATTAGATTCTTTAAATTCAATGATACAGAATGTTTCTATCCAAGTTTGGCAGAATAACAAAGACATGAATGAAATTTAAAAAAAATTAGAACTTTCAATACTTCCCATCCACCATAAGTTGGCTTAAGGTAGGAGCTATTGAGAAAAATTACTTGCATCCTGCTAGCATGGGATGAATTTTGTGTTCTTTTAATATGGACTCTGTGAGTGGACTATCCCTTCCTTTAATATATTTCTAGTCTGAAATTATACCTTTTATGCTCCAGGATCTACACTTCAGGGTTTTTGCTGTTGTCAGCAACGCAGTTCTTGTTACTGGACCTGAACAAGAGGTGATGGTTGTTCTTTTATATACTCTTATGTGTATTGAGCTGAAGGGGCATTTCTGTTCCCTATTACTTTACAATTTACTTTGTGTGCAGTCATCCATGTACTCCACCTCTTAATTAAGGTCTCAAAACCTTATTCTTTTCATTAACTTTCTGACTCTAACTTGCACAAACAAGCACAACAGATTTTTTTGCATTGTTTCTAACAGTTTGTTTATGTCGCTGCCAGTCACTGTGATCCTCCAGTTGTTTAATTTTCTATCAACTAACTAAAGGCAAGAGAATATTCAAGGCCTTTCTTTACTCTGTTCCTGCCTGGACAATTTCTCCTTTTCTATTTTGGCCTCAGGCTCCTTTACTTACCTCATTCAAATGAAAGTCTCAGCATCTTCTAACAAGTGTATATATATATATGTATGCTTATGCGCATATATATATGTATGTCATGGTTTGATGCTGGCACAATGCCAGTGCCCCCATGAAAATACATTCTCCCTGGTGTCTACTGTGAGATGGGACCAGGAATACAGCAAAGCAGGCTCCAGCTTAGGAATAGAAGGGAAAAAAAACCCCACTATGTTAACCTACAATATATAAAAGAAACACACAAAACTCAGGATGAAAATACCTTCCAGACATTCCTCCTCCCCCCAACCAAGTTCCCAATGCACCACAGTAAGACAAAACCTTAGACTCTCAATTCAGTTGCCATCCCTCAGATCACCAACTCTCAGTCCAACACCACCCTTCAGATAATCAATTCTCAGTTCACCAAGAAGAGAGGAGTCCCTCTTGCACCATAGACTTCCCCAGGAAACACAGCTGGAACCTTGTGTGTTTCCATGTCACTCGTGGCACCACCTGGAGAACATTTGCCATCATGACATCTTCCTTCCATGTCCAGTGCTCTCACCTCTGCACACGGACCAGAGCTGCTTCTGGGGTTTTCCTTTATAATAATGCTTTGTCCAGTTCCAAAAAGAGCACAGTCTCACCTTCAGGATAACTGTCCCCAAATTTCACGTCCTGGGGCCAAGGGGTCTCAACACTGAACTCTCTTGGCTCTGGGGCATAGCCTCTCCTTGATGCAGGCTCTGTGTCACAGGAAAAAACTGTTCTGTCCATGGCTATACAAAAAAAGCCCAGAAAAGCCCAGCCAAAGGCCACTCCACCATCTCCTGCCACCTAGAATTCTTCTCTCGGACATCTTTCACTTGCACAAACTTGCATCACACTTGCCCATTTCCTGTTATTCATCCCTATCTCTCTTCCCATTCAGCTCCAGGAAGATCAGCATTTGTAAGGGTTAGAAATCTCAGGCCCTGCCTGTCCAGAACTCCCATGGCTGCATTGCCGGGGGCACCTTCTTGCTGCAACATTTGCCCTTCTGCTTCTCAGCCGGCCCTGCTATCAAATTTCAAGGTGGCACCGGCACAGACACCGGCACTGGCTCTCTCTCTCCTGGGGGGGGGCCGCCCGATGTCTCTTGGTGCTCCTCCACCCTTCCACCCTCAGGGCCCAGGCCTCCCTCTCCCTCACCCAGCCACAGAACCAGGCAGGGGAGAGCTCTGAGCTCTTTCACCACCGGAACCCAGAAGTAGTTTTCCTGGGAGTTCTCTGCTTTTAGCCTCCTGGCCTCCCCTCCCCTGGCCAGCAGGGTCGTACCTTCTCTCGCCATCTGGGGAACATCTGCCTTGGATACCAGAACGTCTGATCTGTACAGTGGAGATTTGGAGAAGCTCTTCTTTAATCTCCTCTCTGAGCTTCTTATGATTCTCCTCTAAGCCTGGTTACACTTCTTTCAGTGTTGCAGAAAAATAGAGCAGTTGGCCCACAGCCCATCACTCCATTCTGTATTCATAAAGGGTTCTGAGAGCATCTTTATCCATACTGATGGTACTGTTTCCTTCAAGTCTGATTTTGGCATCATTCAGCAGTCAGAGGACAAGCTGTTGGAGTTCTTGGGAGGGGTGATCTATGAAGCCCTGGACTGGGGAATCAGCAGCCAAGCGGAGCAAGAACTGAGTGATCTTTTGGAGAAACTGCAGTGCCTCGTGTTGAAACTGGGTGACAGGGCAACAGAACCACCAGGCACCCTGCAGGATGTTGTCAAGACCTGTGAGGAGCACTTGTCCATGCTTTCTGAGGCTACCAGGCATTACGAAATGACCTGTAAGAATATGTTTACTGACTATATGGAACTACAGAAGCTTGTGACCATCATCCAGACCTCCCCTACCTGCCAAAAAAAGTCACAGTTTGATGCTGGCACAATGCCAGTGCCCCCATGAAAATACCTTCCAAACATTCCTCCTCCCCCAACCAAGTTCCCAATGCATCACAGTAAGACAAAACCTTAGACTCTCAATTCAGTTGCCATCCCTCAGATCACCAACTCTCAGTCTATCACCACCCTTCAGATAATCAATTCTCAGTTCATCAAGAGGACAGGAGTCCCTCTTGTGCCATAGGAAACACTGTTGGAACCCTGTGTGTTTCCACGTCATTCGTGGCACCACCTGGAGAACATTTGCCATCATGACATCTTCCTTCCATGTCCAGTACTCTCACCACTGCACACGGACCAGAGCTGCTTCTAGGGTTTTCCTTTTAAGGGTGCTTTGTCCAGTTCCAAAGAGAGCACAGTCTCTCACTTTCAGGAAAACTGTCCCACCCAAATTCCACCCCCTGGGGCCGAGGGGTACCAACACTGAACCCTCTTGGCTCTGGGGCATTGCCTCTCCCTTGATGCAGTCTCTGTGTCACAGGAACATGGTTCTGTCCATGGCTATACAAGAAAAGTCCAGCCAAAGGCCACTCCATCATCTCCTGCTATCTAGAATTCTTGTCAACTTCTCTCGGACATCTTTCACTTGCACAAACTTGCATCACACTTGCCCATTTCCCGCTATTCATCCCTATCTCTCTTCTCATTCAGCTCCAGGAGGATCAGCATTTGTAAGGTTCCATCATGTCATGCAAGAAAAGGGTTAAAAATCTCAGGCTCTGCCTGTCCAGAACTCCCATGGCTGCCCTGCCAGGCACCTTCTTGCTGCAACATTTGCCCTTCTGCTTCTCAGCTGGCCCTGCTATCAAATTTCAAGGTGGCACCGACTCTCTCTCTCCTGGGGGTGGCTGCTCAATGTCTCTTGGTGCTCCTCCACCCTTCCATCCTCAGGGCCCAGGCCTCCCTCACCCAGCCACAGCAGCTGGGCAGGGGAGGTCTGAACCTTTGGTTCTCTGACCGGAACCCAGAAGTAGTTTTCCTGGGAGTTCTCTGCTTTTAACCCCCTGTGCTCTCAGAGGTGTATTCATGTCAACAGTTGATTTCTTATCTGCTTACTTGACTGATGAGTCTCTGACAAACCAAGAACTTTTGTGGCTTTTTGAATACCCTTGCATGCTACACTGATGTCAGGAACAAGATGTCTGATTCTCAGCTTGTCTCACCCTGAGATCAATTTCAGACTTCAGCTGTTTTAGCTTAAATTTTAACCCTCAACAAAACCTCACATTCATTTAAAATACCAGAACTTTCTTCCCAGATTTAATTTATTTTTTTTGCTTTAACAAAATATATACTTTGTGGATGAAAGTCACCTGTCTTGTGATGGATCTAGTGAACACAGAATACGGAATGATATCTACCTGGAACAGCCTGGAGGGAAAGCAGAGCACTGCAACAGGGGACAATGTCTTTCAGCAGATTTGTGGCAAAGCTGAGAGCAGGATCCACTCTTGAAATTCCCTGACTTGGGATGAAAACGACCCTTCTGGAGCTGCTGGCTGCAAATTTTCTTCAGAAATTGCTTAGCATATTTTAAATAAATATTTTAAATTGCCACAAAATTTCCCAATCATTTTATCAGAAATACTGAAGTGCAAAGTTAGCCCAAAAGAATTTCTAACAACAAAAAGAAGGATATTGTCATCTTATTGTAAAGCTCCCATGCCTTCTCGGTGATTTCTCATAGGGCTTTTCCTCACAGCACAAGCAACAAACTCCAACACTCTTCTCACTCAGCTAACCCACTCTTTTATAGCACTCATCCTTATTGGACACAGCTGTGGCCTGTTCCTAATCTTTGGTGATTAGCACAGCTGCAGCTCCTCAGGTGTGAGACTACCTTCTGCACTATCTTTATTTTCTTACATTCTATCCCTCCACAGGAAATCTGCTGAGAAAAACAGAAATGAGAGAAATAGAACAAGGCCAAAGCTTTTCTTCATGCATTTAAATAAATGTAGACTGTTTTATAAATATAACCTCCCCAAAAAAATTCAGAGGTTCAAATGAAGACTGAAAGGTACTCACTTAAAATTCAAGCATATAAAGCATTTAACCCAGGCTGTGGGCAACAGTGCTGAGTGACATTTTAATGCTTTTTCTATTAATTCTGAAATGGCTGTGGGCAAATAATGACTACTTGAGCTTGAAGCAGAATTCAGAATAACATTTGCCTCCTACATTCTCTTGTGAAGATCAATAATTAGGAGATTCATAACATGCTTCCTGATGAAATAAAGTTTTCCAGAGAAAGACACATATTTACTGGAAAAATAAAAAATTTTCAAGATTATAAGTCAGTTCTCTTTCTCTCTTTCCCTTCATGAAACAGTCAGCCTGGTGCTCTTCTGTTGGCTATTAAATGGAGAATATCTGTGGATATTTGTGAATGAAAATAAAGCGCTCTAAAATTAATTTTTAAGAAAGGAGAATGCAGACTAAGTCCAGTAACCAGTGCAGCCACAGGGGATGGGTCTGTGGCTGTGCCCATTCTTACTGTGTCCTGAACCCTGTGGATTTGATAATACTGTCTATAGGACCCATTTACTGTTGGAAGATCCAGCTTTTCAGGTGATGTCTCAAAACAGTGTCCCAGGGCCATAATGAGAAATTTGAGGAAGATCCCAAGGCAAAAGCCTGGGAATGGATGGTTAGTAGTCGCATCACTGACACTGGACAGACAGACTGTTCACTGTAGGCGCTCCACTTGTCTTCAAACATTTTTGTATCAGTCATAGAAGTACAAAGATTATACCACATGAGATTTTTGTGTAATATCACAAATAAACATTGGTTTATTTAATTTGTTTTTCATTTAAATGAACATACTATTTTCCTCTTTTTGTTAATTGGTTAAAATGTTAACTAAAACTCAGTACATTTATAGTCCCTGAAGCCTTCCCACTTAAATGATTCACTGATTTACTGCAGAATCAGTATGTGTTTGCAGTTCCAAGTTGGCATTCAGTCCATTTGGCAGATTTCATAAAAGAGCCATTTAAAAGTGATTTTTCTAGATAGATAGGATGGCTCGATATATTCCAAAATTTATTGGTTTTGAGATACTGTCGGCATTTATAACATGGCTGACAAAATGTGGAAAACATAGTAACCGTTTAATTTGGTGAATTTTTCACTCTTTATGCTTTTTCATATAGGAATACCTAGTCATGTCAATTATACGACTTCTAGCCTTTGTTTCTTGCCAACAGTGTTAAAGATTTTCTGTTATAGTTTCTTTTTAATGGATATGATCTGGTTGTCACTTTGGTGTTTATGCCTGTTGCCCTGTTACACTTCCTAACCCTTCCACAAAAACCAGTGGAAATTATTTTTGACATGTCTAAGCTATCTCTTTTTAAGCTGTTTTTAGATTTTCCAGTTTTCTCTGTCAATTTTACAGCTTCTTTAATTTTCCAAAAGCTACAGATTGTATACACTACGCATCAAAATCCACCTTGATACCATTACTTTCAAAATCAGGGTATGGACAAAAGGCAACAGACCTTTTTCTATGAAGCTGAGACATTACTGCTGGTTGAAATGGATAATCAAAATACAACAATGAGTTATCCTGAGTCTAGCAGCAATGATAGCCCTAATTAACCTAGAAAAGTCTCATTAGTAATACAGTGCAAAATGTTATTCCAGAATGTCTGAGCATGGACACCTTTTCTTCAGCTGATGGCAAAGCTGACCTTCCCATGGGTCTCTGATGATGTCTGAAAGCTGGTATTTCTGACTTTCCTGGGAAGACCAGGAGGGATGCTTCACAACAATCTGGCAGTGTACTGGCATTGTCACAGACACAAGAGTGATACTCATGTCTTGTTTGCCTTTCTCCTCAGCATCTAATCCACTCGCCTGATTTTGTTTGTTTTCTTTTTTTTTTTTCCTTAAGAGTGGCACCGCACATGCTCTTTGTTCACTTTTCCCCAGTTAATGTACTTACTCCCATTCTCATCCTTGTCTCTGAAACCAATTAGCTGTACCAAATTCCCAGGCTGCCCTCCTGCCCTGGCTGTGATGTGACCACTGTGATTTGTGTTTGCAGCCTGAACCCTGCTGCCCCCAGATGTGTCTGTGCTCTGCCTCTGCACATTGTGCTCTGCATGGGCCCAGTCCTGGGTTCTTATGGCTCTCAAGCAAACCAAAACTAATCCAAATTCAAGCAAGTTATTTGACAGATAGAAAATTGCTATTGCAGCTAAACAAACTAAAGTTTCTCAGGCCAAGACCAGCCCAAACAAGTTCCTGAGAGCTTGAAGCATCAGATAACTCCAAAGCATATGGACCCTTATTAGAAATGGCAGAGTTGTATTTGCCAATCTATAAAGTTAAGCCTGATGACCAGTATGTGCTATATTCTGCTGTTTTAAGACAAATCTTTAAAAACAGATGTTTTGGTAAAAAAACCCAAGCTTCCTAATTTCTCTTATTCACATTTTCTTGTTTCATAAATCAATTTTAAGCAGTGCAACTGAAGAGCCTGAAGTATAATTCTACTTTCTTTCTTCTCTAAACAAAGCATTTTTAAATTCTGTATTCATTTCTATGCACAGGTAATTTTAAACATTTTTTCTATTTCTCTTAAAACATTACCAAATATTATTTTCTCTACCATAACTTCATTTCTACTACCAGCTTGTTTAATTTTAAAAATAAAATAAAGCTCAGGCTTTATTTCATCTTACATTCTTATGTCAGTGCAGAAGTCTGAAATACAATGCTTTCATTGCATTTAAAGCAAATGCACATCTTGCTTTTTCTTTTAATATTAACAACACACCATGTTATCTTCTTTTCTCTCCTTAAGATCGGTAGAAATGAATGCTATTGCAAATACTGAAGGTGACCTTTCAGACTGACTCAAACTTTGTATTTTTTACAAAGATCTTGCAGCTCCTCAGGCTGATTGCCCACTCTGAAAACAGTAGAACACGTGAATGTTTATTCAGTGTTTGCTCAAGCAGTGGTAGCTGGAGATTCCTATGACTAATGCTATTATTAACAATAATTCAATATCTCAAGAAGGGTTTGCTGCTCTATGAGAAAGTGATACGAAAATTAACTTTTTAAATCAAATGCAACATGAATGGGTTGTGCTGGTTTAGGAGACCCAAACTGGCTGCCACTGAGAAATCTGAGCAGAAGACAGTGAGGAGTCTTTCTTGCTATGAGTAGCATCTCCTGGGATGACACAAACTGCTTAAATTTCCCCCAAATGGGAACTTTCTGTTTTCCAAAAATGGGTAATGTACTCATGTGCAGAGCCTTTCCTTGTAACCATCAGACAACTGCAAAATCTAGGTACCAACTGCATTTCAAGAATCTCTGTAGTCTGTTGAAGGAAAAGTAAAACCAGTAGAGTAAAAAGTTACGGAAAGTTCTCTGCACGTGCTCAATCTTTTGGTAACTCAGATGATTGATAGGATTACTTATTCTTAGTTTAACTATGCCTTAGGATGTCTAGGTGTGTATGGGGAGGAGCAGGAGAGGAGGACAGAGCAAGGGGTGCTGCTGTTACTGCAGGGCAGCCTCTGTGAGCAGAGCCCAAGGCTATCCTGTGCCTCCAGCCAGCTCCAGCAGCCCCATCACAGCCTCCATCTCCCAGCCCCTAAAATATGTTGCAGCTGGATTTACCCCATTATGGATTTACCATATGGTGTAAAAGAAGATCATCCTCAAATTCTTCCCTGAGTCCATCAGGCAGTGTCTATGATAGCAAATTAAAGAGGTGTTCAACTGCTCTGGGCTTGAATGCTGGCTGGCATTAGATTGAATGACTGCAATCAACTACTGCAACTAATTAATCCTCCCAACCCTGCAAACTGGGATGATTGACTGGCAGGTGTTTATGACCCCTCCCAAACCTTGGGAAGGTTTCAGAGAGAGTGACTTTGCACAGTCCCAACTGTACCAGACACTGTAAAAATAATTAAGACAGACATGTCTCAGTTGTAGCATCTGAAGAGATTTCTTGACCTCCTTTCATTATGCATATAGAAGTATATTTTATACTTAATAATTTTATTTCTTCTGCCTTATAGCAGTAATTTAAAGGCTGTTAATGCACTGGCACTTCTGTTGAATTCCTTTCCTACATTACTCTGTGTTTGTTTCTCTGCTTCTTGTAAAGGTCCTGAGTCCGTGAATCTGCCAGGTCTTTCAAATTTGAGTGTCAGGTTTCACGACCTCTCTCTGTTTTGGGCACTGTAACTGTGGCACTATTGATTCTTCAGGTCTTCTCAGCTGAGCAGCAGTGTGAGTTTTTGTGTATAAAACATCAGTCTCAAGGTAACAGTGCTCAGAAAGGTGCAGCTTAGCTGACAACCTTCATACGAGTTTCTCTTGGCAGGATTAATCTTGCACCTCCCATATTTGTTCCATATAAATTGCACATTGCTGACTTCTCGGGGCATCTTCGGAAAAGCCTATAGAGGTTGTTGAAAGCATTTGTGTTGACAATCCTTTGTCTGTGCTAATTGCAATCAAACAAGGAAACTGATAGAAATTGCCTTTCTCATTATCTGGGGGGTGTTTATGTTGCAGTACAGAATGGAATTCAGTTCTGCCTAAAAAAAAAAAAGGTAAAAATATTTTTTAATAATTGCAGTTATGGTCAGTAAGCATCTGAGCTTACAGCCAAGAGTCTTTGCTTTTCTTTCTTCCTCATGGCTTTTCTTTCAGTGGGAGTTTAATCTGTCTCTGCTGTATGGACATCAACTGTTCTGCAACTGCATTCAGTGGAACGCAATGTTTTAAAGCTTTTGTTAACTCTTTGGAAACATAAATTGCATCAATCTGTGTGGTGAAAAGATGTTTAGACAATGCATGGGAGCTGAGTACTTTCTTGGCTGGCTTTAAAGAAGTAGCCCACTACCATTTCTGTTGTAATCTCCAATATAAGAACAAGCGCTGTATACTTGGTCTCCGTAATCTAATCCTGTTTAGTGAGTAATATTTTATATTCTAAAATAACTGTTTGAGGAGTTCCAAGTGGAGTGTTCTATATTGAAGTGTTGTGAAGTAAAAATGTAGATAAAAGACATGAACTTAGGGCTATGCCTGATTTCTTTTTAAAGTCAGACTAATCTGTTTCATTCTGTCCATGACAGGGGTCAATGATAAAAGTGTCACTGTAGGACACAACTGTCTTCTCTAAATGTCCAATTATACAAAATCTTGCTCTCAAGAGAGTTTTTTCACTAGTTTTGAAAAGGTATCAATGTTTACTTGCTTTCTGATACAGAAGAATTAAAAAGAGTTTAAGGCAGTATTTTGAAACTTGAACAATGATTCAAACTCAGAGATTTTTACTCATTTTTGGTGCTAAAGTTGAGTCAAGCTCACAAACTCTGTGCAATTTCACATTCTTGTTTTGCCGCTACGTGTCTCATTTTGTCATCTTTAAACTAAACTGCCCCTTCACATAGGGCAGAAAAACATATCCAGCTGTTTACTTCAGGTTTTTTCTTGGTTCTGTGTCAAGTGAAGAAAGCTCTGACTTGCAGGATCTACTGCTTATCTGTATATTTATCATTTATCCTTCTATATCTCCTCTCTAATCCAAACAATACAGAACTTTTTTATTTTATACAGCACAGAAATCCTGCCAGCTTAATTTTCTCCTTTAGAAATGGGCTGAATATTAGAAGAACTATTTATCTCTTTGAATATCTGACTTTATACTTCATAACTTCAAAGGTCAGATACTCTCCGGGTAATGCAAAATGCTATTAGGTCGAAAGGATCAAGATTATATACCATCACTTTTTAGATAACACATGTATTGTGTCATTTCTTGAATCTGTACCAGGCAACCCCATATTTCACACTTTTAACAGAAAAAATAGACATAGAGGGAGATGGCTAGAGTAGCAAGATAAGCTATGGACAATACAGTAACAGGAAATTCATAAAGGTAAAACCTCAACTATTTTAAAGGTTAGTAAACTATTTTTGTTTAAGCCTTATGGAACTTATTATTAAAAAACATGCCAAAGATGACAGAAACCTTTACGGCTGAAATTTTTAGCAGCTTAATTTCCAAGGACACGCAGTGGGACAAATCCTTTAACTGAGATACAGAAGGCATTAAATAAATCAGTTGTCTAGTGGAAATGGAATTTAAGAATATATGTTCAGAAAAACAATACAAGAAATTACCTGAATGGTGCTTGCAAATTTGTCAATGCTGCAGGCTTTGTGCAGTTTCCAAGATATCTGCAGCTG
The DNA here is from genome assembly GCF_028769735.1 of Zonotrichia leucophrys gambelii. NCBI lineage: Eukaryota > Metazoa > Chordata > Aves > Passeriformes > Passerellidae > Zonotrichia > Zonotrichia leucophrys. The sequence goes on along the minus strand of NC_088171.1, from coordinate 99,829,130 downwards.
TGTTATTGGACTTGTTGAACCTGTAGAGCTCCTCAGTAGGATTTCTTCAGACTGAGCTGACTGGTTTGGCACCTTTCTTTGCCTGATTCTTGCAACCTGGCTAGTAAGGTGACTTGGCTGAGGCCAGAGAGTCTCTGGATTATTTCTGCTTTCTCACTGATACTGTCCAAGGGAAAAGGTATGCTTTATCTGTGTGAGAACACAGCGGCCCAACTTGCTGATGCCGACTCTAGCTGGAGGGTTTAGTTTTGCAAGTGCCCACCTGAGGTGAGCAGACCATGCAAGAAACTTTTGCAGAAACTGGCTTTTGACTTTTCCCATGGGCATGGCTTGGTGGTATGGAGCACTGGCATCATGAATCTCTAACTGCCTCTTATACAGTAGAAGGGCAACTTTGGGATCTGTCCTGCCTCATGGCTAGGCACGCCACTTCAGGTTGCTGGCTTATGTGCTGCCTTCATTGAACACTGCCCTTCAGAGAAAAAGGCTTGAACACTGGCTTGTGAGAAAAGCCAGCACAGAGAACTGATGTTTATCAGTCTCCCCTTGTAGACTTGAATCACTGTGGTAAAATGTACTGATAAAAGGCAGAAGAGTGATCAGATAGATAGAAAACTGCATAAAGAGATGAGAGGATGTTTCCTTGTTTACTGAAACCCCTACTGCCTCAGCTGTCAAGTTGTTGGAACAATTCTTTACTCTCTTCAGGAGAATATTTATTTGAAGCTACAGCTGTTACATCCGTTATGATATTTCTCATCCTGTTCCCACTGCTCTGTACCCCTTTGTATTTTCTTCCTCATGTATTTAATTGCTACCAGGTACTTAAGAAATTAATTATTTTGGAAATATTTTTCTAATTATTCTATCATGTTACAACACTTTGACTAAAAGAGAACATAATGTAGACACAATAGAATTTGAGAAAATAATTTCAGAAGAAATAGAAAATCTTCATCCTACAAAATAATTGTTTCAATGAAAGGGAAAATATATATTGATTTTGATATTTTCTTTTTCTTTTGTCATTCTTTACCTATATTGCTTTCTCATCACTTTCATGGCTGTTACTATCAGTTCACCCACTTGCACTGCCACTGACATAACCCCTAACAGGAAGCCCATTTGTCTACCTGAATTCACCTATGGAATAAGAGAGGAGATGCTTCTATTTGCACACCTGGTCTTCTCTCACATATTTCTGCAGGCTGTGGAGAAGCTGGCAGCATGGAGTTCCTAATGGTATCCTTTTCCCAGAGTACCTGTTACTTGTGAGGCACATTTATTGTTGCACTCACTGTCAAGCAGCACCAGTAAAGTTCATCTTTGAGATGTGGCAAGTTCTGATCCTGTTGCTTTTTGTCTCCTGCCAAAACATATCACTGCAGTTTTCAATCACAAATGCCTTGCAGCTCTGCGGGCTGTGAGGATTATTAGAAATGACCATCCTAATTTGCATGCAGGATGGCAAGGTATAGGGAAAGGGAGTCAGTTTCTTGCAGATACAGCTTGCTTTTAACAGCTCAGCAGGCTTCCCTATCACTCCTCCTCTTCATAGGTCAAAAGCTGCATTAATGTGCACCACAACAAAGAATTGGGAGCTGAATGGATTAATTCAGGTAGAGTAGAATTTGACTCAGTGCTCTTCTATAAATTCTCCCATTCTATGGAAAACAGACCCAAGAAGAAATTAAGATTTACTGCCATTAATTTCAGAGCTCATTTTGAAAGTTTGACTCAGTTATTACATTTATAAATGTCAAATCAAAAAAATAAAAAGTATTAGCTTCTTCTTATAAATATTTTAAAGAAATTAAATAACCACATTATTTTATGCTGTACTAATGCTAACTTAATTAAGTCATAAAAGAATTAAATGAGCTTAACCAGTCCCTCTGGCGGCTGAAAACCAGATTGTTTAAGCATAGAAATATTCCTAAAAACAGAGATGTCAGGATATTTGAGGATTCACTTAGATAAGAGTTACAGAAGGACATCTGAAGCTGGGATAAACATGACATCTCCTTTCTCTCACTGAACATGTCAGATGTTAAAAAAACTTTTTTTTTTTCCTTTAAGTTGTTAAGTGATTTTGCTACCTTTTTTTGTGAAAGTAGTATTGAGTTTTGAGTGGTTGTTGGCTCAGTAGCACTGGTGAGCAAAGTACAGTCTCTATTTCCCCTGTGAAGTGAACATGAAAGTAGACAGTCACTATAATATTGGTATCCCAGCAAGCAAACAAATTATGTTTAGTTTCAAGTAAATTAAGAACAAAAAAGTTCTTAACTTTTCTCTCTTATATTCCAGTTACATACATTTCAGTAGATTTCAAAATGTGAATTAAATCACCTTCCAGTAGATTTCAAAATGTGAATTAAATCACATTCCAGTAGATTTCAAAATGTGAATTAAGTAAAACTGAATCAAAAACCCTCTCAAACAAATGAAAATAGAGGATATTAAAAAAATAGTGTTTGTAGAGAGCTTATTCAAGGCATTGTGTTAAAAAATATGTGGGTCTGAAGAGAGAAGAAACTCTGATGAGAACAGAAATATTGCAGATAAACTAGATGAGAAAAAGATTTATAATGTATGTGTGCAAAACTATATGTCACAAAAAGGAATATTCAAAGTAGCTTAATATAATGCTTTGGTTTTCGTCTACCAAGGAACATACCTGGAAGAAAAACATTAAATTCAACATGACAATGAGGATGCCAGCTCTGTTCCCACATGTGCATGTCCACCTAGAAGCAACAATAATTAGATTCTGCTCTCAACTTAATGCTAAACCTGAATTTAAAGAGGGGAACTTTTTCTAATATGAAAATAGAATATACAGTCAATTGAAAATTGTGTTTTTAGTGTAGCACTCTTTGGCCTTGCAATTCTTTCCAGGATTTGCACTTACAGCAGTGTTTCACTGTTATCTTTCCACTTTTACAATGTTAAGTGTTGGAAGGCCTCTTAAAGGTCATCTAGACCCATCCCCTACTGCCATTGGCAAGGACATCTAACAATAGAGCAGGTTGCTCAAGGCATTCTCCAACCTTACCTTGAACACTGACAAGGTCAGGGCATCCACAGCTTTTTGGAAAACTGTTCCTGTGTCTAAGCCCCCTCACAGTAAAGAATATCTTCCTAATATCTAACTTAAATTTCCTCTCTTTCAGTTTGAAGCCATTACTCCTTGTCCTATCACTACTGTTCCTGACAAAGAGTCCCTCTCTGGCTTTGCTGTAGTCTCCTTCAGATACTGGAAGGTTGCTGTGACGTCTCCTAGCAACTTTCTCTTCCCCAGGCTGAACAGCCCCAACTTCCTCAGCCTGTCTTTGCAGGTGAGGCGCTCCAGTCCTCTAACTAATTTTGTGACCTTCCTCCTGACTTGCTCCAACAGTTCCATCTCCTTCTTAGGTTGGGGGTCCCAGAGCTGGATGCAGCACTCCAGGTTGGGTCTCACAAGAGCAAAGCTGAGGGACAGAATTACTTTCTGTGACCTAGCCCCACTACTGTTGATGCAACTCATTGGCTTTCTAGCCTGTGAGCTGGCTCATGTTGAGTTTTTCATCACATCCAAGTCTTTCTCTGCTGGGCTGCTCTCAACCCTTTCCACCCAACCTGTAGGTATGTTGGGACTGCCACGACCCAGGTGCAGGACCTTGCACTTTGCTTTGTTGAACCTCATAAGGTTTGCAGAGTTCCACCTCTCAAGTGTGGCAAAGTCCCTGTGAAGGACATCCCTTACCTCCAGTGTGTCAACTGCACCACACAGTTTTTCTCATTTCTTTTTTCTTTTTTTTCCCCAATCACAGTGAGCCAGCCCTACCCCAAAGCATTTTGGCTTTGCTTTTGAAAGTAAGAGGAAAATTGTCCTCCTCTGATCGCCAAATTTAGATTTTCCTCATTCTTCAAGTGCATAATAAGGCATATTTATGCAAAGCAAATATTCAGTGTTCAAGAACAAGCTAATTGGGTTATTTTCATAATTGGTAGTTTATTGCCCATTTGTATTCAAAACCGTTCCCGCTGAACTTCCTGAGCTGTGAAAAGCAGACACAGTGCTTTTGTATTACATGCTTTTTTTAGCTGTCAAGCCTAACTAAAGAATTCCTCACTTTTATTTAGAAAAGACCTTTGCAACATCTTCAGCTATGAGGCTTTTACAGGTTAATGGTTGAGCTAGTGCTGTGTCAATATTCTTGTCCCAGAGACAGTGCAAGAGCCTCCCAAGCCTTAGGTCCATCCTTCCCACCTGGGAATCCCATTGTAGAAGTATTACCTAGAGCTAAAGGTTTTTGGGGAAGTAGCCTACACCTCACTGTGCATCTTCCTCCAGACTTCTCTTTACAGATTCCTGAGGCTGTATTTTAAGAGCAGGGGCAGAGCAATTTCCTTGCTTTTGCTGTCAAGAATTGCATGTGTATCAGTGTACTTTAAAAATATTGTTTTAGTTCTGTTTATAGATTAAGCACACTTTGGTCTTCAGTAAAATTCCCTGACAATGGCACTGAAGAGAAAGAGAAACAACCATCAGCAACTCATATAGTTATTCTGTTGGATATATTAATGTTTACAGACTCTCAGACACAGATGACTTTTGCCACAACGGCTAATCTGTGTTGCTGGGTAATTTGGCCTTGGATATTTCCCAAGTATAAAAAATGGAAAGGCTAAGAGAAAAAAAAAATCTATGCTCATAAATTTGATTTTTCTTTATGAAGTTCACAATGAAAACTGTTGAAACCTGGAACCCAACTCTTGCCATTTGATGTATTCTATGTGTCTAGCAGAAGTCCATAGATCTCTAGATACAAAAAGAATTTAAGATTAAAACTAAGAAGCTACTGCACCCAAAGGGTGCCTTCCCTCCCAGCTGTTCATCTCTGCACTTGAAATATCTTGGTGTTATGCTACTTTTTATGAATTAATCTTCACAAGCTAATAATATTTTCATGAGTTCAAATTAACTGCTGCATGGACAGAGCTTGTTGATTTGCAAAATAAACTGGTTTTTGGCATCTTTGTTAGATGTAGTTGTGTGGGAAGAGGAATTATCCAGACTGCCATTTACTTACTAGGAGAAAACATGTGGACAGGCTTTAATTACAGATCATGTGGAAAACACATCATTAAATAGAAAATTCTTGTTGAGAGCCTTTGTTGAAGATAGAATTAAACCAAGGTGAACTTAACTACCAAAGCGGTATTTATGCTTGCTATACAAAGTCAAAATCTTGAGTAGCTAAAATACATTTTTCAGATTCAATGGATTTTAATGGAGAGAAAATTGCCTTCTCAAATGTGCTATATAAATAAATCAAACACTTCAGAAACCAGGACCTGTGTTTTCATCTGTGATGAAAAGAGACAATATTGGTCCTATGAAGTTATGGTTACTTCATAAGTTGCAGTTTGGGAACAATTTCCATCAATATTATCCACCAGTCCTGGCTCTGTTTTAAAACCTTATTTCTGTACACCTTTGTGTGGGTCTCTGTAAACCTGTCATTCCTTATTGCCTTCTAAAGAAATATCTATTTGCCTTGCTTATGTGGGCTACAAATTCAGCTTATATTGACCATCTCCAGATATAACATCATCATTTGGTGAAGAGGTGGAGAAGCAGCAGCGTAGAGGATTCTGTGAATCTAATCTCCACAGTGTAGATGTTTATTAGAGAATCTTTGTGTGTGACCATAATTGATTTGGACATGGCCTTCATTTAATTTTTCACAGAATCTCTATTCTGTTGCATGTTTTAGTTTAGTTTGATGAGCACTGTTGGGTCTGATTTCTGGCCTCAGTACCTCAAAGACTGAAAACTCCCCAGTGATTATGGAAGACATTTTCCTGATCAAAGCATAATCTTTCTGCCTCTGGGTATTGCAGACCCACGTATTCACCTTTTCTCTGTGGACTCAACAGCTCAGCCCTGCTGCTATGGATCACAAGAACACAATGACAGCAGCCATTTGATATTCTCTTCAGCAGCAACTTATGTAAGAGGTTTTACATGTTAACATACATAATACCAGATGATTTTACTTGAAGTTAGAAATCTTATAGTCCCATAATTTACTCAAGAACCAAACTCATCTTCAAGGAACAAAGTGAGGATGAAAAGATACTGCAAAGCCTCAGCTCTTTGGAAAGAAGACATAGACTGCATAAGATTTTCAGACTATCAGCTTAAATAATTTTGCCCAAAGAGCAAATCTGGCAATGCTACATATGACACAGATGGAACTAGGGACTGTACACAGGATCAGATGTAATCCTGTGGGTAATCCCATAGTCTCTTCTTCATTGATGGAGTTCAGCTAGCATTCACTTGAAAGAGCTAGAATAAGGATCTCAAAATCTCACCTCAGCAGAGTCGGTAAAAAAGAGGAAGAAACCAATCAATCTTTCTGTTGCATATACAGTGGGAAGAACATTTGCAGTTTAATAAGATGGGATTTTGAACTGAAACTAAAAGAAAGTTGAGAGTCTGCCATCCTACAGTGATGAATAAATATTTGTGCAAGTACCTATAGACGCACTATGTACATTTCTTGGAAATACAGCAGTGTACATGCTTGGTGGGAAGGAATTAGAAATAAGGTGAAGAAGGCACATTGAAGTAAATATAAAGGAGCACCTCTACACTCTAAAGCAAGCCTGGGTCTTTGTAGTCTCAGTCTAGTCAGAATATCATAGAGGTAAATTGAAAGCAGTTATTAATCAGCACCTCTCCAGCATCTGATAGCTCCCCTCTAATTGTAGTAAATGGAGTAAGACACATGAAGAATCCTCAAATGTCAATTGTTGTCCATGGATGACTATAGAATTATTGATGTGGACCTTTTCAAAAGAGAATTTGCAATGCATTGCAACAGCTCTCTTAAAATCACTGATAGTTTTGGTCTTTCTAAGAAAATTTACATTCCACAAATACAATAATGAGAATTGAACCGCATTGCTGAGGGCAAAAACAAGAACATGACTTATACCTTGGCAGTAAAATAGTTAAAGAAACTTCAGAAATTAAGAAATATAGTAGCCTTCTTCCTTTAAAATTTTGAAAAGGACCATCAGTCTGTGTTTTACAAAGTAGTTAAGTGTAGAAGAAACAACGTGTCTCTGCAACATGAAGTGTGTGAAGTGCCTGCCAATACTGGGTTGTTAGGTGAAAGGCTGTGAGGACTGACTGTACTGTGATGTGTCAAGAGATATCAATATTGATTTAAGCTGTTCAGGACACACAGGACACCTTTCAATTATTGCTAATGGGATGTGGAGCTCTTTCATTGTTCTCAGTCTCTGCGTGCCTTTCCTACATTACTTCAATATAAAAATGACAAATGAGAATTTGAACATTTTCAGGTATAAAGACCCCAGTGAAAGTCATCTATTTCTCAAGATTTTCTGAATCATGGGCAGGAAGCATGTTTTTATACAAGACTGACTTTTCTGTAAAAATTTTGTCCTTTTCCCTACTTTGTCAGTATTTATTTTGTTTTGCAATCACTGCCTTTGCTATGGGCTATCAGGCTGCTGCTCCTGCTTGTGCAAAAGCCTTTGCTTCCAAAGAGAAGCTAGTTTGTGTTTTACTTAGATGAGAATTGGGATGTATAATTGCTACAGCTGATGTGTTGACAAAGGCTGTCCTGGTGTGAAAGTGAAGAATTCTGCTTTTATGTCCCTTGTGCATTTTCCATATGAGTCTGGAGTCACCAGATGTTGCTCTTTCTACTGTCGCTGCAGCGTCTCTTGAGTGCCCTTTCCTTCTTGTTCATCCACACCTTTGGTAAATATTAACCTAGGTCTTAATTGTCAGACACACTAATTCTCCTTTATTTGTTACTGCCATCCTTTCTCTGCAGCTCTATAGGCTGATTTCTTTGAAAGAACGATCAACTAGACAGTTTTAAAATTGTATTATTATTGTCTTTTACCAATAATTGTAAAAAGTAAGTATCTCTCAATGCAACAGGAACAGAGACTTACTGAATCTAAACCTAGAAAATACCTGTTTTGAAATTGGGCTTTGATAGCCATTTAAAAACTAAAATTTAAAAATTTTTGGGAATTTTATGCTTATTCTTGAAACTCAGCTGTGTGGAAACACATTGGACTCAGAAATATACTGACCCAGGTCTAGGTCAAGCTTGCCTTTGAAGTGTGCAAATTAAAACTTGCAGAAGAGAATGATCACAGTGCAATTACCTCACATTACAGCACAGGCAAACAGCTGGCATGGTGCTGTTTGTTATATGTGAACAGTGTGGTTGGGATCCTCTGGAGCACAGATGTAAATTATCCCCGTCCCTGAGAGATTACAGTGAAAAAACAAAAAATGAGAAAACCATGTGTAAACACATTTATAATAGGAGAATTATTTAAAATGCCACTGTGAGAGAAGGAAAAAGGAAAACTCATGCAAGATTTACAATGAATTTTAAAAATTTGCTTTTTATAATATTTATTTTGGAAGATACTGTGCTGTGTGTCTGTCTCATTCAGAAGTCCTACTGAGATACCTTTGAAACAGCGATAAATCATAGTCTCCTACAGTCTTGCTGCTTGGAAAAATCTACACACACACTAGCAACAGAAAATTATTCTGTGAGAGCCACTCTTTACTTTTAAATGTACAGTATGTAATAAAAGAGCTGCTTACAGAAACCTCCTCTCCTTTGGCAAAATGAAAAATAAAGTTAATTGATGATGGTGTGCAGTCACCAGCTTTGCATATTTTAAGGCATAACATTGTGTGGATAATAAGTGTCTATCAAAGAGAGATTTTTTTCAGAAAGAACACAGACTGGATGTTAAATAAAGGCTATTAAATATCATTAAGCAGTCACGGCTTTTATTAAGATGTGTTTTTAATGCATAAGAGATGCATAAGATACTTGTGTAGTTGTCCTATCTGAAGTGCATGATTCCAACTCTAAAATGTAATTCAATCCCAGAGGAAGACAGGTTTTTTTTTTTTTCTTGTGAATGTGAAAAAATCTTGAAATTTGATAGCAGCATAATGTAAAAACCTGCCTTAATAAAAGTTTCTAAATTGATATTTTGAATTAGTATTGCTTTGACATGGTCATTCTCCTGCTACAATGTCTCTTGTCCCCTACCAGCCCGTAAGGTCCATGGTAATCTTTGGTGAAAAGCCTGCACAGCTCCTGCTTTAAGGAGCTATGTTCAGGTCAGGGATGATTTGCTGTCAGTTTAGGCAGACTCAGGTCTATGTTTTCAGTCTGTATGGAACAAATATCTTCTCTAAATATTTAGACTGCGCTTAAAAAAAAAATATTGAAGTTAGGATCAAGACTAAAGACTCCAGGAGGAGGCAAGAACTAACAGAAGTTGGCAGAAAAATCACATATTACTAATTTGTGACTGAAAATGTGGGGCTAAGGTTGGATCCCTAGATTGTCTTCCTGCTAGTGTGGGTCTTCAGGCACTGGAAAAAAAATCATGTCTATCTGCCCAATGCCAGTTTATGATATCCTACAAATCTTCAAAAGTTTTGTTGAAAGAAATGCTAGCTAGGATGGAACAGTAAGTAGCATTAAAGCTTAATTAAAAAAGGAAAGAAAAATTTTATAATAATTCTATGCAATTTTCCATTGAGTTAAATTTGGAGTATGTTGTTATTATTGCTAAGGAGATTTACTTGACAATGAATACTTGAGGTTTTATGATAAGGAGATTTTCATATCAATTAAAAACTGCTTAATTTTATGCATTTAAAATTCTTATATATTCTTGTGTATACATGTACAAGTCACCTTTTTTTATAAGGTTTTCTGCAAAAATCTCTTTATCCCTCTTTTTTATTTTTTATTTTTTAAAAAACTTTTAGTACACTTGTTAAAAGGAAGCTGCTAAGGAAATAATTGAGACACTACAGTGCCAGATGGTGGGATTTGCAATGGTCACTGAATTTTCATACCCAAAAAGATTTGGTTTATTTTGTGAAAGCTCTATGAAACACCTGTTTTAGTTTTTTTCAGTTCAATTTGTGCCTGTATGAATGGTCTCATCCCCTATGACAAAGAAATCAGTCAATGGGTTTACCTACAAGATGTAATTTCCTAATTTCTTACTTGGAATGGTCCAATAAGAATGATTTTAATCAGAATTCTCTACAAGTACACTGTAAGAGAAGATAAAATGGAAAAAGTATTGAACAGAACAGCTTATGCTTAAAATAGTTAATGGATACTAACAATTTTTTTTGAGCTAGAATTAATCAAATATATAAAATGAAAGGATGAAAAAAAATGACCCTTCAGACTTAACAGGAGGAGCAATTAAGCTTCTTGATTTTGCAACAGCAATGGGAACGATGCTGGGAGGAAAAAAGCCTGAGGCATTTGGTGATATGACAAATAGAACCTCAATTATGCAGTGTTTTCTCAGCTGCAAATGCAGGTGTTTGCAGAAGCAGTGCAACTGTTCATCCTTTTGGATGCACAATTCCCTTTACTGACATATCTGAATAATGATTCTTTTACCATGTGTTTATCCTTAATGGCTCCAGGGCTTTCTACACATTTCCACATTCCACATCCCCCTCTGCAGCCCCCATCCGCCACTGCCCTTCCCCCTATAACATGCAAAGATATTTAAAAATAGAAGAAACCCCAGAAACCAAATTTTTCCAGTAGTGTACTAAGGACACTCCTCCAAACCCAAGAAGGTTTTGTCTAAATTTCACTCATCATGACTGTGGCTCTCTCTCTATCACCTTGTTCAGAATATGTAACCATGCTATAAAAAATGAGACTCACTTTTCTACAGATGTGAATGAGATTTTAGTGCATGTGTACATATCCATGTACACACACCGGGGAAGATTTGGTAACGTTCATGGAAGTATCACTGGGGAAGCATTTATTCCTGTCTACACTCCTATTTTCAAACAGTATTCTCTTTTTCCTCTCTGTCAGAGACATTCAAGATTGCTTAATGGCTACTTTCCTAGCTCTTATTTTTAATTGTCGGCTCCTATTAAGAAAAAAAAATTAAAATGAAAAAAGTCTCAAAACAAACCATCCCCATAAGAGACTGAGGAAGCATTGTGTTGTCATGGTTGTATAGAAAACCTTGAAAACTGGACTAAATGTAACTGAGTGTTACCATTCATTTGGCAGTGCTGCTTGATGTCTGAAAATAATTGGTTTGACTCACATAATTGACCTATGCAATTTGTTTTCTCCCAGCTTCGACACCAGCAATGATGCATTCAGCATCACTGTTCCTTTTTTTCTGAGTTACTGCAACATGTAGGAAAACAGGAGCAGCCGTTTTCTTTTTTGACTAAAAAGTTTTAGGTTAGTTCCTCCAGCACCTTGACTTTCTGGATTGTGAGAGTCCCTCTTCCTTAGTTTAAGGAATTCAAGTGAAAACAGCCAGATGATGCACCAGGACTGTAAAAGCTGGAGGCAATATACATGTGAACACCCTGTGTGCTGGTGTTTCAGAGGGGATGTAGGACTTCAAACCACTAAAAGAGAAACAGCTGAATTAATTCCTCAGATAAATATTTCAAACATGCTGAAAGCGTTACAAGTGGTTGACTCTTTGAGATGCAATTAGAGCAGCACACAAAAATTTGTTAGCACATTTTCAGGGAAAGAGAACATAATTGAAACACACTGTTCCAGAACAAGAACACTTTTCAGATCAATTGTTTTGGAGTTGAAAATTGAATTTTCCAGGACTGAAAAGGAGATTTGTGCTCTATGGCATGGGAGTTACATGACTTTAGGACATTTGGATTGTCTTTTTTATGCATTATAATGGTAGAATAACAGAACAAAAGGGGTTGGAAAGTTGTAGGCATCTGCCATGGGGACTATGCATCTCCAGGATGCAGAGGTACTTGCTAGCATCTCCCCACAGTTACAGCAGACACCTTTGGAAACATGCTCATGATTTCCTAACAGGCTATTCTGAATCCTGAAAGCTGAATATATTATCTTCAAGAGCACTTTACTTCAGTACAAGTGCACTACTTTTCATCTTATTTTTGTGAGAGTCTTTGACTTGCTCTTTCTGATAATGATGCTCCACACAGACAGGCATTGTCCAAGAAGTGTTAGCTTGGCCTGGGGTTACATTTTGTAAGTATGGGCACAATGTGTTCTCTGTAACTACTTAACATGAATACCATTTGTTTGGATGGCAAGAAGAAATGTCTTGAAGGTGGGATAAACTTCTAGAAAATGGCAAAGCCATCTACAAGCCACTGGAAAAGGCAGTCCTGCTCTAAGCTCTTCTGTTGAATTAGATTTCTCTCTCAGGGACTGAGCACTCAGCTCAGAAGAGTCAAACTCTATTCAAAACATTTTCTGTGCATCTGGTAAGCTCTCAGTACACAACTGTAAAGAAAATAGTTGGATTACACAGCAGAAACTGAGACAGAAATTGAATTTTTGGAGTATGATCTGTCTCTTCCATCCCCATCCCCACCAATGAACTAAAAGATCTTTTCAGCCCTTTTCTGAAACATTGGATTTACACCTTGCAGTTACACCCATGTGCCTTTTGCAGTGTCAGCTGCATCCAGCACGGCACATTTAAGGCAGTTTTGGGCATGCTGTAGTCCAGCATTTCAAGAAGATGGTCTTCCATCTACCTGCTATGTCTGCCACTCCTCTGGCTTCTTTCCTTGCTCGGGCACAGGTGAAACACTAGAACTTCTCTTAAAAAAAAAGTCTGGATCAGTTTTAATCTAGATGTTTCTCTACATGTGTAGACCTGCATCTGGTATAGCACAAGTGAAATGTGATGGGTAAGAAGGGTAAGGGGTGTGTGTAAGAATGGGGTTTATATGTTAGAGGCTGATAAAGCATCTTAAATGTGCCAGTTCAGTAGGATTTCAATTTATCTCCATGGGGTCCAACATCTACAAATGTCACTGATGGGAGCTGCCATATCTCAGCCATTTGCAAACTCACATGCTAATATTCTCAATTTTTTTAGTGATGTAGCTTTTTTGTCCTTGACACATTCCAGGGACAGCAATCCTTTTTATTGTCCATACCCTACAATAGGGCTTCAAAAGAAGGAGCCCCAATGCAGATGTGAATGTGTGGAAAATTCCAGAGTACTATCTACTGTGCTTCTTGCAGTGAAAGCTCCTACATGCCTTTTGTTTCTTCTTCAAATTTTCTTTCTAACTAAGGGTCTTCTTATTTGATTACACAGTTTCATCACTTCTTATACTCCTGTCTGCTTCAAGACTTGGGTGTGCTAGAGGCATTTCCTATAATAATTTTTTTCTTATCTAAATAGTTTAAATCTCCAATGGGGCTCTTTTTCCCTTTATCTTGTTTTCTTTCTTTCTTTTTTTTTTAAATTATATTTTGACCTGCTGCTACTTCCCATATTTTCTTTGTGAATTTCTTTCCTTTTGTCTCTCTTGATCTTCTCTCATTGTCTGGTCCCTTAGCAGACTTTTATTCTTCTCTTCATTTACATGCAGAACAGAAATGTTCTCTAGTGTTCACAGCTGTATGATAAGCTCTGATTTTAATATTCTAGTTCTGGGTAAAAAGTCTTGCTCACACAAGGGAATGACTCATTCTCTACTGCATTCTAATCTGGCAAGTTTAAAATGATTTAGCTTGAGATCAACTTCTCATAAAGGAGTCAGGACTGGCTCCCTAGCAGCTTTTCAAGATTACTTTCTAAGATACTGCGCTTTCTACTTGAGATCAGATAGCAAAATCTTCACAGAAAAGTGGTATATCTAGTCTTGTACTGTAATTGATGCCTAAATCTCTGGAGTTAAATTATGCTTATCATGCCTTGAAAACTGCAAACATTAATAAAATGATCTGTATTGGTTCCAGAGCTGCCAGCCACTGAGAGAAGCACAACTTATTCCCTAACTTCTTTGTTCCCTAACACGCCTTCCTCCCACACCCAATCATATTTCTACATATTGATAAGATGCCCCTGAGACTTGTCTTCTGCAAGGTAAGCAACTCTAGCTCTCTCAGCTTCTCCTCAAATGAGGCATGCTCTGAGCTCTTACCTTACTCATCTTTGTGGTTCCTTTGTGGCCCTGGACTTTCCAGTGAACTGGACTCTTCCCACATCTCTTTTGTTCTGGGGAGCCCATATCTAGATCCAGCACCAGAGATGTGTCTTACCAGCTGTCCTGGGTCCACCAGCATCCTCTGGTCAGTGTCTGCAAAATTGCTTTCTCTAAGAGCACTCTTATCCCAACAGAGTGGTCCAGCTTATCCAGAGGGAGCTTTTTGGACATGGACACAGCTCAGAGGTTGCCTAAAACAAGGAAAGAGTCATTTACTAGAATGTGCTTATGATCCTTTTCTGGGATAGGAATTCCAGACCAAAATTTCCATCAAATAGTTTAAATAATCTTTAGACATGTCTGGATGTGGGAATCCAGGAAATTCTTCTAGCTGCCCTGGAGGCCTTGAGACCCTGCCCAGGGGGCTCAGAGACCTTGGCACAGAGCCCAGGACCCCTGAACCTTTAAGTTAGCCCTTGGAAAAAACAATTACCAACCTTGTATGAAGAATTAAAAGCCACAAAAGTTTAGATAGAATGATAGTGAATTTATCACAGGGTGAAAAAATAGATTTTTGGGATTTTTAGAATGGGGGTTCAGGGGGCAAGATGGGGGAATCTGGGCATGTCCAGCCTTTCTCCTTTTTCTTCTTGGCATCCATCTTCTGCTGAGATGTTGGTGTTTTTAGATTGGTTTAGAGTAGAAGCTTACTGTCTAACATAGGTGATAGGTATTGGAAAGTAGTTGTAAATATTGTACACATAGTTTTTAGTATAAAGACATAACACTGCCCCAGGGCAGGCAGAGTGCCTTGGACTGTCAGTGCTGAGCGGATCTTGGCAGGACAGGAGAAAGAATTTTATAGATAAGATACAATAAACAGCCTTGAGACCAAGAATGAAGAGCTCTGACTCCTTCTTCGAGTGCTGGGCTGGGAAAAGAGACTTTCTAACTTTTCCTGGGGTCACTCTGACCAGCTAAAATCACTGAGATCTGGACTCTCATAGTTGCAGTGTTATTGCAGTGTTATTACATCACATGATCAAGTCTCTGTAATGGTGCCTATAAAGTAAATCTTTATCATGAGGGAAAGAAATTGAGTCCATTGGAGAGCGGATAGATTTTTTATTAATACTTTAAAATGATTAATTATTTTCAACAAATAAGCCTAGGAGTTTTTATTTCTGAAAACATTCATTAGTAAGTTGTTAATTTTTATTTATTTAATTAAATAAACATCATGCTGCAAGCAGTCTATTATGTTATGGAGCACATCTAATTGTTCAGGCCCAAGCTGAGATTAAGAAAATGCTTTAAAAATTTGAATGGATAATTTTTCACTTGAGAGCTACCTTTGTAATCTCCAATCTTTGTTTTTAAGGCAATGAGATGTCGGTTGCACTTTTCTTGTTAAAGCATACCTTGCTGCTCATAATGTCTTAGTATCCACACTTACATAATTCTTGAAAAGTGGATTTTGGAACCTCAGGAAGATGCTATGAATTAGAACATTCTAAGAAAATATTTGTCATCAGAAGTTGGTGAGTACACTAACTACTCATTTTGAAATGCAAGTTGAAAGGGATTCACACAAAAATATGTTCAAAAGGAAATAAGTGTCTGCAAGATATGCCAAGCATGAAATGTCATGCCCTCTCTCTTCATTTGCCAGAGATGTCTCTCTATTGGTGCTGCTCAGGACATAGACTCATGAGCCTGGAGGCTCCAATCTCTCTGTCCTTGCGAATGGAAAGAACTGCTTGGAGAAGCCCAGATGGATGGTGAAGAATTGCTGGAGGGTCTGCTGGATTTTTGTGAGGAGGCAGCTGGCATCTACTCAGCTGTCTTTCACAGAACTGACTTTGATCCTATTCATGTTTTCATGGTAATATCAGTCTCTGAACAAATGAGCCTTAATCACTGAGTTAGGAGTCGACCTCTTCCTCATAGGAAATAACATGGGAGAAGGCAAGGAATATTTTTCCCAAATGGAAAGGTTCACACAATTGTCTTGACCACTCCATGGAACTTTGCAAAACTCCTTTATGTGGCTTGGATTTCTAATATTGCAAATATGTGTCTGTATGCAGGGGGAAAATATTGTAAATGTGTTTGCTATTGCTGTGGTTTAAATCCAGCCAGGAAACAAACCCGACACAGACCCTTGCTCACTCTCTCATCAGTGAGATTGGGGAGAGAATTGGAAGAGCAACAAGTAGAAAACTTGTGGATTGAGATCAAGACCGTTAGGGAAAGCAGAAGCTATGTGTGCAAGCAAAGCAAAATACAGAATGAATTCACTGCTTCCCATGGGCAGGGAGCTGTTCAGCCGTCTCCAGGAGAGCATCACATGTGATGGTCACTTGGGACTCCACCACTCCCAATGTTCCCGTTTGCTCCTTCTTCCCCCATTTTCTAAATTGACCATGATGCCATATGGTCTGGAATATCCCTTTGGTCAGTTTGGGTCACCTGTCCTGGCTCCCACATACCCTCGACTTTCTCACCAGCATGGCAGTACAAAAAGGGAGAAATGGCCTTGGGTCTGTGTAAGCTCTGCTCAGCAGCAACAAAAACATCTCTATATTATCAACCCTGTATTCAACACAAATCCACAGCACAGCCCCATACCAGACACTGTGAAGAGAATTATCCCAGCTGAGACAAGTACTATATAGGAAAATGCATTGCATTAAGCACATAAAATCTTCAAATTCAAGTGTGTAATTAGTACTATTGCATGTGAGTGGGTGTTCTTTGGACTGCAACACTTAGCAGATTTGTAATGGCTTTAAATTATTAAATAATGACATAGCAATTATAAGCATGCTTAAATTTTTGGCTACAAAGAGGTTTCAGGAGCACTTATGATTAAACCCTGCTATAGCACAAAGGGCCAACAGGTTTTGTCAAGGTGATTCCACGTCAGCTTTTTTGTATGCACAAATGCATTATTTAAAAAAGGAACTTTTTATAGTTTGAAGCAACCTTGTCACAGCAGACTGGAATATCATCATGTTTTTTGAGATTACAAATTAACTTATGCTGGTCTCAGTTCTGCCATGGCAAAATTATTTCTGATTTCTAAACCATTACATTTAAAGCTAGCTCCTATCTTCATGATAGCATTACAAAATGTGGATGTAAATAGGGCTTGAAAGAGGAGTCTCATAAACAGGAAAATATTTAGCAGTGGCTATGAAAACCTCAAAAGATAAATGTTCATAAATAATTCTGGGCTATCATTAATTTTTCTTTTTAAGATAACATGGTGAAATGAATAAAAGGGCAGAATCACGATGTAAATCTAGTTAATGAACAAAATTTGGGCTTTATAGTGCAGAATTAGCTGATGTTAGTCAAATATGTGTCTGAAATAAATATATGGATAGGCACAAGAAAGAGAGAGAGAGATAATGTGTCATATTACAAAATGATGACTCCCTTATCTAAGCCATTGAAGTAAGAGGGAAAAACTAATCAAAGAGTTAGAGATCTTCCAAAAAACAGTGAGCCTATGCAGAAGAGACATGAAGAGATATTCAGAGACTAAAGTTCATGCTTCTTAAGGTAGAACTAAAACAAAAAGAAAAGAAATTCTAATTAAAAAAGAATCAACAGAATATATCTTTGTCTACAAGCCAAGTGATTTTATACACTGAAATAAGGGAGGATCTTTCATGTATTCCTGGTGGAAAATGTCATACAGTGGTAGAGCAGAGGTATTTTGCAGTTGCCTGTAGAAAACTAGAATTCATCTTTGTCAACTACAATATCTCCTTTAATATATTTCAGCTGCCATATAGCATCAAAGGCACTTCAGCCTCCTGCTGAGTGTGTTTGAATGCTGCCTCACTGTGAGACCCTTTCCTTTTGGAAAAAAATCCACATGGCTTTTTCTGTCTGTTACTTTTTTGGCTATAGAATAAAGAAGGGAAAGAGGAAAAGTATGATAAATGAAATATTTAGGAAATTAATATGACAACTGTGAAATCAGTATTTCCTTGGTGCAGCTACAGTTGCTGTCAATAAAATGCAGTTAATTTAATTTTTATGTTTCATTAAAATAATGGATAATTAATACGTTAATGAACCATTTTTAGATGGAAAATCTTTGAAAGTTTGTAGAGCTGTAATGTGAAACTTATGTGTGAAAATCTCTGCAATAACAGGATCTGTCCATGGATTGTTTCTGTTGTTCTTGTCATTACAATTTGAGGAGAAAGATTCTCACAAGAAAACTGCCAGAAATGGTTACAACACCATTACTGCTTTATTTCTCAGTCTAAATCAGAAGAAGTGAAGTTCACATTTCCTTCTTATTTTTTAATTTGGGGATTATCTAAACATAACTCAAATAACAGTGCTTCTTCCTTAGAATATTTATTGTTTTAAAAGTTTGATAGTGGGCTAAGGATAAAGAGACATTCTCAGCCTTAAATAATTTAGTCTCCAGCAGCACCCAAATCTCCAAAGAGCAAGAACACAACTGTAAATTTCTTGAAAATTATAGATTATTTATTGTATTTAATGTATTTTTGACAAAGATGAGGAAACATCACAGCATTTAACAATTTTCCTTTGATTTCACAGCTTCCAATGTTTTTTCCCCAAAGTTCTCAGCATATTTCAATAGACTTTGACAACATTACTTTCTTAACAAACTTCCATTCAGGTGGGAAGGTACATAGCATTCAAGATAATTTTTTTTTTTAATACTAAGTATTTACAAAGTTGAAGTTGAATAATTGTACTGCAATTATTTTTCTGCAGGCTGATATTTCAGGATGTGGGGATTTCCATTTGGAAAAGCATTGAAAGGTATGTTGTCTCCTTAATTTCTGGGGGCTACATTTAACATATTCTTAAATGAAACAAACAAACGGAATAGAAGAAGGGCGGGAAGGAAAAATTATTAAGTAAAAAACAGTAAGCAACAATTTATACTAGATGGTAGTCTGACTCAAAAAAAGAGAGCAACAAAAGCTTTGTCTGCATTGGGGAAAAAGGCAGCTTAGCACTGCTGTCATTGCTTCTGGCAGTGATGCCCAAGGTCCCTGTGGCTGCAAGAGCATGCTTCAAAGAGCTGCTGAACATCACCAACCAATTTAGTTCCAGCTCTCTGAAATACAGTGCTCATCTAGAAGTGTTCTATTGTCAGGGCTATTTCATAGAAAAATAAGACACCTGTTCTATTCAAATGCTTGTGCTGTAAACCAGCTGGGGCCAGCACCGGTGCACACAAAGTGTTGCAATTTTGGGATCGTTGATTTGAGCTCTGGATACAGCCTTTGCTGGCAGTGATGGGTGAAGCTGGGAATGAATAGCCTTTGCCTTTGGAGAGCCCCAGTGTTTGATAGCAGTGGAAGCGAAGACACTGAGAAAGCCTGGCTAGAGTTTCAAGCAAAATATAACACCTTGGTGGCTGAAAATATGAAACATGGAACCCACAAAGTATAACTCTTCTGGCAGCTTAGTGTGAACATTGCAAAGAATAATACAAACTCAGTGAAACTTTTTCAGTGTCCTTCAAAATATGGAAAACAGATGCAATATACTCTTTTGGTAATGAATTTTATTAATGTCTATGTTAACACTAATATAATCATAGGGATAAAAAGAAAAAGCTCAATTCCAATAATCCCCTTTGCAAGCAGTTTGTCCTTTGTATTAATATATAACTCCAGAACTGAAAACACTTTGTAGGGCAAGAAAACACTATAATAACAACATAAAGGAAAGATCCTGACAGTTTGTATGATAATTTTTGTCCTTAAATTATACTTAATTCCATAATTATGAACATGTAATTATTATGGTTATGAATATGACTTATTTATTTCACATATTACAATATGATTGCAGTCATGAATGAACTTTCTCTGTTGCTCCTGTCTGAAGTGGTGGTTTTCTGAGACATGGAGTCAGTCTAGTGCTAGCTGGCTCTGCAAGATGAAGCTGCAGCCTTCCTCCTCTTCACTTTGCCCTTCTGAGGCTCACCTTTCTCCCCAAACCAAGCTGATTTACTCACTGCTTGGGTTGCTAAGAAGGCAAGAAAAAGGTGAATTTTATTTAATTATCATTATGTTGTATACATTACATTTTATCTAATTTTTAATAGCTGCATATGTACTCTATAAATCAATTTACATGACATTATTTATATAATGTAATTTAGAATATGCTAAACTTGCATTCAAATTATAAGAGTTTGGCACAATGGCAGCTCTCTAGAGCTCAGGATATGCCTCATTATCAGCAGAATTTTAGCTTTAATTAATATTTATAAAGGAGTTTGGGCACAATGAACTGCAATGCAGTTGCAAATGCACTCAAGCACATCAATTTTAAGGGGATTTTATTATGGGTTAAATTGTGATGTCTTTAGGAACTTTTAGTAGAACTTTGCTCAGTAAATAATATATTTATGGTATAGCCTAGTGATATTTCCAAAATTCTCCAGCAACTGTGCTGAAAGTGGACCAGAACTGCAGAGTCTGTGAAATCACACATCATCTCATGCAGGCAGACAGGGATGCAGGCAGCTGCTCCAAGAACTGGGTCTGTACAGGCAGACTTTGGGCCCATGGTCCAGACTAGGGTCTTGTCAAGAAAACGCTGTATTTGATGACATATGATGGTGACATGAAAGACAGGTTTTCTGAGCGCAGAAAAAGGATTTTGAACATGAATAATTTGTGTTGCAATTATTTAGTGTTCATTTCTGCTTTTTCTGTCCTGATTTTCAGTCAAGAAAGTCTTTAATTAGAGTATTTTTTTTAAATACATTTTTTTGCAGTATATCAGAAACCTGCCTTAATAGTATGAATCAGATCACTTTAGTTTCACCTTTAAAGTCACTCCTTTCACTCCTTTCACTGTGTACTGGTTTAGGGCAAATTTGTTAAAGAATATGCAAAGGAGGGCCCTTCCAGAAAGCGAAACCCACACGGCCCCTCCCCCCAACCGGTTCGGGAAAAAAATTCCTCGGAGAGAGGTGGAAAGAACCTGTTTATTTGACTGGCCCCGCACCCCCCAGCACACAAAATGAACAATACCCGATGACACCGCTCTGAGAAAGATGGCAAAATCAGAAA
This sequence comes from Zonotrichia leucophrys gambelii, assembly GCF_028769735.1. NCBI lineage: Eukaryota > Metazoa > Chordata > Aves > Passeriformes > Passerellidae > Zonotrichia > Zonotrichia leucophrys. The sequence continues at coordinate 99,807,992 of NC_088171.1, read as the reverse complement.
GTCTCTTTCGGGGGTGGTTGCTCTGTTCTCAGTCCCTCCGGCGCTGGGCCAGCCACTGCAGCTGAACCCTTGGTGTTCCCGGGTCCCAGTCCGGAGCAGGTTCGAGATGGTCACAGGAACAGGAGAGGAGAAACAGTCCAGGAAGCAATGTGGACTGTTTAGCTAGAACTAGCTAATAAGCAGAGGCAGAAAGCAGAGCAGAAGCAAGAGCAGAAAAAGAGAGCAAGCAAAAGCAGCAAGCGAAAGCAGCAAGCCCAAGCTGGAAGTAAAAAAAAACAGCTCTGTGTACCGCTTGTCTCTGTGTCCTGATAAGAGAAACCCAAACAAAACTTCCACTCTTCAGTGCCGGTCTTAAAGGCACAGAACAGATGAATGGGGATATACAAGCATCATAACGTCACCCCAGGACACACTGACAGAAGCACTGAAAATTGCTGAAGTATCTTTTATAGCACCTGGATCCTTAACAGAGGCCTGACTGTTCCCCAGAATATAATGAAATTAATTGAAATTGTAAACTCAGACAATGACAAAAAGATGAATTGTAGAAATATTTCTACTTCAGAGTCCAAAAAGTTCTTCTGGTCCTATTGTGTCCTATCAGGTTCAAGTATAGTATCTCTGGTAATATCACTACAAATAAACCTTGTAAAAGTGACATTTTCATTGTTAATATTATTACAAACCTGAGTGCAAAGGGTCAATGGTAAATTAAAATAAATAGGTGAAAAGGAGATAAAACAACACAATTCATTAACTGTTTCTAAGTTTTTGAGAAGTTTTTATTTCAGTGAATGCATATTTTTTCAGCTGTAAACTTCATCCAAGTGTGAGAAGAAGACAGAACACTTCCCAGTGTGCTATGAAATGGAATCTCTACAAATGAGCTCTCCTGAGGTTTGAGTCACCTTTTACCATTTTTGTCATTTATTTATCACTAATTCATGGAAGCTGTCCTTGACGTCGACAAGCAACTTGTACTGTTAAGGGTGGGAGGTAGGGAGGATTCCACTGGCATTTTTTAAAAACATTCACTGAGGGATAGGAACATTACAAAACATGATTCTGTGCCTTTAGAGCACCTAAGGAAAAGTCATTTAAGCAGCTGTTAATGACCAAAACAGGCAGTCTAGTAGTAAATTGGGCAAAAACCTGTTCCTCTCCCTCCCCCATCCTGCTGTAGCTTTCAGGAAGATGGTAAGTTTTGCTGTAATTGGACTTTATTCTTTTGGATAATGGGAACATGAGTAAAAAGAGACCATAAAGAAAAAAATTAGAACCTTGTTGCTGTTAAAACAGTGGTAATTATAGGGCTTAAAATAGTGATAATCTTTAGCTGGACAATAGAGTTTCTGTTTTTCTCTGCCAAATATTGTACCTTTCACACTAATAAAAGAGAAATTTTTTTAAAATTTTTTTTTCTGTAAGACCCTGACTATGCCCTCTCCCTCAGCATCTCTGGGCATAATTGACCACAGTGATTACACAAGACAACCAGCAGGAAATCTGTCAACTCTTCAGGAGCTTGGTGCTGGAGGGGGAGGATGATGGGTCATGCTGCTCTTGAAAAGGAAACAAAAATAACAGCCTCTCCTTCAAGCTTGGTCTAAAACTGTTTTGCCACTTGCCTTCTTGTCTGATTAAAAGAAACCTGAAGGGCAATTGAGTTACAAAGTCTAGTTCATGGCTAGAAAAGTCAGAGCTCCCTGACAGAGGTAGCCTTTGAGAACAGAGCAAATTCCTCACAACAACATTGTTCATCCATTTTACTTGAAAACTCCCCTCCTGTCTGATTCAGTTCGCAGGAGTCTGGAACATATCATCACCAATACTGAGGAATTTAGGTTTCTGTACAGAGTAAGAGACCTTTACCTTAAAAACTTCTTGCAGTGCCAGCCCCATGATGAACAACTTTGCCCTCACCAGTAATCAATCTTTATCACAGCTGCGGTCCCCTGGACTACTGAAAATATCAGCCCTGAGAGAGGAAATTGTTAGAAGGAGAAAGAAGCTGGATGGTATGTTGAAAACTGATCCCAAAGGATTGGCAGCAACATTATTTTGAGGCTGGTGCCCTTAGAACAAAATGTACTTTATTCAGACCACCCCTCAGGAGAAGGTCCGAAACTTGATTTTGCTCAAAAATTTTAGCTTCATCAGATGAAGGCTAGCAGAAAAGGAAGGAAATGTTTGTGTCTGTGGGGTGTGAAGGAGGAAAGTTGACACTAAAGATATTATTAAATGATACTGTTATAAGCTACACAAGGCTCAATAAAAATTTTCTTTGAGGACTTGAATTGCTTTTTTTTATCTTTATAAAAGTAAACTTTGTTATCACTTCCTCAAAACCCCCAATTTTATAGGTTCACAAAAAGTTGTTGCAGATAATAATGTTTTATTTTACATTGCAGTGTTAGGATAGGTTTTCTGTCATATGGTAAAAGTTTTTCCACCAATTTCTCACTGTCATTAAATTTGTTCAATAAATGTAATGGAACAAAACAATGTAATATCCATAAAGCATATGGAAATTAATGAAAAAATTAATGCAATAATATTTGGGTGGATTTGAAACACAGATTATTGATAGTGATAATAGAAGGTATTAGCAGGAAGTCTGCTGCTGGCAGACCAGAATCAAATACACTGAGCTCCCTGCAGCCTTACCCTCATTTTCTCAAGGACCTAAAGAGCAGTGTGTGACTGAGTCCCCCCCCAAAGCTGCTCTGCCTCTAAAAATGTACATTTCTGCATGCATACATTCCTCTTCCAAAAAAGGAAAAAAAAACCTGAAAAAAACCCCCAACCCAAACAAACAAGCAAAGAAAAAAAAAAACCAAAAAAGTGGGAGCTTAAAAAAAGAACCCCTTTCTTCCCCGTTATTCTATTCTGATATAAATCTATTTGTATGCAAGTTTACAAAGAAGTTTACTCCTCTGTCATGGAGTAGTACCAAAGAGAATAGAAAATCACATGAAGTTGACTAGACAAGAAATTATGAATTCGGTTATAATGCCTCCTGCAGAATGATTACATTTCTGACAGCCCTCCTCTTAATTTATGTTATAAAAAAGTTATAAAAGACATTTTCACCATATCAATTTTCTTTTTTTTTTTTGATGGTAAAGAGTCTGTCCTGAAAGAATATTAATTATTTCCATTGAATATTTCTAAATTAAATGCACTTCTTGTTTTCTTTTATTCTTGCATGAAAAATAAGTCACCACCTTGTTAACACCAAACACAAGAGGGAAGAATTTAGAAGTTTTAACAGAAAATATGAATTTGTAGATGAAGAGCAGAGGTGTCAATTTTTAAAGATGGAAAATTCTTAATTTGAAATATCACAGGCTGACATTTTGAAAATAAAGATTTTTTTCATGTAGAGTCCATCAAATAAAAAAAAAAAAGGAACCAGTTTCCTGAAGAGAATTATTCATTATTTAATTTGGGAAAAAAAATCCCAAATTTTAATTTTTTATTCTGGTTTCAGTCAAAACTAGAGTGAAAGGAAGTTTTCCTCCATTATACAAACATGGCACAAATTGCAGTAGGCAAACCTATCAGTAATGGAGAACGTTTTTGCATTTCTGTTTTGAGGCAGATTTACAGAGGATAAAAAGAAAATAATATTACTGTGGCAGAGTATTTATTTGGGAAAAATTTGTTCCCCAGAAATTACTTGCAATATTATCAAATAAAGAATGTTTACCTCTTATTCTACATTTTTTTCTGCCAATAATAAATTTTTTTGTGTATAGAAATAAACAGCTAACTCTTATTAGAAAAAAAAAAAAAAAGGAAATTTATGGCATTTTGGCATATTGCAGGCTTTTCTTTTGATTTAACCAGTGGGGAAAAAAGGTAATTTCATCTTTATGTTCTTAATAAATAAATAAATAGTAACATATCTCACCAACTGAAAGAGTAGCCAATTTGTAATTCCTGTGGGTTTGTGATTTTTGCACACCTGTCAATGTATTTAGTTCACATTTTTGATAACTATAATAGTCTCTGTTAGATTTCTACAATCAAAGGTATTGATGCCCTTGTGAGCTGAAATATCTACACATAGAAGTTACCGAATGACACTGGTACTTGGCTCGTGAGGTCCTTATTTCTCTTCTAGTGCCCAGTGTTTTTCTTGGTCACATTGTCTTTCCAAGCTTCCTGTGGAATAATTCCTGCTTTGAATTCCCACTTTTGCACATGAGTGGTGGATGTCAAAGTGCCCAGTTACAAAAACCTCCCAATCTCCATCAACAATCCAAACAGCATTTCTGCACATTTTTTCAGGGATGAAAACAGTTTGGAGGCTACTTCATTTTCACAGGTACTGAAATAAAAAGCAGGAGAAATAGAATTTATAAAATTCTATTCATAAATAGAATATTATATATTTATAAAATTGTAACCTTTCTCCCCAAATCCCTTCAGGAAAGAATAAAATTTCTTGGTATTTTCCACATTTAAAGTAATTTGGAGAATTTTTTTAGTGCAGCATTTTCTTCATTTGAACCCTGTCAGGCAAGTATTTATAGGTCTGAAAGATTACATAATTTTCTGGTGGCTGTAGTGCTCATTCAGCCTTTTGGAGGGCTGAATATTGGTCCTTGCTTCAGCTGTTTCATATTGATCCGTGTGCATGCGCAATAGGAAAGGTCTTGGATGATGACCTAAGATGACTGCAAAAGCCATTTGGAATTTGATATTGGATGAGGGAAGACCTCTTTCCAGGCTTGACCAGGCTTGCTTATCTGTCTTCTACAGCTTTCCTAAGGTCAAAATTCTGCGCTGATGGGAAACAGAAACTTTTTAGAAATCCTTATAGACTCTGTGGAGCAAGCAAACTCTTTTTCTGCTAATCCATATTTGTTGCTTTCACAACAGCTGGACGTAATCATGTACATAATGCCTTATAACAATGACAGTTTTGTTGAAAGGCTAACAGGCCTGTTTTGCTAAAATTCAGTTGGCCTGATGATTCTCTGCTTCACAAATTAACTTTCATAACTACATGATGAGGGTTACAATGAAGAGAAGGGCTCTTGTGAGAGGAGAAGTTGGGTTTTATAGTGTACCATAGATAAAATTTGGCTCTGTTAGAATGGCAGGAAAACATTGACTCCAAGAAATGCAGTTGGGACTGGCATGTCAAAAAAATATTTTTCAAGAGTACATCATGCTTTGCCTTTCCAAAAATTGGGCAGCAGAGATTCTTGGAGAAAACCATACAATTTCACAGAGACAAATGAAATCCTACACAACTTAAATGAATCTACAGCCCACATGGGTACCTGCTTCACAATTCACTATTGAGTTTTTTGGCATTTTCCCCTTGGTCTTGGAATTGTGGCACTGCAGCAATTTACATATAAAAAAAGTAAAATTGGCATTATTTTAAGAAAGACTGCATGTTTTCTCCTACATATTCCTTTCACATTTATTGAACTTGGTTTTGCACACAGAAGGATTCAAATTAATCACAAATGCAGAGGCTGATGGACACAGTCACACATCAAATTCTCACTGCTCACCTTACAAATGAACTCTCAGGAGTGCTGCAGTGTTGGGACTCTGTCCTATGCATTTCTTTTCATGCTCAAGCTGCCACATGCCTGTCTCTGTGACTTAGAGATAAGGGAATCACCACTCAGGACTATGCACAGGCACAGTAATCTGCCTTTTCTGGTGTGTATTTACTGATATATTGTGGTGCTGGTCTTCATGCTAGTGTGAGCATTTCCCGCGTTTAGTCCAAGAGGAATACAAGGATTAGAAAGATTTTACCAAGGGTTATTAAGTTGTGATGCAGATAGACAGCACTATCCTCAAGGTAATAGCTGATTCTCATTAAAAAGAAGCTTCCTTGATATGCTAAGTAACAAAATGCCAAGGTGCTGAGCATCCTTTCCATATTTTGCTTTGAAACTAATGCTATTTTCTGATGAGATTGCTCTAGCTCCCAGGTGAGATTTAAATTCTTATCCCTGTAGACACTTTGATGAATATTTAACATACCTGGGTTTCAGTGTGGTGACTTGCATACTAAAAGTAAGAACAGGGTAACTGAAAATTTATTAGAGTATTTGAAAGTTTATTAGAGTATTTGAAAATTTATTACCTGAAATGTCTTTGTGTAAGCTAAAATATTAAAAAAGTGGTGTACAAATTTGTTGTCTCTAAATATTACAAAAATAAAAATCTTTCTATTTATCTCCCTTCCTTCACTGAAGTTCCTGAAAACCTATGTGAGAGGACTGTGCAAAACATAATATATAGAATATTCATAGTTGAATAGAATATATATAAATATTGTTTGTCCTAACTGCAAGTTTTAAAGGTGAAAAAAGCCTATAGATTTTATTTTCTTCAGTCCTTTTTAGTACATCCATATCTCCTTTCTCTTTATGCTAGTTTTCCTTTGGAATAGTTATGCAAAGTTCCTATAATATACCTGTGCTACAAGTGTTCAGTCAAATAAATATTCCTCTTTCATTTGTCCTTTTCCATAAGTATACATTTGCTCTGTTATATCTGAAAACCAAATAGAAGTGGAAGCACTGATCAGGCAATTAGGTCCTCAATAGCAAATACATCAGGGCTGTTTTGTTGATTTTAACTGTAAATTTTGTTAATTTACAGTTAATATGGCAAAAATCCTGATTTATGTTGTATGGAACCATTATAAGCCAGGAGTGAAAATAGACAGAACTATCTCCCATTCCAGCTTGTGAAACTTTTGCTGGATCTGTCTACTGACTGAAGAAATCTTCATAGGGCTTGCAGTGCAATCCTTTTTTACTACCACAAATCCTGACATTCCCTGAGAAGAGGGAACTTTTGATGAATGGAAGAAATGAGAGTGTATCTACTTCGTTCAAGAACTCATCTTTGCTAGCAAAATGATTTCTGAAACTTCCACCCACATCTTCCAACATGGGATGCTGTACATTAGATTCACTGAGCTGGGATGGAAAAAAGCCTGCATGGATGCATCAATTTAAAAATCAAAAACACTCAAATATGAGTGATAAACTAATGATGTACATTCAATAAATATATACATGGTTTACAAGTGAGTCTGTAGAATAGATAGTCATAGAGATTTGATTCACAGATACATTGAACTCTAACTAAAGCTGTCTGATCCTAGAAAATTCTATTTTAGTAGAATTTAGTATTTTAGTATTTAGAATTTAATATTTAGTATTTTAGTATTGAGAATTTAGTATTTTTGCCGAATTATTTTAGGCATGTGCAACTCTGCTTTCAGTCATTCTGACTAGATTTGGTAATGGCTGCCCAAAAAGCATTGCTAAAATTCTTAGGTCTAAATGTTGAAGATCTGCTGGGTATGTGTATCTTCATCCAGAATATCATGCAAGCACTTCTACTCAAATTGGTGACTGACACCAACCCGGCAAATTTGACTTAATCTCTCTGCAATGACTGTTATTTTATGAAAAACTACTGTCTGCAGATGAAGATCCCAACAAGTCTGTCCTGGTCACCATGCAATGCATTCACTGGCAAATGTTTGCCAAGGTCTTTGTTTGCAGCATGATCTCAAAAGCAGGAGACACAACACTTGTCATATGCTCTGAGCCTAACTGCTGAAGGATACTCTTCAGTCTTTTCTTTCTGTGGTTTCTTTATGGGCTCTTCTGGTCCACTTTAGATAGAACAAATTAGATGTCTTTTTCTCCTCCTCAATGAAAAAGGAATTCAAATGAACTTTTGCTGTAGCCAAATCCCTGCTGTCTCAAGGGCCTGACAAAATATCTTTAGCACTATTTGTCTTTTCTGATACAAGAAGCAATAATGTCATGTGATGTAAATCTCTCTCATGGTGGAGCTGTGCTTTCTGCTTTTCCTCCCTCAGGTGATTTTTCCAAAGTTCCTTCTCTCTCCACTGCACAGTGTCCGTTTCTCAGAGATGGTTTCAAACAGACCTTTTAAAACAATATTTATGTGAAGTCAGTTTTTTAAGCGTCCCTCTTAGTTTTAAAGCTTTTTTCTCCCCCATTCAAGTACAATATTTCACTATATTTTTTTTCTCCTTTTGTAATAAAAATGTAGTTTTTATGCATAAACATCAGTCTTAGCCTTGCTATTTTAAGCTTTTATAAATTATCACATCAGCAGTGTTTTTCTCTTATGCTTTTTTTAATCCTATGCAACCTTTCTACACCACTGTTGCCCCCATAATGAAGCCAGAAGTCAGCTATGAATTTATTACTTTGATTCTAATAGCCCAGAAGCTGACCTTGTATTTATTTCATCATGTTCAAATATGAGTTACAAGGATCAGATGTCATTATGGAGACACGTGCATAAACATTGAAGTGTGCTGTTGATATATTGTCCAAGATTATGAAAATGTCACTTCTCGGATATTTATACTTCAAAGTACAAATAAGACCTGGTTTTGGTTGGTTTTGGTTGGTTTTGGTTGGAATGTTTTACAGTTGTGGATGAAAGCCCTTGAAACAAAATCAGACATGACCAACCTTTTTACATGTATCTATTCTCCACAGTGCATGGTGCAACCTTACGTATGAATTCTGTAATATTCTTTCCATTCCTTCTTTCCCACTTCTTCTCCAAAAACTACACTGACAGTGGCAACAGAATCTCAGGACATTGAACAAACCGGAAAAGAATAGGACAGATGTTGTTTGGCCCAAATCCTTTGATTAAAACATTGTGACTGGGCTGGAATATTGAATGGAAACTCAGCCTTGGTTACCTCATTACAGCAAAGAAAATCCTCCTTCCACGGTCTTCATGAGTAGGCAGTTCCCAAACAGAATATGCATTGCAACATAAAAAAGTATTATAGTAGAATCATCTTAAGGTCTTTGTTTTCTTCAAAAAATGAAGAAAAGCCCACCTCATCCTCAAACCCTGCCTTTCTAAACCTTAAACTGCAAAATCCCCACTCATTACTCTCTGCCAAAGGATAATTGACCAAGAACTTCTGGAGTCACTGGAAGGAATGTCTCTGACTTGAGTATTCAATATCAAGGTCATCTTAATTTAACTTAAGACTGGTGCTTTTGAAAATGGTACTACTAGCAAACTCAAGATTTTTAGCAATCCCTATAAATGTCAGGAGGCACTGACAAGTAGCAACACAGGAAACACTGCATAACTGTCATTTTATTCCTACAATTATAATGAAAAGAAAAATTTTTGGCTCATTTTTTATTGTGGTTAAAATTGAACAGAGGCTTGCACTCTGGTGCATGAAGGACAAAGGAGCCCAAGAGAGCTGATTGATCTTCAGAGAGTCAGGTAAGTACAGCAGAAGCCAGCATGGATAAAATAGGAACTACTTCAGAGCACAGATGGAATATGAAGTGTACTGAAGGTGGAAGCAGGGAGAAATTTAGTGACAGTGCTTGAATGTACAGGGGTGAAGTTAGGAAAGCTAAAGTTCATTCGGAATTGAAGCTAGTAAGTATGTGAAGTACAATAAAGAAATGTTTCTGCAAGTGCATTGCCAGCAAAAGAAAGACCAAAGAAAATGGGCCCATTGCTCAGCGAGGTGGAGGGTCCAAGGACATAAGTCATAGAGAAGACTGGGTTGCTCAGTGGGTTTTTTTGCCTCAGTTTTTCCTAATGTGATCTGCCCTCAGATATCTAAGGTCTTTGTAGAAGAACATCTGGATGTCATGGTAGTCAAGTTGACCATGAGTAAGCAGGGTGCCTTTGTAGCAGAAAAAGACTAGCTGCATCTTGGGATGAATTACCAAAACTAAAAGTATTCATGAGACTGGGGGGGAGTAATTGACTTCTTAGGTTACTCACTATTTGTGAGTTACCAAAAGCAGAGGACTGCTGCAAAGCAGTCATTGAGAAACCACACGACATTTGACAAAAGCAGACATCCTTTTAAAACACTCCAGATTGGAAAAGCTATTTGTCAATAACTGCTAGATTCAAGGCTTCTTAACAACTAAGCTGTAAAGGAGAAGTAATGTCCCTCTTTACAAAATAGCCTGGTGTTTGCTGAAAGTCAAGAGCAACTTTTTTGTCTTCAGGTGGAGCCTCCTCTGTTGATGCCACTCAACAGCGACAAACAGTGAAAAAAAGAGTAAAAACTGACTTTTCTCTCTCTAGGGAAACTGCAAATTTAATTCTCTCTTTCACTTCAGGGAGAAATAATAGAGCCTTTAAGGTTGGAAAAGACCTCTGAGATCATTTGTCCCAGCCATTAAGCTAACATGCTCTTGTGATTTAAGCTGAGCTGGCAACTAAGTACCACGGAGCTGCATGTTCAACTCCCCTCTCTCTCCATGCCTGTCCCCGTGGAATGGGGAAGAGAATCAAAAGTCAGATTTGTAGGTTGAGATAAAAGAAGTTCAAGAATTGAAAACAAATTAAAATACAATAATAGTAGTAGCAAATAATAATAATAATAATTAAAATGGAAAGAAAAAATTCCACAAGACCTAAACCCATGCCAGGCTTTGTTCCCAAACTCAGTTCTGCCCCCTCTTATGAGTAATTTCCACAGTTTACACACTAAGCATGATGCTCTGTGGTGTGGAATATCCCTGAGGGCAGTTTGTGTCATCTGCCCCAGCAGTGTGTCCTCTGTTTCTTCTGCCTCACAGGCAGAAAATGAGACACACACACACAAAGTCCTCAACTGGGGATAAACAAAATGCAGCAAAACCCAAAACAGCATGATGTTATCAGCATCATTCTCATTCTGAATCCAGAACACAGCCCTCTAAGAGCTACTGAGAAGAAATTAACTCTATCCCAGCTGGACCCAGCGCACACACCTTATTAAAAGCAAATAGAAATAGAAAAAAAAGCTCTTTACAGCTGCGATTGTTCAGCTGCCACTGGACATATAGTTTTGTAGGTAAACAGTCCAAAAATAGCACATCTCTGTCTACTGAGTCCTGAATGATGGTAACACTGCCAATTAGCAACAGCACTGACAAGAGCTTGTCTGTCAGGAGGCTGCTTTGGCACCATCCATCTGTATTTCACACAGGTTGCTGAAGAACTACTTTATTTTAGGGAGTTTCAGTCATTATGAATAGACAGAAACTTCAAACCCATACATGTATGTTGTTTCTTAAGTTACTGAAATTTCCAAAATTAAGTTTGAGAAGGATCATTCTGTAGTGAAATTGAAAACCTATATTTCAACCTATGTTTGAATGAAACTTAGAAACATTTAAAGCCAAGGAGAAAACTATACCATTTTGCTGTTAAAATATCAGGTGACACATGTGTATTCAAAATGATGAAAATGATGTAAAAGAAAATTGAGTGCTTCTCACATCTCTTAGTAGAAAAAGTTATAGAGATAGCAACTGTTTTTCAAAAACATCAGCTTGCATTTCAAACATAGTATATGGGAATATATTCTTCTGAAAAAATGCCTTACTATTCCCTCTTTAGAGTGAGGCTGCCAGAGTACCTGTCCAGAATGAGAGAAGACAAAAGCTTTTACTGTGCTAACTGAATCTGGGTTTCACTCATTTTTTTCTGGGCTGCAGAAATTAGTAAACTTAAGAATATTTTCATGTGATCACCTTTGCTATAATGGAAATAAAGCTGTTTACCCAAAGTCCTTTCACTGAACTGTTTAATATTTTGTGTGAATATGGAACCAAGCAGAATAAGAATGGCACCTCATTCTTACAACTCACAGCATGTAGCATTTGCTCATCCAGAGGTAATTGCTGTCAGCTTGACAAATCACTAGGTGTTAAGATTTCCCACTAGTCTTTCAAATCGCTATAGATAAAATGTACAAGAATGTCATCCTCAATGTAGCTCTGAGCACGTAAAAATCCCCGTGCTGGTGACATGATTCTACATCCAAGAAGGTGGATATGACTGATGCGCCCTCAGTTCCCTTGTCCCCTTCCAGACCATAGGGGCAAGCCTTTCTGGATTGCAGATGGAGAGCAAATGCTTTAAAAGAACACCCCTGACAACCCTGCAATGACTTCAGTAGGACTTTTACCATTTCTGCTGTTCTGGAGCCATCTATCTGGCTCTTTCTGCAATCTTAATACTTAATAACTCCTATACTTGATATCTCATTGGGATGTGGACACAGTCTTCATGCATCTTGTCCTGAATTCCCTGGAGTACCAGTTTTCAGCAATGGGAAAGACCTAAGTTTGAAGTGAGGGTGTTTGCATACGGTTCTGCAATACTTTGCAGTCAAGATGTCAGTGTGGATGCACTTTAGATTTGTGCATTGTGTATAAAAATACAATATTTTTAGCTCTTAATTGTCTCAAAGCAATGCTTACCAAAACACTCTTTAAAGCTAAAACCAAGATAATTTAAATATGAAGGGCTGGAATCTTAAGGGGAGTTTCAATGAGATTACAACTGAAAAAAGGATGAGACATTATCTTCCTACAAATGCCGAGGGATCATGGAAATTGTATGGAAGAAAGAATACCTGAACATGTTCCCTCCATTATTAACTTTGATTAGGATAATAAACATGATATTTTTTTACCTTTCCACGTGAATACCCTAAGTTCTGCATTATAAATGCAAATATTTCCAGTTTTGCCTCCTAACAATTTCTTCCTTCAAAATGATCTTACCTTCCCATGGATTTCAAACTGTTACATCATCCATATCTAGTTATAAACGCATGTATAAATATATTTTTAGTGTTCCAAATCCATTTTGTGTCAGACATTTTGCTAATGTTTGCCAATTTTTTTAATTTGCAGTTTTAAATACCTTGAGATAAATAGTTGTCTAGTTGTGAAAAAAGTGGCTTCCACAGTATTGTAACTTCCAGAATAAGGAATAAAAAGAGATACAGAGAAACACAGGAGCATTTAAATAAAAGCTTCTTATTATTAATGTATAGTTTTACAAAAAACTAAATTAATTACTGGTCTATTTAGATATAGATTACTGCAAAAAATTTATTATATGCATTATTTTTCAAATATAATACCATTTCATTCACTCAAGAGTGGCTCAGAAATGATACACTTATATATATAGTTGTATATCCATTCAGAAGTGGGAATAATATCCTTAAGACTTGGTGCAGATTGATCTAACTGTGCAGCCCTGAGAAACTCATGTGTTTGCAAGGCACCTGAGTCATCTGGAGCACATAGAAATCTGAAATTGTATCAAAATTTCGTTTCCTTCCGCCAAGATCCCTCCTACTCCTGTGACTCCTTCATTAGATGTAGGTATAGTCACCTCTGTCTCCTTTGTTCCAATGTATCATTTTTGTTATCTCTGTTGTCTCTGACTGCTTTACTTCCTTCAATGTTAGTGACCTCCTTCTTCAAGGTACTTACTCAGGAATAAGTTAATATTGTTCCATGGATAGAGTACATTCTGGAGAATAAGGAGAGAAGGGACAGTACCATGGCAGAGGAGGTTTTGTACCTGTCTGGATGCACATTCTCAAGCCAGGAGCTGCTGGGTGTTCTGGCATTTGCATTGGGTTCTCTGAGATGTTTTTCCCAGTGGTGTGTGCAAATTAGTACTAAAGGAACACTTGCTAAATATAGTGTACTGGCACAGAAACACAGTCTTCATCTCACCCTCCTCTCAGACTTTTGAAAGTGTCTCCTAAAAGCAATGTTCTCAGGCACCACCAGCTTCATTGTCCCTCAAAGTCACAGCCTATGCTTATCAAGTTTATAATAGACTGATGGATAGCTCCCTCTCTCACCACTGTGTTCTGAATGAAATTGTGTTAGTACAGCATTGAAGTACTTATTAACAAAATTCTACATCACTTTTCTTTAAATATTTAGGTGGAATGCTCTCCCAGGCATTGCAGTTCCTCTTTAACTTTCAACAATTCTTCATGTCAAGGAAGAAGATAAACATTAGAAAGACAAAAAAAATAAGCCCCACCAAAACGAAATTAAAACATTTTTTACTGGCTTCCTGCTATTTCTGAGTGTATTTTTCTTCTTAGTGAGTGGTAAAGCTTCCAGGGCAGAGATTGGACACTATAACAAATCAATAATATCAAAATGTCTAGGTATATTATTGAGATATTTATACATGTGTAGTGGAGCCCTTTACCAGGCTGTTATTACATATGCAATAACAGAGAAAAGACATTTCAGGACAGGTTATTAGTTTGGTTCTCTTGTTAAATAGCTCTACCAATTAGGAGTAGCATTGTCTGTGAAACTGTGTGGCTACCTATTGATGTCTTGAGGGAAAAATAGTGCATGGTTATAGAAATCCTTTTAGGAGGCAACAAAATCAGTTCAAAGCATTGGTTCACATTCATATGTTTTGTCTAATTTATCTAGGACTGGGTGGAGGGAAATTTAGGCACCAGGCAAGACCTTTGGGAAACTGCTATTTTCTATGTGGACTCCAGTATTTATGTTTCTTTGGATACAAGCTACACCTTTCATTTTTACAAGTAGCTAGGGATAATAATTCATCTATGAATTCAAAGGCTCCAATAGTTTCCTGGCTTTGTAGAGCAGGGTAATCACTGACTGAACTATGAAGAGTTTTTGCAAAGCAGGAAAGGTGATATTTTACCACTTTCAAACTCAGGTAATATGCATTGCCTAAAGTGGTTACCCAACATTCAAACAAGAGTTGTAAAATGACTCTTAAACAGTAATCTTAAAAGTTTTAAAGACATTTTTCTGTGTTGTAAGTGTACTTCAAACTTCTAAACCACTTTTTTTTTTTGTGTTAAACTGTCCTAAGAAGAAACTACAGTATATTTTCTTTGTAGTTGCTTCAGAATTTATTGTACACACAAAGTATTCTGAAGGTTAACTTTCTACAGTTCTTGGAAATCTTGTCCTTTACAAGTGGGTAGCAGAAAATAATTGCATGCAAGGTGGACTTGTCAGCTTGTCATTCTAAGCCCTCTTCTTTCTGTTGATTTTCCTGTTAAATGGTTTGTGAAAGATTAACAACCTATAGAGTTTAAACTGTTTCTATAACTTGTCTGTCATCACCAGCAACCGATGACAACTGCTAAATGTTTAAATGGTTGCTAAGGTTTCTTTCCAGAGCACTATTCCCAGTTCTGTAGTTATTTTAAAGAATTACTTCCATGTGTCTATTTTCTAAAGAAAAGTGTCTTGCCATGTAATGGTTGCTCTTTCTTCAGAATGTGAAGGCTTATTAATCTGACATCTTCTTCTATTATGCCTTCTTTAAAAACCCAAACTAACCCAAACAACTGCCCTATCCCAAACCTAAGGCCAAAAAACTTAACGCCACTTATCCTAACTACAGGTAAGCCAATGGAAGTCAGCATCCAAAAGTTCTCCTGAGAATACTACAATCCTAAAGTCTGTGAAACAGAGCACAAGATGATCTTTATTCATTCTATCGTTTTAATTTTTGGCTGTTTTTTGAAGATTGGTTGAAAAACCAGTGTGATGGTCCACTCTCAATATTCTGGTAGACAGCGCTCCCTTAGAGTCCCTGGAGTATGAGTGTATGTGGCAATCTTGACTTTCCTCCAAAAAAAGCCCCTCATACAAAGCAAAACAAAACAAATCCCAGTCTCCCACAAAACAAACTGAAAAAGAACCACAAATTGGTAAGATCTGGAATGCACGGAGTTAGGGCCATAATGCATTCATAAAAGTAACTTGAACTTTCATAACTTTTTGATATTTGCCTAGGAGAATTAACTCAAAACCACATATTTGGAAAAATTGTAAATAAAGATTACCTAAGGGGATATATTTGTTAGTTTCTGAGGTTAGAGCTTCAAAGAATAATTTAAAATCAAAATAAAAACCAAACCAACAAAACCCCCAAGCTACCGTGAAGGCAATTTCGAAGGCTGGAAGACTTGTCTTGAGGGTAGGGGATGAAGGTAGAGAATATTAACTACCTGTGCTCTTATTGTCAGAAGAAAGATTGAAGATTGTCTTAGTGAATTAATATCCAAAATTCCTATTTGCTACAGATCTGAAGTGTGACCACCTTCATAGTTTAAGCATAGAGGTCCAGCTAACAATTTTCCTGTGTAGTGCTTGAACATTGGGAATTGCAATCCCCCTTCAAATATGATGTGTCCATGAAGCTACAGCTTGTTGTGTTACACTGAAGCTCCTTCCTATATTTTCAGGTAAGTTTGGAGAAATTTTTCACAAAATTGTCAAAACTTTTTTCCCTATGAATTATCTTGGCATTCTCCCTTCCCCCAGCCAAAAAGAAACCTTGCATTTTGTTTGAGAAAGTATTTATAGTTTCACTGCAAATGGTCTGTGGATTTGAACTCCACCAAAATTCTGCTATACAGGAACCAGCATAAGTGTGTGAGATAGATGTGCCATTCAGGTCATCATGCTGCGGTAGCATGTGGCCTCATTCATCTTAAGATGAGAAATCAAATTTGGGGTTCTTTTTTTCATAACATTTCCAAGCAATTGAGAATAATTGAGAATAAAATGGATATTTCACATACATTACATCCTCTTGCTGGTGGGGACCTAAGGTTTTTATCCTTTATTTTGTCCCTTATTATGAATTCATTTGTTGTTTTCAATTTTAATGTAAACCAATGCACAACCTGATCCTTAAAATAAGGGATCACTGAAGATGAAAGAGTCCAAGACGCAAGAGCCTTTGAATATTTAAGATAAAGTATCTTCTTCCTGAAGTACAAAAGAAAATAAATGATCATACAAAGTCAACCTTAAAATTGTGCTATTGAAAAAAGCAGTACAATAATTATTTTATATCTGTGCTACATATCAGCAGTAAGAGCGCTTGACTCGTATAAAATTTCTAAGTCAAAATAATAGCCAGGGGAGTATTGAAGATAATGGGTCAGTGTTGTGTGTGTGTTTGAAGACAGAGAGAGAAAGAAAATTTACTGGGAAAGACTTTAGGAGAAAAAAGGAGTAATTAAAATTGTGCCGGTACCTAAAGAAAGAATCTAAATTAGTAGGATATTAAAAGGAAAAACACAGAGTCTCATTCATTCAAGTCAGTAGATGCTCTCTCTGATCTTCAAAAGAAGTTGGATTAGGAAAGCAAGGGATTATCAAAGGCTCAGGAAATATGCAGAGGTGAATAGTAGAACTTTAAATAAGAGCTCGACTTCCTCAGTAAATATTTAGGTATTTTGACTTCCTTAGAAGCACATTGCATTCACATTTTTTTTCCAAAAGAAAATATTTGAATTAAAAAATATGAACACTTTGGTAAGACAATGAGAAAGCTAAACAGTTTCAATTTGAGAAAGCATATTTACTAGCAAGAAACCTGTAGAAAGTGCACTCTATTAGATATTCTATTACTTTCTCAGGTGTAGCAATTCTATCAGTTGGGTATCATATTGTTATTCCAGATACTTGATATGTTTTCATATAAATGACTGGAAAAAACCTTTCACCATCTGGGCTATTGAGGAGCATAATAAGATTTTAAATACTTGACATATTTCTTCAGTAAATTTTAATAGGTACATGGATATGAATTTTCTAGGGGAAGCACTGGGGAAGAATATAGAATAATTTGCTAATATTTCTTGATTGATGCAGTAACATTTTCTCTAATTGCACTGTCAAAGGAAAGGATATTTAGGATAAAGGGAAAAGGTATTAATCAATTCAAGAGAAAAGGAACTTCTCTCAAGGAAAGGAGTTGAGGATAATGAATAATTTAACATATCTATTCATTTCCTTGTGGCTAAAGCTTTGGTTTTTTTGTGTGCATGCAGGGAAATGTGGAGAGCATTCCGTATACTGTGGAGCTTTCAGGACTACCTGGGCATGCTGACTCTGCTCTTTTGCTGGCAGCTTCTTTGGATCTTTTAATGCATGATTAATGGCCAAATAACTCTTCAGTAGATCTGAGGCAATATTTCAGAGAAGAAAAATAAATATGTTCAGAAAATATATTGTGTAACCACAGAAGACAAAACTCCTGCATGCCTGCATGTCCACTCCAGAAGTGGACTTCTATTTTTCAGTCACATGAGTGAAAAAAAGAAAGACCTTCAGTTTTTCCTCAAAGAGAGAGAGAGGAAATTGTTAATCTGGCTGCCCTTCTTGACAGCAAGCTTTGTGGTCAGTAGACTGAAAAGTGGCACAGAATTTCCAGAATTTTCTGTTTTGTTTCAAAATTAAAGGAAAAATTACATGTCTGTCTGGTTCAAACCCAGCTGGCAACCAAGCCCCACTCAACTACTCGACTCACTGCCCCTGAAGCAGGATGGGAGAGCATTGGAAGAGTGAAAATGAGAAAACTCGTGGGAGAAAGACCTTTCAATGGAGGAAGCAAAAGCTGCACACCTAAGTAAAGCAAAACAAGGAATTATTTCACCTCTTCCTGTTGGCAGGCAGGTGTTCAGCCATCTCTAGGACAGCAGGGCCCTGTCATACATAGTGGGGACTTGGGGGACATTACCACACTGAATGTTCTCCCTTGCCTCTTTCTCCCAGGCTATTTATATGCTGAGCATGATGCCGTGTGGTATGGAACGTCCTTGGGTCAGCTGGGATCAGCTGTCCTGGCTGTGTCCTCTCCCAGCTTCTTGTGCACCCCAAACATGCTCACTGGTGGGGTGGTACGAGAAGCAAAAAACGCCTTGGCTCTTTGTCAGCCCTGCTTGGCAGTAACAAAAACATCCCTGAATTATCAACCCTGTTTTCAGCTCAAGTCCAAAGCATGGCCTCATACCAGCTACCGTGAAGAAAATTAACCCAGCCAAAATCAGAACAATGTTTCTTTGTTACCGTGGCATTATTTTAAAAGCAAGATTGTAAAATCCCAGCGCTGAGGAGAAAAAATTACATTGAAGCTACAAAATTGCATTGGAAAAAGAGCAATTTTGCGGTTGCCATGGAAGAGGAGATCTGGGTCTGGCCTAGGACACTTTCTGTAAGTGACATCTTCATGTAAACAGACTCACTTTTAAAGTGGGCTTATGTGGTAGGTTTTAATGCTTTTCTTCTTCAAGACTGGGCAGTTTCATTCACTCACTGCTTCAAGCAGAAGTCGGGAAAGAAGAGACAAATTGTTTTCTGGAAGTGAAGGGAAAGAGCAGTGATACCTTTGCCTTGAAATTGGGCAGTGCTTTTTTGGGGGTTCAGTAGGTCATGCTCTTCACAGGTGAATGTAGAAAGAAAAAGACATCACAGTGATGCCTTCTGTCACCCCCTATTCTTTGTCATTGGAGAAATACTCCTCCTGGAGGTGTGCACTGCAGCTATGGCAGGGTGCCTGTCTACCTGCCTGTCTTTTCTCTACAGCTGAGGACCTGTGAACACCACTGGAAACATTTTCAAGGACTGGAAAAACAAATGATGTCAGCATCACATGATTTTGTACTTAATTTCTTACATATGATTCTGACCTATAGAGAAATAAATGTCACTGTTCAAGCAGAGTACTGAAAAATGGGATTATAAGGCTGTGATTCTACAGATGCCTGCATTTGTGCCAACCTTTCGAGATCCTTGGCACACACATCAGCATATATCTATGTGCTAGTTACTGAAGCCCATAGTGTGTGGCTTTGAAATTGTATGCTGCGCACTTGCTTAGCCCACAGGAAATCCTGCAGGTTGGTATCAGTGTTTGAAGACTTTAAAAAGGAGTGGGTGGGGTGGGGGGAAAGGAAAATACAGGGAAAAACATCTGTTAAAAGCTTGATTTTGTACTAAGCATTGCCAAGAGAGCCAAAATCAATAGTAGTTATCCACTTAGCCTTTCGTCCATGGATTCTTATGTCACAAATGAGCTTAATCACATGTATTCCAGCTGTCCATTTTATAAAACAAATGTTATTTCTCTGAAAAATCATTGGTGCCAGGCAAAGGGATATGAGACATATGCTGAAGGGAGCAATGGAAACAAGAACCACTGAGTTCTCTCTCCTAAATGAGATGCCATATAATCCTTTCCCCAATCTAACTGGAGGATCCTTTAAAACTTGCATAGCCTCCTCTCTTTCCTACTGTTTGATGATTGAAAAAGAGTTTTACACCTGCTTAAAAATCACACTCAAAGCCTGGCCCAGGCAGGCTTCCTCCATACACTTTCCCAAGTGCTTTGCTGAGTGATATCCTGCTGAGCTCCTCTGCTGCCTCCTCCCACCCCAGCCACTCTGCTGCTCCCTACAGATGTTCGAAGTTATTGTTTCTGACATCCCAGTTTGTTCTCTGAGAAAGATCTTGCAAGTAATTTTTCTAAAGCTCTTGCACTAGCAGCTACCTCACTGCATCAATGTGTTTTGAGAGCTGAACTCAGCCAGCAGATATTGTCTTTATATTCTCCTGTCCCTGGTTGCAGCTGGATTAGCACTTTCTTATTGTTATTGGTACCTCTGGAAGACATAACTGGAGTGTGCAGATAACCAGCAAATTAAAACAAACAACTGCTATTCCAGAAAGTAGCTGTATTTAAGTGTTTATTTGATAAGAGAGAAACTTTTTCTCCCAACAGAATTTTTTTTTAAAGAAAAGATACTACAGGCTTGCTGAATTTTGTGCCATTCTTTTATCGCAGTTTTCTCTTGGGAAATATTCCACGGCTTAATAATATTTTCAAAAGCTTTAATTTCTGTCTAGAATTCCTTCCAATCAAACATTTTGAGGATAGAAATCTTAAAAGAATGACTGGATGGTATTTATTTTTTGCTACCCTGACCAAACAGATGAAGGATGAGTCATTGGTAGGCCAAAAACCTGTTCAGAGGGAATGCATCAAGCTAGAAGGGCTTCCTGGTGAGCAAATACATAAACATGATGCTTATTAAGAAATACTAGACAAAAATACCTTAAAAGAAAAGTAGAAACACTGATGTATTCCCTCCTCCTAGGTCTTACTGTCCATAGATGAAGGAAAAATTTAGTTCATTACTAGGTGGTAGGCATGCTGGAAAGGCAGGAGGGCAGGGCTAAAGAAATAGATTGAGTGGATGGAAGTGGTTGTGGTACACCAGGCAGGCAGGCCATCCTGGGCAGAAGGTGCTGTACAGTATTTGCTACTTTCTCTCACTTGACAACCCTGTAAGACAGCACAGTACTCTTACACTGCCAGAAAGAGCCCCTAAAACAATTAACCAAACATGGAAACACCTGAAAATAGCAGAGACAGCCCAAGATGTCATGTAAAATGTAGCAACATGAATGAGGTATCTGCCAAGCCTTTGCATTCAAGTAGGACATGATCTTCAGAGGATAATAAAATTGTAGGAAAATTCAGGTTAGAAGGGCCCTCTGGGAGTCCCTAGTCCAAAGCACAAGGCTTTGTTTATTTAAATTCTGAAAATATCCACAGACCAGCTGCACTCTTCCCACACAGCATGAGCCAATGCCTGTCTGTCCTCACAGAGAAAGTTTGTTCTTATCTCCAGTCTAAACCTCACTTCTTTCAAGCTATTTCTCCCATCCTCCTACTGAACACTACTGTGAGGAGCCTGACACCATCAGTTACTTCCAGCAGATCTGTCCTTCCCTGATCTGTCTACCTCCAGACTGTATAAATTCAGAAACTCCCCCAGATTTAGTTCTGGACTTGGCACATGTCCTTGTTGAGTTCCTCATGGTCCCTGCTGTCCCGTTCCCCTTTCAGACACCTAGGTCTCTGAGTGGCAGCTCTTTCCCTGAATATATTGACTGCTTTCCCCTGCCCAAATCCAGTTTTGTGGCACCTGCAATGCCAAGGATAGTGTGCTCTATTGCCTTCTTTAGGTCATTAACAAATCTGTCATACAGGAAAGGTCCCATCAAAGATCCCTGTGGTACTCTATAAGTTACTGAGCACTGCCCACAGATATCTTCTCTCAAATCAATTATCTAGCCAGTTTTACACCAATCTGCTGGTCCACCCATCCACACCATAAGTTCCCAACTTGTATACAAAATGGTTATTGCTAAAAGCCATGCTAAATGCTAAGTAAATGGCATCAACTACTCTTCTCCAGTTCAGATATCACAGAATCAGAACATTCTGAGCTGGAAGGGACCCACAAAGATCATTGAGTGCAAGTCTTAAGTGAATGGCTTGTGTTATGGTTTACCTCTGCTAACTGTTACCAGTCACTTTCTTCTCCAAAAGCACGGAAATGTACTGTAGGAGGACTCACCCCATAAACTGTGTGAAAACCCTGCATCAAGAAGTTATTCCCAACATCCATCAGACACCTTTGATGGTTTGGGTCCCGTCTGATGTTGCCCTTTCAGGATCTGGCAGACCCCATCAAGCACCAGGGTCTGTCATGCAGTGACTTTCATGAACTATTTAAAGAGGATGTCAACAACTTTGTCTTCCAGATTGGATGGTTTGTGAAAAACTGACACTTTAAATACACCTTTCCTAGCCTCTCTGTTGATCCTGATCTGCAAGCTCTCACCCAGATTTCTCTCCATCATGGACAGTAGCTGCACATATCCAACCTGCTCCGGCTCCTAGGGGTCAACATCCTCCCTTGTGCCCTTTCCCTGCTTGTCTTCCCTTCTGTACATAGTTATAGGAACATCAGTCTTTGACCACTCCTGAGCTCTTGTTCCCATTGCTGTTCATCCTTTGTTTTCTACCTCTGCCTAATGTCTTCTTGTTAATCATGGTTTGCAATTTCCCTCCCATCATTCCTTGTTTAAACGTCTCCTTATCAGCTTGGCCAGCGTGTTGGCAAAGGTGTCCTTGCTCCACTTTTTCAGGTGGATACTGCCTGTTTCTATCAGTCTGCCATATTCAGAGAGGATCTCATGGCTGTAAAAGCACTCCCTGAGGCTGAGACCTCCTGCCTGAGCAGGTGCTGACCTGCAAACCTGCAGATCTTGCTCTGGGTTAAAGCCTCTGCTGTGCTGGGGGAGTTGGTCCTGCGGATGATGGGCACTGTGCCCTGTGGGGCATCTCCTCCATGGCAGTGGACCCTTGCTGCCTTCATCCATTTCCTTCTGTGCCTCTGTCCACACATGCTGCTGTGCCTGCCTGCTGTGCTGGGATTGATCATCAGGTAACTGCTTTCAGTTTTGGAAGCATAATCATGATGGCTTACATGTGCAACAGGCCATGTGAGAACACAAGTTCTGTGTGATATAAACATTCTGCAGCTATTTCCATAGACAAAGAGAAACACATTTGCCACACACTGAGTTTCAATAGGGATCTAAGTTGTCTTGCTGTGAAGCTCAGCTTGAGAATTGAGTTGGGATATTCAATTGGCAATGCCAAAAGAAAGGAAGTAGTGTGGAAATTACTTCCTAACTCGGAAACAGTGGATAAAGTCAGTGCTTTTCAAGTACAAAGAGAAAAAACAACAAAAAAGGTAATGTATGAAGTTTTTCAGATCTCTGTAAAAAGATCAGTGTTATGACTGTTGTTTTTTCTTGCAAATGTTTAACAAAGACATGAAGTAGGCAGTAGCAATTAATTAAGACCTTTGGTTCTAAGTGTGATTGTCATTCATAAGCTGGTTCATTTTAGTACACAAACAAGAATATGAAGCACAACAAAAGTAAATTTTTTCAGCATCTGAGTTGCCATTACTTCTAATTAAAATTGTTTTTCCCTTGCAGTCATTATTGATAAATGTTATGTATGGCACGACTCACATTTCAGTATTTTTTTAAAAATTGGTAATTTCTTTGCCAATCAGCCAATTGTTAGCTCATTCATTTTTTGATTTTTGTTGTTGTTTTGAAAACACCATTTCTATTCATCAAGGCACTCAATATAATATAATCAAGTACAGTTTTAATTGGTGTGAGTACCCAGGAGCAGGAAATGAACATAAGCTGTCAGCTAGATGAATATGAAGAGAATGCCTATGAAGACTGGATTTTCTTGCCATTCTAACTCAAAGGTTCTGTTTAGAAGCTGCTATCCATCAGAGAGGCATGTTTCACTGTGTTTGCTTTATAAATGAATTCTAGCTAGCTAGCTTCACTTTTGACCAGCAGACTATTTTTTATTACTAATTCCCTTTCTGTTCTCTTCCTTAACAAGAGATACAAAGTACAGTTTAGTGCTTTTTAAGTACAGGTCAGCACTTGATAAGTACAGTGCTTGCACAGGGTAAGCATTTACACATACATATAGTACTTGATTTTTGTCTGAGCTGTTTTGCATTATTGTGCTGTGGCAGCATCAGAGGTCTGAACACAGCCAGGGGCCTCTGGGATGCATGTTTTACAAAATACATTTTAAGTGATGATTACTGGATGAAAGAAGTCACTGCCATCTGTAATATTCTATAGATAGTGGAACTTACAGTGTCCCTCAGAGCTCTATAATAGAACTGGATCTTGTAAACTGATAAATAAGATTCTGCAGCATCTCATGCCCTAAACTTGCTGCATGTGATTTTTTGTAAAAAGCAATTGAATGAACTCTTTACTCTAAAATAACTTCAGTTATAAAAAAAGAAGATGTGTGGAAAAATATGGAAGCACAATAAAGAGTGACGTGATAGCACTACATTTAGAATATTCTTAAGAGCAAAATGAACATGGCACAAATGTGTATCCAAGTCTTTATTTTTAATTTATTTGCAGTACTAGTAATCTAATCAAAGGACAGCAAGCAGCTGTTATCAGTCAATATAATGCTTTTACTATGCAAAAAAATACAAAGCCTAATCAACAAAAGCTTCAGAACTGCTGTTCTGGAAAGCTTATTGCTATCTCACCCCTTACCCTGGTCTGATGTTACCCTTCCTGTGTGCCACTAGAATGAGAGAATGACAGTTTTTCAAGAGGAAATGGGGAGGATTACAAGTTGTTCATATTCCTCCCCAGTCTTGTTACCTGGGGCTATTTTTGTGTTGCTTTGCTGTTTTCTTCTTTTTTACCTCTTTTTCCCCCCCCTCACAGCCCCGTCTCAGGGGCTCCCAGCTGGAAGCAGGGAGTGGCAGAGCCACTGGCCCAGCCCCAGCTGCCCTCAAGGGCTGCTCTTTGTCCCCTGCTGGCTCCCCAGCTGGTCAGTGGGGCCAGTGCTGCCCTGAGGTCACAGGATGAAGCTAAAACTGGACAGGACACAGGCACTGCTCCTCTTGGCAACTGGCAAAGCAGGCTGAGGCCGCAATGAGCCAGGATGAACTCTACTGCCAGGGTGGTACAAGGTCTGCAAAACCATGTACTGGGATGGATAAAGAAAACTGACAGATTGCCATCGTTCAGAGCAGGTAAACAGGGGATGTGAGGATAGCGATTTCTTCATAAATTATAATAGAGTTCATAAATTACATATCATTTATTCATCTAAGTGTAATGAAAATATAATAATGTATAATAATATTAGTACAATTCCATTTTTCCTTTCAAAGGTCTCCTGAACTAATGTCTGTAATTTTTGTTATTTTCAAGAAGAAACCTTTCACCTAATAACGGCTTGTGGTTCTTATCCTCTCGTTAGGTGCTATTTAAATGCTTAGCTGTACATATTACAGTTGAACATGGTAACTCACAAAAGCCTAGGGCACAGATAGGCAGCTTCAAGGCTGGGCCTCCAGTGAAGAGCTGAATTCTCCCTTGTAGCACTGAATTAGCAAATTCAGGTTCTCGGAAGTCCAAATATGTTCCTATGTTCTCAGAAACAGGTCAATGGGAGGGCACATTAATGAGAAAGTGAGTTTTATACAGTTTTAATAAAGTCTTCTGAGACCTTTTCTTTCTGTCAGAGAAAACACTTTTTCCCCCTTGCTTTCTCATATACTGTGGCTGAAAAAGTCAATATCTCTCAAATCTTAGTTTCTCATGCATCCCACCTCAATGCATGGTTTAGTCCCCTGAAGAGCATCTGTTTCCTTAGATTGCTGTTCGTGCAGTAGAAAACACACACACACAGATACTTGCTCTCTTCTTGGCATTCACTACTATTCTCTCTGCATTATAAACAAACCAGCTTCCAGCTTCAAAAAAGAGATTTCCTTGTGGAAAGAATATTTTCCTCCTGTAGTGTGCAGCAGGAATTATGACATCTTCTGTGGGCTGTTTCTGCAAGGAAGAAAAGTGAGATGGGTAGTATGGCCTACCACTGATCTAGAGATGGTTAAAATCATCCAAAATTACCTGCAAAAGGGGTTGATGACATTTTAGGTGAACACAAAAACCTAATAAATTTCATGCCCAGACAGAAGAAAACAGAAGAAATATTTTTTTAAAAATTATACCGACTCTGAAGAAAAAAAAAATCTGGAAATGAGAATATTTCTCAGAAGATTAGCCTGGTTAATTTCTTTCTGATATTCCCTTTTTTTTTTTTTTTCTTAAGCTACATCCGAATTTCAAAAGCACTGTGATGTCTCTTTTCTCTGTCTTTTATGTGGATGGTGCTCATATGGTTAGAGCACAGCTCAATGGGGCTTGCTGTACAAAACAGACTTGAAAGACAGAAGGGAGATAAATCCATTAAGTAGGGTGTTCTTTGCTTCTCTAAACCACTGAAAAGCACTAGGAATTTCTAAGGGCCCTGAGTTAGATGGCCAATATCCTAAATAAGCCTTTCATTTGTTTGTATATATATTCAAATCCCTGCTACACACTGAAAATACAAAATTACTTAAAGACATTCCTTTTTTTTTCAGTCACCATATAAATACATCCCTAGACCCAGATAAAGCAGGATAGGCAGCCTTTCAATTTTTTGAGGCTGACCACTGACTCTAGGAACAATCCTTTGCACTTTGGACAGTGACTCAGTGATTTCCAGGCCTTCTGGGCACCCAGAGAGGCAAATTTCTTCTGTGGCCCTGACAGTGTTTGAGGCAGGCAGCTGTACTCCTTAACCCTACACGTATATGCTAAGAATAACATCAAACAAAGTTAAAGTAGAATAGAAGAAGCTGAAATATTCTTGAACTCGTTCATATGACTAGATTATATGTTTTCTTTTCTAGCAGCTCCAGCCCTTCTCAAGGGGCTGCTCTTTGTCACCTGCTGATTCCTTGCCTCAGTTGGCTTTTTTACCCACATGGCATTTGCAGGGTTTACACCAAAACAACAGGACAGCTGCCCCCTCACTAGCAGACAGACATTTAATTAAGACATTTAAGTCAGGCCAAGACATGTCCTGAGATCCTGCTCTGTCAGGCCAATAGCAAGCCATGGCCTTTTACTTGTACTGCCTCCATCACAGATTTTATGCTTGGTAAATGTCGCTGTCTTGTCAAAAAGGAAAAAGAAAATAGAATGGACTAAAATGTAAATTATTTGAACTCTGATAATACTTCTCTGTGAGATATAGAGTAGGTTGAGACCAGTTAGTCTAGAGATGAGAAATCATGCTGGGCTTATTTCGAGCATGTGGTATAGATGAAATGAAAGAAAATTGTCTATTTTCCTAGTTTCTATAAAAACCATGTCTACCAGGATTTCTCTAAAAAGAAGGAAGTACACTATACAAGCTTACCAAATTCTTTGTCCTTGTTTTAAGCACAAACAGGTGACATGAATAAGTTAATATGGATCCAAAAGAATCAGGTCTCAGAAGACAAATATAAAGTGCTAAAAGAAAATTTGTCTTATGACAGGGCAGACATGAAGATAACAGGGTTGGAAAAGAGAAGTGCTATATCCCATATAAGATGAAAATCTAAATACTAGAGAATTTTGGAGCAAAGAAGGTACGCATGCAGATCTTCTCGTCCTTGTTAGGTCTCTTCCTAAACAAATCTTACTGCAGTGTATTTTGCAGCTCATAGGAGCCAGTCTAGTCCACAGAAGCTGACACATAAGGAAATGCAGTTCTGTTAGTCGTGATGATGCCTTAAGATTTATCCTTTATATTTTTCAATTCCTGTGCTGCATTAGTGCATAACTCTAAACTTCATGTAAAGTGTTAACTACTGTCTTCGCTCCTTGGTCAGACAAAACAATTCCTCTGGGCCTGGAACCCAAGGACACCCTACAGCCTCAGGCATGGAAAAGTATAAACAAAAGTGAACGGAGTGGGAAACTGGGAGCATATGACTTCATAACCTGAAGCTGTAAATGGAGAATTAACCCCTGATAAGCAAATGGACCATCTGTGATGGTGTTTACAGGAGTTTTTGGATCAGGGAAGAGACGAGGATCTGACTCCATGTTTCAGAAGGCTTGATTTATTATTTTATGATATATATTACATTAAAACTATACTAAAGGAATAGAAGAAAAGGTTTCATCAGAAGGCTAGCTAAGAATAGAATAGCCAAGAATGATAACAAAGGTTTGTGGCTCGGGCTCTCTGTCCGAGCCAGCTGGGCTGTGATTGGGCCATTAATGACAAACAACCAACATGGGCCAATCGTAGATCCACCTGTTGCATTCCACAGCAGCAGATAATCAATGTTTACATTTTGTTCCTGAGGCCTCTCAGCTTCTCAGGAGGAAAAATCCTAAGGAAAGGATTTTTCATGAAAGATGACTGCTACAGACCAAACTTATATTTATCTGAAAAACTAGTGACTGCTGTCCATCTTGGGCATAACCTCTGTTCTAGGTAGCCTCTCCAAGACATCAATGATAAAAATATTTTCTGGTTAATGTATTTTAGTTTTCATCCTAATGTTTGCACAAGTCTAGTTTACATTTAACAGTGCCATAAATCAGGATTTTCTGTGGAAAGCAGAAACTTTCTATACCTACATGGAGGAAGGTTATTTCAAAGTTTTCTGTAGCAAAGGCCCTTTCCTCTAAAAGTGCTGCCCAGTAATTTCCAAATGTTAATGTGAACTGTCTGAGGAAAGTAAGTTTTTTATGTTACTGAGATGCAGTGAATTGGGAGCTCATAATTCTCTTAGATGCCTGAGCTCACAGATTTTAGCCTCCTCTTGGGGGAAGCAGATTCTATTCTCAGCCAACTCTATATTTTCAGGGTTTTTTTTGTCCAATGCAAGGCTAGCAAACACCCTGCTGGCAAAATCTTTATTTTCTCACTGTAATGTCTCAAAAATTCTTCAAGGCTTTCCTCATCACTTCAACATCCTCTTGCTGACAAAGCTTTATTTCTTGTTTTTGCCACACAATTACTCTCATTGTCTCTTTTTTCACATCCAATATTTGGACTGAATTAAGGCAGTATTTTCCCCCTCAGTAATGATAAATTTCTGCTTAATATTTCACCTGTGAGAGTGCCACATTGAGAGAATTTACCCTGCTGAAGTCAGGCAGCTCCTTATCTCTTTCAGCAGGGATACACCACTACAGCATGTCGTGCTCATCAGTGCCTTGCTTTGAATACCTTAAGTTCAGTTCTGTGCCTGGAGACATAGGAAAGACCCAGTGGTTGGAAGGACAACAAATGATATTTTGATTACAAGACAAGTGGAAGCCTTCATGATATGGAGTAATGTTCGTTTAAGAAAAGACCCTCACAGTCTATTTGTAATAGAATCTTTAATAGAATAAGTTAGATTGCCTGAGTCCTTAGGAGGTGCCTTCCCAGATAAGGGTCTTGTAGGAATGAATCAACATTTAAAGTTTCATGAAAACAGCTGCCCAAAATCTCCATTTTTACTAATTCAGGTCCCTTATTAAGTGTGTCAGTCTGTTCTTATTCTTTTGTACCCTGCCACAAGGAGGTAGAGGTGACTGCTGCTTAGAAAATGAAGTACAATTTTCCCTTTTCCTAAGTTGGAACTTCTGAATATTTTTCAAGATTGTGACCCACTGTCATTTGCCTCCTGTCAGTAAGTCAAATTTTCTTTTATCTTTCACAAACTTTCAGGCAGAGGTTCATAAACTTACTGATTGCTTTGCTCAAGAATAGCTGTCAGACACACCGCCAACATAGATTACTATATTTTTATTGGATTGAACAAATCTGCGGCACCAGAAGCAGTCTTGTCAGCAGTCTTCATGCTTTTTAAAGCAAATTTACTAATGACACAATGTCTCCACATTTCAGATTCTCTTTTATTACCTGTGAGGTGTCATTCATTCACCTTCAGTCTGTTAATTTGTATTACACAGAGGTGAGATCTCCTGTGATGCCCAGAAGTTCAGCTCTTCCAATCTGTATCTTGTGTCCAATGTGCAGCCAAATCCAACTCTTCTAGGTCAGATTCCCCCACAGAGTAAACACTTTTATGTAAAAGTCTGTGCTGTGTCTCATCATAAGTATTTTTTAAATAAAACCCTTGCCCTTTCACATATGATTTATATTACATAACTGAACAAGAGAAACCCACATCTACTGCATGCTGAGTGTCCTGAAGCAGATGATCCATGTCCCAGGAGCTGTCTCCATTTCAGTGCCTTTCTCATTTATTCACCACCTACCTTTTTTTGAGTTCTTTGAGGAGCTGGAATTACCTGATTCTATTTATCCAGAGTTCTTCTGGGTCTTTAAAAGATTTTGTATTCCTTAAAGCCTTCCTGTTAACAACATTTATGCTTTTCTTGGCAAACAAACTTTAAATAGCACCTTCCTTACCTACTTTGTATTTTCTTGCTCACCCTTTTTCTGGGACTGTCTCTCTCTGCATCCTCAGTGCTTTGCTTTCTCCTTCACCCAATCACAGCATGGTGCTGGATGTTATGGGTGATGCAAAGCACTCAAAAACTTGTTTGCAAAGGAACTGCACTCACTTTTTTATATTTTTCTTACTTCTGCTTCTGAAAATTACTGATCAGCTCTGACTCAGAAGGTTCAAGTGGCGTGCAGTCAGTGTGGGAAAGGTACAGAACATACTCATCAGTAGTGAAGACAGAATTTACAGACTAGTGACCAAAGTAATGTTCCAGTAGGGATGAGTAGATTAAAATAATCTGATTTTAATCACCCAGGTTCTTACAGAGAAGTTGACAGGAGAGGTCAACATCAATTCCCACAGACGATGCTGCGTTCCTTCTGTGTTGTGCGCACTGATCCAGGTGCCACAGGCCAGTGTGCTTCCATCTCCTGCTGGAGCATTTCACTGCTGGGGCCTTCACAGGGAGTTCATGGTCCTCATCATCCTCATACAGGGCTCTGCTTGCTGTGATGGGACCCAGTTCTGCTTACATCTAAATTCCTAAGTCCTTTATTGGATATGCAATTTAACAGCAGGTAACACTAAAATCTGTTTTTTGTCTTCTGGCATAAGTGTCTTTCCTCAGGAGTGAGTAAGTTCCATAATGAAAACTGGTTTTTTAAAATTTGAATGCCTATTTTCCTACCCGCTGTGTTGGATGCTTGTTACAGAAAGAAGGGAAATAGCAATAATTATGTGACATAAAAAGCTATTTCTAAAACTGGAGAGATAAAGCTTTTAATGTGATGTCACTGTTCAGGTCACCTGATCTTATCTTGCCATAATATCAGGTCTCAATCATTCCAGTGGCTTTAACCTGGAATGAGCACTGCTGGGGGAAGGCTATAAAGCAACAGATTTTAACTCACCATGGGTAATTTCCCTTAATAATTGCAAACAAGTTGCAGTAACTAGTTGTTAATACTATGAAAATGTTATTTCACAAGATTTTGACATTTTTATTTCTAATTCCTCTCCTGTAAAGGTTGCTTTTATTCTGCCACTGCTTTTAGCCTATTGCAAAGAAATTTTAGCCTATTGCCATGAAATTAAACCTCTGGGCAGCAAGCTAAAGTAAAGAATTAACTTTACTTTTGGGGAAGAAAAAAAGATTTCATCTTGCATAACACTGGATTTATATAGATATATTTGCATTTTTTATGACACAGGTAAGTGTGCTGTCTCTGACCAATAACCCTATGTTTCTGCTTTGGCAGGCCCCTGTATTCAACCTCTAGGGTATTGAATCAGACACAAAATAATTAGTTTTATGACTCTTAGGGCTCTAATTGGTTTCCTTTAATGAGTTTAATGAGTTTAAGAATGCTGGCTGGTACATTTTCTGGGAAGCCCTTCTGGTAAGGATGGTGTGTGTCTGCCTTTCAGGGACAGTCAAAGTCAAATAGTCAAAGTACTGTCTGAGCTGACCTTTGCTGAGTATGGTATTTCCTGGCTGAAGCAGAGGAAGTGAGTGCTGCAGTAAAATGGAAGGTTAACCAAATTCTCTTTTTGGGTAGTTTCCTTCCTTTCCTTCACTCTTCTGATTATGGCAACAGTTACAAAGCCCCTGTGTGAATTGGACTTTGCTGGATCCTGCAATTTATCCTGGTACAAACACATTATGGTTGAATAGGAATGTGATAAATTTTACATTGTTTAGTGTCCAAAATACAGCCACAAAACCCTCTAATTAATAAGATGAGGTGCCTTCAACAGAATGATTCACACTGTAAAAGCTGTCAATGTGCTTAATTATATCAAATTGTATTCTCTTTCTCAGACTTACTCAGAAAGCTAAGATGATTCCTTCTGCTTTTAGGAGCTGGTTGATGAAGGTATAATTGCTGATGTGCTGACAACCAGGCTAACTAAATGATAGTCCAATTTGAGCACAGATGCAGAATTTTCACTATAAACATGCTAATCAGGTTTTACTTAGGTGTATCGGTTAAAATTTCATATAACAAATAAATAAGAAGAGGGGAAAAGTTTTTTATAAGAAGTGAATATTTTCCTCAGATTTAAATGTATCATACTGCTCCTTTAGGATTTGTAAAGAAGCTGAAATCTTGTTCTTTTACTTGCATGAAAATATAGCAAATTGTAGAAAAATTGTATCAAAAAGAAAAAAAGTTTAAAGCAAGTTGGTCCCACTTCCACATATATAAAATGGCTAATAAATGATAGCAATCTCTCACATATTGTTTTCAGCATATTTGGCCATTATTCTGTTTTTTTATGATTTTGTGGCTGTCTTTTAATTGGAAGCTGTCTTTGGTAATGGTACCAGTCAGATGAGATTACTGTACTTTTCAATATGTTGTGATTGTCATGCCTCACTGATCTTTCTTCTGTTTTGGACATGAATTACCAACCAACTTATGAGAAAGCACAGAAAATGGGAACTTGATTGGATAAGGGGCTTTGAAGTTTGGGCAAGTTTTTATGGAGACCAAAAACTGGGAAGCTTAGGTCTCTTTTTGCATTTTCCCAAATGGTGATCTGAAGTATGTTGTATAGCTTTTTAAAAAGACCTTCACAAGAACATCCGATTTTCTTTGATCAAGACTTCTCCTTGAAAATGCAAGCTATTATCAGGAAGACTAACTCCCTTAAGCTCTGATCTAGAGAACTTTGTCTTAAGCCAATTTAATTAGGATTAGCATATTTATTAAGATTCACTGCCATATTTTTAAGCTACTATAACTATTTGCATTCTTTATATACTAACTATCTGGAAAATATGTCTAATTAAATCTATAGTCTAGATTTATATGTTATTTCCCATCAAATTGAGATAAGAAATAGATATAACATCACGAAGGGTTTTATCCAGTGAACTGAACCTGACTCTTCCTTTTTATTTCTGGATGTGAATCCCCTGAATGCAGTCAAAATACTGAATTCAATGGATTTGCTCTTGACTTATATTATTGTGATGGAAGGAGACCAATT
Organism: Zonotrichia leucophrys gambelii; assembly: GCF_028769735.1. Lineage (NCBI taxonomy): Eukaryota > Metazoa > Chordata > Aves > Passeriformes > Passerellidae > Zonotrichia > Zonotrichia leucophrys. The sequence goes on along the minus strand of NC_088171.1, from coordinate 99,774,607 downwards.
TAATGATGTGGAGAACAAAAATAAAGACAGCAATGGAAGGGATTCAAAAGGGTCTGAATTCTCTGCTTTGAATAGCAGATACAGAAATCAAAGCTTGCTCCATGAAGATCTCAAAGATATTAAGATTTATAATTTCTTTTATAATTTCTTCTATAATTTTCCTTCTCAGCATTAGCCCTGTCACGTCTGTTTAATATTCTTTTTCTTTGCATTTATTAGAAGAGAAAAGACAATCAAGTTTACTTCTATGAGTCTAGTCTTTTCGATCAAAAGAATTACATGGATTTAGTGCAGATGAGTCTCTATCTAGCCTGTGTTAATTTCCCAGATTGGTATTCAGATAATTTGGTATTTTTGAATAGACTTAAGGATTCAATTTGTTTTCCATACTAAAAAATTTGAAGCTGCATTTATAATAATCAGTCTGCATAATTTGACTCATGCATTTTCTCTCTATGAAACCTCCAAAGTAACATATCACGAGACATTTGCTTGATAGAACTTGTAGTATGACTCACACTCTTCCAAATGCCCATTTTCAGTTGTTTAGGATGTTTTTAATGTTCTAGGTTAGAACAAGGAAAATACATTAAAACACCCCTCCTTTTCTTTGGTGGTCGCTATGTTCATGCTTTGGAGCTTGAAATTGGGAAGGGGTAGACTTTCCTCTGCCATGATAATCCATTAGCCTTTGTCCAAATTATCTTCCTGAAGCACTGTGTTGAACATGTTCTGGCCTCCCACAGCTGCATTTATACTGGTAAATTAAAATGTCCAGAAACCCTGCTGGGTACTCCTGTGTGATCATGCACACTGTGGGGTGGTGACAATGTTCTGTGCTGCTCTCATGGTCTATGCCAACCGTTTTTGCATGGCAATGAATCCCAGGCATACTGAGGCTAAAAACCCTGTTTTTCTCCCAGTGTGTGCCAGCTGGCTTTAGTGTCTTGGAGTGATGTTGGGCATATTTCATTTGTGGTTGGATCCTTTTCCTGGTCTGTACCTGGAGTGGATGTAAGATAATATTCACTGATGATTGGGATACTTACTGATTGTTCATTTGAATTCAGTTTCATTCACCAAGAATAGAAAAAATCCTTCCTTTCAAAAAGTGGGATTGTAACTACCAGATTACATTTTAAGTATTATTTTTCCTGTGACCATATTTTTGCATAATTTTGAAACACAATTTGGATGAATGATATTGAAAGTCCATTTTTGCTGACATTTATATTTTAAATCTTCATTGGCTCATTTAGAGGCCTATGTACAGCCAGAGGAAGAGGAAAAAAAGCCCAATTTTTAGATGGAGAACACATAACCCATCATATTTTATTACACTTATATGAAAAATAACAGGCAACTTAAGCATTGGTAAATGATCCACTCATGACATAGTGTTTACCTAACTACTTTCATAATTTCTTTCATTTCTAATTGGCATAATAATTGCTACTATCTCTAGATCAGTTTTTTTATCCGTGTAGTTCAGGATTTTATTTGACTGTACAAGATTTTCCAAGGACAATTGGCAACTGGCTGCTACAGAATGCAAGACAAGAGGGATGTCAGGCTGATGTCAGTCACCTGGGACATGTGGCCCATTTCTTTGCCATTGAAAGCAGTCCTGGGATTTTTTGGTGATCTCTGCAGCATTGTTTTAAAACAGCCCGGGTGTTTTCATCCTCATTGTGCCTTCTGCTCCTGAACCTTTCTCAGCACAAAAGCAGAAGACCTGGATAAATAAAAGTGTGCATTCACCACTCTATGCTACCTTGCTCCTGTAGTTTAATTGCCTTGAACTTTTCATTGTCTGATATCTTTTCAGAGAGTGACAGTTTCTTGCAGGTTCTTTTTGTTAGGTGGAAAAAGCCTCTTCTGGTCTCTGAACATTTAGGTTTTCATTTAATACTGCTTATCTGATGACTGATGTCTGCTCCTCAACTATGAAAATAAGCAGTTCTTTGCTGTTTCACCTAAACAGTTTATACTCATTAAGATACCCTAGTATAATAGTGTGGATGTAGTTTGACAGATAATATACTAATTTCCAGTGAGTAACTCAATGGCTGATTCTACTGTAGGGGCCTTTCTTCCACCAGAAATAGTTAATTCCATTGTACAAAGTCCTGCAAGAGACTAACTATTTTTCCAATTCTGTATTTGCCTTATCAAATACAGAATTGGAAAAATTGCCTATTCATCCTGTAGAAATTATGCACAGGTACAACAGTGTACAAACAGGATTTTCCATTCTGACACATTTCACAAGTATCTGTTAAATGACAACTTTTCAACTGCCAGAAATTACAGATAACATATCTGACCTTGCAGGTGCTCTCTATTAACTTTGTAAGTCTTTAGCTGTCATTTTTTGTTGTTATTTTTCACTAAAATTCTTAGCCTATGCCAAAATCTAAATCAGCCCTTTTCTTGTTCAGTTGACATTTCTCGTCTAAATTTTTTTTCACTCACAGATGAAGAGTAAATTAAGGGAAGTGCAGAAATACAGACAACTTAGAAAATAATCAATTTACATGAAACTAGCCCAGCTTCAATGTTCCTGGCATCAAATAGAAGCTGCATAATTTCAAGTGTATGCATCCAAGAGCTATTTCAAATGTTAATATTTAGTCCAAGTATTCTAGTAGGAAATGGTACTTGTTTTGGGAAAATAATGTAAAAAAAGGGATTACTTTTGCTTAATTTAATATATTACTCATCAATCTAAAAAAACACAAAAAACCCCCAAAATGAAATCCCAGGACAACAGCAAGGTTAAGATAAATAAAACAACAAGGAAAAGTATAATGAAGAAAAAGAAAAAGAAGTATACTATCTGAATCTACACAAGAGTGATGATCTTTATATGTATGAGAAATCTCTTGGATCTGTATGATATCATGAGGAATCACATCATACAAGAGACTGAATATATTTTAATGCACTTTTAGTCTAACTCATGCCAATTATTTAATTTTAAATTCCCACTATATTAATTTTGTCTCCTGAAGAGATTAAAAATCTGTTTCTTGTGAATATATGCTTTGTTCTCCATGTTACATCTGTTCAGACCTCAACTTCAACATGAAGTCTAATGTTATTTTAATCATGAAAATGTGAATAGAACATTCCTTACAATGGATAGAGTTTAAAAAACTTAAGACTTTGATGACGTTTTCCCCCCCTTTTGTGCTGCTTGAATATATACTTTTTTCAGTTAGTGTTCCTTTGTGGAACACTTTCTTTCTTCTGTGATTTATTTTTATCATTGAAAGGCTTTAAACTGAAAATTTTTCAATTAAAATTGAAATGCATTGATTCAAGATGCTGCTGTACTGAGCTGTAGAAACTGTATTTAAGTTAGGCTGTTCCCAAGTCTCCTCTCCAGCACAGGCATTTTGACTAGGTTATCTTTCAATGTGAACTGTTTTGGCCAGGTAATTGTGTAATATTTTGCTCTTCTTCATCAGTGGAGAAGACTACGATCTCCTTGGGAGTATATTCTAGGAGGCAGAATTGACCAAAAGAGAAATGGAATATAAAGTACCTGAATTATACATAAGGATAAACGGAGTGGTGATTCCCAATATCAGTATTTTAGCTTCTGGGTATTTCTCCATGGATTAACTTAATTTTTGGTTGAAAAAAGTGCCTGCTGTCCAGACAACTCCTGCAGCTAGTTTTCTGCACCAACAGACAAGGTCAATTTTGGTTAAAATAAAGGACAATAATCTTCCAAAAGTTTGGGATTTTTTTTTTGTTTTTTTTTTTAAATCAGAATTTCTTCCATTACCCAATATATGTACATCCTTCTCTTGATTGTTAGTTTTTACTTATGCAGAGATGTTTATAAACTTCCTCATTACTTTTTTGGGTATATATTATGATTTACATAGATGCTTTCAATTAGGTTTCCACTGATCTCTTCTTTACCTCTTTTAGTCATTGGTAGCCATATGCCAAAATTGTTGGGCCTTTCCTTATCAGTTATTATTGGGCTGCATTTGTATTTTTCATCAGATATAACATCATCTCTGATTTTCATACAGGGGATCACCAAAGAGTCCAACTGGCTCCTGTGCACCCAGCAGTCAATATTGCAAATGCCCAAATAAATTCAACTTTTCTGACCATTTATTCTGAGTGCCATAGTCATGCCCTTGCTTGTTTCTTTCATGTCATGAGAGCAGAGTCCTAAAATGAAATAAGAGGCATTCTGCTCTAAGGCTGGCTTTTTTATATGATACTGTACTAGTTCAAATATCTTCTCTCCATGTCTAAATTGAAGTGTTTGAGTTTTGCAACATGCTTCGCTTGGTTCTATTGATTTTCCACACTTTGTTCATAAGTAATCTAAAAGTCTTTGTCCTCTAATGTCAAATGTCACTCACCTTGGCTCATCTCTCTCCTCTCTCACAAGCTCTGAAGTGAATGACTCATGGGTATATTCTCATGACAGCTTGTAATGCAAGCAGGAGATCTGAACGGGAGCTGAAGGACCTACAAGAGGCTCATGTCAGAACCCCTCTTACTGTGACCCCACACTTCAGCGTCGTTCTTCCTTTCCTCTGCACTGGGACCAGAGTTGCTCACTTCTCCTGCTGCACTCTTGAAGGGCTTTAGCTCTTCCAGAGGTCACCAAGAACTCCCATCAGCGAGCTTCATCTCTTCAAACTTTTTGTCCTAAGGATTTCTCTAGGAGTGCAAAAGGGAGTGCAAAAGTCCCTTCATACTTCTGAGATACTTCCCTTTTATTTTCTCATCTGCTCCCCTACCCCTAAGATTTGAAAGCCTTGTTATGTGACAGTAGCCTACACACCAGAATGTGATTGCTCTGTCTTCTGACAAGTGCTTGAGAGAAGGGTTAGGCAATCCAAGCCTGCAAAGCTGTGAAATCTCATAAAAACCATCGTGGGCAAGACACTTGATTTCTTGCCTATAAATGTTGTCCTATGTTTAATGTTTATGTTTAAGTTGCTGTTCATGTGCAACTTTGGATGTAGTAAGAAAACACATTCAGATGTTTCAGCTTATACTTCAATGACTGATTTAATACTTGATGGTTTTGGTCTAGGGTTATTCCCTTGCTCTTCCATGCAATGGGTAACTGAGTTGTGTTGGGAGAGGGCAGAACTGAGATATACTGCAGATGTTGGAACAAGTCCTGTGTATTTTAGACATAAACTACTCCTGTTAACCCAAGAGTTTCCATGTGCAATTCATTTCACCAAAACACATACAAGATTTTGTATGCAAACTAGCTTTAAAAAACACAGCAGGGAAATGTTCTGTCTTCAAGGCTGACATTGTAATACATTCAGAGAATCGACTGTTTTCTTAACTACACAAAATTCAGGGAAGTTCTGTTGACTGTTTGTCAGGTGAACAAACAGTGCTTCACTTTGTAGTTATTTTCTTTCATATCAAGTGTTTCAATAGAAAAAAAGATTTTTCCTATGATTCAGGATGCATCATCTTCTGATGTTACTTAGGCAAATTCCATGGGGGTAAAACTTTCAGTAACTCAGTTATGGTTTCAGTTGCAGAGCTTTTACAAAACTCTTTTTAAATATCCAAATTTTTTCTGGATTGATGTGCACAGAAATGATGTTCTTAATCCAGGAAATAATGTTGCTCATCTTGCATGGGCAAGAACTGAAAACTACAGCTGTTTTTTTCCCCTTATTGCTGTTAATAGCAAACAAAAATTACCCCGAGTCAGCGGCAAACACAGAAATATTGTTATGGGTGGCCAAATTTTCTAGCCTTTTTTGAACTTAAAATTTCCCCTTCTGTGACAAAAATTAAATAAAGCATTGAAACAACAGGTTTCTAATGCACAGATATCAAGTGCTTGGTGGGATACCATTAAATATTTCAAAGAATCCTCTAATTCTTTTTCTTGGAGAGAAATACACAAATATTTCCTTTCAATTGTGTGCTGGTTGTTCGAGGTACACATTAGAACCATAAATATATATAGCAAATACACTGAGACAAGAAAAAAAAATTAGAAGTGGACTATTGAAATTCAAATGGAAAATGCCTGGAGGGAAAAAATGAAAATCTTGCTTAGGATAAAGAAAAATCCAAACATGAGAATTAAGTAATGAGGAGCATAAAACAACAAAAACTTAACACCTAGCAGAGCATAAATTATGACCAAAGTCCTCAGATGATAGAAATGTGAGTACAGCTCTTTAGTCATTGATGTAATTCTAATTTTCAGCTTCTCAACATGAAAAACACTGGATTTCTTTCTTTTTTTTTTTAATGGAGAAAACCCCCCTCCTTTCTTTGTGGAAGATTTTCTTACACACAGAGGTTTTTTTTTTAGTTTCAGAAAGTGGTTTTGAGTTATAGTAGCGTGACATCTGATTTTTTATAAAGAAAAATGTTGCAATAGTCTCAACACTCTGGAATGAGGGAAAAAATATATTTATAGTTCACTGTTGCCCTCTTGTGGGAAGAAATAAACATGTACATCATAAACATAAAACCCAAACCAAGAACTGATTACTTAGATTCTAGTTCAGAAACCGTCATTCATCTTGTGCCCTTAGTTTGGATTCTGATTTGGTCCTACATTATAACAGTTTTTACTCTTGGTGCACTGTTAACAGTTATTGTCTTTAAGGAACTCCTGGGGTATTGGCTCCTGTACCATTTGACCCTCCAGAGTATCCAGGATGGCTTCAACGCTGTACCAGAAAGTCTTTTCAAATAAGAGTGACACAAGCAGATCTCTAAAAAGCAAATCCTGCTTAAAAAAGCAAGTGCTGCTGCTGCTCTGACATGTTCAGCAGCTCTAACATGAGTCTACAACTGATGTAAAGAAGACAAGTGGCAAGGTTGTTGGAAAAACAAGTGGAACAAGAGATGATTAACGATGGAATTAAGCATAGAAATACATATAAACATCACCTATACATTAAAAAAATGTGAAAGAACATGGTTTGAAAATTTTACAAAAGTTTACAGGCTTACTTTACTATAGCATTTTTTAAGATTATGCAGACATATTTGAAATGTACTTATGAAAGTGCTGAACTTACTCCTACTTTCTCCTGCTTTCTTTTTCATCTACCACTCCAGGTGATGTGTTGAGGTACTTCTAATAAGGACAAAGAGGGCTGTAACTCTAGGACTCATTCTGTTGTGGTGCCTTTTCCCATCACATGGAATGCCATAGAAAGCCTCTCTAGATGACTAAAGATAGGTGATGTGCTTTGCTGGATGTCTCTTACTCTCTTCTTTGTCTATGTTTGGCCATTGCACATTAAGATGTCACAATAGACTTCAGTTTTCTTTTGCTTTCTATTTTAAAAGAGTGGATTCTTAATGTCTGGAAACACTGCTCTGAGAAAAGAACATTTCCTCATAAAGGTGACACAAAGCCAAGATTTGTAGTGGGAGGGCTATTTTGTGTACCATGTTTGCTAGGACTTCATATACTCTGGTGAATCATTCAGCATGGTCAGAGAAATGATGCAAAGGAGGGTTTGTGTTTTACTTAACTTCCAGTTTCAACCTGGGAGACAGACTTGAATGGTTTGTGAGCTTTTGGTTTTCCTTTTGCACAAGATAAATTTATTCCATAATTTCATTTCTATTTTCTGTTCCCAAAAGATGTAATGCAGGCTCAGAAGTTTGGCACTGGGATGTCAGGTATCTTCTCTAGCTTCCGCAAGAATCTCCCCTGGATGTATTGTTATAAACAGGATTTTGGAGTTGATGCCAGATTCTTTTTAACCACATGATTTAACCCTTCTTGAAATATTTCCCTCCCTGTGTGTTCCACCAGCTCCAGAGATCCAGTGCTCCAATAGTCAGGCCTGCACATTGTAACAGTTCAAGCTGGAGGAGAAAGTAATTCGGACACTAGTAATGGACTAGCAATGCACTGAAACTGGTCAGATAATCCATCATTTTAAAGAAAAAGAAACTGTCTTTTTGCTTTCTGTATATTTTTCACAATCATTCTGACATCCTAGCAGTGGAAGCTTATTAAAAGTCTGGACTAAGATAAAAAAACCAAAACAAAAGCACCAAAACAAAATGTGAGATTTGTTTTAATATTTACCCTTTACTGAAACTAACTGTGGTATGTTCTTTCTCAAAAGGGGATTACAGATGGAGATGCTTAGCACTATAGCTGATTTCAAGCCTGGTTATGCAGTGCAGAGTGAATTCCCAAGCATTAGATAGGGAAGGCTGTGATTCTCTTTGACATTTTATAGGGGAAAAAAGCCAGTTATGCCATGTCACCATAAGGGTGGGGCCCATGGGAAAGAGCTGTTGAGAGGATGCAGAGGGGCACAGAATCACATCTGCTCTGTAAGCAAAAGGATGTAGGGGTCATCTGACTCCTGAAGCCTAAACTATGCAATCACTATACTCCTGTGTTTGTAGGCTGTGGTTGCTATTTATTTCTGTGCCCTACTACACCGACAGCATCCAATTTGCTACTTACAACACTGAAACACCTGAAAAATATTTTTTTGTTTAAATGTGCTGACTTTCTGGTAAGAGTTATCATTTACTGAGAAGAACCAGCAAGACCAATGAAAAGAGCCCTTGATGTAGTCTCTAAAATGGAAAGACTCAAGGCAAGTATTTGATATTGGATCAAATTAAAAAGAAATAGGTTGTCCTTAGTGCCTACCGAGGAGTAATATACCGCTGAAGTCTGCAGAAAACAAAAGACTCTCTATCCTTCAGAGTTCACATTTAATTCAGATCCTGAAAGAAGGAGAGACTTTCACATATTAAAAGTGAAATACCTAGCTCAATACCAGTTTTTAGTTTATTAGTATTTAGTTAGTACTTAGTATTCGTATTTCTCTGGCACAGTATTGATGACCTCAGCAAACCCTAACCTGTGATTTTTGGAGATATATACAACCATCATTTGGGCTGGATGGTATTTGGTGTTTTCCACAGGATAACGCAGAACTGAAAATAAAAAAGGTATAAGATAAAGCAGAAAGCTAAAAGAAAAAATAAAATAAAGGAAAGAAAGTTAGGAATGCCCCTCTGCCAGTTGTTGACACCAAACCTGTGATTTTTCTCAAATATCGTAAAAAATTGTAAACCACCACTTGATGTCACCATCGGTCTGTACATGTGCTGTGCAGCTCTTCTAGAAATGTTGCTGAATGAACATCACAAAAAATTATAAATTCAGTTAAAATATTTAGAGACCTATTATGATGTTAAGTAATCACTGTCTATATTTTCGTTCCATTCAAAATACTAGAAGTACAGGCGCACTGGATTTAGAGCACTATAAAGACACCTTGAAAAATAATTTGAAAGGTGCTGTTTATGATTAAAATCTCTTTTGATAAGGACATTTGCAATAACTAGCAGAGTAATTCTGATCATTGCAGTATGTCATATAAAAGTTACTACCATCCTGCTGCAGAATGAGAAGGAAAGAGTACATGAACAGAAGAGTTAATGACTCTAGCAACATGAAATTAAGAACTATAAGGGCTAATGAAGGTACAAGAAAGGTATTTGAAATCTCTTTTGAAAAAGTTGGGAACCTGTTTCCCTTTTTAGGCATCAAGAAAAACATTCTGTGATCAAATTTCCTTTCTTTCTAATAAGCATGATGAGGCTGACTTGCAGTGGGTTAGTTCTGAACATCTGTTCGTTTATTTAGGGGTCTGAAGAGGAATTTGGCAGCTCAGGCTGAGGTGTAATTTTAAAGGAATATTACTGTGTATAAAATACTGCTTGCTATTAACAAGTTGTCTTTTCTCAGTAGACGCCACACTGTAAAACTAGAATTGTGTCTAAACTGAGTGGAAGTGGTCACAGCGCCAAGCCTGAGAGAGATAAAGAAGTGTTTGGACAACAGTCTCAGGCACAGGGGGAGGTTCTTGGGGCTGTCCTGTGCAGGGCCAGGAGCTGGACTTGATGATGATCGGGGATGCCTTCCAACTCAGCATATTCTGTGAACATATGAACTGGGAAACCTTTAATTCAGACAAAACTGTAGGTGATACAACATTGTGTATAGGACAGAAGTAGGACACAGGTGGAATTTCGCAGCAGCTTGAAGCACCAGGATGCATGGTACAGCTATCCCTTGCCATGAGCTTTATCAGTTCTTTACATATATAACATGAATCCCCTTATTCATATTTTACCTGAACTTTTAGGCTGCTGTAATTTTTTACCTCCCAGCTAGGCATAGGCTGAGGCACCAAGCACTGGTTGAACCAAGTGTTCAGTTAATATCATACATGCTTATGGCTCTGTTTGGGTACTCAGCATGCTGCAGGTTTTCCTTCACAACAGCACTGCCCACAGCTTGTGTAGGCCTCTACACCAAGAGGTCTATACAGACATTATTCCAATGCATGAATTATTTCAGAATGTATAAGAAAACATAGTAATTCTGGATTTCCCATCCATTTTCTGTCTGCTCATTTGTCGTGGGCTAATGCTGTCCTTTTCTTCATTTGTGTGGCTGCAGTCTCTGAAGTAATTATTTTCCAGGTCTGGACAGCAATGCCTCTGCTCACAGACAAGGAAAATGTTTCCTAGAGAGTTTCCCAAGCAACTCGAGCACTGGGTACATGCTGAATATGTGAAATTTGCTCTGAAGTAAATGGAAATTGGAAGTGCTCAGGAATTACTAGTATTTTTCCTTTTGCAATGCTGAATGAATAAGCTAATTCTATCCAATTTCAAGCTCCTTCCAGCATAATAGTTTCAAAATTGAAGCTCAGAGTTTATCACTTGACTCTCATTTCAATAAAGAGAGGCTAAAAAATCAAAATGGTCAACGGGCAGTAGGAATAAATTTAGTTAGCAAGCAAAAATAGAAAAGTGAAATAGAGAGTAAAAAGCAAATTCAGAGTTTGAAAGAGGGCTGGCAGAAAAATTGGAATAAAGGTACAGAATAATACATACACATAGGACACATAAACTACTCCTTTGGGAAAAAAATTGTGAGCTTTTGTAGTCATAAATAAATACTCTATGTTAATACATGGGTTTGTATTTGATAAAATAAATAAATTATACTTTAAAATACTGTTATTATATGACCCAATATAATTTGTGCATTAATTTAATAACATTGCTGTATTCTAAATAGCTCTCTAATCTCAGCAAACTTAAGCATTCAAAAAGTATCAGACTCCATATTTTTACATATTATTTTTTCCTGTATTGTGTGATAACATAGAAGAACTATCCTAGTGATACAGATAAATAAATCTGGACTTTAGGAGGCAGTATCCCAGACATCTTATCATATATTCGTATGTTTTTTTACATTATCTCAGAAAATGTTAACAAAAATATCTGATTCTTAGACCTTACCTTCAGTACAAGACTATATATGCAGATATATATATATATATATATACATATATATATATATATATATACATATATATACACAAAACCACACATATAGATACATAGATACATACATATATTCATCTGCTTTCAAAGTGTTTGGGTAGTCACTGGGGCAAAATGTTATTCTTGTTTTTTATTTTTTGAAACAGATTTTTCATTTGCTCATTTTTCTTTTAGCAGGGCCAGCCAGAGTAACTAAACTGCAGTGTGAGGAATCTCATCATCTATGTCACCTAGGGAGAATAATTATTCAGATATGGGCAGAAAACATTTGGAGCAACGTGAAGTTTAACTTAGGATTCCCCCATTTTCAGCTGCTTCAGAAAATGTGTCATGAAATGGAAAGGTATGGACAGGGATGAGCATTTCATATGAGCATTTTTCAGGATTGGTGCTTTTGCTCAGGGATGAATTCTGTGCATCAGGGCAGCCTCCAGAGGGCTTGTGTCCCAAGTTTAGGGTGTATCTAACTTTAAAACTGTCACCTGAAACACCTCAGCACCTTCATTTGCACTGTAAAAATAAATAACATACACAAGGTGAACGCAATATCCCTTTCTTTGCCTTCTGAATTGTGTGAAATCTACTTAAATCTTTTTCTGGTGGCAACAAGGCCACACAAATATTAGTTCACCTACTATGTCCTTCCTCTCACAGCTCAGCTAATGGATTGATGAAAGAGGAAGTGGGGAGGTCATTCAAGACTTTCAGTATTCTGTTACAATGCAAAGGCATGTGAGTGAGTGGTAGATTTTGTTTGCTGATGGTTCTTCCAAGTAGATTCAATATTTTCCACTTCCACTTCCCCTGACTTTGGTTTCTACTACAGGACAAGGTACACAGGCATAACAGAGCCATCACAGTAGGGCAGAACTGCAACTCATATCATTCCCATTCTAGTTACTATCTTTCTATTTGCTTTTCAAATGAAAATTCTGTTAGGATCATTAAAAGAAGAGTGAAGCCAAGTAATCAGCATTTTGTAAGCGTTCATGTGCATCTAACACAGAATCTGCTTCGTCCTGGTACATGACATACATGCTTTCTGTGAAGAGTCAGAAAATCGTAACTATACAAAGGTTTTGAAAAAAATAGTGTTGGTTCCCAGAGATGTATAAAAAAAGGAAAAAGATGTTTGCTGCTGGAGGATTTACAAAATTTGGAATTTAGTTTCAGTCTAGATGACACCAAGGAATGACCCAGCTGTTCTGATTCACAGACGGTCTGTATGAATCTTCAACACATAGCAGGTCTGTTGATGTTCCTGGAAATAAATCATGCCCCAGAACTGTTTGAATTCACCTTTGTCAGAGGCTGCCAAGACAGCAACAAGTTATAGAACAATAAGGACAGGCACACAGTATGCTAAATACAGAGAACTCAAGTGCTTAAATGCCATCCCTCACTCTTGTGAAGAAGGGATTGTGCTGACCCAGAAAATGTGAGGCCACACACTAACATGAGTGGATTGACTGTTTTAAACAATACATGCTGTTCTTCAGGGTCCTATTGATTGTGGGAATAGAACCAGTTACTGGAAATTTAGATCATTTTGTGGAATACCAAGTGAGGCAGGCAAAGCAAAAAAGATACAGATGTTTGCTATAGGCTCAGATCCCTTCATGAAATCCCATGACAAGCGGTGTGTTGATGCAGGACTGACTGACACACTTCAGCTTACCATGAATTTAAAGGATAACAGAATTGGGTAGGCAACACATCTGACATAAAATGGAAATGCCAGAGGGCTGGGATGCCAAAAGCATTCTGGATTCTGCCTTCTAGTGAGAAAAAGCTTACAATTTTATCCTGAAAATCTGTGAATGAACATGAAAAGGAGTAAATCAAGGATTGTTGGTCCATTCCTTTGTTCTCAGAACAAATATTCTTAGTTCTCCAGGACATATTAGAAAGATGATTATTAATAGCCACCACAATTACCTTGTTCAGAACATTTTGCCAACCCTATGTTATAATACTTAATGGGGATAGGTAAAAGAAAGGATATTTGGCAGAAGCTGGCTAAAAGGAAGAAAAGACACATGGTTACCATACAGGCTGCCTGTAAGTGCGCTAATGATAAGTGAAAACAGATAACTCAGCTTCCACAGAACCTTGAGCAGCAAAACATTTTCTATATTCTTCAAAACACAAGGGAAGGCTTTAAATGTTTTGGACAGACTTGATCAATAAATCCAGTCTAAAAAGAATCTGACATCCAGCAGTCACATACCCTGTCAGGTATGCCAAGAGCAAAATGGAAACCATTGATTTGTTTGTCACCGAGCTTCCCTAGGCAGCAAATTTTTCTGAGTCTTAGATGTGCACAGATGACATTATATAGGGACCAAATAAGTGAAAAGTGAATTTTAACTAGAGACAATTTCTATGAACAGGAAATGTCAGAGAATTCTCCATGTACCACATGGGATATGATGCTGTGTGCCTTATTTTCCCCTCCTCTAAGGACCATCCTTCACAAATTAAGAGAAAGAAGATACTGTAAATCACTTATGGCAAGATATGGGACTTTCTGAAGTGAGGCAAATATTTTCACTGATTTTAAGAAGAGTTACTTTCACCTTTAATAGAGATTTTAATTACTGACAAAGACTGTTCTGTCTTATCAGAACAACTAAAGACATACCTTTGTATGAGCATCCCCAAGTGAACATGCTGAGAATTTGAAGCAATTTTTCTGACAGGAGGAGAGAGCTCTTACGGTGCTAGTGCTTCAATAGAAAGGACTCTGTGGGATATGAAATACTCAGCATTTTTAATAAAGCTCAGTGCATCATTATTAGAGGAGGTAGTTCATTTAGATCTCAAATTCTGCATTAGCAGTGCTTTAGGTAGTTTTACATTTACTCATGCTGTTTTGGTTTTTTTTTCTGCCAGACAACTGTCAAATCTAAGTGCTTCATAAAGGAGTAACCTATGAGCAGCAGTTCTTTTGTGTCTGATATTCTGAAAACAGTTTTTCCAGCATGTGGCATTAGATTTATTTCAATTACTTTGGTCAGTCATAACCATACAATGAATTTATCTTTGCAGAAAACTTTCACAAGTGCACCTAGGATATCACTGTTTCCTTTACTTTGGTTACCCACACATTTTGCATCACATGACCTGCCCTGAATCCAATTTCTGCAAAGCAACCTGGCAGCAGAGATAATACTTAGTGATGGAGTAATTACTTCACAAAGACTTTGGGAGGTAAGAGGGATTTTTAAAAGCAGAAACAAAAGGGGTGAGTTTTTTAGAGGGTACCTATCGCATAAGCATGGTGACTGATGGAGGAAAGGGGTATGATATTGGCTGAAAATTGGATACTGTGAAGTGTTCTTTACTAAGATGATGGCAATTGTTGATGCTATATTTGCGCTTATTGGTCTCTATTTTTTCCCAAGAGGTCTTTCTTTTAGCTTTGAACTAGTCAGGAGCTATGTAGGAATAAAGTGTATTTTCCTTTGGATCAGAATGCTATGACAGTTCGCAGAAAGCAATTGCAAAAGAGAGAGGAGCTGTGAAATTTCCATCTCAAAAATAATTGGCTTTCAGAAAAAGAATCTTTGCGGGCAACAAATGGTGAAGGTGTTGTAAGTAATAATAGGAAAGTAAGTTGTATTGTGAATAGGAGCAGAGTCTGGAAAAACAGGCTTAAGAAGCTAAGGTTGTAATTGTAATGAGATGGTGATGGACAAGGTCAGTCTAATCCTATGTGGAATAAGGTAGGAAAGGTTTCTTGCATCTTTTACTTCTGTTTTTCCTCTTATTAACTTCAGAAACGCAATCTCAAATGACAACCATATTTTAAAATAAAATTTAATTTACTGTCTTAAAAGTAAATTCAGAAGAACCTTTTTGAACTGAAATGTTAATTTTAATGCAACATGAAACAGACAATGTGGATACTGGATTTCCCTCTTGCTTTGTTATATCCAGCCACATCTTGAAGATTTTTCTATAGTGTTTTCTTGTCTGAATATGAATAGTGTTTGATTATAAATCTCAGAGAGTGTATTTAATGGAATAATGTCAATTATGTTGATTTTTATGATCAACAGGAGAAACTAGTGTGTCTGTTAAACTGAACTTCTGTAGAAAATAGCCTGAGATCTGAAAACATAAATATTTTTATCACTTTCATTCTAGCTGTCAAGCTAGAATACTAACTTTGGTGCCGGATGAAATATTTCAAAACACACAGATTTGGATTCTTGTATTGACTGTTTCAGTCATTAATTACATTTCACAGGAATATATTGTTTCTGGCCCTAATTTCATGCTCAATGTCATTTTCACATATTTGACTCTCCTTTGTTCTTGGTTTGTAAGATTCTTCCTACCATAAACCCATTCCCTGACTTGTCTTTTAAGGACCATGATCAAGTCCTCTCTAATGCTCCTACTGTTATGAATGATATGCTTGGCATATAATTATCCAAAAGCAAGTCCCCAAAGATCTAAAATAATCTTTCAAATTTTTTCAATACCTTCATGATTTTTTTGAGATTATCAAAATGAGAACAGAAGGCTGTGACATGAAGTGTCTGTACATCCTGTGTGGACAAGACTTTGAGTCTTGTTTGAATGTTAGCACTACAGAAACACTCATGCTAAACATGCACATAATGTGATTATGGAAACCAGACTCCCCATTTCCAGTGGTTTCTACTACATGCCTTTACAATTAACCATTAATTTAACACTTGTTTGTGTCTGTGATCATGACAATTTACAATTCATACATAAGTTTACAGTGAAGTACTTCTTTTCCACTTTGGTTTTCATTCAGCTACATTTAAGTGTCTGGTTGAAAGGTCCAAAATTTTAACTCCTTTTTAAAGTCAAGTATGTTTTAATAATGGCATTGAAAAGGACAAAACTGGGCAACTAACATTATTCTTCCTCATTGTGTGGGATTCTGAAATAACTATAATAATGGCATGTATTTTAAAGTGCTTGCAAGAAAAGGTATGCCAGCAAGAACAGTAATTAGAAAGATGTGGGGTAGAAGTCATGTCAAGATGAGTGGACCATACAAATTTGAAAGAAAAAAATATGTTGTATATTAAAAAGGAGTCTGGAAAGCACTATAGGAACTTATTAAGGGAATATTGCTAGAGGGGCCTAAATAATGAGGAGAAGTAAAATCCAATACTAGTAGAGTGAATGGTCTTGTTGCACTTTGTCTTTTAGATTCTTTGGAATGCAATGATTATCTTTCTGGAAATGGATCAATCACCCCCAAGGCAGCCTATTGTACATGAAGAAAACCATTCAGTGAGCAAGCAGCTGCAGCAGCAATATATACTACCCTTTTCTATGCTAATAATTTTAATTGGACTATATATTTTCCTCAATATTGCATTTTTCCTCTGACTTTCCATTGCATTTGCATTTAATTCTTTATTTCTCAAGCATCATTAGTAGGGAAAGAATTTTTTGAAAGATGTCATTAGGCATAACTTCAGAGATAAAATGACCATTTTGTTTTCATAAGGTTTGTAAGTAGGTCAGCTCTGCAAACCAGCAAGCTTGGCAAAGCAAACTTTGCAATGGCAAGGCTATGGCTTCATTAGTGCCTGAAATATCAGGATCCCATCTGCACAGATAGGAATGCAGAGCTGGAGCTGATGAATTGGGAGTGCTCCATGTTGCTTGCTAGTATCTTTGGTGTTCCATCAAGGAACCCATGAACAGTGGGGTCAGAAGTGGATACTGTAATGCACAAAGCCCTAACAATTACTTAGTCAAGGGACCTCAAGGCAATCAATTACATCTCTTAGCTAATAAAGACTGAATAATTTCAACATATTTTCTGTGGGAGTTTTGGAAACTCTGCACTCTTCAGTTTGCAAATTATCAGATCTAGAATCTGGGCTTCTAGCTTGTAACGTGTTGCAGTTTCACAGCTAATCTTTCAGTTTAATAAACTATGGCAAATTCCTTTATTGTTTCATCACATTTGGGTTTTCACTAGGAAATGATGGTATATTTGGTTTAACTGAAGATAATATTATGATGTGCCTGTGATGAGAACAATAATGGTATAAAATTGGTCTTTTTTGTTTAAGAGTTTTGTGTTTGTGGTTCTCTGTGTATCAGGTTAAACCAAAACACTTTTATTGGAATTCACAGTATTGATTGTTTTCTTGCTCAGTCTACTTTATATCTTTATACTGAAAAGATAAAGAAAGAAAAACTGTATCTAAATTTTAAGCAGATTATATATTTCTTCAGATCTTTGAAATTCAAATGGGGCCTTCTAATTCACATTAATTGCATCGATTGAAACACTTAGAAGGATAAAAAATCATTAGCTACATGTACCAGACTATCCAAAACATTTCTAAGTAATGTAGATCAGCACGTCTTTAGTCATAATGTTGAGAAAAATACCAAAGCTGATGTACCGAAAACAATTCTTACAAAAAATTCTTGCATAATAAATCACATCTAGTCTACAATAAAATCATTAACCACTGCTCTGTTCCTCTGCTCTGAAGTGTAAATCACCCATAATGTTGACTTATTTTAAGTCAGTTTGCACATAAAGTAAAAAAAAGATTTAGTGGAAGTCTAATGAGAATGAAAATAAACTCCTATCTATATCGTAACTCATTTGATAGAATGCATATATGTTGCAAGACTACATAAAAAATCTCCAAGAAGATGGATCTATCTCAGAATGACTTCTTATGATCTGCTTCTTATTTTATGCACATACTAAAATATAAGCTTTGCAAAACTCCTTGTGTTAAAATTCCATTGAAAGTGTAATTTCTTTAGTAAAATAAAACATAGCTTTCATTTTGCCTGACAATGTTGGCTCAGGAATATGGAATATTAGTTTCAGTAAGAATGCATTGGTTTCACTGTAAAATAAGGTTTATTTGGTATCAGCCTTGGAGAAATGTATTGGTTTCAGCTAAAATGTATTGCAATGCTTTCACTAAAACATACAGACATTATAAAACTGTATATTGGTTTCAGTAAAAAATGTATTCTTTCCAATAGATTCATGAGGCTTTCAGCAAGAATGTATTGATTTCATTAAAATGTGCTGCTTGAGATAAACAAAAATTCAGTTAAAAAATCATTGGTTTCTGTTAAAGCTCATTGACTGAAGTGAAGAACATTCTACACTGGTTTTGGACAGCCTTAGGGTTTTTTAAACAGTGAGTGGAGAAAGACATAAAGGTAATTGTAAAGGTAATTGTAAACAAATTTATTCTGTAACATCTGAAGATGTAGACATGCTAAATAAATTAGATTTTTATATTTCCATCCCATTTGCATCTTCAGCTCAGCACAAGCATAAATATTGATACAGAAAAAGCATGACACCCTTAATTCTGATGAATAGCTTTTAAATCAGGTGTGGGTGTGACCTCTAAGATTTCTTTAATCTGTTTAAATAATTTGTTTTCCTATGACCAGTTTTTGACCAGTTTGCATTAAATCAAGTTTGACATTTTCCTCCTTTATTGGCAACAGATTCTTTTTGTCTTTTCAGCAATGCCAGGCACTGTAGCAGATAGGGCCTGGCGTTCGGAAGATCTCGTGATGTTACGGGAAGACAGGGCCCCTGCCCCCTTAGATAAGAAAATTAACATAGGAATGTAGCCCCCCAAACCGGATTCCAGTAACTTTCCACTTGCCCAGGTAACTTTCCATCCCCTACTAACCATAGATGGTAAGGACAGACCCTCACCTGACGTAGAAGCCCCCTAGACTATAAAACCCCACGGGAAGAGAGAATAAAGGCCTTTGATCCTCCACCATATTGGTGTCCGCGTGTTTCTTAGGCCCGAGCGACCCTGGGGAAATGGGTCGCCGTGCTGTTTCCTGAAACCAGGCCGCCTGCCTTGTATCAGAAGGCAATATCTGGTGCCGAAACCCGGGAAGCCGATCAGCGCCCGGGGAACGGGGATTCGCCTGGACAGGAAGCAGCGGCTGCCAGCGGCCGGTTCCGACTGCAGCGTGGGGAGACGTCCCCGGACCAGCAAGGAACATGGAATCCTATGCAAAGGTCGTATCAGATATGCATGCACAGTTTAGGATAGAATGTAAAATTAAGTGTGAGCTCAGGAATTCTAATCTTGCTATTGCAAGGCTCCTAGAGCTCGGGACGATTGAACGTCCGGTAAATATATTATATTCGGAAGTGCGGGAGAAGCGCACTGCCGCCTTAGCAGAGGATACTAAGTCCTCAGGCAGTGGTAAAAGCCTCAAAGCGTGGGGGAAAGGAGAAGAGGCCCTACGCAAGGCATTAGAAGAACAGGAGACGTGGAAAGTCGCGCATATACGTTTATTTCTTGCAGTAAAGCGGGGGGCGGGGGCCGCGACGCACACAGTGTCTGAGAGCGATCGGATTGAATGCGGGAATATGCCGGGGCCTGGAGCGTTCCACCCCTTCCCGAGCCCGAGCCCAGCCCCCCCAGCGCCCCCAGGGGACCCCCCGGAGCCCCCATGGGACCCCCGACCCTCTCGCGGAGCCCGCCGGGTCCCAGCCCCCCCGCGGAACCTTCCGAAAAATCCGCGGTTTCTCTATGCGTCCCTTCCCCGCCGGCCGCCAGCCCAGCGCGGCAGGCAGAGCGGCACTCGCAGTTCTTCTGCCGGGGACAGGCAGAGGGGGCGCGGAGTGCGGCCAGATTGTCAGACCCCGCCGGGACCGGCGGGGACTCGCCGCCGCCGTATGGGTTTGAAGATGGCGCCGAACCACATGGCAAGGGCGGAAGGGAAGAGGCGGGGGGCGGAGATGCAGTCAGTCTGCTTGACAACACATGCACGGGCGAGGGGGGAGAAGGGGCGGCCCCTGCAGTGGAGCGGGAGACCAATCAGAGCGTTCTATTCAAATTAGGTCCTTATAGGGCAAGGACCTCTCCCAGCAGCAGGCGGGGGGAGCGCAGGGAGAAGGAACGGCACCACCCCCGAAGGGAGGAGCGGGGTCGGACCGAGCCCGGCTGGGATTCGGAAACCGAGAGAGCAGAATTAATACGGTTTCGAGCGAAACCGAATAAAGCTTTAAACAATATCGGGAAACGGTCGCAACACGGGCTCACCGATTGGGGAAAAGTAAAAGCAACGTGTAGAAGCCAAACACTGGCAGCCTCCATGAACGCTTTCCCGGTGGGGGTTGCCGGAGCGCAGGGAAACCAACGGGGGGCATATACCCCAGTTAACCCAGGGGAAGTCAAAGCGATTTCAGAAAGAGGGTCGATTCAGCTGTAGTACCCACTTTGTGGACGACCTTTCTAACAATAATGATCTGCTCACTTTTGATATTACGCGAATAAGCCGCATGCTTTTTGATGGGGCAGGGCGGATTCTATTTAAACAGGGGTGGCGGGACGACCACGTTAGCCCAGGCTTCTGGGGAAAGGCAGCAACTCAGCGAGCTGTCCCCAGCCGGCACAGCTTTCCCTGGCAGCATCCTTGCTCCGAGCATGCCCGAGAGGGATTGTAGGAGCTGCGGGAAGACACCCCGATGCAGCGGCCCAGCCACAGCAACCCCCAGGGGGGCAGGACACCCTCGTGCCCTGTGCCCTCACAGGGAGCGGTCAATTTTGCATCCCCGCTTACGGTGCAATGGCAGAGCGGTCGGACCAAACAAAGTGATTAAAAGCGTGCCGAAAGGGAAAAACGCAACCTACCCTAAAACCCTACCCACTAGAGTTAGCAAAGTCCCAACCGGCCATGCGGAGGTCTTTCAGACAGACCGCGCAGCCAGATCGGACTCAGACCCAATACTTCTTATGTTAGAAGCTACCTTTATATCCCTGAATGAATCCAACCCTAACCTAACCGAATCCTGCTGGCTTTGCTACGAGGTCAAACCTCCCTTTTATGAAGGAATTGCTTTAAACACCCCCTTCAGTTACTCCACAGCCGATGCCCCTCACCAGTGCAGATGGGAAACCCCTCTGAAAGGAATCTCCCTGAGCCAGGTCACAGGCCAGGGCAGATGCTTTGGCAATGAAACCCTAGCTAGGCGGAAAGGCAACGTCTGCACCAAAGTTGTCAAGCCTAACAGGAAAAACAATAAGTGGGTAGTCCCATCCACACCTGGGATGTGGGTTTGCCAGCGATCTGGAGTGAGTCCCTGTGTGTCTCTTGCCAAATTTGATGACTCTAACGACTTTTGTGTCCAAGTCCTGATTGTTCCTAGGGTCCTGTACCACTCAGACGAAGAGGTGTACCACCTTTTTGAGGAACCCAGCCGGCTCCACAAAAGAGAAATACTAACAGGTGTAACTATCGCAATGCTGCTCGGGCTAGGAGCAGCAGGAACGGCAACGGGTGTCTCAGCCCTAGCGACACAGCACCAAGGACTGTCCCAGCTGCAAATGACCATCGATGAGGACCTGCAAAGGATCGAGAAATCCATCTCCTTCCTGGAGAAGTCAGTTTCCTCTCTCTCGGAAGTGGTCTTGCAGAACAGGCGAGGTCTGGACCTCCTGTTCATGCAGCAAGGGGGCCTGTGTGCCGCCTTGAGAGAGGAGTGCTGCTTCTATGCAGACCACACAGGAGTCGTGAGAGACTCCATGGCAGAACTCAGAAACAGACTGGCTCAGAGGCAGAAGGACAGGGAAGCCCAACAGGGCTGGTTCGAGTCCTGGTTCAATCAATCACCATGGCTAACCACTCTGATTTCTACCCTAATAGGTCCACTGGCATTGCTGCTTCTAGCGGTTACCTTCGGACCTTGCCTGCTGAACAAGCTGGTCTCATTCGTTCAGGCCCGCCTGGAACGAGCCAACATCCTGTTCATCGGGCGGCGAATCCAACCAGGGAACACTGCCAGCCACAAGTTCTAACCTTGGCTGGCGAAAACTTACTCAGATTTACCAAACCCCGTTTTCCTTATCGAACTACAACCTTATACCTCATTTCAGTGTATGATTACCTCATTCATTTGTGAAAAAGGGGGGGGAGATGTAGCAGATAGGGCCTGGCATTCGGAAGATCTCGTGATGTTACGGGAAGACAGGGCCCCTGCCCCCTTAGATAAGAAAATTAACATAGGAATGTAGCCCCCCAAACCGGATTCCAGTAACTTTCCACTTGCCCAGGTAACTTTCCATCCCCTACTAACCATAGATGGTAAGGACAGACCCTCACCTGACGTAGAAGCCCCCTAGACTATAAAACCCCACGGGAAGAGAGAATAAAGGCCTTTGATCCTCCACCATATTGGTGTCCGCGTGTTTCTTAGGCCCGAGCGACCCTGGGGAAATGGGTCGCCGTGCTGTTTCCTGAAACCAGGCCGCCTGCCTTGTATCAGAAGGCAATAAGGCACTCAATGAAAAAGACGTTTATAAATATCATGAATCTCTCCTATTGCCAGTCAGCTAAATTAGGGACACAAATTTGGTTGCTGTGGCACCTTTTTTTTTTCTGAGAAAGTTTTTATATTTTAATATTTTAAATGACTTGACATTTTACTTTTATACAGAAGTGATCCCACTGACTTAGAGAAACATGCATGAATATAACTGAAAAATCCTTGTTACATGGAGTTCATTGCTGTCTCACTTTGGAGCACTATCCTCTCCCTACACTGACATAGAATTCCCATGCAAAATGTGTTTAAGTACACATGAAGTGTAATGAAGTTTCAACTACTTAAATTTACTTCTGTAATTAAACAGAAGAAAGCAGAAATGATCATATTGGACTGCAGAACTAGTCTATCTTGCTTTAGTCCCATGTCTGACACTTGCAAACATGAAAAATGCCTTGAAGAAGAATCTCCAATAAATCATGCACTTAAAAAATTGGTAAAAAAATAAAATTAAAAGTTATTTATTTTTATTTATATTTATTTTATTTTTGGGTGTAGTTTCCCTGTAACTCTGTATAACTTCTGCTGCAAAACATGCATTCACAGCACCCATGGCAAGGAGCTCTGCAGCTGATCCCCGACAACACAAAGAAGTTTCTTCTTTTTGGATGTTGGTTTGAGTGTGCAGCTTGTTTCTTGTTGCTTTTACTTTTTCCTTGATTCATAGAATCATAGATAAGTTTGTGTTGGAAGGAACCTTAAAGACCATCTATTTCAATCCCTCTGCCAGG
Source organism: Zonotrichia leucophrys gambelii (assembly GCF_028769735.1). Classification (NCBI taxonomy): domain Eukaryota; kingdom Metazoa; phylum Chordata; class Aves; order Passeriformes; family Passerellidae; genus Zonotrichia; species Zonotrichia leucophrys. The sequence continues at coordinate 99,751,135 of NC_088171.1, read as the reverse complement.
TGCGGACAGGGACACCCTCCACTAGTTATGTCCTGATCTGGAAAACATAATGAGTTATCTTTTTTCCCTGCAACTCACAGTTTTGAAGACTCTTGCTACATATGACTTCAACTGTCCTTTTTCTGATAAGAAACTTATTTTATTAAGCCTCTCCTTGTATGAAAGTTGTTTCATAGCTCTGGTTTTACTTGTTGCCCTGTTTTCTGTTCATTCTGCTAGATCATTTTTAGTGATGTGAGGACAAGGGCTGCACACTGCACTCAGAAAGTTTGGCACCATAAGTTAGTCTAGTATCATAGCAAATTGTCTTTCATATATTTCTGTTGTAAGCCCAGTCTTATGCATCTTGAAAATGGGGCAACTGTTTTGCGGAGAAAGGAGAAACTTCACAACTTTATAAAAGTTGTAAAGCTCGGTATGTTTATTTACGATGCCGGACGCACACACGGAGAAAATTCTCCTCAAAAGGCATGCGTACCCCTGAAAATTTCAGACTTCCTTTTATCTCCCTTCCAAACGCATATGCATACAGTTTCACAATAAGTTCATACATATTCATCCCGCATGACACTTAGCACCAGCTCTTCTTTATCAAAGGAATTCCTAGGCCGGGGCAAATTGACTTCGTGGTCTTTTCTGTTTTTCTTTCTCTGTCTCCTTGCTGTCTTGGCATGCGAGTTTTTCCTTCAGCTTTGGACTCACAGACTTTTCACCGCTGTTAGACACTTCACCTAATTCAAGATAGATCTTTACTCTGTCTCACAACCTAACTCTCAGTTTTCCAAATGTGTTTTATTTTCAAATGGTTTCTCTCCCACTGTTTTGTAATAATGTAATACCACTGTAAACATTTAGATTTTAGATATCTCTTTTCATCTCTCTTGGCAGATGTAGAAAAACAAGATATCAAGCTGTGGTAGAGGAGTTAAGATTGCCATTCTGAAAGGTAATAGTTCTGTTCAAATCTGGAACAGCAAGAGGATGGACCCGATTGCTTCACAAATCAATGCAGTTTATCTGCACTTTCATATGTTGCTCTGATGTCAGGGGTAAGCAACTCACTCTGTTAAAAAGAGGGCGTTTGCCAGTCCTCTCAAAAGAATGAGTCAATAGTTGCTCCTCTTAATTCCCAGGGCCCTGGCTTGGTACAGAACTTTGGGAGTGCAATATATAACTTGTGAGAGGAAAGAACTGCACAGGTAGGTGATATCAGAAGACATTTCTCATGTATTGAATTACATAGCATCCATGAAGAAAAACTGAATTGGCTAAATTGACTCAATATGAACATTGTTATTAGCAGAGCAAATGCAGTGCCTGGAAAGAGCAGTGCTGAAGGGTGCAATTTCAAGCTCAGTTTCTGACTGCCACTGGAGCTGCTGCTTGCTGTGCCATCAGCTATGCAGGAGCCATCCCAGTGGTAAGTCATTCCCATTGCAAGTTTCACAAAAGCTGAATTGGTGTCAGCATTGACCTGCACAAATCTATGCTCCAGTCTCCTCCTATGTATTGATAAAATGTATTATATTTATTATACTGTTTACATCTAATCTCTTGTAATCTAAAACTTCATGGTTAAGCAAAAGGTATTTTGGCTTAATAGCAAGGCATATATCTCCCTTTGTTTATGAAATTTAAAGCTTTCAAAAGAACCTGGAATTTTCCCAGTAGATAATAACACAGCAGTTCTGTAGACTGGTCAGCTGAGCTGGAATCAAATGTCTGAGGTACAGAAATACAGCCAAGTTTTCAAGATATTTTCTCCATAGAAAATATCATCATAGAAGTTACTTTTGCTAGATTCCCAAATCTTTCTTAAAGTAATAGTCAGTCTACCTTGCTGATTGCCCAGAATGAAAATTTCCTAGGCCATTGGATTCACTGAATGTCTGACTTCGTTTATGACAATGTTGAAGGTAATAACTTTCAAGTGTAATTCTACCGTGAATGAGAATATTCTTAGATCACAGCTTTGCTATTTTGCTAAGAGCTTTGCCTCTGATTGTTTCTATTTTTCTGATGTAAACTTATTAGCAACTGTAAACCAAGTTCTCTAAAATTACTGGGAGCAGAGGCATCCAGAATAAGCTCAGATAAAGCAAGTTGTAATGAAATTCACTATTGCTTTGAAACCCTATTCATATGCTGATTACTTAGAAAGTTCATAGCTTTTTGGAAAGTTATAGCTTTGGTAGGATCTGACAAGTATACAACATTGAAGAATGGTTTGGAAATAGAAAATACAATTTAACAACCAAAGTGATGTATCTTACTAGTTATTTTATGAAAGTCCTTCAGCAAGTTGACATTCTTTCTGGACAACTGGAACAATAGGAGCCACTCGATATGTCAAGTTCATTGAAAGCTACAATTGTTTTTAAACACAAACTACTTTGGCAGTTTTTAATTAGGTGTGCAGTCTCCTAGAAGGAAAAATTCCCCAGATCTAAACAGCTGGGCATCTCAGTGGGATGTAGCGTTTTTAAACCAGGACGTATAAATATGCTAAACCAAATCAAGGGGAATTTTTTTTTTCCACAGCTCACTCTGGAAAATACACTTAATGAATCAGAGTTCATCTTGTCAAATCCTGTGCCCTGAGACATGAAGACAATTGCATTGTGTGATTCAGATCACTGTTATCAATAGAACAACCATGAACTGAAATTTCCCTTTTACCAGTTATGCAAAGCTGTGAAGAGGAAGGTCTTTCTGTTCCATGGTCCAGGACCACCCACATCACCTGCTAAAGAAGAGGGTTTCTTCTTGTGTCAAAATATCTTGGCAGTGGGTCAGCTGTACAACACATTTGCCTCAATCTTACTCCCCCTCCATGTGAAACTTTTGTGTGGCTGAGGCTGTGTGTACAGGCTCTGCAGTAGAAGCTTATAGAACAAGAGTGGTGCTTGCTAATTTTTATTAAAGTAAAATAAGGGCACACAGATGTAAAAAAGCTTTATTACTAATTGGTAAAATATTCCCCAGAGAGGAAACTTGTCTGTGAGAACCCCACAGCATAGAATTAAAAAAAACAAACTGAAACCTCACAGGTACATTAGGCATCCTTCACCTGCAGGAAAGATGAAGTTCAGTTGCTGGGGACCAGGAGAAAAATTAAGTAAGAGCAATATTGTGCAACACAGTCAGTGATGGGTGGGAAAAATAGCTTTGAGCCAGAAGAGTCTTTCATTTTAATGGCAGATACTGAGATAAAAAAAGTATGGTAAAAAAGAGAATAATGATATTATTGATAATAATTATAATGATGATGATAATGGTAATAATGCTTAGAAGCCCTTAAAATTAAAACCAAATCACCTTCTGTAAAGTGCAGAGCTGCAGTGAAGAGAGATTTTATTTCCTCATAGAATGACTACAAATTCTTTTTATTTCCTGTAATGTACTCTACTTATATTTCTCCCTGGCTCCATTTAAACTCTTCCCTGTCTGGAGTCTTTGGACAGGTTTTATCTGAAGAAATAAAACAGAATAACCTTTTTCCTGCTGAGGAGATTCCTATACTGCAGTGACATCATTAACCATAAAGCACTCTTACACATTTCACACCTGGATGTCTTAAATAGAGGATGAATTAAATCATGTTTCCAAATCAATTTCTCCTGATATTTACATTTCACTGCCGCAGTAATAGGAAGACTGAATCCATTTAAAGTATCTCTTATCCACTGACTGAATGACATATATTTGCCTTAGAAAAAAAATAGTCTGGATTACTGCACTCCTTAAAAGAGCTCTCCCACAAGCCCCATGACAGTGTTTCAAACTCTAGAAATTCATCTGAAAGAACAATTACTTGGATAAACTGTGTTCTCTGTAGTATTCAGGTGAAAAGGGCATAAACAGGCCAATACCTCATAGTATTGTAAAGAAAAACTTCCCTTTTTTTCTGCTCCAGTGAAAAAGATGTACTATTTTATATTTAAAACTTTATCCATTGGAGTTTCTCATGAAAATCATATTATATAGAGTATTTTTTCACTCAAAACACTACAGACACTCTCATATAAAGAGCAGCATGTTTTAGCAAAGCTTTTTCTTGCAGTGCCCTCCTGAACAAAATGTCCAGCATGAAACTAGACATGTACACAATGTGGTGGGGGCTCAATTCCCAGAGTTGTAGTGCCTGAGTTAACATCTGACTGGTGTCCAGCCACCTATGGAGCTCATTTACGAGGGCTCAGTTTGAGAGCTGGTTCTCTTCAATGGTTTTATCAGTGACCGGACAGAGGAGTTGAGTGTACACTAAACATCTTTTCTGGTGATACTAAGTTAGGAGGACTTGTTTAGCCCTAGAGGCTAGAGAGGCTTTAAGATAGATCTTGACAGTTTAGAGAGGCTTTACAGTTAGATCTTGCTATATTAGAGCACCGGGCAATCACCTACCGCGTGAAATTTAACAAGGACAAATGCTTGATTCTGTATCTGAAGCAGTGTGATCTGGTGGGTGTACATGCAGCCTGGGTGCAATGCAGCCCTGCTAACAGGGATCTGGGGGTTTTGGTTGATGGTAAGTTTAATGTGATTCAGCAATTTGACTTGGCAGCTAAAAGAGCCAACCCTTGTGTAGGGTGCTGTAAACATTTTGATCACAGATTTGGCTACTGTGCTCATTTTGGGTGCAGCCTCACCTGTGTGCTGTTTAGGCTCCCAAAATATAGGAAAGATACAGAAAAATTAGAATATATCCAAAAGAAAGCTTGAAAAATATTGAAGGAACTAGAGGACAGGACTTAGTAGGAGTGAGGCTGAGGATATTTGGTTTGTTCAGCTTAGGAAAGAGGAGACTGAGAGGGGATCTCATTGTTGTCTACAGCTTCTTCATGGGAGGGAGAGCAGAGGGAGATGCTGGAGGTACTGGTGGATGAAAGACTGGCTGTGAGTCAGCAATGTGCCCTTGCAGACCAGAAGGCCAACAGCATCCTGGGCTGTACAGAAAGAATTATGACCAGCAAGTTGGGGAGGTCATTCTCCACCTCTACTCTCTAATGAGACCCCACCTGGAGTGCTGCATCCTGCTCTGGGCCCCCGAATAGAAGGACCTGGAATCAGTGGTGAGTCCAGAGGAGGGCCTCAAGGAAGAACAGAGGGCTGGAACACCCCTCCTGTGACCAAGAGAGTTGAGGTTGCTCAGCCTGCAGAAGAAAAAGCTCCAGTGTGATCTTTTTGTGGCCTTTCAATACTTAAAGGGACCTTAGGAGAAGGATTGGGTCAGACATTTCTGTAAGGCCTGTCACAATAGTGCAAAGGGTAATAGTTTTAAACTAAAACAGAGTAGATTTAGACTATATATAAGGAAGGAAATGTTTTTGTAATGAGAGTGTTGAAACACTGGAACATGTTGCCCAGAGTGGTGGAAAATGCCCCATCCCTGGAAACCTTCAAGGTCAGGTTGCGCTAGGCTCTAAACAGCGTGATCTCAGTGAAGATGTCCCTGCTCATTGCAGGGGGATGGGACCAGATGCCCTTTAATGGTCCCTTCCAACCCAAAGCTTTTAGTGATCTGATGATTTTATGATCTCTTCTTTCTTATGTCTGCTGATATAAGGGAATGGATTAGAGTTATATCAGGGGTTCAGACTGGCTATTAAGAAAAAGAGAGGGAACAAGTGATCCTAAGCCTCAAGCTTGTGGGTGTTCAGCAAGTGTTTGGAAAATGCTTTTAGGCATATCATTTAATCTCTAGGCTGCCCTTTGTGGAGTCAGGAGTTAAACTTGGTGATCCTTGTGGGTACCTTACAGCTCAGAATATCCCATGGCTATATGATTCCAATTTATCAGGAAATCAAGAATTCACTGCATATAGATCTTCTTTCTTCAAACATTAATAAATATAATTCCGATTTACAAAAATCTCTGAAATAATTTGCAGCCTCATTTATCTTTCTGCAGACACTCATTTGTCTTTGGATGTTTTGCAGAGACCTCAGAGTTGTGAGATGCTGCTTAATGTCTTAAAAGGATTGATTTTCTGAAATATTGAATATCTGCTCTTAGAATATCTACCTTATCTTAGGAAGACTGTCATGCTGGGTAGGCAAAGTATTCATTCTTCTTTTTAATGTCAAAGAACAACCTTTTTCTGTTGCACTGGAAAGCATGACTGAGAACAAAGAAAATAGGGAAAAAAGTATATAATGAAATATTATTTCTCTGGTTTTTAAAAATAATAAGTACTCCATTTTGTATGTATTTAATTTTGTAAGACGGAAATTTTACTTAAAAATATATGTAGTTATGGTATAATTCTAACAGTCTTTTTCTGCCAAAAATATGTTACTAGCGTTTTTCTGATCAGACCTAAACAGATCTTTCATTTTACACCAAATAATGTCTGGTAGACTTAATGAAATGAATTCTTCATGGGTGTTAAAAGGGCAGAGCAAGGGCATTTATTTGTCTGGATGTTATATGGCTGCATAAAATCCAGCCTTTGCTCAGCTGCTGCTTTTATAGTTAGAGTGGACATAAAGAAGAGGAACAAAGGCCCTTAAAAGCACAGTTGTGCTCTTTGCACTGTGTGCTGTCCACTGACCTGTATTGACTCCTGCTTTATATTATGCAGCTCTAGAGCCATCCTGCTTTATGTTTTGGTCTCATGGTCTCCCTGATGGGCTTGGGAAACAGAGAATCACCTGCTTAACACACTCTGCACCTTGCAAAAGCTGCTCTAATCTATGTACCTCTGTAGACCTCAGCCATGGGGAAATCTTCAGCAGCAGTCGCCTCACACTGACAGGTTGGGGTCCCTGGTCAATAATGTCAGTAGCATTAGGTAATTCTGAACTATGGTATTATTGAAGAATGTGTCCAGCATTTTTAAAATAGGGATTATTTTTCAAACAGGAAATAAAAGCACAGCAATAAAGAGGAAAAATCCCATAAACCCCTGGATTGGACCCTACTGCTGACTTTACACTAACATGCTGACTTTACACGAACATACAAAGTGTATTAAAATGTTAATGTGGGATTAGGAGATACAAATAATAGGTCATGTTGAAAAAAGATCAGAGAAATTCCAGGACATGTTTATTGAATTGTTTCACTTAATAGCTTTGGTTGTAATTTAAAAGCCTTAGTTGTGAGGTACAGACATACATGGAAGATTTATTTTTGTGTTTTTATCTTAGACACAATAGTGATTCCTGCTGAAATCCTTGTCATACATAAAAGTACTTTTAAAGATTTCTCAATATATTTGTGTTAAAAAAATAAAATATCCATGTGTTTTAAATGAAACAATATATTTTAATTTTAAATGTAGTTTTTCTGGAGTAAGTAAAGAAATTATGCTGATGCCAATCTTTTTCTCTTTCAAAAAATTTGATGATTCTTAATAATTCCACATGCGTTTCACTAATAAGAAAAATATCAATGCCTCAGAAATCCAAGGGAATAATTTCTTTGTTCTGCTAAAGTAACAATGTCAGCTGGATAGGTAAAACAAAGATCATCAACAAATATTCTTCTTTTACAAGTTGCACTAAAGTATTTTGAGTAGGTTAATTTCTACCTCATTTTTAAAATATTTATTTCTAATAGCTGCCTCAAACCTGTTCAATTATCCACACCTTTAAAAAATCAGTCCAATGGCTGTTTCTTTTCTCAAATTGTCCCTCTTTTCCAGTCTCAGTAAAAGAAACCAAACACTGCACTACACATTTTTCCCTGTCACTCAGAGGAGGAACACGTGGAGAGGAAAAGCCGAGGTACTGAAATACAGTGGCAATCAGTTTTATGCTCCTGCCTCAGCAACCTAGCGTGCAGTGTTTTCCACTGACTTGGGGCTGCAAGTTTGATTTTCCTTTGCCTGCCCACAGTATCACCAGCTGAAACTAGCACAGCCAGATGCTACATGCAGCTCTGCCTTTGCATGGTGCATGGTGCACTAAGAAAATGAAACGACACTCTAAACTTTTTGGTCTATATAACACAGAATGTAAAACCCCAGCTATATTGATGCACTCACTGATTGTGACATTCAAACTTTGCTGCCCCTCATCATTCTCTGAATGGTCTATTTCCATGGCCATTCAAAAGGTTAAGAGCTGGGATGGATTCAGCTGTTTAAAATACTTAGTAGGATATAGGAACTCTATGGAAAATGCCACAGTACTCAACTGCTTCCAACTATCACAGCATGCTCTGAAAACATTTATTGTGTTAACTAGGTTTAACTAGTTGTCTACAGACTATTAACAACCTTGCAATTCTCTCTGAACTTTGGGAGTCTTTAACTCTCAAAACAATATTTCTGTGTTTAAAACCACATTGAAGAATAAACTGTGAAGATTTGGTAAATCTAGAATTAAGCTTGCATGGATAAGTTTATTTTTGCCTGTTAACATAGACATATGAAATATTTTTACAGCTTTGTATGCTCCTTGTTGTGTAAGACTTCATTTCAGCAGGGAATAAATGGGTGAGGAAATAAGCTGGTAAAATTGCATGTTGGTTACCTAATTGCATTCAATGCATGGGCTTTTCTTTTCAGCATGTCCCAAGGGCTTGATATCTTCCTTACTCTTATAACTACTTTTTATCATTCTGCAACTGTCCAATTTTATATGTCTGTGTTTTTCCTTGTTTTTGCCTTTCTGAAGTTCCTTGTCCATTATCCTTATAACAGCCTCATTATCTTATTCCAGTGCCTTTCACTAAGGCTGTTATTGAGAGAGCAAAACAGTCAGCCATCTTTGTGAATTTTTGTCAATCCTGGAAGCTGTAGCGATTCACAGATCAGAATATCTCTGATCAGCTCTCCTTGTCTTCAGACAGGAAGCAAAAAGAAAAAACTTAGTCATCTTAACCTCCAGAGACAAAACACATAACTTATCTAGTAGACAAAATCTTACATAAATGTAACTCCTCGTTTTGGGGTAAATTTGGAGATCATATTTTCAAGAAAAAATGATATCTGAGTAGATTCCATTGCAAGGCTTTCTGAGTCAGCAGTTCAAATGCAGAGGTGCTGGAACTTCAGGCATCTTAATGTGAGCAAAACATATTTTGCTTGTAATTCATTTTGAGGAATAGCCAAGTATTTTAAGCCAAAAGTCTGCTTTAATCTACTTTCAAGATCAATTAAAAATGTGTCCTCAGGCAAACACATGGCATGGAAAATGTCTGCCTTGAGGAATTAAAATTTAGCAATTATAAATAATGAGAAAGAGGATTAAAAATGGTATATCTGAAGGCAGCTGTACAAATATTTCTACCTATGATTCTACACAATTCTTTCAGTGAGAAAAAGTCAGTATTGATACAGACCTGATTGCACTGTTGTCTGTGCTGAATTCATGTCTCTCTCCTACGTATGCATTTTGCAATTTCAGTTAGATCTGGGAATTGACACTAAGCCCACTGCCCACTGTGAAGTTTGCCTGTGTAAACCCCATGTAATGCCCCCCGCAATAAAGAGTGCAATAAGAACTTTAAATGTCAAGCTTTGGTCTCACAGGTTCTTGATTTCACCATTTGTGTGTAAAAATTGAGAAAAATGCATAAAATTCTTGGCTAAATCTCACTTCTTCACATGCTGATGTTGGATAGCCAGTCATTGCCACTGATCAAATTGTGCTGTATCTGAGTTTTTGCTTTGTCTTGTCTTGGAGGTCATTAACCTCTCCATGTGATGCATAAATTATGACATATTCCTCCTCCATTGACTGACACAACAAACAGCTTTGGTTGCTTTTAAAATCTGAAGCAAGATTTAAATGGCTCAGTAATTCACAAAGGTGAAGAAAGCAACTGTTGGAAAGTAATAGAAATACTTATTCTTTTTCAGATTAAAAATATTTTACTTAGCTGCTGTCACCAGCACCTTGAACTATGTAGTTTTTCACTTTTGAGTGGTCTCCTCAAGCAGGTTCCATGAGGTTTAATTTTTTCAGTGCTCAAAAGGAAATTATTATCAAAATTGACAGAAGCTTGAGAGTCCTTTGGGGTTTTGAGTGACAGAAACCACAGCCTCTCATCAAGCCAGACAGCAAAATCTACTAGGACTTACAGGAATGAGTATGAAGGAGGGCCATGAAGATGATCAGAGGACTGGAGCACCTCTTCTGTGAGGAAAGGCTGAGAGAACTGGCATTGTTCAACCTGGAGAAGAGAAAGATCTGGGGTGAACTTATTGCAGCCTTTCAGTACCTACAAGAGAGCTACAGAGGACTTTTAACAAGGGGCTGTATTGATAGAACAAGGGAAAATGGCTTTAAATTGAAAGAAGGTAAATCTATATTTCATAGAAGGAAAAATTCTTTACTGTGAGGGTGGTGAGACACTGGAACAGGTTGCCCAGAGAAGCCATGGAGGCCCCATCACTGAAAGTGTTCAAATCCAGGTTTGATGGAGCTTTGAGTAACTTGGTCTAGGAAAGGTGTCCCTGCCCAGTGCAGGAGGGTTGGAATGTGATGACCTTTAAGGCTGTTTTTAAACAAACCATTCTATGATTCTGTGATTCTGTGATACTACTATAAAATGCAACAGCTGCAGCAGCAACTTTAGAATTGAGAGAAAAAAATGGAGCAATTCAAGGGCATTTTACTGTCTTCATATTATCGACATAAGTTATTGAAAATATTCAGTGAAAGCTGTGAAGAATGCACACAGCCTCTCTGGTTTTGTACATGTGATGTTATTTCCATGTATTTCCTTAACAAACCAGTCTCAGTTTCACTGTGTTCAAAATACATTTCTCCAGGTGATGATAACGTTAGGCTTCTGTTTGCTGGAGCCACTGGGGTACATCTATGTCAGTAAGCTAAACACCATCAAAGCACAGCTTTAAAATAGGTCAACAACAATCCAATTTTGACTTATTTCTGTTAACACCTTCCCTGGCAGTGCAAAATTTACTCTGGGGATAGCCAAACCCGGGTATTATTCACAATTGTATGAATAAGGTCAGACTATTCTGAGGGGGGCAAGAGAATTCAGCTTCCTGAAGAACTTTTGTTTGCCACCAAGGCCAGGGAGCAGGGGCCACTTTGGCTTGCTGTCATAGACACTGCTGGGTAGGAAAGGCAGCAGGAAATTTTGCGTTAACAGGATTATGAAAAGAAACACCAAAACATCAGTCAGAAGCTGTCAGAATTCTCCACGCATGTAACAATTTGGTATTTGTTTCAAATCTCAGGAAATGCAAAACCTGAAACATGATGGTATTGCTTTAGGCTAACAGTGCTGCTGGCCCTGTGCCATGCCTCAGACAGAAACTGACAGTGGAAATGTGGGGAAGAGTGGAGGAACAGGGAAAGCAGTGCGTGACCGAGGGACTGTCTGAGGCAGAACTGAGTACTCAACCATGACAATCCTTCCACCACAGATCCCCAGACACTTGTGTGATTCTTTTAGCAAGGTCACCACCTGATGTTATACATAATGTCCTTCAAAAATAAAACAACAAAAGAAAATCTTCTGAAACTTTTTCAAAGGAAACCTGTCAAGAATCAATAAGGGCCTCCTGTAATTATTTATTTTAGTATGCTACTTCTAGACCCCTTTATAAGGCTCAGACCACAGGTATTCCCCCAGTAATTTCTATAACTCCCTTTTCAACCCTTCAAAACTGGACATTGGCTTTAGTGCCACCTGAATTTTTATTGTGCTCTGGATAACCTAGTTCATGCATAAACAACTTCATTCAAAGGTAAACAGGTTTGGAGCCAAAGCATTTTCTTTTAATAATCCTAACACAAACTACAGATACTCAGGTCTCTTTTTTTTCTGCTGGATTCAAGCCATTTTCTATTGTTTAGGCTATGTGATCTGTGGAGCAAATGAGAGGTGACTTCTTATCTACAAGAAAAAGCTGTCTGATAAATCAAAAAGATGAATAATTTATAGCACAGGAGCAGAGAAAACAGCATTTCACACTGTTTTTCATGCAAAATGTCACATGAATTCCAAATGGACCAAGGAATTTGTGTGCTTGAGACTAAATTCATTGGCAAAAATGAAAAGAGGAGGGAGGAGAAGTCTCAGTATTGTTGTGATTGTAGTTTACTCAAGGAAAGAGGTTATGATCCAGCTGTTCTTTTTTCTATATTGACTTAAATAGAGAAATAAATTAAAGCTACAAAAATCAATGCAAAGGAATACTTATGAAATTCAGTCAGACAGCATTGGTACTGCAAATAAGGCAGGGCTTTCCTGTGTTGTTTTTTTTGCCTCCAAACTCAATTTCAATTTGGTTAGCCAAAGTTATTATTATATTTTTTCATAACCAGACATTAAAAGGACCAGCAACTGGAGAAATATGATTGAATATTATTGTCACTGCTGTGGCCCCATGTTGCCAATTGATTTACATATAACCTCACAGAAGATGGCTTAAAGGCTCTCTCTCAGAAAATGGCTAAGCAAGTTTAGTATGCAACGAGAAGACACACAATGTCTTTCTAACATAAAAGCAACAAAAAGCAGTAACAATAACATCTCCAGGAAAGAGAAGGACTGAATACTATTAATGCATCAGGGAGAATGCATAGAAAGCCGGGGACCTCCAGTGGCTTTCTGGAGCACTGGACAGGCCATCACATTTCCCTCCCTTCCTCCCTTCCAGTAATAAATACCAGTTTGTGCTTGATGCTGCCGTAAGCCTCTGAATGCTGGACATCTGAGGCAGTGTGACTTGGAATCTCTTGTGTCTCCTTTATTAATAGACCCAAAGACAGTGATCTCATGTATTTATATTGGATGTCCCACTTGTTTCCTCTGTCTCTTTCCTCCTGTTCACAGAATGACGGAAAAAATTGGGTTGAAAGGGACCTCTAAACATCACCTACCCCATCTTTCTCTAGACCTAGTGATTTTTCACTAGGCCATGTATCTCAAAGGCCCATCCAACCTGACCAGTGATGGGGGATCCATAACTTCCATGGGCAATCGGTTCCACTGTCTCACCACCTTCACTGTAAAAATTTTGTTTCCTTATGTGCAGTATAAATCTGATCTCTTTCAGTTTAAGACTATCATCCCTTTTCCTGTCACTACAGGCCTTGGTTAAGTCTTTCTCCAACTTCTTACTACATCCTTTTATATAATAAAAGACCCAAACAATATTTTATGGCAACAATTCTTCCAATTTGACCTCATATTCAATTCATGAGATTACTTAAAGCCAAATCTTGAAGACTTCACATAGTCTAGACTTTCACATAGTGAAATACACTAAGGATTTGGAATACTAACTGAGACACTTTCACAGCTTTCAGCAGATGTAATTTTTTGTGTGTGCTGTGGTAGATTTCTCTGCAAAGTGAGCATGCTCCCTAATATTTGATTTTTCTCTGCTGTAAACTTTGAAGTGATGGGAAAATGTTGGCTAGAAAGCTGCAAGCGTTTAGGAAAAACAGACTGTGGGAATTCTGTTCTTCCCAAGTACCCATATCTACCCAATATCTAAATATTTTGATATATTACTGTGATTATTTCACAAGCATACAGATAAACCCGTCATATATAATTAAATGAAAGCAAATAAATAAGTTGTATGAATCAGCCTGAAATTGCTACTTTGTCACAATATTTAAAATACTTTAAGTTCAATTTCACAGTTTCTGAGAGAAATTAAAAGCATGTAGAAAAGCATAAAAATGATATGTTTTTTCCACTCTTCATCAGTAGAGAGCACTGTTAGACAGCAACAATTCTCCAAACCCTCTCAAGCCACGTAGGCCTGAATCACGTCTGAAGCCAGTGGTACAGCACCCTGGGCAACTAAGTAAAATTCAAAATGAGAGAAAAAATCAAGAGTAGACTTAGCATCATATTTTAAAGAAGTATGAATGCATTTTTTCACAAGCTAATATTATAGATGTGACATTAGTAATTGTGAACTCGGCAACTAAACATCTATTCGCGTAAACTTCCAGGGAGGGAAAAGTCAGAAAACTGTTCGCGAAGAGGCACTCAGAACAAATCCAATGAACATGTTGAAGCTGTACTCTAGTCCATATCAAGATATTATCTGTAGATTAATAAGATGGAGTGAAATTAATTAAATCACAGTGGCAAAGGGAATTGAATGAAAGTATGAAATGAATGGTGCACAGTAGTCATTACTTGTGCTGGGTGGTGCACTATGCTGCTTAATTGATACTCTGGGAGATGAGGGAAAGTCTGACACCATTTATCCTACAGTTTTCATATGAAGAAGGGTAAGACTATTTTGGACTAGTGAGGTCAAAGAGTAAAGCCAATTCTTGTGGACATGAATACCCAAAGCCATCATTAGGATTTGGCAATTGAATTACTATCAGTCTCCTTCGTGAAACAATTTTATAGGTTATAAAATTTCCTATTGCATGCACATATAAGTGCAAATTCATGTCCGACTTATACTAAACTGTAGGTTAAACCAAAAGAAAATCACGAGGCACCAGATAATAGCTTCCCCTCTTCCTTAGTATATCATTAATAACATGTTTGTGCATTCATATGGGATACATAGGCACAGGACAGTGTTGTCTCTATTTAATGAGCTTTTTTTTATTGTAAAAACCAGAATTGATGTCACAAATCAGACTGAAACTTTTGGATGCCTCTTAGTTGTCATAACATGTAGAACTATTGTTTGAGTAAGCGACAGCCACTTTCCAGAGTCCAGGTCAACTTGGATCTTCCCTAAGAGCACACTAAAAATACTGCAAGCAAAACCTCACCATATGAGAAGTAGTTTGTCAACAGTTAAATGTAATTAAGTACCCAATCAACATATCCAGCCTTTCCTTCCCTCTGTTTTCTGTGTTCTTAAGCATTTTATGCAATATGATTAGACAGATGTGCAAACAAGAGTATCTCAAAATGTGACTAAAAAGATTAATCACTTGCTCCAACCCTAGTTTAAATCAAGGGGAAAGCTTGCAGCATCTGGAGTGTTGTAGGGCACTTCCTCCAAAAAATCAGGAGTTTCAGATACACAACAAAATGCCCAAATTGAAAAGGAGTTTAGGAATTTTTTGTCTTGATGTCTTATTTCCCAGCTGCTTAACTGCAAACTGGACTTTTAAAGAGGACAATGCAATCTACTAACATAGTGGTCCAACTGGTATAGCACTGACTGCATTCTGATGTTAATTTTAAGCACTTTGAGGCTTTAGCACTTGAGGCTGAGTCTGTCCCAGGTCTGTCTTGCCAGGAGAGGAAGGATCCATCTGCATGCACACATTCCTACCTGACATCTGCCTCACAGGGCTTACGGCACAGGACAGAACCTCACCACATTTGTGGTCTTGGCATTTGGCCAGACCACTCAGAGCTTCTTTATTTCAGCTGGGAGGGGATAGTTAATAATGGTGCTGTTTGTATGTGCTGGGTGACCAGACCCAGATTCATGGCTTCCCATGTCTGTGGTGGTGAAATGAAGATCCAACAGAGCTTGACCCCAGATTCCATTGAAAGGTCTCTGGTGCTATTCTGGCAAGAGCCATGAGTGAAGCAGTCAGAGACTGCTGTAGATTAATATATGCAAAACTGTGCTGCAGATAATGAGCTATCGTCATAAAATCCTCCACAGACATTTCAGAGAGATTTTTTCCAGAGTTTGTGCACAATATACCACTTGTTTAATTCACATAGGGAAACTTCTTGCATGCACATTTAAAAAGCCTTTTACACTTGCCTGAGCTATAGAAAACCAACAAAAAAGGTCTTTCTTTTAAAGTGAAGACATGGTATTTTTACAGCATCTAAGAGGAAATGACCTTACCAGACCTTATCAGAGGGTATGGTTCCATCACCTGTATAACACAATGGTGTTCTTGTGGAATTGGTTTGTATGAGAGCAAATTCCAAAGCTGAAAAGGCAATTGCTATCATCAAAAATCTTGGTAAACCTATCACTTAAATGTAGATATTTTGTTCCATTCCACTCACAAACATAAGGAGCAGATTGCTTCCTCAAGGACCTTCTCCAACTGCATCTCTGAGGTTTGAACGCTGCCCTGCTCGTCATCTACTGACCAGTGCAGGTTGCCTACCATAGTGGTGAATGATTAGTACCTTGCAGTGACCATTTCACACAGGTCTGCAGAGGTGTATATCAGCAGCACAAGATTCAGTTGCAGAGTATCATCACCCTGGGTTTTAAAATTTTCCATGCAGCTGAGCCAGACTGCTTCCCTGACCTTGTATTTCTCTCTCCCTCCTCTCTCTGCAGAGCGCCTGGTTCTTCACTGTCCCTGCCCGCAATCTTGCCACTGTTGGTGCCAGAGCCTTCCCAACTGCTGCTTCTGCCATCTGGAACAGCCTTCTTATATCTCACTGCTTCATTGCCCCTCTGCTCAAATCTCTATTCTTTCTTCCTCATCTATTACTACATAATTTTTCTCTTTTCCCCTGCTCTTAGTTGCTTTTTTAACTCTGTAATGCCCCTTAGACTCCAGCTTCCTTAAAATATGCTAAAAGAAGAAACTGTTTACTCAGTTATGCTTGATATTTACTCTCAAACTAGGTGGAGCAGAGGAGGAAAAAAAAGGAAATAAATAGATGTTAAGCTGTAAATAGGAAAAAACTAGAAAAATTCTGTGACTGT
This sequence comes from Zonotrichia leucophrys gambelii, assembly GCF_028769735.1. Lineage (NCBI taxonomy): Eukaryota > Metazoa > Chordata > Aves > Passeriformes > Passerellidae > Zonotrichia > Zonotrichia leucophrys. The sequence continues at coordinate 99,734,574 of NC_088171.1, read as the reverse complement.
AGCAGTACTCATTTTAAAAGGATTTCCATTTTTGGAGGGGTGGCTCATTATAGTGCAGGTGGGAGTAGGGAAACCCAATCTTTCTGAAAGGCTGTGCTGTATTAAATCCAACTCACTCCCTTTTCTACTTGGTTTGAGTAATCTTTGATAGCACAGTGTTCTCACTCATCCCAGGCCAATGCTTGGAGAAGCAGGGTTCTAAGCATCTACCTGGCATTTATATGCCTTGGCTGCTTTTCTTTGCCAGTATTCTGGAGCATGACTGGCATGATGGAGAACCAAAGCTCCTGAGAACATTGTTCCTTGCAGTCCCAGCAGCACTGAAAGAATGCAGAGAGCATTCTGGAACAGTTCTGTTCCTGCATATAGGATTTTGATTATACAGAAACAAATATAAAGATATGATAGGTGGTGGTGTTTTTTTCCTCGCAAAGTCCAAATCTGAATGTGTTAAATCTGTGTATTGATTATGTGGCTCATTTTATAGCTCATTTTATCAAAAGCACCTGACAAAGTGAGTTCCTATAATTATGTAGATAAACTGTGGAATTCACTGCCCGAGGGCCATATTAACCACCTCAGAATTTTCCATGAAGAAAGGCTTGGAAACTCTTTGCAAAACTATATATGACACAGAATATATAAGATTTTACTACTTCCACAAGATATAGATGTAGGATAGTATCAAACAGAAAAGTGCCTCATGTGGTACTCTGTTTATGGTGGGGCAGAAACACTTTAGAGTATGAGTTGCTGTCCCTGCCACTCCCTGATTTCCTGGATAAAGTGACCCATCTCAGTTATTCTCTGGCCGACAGACCTGTGTATTCTCATAAATCTTTTGGGTGAGAATCCAGTGCATACTGTGTTCTTACACAGTTTGGGAATATATCTCCCAGATCCCAGTTTGAAATCTAATTTCTACATACAATATTCATAATGAGAAATTTCAGGTTTTAAAAACTTATTTGTGAATTCACATTCACCACAAATATGGTACATATTTCATTAGCATAGATATGTATAAAAGTTCTGCTAACTTCAATATTCCAGTCTGGGTTCTGTTGCAGTAATTTTTTTTGGTTTTTTTTTGAGCAATATATCTGAATAAAATTCTCATTGTTGAAGAGTAGATGCCAACTTATGCCTACGTTTTTTTTCTGATCAAATTTGCAAGCTGTCTAGGCCACCATCACAGTTACAAACACAAATCCAGTATCAGCTCCTAATAATTGCTCCTTAAATGATTACATATCAGTGGTAATTTGCACTAATCTTTAGAAAATGCCTGCACATGCAGTTACATAAATTGCACAGATGAGTTAAGCTTCTTTCCTTAAAATGTCACCATGTGTATCCTAAACAAATATATTTTAGCTTTGGCACAATTTATAGTTAAAATATCCCATGGATCAGCTAATCACAAAGAAGTGAAAAAGGCACTAACGTGGACAGTAAAAATTAGAAGTTAAACTGCTGCTCATATAAATGAAAATTGGCTTTTTATTAATTGTCATCCTACCACTACTAACTACATTTCATGATATGAAGAAAAATGGAGTGGGTTTTTAGCAGAACATGGTTAACACTGCTAATGATGTTATAAAAGCAAAAAACCATGGTGTAAGAAAGAAATCTAGTGCAAACAGGTTGTGTCCAAGCAGGAGCTGGGTGAGCCACGGTGGCACTCTCAGGGTTAACTCTTGAAGTATCCTGAGTGGGCGTGCAGGGCTCAAGCAGAGAAGCAGCAGGGAGGCCATTTCTGCAATGCCACAGGATTCATGGGAGGAAGCCAAGAAGGAACCTGAAAGCTGCTCAAACAAGATTTGCAGAGGACACAGATAGTGAGGAAAACAAATGAGGAAAAAAGAACATTATTCACAGGTAGTTCTGAACAGATAAGACGTAATAACATCTCCCAGGTGATTGGGTACTACACACTGACACAGGTCCCGTTGAATCTGATGGTGACATATCAAATGTGTCATACTTAGCTGTCACTAGGAGTGGAGGATGTGTTTCTCTCTTTGCTACCTTAATCATGTGTATATGTTTCAATGGGCAGTTCCAGCTTCTTGAACCTACATGTACCTGTCCCCCTTCCATACATTTAAGAGGTGAGACAAGTGGCTGAGAATCATTCCTCACAGTGCCATGTTCTCTGCCTCGCTGCAGTTTGGTGACATCTGCAAATATATGACGCTCTTGCAAAAAACATAGCAATGCACTAAAAAATAACAGATTGTTGAAAAAGATGAGCTTGTTTAATACTGCCTTGATCAAAGTCAACGCCTAGGAAATAAAAGGATTTTTCAGAGAATTAAGCCTCAGTCTTTTTAAGTGTCTGTGTTCAATCAAAAAAAGCATGTAGCAATCTTTACAGCTTTTTTTTTTTTTTTCCAAATGTTGGTGAGGGTTCAGCTGCAGCACTCTCCATATATTTGCACTTGTTCCCAAAGTCTACTTTTCAGCTGATTGCATCTCCCTTGTTGAAAGAGTCCCAGAATTAATTATTTTGTCTGTATCAGTAGCATAGCTCTAGTTTTCTAGACTTCAAGAGAGTAGTTAGCTTAAAAAAGATAATCAGACCTAGACAGGTAGTGATGAAAGGACATGAATATTCAGGAGACAATTTAATTTCAAGCTTTGTAATGGGACCTGGACCATTATATACATAGATATTTGCTAGAAAATGAACCTACTTCCTTAAAAAAAAAAAAAAAAGCTTAATTTTTCAACAGAAATATTTTAGTCATGTTCATAGCCCAAGTTAGACTGGAAAAACCACAGCAGAAAATTCTATAGCTCATTTGCTTCATGCTCCCAGTATCAACTTAATGTCACTTTCAAGTCACTAGTTGTACAAAACATTACCCAAGTAATTTTGTCTTGAATTTTCAAATTAAAGGGTTTTGAGAGGGTTGTTTTTTGTTTGTTTGTTTTTGGTTGGGGTTGGTTTTGTTTTTAAGTGTTTCTATTCAGGAGTCTGTCTCATAAGTGTTGGAATATAGCTCCACAAATTAGTACAAAGGGGGTTTATCTGTATATTTTTTCTTTAAGTGTTACATAATATATATACATCTGCATGCTTTTATCCCACAATATACAAAGCAGTTCATCTCTTGCTGAATGTGGAGTGTTCTACCTTACAATTTATTTTCCAGAAAGACCATGAAACAGCAGTTGTTTTCCATTGATGATTCTGAGAAAATATACACCCACAATTTTTGATAAAGGGCCACTCTGCAGCAGGCCCTGATTTCAGTGATTTTAAACGAGTTTTGTGCTTGCTGCTTTAGTGAGTTCAACATTTCTGAAAATTTTTTCTTGCTCTATTTTAAAAGTTATTTGACCTGGCTTTTTCTTGCCTTAAAAAAAATGTTTTTCATCTATTAGTTAAATTTGACATTGCATTCCCTTTTTAATTTTATTAGCCTGAATGTCTAAAAATTTCTCAGTTCACAGTTTTCTTACAATACAGTAAGTAACATATCCATTTTTCTTTGATATTTACAAAATTCTTCAGTCTAATTAGATAGCTCCAGAATCAATATGAAGAATGAAATGGAGGCTAGCCAGAAATCTGATTTTGTTTCATTACAGAGATGTAATTTACCAACATGAAATAGAGATTTAAAAAAAGAACAAAAGGTTTTTCACTGCAAGCATTCTCTATCAATAAGAATTATCTACATGAAGTTCAAACTCTACGGAAAAGCTGGCCTTACACAGTAATTGTGACCTTCAACACCATCCATCTGCTACAGTATAAATTAGAAACTACTAACCAAAAGATCCAGCTTTCCACTGATGTGATAATTTTGATATCTTCAGTTCTAAACATTTCTTCTGCACTCTTTGGTTCTAATTAAATGGTATCAAGGAAAAAAACCCCAGAGACATGATAGAGGCTTTTTTCCCCATTTCTATTGCTGCGCTATAACAGCTCTTTACAAAATGGGGGACTTGTAACACCTCTGTGAATGGGAATAAGCCAATAAAACTGGATGAAACAAGTGATGTGGAGGCAGAAATGTAAGTGCTCAGCACACACAAAAGGTGCAAGGCAGGACTTCCAGGAATCAAACATTTTGAAATTTTCAGTGCCTTTGTCTTGAAGAGTCTCATGAAAAGTCTTGCATTTCTTTGGGAAAGGTTTAACAGATGTGCATTACCTGTTATAGATACTTCATGGGAGTCAGTGAGAGCACAAACCAGTTCTGTACTGGTGGTTTTTATGGACAGCAACGGCACTGTGCAAATTTAGGCATTATAAATATTCCTATGTCTCTTCCATGTTTCATTTTTTCTCAACAGAAATTTCTGACCACAGAATAGTAGTGTAGTAAGGTAAGTAACTTGTGCTACTAAAAAGGGGATGTTTTGTCACCAAACCAGCCCTGCTGAGAAGAACAGTTAAAATACAATTGCCTTTTCATGTTTACTTCCTAGAAGTTTAGAAATTTAGCAAAAAAAGTTGTGATAAAAGTACCCAGCTTCTTTGACCCAACATCACGTACACAGAGATTACTGGTACAATATTTTAAATTACATTTACTTACTTGACTATGGTGTCCTGAGATACACTGAGTGCTCCAGACAAAAAATTTTCCAAGAAAAATCCAGAAGGTGCACCTATCTAACTGGCCATAAAGCCTTTCTTGAAGCATTTTTCCCTTTAAGTAAAGAAAACAAAGAGGCCTCCAGTTGAGTCTGCTTTTCAGAGGCTCATTCGTGGTAAGCAAAGAACCATTGCCACACTGATGAGTGACAGCAATCATAGCATTGCAAACAAAGCATCCAGAACTATAGTGAAACATACTGAAAAGGAAAAAACAAACATATTGGGAGAGGATGATATAACAGAACACATGGCCACTTGTTCAATTTATTGCCTTGGTTTGTATGTTTGTTTTGAAAGAGAGTCTAAATTTCTGAGATTTAGTCACATTTGAAAGCCACTCATCATAAATAATAAAAAATTCTCTTTGCACAGTTTTAGAGTAATGATGGATTTCCATACATAAAATTCTCTATACAGTAAAATTAATGTAGGCTTTAAATGGATGGTTTTGAGTACTGAGACAGTGTTGAGGAGTTGTGTCTTGTCATACATTTGTTTGGATGTAGGCAATTAGCTGCTCCACTAATTCCCTAGTCATGTATGAAGAATCTCTTTTTCTTAAATGTGTGATACAAGCTATACACTTACTGAAGAACAGTGATAGAGAGACAGTTTATTTGGTTTGGAATCTCAATCAAAACAATGCTATTATTTCCATGTGTGTTTTACTTGAGTAAAAGTGTTATTCTGTAGGGAAATGTTGGCAAGGAAAGACAATAGAGCTTGAAGACTCAATTGCAACATTGATGTTATTGCAGTGTCTGTTGCTCTCAGCAACATACGGTAGAGTTTTCCTTCAATAAAAAAGTATATAAAACAATAAATTTCTGTCATTTAGTTGTTATATCAGATTATAAATCAGAATTAATGTGAATGACATACTTAATATCTCTGCTTATAAATTTGAAGTGTCAATTTAGAATTAAAACATAGACTAGATCTGTGAATGGCTCTTTAGCTCACATTTAGTAATTTGGATTACAGAACCTAATCAGCACTTTAATCATTTATGGGAATTACTCAATAATGAAAAAGGCACGAAGAGGGAAGGGGTGCATTATCAACTTATATTAAGCAAAAGCATTAGTTATTGCCCTGACCTAGTAACTTTTTATTTTCTACTGTGATAAATACATTTTCTTTCATTAGTATTCTATGCCAAAACTTATCAGTATGACTTTCATTCTCACTGTTTCAAGTAATTTCTTTTTAAAGATGTTCACAATGACATTTCTCATGTAGCAACCAGCTATCTCACTGACTTTGCCACCATTTTATGTTCCCTATTCCACATGATCCACTTTGTTGGCATCAATGTAAAATATCACAGTTGAAGGTTATCACTAGAACCATACCTAATTCATCATAACTGGTTTGATAAAGTATCAAAGTCTGACTTGGCACACGTCTTGTTTTTTCACAGTAGTATACAGACACATAAATCTTTCAAGATTATTTCTAACAAACAACTCCATCTTGATGCCAGGTCTTTTGAATCCTATGTTTTGGTACTTTCAGGTCGGCAAGTATTATCAAAAGAGAAAGGAGTAAATGGAAAGTAAATCACTGGAAATTAAATCACTGGAATAAGAAATGAATTTGGATTTCAGAGCTGCAGAGAGTTGGAATATTTAGGATCTTGGTAACTATTGGCCCAGTTTAAAACTTTAGCTTAAAGAATTCAGAATACTTTGGAATAACTGGGGGTTTTAGTGTCAAATTTACAAACATTCCTCTCTCAGTCAACACTGATGTGGGTAAACTGATGTGCTTAATACAAAAGTCTTATTTTTGAAACTGCTAATGAATGAAAACATTATAGCACCACTAAGATAGAAGTCTGTGAAAAAGATTTTTCTCAAAATGTAGTAACTCCTTCACCATTTCAGATGGCAATCTAATTAGACACTTCCATATGCAGTAGTATAAATTTAACCTGAACCTGAAAACTAAACTCATGCGACATCTGTGTTAATTATACTCTGACAATTATTCAGCTAGTAAACAGAAGCAAGCAAATTAGTTAAGGAAAAGCATGGCAAGAATTGCACTCAGTGAAAATCACTGCAAATAAAACATTTAAAATCAGATGTAGGCTTATAACAAGTATTTCTAATATGGCTAATATGTCATGTGATATAAATAAGAAAGTAATTTTAATGTCATAATTGGATACTTAGATTATATCAGAAATCTCATGAAGTGGAAAACATTGTTTAGGAGGATTGCAACTGTAGTTATGTAGGTTACATTGCTGACATCGTAGTGTTTTTATTTCCTGGTTTCTTATGAATGTATTTTAATCATAGTATACAAAGTACAACTAATAGATGATAGAGGTTCCCATGTTTCTGCTAATATGAATTTCATGCTCAGTAGGAAACATAACTGAACCTATGAAGCTTTATAACCAAATTTCATATGCCTGGGGCATGTTGTATATTAAAATTTAAACAAACAAATCCCATCACCCAGTCAATCAGCTATTCAGCCCATTTGATATGTTTCATATTGTGCATTTTAAGCTTTGTCAAAACATAAAATGGAAATCAGCAACTAGAAGACAATTTTTTGGAACTTTCCCAACATACTGAAAAACTAGATATGTTATCAGGGAATAGTTATGCCAACATGAGAAAAAGTTTATCTGTTCATGCTTTCAGAGTTTGGTAACACTTAATTTCCAAAACTAGAAAGTGGTTTAAGAAAAAAATCTTAGTACAAATTCTGTCCAAAACACATTTATGTCCATTACAGAGATGGTTTAGTCATTACACAGATATTTTAGCCATTATAAAAGTGGCATGTAGGAGGCAGTGAAGGACAGAGGATGTGCTGTGAAAGTGAAACCTTAAGAAAATTCATCTGCCAAAACTTGGTCATTTTGTACTGAACTTAAACAGATATTAATCTGGAGGCTTGTAAACTCTCCAAACCTACGAGAATTTTTCTGCAATTAATTCCTTGCCAAACATGAGGCCTTTCAAATCACAGAATTCCTGGAGTTCTTCAAAATAAATTGTAACCACTCATTTTAAAAATGGATCAAAATGTGATGTTTCATTTGTATATTTGCAGGAGTTGCTGAATGGCTTCAACTCAAAACAAAAAAAAACCATTAAAATCAACTAGAAATCAGTCTGAAGCTGACCCCTGCGCCTGAAAAATTCATGCAATGCAACTAAACCCATTCTAAAGTGTTAAAGTTGTACTCTAAATGTTGTCTATAATGCTGATTTGGTTATGGGGTTCCTTGCTTAACACAGTAGCAGTTGCAGCTGGGAAATCTGTGACTTTCCCAGGCCTCTTTCATGGAGTTGTAATCCACATTATCATTGTGGTCAAACGCAAAAATGCCACCTCAGCCCCTTGCTGCACTCAGGGAGTGCCTCTGAATTACCCTGGCAGTAATGGCCATGATTAAGCCTGGAAGAGACTGTTTTGGAAAGAGTCAGTGACAGAACCTGGCTCCTGCTAAGGAGACACAGGTAAGCTTTAAAGACTTTTAAAAGGTCTTAATGAACAAGGATGAGTTAACAATAAATTCTTGCAAACCATTTACTTATCATTTTCCTCTGATGCCAAAAACTCCACGTAAAGTCTTCTTTGATAGCCCTGGGTGCCTTTAAAAAGCTGGGAGACCAATTAAAAAAGCTTAGGAGGATGAACAGAACAACTTTCCAATACACAGTTTGGGAAGTTTGGGCAGAAGCTGATGTATGAAAGTGAGAAAGGAAACAGAGGGACTCTGTCCATCTCCAAAATGCTGATTTCAAACTGGATGGAGATGTAGGCTTTCCTTGACACTGCCCATGTCCACACTGAGATGGAGCACATGTGTCAGAACAACTGGAAATCCAGATTGCTTCATCATGAGGGACCTGACTGGAGCATTTCACATTTTCCCCTCTGGACAGCAAATCTGCATCCTTCCTTTGAAATCAAAGCAAGGCAGAGGTAGGTGCCTGACAACATCTTCCTTTGATACCAGAAGTGGAAGCACTTACTGATGTGCTCAGAGAGGCTCTGGTGCAGCTTTGTTGGATCAAACAGAGAACAGGAAAAACATGTTTCAGACCTGCTATAGGACACTGGGAAATTATTCTGTTTCACACAGCCTGAGAACACGATGAGAAATTTGGAGTTGTGTGTGTTTCCAAGTGAAATCTAATTTTCTTTGAATGAGTGCACTCTTTGAGAAATGAGCCCTTATTTATGCAAATTGGTTTTAAATGAGAATATTTAACGAAAGGATTTGATCACCACATAATGAAAGCGCTTATAAATGTGCACCTAGACAGCACAGGCAGCCTTACTGTCTGTTCAGGCCCTTATTCTAAGAGGTTTTTTCCCCTCTTTAACAAAGTTTAGGCTACATGCTTTTAATTAGAATGAAATACGGTTAGATGAAGGATATTTTTAACTCAACTATTCTTTGGGTGTCCTTATAAATCTAAGGAGGGGTTACTAGACTGACAGGTGGCAGCATGGCCCAGTGGATGTTAAATTACTTAGAAACATTTGGGCTTTTCATGTTTTAAAAGAGAGAAAAGGTTCCAACCTTTCTTTGTTTATATGTCACTCAGAAACGTTTGGTTGTTAAAGTTCTGACCTTGTTCTACACTTAATACTCCAAGGGGGCAGGTGCATAGGGCATATTTGAATAGATTTGGTTAAGAAAATACAAAAATTAAATTTTGATCTCTTAATATTCAATTATGCTCAAACTATGCTGAAGGAAATTTCAAGGAGGTTGTAAGTTCTTTTGGCATGCTAATGTAACAGCTGCGAAAGCAAGAATTAACAGCTACAATGGAGCGCTGCCGGCAGGTACTGATTTGTAAGCTGATCCAAACTCTTGAAGGTAATTGAGGAATGACTTAGAAATGACTTCACACTGAAAGTAGAAAGATATTTTTCTGCCCTTAGTCCTGTCAAAAACTTTCTCATGACTCTTATTTTGTGTTGGAAACTGCTGCTGCCAAGGTAGTTTTTTTCCTAAAAGTATGCCATGCCCTTCCTGACTGCAGAACTGCATGAAAGCTTTGTGGTCACACAAGGGAGAGAAGGTGTAAAGACGGGAACAAGTGCCTGAAGATGGAGATGCTTCTTTTGTTCAGAGCTTAGGCTGACTTCTGGCACCCTTACAGTTATTGTGAAACTCTACAGTGCTTAGGGATTTTGCCACTAGCTCTCCATTTAGGACTACTGAACATCTTGTCACAAGAATTTTGGGTGACTTTTCAAACCTAACACAAAACAACTCATTATTTTGTTACAGAATTTAAGAACTACAGAACAGCTGAAGTTGAAACAGACTCCTCAGGTTATCATGTTCAAAGCCTGTTCCATCTGGGGCACTCACACCTGGTTAATCAGTACCACGTTCAGACAGCTTTTGAATATATTCAACAGGGGGACCCTACAGTATCCCCAGAAGACCTATGCCACTGCTTAATCAGTTGTTAAAAATTGTTTCTTCATATTCAGAGGCAGCCTTCTATCTTTCAGGTTGTGCCCATTGCATCTTTCCTGCCATTGGGCATCATGAAAAAGAACCTGTCTCCATCTTTGCATTTCCCTTCGGGTATTTATGCATTTTTATTTGTCTTGCTGAACAATCTTGTCAGGTATTTTTCTTGTTGACCCATCTTTTTTGGCACAGTTAAAGCTGAACCCTGTGACCATCTCTGCTGTTCTGGCCTTAGTGCGCCCCTAAGGCATGATGTGAGACTTCTCACAGCCTTGTTCTTTTCACCACAAAGCTGTTTTATCATGAATATAGACAGTTCTCTTGATACTTGCTCTGCTGCAATTGAAGACTTATGATTGACAGCGATGGAACTGAGTTAATATGTGACTAAAGAGGTCAGATATCCCTGGCAGATGTGAGACATTGATCTTGACAAAGTGCCAGCTTTGGCCCAAGTCCTAAGAGCAGAATAAAGAGAGATAGTGTGCCTCAATTTGGTTGGACATCCTGCATTTTCTGAGCCAAAGAGTTATTCACAGGCAAATAAATAAGGTCGTAATCTGTTTACTCTGTGTGATAGAAATGAGGGGAGGTAGTGATGTCTAGAAACTCCTGGAGAAGCCATTCCACATAATCTCAGAAATAAACTCTTCAGTTTATTAGATGAACCTGATTTTCAAAAGTGCATATTGTTTTCCTAGTCCTTCCTATTCTGTTCAATCTCCTTGATTTACCCAGGATAGTACGGCTTTCACAGTGTCCTTTCTAAAGTTTTTAATCTGCAAAATCATCTTTTGTTTAGGATTGCAGTGTGAAGAAAAGAGTAAAAATAGCCTTGTTTCAGTGATAATAAAAGCTACTTTACTAATCCTGACTTCCTTTTATTGGCTCCAAAACATTGTTCCTTGCCTCTAACTTGTGTCCCTAAGGAAAATGTACAACTATCATGGAGAAAAATGAAATTCTGGTAACGTGTTCCATGATCCTCTTTCAGCACCATTATCTGTCACTGCTGACAGTATCCTTTTTTCTTTCTTACTGGTAAGAATCCTCATCTAGAGTCTATTCCCCCTGGTTCAGCTCTTCTGCTGTGCTATCTTTATACCTAACATGCGATACCTTCTTCTCCTTCATTCATTTCCCACTTCCATCTTAGTTCATCACCTGTTACTTTGATTACCTCTCTCATTCTCCAGTGTGCACAGCTTTCTACATTTTACAAGTGCAATTTTTATCTGCTGCCACAGCATCAGATAAAAGCAGGAATGAGGTCAGCAGCTGAACTGCTGTATCCTGTCACTAAATCACTCGTGTACCTAATTTTCACTTCTTGAGATATCAGAAGGGTAGGAACTGGAGCTGAAGTGCCATTCAGACTTCCATGGCAACCTCTAATAATTTTAATTGGTTTTGCTTTATTTTGCATTGAATGCTGGAGGACGTTGCTATTTTCCTTTAAGCAGCTGAAAAGAGAAAGATCCAGATCTTTTATTTTTCTGATAAAATAACAATTTACGCCAATCCCTAAACTCTTGAAAACAGGAGTTTATAATGTCACAGTCACAGATGCTTAGTGGTAGAAAGAAGAGGAGTGGTTGCCATGGAATCAGGGCAACTGGCGGGGAAGGTAGCTCACTTTTTAAACTCCCTGGCAGTGAACACGTAGAGCCAGCAAGTGGACAGCAATGCTGGCAGACATTTATCTCTGCACAGCACTTTGAAGGGCTGCGTGGAGGCTACTGCTGTGACCCAGCACTGGAAAGTGGGATAGCCAGGTACTCAACAGCAAGGGGGGCAGGGTGGAGCAGGGAGATGGATGATGAACAAACATCTGGATTTCATGTAGTTTATGCATTTGTGGTTTAAAGGGACCAAGTCCTGCTCTTTCTTTCCCCACAGAGCAAGTGCTAAACAGAGCAGGAGGATTGTTTATATTTTCTGACAGATGAACTAAATAATCTACTCTCTATCCAGCAAAGCATAATGTTCATGCTATCAGCAAGACAACAGCTGACTGAGGGGCTAAAACTCGTCCCATTTTCTCTCTATAAAAAAATCTTTGTAATAATAATTTTTCACTATAAAAAACTGTATCATTAAACCACTCATTTTATGTTATTTTGAGAGCAAACAACATCCAACATAGCTGAAAGCCTGGTGGGTAAGATATTTCTATGAGATGTGAGAAACAATGGGTCTAGTCTGGGACAAGACAGAGCAGGAACCTGAAATTTATATTTTATGTGTCAGCAGTGTGCCTTTACCCAGGGGCTTGAGGGTCAGCCCCTCCCATCACTGCTGTCATGGGATGAAGGACTCCCAAAATAATTTGTGTGGGAGATACAGTGTGAGATGATGAAATTTCACTCAAGTTAAAGCTGCTTTATTGAAACTGAGCATGGCAAAAAAAACTTAATAAAACAAGATATGGAAATTCTGTTAGTTCCAGATAACAAAAAAGGTCAGTTGTTACTCACTTATTCCTGGGACTGCAAACAGAAAACTTTTGAGCATAACCTTTTTCATGCCACTTTCTTGTTTCTCCTTCTGGAGGAGTAGATAAATGGAGGTGTTAAGAAAACAGTAGGAGCCGCAAATGTCCTTTGATTCAAGAGAAGATTCTTATCAAATCTGCTCACTGCCAATACAGTCCAGAACTTTTCTATTATAAACTTAGAATTCATGAGTGAACATTACACAGAAAATACAGTCATAAAACTCCATTTTTTTTGTGAACAGCTCAGAAGATTTCTGCCATTTCTGACTAGAATATGGAATGCACTACAAGAATTACCAAGAAATTCTAAACAATTACATCTTTTATCTTTCTATAGATGCCATTCATATTTGCTTATCAATTCATTAAAAATATGATGAAATGCCACAGAATTTTTTCTTTTTTTGAAAAATCCAAGTGGTTTAACTTAATTTGATTCCACGAAGGAGTTTTATTAAACAACATTTAACAGAGTTATGAAGTGAAAAATAGATCCATCTTTTGTTAGAACTAATATTTGACCCAGGTAAATAGTATTCAAAAGTAATCTTGTTTTCCCATATTTACTTTCTTTTCAGACTCATTCCACTGTTGGCCTGCAATTTCTATTTTAATTATTTTCTTGGCATGTTTAAAGGTAAAACTTTCTTAATTTTATGCAGGATTTTTCTGCACACTTTTCTTCAAAAGGCTTTTGTTTTCTGCGCCGAGTTTTAAATTATAATTCTCAACCATGACTAGGTCTTCTAGCTAGTAGCTGGCAAACTCTTTGTTTATGTTCATAATATTTCAATTTGTCTTCATGTTTAGTAGTTTTTTATCCACATAAGCAGTATAAAGCTGTCAGACCCGCTTACATTCTGTAGAGCTCTGGATGGAAGTTCATTAGACTTACATATAATATCAGGGCCAAATAAGAGAGAATTTAAAAATCATGAAGAGGAGAAGCCAGCATGTGGCAGACAAACCACTAAAGCCTTGTTCCAGCTCATCAAAAAGACCCTTAGTATTGGCAGACCCATCTGAGTGGCAGCAGAATAACATCTTTCAACAGCTAGCAGCCAGAACATTTGTGCCAAAACCCAACAAAATACTTGTATTCACAAGCCGTCCTTTTTAACATCCTCCTTGTGTGTCTACCAAATAACAAGCAATAACGAATATTTACTATCTTTTATCTTCCAATTTGCAGTAGTTTTGTCTCACCAATTCTCCCACTGCAATCTGACCATGTCAATGGAAAATGTGACTCTATAAGCAGAAGGAACAAGTAAAGTCTGGCAAGAAAGAAAAAATAAAATAGTGAAATGGTATGATGCATGCAAAAACTGAACTCATGGTATTTTTAAAATCATGTTCTCCATCTTTCATTGCATTACTGTATCTCTTCTAGAATTGCAATAGATCACCTTCAGTCCAGCTCTTCATGGGTCAGAGTACACATGTACATAAGGTTCCTACATAGATGTATGTAAGGTATGTATGATCAGACTGTCAGATTGGTCTTTGGGAGATAAATTGTGCCACTTCTTACCTGTGAAAAAAGCTGTTTTTATTTGCCTTTTTCTGATAACTTAGTGGGTTTACAATATATTGCGGTGATGCTCTCTTTATTTACCATGCTTAATTTTGCCCTTTACCCTCCCCTTCATGCCCAGTGTTAAATGCACGTTTCCAGACTTCTACCAACAGCTGCTCAAATGCTCCTACAAAACTCATGCCTTCCAGGGAACCTGCGAATCTACAACAGGACAGCAAATGATCAGAATGCAGAGTTGTTACTAGGGGGAAAAATTTGGGCTTCTTTAACAAATCCCAGAATCCTAAAGTCAGAGAGAAAGTTGCTTTGATCTGGGCTTTCCTTGGTTGGTCCTGAAGGCTTTACCTAAACTAAATATATAACTTCAGTGAACATATTGCATTCTGAAAACGACATAATAATTTGAGGTGTCTCATGGACTAAAATATTTTTGTAAAGCCTAGAATGATGTGTATCTATGTTTTGCAGTAGCAAGCACATCATTGTTTCAGTGCTGTACACTGATAATGTTCTTTTTCAGTATGACCTGTATTTTCCAGACCATTTCTACTGTTTTTGAAGATCACCTCTGTTACATTTGAATACATTCCTCCATAGTGTTTTCTCCATGTTTAATCAGTGTATTTTCTATTTTATGGTCTCATGTGCTAAGAAAACATTCATCTTGTCCTCCTGAAACAGCTCTTGAACAACTGATTATTGTGTCCTCGATATTTTTATCCACCTCTTTTGGCATACATGCTCCAATTGTTCTGTTTTTGCCTGACTTTCCTAAGACAGTGGTTTGCAAAATGGTGCCTGGGGTCTCCTTGAAGAAACTATTTAATGTGTGGTGTCCTTGAGGCTGCTTCAGCTTTGTTTGGTCCTGCCCAAATGTGAGACTCCCCCATCTCAGCCCCTCTGGCCACCAGCCTCTGCCCCATCCAGTGGCACCCCAGGATGGCACATTTCCAGCTCCCACAGCCATACCCTGCCTGGACATGGGCTCTGCTGATTTAGGCCAGCCTGCATTCCCATTTTCCTACCACAGGCCTGCTCCTGTCCCCAGGGAGATGCCAGATGCCCAGGGCTTGGGCTGCCCGAGTGCCCCCGTCTTACCCGCTTCCACCTGGGAAGGTGGGATGGGCCCCTTCCTACATGGAACGATGGGTAGTCCCCATGGGCCCTGGCCCCACAAAGCCACTGGCACTCATAGACCTGGGTGTGATGCCCTCTTTTACTTTCTTTAAAGACTGGCATTTATCTGGCAGCTCTCACATTCCCTGTTCTAAAAACAATGGTAATGATTTCGAGGTTGCCTCAGGCACATTTATTAAGTACCTAGGAGTAAATTTTAGCAGACATGGTTGATTGGAAAACATTTAACATAGTATTCCCTAACATTTTCCCTTTTTTATTTTTATTTTTATTGCATTTTAACTTTTGATGGTAGTTGACTATGTTCAAGTAAACTTTTTAAACAAAGATGACCACTAAAAGATGTTAAACATTTTTACTTCTGTCATCTTTTTGGATCTTTGTTTCATGTGTCAAAGGATTTCCATCTCTTCTGAGTCAGAGTGGATCAACACGAACCAGAAAGAAAGGAGAAAAGTCTCTTAGAACTAAGTAGAGGATCTCATGACTGGGCATTATTGAATGAGAGCACATATGAATTGTTGCTCCATAAAAGGATTGAGATAATTGACTTGGGTGCTTTCCGAAACATTGTTCTTCCTTCCTTTTTCTGTGTCTTCCACTCATACACAAGAGATTCCAATGTCTAGTTTTTATTTTCAAATTCTTTTTGAATTGCTCATAATTTGCTGATCCACACATAAAATGTCACGCTGAACCTTTAAACTCCTTCTAGACTGATTTAGCACTCAGTTATGTTGAATACTTCAGCAGAAAAAGTAATCTGAAATCAAGTGAAATTTTGATGCAAAGTGTCTTTTTAAACAAAGCAAAAAAGCATCATAACTGAGATGAATGATATGGATTGTCTAAGAAAAAAACACAACAATCTCTGAGTATTTATTATTTCAAAAGAACACAATGTAGTTGAAGTAATTATCACATTTCAAAGTGAAATTGAGTATTTTTCAATGATTTGATATTTAGGTATAATTCTTGGATTGAAAATGGATATTTTTATCTTTTTTGAGGAGGTGTCTAATTTCACATAATTTCACATAATTTCACGTAAGTAAAACAAGTAAAAGGAGCAACTTTGAATTATCTTGGAACTCAAGGGATAATTTCTCTCCAAATGCAGTTAAATCACATATATTTCATAAGATGCTGTGGCCAAATAGTAAGAAGTCTCATTAATATTTTGTATTTCAAAGCCTTATGTGTTTGCAATGTAAGCAATTAAAATGTTTAAATAACTTTAATATTAGGACAGAAACTGGTGAAATCAAAGGATTGCAAAGTCAAAGATGACCCTCTTTTTCATCTTTAATTTTTTCTTTCTTCTTTTAAGTACAACCTTAGCTCATTAAAGAGATTAATACACTCCAGGCATATGGCATTATTTGTGACTCATACCCTTCCCATGTCAATGAAGAGATGAGCATTGGCTTCATTAGACTTAAGGTCAGAGCCTGCGTACCATATAAACTGTTTGAAGACATGACTCCAAGCTATTCTTAGAGATTTCCTATCATTAATGGCAGTGGATTTGCAAGGATAATTATGAAGCAATATATAGGTGTTTCCATTAGCCCTGGCTAGTCCTGTGTGCAGTAGCTATTCCATGGTAGAGTGTAGCCCTCTGCATTTAGTTTGGAGTTGTGTTGACTACAGGCTCCCCATGTCTATTATCTCATGTAACACTCATCAAATTGTTCAAGATACCCAAAATATGGAGGTGTGTTTTATGGTACTTTAAACAATTTTCTGTCTTCATTTTTCATTTTGCCTTTTATCAGACAGTATTCATTGGTCACTTGGCCTTCACCAGAGAGGGTCTTTTAATTCCTAAGAAGTTCAGTTGTGCTTATCAAGAGGAAAGATGTGGCAATATGTGGTTTTGTGTGAGACAGTGTGAAGGTTTTAAAGAAGTGATTAGAAGACACCCTAAAAGGTTTTAGAACAGAAGTGTGACAAATGAAAGAGAAATGGTCCACCGTTGGTTTATGATAAGTTCCTCTTCAATACTACTCTTATTTTTCTGTTTTTCCACCATCCTTTCAAAGACAATAAATAGACAGAAACATTCTAAATTCAATGTTTCCATTTTATTTTATAGAACTTGAAAAGTTTTCTTGTCTAAAACTCAGATGACACGTCCCCAGCCTGCATTCTGTCCAATTTGCCATGCCCTTTCCCTTCGGTCTGATAACTCTCTGTTAATTAATCTTTATTTGTTAAAATCTTAGGCTAAGAAGACAGACTCTTTTCACTTAAATATAGGTTTTTTTGCATCAAAAAATATCTGCTCTGAGATACAATGTTCTTCTGATCATCTGGTGTGTACTTGCTGTTTTCTTCCTCTAAATTAAAATTTCTTTGCTTGAATATTCTTACAATAAGACTTTTACCTCTCTCTCCCTTAAAAAAAAAGAAGAAGCAAAGACAAGAAAATTAAAAAATTGAGCCAATGACATTAAAATATGCTTTTTGGTAACTTTTAAAATTAATGTTTCCAGATAGACATTTCATTTGCTTAAGATTTAGAGGGGAATTATAAAACCATAATTGTGTAATGATTAGACAGCACTATAAACTAAATAAATATCAACAGATTATTAAAAACATTCTTTGTAATACTAGCGGTTAATCCTCTTTAATGTGTTTTTAATAATAGTTTTACATTTAATGTAGGATGAATGACTTATTAAAAATAAATTTTATGTGTTTTATATTCTCCACATATAGCATTAAGCCATTAGCACTAATGGGATTTGAATGGTATTGAGTTCAGGATAGCCCCCAAGTACAAATGTGGGAACCTTAATTAAGTTTTTATTAAAATATTCAATTAAATGCAATGCTAGATTATTAAGATATTTTTGCATATTGTTTAATGTCAGTTAGTTATTAAACATTTTCACAGGCTTCTGAAAATGGTCCTAGAGCATGCTGATAGCTAAAATTTATATGAAAAATGTTGATGATCAATTTTCTAATCTTGTGGGCAAAATTGGGTTTTAATGGAAATTCTCTAGCTAGCTGTGATGCTGAACTGGAAGAGAAGCTAATGAATAGGTTAGTGAGTAAGAAGCTTAACTTGCAGAAGGAAAGTTTCATGTGGGGAATAATGAAAAAATTTCTGATTCCCAGTGCAATGAGGTACTGAAATGGTGTAGAGTGTGGAAGTTTTGCAGCAAAAAAAGCTACTTTGTTCTGTGTTTTCATACTAGCTGGCTGAGGAACAGGGGGACAATGAACTACTGAGATCTAAACTGGTAAACAAGATTGATTTCTGTTAAAGTCACTGGGTAAGCCATCATTCTTCCATTTCTGCCTTATTTTTATGCAATGTGGGCCATAATGACAGTTGTTATGGTTTAAGCAGGTGAATTAGTATTACTAAACTCTTTAAGAGAGTGAATTTAGACTGTGTAACTCACAGATAAGAAAGAATTCTTTTTAGGACTGTGTATGAGAAGTCCAAACCGAGGCAAATCCACTGTGCAGAGGCAAAGGACAAATTCTCTATTATAAACCTCAACAGGACATTGGAACTGAATATAAACTCAAATATTAAGTGCTGTTACTCAGACCAACAAAGGCAGAATAACAGATACCATATTATCATGTCACTAAACTAAAAAAGAAACTACTTACATGAATTAAGGGGAAGGAAAGTAGGTGATGGATTACAGTACCATTTCTCTGAGGTACAAGTATTCCATTCTATTAATGCTCTACTGGGAAGCTTATTTTAGCTTTATATAAATATGCCAAGGTAAAGGGGTTAAACCTGTCCAATGCTTTTCCCCACTGAGTTCAGAAAATGTCCATATGGTACTCCTTTCATATTTGTCCTGGACAAATATGTTTTGAAATAAAAGTTGATACTAATATGAGCTACCTTCTTCAATGATATGTTAAGCACACACTATTTATTTTCATTAACCTCAAAAGCTTCAGAAGATCATTACTTTTCACAAATTACAAAGATGTTCAGCAGCTGAATCTATTTATCTATTTATATCACACTCATTAACATGTTATCTGATTTACTTAAATTCTCCAAAGCAGTTTGCAAGCAGTAACCCCCACTGGAAATGAGTTCAGCAAGTGCTGTATAATGAATGACTCAACTACAAAAAGCCAATAGTCCCCATAGCTACTCTGGCAAATGATGTTGCTGCACTAATTTCTCTCTTCCCGCTGTCACTCACCAAACAAAGGATGTGGTTTAACTGCTGTGCACAGCATAATAGTTGACTATCAGGTTTCCAGGATGATTGCAAGCAACCAGCAGAGAATCCAGCTTCACCTCTAAATCTGTATAGGCCCCTAAAATTTCACAGTGAAGAGGTGAAAGTCTTTTTTGCTACAGCATTTTAAATTCTCCTTTTAAAAATTCAAACTTTTGCAAGCATGACCTGTTACAGCCTAGGGACAAGTGCGTCTTGCAGCTGAGGTGGCAGACTGCAGATGCTCTTTCAGCCTCAGGTGAGGTTTGCAAACACACTGAAAACAAGAAAGTCAGACTGGACTCCATCTTAAAGGCCAAGATAGGCTTCCGTTTTGGAGAAAAAAAGAAATCACAGAAGGAATGAATAAAAGAACCCTCAATCATATGAGTCCCTAATGAGACAGAAGACTGTGTTGACAGATTGTGACCATCAAATACAAGATGACACTGTGGTTTGGATAACAACATAAAGGAAGTTCATATTACATTCCAGACAAATGCAATGATTTGGCAAACAGTGTTCTTAAGACATGGTCTTTTCTAATATATTTTTTCAATGTAAGCAAGTATTCGGTAAGAATTTGCAATAAAATATCTGTAAAAGTATGCAATACATAAATTAATTGCATTTCAGTGTCATATACAGTGATGAATGCATAGTCCCACCTGTGGTGTTCTGTCAGTGCTTCCTCAGAAACAGTCACTTTGTCCTCTTACAGAGAAGACAGGAGAGCAACATATTCAGGAAATGAAAGAAGTTTTAGAAAATACATCTGGCCAATGGAGAAGTAAAGGGATCAGCTTGGCCATAAATATGTCCTCCAAAGTGTTAATATCTATGATAGATATTTATCTATTATTGAACATAAAGTCTCCAAAATAATCCAGTATTCATCGTCCTTTTTATTAGAGTCTTCTTCCTAATGACTAACCCCTATTTTTCTTACTGAAATATAAATCCATTGCCTCTTATTCTATTCAGTAGTGACATGGAGAAAAGATTAATGCACCCTCTTCTCAACATACTCTCCCCTTAGCCTTTTCTTCTTTAGTCTAAACAATCCTCATAGCTTTCCTCATAGATAATAGTTTTTGATTTTTAATTTTTTGTTTATTTTTTAAAGATTATTCTAATTGTCTGGACTGTTTCTTGACAGGGCACAAGAAGAGAGAGAGCACAAGGAAAAAAAGAAGTAAGGGCCTTGCCTTGGACAACTTGCAGACTGAATGTCCTTCTAGTATGGATGGAAAGACCTTTCTTGTAAAAAAAACGTGATATTGTTCAATCACATTCTGCTGATATTCCACACTAATTCATTTGGTAGATAGGCAAGTGTAACACAAAGATCAAATGATACCACATCACATAAGAAACCTATGTCAAATATGCAAATGCAACAATTATCTGTTTTGTTTTTCCATCTCTTAAATCCTAGATTCCCTCAGCAGATTCAAAGCATAGTAGCATAACTGTTTGAATAGCTATTCTACATTATAAGTTGACAGAATAAATAGAATTAAACAACCATACTGAGACAAAGGGAGGGAGGTTGACTAATTGCAACATTCTTCAGTCCCTTAGGATTTGACATAATCCTCAGCAGTGTTGTACCCCTTGGGGAAAAAGTGGACTCATTCATTTTAAAAGAGAAGAATAAATTAAAGGCAGTTATCAATCCAATTTTAAGTTAAATATCCCAATGGGATAAAAATATCATGAAGAAAATTAAACACAAGAGGGAAATACAGTAGAATGTTTAAATAGGGAAGGGGAGAATTAATAATGAGAAGAAAATTAACTGAGATATTTCTTCTGTGATATTCACTTATGTTTTTCCCTATTGACAGGGAAAAAAAAGTTACAGGTACTTTTAGGTCTACCATGCCATGAATTAGGTGAAAGCAAGGCTTGGGACATGTTATTACTACTTGTAACATCTGGTCCCTAACACATTCTTCTTTGATCAACAGTATGTCATGTGTTATAGTGAAGCAGATTGCATAGTTCATCCTTACTGAACCTTCACCCCCAGGACGTCATGTGAAAGGCAAACTCCATCTGCCTCAGAGAAATCAAAAATAATCTGAAATGTAGAAATTCACTGTGGTTATGTCAGGAATCAGTGTTACAAGCTGGTATAGGAATAAAGTATTGCTACTTTTGCAAAAGCAGATCAAGCTCTTTTTATAGATGATGATTTGAAAAATTTAATCTCTTTCGTATGAATTTTTCTCCTTCATTTCACAAGTTTTTGATGAAGTGTGCGAATTATTGCATGAACCTGGGGCCAGGCATAACATGCAGCAGGTGCTGTAGAGTCTTGTTTCTGTGATTAGATTGAACCTTAATTACACATAACTCAATAAACACTTCTCTCACAGCTTCCAGAACTTGAAGACCTGTATCCTTTCTTTCTTTTTTCCGCTCAGAATTAATTCAGAGGAAAATCCAGAGATAGGTCCAGTCCTGGCCTGAACGGAAGCCCTGATGTCTCTCTGTGTGCTGTGCCAGGCCAGATGGCAGGGGTGTGTGTGTGCCCCCTCACCAGTCATATGGTGCCTTCCTAGTCCAGGCACAAGCCAGGGAGAAAGCCTGGGGCTGCCCCCCTTTCCTTGATGTCCTGGAGCCGACACCACTCACATGCCTAGTGTGGCACAGCAGTTCCTCCTGCTCCTCTGTGCCTGGTGTTCCAGGTCAGAGTGCCAGAGAAGAGTAACACTGAGAAAGGGAAACAGATGGGAGCTAATGCTTTGCTTCCCTGCAAAATATCCAGCTAAACTGATCTGGCTTATTTTGCCTGCTGGTATGTCAAGAACACTGTGAAACAGCCTGAAATACAAAACCAAATTACAACAGCATTGCAAGTTCATCAGGTGAGCAGTAGCACTGAATGGTTTGAATGTGCTCAACTCATGTCCATTCTTGGCAATTTGACTTAGATTGGTTTATAATGAAATAGGAAAAAAATCCATGCACGTGAGATATACCTGGAAATTGGCTGACATATGATGACTGTGTATCTGGGCTCATCCGCACAATAAAGAGCAGGGATTGAGCTTGTATTCTGTTATACACTGAACTTGGACTTAGTGGAATCCAGTGAATTTTCCCCACTACATGGATGAGATGTGGTACAAAGTTATTTGCTTTTCCCACACATTCTTGGGTTGGAACCTGTTGGATTTCCTACACTTTCACCAGGCTCCCTAAATGACATGCTTAAATTAAATTAGATGTTTCCATCATTTGTGTGAGGTCTAATTTGCCCTCAGATTGCACAATTTCTCAACAAGTATGTAGGAACACTTGTTAGGGAGAAGGAGGCACTTGCAGGATTACTCACTGTGTGTGTTCCTGATATCTAAACCTCCTCTTCCTCCTGCCTCATAAATGATGCCTCTACTCAAGTGAACAAAAGCCTCAGCAGAATGAGAGGTTTTCTTTGGATGCAGGCCCCTGGGAAGGGCTTAAATTAAAACTTCTTTTCTAGTAGGAGGAATCTATTATTTCCCAGTAAATATGATTCAGTTATGAATTATTTCCATAACAGAAAAGTCAGTGATTAAGAAACTTTGAAAGATTAGTTATGAATTTAAATGCTTTCCAAAACACTCCCATTAGAGAAAAAAAAAGGTGATAAAATGTGATACAAGATCCATTTCAGGGTGTTTTAATGCAAGACTAATGCAACCTTTTTCACACGAGATTTACTAATCAATAACTGCATTAGCAACAACTGTTATGTTTCATGTAAAGCTTATAAATATTTACACAACTGAAGCAGAGGTATAATTTAATCTCATATTTTATGTGGTTTACTTTTAATATCTTAAGGGAGATAATATGGTGCTTGCATACTTCAAAAAAATTAAATTACAGTGGATAGAATGGATGAAAAAAACCCCTTACTTCAGATTTTTATAAATATCTGTAGAACTGTAAGATAGATGAAATGGAAACTTTAGCACAGGTCTGGGTTCCATAATATTACATTCATTTCCACAGAATCATTTGAGAAATAAAAAGAAAATATTTTATCCTGAACTCAAAAAGTTATAGTGGTAACAAAGTAAAAAAAGAATGATTGTTCACTTCAAACATGTTCAACATTTTCTTACTTGCTTCTTGTATGCAAAGTGGTGATAGCAGAAGCAGCTGAAGAGTAGAAATTTTTATGATCAAATTCAGAATTAGAATAATTCATACCAGACTAAAATTATAAGCTCATGCACTAGGCTGAAATGGAGTTGTTAATAATTTCAATCAGTTTCTCATTACTTTATTTGTCAATGGACCAGTAATGAGAGCACTCTTTTTTCCTGTACACAGGTCTAGTAAATTAAGTTAAACAACAGATGTTGAACAGATGTTCTCATTATTTTAGTGACTTGATTTCTGATTAGTTCCCAAGTTGTTTTACATGGCTAAGTGTTGTATCATTCTTTCTGTGACAGATGAAGTATCTGAAAGCACCAACACTCAAAATCTCATTAGCAGAAACAGTTTTTTAACATTTTATATGGTAAATGGACACAACTCTCCTGAAAAAATGGCATGATCTATGAAATGGTAGCATTACATGCTTTCACTTAAATGTAGCATTCCAAGACCAAAGTTTCCTCATATCACTCTATGATTTACAATCTAATAAACACTGAAAAATTTTCCTCAGATTTTCCTTTTATCAAGGTCATAGAAACATTCTGAAGTCATAATCATGGTGATAATATTGTTCTGTGAATCACAGTATAAATTAGACAACCACTAGGGCTGAGCAGGCTTCACTGGTCAATACTCAGAACAATTATTTGGTGTTACCCTGTGATGAACATTATTGCACCGTCTGCAGTTTTGGGCACCATAATAAAACAAAAAATATTAAGTTGTTGGAGAGTGTCCAAACGAGGGCAACAAAGATGGTGAAGGGCTGTGAGGGGAAGCTGCATGAGGAGTGGTGGAGGTAATTTGGCCTGTTCAGTCTGGAGGAGACTGAGGACAAACCTCATTGCAGTTACAGCTTCCTCATGAGGAAGAGGAGGGGCAGGAGCTGATCTCTTCTCTGTGGTGACCAGTGACAGGACTCAAGGGAATGGTCTGAAGTTGTGTCAGGGGAGGTTTAGCTTGGATATTATAAATTGTTTTTTCACTGAGAAGGTGGCTGGGCGCTGGATTAGGCTCTGTAGGGAAGTGATAGCAACACTAAGTCTGACAGAGCTCAAGGAACATTTGGACAGAGCCCTCAGGCACAGGCAGTGCCTCCTGGGGAGTCCTGTGCAGGGCCAGGAGTTGGACTTGGTGATCCTTGTGGGTCCCTTCCAACTCAGCATATTCTGTGACTCTGTGAAAAGAATTTAATGGTCTACAGTCTTATTAGTGCCTCATCCCCATCTCCCCAAATATAAAACTGCACCTTTCATTTAAGATTGCTTTTATTGTAGCCCTTCTCCCTGATAAGTACCAGCAATATCCTGTTTGGTTCCCTTTGCCTGCTCCTTGCCAGGATGCCAGTTCCTGCAGCTGGGGACCTGTCATTTTCCTGGAAAGTGGCTTGGCTCAGCCCCTGCTGCTGTTACACCCATACTGGGAGAGCATTTGTATCTGGTTGAGCACCTTGGAGAAGTGGTGGTATCTAACAGCATATTCTCCAGCAGCAGTTGCCTCTAATCACACCACCATTGCTATTGTAGTCCAGAAAATACAATTTTGTCATGAGTTGTAGCAAGTCACAGGCTCTGTACTGCTCCAACAGTGCAGGGACCCAAGGTTTACCCAGGTTTGCCATTTCCAAAGCTGTATTTGGCCTGGTTTGGGACTTGATAAGAGGAGCAGTGGCCGTAGCTCCTCTGTTTTAGTTTCACCCTGAGACCCATGGTATGGCATCATTCTGGCAAAGTCAGGAAGTCAGTGGATGAAACAGCAGCACTTGAGGGCAACTAGGGCTGGGGCAGGCAATTTTACCACTCACTGGCCTCAGAGGGAAGCTGGGACTACAAGTGAAAAAAAATATTTGAAAATAAATCCAAGGAGATCCCAAGACTGGGGATGAAGAAAATCCCATCACAGACACTGTCAACCTCCAGCAAAAATTCTAGGATGCTGACAAACTTGCAGGAAATCCCTCGTCCTGGTGTTTTTGGGAAAGACTGAACCATCAACCTCGTGACCCAAAAGAACCCTGGAAGGGTGAGCATCACAGCTGAGAAAAGGAGGAGGGACTGTTGAATGCTTTTCAAGAACCATTAAAAATCTATTACTAATGAGGGTTTGGTTTCTTTTATTATTAATTTGGACATGGCTATGTTGACATTGTAACTGAACTAATAATTGTTTATACCCTCCTAATTACATTTCTCATATTTAATTCAGGGCAATAATTAATGCTTGTCTTCATACAGTAGGATTTGTTGCCAGTTATCCATAACAAGAGTTTGGGTATGGAAGTACTCAAGGATTCTTTCTTTATCCAAAATCCTTACTTTGTCTATGAGGTATGGATACATTTGTGCCCATGTCATGACCATACACACTGGTGCACATCTCTTTTTCCCAGCAATTGGGATTGGTTCTTGGGTCTTGCGTGGCATAATTCCAGAACTTGAGAGATCTACTTATGTGTGCAGGGAAACACCTCACATTCCAATGTATACATTAAATAGCTCTCAAAGCGTTGGGGGCTTTGATACACATCCAAAGACTTTTGTCATATGAAAATTCCCGTTAAGACAACTCTATGCTAGGCATTTTTTTTCCTAAACCCTTTATTATTTTCTTTAGAATGTGCTGCTACCATTTAGCAACAATTGTATCTTCCTCAACTCTTAAGCATACTACGTATTATGTACTTAGTATTCTCTATTTTACTTGCCAAAATATCACCATTTCTGAAAACTCTCTGTACATTTTTCAGGAATTAATATGACATTGTACAATTATCCTTTGTTAATAAAAATTAAAAATGCCTGAAAAAGGCATTCAGCACTTCAAGCTTGAAATTTAGTTGTGATAATGCAGCTGAAAATAATGAGATACAATTAATAATAGCAAAAATAACATACTGTATTGGCAAAACTACTCTTAACACACACAATTCCAAAACAAGCCACAGTTTTCAGTCAGCTGTGCTTAACTGCCCAGAGCCAAGCAATACCTGAACATAAACGATATTTTTTCAGTTTCTGAAAAGAGTTTTCTCAGTTACCTTTACTTCTCTCAGCCTCAGACCATCTGTGCCTATAATTTTCCATTTCTCCCTCTGGCCTGTTACTGCTTTACAAGCCTTAAAAGCAAATGGAAGGTTTGCAACCACTATTTCTGACTGGGGGTTAAGTGGTCCCCTTGGTTTCTTTTTCTACTTTTCTTGCTGAATTATTATGATATTTCCTGTTCAAGATGTACATTCTTACATTATATGAACCAGTGAATTAAAAAAAAATCATGATAATATTGCAAATATAATGCAAAAGTATTACAGAAATTAAACTTAAATTAGCCCCAAACACAAATGCACACTTAGGAATGAACTTTTGTTTCTGTCTTATTCTAATTAAGGGAAATATATCTTCCATAATCACAGAAATGTTCTGGGTCTGTTTCATGGATCGAGCTGCTTAGAACAAACAGCAAAAAGGAAGGGCTACCACATGGAAGGATCAAGTGAGTGAATAGACTTTCTTGCTGCAGCACTGTTAAGCCAGTTTCTCAATTACATGAAATTCAGCAAAAGCACAGTCAGTGTAACCATGGTTGCAGAGCGTTAAAATCCAACTTTGCCAAGAGGCTCCAGAGAGACAGATACTTTTTATGATTCCAAACTGCTGTGTCATGCACAGAAAATTGATGTACAGCTTAAGAAACAAAGTTCATTAACTTGAAGAGTGAAAAAGGTAACAACTGAATTCAATGGATGATAACATTCAGATGACCAAAATGCTTAAGGACACAAAACAGAGAGACATGCAGGTCACACACATATTTGTCAGAAGCCAACTCCACAATAACAGATGAAGTGATGCCAAAAAGTTTGGCAAATATCAGTGCATGGCAAATTGCTGTTTTAACATGCAGTGTTCTTTTGTCTCAGCTGGAAAAAATGTGCATTACCAGACTGTCCATCCATGTTACAGCAAATACAATTCCAGCAAAAACACTAAACACATGCTTGCTTTTTGTTTTTTTTTTTGACAAAGGATACTCCAGGATAAGGTGAAACTTGATAATGTCCTTAGGTGAATTTACCAAATTAATTTTCTTCCATTTTTATGCTGTCACTCTGATTTAATTCCACCTAATTTGCCAAGGCTGTTAGCAGAGAAAATACAAGAAGTAATGACTTGTGGAAGTAGTGCTTTGGAAGTCCTCATGATAACCAGAGGGTATGTGGTAATGACCATATAGAGCTGTCATTAAAGTGACCTCCTCTGAGAAAGCAGGTGTCAGCGAGCAATTTATTGTGCCTTAGGTACCATTTCAGGAAAGGGAATTCCCATGGGAATACTGCTCCCCTGCTCTAACCTAAGACTTGTAAAATGGTCAGTATTTTTCAGCCACTTTCCTTCTTGGACTATTCATAATTTTGTGTTTACCCTTTGACCGAGGGCATGAAAAGGCTAAAGGTGTTTGATTAAATCACACAGAAACAGGGGAACTGAGACCAATGAAACCAGAGCTATTTCCTTTCCTACTCATAGTCACATGTGTTTACATTAGCCAAGTATCAGATGATGTCTGTGTAAAAAACAGAAAGAGCAGAAAGGCTTATCTCCTCTTGTACATTTCCAGTGCATGTATTTTCAAACACAAGATCCAAACCTAACTGCAGGCCCGAGAGACTTCTCAAATAAAACACAATCCATTTCAGGGTGCTGAGGGTGAGTTATGTCTCCCCTTTGAGAAGAGAATGTCCCAAAGAAGTGGGGAGACAAATGCACAGGTTTATGCATGTTCATGTAGCCTGAATCTGGTGGTGTATCATCTTTTTCTTGGCGCCTGAAGCTTGGCGTGATGACTCCACAGAGGCTGCAGCATCCTGCTGTGTTGTTTTTAGCTATCCTACAAACTGTGGCAGCGCTAGCAGAAGACTCATGCTGTTTTAGAGACTGCATAAACTAATTTTAGAAACAGCTTGGAAGGGGAGGATGAGGTTTACAGCAACAACATTGTGTTGTTTCACTACTCTAGCACCAACACATTATAAATATATTTCAATGTTTTTAAATAAAGTAAAACCTTATGTAATACTGACCAGCAACACAGTAGAAAAGAATATTGCAACAATAATTTTCCATGAAACTTGGTAATTTTGAATCAGAAGAGGCTGCTTCTCAGAGGAAAAAAAATACAAATACAATCAAAGGAGGAAATAAATACAAATCACAAAAAGCATAGGTCATGTTGGCAGTAAGCAAACGTCAGCATGTTGGCAAACATACTGGCATTTCCTTTGGTGCTACTCACTTTCCTCTTGCTATGAGCTTTGTCTTTAAACAGTCAATCAGGAAGAAATCTGTTGCCCTCTAGATATATCTAGATTTTTCCTTTCCTTTCACCTCTTCTATTAAATGCTACTTACAAGACAAGTGGGTGATCACAGACCCCTTTCAGCTCGAATGAAAGCACTTCACAGGTACTCGAATAGCTCAGAAGATACAAGGACTTCCATCCCCCTCAAATTTAATACCTCCAAATTATCTGCAGCTGATGGACTGACTGCTGAAAAATAATCTTGTATTCATTAATGTATCTTTTATGTTTATTTCCTTTTCCAAATTAGTATTTTATGAAAACATCCAGAATGCATTTTAGATTAGATGAAGCAAACACAAGCTCCCTTTTTTCTTGTTGTTGTTGCCTGCTTCAATATTTATATTTACATTTATTTGAAATATGTTATTTTGGCTTAAGTAAAAATATGTTTGGGACTTGACTGACAACTAGTTTAATTCTACAGAGACATATCAGAAAAAATAACATTTCCACACTTGCCACATAGCTAATCTCAAATACATAAAATCTATTATTCATCTCATAATGACTTGTGACAGTACCTGTCACATACAAACTGTGTGTCAGATGCCCTAAGCTCCTGGACTGCCCAGAAAATTGTGAAGTAATGATTACTCAGTTCTAAAAAGAACTAAAAAGATGATTTTTTTAAGCCTATGTTGCACAAACAGCATAGTTCTGCATCCCCACCCCATGCTGTGGGCAGAGGCTACTTCCACCATCCATGCTTATCATGACATAAAATTGCCTCTCTACAAACTCAATCTTTTCAGGCTACTGTGCTGACAGTACAAGCAAAAAGATTTTGAAGGTAATAAAATACTGAATCTCCTCTCATGTTATCCCTTGGTTCTGACTGCTTTACAACCACATAATATATTGTACAACATAATTAACTGCTCTTACACTGTTTTCAGTATTTTATGCCCTGTTGCTTCATTTATTCATTGAAAACATTTTTATAATTTAATTATTATGAAATCAGATGATGGATCCTCGTACATCTGGAAAAGAGGCAGGTTGAACACAATTTTTAATTAACAAGAATTAGTTGACTCTTTTATGGTGCTTTGTTGTAAGCCTAAACATGGTGATTATTTTATTCATATTATTATATTACCAGGGGACTATTCTTGAGGTTTTTTTCTGGAGAGTGTTGAGAATTTTGACTCCAGATTTTTTTTTTCAAAAATAAAGTGTATAAAAAAAAGAGCTAATTCGCCAAAGAGCACTTTTAAATTGCCCAAACTAGCTCCTGATATCAACACAGATCAGGATTGAAGACAAAAGACAGGACATTTATCTGCTTTTGAACAGAGGTAAGTGCACAAGCATCTGAATTTATCTGTGGAGGTTGCAGGACACCAACAGAAAAACCTGATGTTTTCAGTGTCCTTGGATGCTGCAGCTTTGCCTGTTAATCCATGTCTTCTGACAAACAGGGGCTTTCAGAACATAAGCAAAAACCATTGGCAGGCCAGCAGGGATCTTCTGAATTACAGCTCTTGGGATTTAGTCTGGAACTCGTTTTTCATCTTCATAAATTTTTTTTTAATTGGTTGGCATGTGTGCCCAAAGAGGTAATTATAACAGTGAAGGCTCTTTTATTAGCTGGTGTACTAACTCTTTACATTACTCAAATAGAATAGGGAAAATTGATATTCCTTATTTGCCTGAGGACAGTCAAACCCACAAATCCTTGGGAAGGGTACAGCTTCTATTTTGGCAGCGTTTTTGGATGCAGATGAGATCAGCTTCTCCTCATGGAGTTATGTTTTGGCACACTAATAATTCAGAGTCCTCTGAAAGAGAAAAGGGATAAATTGAGGTAAGTATATCAATAAACCTAAACCTATATAACTAGCTTTTATGAATTCACCCTGGAGAGAAGACAGCTGATTTGGAAAAAAAGAGAATTTTACCAAGCCATTCCTCACTATGGCACAAAACACTAGCTTATGGTGAAGAGCTGAGGTGCCACCTGTGCCTGTTTTCTCTGTTGTATATGATGCTCACTTGATAAACTGTGGTAAATATTTTCAGAGTAGGCTTGTCACGTCAAGCAGACTCCTGAGCAGAAGAGGAGTTCATTGCTGCTTCATCTGTGAATCCTGTGAAATATGGAGTGTGAGACTTGCTCTGAGCTCCCAGCACAGCTAGTGCTGACGTGTGACCGAGT
This sequence comes from Zonotrichia leucophrys gambelii, assembly GCF_028769735.1. Classification (NCBI taxonomy): domain Eukaryota; kingdom Metazoa; phylum Chordata; class Aves; order Passeriformes; family Passerellidae; genus Zonotrichia; species Zonotrichia leucophrys. The sequence goes on along the minus strand of NC_088171.1, from coordinate 99,703,403 downwards.
CAGGGGAGTGTCGGGGTGCCTGGGCTCCCTGCAGGAGTGTCTGCAGCAGCTCCTTGTCATCGCTGCCACGAGTCTGCTCCGGCTGCGACCCTGCTGTAGAGCGAGGTCTTGGTCGTGATCTCAGGTTCATCCTAGTCTGCTCTGCATATGTTTAATAAGTCTAGCTCTTTGGAGCTCCTCTGTGGAGTGTTTGCAGTAGCTGTGATGTGGCTAGAAGAGATCTACTGCATCCTGGACTGGGAGCCCGTGATTTATGGTTGCAGTGACTTGAAACACTCCTGGGCACAACTCTAGGCGGCTCTAGGTAGCCCAATAACTTTTAATGGTGAGTATCTATCAGGTATAAGTGCCTCTAGAGCAGGCAGTAGCTGAGCAGGGTGTTTTAAGCAAGGTTACAAATTTTGCTTGGAGCCTCTGAATTATTTCTTGGATTTGTCTTCTGCTTCTTCCCAGCTAAGCTGGTATTTTATATTTTAAGATGCTCTAAAGGAATCTTAGATTTTCTTTTGGGTAACAGATGAATTGATTGAAGTGACAGTAGAACTGTGGGTGGCTAAATCATGAGTCAAGAAGTATATTTGAAACTGTACCTGATATAATCATTGCACATTTTATCCTGTTTTTAAAAATATTTTCCACGTTGCCTCATTTAATAGACTAAAAGTTTTAGTGGAACTGAATTGGTGAATGAAATTCAAAAAGCAGTTGCAAATTAAATACTTTCTATTAAGGCAGTGATCACTTCAGTCTTTAAAGGTAAAAAGTTTAATGTTCTAATCAGAGGAAAATGGCATAAAGGTTCATATGCAATGCTATATAAGCAAAGATTTTGATTGTTCTCCACAAAATAATCACTGCCCTAGTTAAACTGATTATGGGCTGTATTTTTCAAATAGCAGCCTCATTTTAGAGTTTATTAGTAAAAATCTGGATGTTTTTGTACTTTTTGTCTGCTGTCATGCCAGCTGAATTCTCATAATTAGACACTACCACGTTGCTTAAATTTATGTATATATGTTTCACAAATACTTTATGTACCTTGCAAAATATATATAGAAATGCTTTATGTTAATGAATTCAGTTTGTAAGTAAAGCAGAAATTAATTATTGTATTTTTCATTGTCCTGAAGTAAGATAGAGAGAGATTAAACAACTTTCTAAGACTTAGAGGTAGTTGTTAGGGGTCAGCCTAATGCCTTTGCTAAGCAAAATCCTTCCTCTCTGGTATTTTCCTGAGCCATTAAAGTAGGAGCAAGAATGAACCGCACATATATCTAATTTCTTGCCTTTCTGGAATGAAAACTTTGCCAATATATTATAAACAAAAGGAACTATCTCTAAAATGTGAATTGCATCCAATTTAAATGGCACTAAATTGTGACATCTTCTCCAGGCACAACAGCTCCAATATCGGATCCTTACTTCCTTAGGAGTTTCACTCAACCCTGATATTTTCATTGAGTTGTTGCTCACAGTATCTAGGAAGAATCAGCAACTGAACCTACATTGCTTCTATAGGAAAATAAGTTGGAACAGGATGGTCCAATTAAGTATTCATTACTAAAAAGGAGTTGGTTATGATGTTTTATGCCTATGACAGTTATCTGCATGAATGTTTCATTAACACGTTTTTTACAGCTATCACAGAGCTTATAGGTAGCTGTTGATTAGACCTCCTGCAACACAGTGATTATGTTTCAAAAGCAGGCAGATATCTCATGCCTGTGGTGGGCAATCACTATTTCTGATTTTTATCAGCTTTCAAGAGTAATCAAGTGACAGTTGCCAAGTAGTGTAGCTGCCTTGCTGACTCAGAGTTGCCTTCTATGTATTTTAATGATGTTATGATCCCACTCACTTCTTGGGGTGCCAAAAAACCCTTTACTGAATTTTCAGTGCCTGCTTTATTAGATATGTCAGTTCAGTTTTAGTCAGACACAAAAGCTTTTCATTTACATGCACACCAACAGGTAGTAAAGACCTTAATGATCGTAGATTTTAAGCCGTAGTCAGTAATGAGTGTAGAGTGCAAGAGAGGGCATAAAACTTTGTAGTAGTTAAGATTATTTTTACTCTGGGAATGTTTTAATTTCAGGAGTTTAAAAAAAAAGCTCTTAAATTGACTTTTTTAATGTCAATTTAACTTTAATGTAGTGCTATGTTTTTAAGTGGAAATAGAGAGGGTGGGCAGAAATGACATCTGAAGATGAAAATAAAAAGTAAATACCAATTATTTCAGTTTTATACTCATCATAAAAATATAACATAGCAGATGCTTCCATGACATCTTCTAAAAGTTGAGTGTTTATTGTGTGCATATGTTCAACATTGGACATAACTAATTTTCCTCTGTTCATCTCAAATTAAGGGAAAAGTTGAACATCAGCAACTCTACAGACAATGACAACAGCAAGACCTAAAAAATGCAGGGAAATGCAGAAAAAGAAGTAAGTAAACCAAAAGTGGTGAATATGGAAGAGATATGGCAAATTCAAATCAAATGGAGATAAGAATAAAAAGCTGTGCAAAATAAATGGATGAAAATGTTGGATATTGACTGAGGAGAAAAAAAAAATTAAAGTACAAGAATTTTTTTTTATTATGGCTAACTGGGCTCTGTTGTGATGGAAGCAGAGCTGCTAAATAGTGGCTGCCTATGACAGATAACATACTGACTTCTTTTCTCCCTGTGCTGTCAGGAGGGAATTGCTCATGAGTTGTTTTCCTATGCTATTAGAAGGGTTTGATTCTGAAATGATGGGATTTACATGAGAGAAAAAACCAGCCTGATGAAGTTTTATCTGTGTGCAGAGGAGGAAAATGTTTGAGAACTGCTACACAATATGAAATGTTCATCATTTCTGGATTCAGGAGTCTCATTCCCTCCCGGTAAAAAGACCCTGCAAGTGTTGCTTCATCCCTGAAATTTATCACCAGAAGCTGACATGTAGCAAAGGCACAGAGCCACAGAAACTGGTCTGATACCAGCTTCTAACTGTATCTAAGGCACACGGATCACTGTCGTGTTAAAAATCTTGTCATAAAACTAGGAATGGTGCTTCAGTGCTGGCTCACAGACTGTGCACAGCTCTGCACTGGTGAGGTGGTTATGCTACAGATGATGTCTGGGTCCAGCCCAACATCTCCACCCTTGTGCTGTGTGCTGTGTAACGTCCCTGCTTTTCCAGCTATTGGGAAAAAACTGATGCTGCAATGTGTTGCATGGTGAGAGCTACCCTCATAGACAAAATTGCTCTGTGATCTAGCACTTCTCAGCAGATATAAATCTTCTACAAGGATATTAGGAGCTTGCACATGTACCTGGACATTGCTCCGGTACCCCGTTTCTTTAGGGTCTCAGAAGCATGAACGCAGAACTAGTATAACTTAGCTTTTTGTCTTAATATAGAATTTCACTACTCTTGCTTTTAGGTCCTTGCAAGAAAGAATGTCTCAGTTAGCCATAAAAAGAGAATGGAACATATGGAACCAGTTTTTTTAAGTGATTTTGATGGACACTTAACAACAGTCTATATTACTATTTACTCCCCAACAGGAGGAAGGCAAAGATGTGTGGGTGGATGGCAGTCAAGACTGTGGGCTTATCAGCTTGGCAGACTGCAGTATGGTGCAGTGCTACTGCGGATCACCTCAGACAGGCTCATTCACATACTCAGGTTTTAGCCATGGCAGTGTGGAACAGAGCATCCCCCCCTCTTCCTCACAGGGAAGTGCAGTGGAACGCTGTTGACTTAACTGGTGCAGGTGGTGCATTGTGGCTGGACTATGCTTGCCTCCAAACTGGTGTGGGAATGTTACACTGCACTGCCGAGTAAACATGCATGATAAAAAGCAGAATATCAGTGATAAGAGTCACTCAGTAAAGAGTAGGAACATAGAGGTAAAAAAGATGAATTTTACTTGAGCCGAGATTTGACTTATGTGGTCTGTTTGATTCCCAGGTAATAAGCCTCAACAAACACAAAGTGGCATGACTGGTGTACTGTTCAGTAGCCTAGCAAGGACTAAGGACTAAAGGCATCTTGAACATAGGATTACCCACAATCCATTTTGCACATTAGGCTGACCCTTCTGAAATAAGGTTGATGGAGCTTGGAGGATGCAGACAGTGATGCTGAAAGACTTGGGATTTACTCCAGGAAGAACTAAAAGGGCTTTAGTCTGCTCTGGTATGTCAGTTTTTGACCTTATGTAGCGATAAACGAAGAGAAGGTCAACAGAAAGGAAAGAGGGACTAATTCATGATATTCAGCAGAGACCTGGAATAAATACTGTGTTACTGATGTTGCTTGACTGCATTCACCCTTATTGAGAATTCTGTATTCAAAAGATAAATATATACAAGACTTCTGGGTCTGAGTGTATTACAAGCCATTCATTTCATTCCCTTGCTAAATGTTTTAAAATAAGATTAAAGACTCTTTTTAAGATGGCTTTTTACTAAGCTGATGTATAATTCCTTTCAGGGTGTGAAGTGCCTTGATAAGCTTCTGTGACAAGGGACTTTATAAATTAGATTTTATTATATACAAATACAATACAATTTGTAATGGAGAGGTAGTTTTGTCTCTTTACTTTGCTTATACTTTACACTTCTTTTAAGTTCAAGTGCTTTATTCAAGCCAACTCCAATATCAGAATTAGGTATTGTGACACATTCTTTTAAGAACATGAAAGCTGTGCTTTTTTATTCAGTTAGTTTAAAACAATTGTCTCAAAGGTAATGTCAGAAGATTTTGACAACTAAAATTGACATGAAAAAGCAGTTAATTTTGGGGCCTGCATATAATTATGACATTTTATTTTGTGAAATATATTTTGCTTCTTATCTGCTACCACATCTATTCTAGTATGGGATTGGCAGTAGCAGCATGGCCAGTATGTCAATAAAACTGAGCTCTATATTTAAAATTTGTATGCCTTTTTTGTATATTCACAAGGTAACAGCATCTGATGTGATGAGATTTTTTTCACTTGTTTCATTTTTTGGAAGGGAGTAGGTTAGTTTTTCAAGTTTAATATCTCTACAGTCCTTGGAGACATGGATTTCCATTTTTCAGTGGAAATCAATCCTCAAAAGAGAGGCTTGAAAATTAACTCTGTCAATAACATTATAAAAAAAACCCCTAACATTTTTCCTTTTCCCTGCGTAACTAATAAAGATTGAAAATTGCTTTTGCATGAATTCCATGAATTCTGGGGTCAGCATTCGTCAGACTTATAGCTTCTGCAATGTCCCAGTTTGCTGTCCCATTTTGCTTTGAAAATGTGTTTTACTGTTACCTGTGAGTAATACTGAGAAAGTGGTGAAATGTATGGCTGATGACACTGTTAAAATACCTTTTTGCATTTTGTACTGGCAATGCAGATGAGTGGGGGAAAAACGGAGTACTTTCAGTTTACAGAACAAAGCCCAAAGTATTAAAGTCATCACATTGTAGGAGGACTATGAATTCTCATTTATCTACTTCTCCACCACACTTAAAAGCTGGTATCACATTATTAAGCCATGGCTCCTAAAATTACAAGTCTAAATAGAGGACCAATTGCTTTTTTGATGTATTTTGAGGCAATAGACAGGTGGAAGATCTGTCAAACCTCATGAAAAAACTGCCAAGGTTTCAACATTTGATGCCTATCAAAGCAGGAGGTGTAGACACTGACATTTCTGAGGGGAAATTTATCTTTTCTAGATCTTCCTTTGTATTATTTGTCCCATGCAAGCCATACAATAGAATTCTTAACCAGTAAGTGTGATGTGTGACATCCATCATCATCATCATCTGTGCATTTCTGAATGTAAACCTCTTCAGTCAAAACATAACAATTTGTAGTGATAGAGAGTCTTCACTTCCCAGTCTTTATTCTGACCCTTCAGCTCCCCAGCCAGCACTGTAGAGACATGTCACAGCATCATGGATAATTAGTCTTCTCTGCCTACAGCTGCTCTCCCTCTGCATACATGCATGAGAGTCGCATGTTTAGGTTTTCCTTCTGCATATGGCTATGAAAAGATAACAGCATGCTGACTTTTCAGAAGATGTTGAATGGTGGTGTTACAGAAACTACAGGATTTCTGAATCTTACAGTTGAGATTTTAAGATGCTGTGATAAATGCCTGTGCTGAATCTACCATTTGTGTTTGGTGAGACAAGGTAATAATTTGAATAATTTGGCTATTCTTGGCCTTTTTTCAGAATTGGTTTGGACAGCAAAAAACTTTATAGCTGGTCCATTTAGATTTGGGTGGCAAACTGGAGTATAGGAAAACAAAAAGGCCTTCATGCTCTTAAGGAATACTGAAGAATTTTCCACTTGCTCAGAATACAGAAAAATGTGCCAATGTTTGATTTTGGTAAGCTATAAGTAGGAAATGTTTTCCGGGCTTACTTAAAATGGAGCTTCGGTGCTTGAAGGTTTGGACAGTTGGTTTAAAACAATACTCTTCTTTCAGATCCTACCAAACAGATCTCACCTTTGGTAGTGTGTTCTGTATATCTTTCATGCTCAGAGATCTGTGCAGAAAAGGTGAGCAGGGTAATGGAGTTAAGATCAGCCATGTACATCTGAAAGAATAATGCTGTGTTTAACAAATGGTCTACCCTGTTTCCATGTTTTGTTTGCTGAGGAAAAAGCACACATTAGGAAGGCCTGATCTGATTTTTTTTCCAAGATGATGTATTTTCCTAAAGCCTTAGCTTGTAGATGTTGAGCTCTTGTTTGTGTAATTTAAAATGCAATAATGACAGAAACAGAAGAAAAGAGAATTAGCATACATTGATTATGCAGAGTCAATAATGAACTTTAAGCACTTTGTGAATAAATGTGAGATAAATGTCACACACAGAGCACTTAGTAACAGAATGCAACAATAAAGGAAGAAAAAAACACTAAATAGGAGTAAATAGAAGCAATGAAGGACATAAGGTTATAATTTAAATAATTGATTAGGGGAATCAAGGTATTGCATTTAACATACAGATACTCAGGTTTAATTGAGTCTCTCTTTCATGGGAAGGCTGTGAATTTGAAATGATCCCAGTGTCTTGAATTAGTAGCCTTTAATGAAACCTTAAACAAAAAAGCTTTTAAAGAAGTACTTGGCAAAACTTCAAATAATCAGGAGAACTTCCAAAATCATATACTTAAAATCAACTGTGATAAAGACAGCCATGGTAGATGACTGACTTAGAATATTGCTCAAGCTGAATTCAAGTTACACAGACCGGAGAGACTTCTGGAAGATTTCACGGGTTGCAAACCCCTGTGGTTGTAGAACAGTGAAAAAATTGAATGGACATAAAGGAAGGCTGATATCTATAAAGTGACCTCTGCTTTCCAATTGTAAGTATCACACAATTCTGCCTTAGGAGAGTTGTAGGAATATTGTAGGTGGATATGAGACAGGTGTCTGCAAAGATTTTTTTAAAAAATTGAAAGAGGGCATTTAGTCCCTCTCTGGCCATATGTAGGAATAAGTGATCATTGTAATTTTTTTTTTTTTTTGCTAACTTATAAAAGGCCAAAGAGCTAAAGAATTATGATTTTTTTTTTTTTTTGGGCAGACTATTCAAGCTGAAGTCCATATATTGACATTGATATTGGCTAACTAAAAACATCTGTATTTATATATATGTAAAAGGTTAAGTCACTTCTTTGTCTAGGCTGTCTGGCTGATATGAAACATCTGCACCTTATGTTTGCCTCTACTGTCTTGCTGCAGAGTCACGTGGCTGATCTTTTTTAATTCTGGGATCTACTGTAGAACTATGTACTTTTTTCCTTAGGTCTGTAGTCCTTTGACATTTATTTGATTTTCCCTCCACTGGTCACATTTGCATGTTACCACTTTCATCAAAGTCCATTGGACACCAGACCATTCCTTTTTTCATGAAGCCTTATTTCAGTTTCTGACTTTGTCATTCAAAATACAGGTACTTCAGGCTTGATCTCATTCACAAGTTTTACAAGCACATTGAGCAGTTTAAATTGATTACATCATTCAGAAAGTATTAAATTTATCACATTACAGCAATTTAATTTTGCATACGGTTATGAGCTGGGATGGAAGGAATTCAGAATTTTTAATGGAATTTTATGGCAGTTAAGATTAATATTAAATCCATTCATTCCAAGAATAGATTTATTTTAAAATTACAATGTAAAAACTTTACCTTGACCTGTGCAAGGAATAAAAGAAACACACTATATAATATTCTTGATTATTTAAATTTTCCTTCATATATTTAAAATCATTCAAGAATAGATTTTAGTTAGTTTTTGAAATGGTAGCTGAGTAAAAGATCACGGACAATACAATGCTAGTAATTTACAGAAAGATTTTTTTATCTGAGAGTCAAAGTGTCATAAGTAATTTTTTACAAAACTGGACATGATCCATGACTGGTATAAGTACTGTAAACTTTATTTACTAGTCTGTGTGATCCCAATTGTACACACAAAACAGAGTAAGTCTCCAGTGAAACAGTTTCAGTTTCATAAATTGTCTTTATTTTAATTTAATTTTACTATCAGTAGTTCAATGGAAAGTGGTTTGTGAACAAGTGTTGAATCATTGTTAAGACGTATTGAAAGTGTATCCAAGTGGAAAGACAATGAAATTTTAAAGGTGAAATCAAAGAAGGTTTGATATTTTGATAGTGTCCTGGATTGCCAAGCAAATTGAATTCCATTTGCTGTCTGTATGGCAGTTGTCTCTTAACAGGCAAGGACGTCTTGTCACTTCCCTGGAAAATAAAACAAAACAAAACAAAACAAAACAAAACAAAACATAACACCCAAAAAAGATTATTCTTCACTTAGCATACCAGAAAAATTTGAAGGGGGTGAGGGGACTAGAATGGAGGAATTTGGTAGGAAAATATGAGGTCAATAAATTTTAGTAACAAATGTTTGCTTTATTGAAAATTAGAGGAGAAAAAAATTTCCTGAACTATCATCTCATACACACAATTTTTGAGGAAAGCTGTAATTTGTGAGATCTCTATTTCTAAGTCTCCCAAGCTTTTTTTGCATAAAATCTCTTCTATGACAAAATTTGATGGCAAATCTACACGCAGTGATGCCTTTCTTAAATACACTAGCAGGTAATTTCTATTGCCTAAAATACCTCAAAAAAAGGTGGTTTAGGCAATAAAAATTGGCAAAAGTAGATAATGTGTTATAAGGAGATTAATTTCAATTGTATAGAGTTATGGTATGCATACTTATAAATCAAAAGAGGAGCATAGAAAAATGATTTATTTTGACAAAAGTAAGTAGTTTTTCATCTGCTAGAGATGCGTGGTTCAGTGGAAGTTAAAAATTAAGCAGGAATTTTTGGTTGGAAGTCCTTCAAGTAAAACAGTCCCTGTGGATTTGTTAAACTTGAGGGAGAGAAATGTTTGAAGGCTGCAATTCCAAATTCAATTCTACAATAGTAATAGCTTTTCAAGTTGCAGGAAGTTTGTCAATATATGAATAGCTTCTATCTACAACAGGAATAAATTGAGGAAAAGAAATATACTTCTGAGTGCCAGAGTAGCCTTTTTTCTTCCATGAATTTTTCATAAACTTATTTCTAACTAAAGAGAGCATGGGTAGTTTTGTCAATCAAATTTTGCCTTCCACTCCGTCCCATTTGGTATTTCCAAGGTAACTTGACAAAAAGGAAGGCTATACAATTTTGTAGATGTAAAATAACAACAGCAACAACAACAACAACACCATCACCACCAATCATCCCCAAAAGAGTCTAATCTAATGATTATGGAATCTAATTACAGGAGGGTTCAGCATTAATAGTCAGTTTTTAAATGAAGCATAGAAAACATATGTATAATGTGTTCCTATATCAGTAAAAATATGACTTTATGTGGCTTTATGCCTTTTTAGAGTACTGGGAAAAAAACCCAAAACCAACCCAGAAAGAGGAGCAATTGTATCCAGAGAAGATAACTGTAAATTTCAGTGATTTTGAAAAAGAACATGGCAAAAGAGAGAAAATTGCATGAAGAATGGTCTTATTTTGTTATTATGAGTTTACTAAAAGCTCTCTTTTTCCTCTTTCATACCCTGGCAGGTCAGTGATAAAAGCGTCTGTATCCTAATGCTCGGGTGTTGCATTCTTTGTTACAGTAGCCAACACAAGATGCCCTGAAGCGCTATTTGGACTGTATGACTGTACCTTGGTACCTAATTTGAAATCTAATTATTGTGTACCGACATTTTAATTGCTCAAATTTACAGTTCAGCTCTTCTGAAATTTCTGGTTCAGGAGAATGTTCAGAAGAATTACAGCACCTTCTCTTTATGCAGGGTGAAGCACCAGTTCTCCTCAGTTGCCTAATTTGTTCTGGATGACAGCAAGTGATGGTTTAGTGCCCTGAAATGAGAATTTACTTAACTTCCAAATGTTTATTTGGTCTAAAACACATATAAAGACACCTGTGAATTAATGTTTTGAAATATCTGTGAAAAAAACCCTTTTGCCTGCTACAAAAAATCCCCGAACAGCCCCACAAGGAATATGTGTGCAAGGTCTACCTGAGTAAACTGAGCCAAGATTGAAAAACATTTATGTATTTCTTATTTGAATTCACTATAAAACACTTGGCCCATTCAATTGCCTAGGGCTCAGTTTTTAATATTCTTTTTTGTAGACTTTGCTTATGTTTAGGACAAACTAACATCTGCTGACTGCTGCTGTTTTACCAAAGATCATCCTCAAAAACTTTTCATTTTCAGTGATATCTAACTACAGTCAATTCTGTATTTGCACTAATCTCTAAAGTGCATTGCAAATTAGAGAGCGCATTGTTTTGTTATCTAAAGAAACCACACAACTCTTAAAGGTGACCATTATAGATTGCACACCAAAATGCTTTCAGTTCCTATTTGTGTCCTTGTTCTCAGCAAAGATGTTTTCAGAAAAATAATCAATATTAGGCCCTCTAATCCCCACCTTCTAATTATCTAATTAGGCACAGAAATGTAACACAAACCACCAGGCTTTTTTTTTTCTTTTCACAGTTACTTATTTCAGCTCTTCTCCCTAAGCAGGGTTATCTTGCTCCCGAAATTTTAATTGATTAAGTGTTTTACCTGAAAGCAATCACCGTTGCAGTCAATTCCCAGAATAAAACATCTGCCTTTTCAATTCAGACAGCTTATAAATGAAAAAATACACCAGGGACACAGTATCATGTTCTCTTTCAGAATGTAGTGGTGTTTTACTCAGGTGGTATTCCAGTACAAGTCAACTTGTTCTGAATTATGAATAAGCTTATTATTGAACTGGGCTATGGAAAACACAATTAGCATACATTTTTTCAGCTCACTTCCTGAGTTTCTCATGTTTCATATTTTCTTTATCAATTCTTTTTCCTATACTAATTGACCTTTACAAAGGCTACTTGAGACTTAGAAATCCTTTCACTTCAGAGTATTTCAAGGCCTAAAATTTCCTTGAAGCATGTTTAATCTTGAATGTTACAGTTGTGGTTTTAGTGCCATCTGAAAAATTATATCTTAAAATTCCGTGAAGATGAATTCTTAATAAATTATTCCTATTACCACAAGAAGGTTCTATCTTGCATTTGAATGACTTCTTAATGTTTTAAGGTAAAATTTTTACTCAGGACAAATTGTATAAAAACAAAATAATCCAAGGAATTAATTTTCATAATATATTATGAATGAAAAAATGACATTTACATGTTACACTCAATTGCAGTTTTCTCTGATTTAGAAATCAATTTACATTTACAATCTTTTTTTCTTCTCTGTGCATGGATTGAAAAAAACTCAGGTATTTCTTACCTACAGTGAAAAGTTGCCTGAAATAAAATAACTGTGCAATTGTTTTTACAGGTATCTGATTTTGTATGATAGAGTAAGTCTTTCCCATCAGATGATTTTAGACCAGTTTTCCTGAGAAAAATGAACAAATAAAACCAAGTAACCTGACTTTTCTCTCACTCTTAACAAAGGAAATGTGAAATCAATGGAAGACCAACAGCAACAATTTGTTAGAGATTTTTTTATTCATTTTTCAATGGTTTCTGAATATCTTGTTTATGCAGAAGCTCTCACCAGACAGTCTGGTGGAATGATTAGAGGATGAATTCCAGAAGTGTTCTGCCACTCCTGTGGATATAACCAAAACATCATGTATATGTGTGCATGTATCTTTCTCTTCCCTCTTCCTTACTTCCACACCTCCCCTCCTCACACCCTCAGATACACGTAAACACCACCTAAAACCTCTCCAAAAAGAAATTAAATTGTCAGTTACAAATGTCTTCCGTGCATTAACTTGCTAGAATATTTTCCTCAAGTGCCATTTGTGGGCAAAACATGCTGTTCCTGCAGAGTTATGCAGAGAAAGGGAGACTATTGTGTTCACACTTCATGTCAAAGGGACAGCCATCAGAGTTTTGGTCTTTTTGGAGGTTCCCATAATAAAAAAAGTAAGATTTCTCAGTTCTGATGAAATTGCTTCTAGAAACAACACTGCAGAAGGTCACACTCTTTAACCAGTTGAGAGCCACCTAGAAGTGTTTTCCAGATATTTTTATTTTAGAAGCCAGCCAAATGTGTTTTATTTGGTATTATCCACAAGTCAGTGTTGACAATAAGTAGCCAAGGTGGTGTAGAATCTCTGTGTGCCAACGTATTTCCTTTACAGTGCCGTTTCATAATGGCAGATACAAATGAGACAGTGATACTGAGTCATTGACATGCAATTTGACACTTAATGGATTAATACCAATATAGCCAGATGAGATGTGCCTGGGCTTATCCAGCCCTTGCTGCTTGACCAAAGGCAGCAACTGCCTTTGTGGTGTTTTCACCTCAGAGACACCTTTGGCTATCTGGATGTTGCAGGTGGGTGCTTGGAGGCAAGTCCATACATGCAGGAGCTCAGTTTTACCTTGGTGGAGAAGCTTTAAGGCAAGGTGAAGGAAAAAGGAGTCAGTTCTACCAGAGAGTTTCCATCCAGTGCTTTATTTCTCGCCCACAGGCTTCTGAATCCAGTAACAGCTCCAACAGAACTTCTTGAACCATGTGGTTGCTGTTTCTTGTAACTTTGGGAGGGAAGGAGCGTGGAGGGCTACCAAAAAGGTGGGAGGGGGAAGTCTTAAGGGACAAATGACACCTGGATGGTGCAATGCCTCCAGGGGTGAAAGGCATCTTTTGCACTCTGCCAATCACTGGACGCCCTTCTGGAATGTCAGCACTGACAGAGTGCACTCAGCAGGGGTCAGGTGGGGAAAAGGAGAGGTGATTGGGGAAGGACTGGGATAACTGAGGCAAGCTATGACATCACACTGCAACAGATATTGGAAATTGCAAAATGTGATTTCACCCTATTAGAACATAAAAAAAGAAGTTCATAGGATAGCTGTGCTACCCCTTCAAAAGATACTGCTATACTGAAAATTCTGTCCTTTGGGTTTCAAGGCATGTAGCATGGTGTCAAACCCTACTATTACCTAATATTGAGCACCACAATGCTTTAACATACACAGAAGGGTGAGTCTGCATGATAAATGTAAAACTGAGCTTCTACTTATCTCAGTTTTATGACTTAGCCAATACCAAACAGTAATATTGTGCATTGCTGGTGTTCACCAGCAACCATTACCTTAACCTCCGTAACAACTTTATTTTACAAAGATTTTGAGGATTGAAAATCTGTTATATTGCAATAAAAGTGAGTCTTTTACAAGTGTTTCCAAGGGAAAAAACCCTCAGGCATACAGAACAAGATGGATCACCTAGAATAGCTCATAACGTTTATGACAGTCTTATAGAGCTTGGATCATGGTCTCTGAGTTATGTCTGCCCTCTGAACTGGTAACTCACCTATAGTGCTTTTACTGCCAGATCCTGAATCTCTATTTATTAATTAATTGAACCCATGCAAATATGATTTATAAACTTAAAGTTTTATGATAAATGAGTGTCTATAAAAAAACACATTTCTGCAATGGATGAATGGGAAAAAGATAATTTGTTATCTCATAAGGTCCCATACTGAAATTGTCATGTTTCCCCCCAGATTTGAAAATATATTTTATCACTTAGTAGTCCAGTGATCAAGTATGGAGATAATATTTTTTCTGCCAGAAGAACATTAGAGTTTTTAAAATGGAGAGGTCATGGAGTGAACAGTCTAAGAGAGGTAAAAATAACCCTGCTCACTGAATAAGGTCTGGATCAATAAGATCTGGGGTTTTTTTTCAGGGCAGACAGACGAACAATATACAGCATTTGTATAGCTTTGTTTACATGGCTCTGATAAGCATTGATATCTTGCCAAATGTTTGAGAAGGGAAAACAAAGTTGTATCTTGGATTGCAAGTGATTTTCCTTCTTTGTGGTAATTGTGGGAAGGGAAAAATGTTTGCGATTTCAATGGGGACCAATAGAGGAGTCTTTGGTGCATGTCCCTGCACTTGATGGCATGCCATGCCTTTTGATGACTTTGACTTTAGTAAAGATTTTTTTCTTTTTGTTTTTGTTTTTTTTAAGTATCCATGCCATGTCCGTCATATCTTCCCCTCCAAATTTTGTCTTCCTCATTGACTTTTTTCCCCTCCTTTTGCAACATCTGTTAGGTTAGTTTAGGCCTGTTTTGGTCCTTTACACTGCAGCTCATTTCCTCCCAGAGCATTTTCTTTTTGTCGCTAAATGTCCCAAATTTCTTTTTTGTTTAATTGCATTTCATTTGATCTTATGTCTGTTGCTGATTGTTTGTCTTTATTTTCTTTCTCACAAATTTCATATCTTTTCCTGAAAGTATTGCATAAGAATTTTTTTTTTTACATTATCCATGCCATCTCACTTATATCTTCCTCTCTATGTTCTGTCCTCCTCTTTGGTTTTCTTTCTCTGATTTTGCAGCCTCTGTGAGGCCTTTTTTTGAGTGTTCTGTTCCTTTCCAATGCAGCTCATATCCTCACAGAGCATTTTGTATTTACTAATTTTTTCAAATTTTTTTAAATTGTATTTTATATTTTTCATATCTTTTTTCAGTGTGTTTCTAAGTATTTACCTTGTGTTTCTCATGATTTTTTTATTCCTGAACGGTTTTCTCTGTATTTTTGAATTTGGATTTTATAGGGTAGTCAGCATATTTCCTTTTATTCTCATAATTCTGCAGGCTGTCCTTGGCTGGATGCAAGGCACCCACAAAACTGCTCTATCATTCCACTCCTCATGTGGATACAGAAGTGAAAATGGGCTGAGATAGAAAGTGGGAGGGATCTCTCTTTAAATACTGCCACTGGTGAAACTAACTCAACTTAGGGATAATTATTGAATTTATTACTCACAAAATCACAGCAGGATGATGGAAAGTGAACTAAATTTAAAAACACTTCTCTCCACATCTTCTTCCTTCCCAGCTCTACTTCTTCCTCAGTGGTGCAGGGAGATGGGCAGTGAGTGTATGGCCATGTCGTGACAGGTTGTTCCTGTCACTGCTCAGTGAGAGGAGTTGTTACCCTGTTATCCTGCAGCCTGGGGTCTCTCCCATGGGAGGCAGTTCTCCATGAACCTCTTTGTCATGAGTCCATGTCATGGGCAGCAGTTCTCCACAATGTGAGTCACTCTTCCGCGGGGTGCAGACCCTCAGGCAAAGCCTTCTCCTGTGTGCATCCCCCTACAGGGTCACAAGTCCCACCAGGAAACCTGCTCCAGCAGGGCATCCCCTCTCCATGGGTCTGGAGGTCCCTGCCAGGAGACTGATCCAGCACAGGCCTTGCATGGGTCACAGCCTCCTCTCACCTGCTCCAGTGTGAGCCTGGTCCACAGGCTGCAGATGGATCTCTGCATTCCTGAGGTCCTCCATGGGCTGCAGGGGCACAGCTGCCTCACCACGGGCTGCAGGGGAACCTCAGCTCTGCCACCTGGACAAGATCCTCCTTCTCCTTCCCCACTGACCCTGGTGTCTGCAGGCTGCTTCTCTCACACGTTCTCACCCCGGTCTCCCCTGGCTGCAAATGCATCTGCACAATTACTACTTTTTCTTAAGCATGTTATCACAGAGGTGTTACCACCACTTCTAATTGACTCAGCCTTGGCCAGCCCACTGGTCTTGGAGATGCCTGGCACTGGCTGTGCTGGATATGGAGGAAGTTTCTGGTAGCTTGTCACAGAAGTCACCCCTGTAGTGTAGCCCCCCCACCACTACCAATGCAAATCCAATACGATGGCGTCTTTAGTGATAAAATCATAAAAATAGGATAAGACTCAGAGAAATGGAGATAACCGTTATTAGAGTTCTGGACATTTCAGGCAGAGCTGAATACTAAAGTTCAGTGACCCAGAATTTTCAGAGGAAAAGGGAGTATAACTCTGTATCTGAGCAGGTATTTGAGAAACATCATTGCAGTGTTCTGGGGAGCCTTTCAAGCAAGGATACCATGCTTGAAATTAATTTGTGAAAGTAAACAACCATTTTCAAGTAAAACATCCATTTAAGTGTAGCCTCTGTCCTGAGAGTGTGTAGCAGCAATTAAAGTCAAAGAAGACTTTCCTGAAAGAATACTTAGATGCAGGTTTGGGTAGAGTAAAGAGTCACAGGCTGTTCCTACTTGGTAAGCTTGGGGAAAAAAAGACGACTGGAGGTACATCTAGAACAAAAATGCCAACTTTATTTAACGGTAGAGTGAATCTAGGCTGTGTCACAACAGTGGAGTTTCTGCAAGTCTGAAGGCCCTTTTTATCATGAGGCACTTCCAAGGACTATTTAGTCTGTCTCGACTATTCTCAAAGTGAAAAATTTTGGTTGAAAACAAATGCTAGGCTCATTTATCCTGAGCTGTTACACACATCCTAGCTTTTTGCTGTGTCATCTTGAGACTCACAGAGGGCTTGGACCTGTACAGAAAATGTCTTTGATAATCAGAACCAGAAAATATGCAAAATCTGAATTTTCATTAAATAATGCAATGTATTTCTGTGGGACTGAGAACGGGAATTTCCAGCCTACTACTCAGTGGTACCTATTGACAGCACTGAAAATTCTACAGACCTGTGGAATTCCTTACTTTAACATGTCTGATATATATTCAGTGTTAGAAAAATAATTAGATGCATATCAGATGTCTAGAGAGAAAAGGTGAACTCTGAGGTCAGGACATCTTCCCCTTTGCTTTGTTTTAATATTATTTTCAGGTTTGGGTTTTCCCTTAATAACTCAGCAAAACTTCTGTTTCTCTAAATGCTTTCAGAGCTGTCTTTTCTGATTCATGAGTTGTCCTTTCTCCTCCATTCCTGTCTCCTTCCCTGGAAATCGGCTGCTGTGTCTGTAGTAAAAGCAGTGTACGGCCTTCGTAGGGTACCAGGGATAAGCTGTGGAGGCAGACAAGGGAGTCCTCTTGGTGTGTAGACCCAGTCTGCTGCAGAAGTAAAGCATGTTTTTTCCTCCTGGATAGGGTAAAAAGATAATGTTTACATTCCCTTACATTTCCATTTGCCTAATTTCTCTCCTTTACTTATTCTCAGTACACATCACAAAAAGATATCATCTCACCCCCTGAAGTCACTGCAATTTCATGTTGGGTGAAAAGATTCCTGTGTCTTCCCTCTGAGAGTCAACACAATGTTTAAGGTAGTGCAAACATCTAAGATATCATACTGGTGTGAAATTTAAACCCTTACACTTGTAACTACATTAGTTTTTACACTGTGTCTCTTCTCTTGATTACACAGCTTGACACTTGAATTTTTTTTCCTATTCAACCTATAGACAATGTCTTTGAGCACCACAGGAGCAAAATTTGAAGTAGATATTCATACTGTCCTGAATGAAAATGGTTATACAGGCAAGATGCACTGCAGCAAACACACTAACTTGCACTTAGCTCCTGATCTCATTGTTTTATTGTCAATAGTAGTAATAATTGCAGAGCCTGTAGTACTATGGCACTCAGCATCCTGGCTGAAAAGAACAGAACCATTGTGGTGGGTTTTGGGAAGACAGTAGAAAGCTAAACTCCGGCCTGACTTCCCTCTTCCCACAAAAAGGTATCCTGGTATTACCCTTCTCTCTCATAATTCTCCTTATTAGTGCTGGGAATTTTTTGCATTTTGTATTTGAGAACTCTGGCTTATGAGATATGTTGTGAGGTCTCTAGCTTATGAACTTCCATGCCAGTCAAAATAAATAATTATTTATTCCATTATTCCTCTATAGCTGTGTCAAGAAGTTCAGGATATTTTGAGTGGTGACCCACAGATAATTATAGAACAATTTACAAATTAGCTAGAGATTCAGCTGAAAATTTCTGTTATCCTGAAATCCCTCAAACCAGAAGATAATTTCCTGGCCAAATACTGATTCTGAGTGTCTTGGTTTTCATACACATAATTATGGAATGTAGCAATTACAATATTCATAAAGTTTCTTATTCTAAATAGGTTGAGGTGTTTGGGAGGCAGTGGGTTTTGGATTCTTTCTTAGGGTTTTTTGGGGGCTTTTTTTCCACTTCCTTCAAAAATATTACATAGTTTGTCTGATTTTTCTCTGCATGGTTTGGAGATAATTGTTTGCATTTGCAATGTGTGTGGGCATAACATCTGCCTCAGAGTGAGTTGCTGTGCTCACTACTCAATGAAGCAGTGAAGCATTTGAAATGCAGGAACATCCCTCAGACATCGTTGCTAGTTAATGATTCTTCATGCTCTGAATGTTGCATCTCATGCATCCTGTGTCTATTAATCTTAAAATGACACACCTCACCTTATCAGTTGTCTCACTAAGAAACATATCCAACAAAACCTGAGAAGAGCCTTTTGAGAAAAAATAAAGTATCTTTATCATTCAAAAAAGAAAAAAGATGTTGAGAATATTGTTCTCTCTGTGTTCCTCTGTAAATCACCAGCGTTTAACTTGGAGCTACTCATGCCTAATCAGGCTTCATAGAGGGAACTCAAAATTAATAAACATCCCGCTGCTCTTTTCTGACAATCTTTTTCGGTTTTTTTTTTTCCCATATCCATCCTGGTGTCTGGAAATGAGGCAAGCATTAGGTTAGTAGTCTGAACAGCTAAGCAGATGTGAATAAAAATCAATGATAAATGCAGTGTTCAGGAGCATGGAATGAATCTAAAATGGTACATTTACAAATTTAGATCTAATTTAGAAAGAATTTGCAACCTGCTCAAAATCAGTGAGCACATCAAAGAGGAACTTGCCCTTTTTGAAAAAAACTATATATTCTTAAAATCTATTGGGGATCATTTTAAAGACAAGATATTTTAATCCAAATTTTAAACAACAATATATTTGTTTTTGTTTTGGCATTTACTTGGAGCTCTAGCTAAAATATTGCCTCTCCTAACTGATGTAGTCTTTCTACAGTCAAGGTTCTTAAATCACAAGATATGTTTTAGTGATTAAGCCCTTTGTGTGAAACACTGTATGGTAGTCTCAAAGAGGAAAAGTGGGTAGATTTGCAGTAACCTGTTGTACTATAGAGCTTCCCTGTAGGATTTGACAAGCTTTTCTTTTTTATGTCCTGAATGCAAACTAGAGTGGCTTGCATTAAATATATACTTAAAAAAGAAATCACCTTGAAGGCTGCCATCAAGGAAAAAGGAAAAAAGAGAAGGCAGCAGGGAAACTCTTGCACAATGAACCATAATCTCAGTAAAAATGACTCAAATAGTAAAGAAAACTCAGGGTCTCAGTGCTTCCTGAATTTTGAAACAGTCTATTATAATATTTACTTTTAATTACAATTTTTCTCTCAGAATAATATGCAACACTTTATACCAACACATTCTAGAGTAATATTAAGCCTTTAAAAGAGATTAAATAATGCAGAAATTGAAAGATTAGGAATTTTAAAACCCACTTATCTGTATCAAAGAGGATCATAATGAATTTCAAGTGGGACTCAGAAAGTTCTTATTAAGCTAAAACCTGAATTATATTGTTTAATAAAAATAATAATTTAAATTATTTTTTCCCAAGGTCATACAACACAAAGGAATTTAAGATTTGTGTGTCAGAGTACCAAAGAATATTAAGAGGTACCAAGCATTAGATCTTGATTTCATGTATCTGCAAGACTTTTCTTCCTCAATCTTGAGCTGGTTTAAAAGCCAAAATGACCATTAAATATTATTCTATTTTTTAGTTTGCAACCAGGCTGTCCCTAAAAAAAACATTGTGGCTGGAAAAGAATATCAAAAGAATTTTGAAAATTTAAGGATAACACATGATTTACAGAAATATCCTTCTCAAACTTACAGAAATCTGAAATCTTTTTAAGGTCTTCTGGACTTATTTAGATTTCAGCTTGTTAAGGACTGAGTTGATGACATATTGCATGACAAGTAGTTCAGAAAATCCTAAAATAAAATTTCCCTAAAGTACAAAGCTGAAAAGTTAAAGAATACAGTTTATCAGTCTTCAGAGTAGTGGATTGATTTTTCCATTTAAAAAACATGTTCTAGGGTGGTTTTTATTAGGAGACTATCCTTGTTTAACTATGCTTATTTCAGCTAAAACAAAAGAAAAATAATTTACATCTAATCCATTATGGATCTGATCTAGAGCTTGTGGAAATCAGCCATTTAGTAAACTGGCATGATCTTTGGGTCAGGCTGCATATGAAGAAGAAAATGCTTCTGGCTCCAAGAATTTTTTTTTTTTATCATCCTGTAAATCTTGCAGATCTGAAATAGCAGCAATATGATATACTGACAGAATTTAATTTATATATTAAGAATGTGAAGCTGACTTATCAGATGCTGAATCACAAAATAAATAAAATGGTGAGATTTAACAAAAAACATCTTAAAGCTTTATCTTAAGTCGCCATATTCATGAAGTGTAAGGTAGTGGCCAATACCAGATTTATGGGGATTGCATATTTTTATTTCTACTTATTCAAAATTTTTTTTATGGCAATATGATTATAAATGGCTTTGCTTCGTGGATTGCATACAACGGAGTGCATTCTACTTTCAGATGCCTATAATTGTTTTAAATATATATCTACTTAAAAGGAGAGAATCATTATTCAATTATACTCTATTCACTACTTTCTACCCGCTGCTTTAATCAGCATCCTGGAAAAAAACATGAGATGTTTTTGAACACAGCAGACATTCACCCTACTGAAGACACAGGGAAGGATATGCCTAATTTTCATTCAGTTTAAACAGGAATTTTTAACAATGACTATTTGACTACTTAACAATGACTAAAATATCAGGAAATAGTTTTGAGTAGTACACTGCTTTTCCTTTTTATTCATGCTTATTAATTGTAAGTTAATTGAATCAAGCAATTATCACTTAAGTGTTGGTATTAGCATCCAGGTTTTGAGAAATCTTCCCAAACCACCCAGAATGGAATATACCATTTGCTATTTTGGAGTTAAAAGCAGAGTAGGAAACAAACCTTCAGCATACTGCTAACGAAACAGAATGGGATTGAAAGCGTTGTAATAAAACTGCAACGGGAGTAAGTTCTCAAGCAAATCAGGCACTGTTCAAATGCTAAATCTTGTTTTGCATTCCAGCAAGCAGAAAAAACAGGGAGATGCAACAAAGAAAACAGACATCATCTTAGATTAGTCCAACCTAAATGAAAGAAAGAAAGCAAGCTGAAAATTGTAGAAGAGTTGATTTCACTACATGTTTATGTTAATAGGGTATTTGACTTTTGAATGCTTCATAAACCTTGTTATGTTCAGTGCTATTTGAGGTAGTAAAACAGCTGGAACTCTGCCAGAAGCTTTAATTGGAATCAGCTTAGCAGGCACTGAAAAGATTTCCTAGTGTTTAGTTTCAACCTTATAATAAAAATGCAAAATTATGTGCTATGTATTTTCTATTCCTCTTTGGTGTACGCCCATAAAGGTGAGACATAGCTGTGTTAGAAAATAGAATTTTTTTCCCTCACATGCCTCAGGCCAGTAACAGGGCAGTGTGAGTAGTATTGCTTATAATTAGATGTTTCCTCACAAAGGAGGCTGCAGAAACTCACCACAGAGCTCTCCTTTTTTTATACATCTTGGTTATTGATTAGGCCAGTGTGTCAGATGGCCACAATAACACCAGAGGTGTTAGCAGTATGACTAGGGGATGGGATCAGAGGGCATCACCAAAGAAACATCAGAGGAGCAGTCTGATTACACTCTTCATCTAACAATAAATTAGAGGGCTGCAGACCAGGGCAGCTTGCCATGCAGAAGGAAGGGATTATTGTTTTGTGGAGCCAGCCCTGCAGGCTTGTCCATACAGAGGAATCTTAAAAGCAAAATTTTGTCCCAGGAAACAACTGCACTGTTTGAGCCTTTGAAACTGATTAGAATCTTTGATTCAGGACTATTAAAAAAAGATTATTCATTCATTATCTATAGCTACAAATTAATAGATTAAAAATCTTTCTCCCTTCAGATTGTCTGCATGATCTCTTGGAATTCTATACTTGATAAATGTAGGTCATAGAGATATGTAACAAATATAGATAAATGACTTTCACCAAGGTTGTTAAGACAGGAATAAATCCCAGGATAACATTAGATTGTCAGGAGGCCAAAAGTAGTCAAGAAAGTCATGTCTGGGAAGCATAGCTTTCAGAGTTTTAATAGAAAATCTTCACCTTGGGAAACTTCTAGTTCACAGAAAATACCACTCGCCCTGTCCATCCCCATTCCATGAAGCCATTCTTTGCAGGCTATTTATAGTGTCACTACCAAACCTCACTACAAACTACATTCAATGTAGTTCCTCATCAGCTTCAATGTTTAAATACATAAAATGAAAGCAAGAATAAGAAACAGCAAAAGACATGTTTGTTTGCTATTTCTAATTAGTTTGAAATATCGTGACTGAGTAGTGCAAAGGTACTGACTGAGATAGAAATAATTGTTCCAGGTCAACAGAAGTTTTATAAACTTGCTCCCAGACACAGGTTCAGGTTTTGCAAGGATCTGTAATCTCAGACCCATAAAGGTTTTTGAGTTCCCTGGCCTGGGGGTTTAAGGGAAAGGCAGATGATTTGACAATTTGTCAGTAGCTCAGTGCTGCAGTCCAACAAATACACCTGTAAGGAGTGCAGTGCTTCAGGACTTGCAGGGGCTTCCTTTGACCTGAGCTTATTTTCAGCTTGCTTTAGGTATCATAGCAATTGTCCACCAGTCAGGTGCCTACTGCCTAAATTTGCCTTAGTTTTTCAATTTTGCACAGCATAGTGCATAATGCTGATTAATAGAGAGTAGTAATAACTAGCAATTCTATGCAGACTGAATTCTTTATGGCTCTGGAATAAAAATGGGCCGTGAGACAGCATAGGCATAGGAGGATATAGAGACTTTAGACTGTGAAAACCCATAAATCTTCATGGTCAGTCACTGCTTATTAAAGGGATGCAACCCTGAGAGACAGGTAAATCTGTTCTAAAGTTAGCAAAAAGGACAGAAGAACGAGTATAATGGGGAATTCATAAACCAAGGAAAAAAGTGAGAGAGGCCCTTCTAGGAGATAATGTGAAGAACTTAGTGACAAGTGGATAGAAAATTGAGAACAGAGGTAACCCCAATCCATAACTGTAGATTGTTTCTGCAATCATGCTATCAGAAGTTGGCCTGCTGAGGAATCTTTGTATTTCTCTCCCTGATTCTTTTTCAGTAAGCCAGTGGGGCACTGGAAAGTGAACACAGAGGAAAGGTACTTATATGTTCAAAATGTGTAGCAGTATGCTAAAGAATTTTTCCAGTAATAATTAGGTAATTCAGACTATGACTTTTAGTTTAATTACGACTGCAATAATAACTGTTTATTATTCATTTATTAGGCAGTTAAGACTTCAAGTAAACTAACAATACATTTTGACTCTGCATACAAGTTCTGGGCTCCTTTTTTTGCCCAGAACAACATTTTGAAATTATGAGTGAATACCACATGTATGTACCTTTCTTTCTCTGAAGAAGTACACAAATCTGTGAAAAAAGGAAAATAAAGAATGTATTTGAAAACTGGTAAGAACATATGGCTGAGTATTTATCATACCTTTGACATTAAAGATCATCCACTGGCTATCGCAGCTGCTGCTCTGTTCAATCTCATACTTGTTACGATCGATAATTTTACATGTTTAGTTGTTTCTCAGGAATCTCACTGTGCAGGAAAATAAAGTGAAAGTAAAGCGATAAAATACTCCAATCTCGTCCTAAGTTAGAAAATAATTTGTCACAGTAGTCTGTATTTACTAAAATTCTGTTCTTAGTAATTACTGAAGCTCCACAAAATAAAAGAAAAAGATTTAGGTTTCTGTTTGCAGTTTCCAACAGACGTCCTGACAGACTCTCACGGTAAAAAAATGGTTGTAAGAAATCAAGTTTCACCAGCCCTAGTGATCCTTGCATGAGGTTTGTAAGCAAGCAGCAACCAGAAGCTAGGGTTTGTTTATGTTCTGTTTGCCTTGTTTAGAGCAGGCTTTTTGCTTCCCTTTCCAAAAGGGCAGTTAAGAGTAACTGATATACTGGACCCACTGTTTTTCGTTCTAGAATGCTCTGTAGAGAACATGGAAGCAATCTTCTGTGTTCAGCATGTGTCTGATGGAGTTCAGTATTTTCCATGGTTATAGTCATACTTAATTCAGGAGTGCCTTCCTTGCATCAAGTAGAAACAGGAAGCAACATTGTTATCATCAGTGTCTAATTCCATAATACATCACTTCGTTTTCAGACTCTCCAGAGATAAATGTTATTAATACACTTTTATCTGTAATGCTATAACTGCATTACAAAGGGAATGAAATTTCCCTTTAGGTGGCAGAAATTATTTTAAAAACAAGAAAGGGTTTAATTGATGGCCTAAAATCATCTTCCTGCTTCAGAGAAAAAAAGTTGAAGAATGCTAGAAACTCTAAGATTATGAAAAGCTGAACATCTAGTATCTACCAGTAGATAGCTGACAAGGTTGAGCAATAGGAACTGAATGAAGGGGAAGAAATCAGAAAACAAATTAGAGAACAAGTTTAGCACAAGTGCAGACGAATAAATCTGAAAGGTGCTGCTAAACTAAATAAAATACACTTTGAATAGTTTGTATTTGCTTATTCTCTTTTTTTAAGGAAAGGTAATGCAACTCCTAAATATTTTCCCTCCCTTGATATTGTAAGAATGTCAGGTGCACTAAATGAAGCATATTTGAATGGTGGTAAATTATAAGCAGGCACTACACCCTGGTTCTGACCAGGAAAGGGTTGATTTTTGCAGCAGCCAGGAGGGGCATGGCCAGGACCCTGTGGTTATTCCATACTACCTCACACGGTGCAGAATGGACAGAGAGAGGGTGTGTTCCTTCCAGTGTGGGCTGGTGGCAGAGTGTTTGGTTGTGTGGGAGCATCGTGTGTGAATTGTTTGCCTGCCTTTTACATTCTGTTATTAATATTTTTGCTACTGCTCATTTTCTTATTTCATTCCTCTTTTTAGTAAATTGTTCTTATCACAACCGATGATCTATTTTGTGCCTCCAGTTCTCCTCTCCATCTTGCTAAATGGGAAGGGATGTGGGGTGGAAATGAGAGAGCAGCACACAGCCTGCTGTGTTCCAGTGGGAACAGTAAATTGGGGAATGCCATTCCTTAACCATGGCACACTATAGAGCCCATCTATGGAAATGTGTTTGGGGGAAACAAAAGCTTGTGAAAATGGAAAAAAATATGATTCCTTTGTTTACTTCAGATTTGAGTGCTATTTATAGTTAGCTTTCTTCATCAAAAGAGTTTTTAAAGTTCATTGTGTGCAAAGTTCATTAATTTCACATATTAAGAACCTTATTTTTGCCCCTGTCCAGACAGGTAGGTTACACAGTGGTGTAACCCATGTGTCTGATGTGTCAATCATACAAAGCGATTGAATCAAGCTGTCCATCTGATGATCAAGATTAATTTGTCATGTGAGCATTGCTGATCTGTGTCTGTGCCACTGCAAGTGCTTTTGTGACATATACTGTGTTTACTCTGTTGCTGTTGATTACACATGGCTCTGTTGAGGCCAGAGTACCAGGACCATAATTTTGACATATCTTTGGCTCCAGCCAAAGGTTTTTTGCTTGCTCCAACTCACAAAATTCTAAAAGGAAGGCTATATTATTTGGACAACCAAGCTGTAGCTATTTTAGCACATGTGCTAGGCTATACTGTTTCGTACAAGAATGACCCTTGTTACTAACTTGGGTTATGAGCATGGTGGAGCATCTTCATACAGTCCTCCTTCAGCCACTTTGTACGGACCATGCACAAGAAAGCCCAACTCCTTCTTTCTTCTTAAATCAATCCCATTATGTCTAAGCTAACCACTTTTTATGCAAATAAAAAAGGAGTTGTAACTTTTCTAAAGGTACAAAATATTTGAGTAGGTGATATCTTTTACAATTATTAAAATGTGGTAAATTGGTCATGCAGCCGATGTACAAGCATTTGATCTTTCTGCCATTCCCTGCAAAGTACAATGCTCTAAACTGTACTTCAGCTTCTGAGAAATGTCACAAGGAATTTTTCATAGAGCCAAGGTTTTTCTTACCAAACTCTCCTTCCTGTAAGGAAAACTGACTGTTAGCAAGGTATTCCTTATTTCTAATCAAAACCTGCCTTTAAAATATTGTGACTATATGAATAGTTATTCATATGACTAGGAAAGGAGCTGTGTGCATGACCATGTGTGAGACAGAAATCTGATTGCTACCAGCATCCAGCATGTGTTGGGTATTTATAGTTTAAGTTACGAGGCTATGTCATACTAAAAAAAATGAGAAATGTAGAATCTATAACTTACCACAGGATTAATTTTGCTAAACAAGAACATTTAAAATGACTCAAGGTGTAGTTCAAAGGGATTTCTATATTTAAAATGAGTTTGTGTTCTCAAGTGTGTATGTGTGTGGGCAATATAGTTTAGAGACATGTTACATTTTGTAACATGCAAGTTACAGGAAGGGGATTCAATGTACCATTTCATGTATCACTTAGTGCTGTAAATCATCTATGATCTGGACAATCTAATTGTTTTTTCATCACTTCCAGCAGGATGAGGCAGGAAACTGATGCCAGCTGTTGATATTCTGCCTTTGTTTTGAAACTCTGTGCAGAGGAAACAGCTACTTGCAGTGGGAGTTTTGGGGACTGAAAGGTGATCTCTAGTCCTAAAATCTGTGATAAATTAGTAATTGATGTTGTCTGAGTGAACATGTTACTGCAAGCTGGTTAAATAAAGGAATGTGTGTTACTGAGGTAAAGTTCACAACAGCAATTTTTTTTGTCTGTGCTTTACAGATCAATTTTGTGACAGTATTGCTGTGCATGAGCACACATCTCAAACATTAAACAAATTCTTGAGGAGTTTATTCCCCATAAAATTGAAATTTTTCAGTCTGTGATGTGATATATGCTAAACCTGAGATTATCTCCCTGAATTATCACAAGCTGCAAATAGGTAGATGGGGTAATATATTACCTTTTTTTTTACACAAAATTTAATCTTTTTAAAGTAGAGAATTGTAATGCTGCTCTTTCAGAAGAATGTAAAGAAAGTAAAGCAGACAGGACAGCTCTGTGTAAAAAGGAGCAGATGTGAACTGCTGGTCCTGATTCTGTTTAATCAAGTAGAGACAAGAGACAGGACAGGAGCAAGTCTAAAGCAAAGACTTCCCAGGTTAGAAATATTACTGCTATTTCCTTGTCTGGACATATAATGCAATGAAACCAGAAAACAAATTTGACTCTGTGTATCAGCAAGGATTTCCTATATTATAAGGGAACCATGAAAGAGGATTTAAAAGCCAATCTTTCTTTCTTCCTCTTATCACAGGGGTTGCAGAGGCATTCTATTTTTCTTTCTTGTCCAGTTCTAAAGGGACTTGATGGCCTTTTGCATTCTGGATGGCAGAGGTGTAAATACAAGTCACTTAAACCTGTGTCATCTTTCAAAGTTGCCAGGAATTGTTCTTTTCATTATTGTTATACACTGCTCACAAACACTTTTGTCTGGTTTCTTTGTAATTTTCTTTGGTTTGCCAAAAGACCATAAAAATAATTGATATTGCAACAGAACTGAGCTATTTAAAAATATTGCATATTTACCAGTAATATGAATAGGCAATTTCAGTACAGTCACCTAATGCTAGGATTTTCAAAACAATGTGGGGAATAATTCCTTTAGACTGCCTAGAAAATCCCAGCCTGGAATCTTAGCAGCATACAGAATATTTTAAGAACACAGATATGTCAAGAAATTCTCACAGTTATATACAGGCTTTATAAAGCATTTTGCTTGATCCCAGGAATTGGTTTAAGTGGTTCACAGACTTTGCAAGGCATAAATTGCACTCAGAAAGTAAAGGGTTTTTTTCCACAATAATTTTCCTTCTTGGAAAATATCTTTAGCGCAGAATGAAACTTAACTGCATAAGTCTCCCTTTTGTGTATCTTCCATAAACTTCAGACAACCCTCTTCTGAAATAATCTTATCTCTTCAAAAAGTGATTGTTATAGCCCTCTGCTGGGGAGGAATTATCTAACTTTCTCATCAAATCTCATTATTTTAACAGATAGGGCAGTGCCTAATTGTCTCCACACTAAGAAACCTTGCTAATCAAACATTTTAAAAACACTTGGCTGATTCTTTGATAAAGACTGAAAGAATCAGCAAATCTTTGGGAGAAGTCAGCGGGTATAACCAGTATGCTTATTTTTCAGGTTTCTATTGAGACTTATCCTTCCTGCACATCCATTTTATGAGCATCCATGTGTGTGCTATGTTATTTTGATCAACGTTTGTCAGGGTGAGAACAAAGACATAAAACTACACAAAAATTTACAAAAAGGTTATGTTGTAGAATACCTGTTACTTGAACTCAAGATGTCCTTGACATTTAGATTCAGTGCTCTTTTAAGATATTAGAGGCAGGATTCCCAGGGAGTCAGCCCTATGTTCTACATTGGTGGCACAAAACTACAGATCTACAGCTGTGGGGTAGGAGTTAGCTGGCACCCAGGGACTCACCACACTGACAGTGGTCTGGTTCCCAGGGATTTTCCATGATTTATGACAGTTTTGTCAATCATTAGTTTCCAAACCACTTGCCATACAGCTGACATAAAACCCAACTTAAACCTGGGATATCCTAGTATAAGCTCTGTCCCAGAGGCTAAAGACTTTCACATTCCTTTCTCAAACAAAGTCAGAAATATATTATTTCTCACTAGGATGAATTTTCTAGCTCCAGGCAATGCTCTGGTCTACTTCAGAGCAGTAGGTAGGTGACTCTGGCAACAGCTGCAGGAAACTCTGTGTGAATAAAAAAAGGTCAAATATCTAGGCCCAATTTCCTCTGATGTAAACCAGAAATCTTATTACCAACTTACACACTTCTATTAAAGCTCTGTGGTCCTTGGATGAAAATGCATATTATTATATTATCTTTGTTCCATGCATTTGTCAAGGCCTGAATTCAGCGCAGCAGCATGCTTCCTTAAACACTGACAATTGCACAGTGTCTGGTACTCTTGAATTAAGTCAGAATTTCTGTTTTTAAAACCAATTCTGCCCCACATTCATAAAAAAGAATCCTAAAAACAAAACAAGAAAAACCCCCTCACCAGGCAGTCAAAAGCCTTAGTACCAAAAGTGACAAATACAGTTGGAAGTAGTGCTAATCAAATTTGGATTTTATGACTGAAGAACTTAATCTAAGAAAGAAACCCTGAGGAGACATGTGGGTGACTATGGCACTGGGTTTTTCATCCTGCCACATAAGTTTAAGGAAAGCTTCATTTTTTTGTATGCTCCTTGTTGAAGCTGCTGAATAGAAACAGCCTGAAAAGGGAATAAATCTAACAAAATTATAATGCGTTACCAGGATTTTCTTTAAAGATGTATTTTTTCCTTTTAGCAAGCTTATCCTGGAGCTCTTTTGTCAACCAGTATTGCCACCATTCAGCTTCACAACCTCATTTTGTAGGGCTTGTCCAACACTTTCACTTTATAATATTTTTTAAATTAATGAAACTTATTAGTTCAGTCTTAAAATCATAGCCATCCAGTTCTTCACTATGATCAGTATACTTTATCCTCATGAAGGCCTTGTGAAACAGATAAATAATGTGGATCTTTACTAGGGATGGGAAAGGTCACACACACAATACATATGGACCATGTTCCAAGACTCCTAAGTTAGCACTGATTTAATTGCACCCTAACAAGAAGTACCACATAGAGCTAATTGGCTGGTCCCAGTGCAAGAACTTTGAGTTGCAGAACCAGAAAGTTATTCTGTTACCCATCATATTGTTATCTGGTATGAAGGGTACTGGTTTCTTCAGGTGATTAACTCCTGAGTCTAATTGGAGTGGTCTTAAATCCAACCTGTGATGTAGACACGCCTTGAGATGTGAAAAAGAAAGACTTAGCTCCACAAAGGAGCATAGGACATATGACTATTTAAGTGGAAGTTAAGCACTCACAGCCCTGTGAGGATCAGGTTTGTTTTGATCTAATCATGGTCCTATAGGCCAAGAAGAGAACTGGTTTTCACCACTGACTCCTGAAGTTATTGCTGTTGCCACCAGAACATCCAAATGAGGTTTTCCTTCCAAGCTGTTTTGGCAGAGGAATCTATCAATGAAGGAGCTTCCATGCTTTTGACACTCTCCAATTTGACAGTTCCTGCTGCAGGTGAAGTCATCCCTAGGAATGTGTCACACCATGGCCACTTGTGAAGAACGCTTGCACATCTTTCCTCACGTCAGACATGGGCTGGTTTGGTAGCATTGCATGGAGTGTTTGATCTGAACATTTCTGCAAATAGGTACAAACCAGTCAGCTGGAATAATAAAAAACCTGAACACACAGTTTTGCTGGGTCCACCCTCAAAATGTACTTTTATGGAATAGCAGCAGAGCAAAGAATAGAGCCTAAAATAATAATACACCCCCCTGCCCCCAAACCCAAAGCATATTAGCTTTGATTTTTTTGTGAAGTTCAGACCCATTTTTTCTGAAGTCTTTTTTCCTTCTCCAAAACAACATTGCCCTTATTGCAGTGAAACAAAGCAAATGAAAGATTACTAAGAAAAATTGTCAAAAAATTCCTTTAAAATATTTTTTTCTACTTCCTAATATAATAATTTCCCCACATGATCTGGATTTAGTAAGACTGCCAGAGGAATGGCCTTGTTCAGTACTTCAGTTTATGTTCTCATCTTCAAGAATCTGAGGTTGCTTATGAGCCAGGAAATATAAAATATGAGAACACATCTTAAAAAAATACATTTCTTTTACAGAATAAATAGAAAATTGCAGCCTCTTATATGGCAGTAGCCCTAAGTTATAAGAGTGTAATAAAATCAAACCTGAAATTTCCAGTTTTATGTTATATTTTTCTCTTGTCAGAGAGAAACCTAATAAGAACTGCCTTTGGTAGAAGGCATCTAAAAGAAAAGCAAATGAAAGGGGAAAGTGTGGGCTTTTATTTATTTATTTGTTTAGTATCATTGTGAAGACTTTCATTATTTACATTCTTTTATTGAGGGCAAAAATGCTTTTAAGTACAGCTAGAGAAAAGTGCCTGTCATACCTGCTCTTTAGGTTCTGTTCAGTGCATTCAAAGCCAGAGCACAGGAAGCTGTACAGATATAACAGACCTTCTTCCACAAAACTTGCATTTGGAAATATTTTTTTAAGGTGTTAGGGGAAACATGGAGTGGATATAGCGAGTTAGATCTCAGTATTCCTTTGCTGCCTATTTTTCCCAAAAACATTATTTCTTGGGGAAATCTCTGGTACAGAGTGAAAACCTTCTAAAATTACTACCCAGAAAATCAAGACTTGGACTAATATCAAGACTTGGCTGACCATCATAGCTTTATATCTAACTTTATGCAAGGTAAAGGGGTCCTTGATAATTTATGCTTATGTACCTTTTTGTATGGGGACATACATATCCCAGCCAAATTTGTACTTTTAGATAGATACCTCTCATGATAAGTTTTCTATTGCAAGATGTGCAATATGCAACTGGAAAAATGTAATAAAAACATTCATATGCCATAAGAAAGATTGTACCTATTAAAAAATGCATTGTCTGTGACTATTTTTAAAAGGAGAAGAATATTTATGCTTCCTCTAAATATTTTTTTATGTAAATAGTAAAAATAAAACCCATTCAATTTTTATTGATGCTCCTGGCCTTGGCGACTCTCCCTGGTCCACCATATGTTAGACAAACTATTGAATATTTTCTGGTTTTGTTTTTATAAATGTGTGATGTCATTTTTTTGGTCTTAAAGACAGCATTTACATTTTGGTTTGTGCTACTTTCAGCAGAAATTTGGGATGATAATCATACCTCCAGAGTAACTTATCTTTTTGCCACTAATTAGAATTTTTTTCCTAAAAATTCTGTTACAGAAACATAAATCGTAGGATCATTTTATCATAATATATGGGGTGGTTTTTAGAATTTTTTGACCTAAACTGTGATCAAATTCCAGATAAATTAATATATTGGCAAATAGTGGGCCTTGAAAAATGAAATTCTAATTTATATAATTCTACATAGAAAGCTAGTTAAAATTCCAGAAAAGAAAAAAAAAAACCCAACAACCAGGACAGCAGAAAGTAAGACTTTAAATTAACCTGCTAAAGCTATGCTACAGAGTATTTCTTTTCCAAGCTATAAGGAAGACTGAAAGCTGACTGGTCAGAAACATATGAGAACAAAATAAGAAGGAATATTTGGCGCAAATCACAATTTCATTAAATAGGGCAGTGTTCAATAAAGAAGCCACATGCATTTGAAGGAGTTGCAAGCTTTTAAGGGATTTAATAACCTTGTCTGGTATGGACAGAGAGGAAATTATTTGGGCTTTATGTTTTGGTGTGGAGCAGAATATGACATGAGTTTTTTGGCAGGCATGACGCTTCCTTTGAGCAGCAATATTTCACCGTTGCTTAAGCAATGTCTTTCCACTGAGAGGCAAACCTTGGGTTCTGACTCCCTTTTAGTTAATGCCATCAGTTCTTGGGAAGAGAGGCTTTCATATGCTGCCAGCCCCAGTGTGGGCATTCATCTTCTACTCATCTCAGTGTTTTCATCTCTGTCAGATGTGTAAGGCATTCTTATGATGCTGGTAGATCTAATGTTGCAGAAATGCCCAGTGCTCTGTCAGGACTGAAGCTAATTTGTGTTTCAACAGCATTTCACTGAGGTGATAGTTCTGAGGAAAAATTGTATACCAACCTCTCTTTTCCTTATTTTGTTTTGTACCAGTAATGACTGGGTGAATCTGACAAAAGAGCTAAGGGAAGTAGAGCTGTGGAATGAAGCAAAAAGCACACCTTGTTGTGCAGGGAAGGAGGTAACATCTGTCCCATGACAGCTGATCCTGGCCCTGTATCACCACTGGATGAAGTTATCTTTATGAAAATTTTATCAGATTTATAAAGGACGTGACAATATAAACGTGAAACCAGTACGGGATGCTTTTTTTTTTGTCCCCACAAGAATATGTAAAACAGAAATATGGAAAAAAAGTACTTTCTTAGCAGTGCTTGAATCTTGTTTTAAATGTGAAATAAAAACAGAATTGAGAAAAAAAGAGAGATAATTATTGCAATGTTTTAATCTCTATTACAACCCATCACATCTACCATGTCAATGAAATTCATGATGCAATCCAATTTAAGCATAAGTTTTTCTGTGTATTGATAAAGAGGTTTCTAAATGTGTATATTTGTGATCATATACACCAAAAATCTCTCCCTGTTTTTTCAGAATCACAGAATCAATTAAGTTGGAAAAGACCTCCAACATCATCGAATCCAACCTTGCTCAATCACCACATCAACTAGACCGCCACATCCAATCTTCCCCTTAAACACCTCCAGGAATGGTGACTCCACCATCTCCCTGGGCAGTCCTTCCAATTCTTTCTTGACAACCTTTTCTATGAAGAAATTTATTCTAATGTCCATGTTGAACTTTTCCTGGCATGGCTGGAGCCGTGCCTTTTTATCCTGTTACTTGTTACCTAGGACAAAAGGCCCCTACCTTGCTAAAACCTCATTTCAAGCAGTTTTGAGAGTGAAAAGGTCACTCCTGAGCCTCCACTTCTCCAGGCTAATCAACCCTAGATCCCTCAGTTGTCCCTCACAGGACTTACCCTCTAGATACCTTCCTACTCAACAAACTTGAGATTAGAAATCTGAAATTTCTTTCCCAAAATAGTTTTGCCATATTAAAAAGTCACTTCTGAAAGTCACAGAGGTAATATAAAGTGTATCTTACACTTTTCTGACATGCATACTAGAGCTCTGGAAAAGTAGAAGACTGCCACAGTAGAAAATTAATTTCTTGATATGACCTTGTTGTAAAGTGTATACAGCCCTTAAATTCATTTTCTGTATCTTCTAGTCATCCCTCTTTACCTTGTACTAAGGGATCTGGCTATATTTTCAGAGTAGTTTATAGATGGACCTTTAAGTGCAAATGATTTGATGCTGGAACTGTGTGTTTGTCATTACTGGTAAAGTGGATGATCTAAGATTTCAGCTTAAAGGTGATATTGCAATAGAAGACTGTACAAATAATAAATGACAATAATTAAGCAGAACAGTCTGAGCATGAAAAGTAGCCCTAACACAGCTCCCCCAGGTGCCTCTTCCTGACTTGAAGGCTTCACCTTGAGGATGAATTGCCAGTTCATTCTCTATGCCCATGAAATTTCCCGTGTCTCTGAGAGGCTCTATTAGCAGCAATTGTGTTTGTAATTTGTAGACATGTCAATCAACTAATTTCATATAGACCACTGAACAATTATTAGAATGCAACAATTTGGATTTTTACTGACCCAGGCTGAATTTCAGCTGGTAATTTACATCTGAAAGACTCCATATGGTATTACAAAGTCCCTGAGCCCGCAATTTCCAACTGTTTATTTAATTCAGGTATGCTTATTAGTTTTTAACACATTCACACAGTCTACACAACTTAGTTTGTAGATCTGCATGGATAAATGCCATTGACTTGCTAATGCATGTGGAAAGCATATTTTGCTAAATTAATTTGGTGGGCTTAGGACATTAATCAAAAGTGGTAGTAATTTCAGAACCTTCAATTTCTTTCCTCTTTTGGTTGTTCCTTGTCTTCAGACTGGGGGCTTCAATTCTCCACCTCTGGAAGTGTTGCACAGAATCACAGAATGCTTGGGGTTGGAAGGGACCTCTGGATACAATCTAGTCCACTCCTTTCCTAAAGCAGGCTCACCTGGAGCAGGTTGCACAGGTTCACATTTAGGTGGGTTATGAATATGTCCAGTGCCAGAGACTCCACAACCTCTGGGTTGCCTGTTCCCATCCTGTGTCATCCTTGAAGTGCTCACTCTTCATGCCCTTCAGTTTGTGCCCTTCAGTTTGTGTCCTTTGTCCTGTTGCTGGTCTGGGCTGAAAAGAGCCCATCCCCATCCTCTTGACATCTGCTCTTAAGAGGTTTGTATGCTTTGATAATATCCTCTTTATGCATTGAAAAGCCATCTCTTCAGGCTAAAGAGCCCCAGCTCCCTCAGTCTCTCTTCATAAGCGAGTTGACCCAGCCCCCTGATCATCTTTGTAGCCTCCACTGGACTTGTTGCATGTCTTTGTTGTGCTGAGGAGCCCAGAACTGGGCACAGCACTCCAGATTTGGCTTCACCAGGACTGAGTGAAGGGGCCAGATCACCTCCTGTGATGTGCTAGCAGTGCTCTTTGTGCAGCCCAGGATACCACTGGCCTACTTGACCACAAGGGCCACTGCTGCTCATGCACAGCTTGTTGTCCACCAGGTCCTTCCCTGCAGAGCTGCTTTCCAGCAGATCTGCCCCTAACCTGTACTGGTGTGTTGGATTGTTAATTCTCTTCAGGACCCTGAAACTTCCCTCTGTTGAGCTGATCAGGTCCCTCTCTGCCCAAACCTCTATCCCTACATGGATGCTTTTGCAGTCATTTTTGCTGTGCTGTCCAGCCTGATTCTCTGACAAGCCACATAAAGGTTGAGGCTCATGCTTGTTCCTGAGAGCCCTGATATGTGGAAGATGTATGAATTTACCTTTCCTGTGGCCTGGACTGTGGGCCTAGGGCCCAGCAGCTGCTTTCTAGGAATCTTCCCTGAATCACAGGGAAGTTTGTCCCTGGACATGGAAAATGTGAGAAGGTTCAGAGGTTTCATTTTGCTTGAGCAGATGCTGTGCAGTTTAGGTAACTGACTTGACCATTTGTTCAAGGTTTTTGTCCTTGGAGAACTGCTAAAATATTTGAACACCTGGGAGCATGTGAATACTACTGACTTCCCTAATGCATTTATCATCGATGCTTTTTCTGAGATCAACAACTTCAACTAACAACTTGCATAATATCAGATTTTATGAGAAGTTCTCATTCTTGCCTAGCTAGAAAAACCACAAGGGAGCAGCCTTTCTTAAGGTTTCTCAGGCCTTTTGGTTGTCAACCAGTAAGTATAGAAAGGCACAAACAAATTAAGGTAGAACTTTCCATGCATATCCGATATTTCAACACTTGCCAGTGGGAAATTCACTTTGTTTTATTTTATTTAAAGGCAGTGCTCAGTCTTGCATGAGACAGAGTGTTTTTGGCCCAGACCTACAAGAGCTAATCAGCATACTAGGAATTAACTAGGAGAGCAAGTGCTGTGTTGCATTAGCCTGGGGGCTTGGGGGGTGCTTTACAGAAGTGAGCCTCACAAGGACTTAGGAAGAGCTTGCCTCCATCAAACTGTGAGGAGTTCAGATAGCCAGGTCCAGTTCATAAGTGTTATTCTACTTCTGGGAACTGCAATGGGCTCTGCACTTCACTGACTGCAGGAACAACACATAAACTTCCTCCTCCCTGAGCTCTTTGACTATCCAGAAGCTTTGCTACCATTGAAAAGACGCAAGCACTGCCAGAAGTCTTGTCCAAGCAACCTGAACCAAATCTGTATGACAGCCAGAGTCAGCAAAATACTGGAAAGAAGGATCTCATTCTCATGCAAATGTCTTGAGAAAGAGAGAATCAGAGAAGTGAAATATACATAAAATGTGATATATAACAATAGTTTCTAAAAAGAACATTTTTCAAAGTTTTCTTGAGCTGTCAGCAGCTGTTTAAATTTGTTCAGAAGCAATGGGGCAAAATGAAATCTTTTCCATATGTGATTATTTTTATATTTTCAGGGCCTTTTTTCCCCCCAGGTATTATCTAGTGACACACAAGATAATGCACTGGGTCCAGGCAGAAACACTGCAAAAAAGATCAAACATTTCACTTCATCATCTTCAAATACTTTCATGCTACCATGGGCAAGAAGAATAGAGGAAAAGAAACAAAAGGACACTTTAAAAAGGATCGAGGAAAGACAGAGTTTATACACTGAGCTGCTACAAATTACTGCTAGTAAAGCTGAAAAATCCCCAAATGCTGGAGATGTAGCAGTCTGGCAATGCAAGTAGAGATTTAAACTTCAATGAACAACCCTACCTCCCCCTATGCTTGCTTGGAGAAACACAGTCCCTGCTGTTCACCCATTAGTCTTGGGAGGAAGAGAAATGTGCAGGTGGCCTATAAAATATAAAATATACATGCTTATACAAGTGTGGTCTATCTATCTGGTCTATCTACCTGTGAATGCAGTAATGGGAATATTGAGGGCCAAGGCTCATCTACTTCACAAAAAACTTTAAAGAATTTAAAAATCCTGAACCTCACAACTCACTGTCAAGGTATGATACAGAAAACCTCAGGTGACCTTTTTATTTGTTTGTGTTTTGGGTCATGAACTTAGAGTGTTGCTTTTTTTAACAGGTGAATAATAAGCCTTCTTAATAATGTCCTTAATATTTCATCAAAATGGTAAATGCTTATTTCTATCATGCTGAGCGCTTTCTTCAGGATAAAGCATCACTACTTCTCCATCCTTACCCCTGTAACTAATGATTTCTCTCTACTCTACTCTACTCTGTATTTAATTTTATTTAAGCATATCAGAACTCCTTTATACAAGGAAGTGGGTATGTATATAATAAAACAATCAGGACTTCACACCACTTTCCAGTTAAGGCTTAGTTAAGAAATGTAGGAAGCTTTAGGAGAAAACCCATTCTGTCAAAATTACTTGGCCAGTTGGAACATTAAAGAAATTAAATCTTTTGGGCAGCCACCTCAATTTTTACATGCTTATTGTGACATACTGAAACTGTTCCTTGTAATTAAGAGATAGTGGCAGTGAGTGTGTGATGATTTCAGCATCATAGGGCACGACAGAAACTGTATCAAACCTAATTCTCAGCCACATGTAGGAAAGGTAAGAAGATCTTCATGTAAAGAGAGCTGTTTCAAACACTGTCTTAATAAACCGTAAAATTCTCAGGCTGTTATTCAGTGGCTCTTCTGCTTTTTATAACACAACCATTTTCATAGCTGTTATTTCTTCAAAATGCTTTAAGACTGTGCAAAAAAGCTTGTTACATACAGAAAAAACCAGGCTTTTGGTCCCCTTATTCTAATGATTTTTGAACCAAAATCAATACAATATTTCTTGAAGGTTTTTTAAGAACTGACCAGAAGATACTGTGGAGTAAGTTTGAAAACGCCCAGAGAGGAAAGAGCTGCAGGTTCATGCAGTGTTTAGCTTCCCCACCTCCCATGGGACAGTGGTCAGATGGAAGGCAGAATGGTATCAAAGGAACACTGTTGTTCTTCTTTCATTTTTTAATGTCAAAAAATTTTCTTTCCTTGTAGTGGGCTTAAGGAAGTTTGACCCATTAAGCTCTTTATCTCTCAATTTGTTTTTTTTCTAATATTACATGACAGATCTCAAAAAAGAGGAAAGGTCAGAGGCAGCAAAGTGTGTCTTGGTGTCAGCCTGCTCCCACTGTTGCAGCAGGGAATGAGGGTATTAATGGCCTTAATTAACAGCAGGAAAGAAAGGTCCTGTGTGGGCCCTGCCACTAGGACGATAGTGTGTGATAGTGGCCCTGACAGTGGGTTGTAAGTAGCCTTCTATATACATTTTTTCTCCTTAAATTCAAATCCAGAATTATAACGAATTTCAAAAATTGTACAGAAATGACATATTTATAAGAGGGACATATGTTGAACCTCTCTGTGCACTTTTTTAAAAAAAAATATAGAAAAGAAATCAATAGTTTGATGATAGAAAGCTGCAATCCCAGCTGTATTTCCAGATTTTGTATTTGATAGCCACAAGCTGCAGGACAATGTTTGTGACAAACCTGCGTTTTTGAGAACCCTTTCAAAGGCATGACAAAAATACAGCCTGCTTTTTATAGCCTCCAGCAATACCATCTCATGCTCTGATCTCTTTAGATTTTACATGCTCTGGTAGGCAGGTTGAGTGCTTGACTGGCAAACTCCAAGGAAACCCAAAACACTGCTAGTGACTGTGCTGGCTGCTGTGCAGTTTCCACTGTCTTTGTTCAACACTGAGCCTGTCACCTGATATATCTGTAACAAGCACTGACCACTGACTTCTGGACTAAAGGCTTCAACTCAAGTTGCTTAATCACCCAAAGTCTCATAAGGACCCTACATCAGGGAAAATACAATTTTTAATGTATTGTTGATTTACATTCTTCCTGCAGCTATATTCAGAGGCAGAACGCTTTAGTCCCTGTTTGAAGCTCTTCTCATGTGGTGTCTGCTACATTATATTGGTTTTCTGATTTATGCAGTGGAGTTTGGGAGACAGAATTGCTCACAAATACTCTTCAGTTTCTTCAAGTGTCTGGAATTAGCTTATGATTTAATATTTATAACATATTTTGGAAGCTCTGAGAAAGGTTCTATAGAATGCACTTCTAGGGGTAGTTTCAGATATGGAAGGTCAGGACATGCCAAAAAAAGAGGTAAGAGAGAGCGTATATATTTTCAAGGGCTCTATCACAATTAAAAGTCTTTGTCAAAGGGAATCCTGCAGCAACCTGAAGATGAAGATACCTCAACAGACCCTAAAAGAAATTTAAAGGATCTACAAAAGCATATCTTTCTGATGCATGCTTGAAGCATTATGACTCTACAAGCATGGTACAAATTGTTGTGGCTAAACCCTCGCCAGCAACCAGCAGCCACTTGCTCACTTCTTCACCAGGAGGATCAGAGATAGAATTAGGAGGGTAAAAGCTGGAAAACCCATGGTGAAATAGAGACAGTTCAATAGGGAAAGCAAAAGCTGAGCACACAAGCAAAGCAAAAGAAGGAATTAATTCATCACTTCCCATGGGCAGGTAGGTGTTCAGCCACCTCTGGGACAGCAGGGCCCCATCACATGTAATGGTGACTTGGAAAGACAAACCCTGTCACACAAAACATCCTCAAATTTCTCCTTCTTTCCCCACTTTTTATACTGAGCATGATGTCATAGGGTCTGAAATATCCCTTTGGCTGGTTTGGGTCATCAGCCCCAGCTGTGCCTCCTCCCAGCCTCCCAACTTTCTCACCAGCGTGGCCATATGAAAAGCAGAAAAGGCCTTGGCTCTGTGTGAGCCCTGCTCAGCAATAACAAAGACATCTCTGTATTATCAACCCTGTATTCAGCACAAATCCAAAACAGAGCCCCACACTAGCCACTTGGAGGAAAATGAACTCTACTCCAGCCAAAATCAGCAGATTAATTTTGGAATTGTTTGTTAATAGTGAAGTGGTAGGTTTGTTCAGTTTGTTGACTTTTTTTAGAAAAATGCAAAAAGGAAAATTAATTTAATTTTAACATCATATAGTCATTGATAAAACGAGGCCATGCCAACTTGCTAAATAAAATTGATATTTTAAAACAAAATGACCAGTAATTACAGTAATATTCTATTATCCAAATCTCTGGTTGACAATAGGTTCAGATAGCTTCCTGTGTCATGTTATTGCTCTAGTTACAGCTTAGTGTCGCTGCTGAACATTGCAATAAATATTGACTATTTATCTTTGAATGGCTGATAGCATTTGAGTCTTATTTAAACAGGAGTCTTTGCTTTTTGCAATGGCTTTCTAACAGGAGACTAATTTAGCATAAAAATATTTATTATTATAAATATAATAGCAGAGAGATTATTGAGTCCTTTATGGAGCTCACTGCTATCTGTCGGACTTATCAGAAAAAGATCCCCACAAACCCAAAATTGTTTCACGCTGTAGAAGCATTAATAATTTTTAAAGAAGCAGTAAAAATACCTGAGATACAAGAAGAAAACAGGTGAAAACACTAAAAAATAGAGAGGCAAAGGCAGAAGACAGGAACTGCCACTGCAAAGGCTCTTTATTTTTGGGTGATCTCAGCACATTAGTACAGTATGGAGAGTCCTATCCAAACCTGAACTCTGAACAAATAAATATTACTGATGGAGGTTGCAGTGTGTCCTCTACGGATGTTGCTAGTGTTGTTCCTTTTTCTCTCCAGGCTCGAAGGTTCTCTGTTTACTACAACTGTGCATGTAAAAGCTTGCAAAAAGGAGAAGAATAATTGCCAGGTGTAGGGTAATGCTCTTAACACTCCAAATTTAAAATCTCTTTGCTTTGATTATCTTCTTCCTGAAATTTCTTATGCAGGTTTTAGGCAGCAGAATTGTGCTGCTAATCTAAAGCCAGCACTGAGCACACAATATTTGTGTTGTTTGGGACTGCGCCTATATGAGCTGGCCGGTTCTGATAGAGTCAGAACTGGGTGCCTTGGGAGCATTTTCAAGCCTAAGTGGAAACAGAAATTCAAGGAGTGACCCAGTGGAACAGCCACTGGTCACAGTAGTAGTTGTGCAGTTCTGCTCTTCTCCATCTCAGAGAGTAAATAGTTGAAAATAGTCTGAGGAAAGGCAACAAGCATTATCAAAGATCAACATCCGTGTGAGAAACAAGTAAACAAAATACAAGCCTTCTATTTAGAAAAAAAGATGAGTAG
The DNA here is from genome assembly GCF_028769735.1 of Zonotrichia leucophrys gambelii. Classification (NCBI taxonomy): domain Eukaryota; kingdom Metazoa; phylum Chordata; class Aves; order Passeriformes; family Passerellidae; genus Zonotrichia; species Zonotrichia leucophrys. The sequence goes on along the minus strand of NC_088171.1, from coordinate 99,661,416 downwards.
GCATGGTATAAGCAGATTTGGGTAGCTAGGAACAGGAAATGATTGTTTTCTGCATCTTTCTTTACTGGAGACCAGGAGAGGAAGGGGTCAAAGTAGCCAGAATATAGGTGAGTTGAACTGTCTGTAATAGTTTCGCTGTGGTACTCCTTGCCAGAATGTGCTGTAATTATTTAAGCTTACAAAGATCCCAGAAAAATTTGGTGAAAGTCATGGAAAAGAAATCTTTATGACATTTCTAAATGTATACATGATCAGGAATTACTTGAACTGCAAAAAATTTGGAGGCAAAGGGGATACTTCAAGGGAAAGTATGTGGTAACTTTGTTCTTACACTTTTGTCAGAAACTTCATTTTGTTCTCTCTGAGAGATGGATACAGGACCTGGTCAGACCAAAGATGACTCTTATGGTTTTGACATGCTTTTGGAATGAAGTCACACCTTAGGCTCTGCCTGGGTTGTCCAGGCTTACCAGGCTGCTTTGAGCACAGGCAGAAAGAAGCACCTATGGTGCAAAACAGCACTGAAACATTGAATGATCAATGGATTTTGCATGATAACAGAGGAAAAGGAGCAACAAAGAAAGGACCTACAGTGGAAAAACAGGCAGTTAAAAGCAGCATGAGAGTTGAAACTCCCTGGAAATAGAAGAGTTTTAAACAGCACTTCACTCTGCCTTTGCTAGCAAGGGATGTCAGGAAAAGGCACAGTTTCAGAAAGATAGTCTTTCTAACAATAGCTAGCTCTGAAGCTCTTGATGTGTTTAATAGCTTCCACTTAACTCATGTAGAATAGATTAACTGTAAAACTGCTAGGAATATTTGAAGTTTCCTGCATTCTATCATTCTATGGGGACATTAAATGCATGAAAAGGTTTTTTTTTTTTTAACTGATATAGGAAAATACAAGCCTTGAGTGTGGAACTGAGGCTGAAAAACCAGATCTGCAATCTGGAAAGGTGGGAGGAGGTGCTAAGATATGGTGAAAGGAATATTTAAGCAATGACAGAGTATGTGCAATATGCTCAAAGACCTAGTGGAATGAGGTGAGTTCACATAGCACAATGGGCAATGTGTCCACAAAAGATAAAAAGGTTGCAATGAGGCATTCATTCATTGTAAGTTGAGCACTAGCAGGCAGTAAAGAAAGTGCTACTAACCTCATCCATTCAGGACTGGCAGGAGAAAAGCACAGATATGATTAAACAAATTAATCTTTCTCTTTATTATATGTGTCTATTTCTATTAAATGGATGTGTAAATTAGATACACATTTAAATAACATAGTAGAAAACAAAATTTGAAGAGTATCAGAAGTAATTAATATGCTCTTATATTAAAAGCATGCCCACCCAGAGTCGAAAAGGGATGAGGGAACAGACACTGAGACAAAAATATCTGAAAGACCTGGTAGAAGAGAGATGAAACTCAATAAAATAATAAAAAAATGTAGTTGAGAATCTCTCCAAAGTGTGTACTGGTTTGGACTAATACAACACAGTGAAAACTGTTGCCTATTTATTAAGAAATATAAAATGCCACTGTGCTCCAATACATTGGGGACTTTGCCTTTTTCAAGACAATATCTGAATTTCTTTTAAATATATTTTAAGCTTTGTACTCTAAGGATTATCAGCATTGGACGAACATGCTTTCCAAAGAAGCAGGGGTCTTCTATACAGCATTTGACAAAAATTTAATAGATCAAGATACTAGAAGCACCTATTGTCTGTGATCTGATAAAAATGCCTTATCTGATCTGAGACAAAAATGTGTACACTCAGGTCCAGAATTAACAACAAGTGGGGGACCTGAAAGGAAATAATGAGAACTATTATTAAGGTGAGCCTCACACAATATGATCTTTGCATCTCAGAATGCAGAATGCTGTATTGAACCAGCTATTTTGCTGTTAAGTGTCTGCCAGGGATAACAATCATCCTTGCTTCTCTGGCATGCATTAAACAACAAAACCAACTGAATTTCTTGTAATTTTGCTAGTGCACTATTGGAGTTGCATTGACCCAAATAAAAGAATGGGTCACCTTGAAAATTAATACTTTCAGAAAATGTATTTCATATAATCAGAATGATTTCTAACTGTAAACACTATCACAGTTCTTTTTAGGAATCACTCAACTTTATCTTTGAGAGGAGAATTTTTTTCTTCAGAATTGATAGTGCAGGTAGTGCTCATGATACCAGAGATAGGCTGTAGCTGTTTCCTGAGAACATGACAGGATGAAGCCATTTGCACCAATATGTAGGTCTGTCAGCCCTACAAAAGCAGGGTTTGAATCTAGAAAACTGTGGAAATCACAGCTTTTAGGGAAGAGTAGCTTTTACATTGTTTCTGGCCAAAAACTGTAAGTGAGAGTGGGACTGGTCCCTTATTTCTTGCATTGTTGTAGATAAAATTAAACAGTTTTCCTTTGCAAAGTAAATCCTTTTCTTAGAATTTCAGAATCCAGTCATTTATGTTTCCATTGAGAGAAACTTTGTCATGGGATAAAGGTTTAATCCCCAATACACTGTGCATTTTAATCAGTTTAAATCTTTGCCTGAGAACAGACATTTCACAATCAATGGATTTTAATAACCTTTGGGGGGAAATTGCATTAAAGGCAAGCAGTAATACTTTTCTGGTTTCCTCTTTGTTACTATTCATTTTCTATTTTGTTATTAAGAATCTTAGCATGAGACCCAGATCTTAATTTTTTTCTCAGGCATTCATCTGTTCTTGATGATTTTTTCTCATATGAAGTTCTAATCCTCTGTTTGTGACAACATAATCATTTCCACAGTAGCTAATTGCAATATTTGTAACCACTGATTAGAACTACAGGTGGGGATATGTAGTCAGGAGCTACTGAATTAAAAACAAAACAAATCCCAGACAAGCCAAAATAGATGACAGAGAACAGAAGTGTTTTCATAACTGGGTTTCCAAAGCAACTATTTTTATTTTTGTTTACAAAAACCAGCAGATGTAGGCATCCATTGCGAGTGGAGGACTTCTCTAGATGTAGTCTTTTGATAACTCTGCTTCTCTTCCTATGATTTCTTTACAGGAATAGAATATAAGGTGATTGGAATTGTGTGGTTTTTTTTCCTGAAGCCTCAGAAAAAGAAATCACCTTCAAACTAATGTTTCTGTCAGCCTGAGGTCTCTTCCTGAATGATTAGAGACTAGAGCAAAGCAGAGAATTTTGCTTTTATCAGCCACTATATGTTTGCTTAGAGAGACAGTGAAAGAAAGAAATATCAAATAGTTTTAGTGGATCATTGAAGAAGGAGTTATTAATTTATAATTTGCCCTACAAAGAATGTGCACTGTGGCAATGTCCCATCACCAGTGAAGGAGGCAGCTGTAGCTCACCTCTATTTCCTGCCTTCTTTCCCTCCATGATGGTACATTTTAATTATCCTTTCTCCCCTAGCCAGGCAACCCTGAGGTGGATCGAGGAGAAATGAGAACACAGCTCATCCCATTATTCAGTTTTCTAGTTCAGCAGGTAGAAGCTGCTTTTCACATTTTTCCTAGATCTGCAGTTGCAACATTTTTTGATGTGTTGTATGCATTGTGGCCTGGAATTTTTAAATCAGAAATAGGTGGGATAATTACAGGAAAAAATGTTTCAGAGGCAGCAGATCAGTAGCTGACATTTTAGCCCTGAGCCTGAGGGTGGAATTTCCAGTGCATCTGGGAAACTCTTCCTTTCTGCAGTGCATTTTCTTCCTTCAGATTGCACACAGGCAGTTATACCCAGCAGGAGAGAATAAAAAGGGCTGTGACAATCTATTCCCAAGAGAAAAATAGAGTGCAGGCTTCAGAACAGCTAGACCTGGCTTAGATAAAGCAAAACTATGCTTTTACTCGTTATTTGTCTTGAACCTAATTCAGTCTATGTTTCTTTCAGGACTGAAAATGCTTATTCAGGACTTTATCGTAAATATCAGATATTGAGGAGTCTTAATACAGGTTGTGGACTATGGGAGAGTAGAAAATTTATTATTAACTAGTATTTTTTTTGCCTATTACTTTCAACCAGCAAATAATGGTCTGTGTTAGGATTTTTTATTAGATTGAAGCTAGAAAATATGAACAGATTCATAGCAAAACTAACTGGAAAATCACAGACAATTTTTTTCCCCTCCAACTTTTATTTAACTGGCCCTTACGCCTATGAAAATCACCTCCAAATCAATACTATTGATTATATTTCAAAGCTCATTATGAGGACAGTTTGAAGTGAAGTGGCAGGTTATCAGGCTTTGCTTTAGATTGTGTTTGTAAGTAATGTATTTTAAGACATATTTTTTAACAGCATGGTTTTGAAGCTTGCCACAACTTTGAACACTTCACTCATCGAAATATGTGTTCCATGGAAGGGCACTTTATTTTTTGTGGTGTAAACAAATCTGTTCTGCTCCAGACCCACAAATGCATAAATCTGGATATGTACTGTCAATATATTTAATGTCAATATGCATCTACCTGTATGCGAATCAATACAGATGAGTCCACGACACTTTTTTATCTTCACTTTCAGTGAATATTCACAGAGTGATTGGAATTATTGATCAAAACTTTACTTATTAAACAGAGTTTTAATCTCAGTTACAGAATCTTTTGCTCAAATTTATTTTTCCACTTATATGGAAAAGAATTTTGCTTTAATAGGAGTAGTGGACTCCTCTCATGGAAGAAATGCTCTTCAGGGGAAAAAAATGAATATTGGGTATATAAAAAGAAGCAATTTGAAACTGTAATTGTGAAGCAACTGAAATTGCCGTTGCCCCATAATAGATTAAATCAACTGCGAGTAGCCAAGTGTAAGAGGGAAAAGAAAAAACCAAATCACTCAAAAATGCTGCAGACAAAGGCATAGACGAAGTGCTTAATTTTTTTCTCTTTCTGCTTGTTCAAGAACAATCACAAGTATTATCAAGGCTACTGTTTTCCAAGCGTGTGGTAGACCTCACAGAAGGATAAATTAAGTGAAAAAATTTGTTAGGGAAGATGGTAGCATATTTTTTTATTGAAAATTGTCACTTTTCTATCCTGGGCACAGTGGGATGCCTGCCTGACTGCCTGCAGACAAAGTGATCATGCCTTGTTTCTGCCTGGACTAACCCTATTTTTCCTTTGTGTTCCAGAGGGTCTCCCAAGGGTGTCTCTAGTTCCACTCCCTGAATTCCACCCCTTTTATACTGCCAGAAAAATGTTGGCTTTTAGACTCCAGCCTGTCACTCCTGTTACCCAATTTCTTTTCCCTCAGGTAGACCCTCTCTGAAATAAAACCTGTATATTTGTGGAGATCCACACCCTTACATCTTCACAGCCTCAAAATCATGAGAATCTGTTGGTAAACGCTGTGTAATCATCTGAAAATGAAGGTGATGCCATATCATAGCTGAGTCCCCAGTAGAAACTGCTCCACCTTGGATCCTCAGGGGATATCTCATTTATGATTCCCTGGTGACTTTTAAAACTTACCAAGGACACTCTGAGCATCTGCTGGTTGGCCTAGCATCACAATGTTGTGTTTGTGGTCTTTATTTCTTCACTCCACTGAACTGCAACAGCCAGCTGCTGAAGTAAGTGCATGAAATCGTTTGTCTTTCAGCCCGAGCAGAGCTCTTAGGACAGATACCAGTCCAGAGAGGAACTTGTGCTTGCTGCTACAAGGATGAGATTCACGTAAGTCCCTTGTAAAACGCTGGTGCCATCAAGGATGAGCAGTGCTGTATTTATTCACCCAGTCTGGAAAAAGTGAGAGTGCCAGTTCCCAGAATCCTTCTGGCTTGTTCTCTTCCAGCCGTTCAACCTCTTCCCAGAGAGAACCGAAGTCTCTCCCTTCTTCAGACTCAGCTACTGATGAAGAGAGAGGGGGGAAGAGACCTACATTTTGCAGGTGACCTGCTGCATGCTGGAATTACTGGAGCTCATGACCACAAGAGACAGCTAAACCTGAGAGCAATCCATATGCTGAACTGCTCCTGCCTGAAAGCTTCTGAGGCAACATTTCAGTGTGATACTACAGTTACAAATTTCACAAACAGTTCAGAGGCAAAGGTCAGCTTTCAAATTGCTTCCAGTGAAAAGTTTAACCAGCCAAGTCCTCAAAAGTAGATGATAAACGTATGAAAATCTATGAAAATAAAAGATAGCCCATATTTAATTCTGAGTTCTTATCTCCATTTGACTTAAGTGATTTCACCAGGCTGAATGATGACTGGGTAATTGTTGCAGTGTCAGGATTGCTATTAAATGATATTTCCTATGCTTTAAAACACTTTGCTGGGACATGTTCTGTTTGCTATCAGCCTATATAATAGACGTTGGGTTGCATCCCTAACTTAATCAGGATGCTTGTTAAATGCTATTTGAGATTAGAAATATGCTTAAAAAATAAAATTAAAAAATGTATGGATATATATGTCTGGCTATATTTTATATTAAACACAGGTCAGTTTTTTCTCCTATTCCTCCAAATGATCTATGAATAGAAAGATCTAATTCATTAGACGGATTATTGATCAGATTGTAATACTGGAGAGATTTAATTTGTTTGACTAAAAGTAGATAAAATATCAAAGCAGGAAAGAAGAAAATGGGCAGATACAAATACATCTAGACTAAGATTATTCAGTTGTTCAGAATGTTTTTGAGGCACTTCATGATGTTAGACAATTCATCCAATTCATAAAAGATGTACTGTCATTCTGATGAGAGCTGAGCAGATTATTGTCAATGAATTTAATGTCTTTGGATCAACAATTTTCTGTGGTAAGATTCTTGAATTTATCTGCTTAATTTTTCTTGGAGGTTGCGTTTTTTTCCTCTCTTTTTTGCTCTTTTTTACTGGGATTATGCTATGAGGAAAACATTATTTTACACCGGAGTAAAGTTGGGCTGGCATTAGTTTAGGTTTTTCCATGTATGAAATCTGGGTTTGCTTAATTTTTGTTTTAGTTTCCTTTGTGAACAGATGCATGACTGAGGAGACCAAAGAACAGAAACTGTTATTCAAATAATTAGCATCTGCCTGGACAGCAAGTATTTTACATGGCACATAATTTCTAAAACCAGTAAGTCAGTGCAGGATTTTATGACTGGGATTTAAGCTTCAGACTTATTTTCTTTTTAACACCTGCACAGTCTAAACATGTAGGAGAAGTCAAAGCTCTGCTTTTCTCATAACCGCAATTTAGGCTTCCAGACTAAGGTGGTGTGGAAAGCAGATGCCCCAATATGGAAAATAGTATGTACAGTTTATGACCACTCTGATATGAGTATTTGAACATACAACATAAAAAATTATTCTCAGCTTAAGCAGAGACAAGCAGATTTTCTTGGCAACCACAAAAAGAATAAACAAAGTGGAAGAAAATGTGTTTGTTTTTTTTTTAAATTTGAGCCAATATTAGAACATATCATATGGTATTCATTCTTCTGTGCTTGAGACATAAAGTAAGAAACTTAAGACAAAAATGGATTTTTAAGAAGTATCATTTTCAGTAAAATGAACAGTGCTGTTCCTTTTTACATTTTCCCCACAAAATCTTGCTAATAGGAAAGTGCCTCATCTTTTGTCTCTCTTCTCAATTTTTTTAAAATTAGTATTCTTCATACTTGTTAGTTTTTTTCTGGAACTGCTTGTTAGAGTGTGTTTGTTAGAGAGTGTTTCACTTTCTGCCCTATCTCAAAAACTGTTTACTGCTGTTTCTAATGTGTCTAATATAATTTCAAGTGTGTTTGTGTTCTGCTCTGCTTTCTTTCAGCATATTTGCCATGTGCTTTAGTTTTCTATATTGGCTTTTAAGTATGTTTGTACAAGTGATTATATGATAGACCTTCATTCTTCCTCCTTATTATTGCAATTTTTGTGTGTGGGTATGAAATGGTGCTTTACAACAGTTTTGTGTATGTTCATTTATGAACACTGGAGAAGAGCTTCCATGTGCAATATGAGGCAAGCTACAAAAGAGAGAAAGACATACAACTAAACAAGTGGGGATAAATGAATATGAAAGGTTTCTCAAACTCAGAGTTTTGAGATCTGAAATTTCATCTGGAAATGAATTGCTACTGTGTGCATGCACATATCTCGGCCAGGTTTTCTTCTTTAGCCTGGCTCATTCTAAGTACTAAGGGCAAGCTAAGGGCAAGTGGAAAAGAAAGAAAATGCCAAATATCTGTTGTCAAGATTGCAGCAAAGGGAGACAGAAAGAGGACAGCTGCAGGAAAGAAGCCAGGAAGATGGATATGTAGGGGAGCGTGTACTTAACAGCTGAAAGAGTTATTCCAGGACCATATTAAAAATAAAAAGAATGAATTAGAAACATAGTAGGGAACTAAGATTGGGAAGTATTACAAAATGAAGAGACTACTCCTTTTCCTTGTATTTTACTGAAAAGGAAGAGTAATAATTTTTCCAAGTTAACTTTTTAATTTCTCTCCGCTGTTTTATCTGGGATTGTGATAGAAGGCACATTTCATATTCCCTTTATATTTTGGCAGGGAGCTGACACTTTGTTATTTACATGCATTATGTGTTTATGTTTCATTACACAGTATAATAATATGACACAGCTAAATGACAAAGTCCCCAGTGAACATTTTAGGCAGTACACATCCCAGGACTGCAGTAAACACACTAAATTACAAATTCATGGACTGGTGAAGACAGCCATTCAGCAATGAAGGAATAGCTCATCTTAATAGACAGTGTGTTCTGTTGAAAGGGCATGGGCAATAGGATAGTGGTTTCTTTATTTATTTAGTTAAGAGCTGAGGCTAGAAGCCTTCAAGGAAAGAGTATGCAAATTTATTTATAGCACAAGGCAGAGAAAGTTTGGAGCTGTAAAGAGGTATTCAGAGTGGGAAAAATCCTACAGACTTTAATGATGTTTTTACCACTATTTTCTACAGTTACTGAAGAAAGGGCAAAGGTATTCACAGATTAATTGCAAATTAAAGGCAAGGTTGAGTGATGAAATACTAGATTTTATTAGCAACTGATTATTCCAAAAGTTCAGTCAATTAAAAATAACAGCCTCAGGAGGCTACACATGAGTTTTGAACTTGGTCCCTCTCCCTCTACCTATTATTCTCCTTGTCATCTTCTCATGCCCTTAATGTCTGCATTATGTCACACCATTTTATTTTTTGGTGTAAGAAATGTCACTTTTATTCCTGACTTTTTGCTAAGAACTGTAAAAAGAAATGTGGCTGATGAAAAAACGAGATAAAAGCAAAAGGCATGATGTACTTTTTTTCCCCTTTAATTTCTTTTGTCTGAAAGAAGAGATGGCTAAAGGAATGGGGAGGGTATGGGGGGTGAGAGAGGGGGTAGGATGCAATCATCAGCTAGAGAACAAAATAAGAATAACAAATGATTCCCAAGCCTTTTACTTAAAATACACTTTGTTTTAAGGTTTCTAATTATTATTCCTGGAAGGGGAAGATGGGGCTCTGGGAAGCCTGTTCTATTGGAAGGTATCCCTATCCAAGGTAGGGGATTTGAATCTAGACAATCTTTAAGGTCTCTTCCAACTCAAGCCATTCAATAACTCTATTTTTTTGATTCTGTTTATCTAAAGCTACTATTGATTCTGGATGATTATTCTATAAAAAGACTTAACATTTGCCTTTCCCACAACAGTATGTTTTGCTTTTCTATCTAGACTGTGTTCCTTGAATTCTATCCCAGATTCTGAATGCCTCCTCTCTAGTCAAGGATCACGCTAATCATCTGTCAATCCCTCGCTCTGTAAGATTTTCAAGCTTGTGAGTCCCTTGAAGCTGCAATGATCCCAACCTATACATGCACATCCTCAGGCTAACAACTTCATGACTCACATGAAGTTACAATGAAAGGAGAACAAATTATTCTAGAAGGTCATAATGAAGGTAGTATAGTGCAGACTGTCGAAAATAGTGAAGTGAAAGTGATACAAAGACTTTCTTCTGAAAAGTGAGCTAAGAAAGTCTTTGTTTTACATGAATTCTTTGGGATTATATAAAGACAGAAGATTGCAGAGTTGAAACCATATGTGTTTAGACAAAAATAACTTAATTACTGTAGGTTAACTGAGAGCTGGCTCAGAAATCTAAGAATTTATGAAAACACCATAGTAACAGGAGAGTATATGCAGTAAAGGACAATATATCTTTAAGACCAGAGAAGTTATATTCTGCATGCAGAATGGCTTAGCAGAATGGGAGCATTCTGGATAGAAATGTACGACAGAGAAGGTACAAACTATGTTATAAGGAAATAGATAAAAATGTGCAAACCAGTGTGAAAAGAGACAGGTCCGGAAAAGTTTGTACTCATAACAGTTTCTCTTAAAGAGGCACATCATTAATCATGAAGACTTCAATTATCCTGGCATAGACTGGAATAGAAATTGTGAAATGACCATGGAAAGTTATTTCTGGAGGTAAAATGGAGCTATTTCTTTTCAAATCTTCTGAGCGATCAAGCAGGCCAGACATGTATTTGGATGTGTCCCCAAGAAAACAAATATATGTGATTAATGAGACAAAAGTTGGTGAAGATTTGATTAATGTGATTGTAGAGGAACAGCAACAAATTTTAGGGAATCAAGAGAATATTCATAAGGCTAGCAGAACAAAAATACTGGACTTTTAAAAGGTACAGTTTAAAGACTATGAAATATATTGAGAATAGAGTAAAAAATAGAAAATAAATGCTAAATCCATGTAGCAGAAAGGGAAGCTACTTATGATAAAAAGAGAAAAGATAAAAATCTAGGCTTTTACAATTGGACAACAATAGAAACAATACCTGGGGAGATTCCTAGGTGGCATAGATATAACTTCATTTCTTTGGCCCTTTTACACCAGCTAGAGACGGTAGAATGTTTAAAGTAAGATTAAGGTATGAAAAAAATCAGACAAAAAGGAGAATTATAAGTCAAATATTGCACAGAGAAGATTATACAAAAAAAAATAATGATAGAAGAAAGAAATTAGAATAGCTACAATGAAATACACATACTTCTAAAGCAATTTCACTATCAGAAAAAGCTTTTATTTTCACAAACACACAAAACAGGTATTTTTTTCTGCTTATGATTCCTGCTGGTTTTATTTGTAATTCCAGTGTGAATTAAAAAGCTCAGATCATAATAAGGTACATGTAGACAATTTAAAGCAATGTCTTCATGTAAAGCATATTAGACAGAAAAAAACTGTTATTAGTTTTTATGCCCTGTGTGTCTGCTGACTAAAACAACACCATAAATTTGGTTGAAGTGAATGTAATGTATCATACAGTTCACAAATGAAACAAGAACTGTAGGAGGTCTTTAAGCTATTTAAATAATTTCATGGACTTTAAGAGCCATTCCCTCTGAATCATGCTGTCTTTACAAACATCCAAATTATTTTTTTAGAGGTTGACAAGCTGAAAAATTCCATACAAACCAAATGTATTAATGTTTTTGTGATATTTTGTAGGAAAGCTAAGAAAAGTTTTCCCTATGAGAACAGCATACAGCACAGAGTTATAAACACAGTGAGAGTGAGTGCCTTACTCTAAAGTAGAACTCTATGCTATGAGAAAACTGCTGAGAATACGGATTAAAAATTAAAGCAGTAACTAAACATTTATTTACTTTGAAAATACAGAATTGCTTGTGAGGTAAAAGCACCCAAAACAAATGAGAAAAAGTTGGGGTTTTCACTTTGAATGTTACAAAGAAACCTGAGACTATCAGAGCCAGTTCCACTGGAAACTAATACTTTGTCATGACCAAAATAAAAAGGCTGCAAGGCTGACTGAAACTCAGCAGTGTATCACAAAGATTTTCAGCAAAAATATTCAGGACACAGTGATATAAAATAAGAAAAACAATATTCTAAAAGAGAAGTTATTGAAAAAAAAAAAAAGTATTTGTTGCTATATACAAATGTGAAATAGCTGAAATTTTCCACATCATCTCTAAAATGAAATTTATAAACTGAAGGCTGTTAGGAAGTTCAAAGGCTATACAATTTGTAGCCTAGGTAAAAGCACTTCTTAAATGAGAGGCTAGTCCTGATGTTTTCTTCTTCAAATTGTATCCTGTGAAGGAATCATTTGTAGGCAGAATGACCTTTTCAGTACAGCTAACATTGAAGAACAACACAGAAAGTGTAGGGATGGAGGACAGCAGTTACTTCTTAATTTGGAGCAGGGCTCCATAGGAAGGAGATCAGTGAGAGAAAGGAGATGTCTTCTGTGGGGAGCAGAGAAGTCTACCTAGCAGACTTTCCAGACACTGAGAAGGGCTATGATTCTGTCTAGACTTCCATTAGGGTGAGATGACCTGTCATGTACTGCATTCTTATCTTCTCTTCCCTTTGTGTTATCTCACCATTTTACTCTGCTCCTAAATTCTCCCGCTGGCTCAAGAAGTACAAGGTGTTCTAGATAAATAGGTGAAAAGCTAAAAAATGCCGCACATCAGGAGTCAAAAAAATCCCTTTCAGAAGTGGAACTTTGTTGTAGTGTGTTTTCTTAGTTTATTTTGATTGCTCCCCCATTTTCTGTATTATTCCCCCATTTTGTGTAATGGTTCTGCCCTCACCAGTTTTCCTGCCATTGAGTTGTCATTTATTCTGTTACCCTAGTAACTCCCGCCTTTGTTCTTGTCAATCCCTTATGTTATGTAATTCCCCCTCCCTTTATTCCATTTTATGTAAACTGGTTTCTCCTCCCTGGGCCCAGTCAATCACCCTCACTCCTCCCAGCTTACCAGAATCTTCTTCTCACTTGGGGTTACGATTGGCTGTGGTCCTGGGGCCCCTCCCTTACTCTGTATCAATTGGGTTTTCCCCTATGTCTATTATGTTATGTTCACTCCCTTGTCTTCCCCTATTGGTTCAATGTAAACCCCTCCCTGAGAGATCTCCTCCCTTTATAACCTTGTTCCACCCCCCACCCCCCCCACCCCCCCCATCCTTCTGGGTCACTCCCTGGCTGACATCTTGGGTTCCTCAATAAACCCGATTAGTTCCTGTCGAGTGTCCAGCTCCTTATTCTCCTTATTCCCGTCTTGGTGGCAGCAAGACCAGTCCGCGGCGAGCACAGCCCAAGGCCTTCCGACGCCAAGGGGTGCTCCCCTTGGTTGCAGCTGGGTGTTGGCCACCCTATGCTAGCTGGACAACTGACCCTCAAGGCCGGACACCTGGCCGCAGAACTTAAGTCTGGAATGTCAAAATGCAATCTTCTTCGACACCGGAAAGCCCAAGATACTTACGTAGTTGCTGCCTGCTTTTAAAATAAAGATATTCTGCCTGGCAAGAGAGAATGGGGACCTGTGTCCTGTGCACATTGAACCTCTCTCCCAAATCACCTGGTAAGAGGGCCTGGATAGAAAGCATCCCAGCTCTCTCAGGTTCCATCCCCAAGCAATCAGTTCACAGCTTGGCTGCAATGCAGCTGCTGTCCACCTAGTTAGCACCTTACTGTGGTGGGATTGGGACCTACATTCCGCCTGGCACTTACATTACAGGCATGAATTCTTGCTTCCATAAGGAAAACTCAGTGTTTCTGATTTTGGATTAGAGTTGTTTGCATATAGGCTTTCTACTTTTTAATTTATGCAGTGTGCTTGCATATCAAACAGATTATGAGGAGAGCAGATGAGTAAGTCTTTGTAGGGACTGCAGCTGCCCAGGTGCTGCCCAGGGGATTCAGGGTGTCCTCTGGGAGGAGAGACCAGGGCTGCCCTGTGCTGAGCATGATCAGATGCAGATGCTTCCAAAAGAACCAGTGCAGTCAAGGTGGTGGGGACTCTGAGAAAATATACTAAATTAAAAGCAAAGGATGCCACTGACACAGAGGAGAAGGGATGAAACCAGTGAGAAACACCAGTGTGAACACGAAGGTCAGAGGAGGAGGAAGAGGTGGTTCTCCAGGTTCCACAGCATACACCCCATTGCAGCCCTTGGACAGGGTCCTTCCAGACAAAATGGGCTTTCCCTGAAGGAACTGCAATCCATGAGGACATCATGCTGGAGAAGAGGGAAAGTATGGAAGAAAGAAGGAGCAGAGAGAGCAGCAAAAATTATATACTGACCATAGAGCCTTGTGCCCCCCATCTTCCCTGCACTGCTGGGAAGGATACAGGGAGGAAAGAGCGCACTTGAGCCTGGGAGAAGCAGGAGGAGAGATATTAATGTTTGTCTTCATTTCTCACTATTTGCATCTGGTTTAATTGAATATAAATTAATGCTAATTTTCCTTACATCAAATCGGTTTCACTCACAGTAGCAATTAGCAAGTGCTCTTCCTGTCTTGACCCATGAGCTTTCTTTTTCTCATTTTGTCTTGCCTTGGAAAGGGAGTAAGCGAGCAGCTCCATGGGAGTTGGCCTGTTAGCCAAGGCTAACCACCATGAGTTTGAAAAACTAAGTGAGAAAATTGAAGCTAAATTCAGAATGAGAGAGAAATAGTATCTAAACAATAACAGAATTTGCCACTGAAACCCAGGGCTTTCCATTTCCACCCTGACTTACTGAGCAATTGGTAGTCCTGCTACCAAGCTCTGCAACGGACTTAGGAGAAGGGAAGAGAGGGGTTTTCTGCCTTTCCATCAGCAATTCCTTCTCCAGGATAAGGACAGAGAGGGAACAGAGCCTGTTCTTTTCTCTGGATACTTTCAAACTGTGATAATCAGGTTTTGTTTTTGTTCAACACCTTAAAATGGCAAAATTACTGTAAAAGTTTTGCTTTATCTGGTGGCAGAGGAACAGATAGGCACGCAAATGCAAATCAAATAATTCTGATCTTACTAAGATCAACCTTTATTCTCTATTACTAGGTTCTGATAATGTTACACACAAGAGTTTCCAGTTCATAGAAACACAAAAAGAGTTAAAATTATGACCGTGACAATTTTCACTCTTCACAAACTGTCACAGTAAAAATAATGCCACAACAAAGCTTGAAAGGTCTAGAAGATAAATGTTTTAACTCACATATACTTAGAGCTTGAACAGAACAGTAAGAAAGGTTGGAAAACCCAGATAATATAATATCTTTGACAATAAGGATTTTTGAAACCTTTACCTTTTAATTTGGCAATCTACGCAGTGTCATAAGGTGTCACAATGGAGTGTCATTAAAAAGTGTCTGGATTAGACTAACCTATAGAATGAAGTGGGATGGAAGAGGGCAGATATATGCAATAAATAGGGGACAAAGCCTCAGGCACAGAGCAAAGCTGTATAAAGAGAAAACTGGGCACACACACAAGTGCACAAATACAATACAATATTCCTATATCTGTGTTTACTCTCAAGAGGTATTCTTCTGCAAAATAAATTACAGCAGTAGGTGAAAAGCCTACAAGGGAACCAGATAGATGAACAGTGCTGCAGAATTCTGTCTCCTGTACAAAGGGAAACCATACATCATAGTTACTGTCACAATTGACTGTTTTAAAGAACCAAGAGCAAGTGCAACTGCTGGGCTTAAAAAAGAGTAATAACAGCTGTCTTAGTGACACTGCAGCCTGTACGCTGCTGTGATGTTAGGCTGGTGGACAGAAAAAGAGCTAGCATATCATCCATAAATCATTGAGCCTAAGTAGAGGTAGAATTCCTTGGCTTTTCAACCATCCAGGAAATCAACCTGTATTTTCTGTAGTACAAATGAGAAATGCTGCACAAGGGCAGTCATAGAATCCCAAGTTTGTACTAGACAGATTGACAGAGTGTCTTCAAAATGCCAGTTTGTACATAAATTAGGAAACTCATAAGCTACCCTTTAACTATCAGTTCCATTGCATATGTTATCTAGGCTAAATACCTTTTCCACATTTTAGATTTATACATTCATCAAGTTACCTTTTTCTGTTATGCCACTAAACTTGCTAGGAGAGAAGACTAGGATGTAGAGCAGGTTGTACATTCATTTTGGTCTTGCTTAAAGGCCCTCAGTAAATATGGAAAAATTTTTTAGGAGGGTACAAACTCAAAAGATGGGTAGAGCCTGTGAGATTACAGGCCCTTTCAACACGTGTTTAAAGGTTTCATTTAACAGATAAAAATTTTAAACAAGCAGATGCTTAAAGAAATTCTCCAACAGCCAGTACACTAAAGATATTGCACTAATGCATATAAATCAGTAGTAAATGCAAATACAAATGCAATCAATACAATGAAATGACACAAAACAAGTCAGAAAAATGTAATTCTATTTTTTTAAAGGCTTTCTATCAAATCTAGAGCTTGGAAAAATTGTGTTATCTCCAGCTCCCTGTAAACAAAGTATCATTCAGTGCAGCCCTTAAAGCCTCACAAGTTTTTTTGCATTTCCCAATATAGTTTTGGAACTCAACTGTCAAAGACAATACTAAATCACTGTTTAAAATCTTACTTCTCTGACATTCCTGGTTTAGACTGAAACAGGTATGCTGAGTTGATCTTTTGAGAATTGAAGAAATCCTTCACCTCAAGTTTTCTTTTGGCTTAATGCAAGTAGGTTACAGAACAGAGGTTTCTTTACCTTTGTATATCCTGCTTTCAGGTTTGGGTTGCTTTTTGTTTTATGCCTCATGCATAGCACATTTCAGCAAAAGAATATATAGTATTTATCAGAGATAAATATATTCCATAAAGAAGAAGACATGGAAAAAAGAAACAGTTGCATGTAATGAAGCGTCTTAATAGACTGTCTCTTGAACAGTAGGGAGATACACTTCAAACCTGCCAAAGAAATTATTCCATACTGAACAAATTGGCAAAACTCTGGTTGACTTTTAGGCAATGAGAATTTTGCCAGATAAAGACTTTAGGATATGGCCCTATGTGAACTATGTAGGACACAAATGTTAAATAGGGCTCATGGCCTGATGGGGAGTTTTGTGCTTAAGGCTGTACTTCCACTGTGCATTTGTATATTCAATTCTCTGCATTCATTAATTGGGCTTTGGTAGATATCTTAGCTGCACAGTAGCTGCTTCATGGATTATGCAATCCTTCTTCCACTTGTACCAAAAAATGAAAAAGAAATCTAAATTTTGTGTATGTTGCAAAGTGCCCATCTTATTCCATGTGTTATGTTTCAAGAGGCTTTCCTGCAACCTCTTTTTCTCTAACCCTGATACAAAACATCATTTTACCAGAACTTAAAGTTCTTCATTTGTGAAGAACTGGACAGTTGAGTCCACAGATCACATGCCCTGAAGTGGAAAATAGTGAATAAAAGCAAATATTTTTGCTTTAAAATTCTATCTTTAAAAAAATTAAATCAAGTCACAATAAAATTAAGCTAAGACAAATGGAAAGGGGTTTTTTTTTGTTTGTTTTGTGTACTGATTTCCACTCATCTTTCCCTGATACTCATATGTTGCTTCCTTATTTTCTCTTTTCTAAAAGTAGATCCTTTGAAAACTATGATGCTTAAATTGTAAATTGTTGATTGTATCTTAAGCCTTAGGTACAGTAAAAGACCGCAAAAACCAGTTCCTTAGCTAAACCATAATTTAAACTTTGCTTCATTAATAGCCCACAAGCATTCCACTTACTGTCCTTGCACCTGATGTACCATAAGATGATATACCACGAAATTCCTGGATAACTAACATAGAAATTTCTATATGCTTACTAAAAAGATATGCAGCATTGCATTGTATTATGTACAAACATAGTTAAAAAAAAAATTTGGCAGAGCAGTTCTGGTTGTTCTAAAAGCTGTTTGTCTCTGATAATAGTTGCACAATTCTAAACGTGCTCTTGGTGGTTTAGTTTGCTTCATTTCATGAACCTGTATAAACTACAGTACCCAAAGGTCCTCTTCTCATAGTGTACGATTTATCTGTTGCAGTTGCATCAAGATTTTCTCTGTGCAGGCAAGGCATATAACATGGGTAGGATGAAGTGAATGTACCACAAGAGAAAAGTTTAGAGAACTGATAGAGTTCCCAAGTGCCAGAAAAGGTAAGAAGCTGCTGGTGAGGTACTCAGAATGGGAGGTACTCTAGTTGTTGAGGGAAAAAAGGCATTTCCTCTGTTTAAAAATAAATAAAATGTTACAACATTCAAGCAAGCTTCAATGCCAGCACAGCAAATAGCACTCTAAGACTGGTTTTCAGAGGTTCAGATGTTAACACAGAGAGAAAGAGCAAGAGATGCACATATACGCATAAAAATATATAATATCTATATATTCTAGCCAAAACCTCCAAAAAGCCAGTCTTTGTTAAAAAAACGAGATGGGGATGTGAAGTCCACCATCATCATTAATCTTTTAGCTCTTCCAGATATAAATGTGTTCCTGCAATTTTTCAAACATTACCTGTTTTCTTATTGTTACTCATTTCATGTGCAAGGGCTCATTATCCCAACTTATCACATATGCAAATACATGAACTGCAACTCATTTTTCCACTGAAGTAGTTCTGGTCAAAAAAGTTCAATAGTTACCTTTATCGATCAGCTACTGGCTGGGACTACTAAATAACTTGATAACGGACCTTCTACACAACAACTGATTTTTCATTTTCTTCTTTATCTGAAAAGAAGAATATGGATGATAGTTAGCTATGATCATCTTAAAATTGTATTATAACTTTATATTACTTGTCATATACAAAGGGTAATTCCCTCAGACTCATAACTTACCTGAAAAACAAACATTAGCATTTCAGGACCATTTTTTATATTTGTTTCATGAGGAGATGATTAGTACATTTTCCTTATATTTATTATTTATAATAAATAACATTTCCTTTTATTTATTATTTCCTTATATTTGTTGGGCTTTTTTTCCTCTTCAGAGCTGAGGATGAATAACACAAATTGAATATATTGAGGTTTTTGAGATAATTCTTCTTTTAGAGACACAGTCAAAAAGTTAAACTCCTGTCTCGCTGACATCTAAAACAACTACATTACCTCAGTGAGAAAATATTTGAATAATTTATCATTTTCAAACTAAAATGACAGGTGTTGCACATATAATAATGCACTTCATCAAAGAACACTCTTTTTAAATTGCCTCCTGATTATTTACAGAAGTTTAGGAGAAATTAGTTGTAAATTATTAATTTTATTAAAAAAATAAATTAAATAAACACTTACTGTACCACATAACAATTATATAACTAATTTTCCCTCCTCCAATGATGAACTGAGAATTCTCTTTTATGGGAAAGACATAAGAGAGGAGTGTCCACAGAAAGGTTTCCTTTACTAAGTTCTCTTTCCAGGATGCATATCACCAATTTTATGTTGTACCTGGGAATGACATTAAATATAGCAAAATACATTTTGCCTGCAAAGAAGCTCATGAAATTTCTCATACTAGCTGGGGTAGATTTGATCAGCTCATGAATGTGAAAAGAAATCAAAGAAAATCTCCCAGGCTCAGGGTTGTAACCTAAACTTTTTTATTTAATCCCACACATAGAGACCTGAACTGATATCTCAGACAGCCACACTGTTTTTGCTTAAGATGATGCAAATTATATGTGCAGATCTTTGGATGGTGTCAGGATCCTGTGAGTGTTAGGTCTAAGGGAGCAAAAGAGAATGTTGTGAAATACTCCATTGATTAAATGGTGGTTCCAGTGAATCCAATAGGATCTTCAACTTTGGGATTCACAAAACTGAGATTTTATTCCAGTTCTTTTGGATGTGGGCTACCTCTGTTGTACTGGTTGTTTATTTTTTTAATTTTTTTTATTATTATTTGCCTTGAAGTCCGTACTTGGGAAAGATGATACCCTTATTCTCTCAGAGACTGATTTTTTGTATATTGGCCGCGGAGTTATTTCAGCAATAAAAAGCATCCTCATATGAACATACCAGCATACTCTAGCCTTCTTCAAAAATAGCTTCTGAGACTTCAATCCTCATACATTTCAGTGCTTTCCTTTTATTTCCCGCTTCCCCCCCCACCCCTCACGATGCAGCGATCATATGTTTAGACAGGTGAATGCTGTAGCTCAAAGAGTGCAGTAAATTTCTGAGAAAGACAGCTTAGGATGCTTACCCAAATGTAGATCTAATTGGATTGCTGACACTTATTCTATGTTTAGAACTAAATAAAGTACATAGTTTTGTCATGTGATGTTGATGTCTCCAGTGATTTTTTTCTGTAACCAACGAGACTAAAAGCTCCTTAGTGTTTCTGAGTCCTTAGGAAACTTTAAATAGGCATTAGTATTGAAAGGGGAAAAGCAAATTATTTTTTAATTTTTACACCTTTGTATAATTCATGATGGTTGTATTAGAGGTTCAGTGCTCCAATATAACTTGGATATATTAGCTAACACAGGAGCGATTCCTACTGAGTTTGTATCAAATGCTGGCCAACATTCACGTTCCAAAATTGAGTCCTTTGGTGCTGCCTCAAGGCTTGTCCTCATAATATTGATTTAGATTATAGAACCACACAGAGAAATATGACTTCTTTATAACTCTTCTGTACTTATTGTACTTCTACATATGTTTCTGTATGTTAATACAAACTTTTTTATACTTAGTGCAGGTCTTCTTATCTTCAACTCTTACCTTCTTATCTTCCATTGACATACAAACTTCCTGTGTTCAAGTAAAATTATATTACGTATACAACTATTGCATTATATATAATACAGAAAGTATAGACTGTCTGTAACTCTTTATGTGACAACATGACAATTTTATGGTACATATGCAATCCAGCAGTCAAATATTCCAGGCTGCCTACTGGCAACACATAAGGAGAACTAACAGGAGGGACTGTCCTGGAAGTTATTTTCCACACTGAAAATATGCAAAAAAAGGCATATTTATAGATTTTATTTCATGACATGACAGTTCCTACTTCAGTATGAAGGAACATATCCCCTGCAGGAAATATTTATTTTTCTCTCTCAAATGCTATTTCATGCTTGAAGGATCCTTGTAAAGTCTCAGTCCATTTATGTGCAGATTTCCACTGTCCTGTTTGTCACTGTCCTGACCTCTGTTGCAACTGCTGGAGCAAATATTGCCAACAAGAGCCAAAGAATAATAAAACTGTATGGTATGGTACACACAATCACATTTATTACATGACTAATTCAGGAAACTTGACATGGTTGACAGCCTAACAATATGAAGTACAAGTGATATTTTTCAAGGTCCTCTTCATTTATATAGTTTATATAGACACCTTATTTCACTACAGCTATTTCAAAGAATTGAAACAATGCTCAATGAAAAGAAAGCAGGTGTGCAATTAGAAATGCATGAAGGTTAAAACTGGTAAGTATTGACCTTTTTGACAGGCCTGTTCTATAAATCTATATAATTTCCTTTTGAGTCTGCTTGTGCTTCAGATAGCTGTAACATCTTGTGACATCAAGTTTTATAATCTCAATATCCACTAGTTTTCGGTGGACATTTTATTGTCAATGATTCAATATCCTGAGGGGATCCTGAAATGCCTTGCCTAAATCTAGAAGTGTGGAGATGGTTTTGAAATT